>NC_139014.1:54165919-55425919 GCF_964374135.1 Grampus griseus
CACAGACTTGCATAAGGCTCGATTTTGTTCACACACAGAGCTGGGGGGCAAGGGGTGAGCCCTGAGGGCCAGGGTGTGCTGGAGCCCGACAGAGCAGAGGCAGCGGCAGCCACAACGCCAGGTAGGACAGCACACAGCTCACGTTCCCGAGGAGGCTGGTTCTCCCATGGCCCGTTTCCAGGTGACCCAGATATTCTCATTCCCCGTCCAGATGGAGCAGAGCTCACCTGCACAGAGAAAAATCTGGGAAAATCCTAAAGGGCTCTGGGTCTTCTGCCCACCAGTCTTTGCGGCCAGCCCCGGCTGAGAAGCAAGCAGGAGGGGCTGCTGGCAGGACCGGACTCTTCTTGAGATACTGCAAATCCTTTTAAACCACAAAATCCAAGAGCCAGCAGCCCCTCCTGCTCCCTTCAAGGATCATCTCACACACACAGATGGATACCTGACCAAAAAAAATGAGGTCTAGGTAGGGGCAGTGACTTGGTGAAAGTCACAGAGAAAGTTAGAAGGCAGCGCCAGGACAGAGCCCAGGCCCCCGGGCTCCCGTCCAGGGCTCCTTCCCGCCTACTGGACAATAGAAGGCCTGGGTTCAACCTGCTGTATGAGCAAGCTTGGCTGGGCCTCCAGTTCTCTATCTTTATTTAGCAAATCAGGGACTATTTAAAGAAATGTATACATGCTAACTCATCTCGTGGGAGGAGGGAGATGTTATTACTATCCCCACGTGGGGATGAAAGTAATACACAGAGATAAAGTAACTTTGTCAGGGGCAGAATGTGAACCCGGACAGTGTTACTCCCTGGACCGTTGGCCCATGCTACCTTTGTGACTGCGGCCCCTTGCGGGGACAGTTGGCTTTAGGACAGTTGCTCTTCAGAGGAGCAGGGCCCCACAGATGACTCCAAGACTGTTCCCATCCCGGCAGCCCCCCGGACTGGCCCAGGGAATGCAGGGTGCAGCAGGATGCAAGTCTGGGACCAGCCCGAGAACGGACCCAGTCGTTTACTATAAACTCCTAGGGGGCCTGGAGAGCGGGGACCAGAACTTAACAGTCAGGGAGAGCAGCTTGGCCAGGTCTGAGGCCAGTGGCTCCTCGAAAGGTTCAGCACCCCCTCCCCTGCACCCTCTGCAACCCCAGGCCTAGGAGGAGAGGAAGGGCTGCCGTGCAGCGCCCAGGCCCTGACCCCCACTGGGCATGACTCAGCACTCTCATGTGGTCTCCCTGAGGCTCCAGCACTTGAGTTTTCTTCCTGAAAAAGGAAGCCATTTCTCAATTAGGTTGCTACACACGGATACTGAGAAACAAACCAAGAGGCCAACGGGGCACTAGCCCCAAAGAGAGGAGACTAAGGGGGAGGGGCTGATATAGGGCAGCGAGCCTGGGGGCGCCCTAAAGAAACACGAGGAGACACTGTGGCTGATCTTGTCCAGCCCTGTTCACAAGAGTGACACGAGGGGAACAACCCAAAGACCTAACAACAGAAGCATGGCTGAGTAGGTTATGGTAAAACCACTTAAAGTATTACAAAACCGTCAAACAAGTTTACAAGAAACACGGGAAGTTTTTGTGTTATTCTGTTGAGTGACAAAGGCAGCACAAAAAGAACTGCATGATAGATGTAGGGGGAAAAAATACAAACAAAACATTTTTGCCTAGAAAACGCATCTAAAAGAAACGTCAACCACCAAATGAGTTGAGTGTGAGTGGGGAGGTTGCAGGGAATCATTTTCTCCTACTTTTCTGTTTTCCAAATATTCTTTATAATGACCAGGTACCGATTTTATAAGGCGATTGATAATAATAATACATTTTAAATTGTCAAAAGAGGAAAATGGAGGGGGTGGGTGGTGATTCTCTTCCAGCGAAAGGAAAAGGTCTGGGTAGGTAGCCAACGTTGATGCCCTACCTGAAACAGAACCCTGCTCAGGGCTGCCACACCCAGCCTTCCCACAAAGGCTGGCATGGCTGGTTACTCCACCTGCCCTGATGGGTCTCAGATGGAGCAAAACCTCACTGATTCCAAAGGGAAAGGGGAGGAAGGGAAGAAAACAATTTGATGAGATGGCATTAAATTCATTTCACCGAAATTTTTAATTTAATTTTTAAGAACAGTGTGTGCAGGACGTGGAAGCAACCGAAATGTCCATCAACAGAGGAATGGATAAAGATGATGTGTACATATATACAATGGAATATTACTCAGCCATAAAAAAGAACAAAATAATGCCATTTGCAGCAACATGGATGGACCTAGAGATTGTCATACTGAGTGAAGTAAGTCAGACACAGACATATATCATATATCACTTATATGTAGAATCTAAAAAAAAAAGGGTACAAATGAACTTATTTACAAAACAGAAATAGAGTCGCAAACGTAGAAAACAAACTTATGGTCACCAGGGCATGGCAGGGGGAGGGATAAACTGGGAGATTGGGATTGACATATACACACTACTCTATATAAAATAGATAACTAATAAGAACCTGCTGTATAGCACGGGGAACTCTACTCAATACTCTGTAATGGCCTATATGGGAAAAGAATCTAAAAAAAAAGAGTGGATATATGTATATGTACAGTATAACTGATTCACTTTGCTGTACACCTGAAACTAACACAACATTGTAAATCAACTATACTCCAATAAGAATTAAAAAAAAAACAAACAGTGTGTGTCCATCCACCCATTTAAGAATACTGAGTACCCACTGGTTATCCAGCACTATGCCAGCAAGCCCTACAGGTAATGCAGAAATGAGTAAGACCCATTTCCCACCCTAAAGACTAGATTCTAATAGGGGCCAAAGATACCAAGTTACAACGCAAAGGCGTATTTGACAAGTTGTTCTAAGATACGAGCTGCTGTGAGAATTTGAGGGTGAGAAAATAAAAATAATTCCAAGCTTCAGAGAAATGACAGGTAGCAGGTAAGGGGCTCATGGCCAAAGTGGGCTTTGAATTGGATATTGGAGAATGAGTGGGAGTCCAGAAAAGGGTCAGGAAGATAAGCCAAGGGAATATCTCAAAAGCAAGTTACAGATGCAGGCACTCATAACAAACCTCTCCACCTTAATAATAAGCAAGGAAGTACAAAATGAAAACAAACGGGGTTTTGGCGATGCCGGCAGAGTGACTCCAAAAGGTCCCTGGCTGGGCTGCAGTGGGAGCTCTGAGCGGTACAGCCTTCCTGGAGGGCAGTGGAGAAATACGACACTGTACAGCAGCTTTGTAAACAGGCATACATGCTTGGAGCCAGCAAGGCCACTTCTAGGAATTTACCCTAAAGAAACAATTAAGCGTGAGCAGAAGGCTATTCAGGGAAGTGTAACTTAAAAGAGCCAACCATGGGGAAGTGGGTAACTAAATTCTGATATGTTTATATAGCAAAAATACTATGCAACTAAAAAAAAAAAATCCCATTTTCAAAGAACATTTAATGACATGGGCAATGTCCATGATATAGCAAGTTGACAACTCAAGAAAACCTATTTTCAGTATCATACCCCAACTTATCTTTTTTTAATTTTAAAGCATTATTTACCTTTTTTCAGCTTTACTGTTTTTCTTTTTTTGTGGGTCGGGGGGGCTGGCTGTAACCCCGCGGCACGTGGGACTTCCCCAACAGGGATCAAACCCGTGCCCCCTACCTTGGAAGCACAGAGTCCTAACCACTGGACCACCAAGGAAGTCGCTTTTTCAGCTTTACTGAGGTCAATTTATATTTTGTAGCAAAATAAGTATATCAAAACTTTAACACCGGAAACATAGGCTCTTACTCTGATGTTTTTACTTTTTTGTATTTGCTACAGAGAACATGTGACATTTTATAATGTTATTCCAAATGAAAGAATAACATTATACGTTAGGTGGGATTTCAGTGGGAGGAGAAGGGGGCATCACAGACTTAGAAAATAGCAGAAGTCAAAAGTAAAGAAATACAGGTCTGTCTGTGGAGGGAAAATAGCTGAACTTTAGAGACAGAGCTCGGTTTAAATCCTGGATCCATTATTTTCTAGTTGTGTGATTTTCAACAAAGTTCTGAACCCCCTCTGAGCTTCAGTCTCCTTCAAAGACGAACTGAGTTAACTGTTTTTGTTGTTGTTTGTTTGTTTTTCTTTTGGGCCATGCTGTGCGGCATGCAGAATCTTAGTTCCCCAACCAGGGATTGAACCTGGTACCCCCTGCATTAGGAGCATGGAGTCTTAACCACTGGACGTCCAGGGAAGTCCCAAGATGAACTGAGTTAACTTATACAAAGCACCTACTTAATACCCTGGCCAGAGGCCCCCATCAACTCTCTCTCAGAAGTTTATAAATTTACAACCCTTTCTACCAACTAGGAAACAAAATCCATTCTGTATGCACACAGGTGAGATAGGAATGCTCATTTATAAGATATGCCATCTATGTAATAAAAGCATTTGGGGAATACAAACAAGTGTTATATTAAAGCCAGTGTATAATGCATCCCAATTTCAGAAATAGTAAACTATGAAAAAATATCTGTCCTAAAATCAAGAAAATATGAAAATTTCTCCCTTCTAAAGATGGTGATGACCAGGATGAAGACTTTGGTCATAGCTGAAGCATTAATGTTGTTCTCATGCTGCTTAAATGGTCTGATTTGTGTCCAAAATGAAGAAATGGACAAGAAAGTCAGATTCTAGTTCCAAAGCAGACCTGTGTGCAGCAGGTGTAAGGACCCCACCTTCCACAGAAACAGTTCTGGATTGGAGAGCACCGCTCTCATTCTCTCTGGAACCCGTCTATATTTCTCCAGTTCAACAATGAAGGAGAGAATTTAGGCAAAATTCTCTTGTCAGCCTACTTGGGGTATCCCTGGCCCCGAATACCCCAAATTCTTTCAGATGAAGAAGGCACCGGAATGCCAAGGTCAGCTGCCTGGAAAAGCTTAAGATTTGGAAAGAATCCTTTGGAAAGAAATGTAAGCTCAGTGACCAAACTATAAACAGTCCAGAGCCCCAACCCCTCCCAAATGCCAGGCTTTGGCAAACTCAACAAGATACGCCTTCAGAGGAAGAAACCCAGGAGGCTCAGCTCACTTCCCGATCGGGTATAACCACAGCAGCTAATCCTTACACAGTGGTTGCCATGTGCCAGACACAGTTCCGAGCACCTTACATGCAGTAACTCATTTATCCTCACTACGGAAGAAGAGACACGCATACAGAGGTTAAGTAACTCGCCCAAGGTCAGGGCCAGAACTAGCCCATATAGGGCCTTTGTGCAAGTTGGAAGAGGGTGCCCCATCCTCTGGAGAGATACAGCACAGCCCTGCACCGGGTACATGCCCGGCAGATGGAGACAGTCTGGATTTCAGCATCCTCTCATCTTGTGCAGTGCACAGCCTGCAGGACTCTATGTTGCCTCATCAAAAGTCATGCAGCTAGTGAGAGGCAGAGCTGAGATTTGAACCCAGCTCCCCTGGCTCCCAAGTTACAAGTGGGTATTGTTGGATATTAAATAAAGAGCCTGCCAATCAATGCAAAACGAGATATTCAGAAGCACAGACCTGGGTGACTGAGAGCGCCCAATTCTGTGTGTCAGCAACGGTGGGAAAATGCTACAGTTACAACTTCACGGGCCAAGGCTTCTTAGCGTTTTCACCTTTGCTAATGGGAATATTCCTACAGTGGGTCCCATGCTTCTCCGCTGTTTAGGATGGAGTGCCCCAAATATAATTTAACCTCAAGTGAACTCCACACTATCACCCCTACTCCCTGCCCAGGGACCCTCCAGCCACCTGCCTTTTCCTGAGACCCAGGCTTTTCCTCCCTATCCTGGGTAATTCATCTTCCTCTGCTTCTATAGCTACTACTGAAGAAAACTGAATGTGCAAGGGAGTTGAGGCCATTCAAAGTTTGGTTTTTTTTTTTTGCGGTACGCGGTTTTTTTTTTTTTTTTTTGCGGTACGCGGTCTCACTGTTGTGGCCTTTCCCGTTGCGGAGCACAGGCTCCGGACGCGCAGGCTCAGTGGCCATGGCTCACGGACCCAGCCGCTCCGCGGCATGTGGGATCTTCCCGGACCGGTGCACGAACCCGTGTCCCCTACATTGGCAGGCGGACTCTCAACCACTGCGCCACCAGGGAAGCCCTCTAGAGTTTGGGGTTTTAACCTCCTTCCTATGGCTTAGAATTCCTGTTCTTGTACCTGCCTAATTGCTTGCTCTTTGGGCCTCACTTGTTTCATGTGCTACAAGCCGCTACGCAGAGACAGTGGAGGGCCCCGGCCTGAACTCCCTCAACCTGCTTCTCCTCCCCCTTGGAACTCATCACCTCCCATGGTCACCTCCTTCCCCCTGAAGAAGGCAGCTGTGGGTTTGGGGATGGGGGTCTTGTTGTCCTTCAGCCCCCAAACTTCATTCAAGTCTTTCTGGTCTTAAGAAAACACTTCCCTTCAGGCCCAAAGGCCTTGAAACGTTCTCTCACCCCTCCATCTGGCTCGGTGTCCCCACTGCACTGAAACTGCTCTTGCAGAAGCCCTCAGACTCAGCCTTCTTATTTTCATGCTTACCCTGCTCAACCTCACGAGGGCACCTGGCACAGGGAGGCCTTCCTCTTCCCAGACACCTGCCTCTGGCTTCCCAGGTGTCCTTCTACCTCTGATGGCTCAACAGCCTCCTTCCCAGGACTCCCACCGCGACCTACATACTGATGCCTCCCGAACCAGAAACTCTGAACCCTGCCTCTCTCATAAGTCCCAGACCCATCTATCCAACTCCCAAATGGACAGCCTGACTGCATGGCCCATAGGCACCTCAAATTCAGCAGGTCTGAGCCAACCTCATTCCCTCTTGCCTTTCATCATCTAGTTGCCTCTCACTTCCCATTCTCCATTCTTCCTAACAGAATGCTGAGGTTTAGTTGGTCCATTTGCATCCTCCTTCACAGCTAGGCGTAGGTGTATGACTAATGTCTGGCCAATGACATGTAAATGAAAGAGTCATGTGGTAATTTCAAAAAGAATATTTAAAGAACACATCCTTCCTCCAGCCCTTCAATCCAACCTACTGTCTGGAAAGTTGACATGACAGCTGGAGTTCCAGCAGCTATCTTGGAACAGGAGGACAAGGGGTGGCAGAGGGGTAGGCTGGAAGGAGTCTGACTTCCTTATGACTTTATGGACCCACAACACCAACCCTGGGCTACCTACCTCCAGACTTCTTTTGTGTATAAGAAAAACTTGCTTGTGTCATGATTATTTTACTTTGCTGACGTTGTTGTGAATGAAGCTGAACTTAATTTTAACTAATATTCCCTCCAAAGCAGTCTCGGTCAATAATGTCAACATTCATATTTGCTTATTTGTCAATTTTCCCCACTAGATTATAAGCAACTAAATGACAGGAACGTGTCTCTCACTTTTTAAATAAAGTATTTCAAACACCCAAAAAACTAGAGTGCAACATAATATACATTCACTACCAGATTTAACAAATGTTAACATTTTACCACATTTGCTTCAGACGTTTTTAGTCAGAAACGAAACATTATAAATGAGGTTAAAATGCCCCTTACACTCCCTCCTAGAGCCTTTTAACTTCCTCTCCTGCCCTTACAGGCAGCCACTATGGTGAAGCTGGTGGGTATTCTTCCTGTTTAGGATTTTATAGTTTTGGTACATCGTTTTGATTGTTTTTAACTTACAGAAATGGTTATGATGACTACACATATTCTGTAACTTGACTTTCCACCAATCCTTCTCTTAAATGTAACCAGGCTGACTCGTGTTAGATTTAACCTCTGAATAGCTATACATTATGTAAATACACCATCATTTGTTGATATATTTCCCTCCTGATAGACCTTGAAGAGGCTCCCAGCTCTTCATAATAAAAAATGCTGAAGTATACATCCCTATCTTTTTCTTCTTGAGCACCTGTGTGATCGTTTTTCTAATACAGACACTAGAAGTAAAGTTTCTGGTTGTAGGACATGGGCATCCTTAACTTTACCACATAGTCAACTTTCTTTTGAGAGTAGCTGTACCAATTCATGCTCCCCCTGGCCCTGTGTGAGAGTGGGGTCTTTCCCCCCAGCCATGCCATATTTATTCCTGAACCACTGATTCCTACCTTACAGGACCGTGGCAGGAAACACTTTCATTCCCATTCTCATTCATAACGATCCCCCCAGCCCACCCCCTCGCCCTTGCCTGCCTGCGTCCTAATACTCTCTGAGTTACAGCAGAAACACGGGAAGACCTTCAGCCTGAGCTCCTCCTCCCAAAAGGCTTCCTGGCTGCTATGTGAGGATGGGTCACCCTGCACAAAGGATCTAGCTGGGCGGCTAACATTCAGAGTGGGTGCGTACATTACTCTCCCTGTACCACATCTCCCGCAAGATGAAATCAGACGCTTCCCTCCTGCAGCATTTGGGGTAGGGGGAGTCCTCCACAACCACCTCCCCGCTAAAACCATTTCATATCAAGCCCACTCGCTCAAGCCTTCCCCAAATACCAACATGAAGACAGAAGAGGACAATTTAGAGGTGCCTGGCCCACTCTGAGCCCTCCCTCTTTCCCCAGAGTTCTCCAGCTGCTGGAAGGAAACCTCTCATCTCTGGGGTGGTGGCTTGTATCTCCTGATAAAGGAAAGTTCCAGGCAGAGAGAGGGGCCAACTTATTTATTTCCAAACACAAGCCAGATTCCAGTGTGACAAACACACTGGATCTGCCCACTGCGAAAGGGACCTGGGCGGGAGGGCCGGTGGGGAGGGAGAACTGGGGCTGCACAGGATGAGCCATGGCTGTTTATTTTTAGGTAAGTCAGGATCAAGTACACAGCCCCTGCCCCTTCCCAGTCTTGTTTTTCCCAACTCCGCCTGGTCGTGCATTTTTTATCTGGACTTGCCTCAAACACAGAAGGCAGTTGCCTCAACTCACTTAACCCAGGGGCTCACGAAGGGCGACAGAAGGCTCCTAGGTGGGAATCCACCCTCCCGCTCCACAAATGCCTACTGGGCACCTGTTCTGTCCATTCACTGGTTTAGAATGATGGCTATCACGCAGAGCCTGCCCCAGGAAGCTCACAGCCCAGCAAATAAATAATTGTGATCTTATGTGAAAAGATGGCGATAGTAAATACAGTCGTCTCTCGGTACCTGTGGAGGACTGGTTCCAGGACACCCTCCACCGCCAGATACCAAAATCCGAGGATGCTCAAGTCCCTTAGATAAAATGATGTGGTTCAGTCGGATGCTGAACCCGTGGATGCGGAGGGCTGACTGCAGCGTGTGACATAAAAGAAGTACGGAGAAGGGGAAGATAAAACGCAAGCTGGGAAACTCTGGCAAGCCCTCCTGGAAGGGGTGACGTTAAGCTTGGTCTCCCAACCAGCTTGGGTGATGAGCAGATACTTTATTATCAGTTATCATAATCCCAACCACTGCCTTCCTTTCCCATAACCATGAACATGAGGAGTAACCACAGAGTAGTCAGTGTTTGAGGAAAGCCCTGAGGTCCACAACAGAAGACCTGGTTCTAACCCAATCTGCCTCAACCGGAGCGGTCTTTGCCAACTCGTCATCCTTCTTGTGGGTGATGAGTGACTTGGAACAGTCGGCTCATTTCTCATGTTCTAAGCCGAAGCTCTCAACCCTCTCTGGGGGTTCCCTCACCAGAAGGAAATAGGAATAGATGCCCGGACCCACCCCAGAGATATTAAGTCAACTGGCCTGGGGTCGCGCCCCCAATATCCGTAAGTTTTAAAAGCATCCTAGGTGATTCAAATGTGCAGACAGGATTAAGAACCACTGTGGTCAACGCTGTTCTGGTGGTGGTGCTTGGGGGCTGGGTATCCCATTTCACAGTACGACCCAGAACTTGCCCAAATCAGGAAGCAGACAGAGGCCACAGAGCCCCTAAGTGCCTGTTCTCTTCTCACAGGGATGTCATGATTCAAGGCAGAATTCTCTAAGAGTCCAGTTAGGAAGACAGGCAAATGGGGAATCCGCTATCTCCAAAGCTCTCCCTCTCTCTACCTGCTCTCAGCCAGCTAAGGATGCCCCCTCCCGGGGGCGGCTTAGGAGAAACAGGTCGCCTTCACAGGGCGCGGGCGGCATCCCCTCCCGTCCACTGAACAGGGGGTCACCTCCCCCTCAGGGAGCCCCTGGTGGAAAAGAGGAGGAGCTGGAGACAGCCCAGAGCCTGGGAAACTTGGGCCAGCACAGCACAGCCTCCTGCCTGTGAGCCAGCCACAGAGAGGCTGCTTTCAGACAAAGGGGCAAAAGGACAAAGCTTCATTGTGCACGCTCTGATGGAAAAGCCAGCCGAGACAGGGAGACTTGGGGGCCAACGGAGGTGGCATTAGCATTTTACTTATTTATTTATTTACCTTAATTTTATCTAACAAACACTTAGTATGTGCCAGGCACAGCCCAAAGCCCTCCCAAATATTAACCTATTTAGTTTCTGATCACACTGTTGGCCACAGATTCAGAGGTCCAAGCTTTCCAAACGCAATGTGAGGGGAGGGGGAAAAGTCTAATTCTCCCTCCTCCACAGGTACACGAACCTTCCAAGGATAATAGTTACCTCCTGCATTCTGCCACTGCCTGGCCTGTGACGAGATACAGATACCACGTGGATCCAGGACTGTGTCCCAGGGTGGGACCTAAATTCCTCCGCCACCATGATGCAGGGCCATCTTCCGTAGGAATGGAAATGGTGGCGTGGCAAGGTGGAAAGGACTGGGGAGTCAAACTCCACTTGCTGTGTGAACTCGGGTAAGTATCGTAACTTCTCGGAACCTCGCTTCCGTGTCTGTACGGTGGGAGCAGTGCCGCCGACCTCAGAGGAGGTGTGAGGGTGAAACGGATTAACTGCATACGACAAGCCCGGCAAAGGGCCTTACATCAGCTGAGGGTTCCTCCCTTCTCCCACCTGCAAAGCACCATCGCCATCCTCACCGGACCTCATTCCCTTTATCTCACAGCAGCCCTGTGAAGCTGAGTTACTATCCCCATTTCCAGGTAGGGAAACTGAGGCTGCCCTGGAGAAAGAACTTCTCCCGAGGCAGTGGAGCCCAGATTCAAAGCCTGTATCCTGCGGCCCTTGCGCTGAGTCCCTCCCCTCCGTCCTCATCCCCCACCCAGGCCTAGGGTTTAAACCATCCTAAAGTTCAGTAGCACTCCTGCTTTTTTGTTCAGTTTGGTTTGGTTTGGACCATGTCAAAAATTCCCCCACAACCTGGCCGCTCCCACTGCGGGACCCACAGGGCAGGAACCTCAGTCCCTGCCTGGGTCAGGTGTCCAAAGCAGGGCTGTGTGGAGAAGGGAGCTCTCACTCTGGGGACAGCTGGAGTCTTGTGACTTTCCGTGTGGCCCGGACTATCACCATCCCAGTTACTCATTCTTGGCATCACACCTGCCTGGGCCAGGAAGTCAGAGAGGAAATCGTGCTGACACCACAGAGGCGCCGAACGCTTGGGGTTAAAAGAGCCTCAGTTTCCTCGGCTGTGAGATGGGCGTGGGGAGGACGTGGGCTAAACGAAACCACCTTGAAG
This sequence comes from Grampus griseus, assembly GCF_964374135.1. Lineage (NCBI taxonomy): Eukaryota > Metazoa > Chordata > Mammalia > Artiodactyla > Delphinidae > Grampus > Grampus griseus. The sequence goes on from NC_139014.1 coordinate 54,177,450, forward strand.
GGATTTCCTGTCTTCCTGCTTCTGGGAGCCCTAAGGGAGTGGTTGATTCAACCCGAGCGTTGCCTCACGTTTGAGCCACAAGCCAGGCCTGGACCCGCGTTTGGGGAGTGGGAAACCAGGGCACAGAGGAGGGCCGAGGCTCCGGATTCCCACGACTGAAGGGTGGGGGGATACTGGGGATTTTTAAGGGGTGGGGGTCTGTCCAGGTAAGTTATGATTTTGATTAAACAAAAACCTCATGTCCAAGTCATCAGGACTGACCTCTGCGGCGGAACCCCGGCCGGTTTCTACTTGCTGACCATCACAGGCTACTATTGGGGGGTGGGGGGGAGGCCTCTAGTCGGCCATTACTCTCATCACCCCCATCCTCACCCCCGGCAGCAGCTTGCAGGCCCCAGAAGCGAGATCTGCAGCCCAAGGCTTGACAGTCAAGTAAGCCTGGGGGAAATGCCAGTCCCGCCACTTCTAGGCAACGTGACCCTGAACAAACCAGCCACAGCTGAGCCCCGACGTCCTGGCTCTAAAATGCTATGCAGGGTGAATGATACATGTGTCCCACCACAGTCCCCAGCCAGGGCTGGCTCCAAGGAACGGCAGCTCCCTCAAAGGGCTGCACAGCTGAGGGATGTGGAAACGCCCCGGCACTGCTAAGACTATGCTTTTTTGGGGGAAAGGAGGTCCCGATACACTTTTTCTCCCCCTTGAGCATCACAACTTTAAGCTTGCCCCACTACTGATGACAGAATTCTCGCCCCACCTCCACTCTCCCACAGAACTTAGCCCAGAACGTAACTATTCACCTAGACAACCACCTCTCTCCACACACTGTGGGGGCCCAACAAGGGCAGGCTCTGGGTGCCCAGCACAAGGCCTAGTAGAGACCAGGCGCTTGGGGGGTGGATGGATGGGTGCGCAGTTGGACTGCAAACACCAGAATTACTAGACACGGCTTCTCCGATGCTCTGGGGGAACATCGATGCTTCCCAGAGAAAGTCCACAAAGAAAACCTTCAGGCGCTTTCAAAATAAGTACCTTCGGCCTTTTCTTTTCACTTTAAGAATATTAAAGTTCACGCCAAGTTTCACAAGTGGAACTTCCCCACCCAGCGTTAAATGGCTCCAGAAAGGAAAAGGTGTAGCTATTGCTTCATCTTGCTGCTGACGTAACCCAGCCAAGCCGTTTCACACCACCAGGGCCTGGCTCCCCAGGCTCCCTCACCTGGAATGCCCCTCCCCCTACATAGCCTCTGTGGCCCCATCTCCAGCGCACCTTCCCACCCCTAAGCGAGAATAACCTCCTCCCCTCCCCATCCTTGACAGCACCCCTGACAACTGATTTTCTAAGTCTTCCCCCAGAGGCTAGTCTGACTCTGAGACTGGAAGTTCCTCGCGGGCCCCAGGCCCTGTCTTGTTTACTTCTTTTCTTTTTAATAAATTTATTTATTTATTTTTGGCTGTGTTGGGTCTTCGTTGCTGCGCACGGGCTTTCTCTAGTTGTGGCGAGTGGGGGCTACTCTTCGTTGCAGTGCGCAGGTTTCTCACTGCAGTGGCTTCTCTCGTTGCAAAGCACGGGCTCTAGGCGTGCGGACTTCAGTAGCTGTGGTGCGCGGGCTCAGTAGTTGCGGCTCGCGGGCCCTAGAGCGCGGGCTCAGTAGTTGCGGCGCACGGGCTTAGTTGCCGTGTGGCATGTGGGATCTTCCCGGACCGGGGCTCAAACCCGTGTCCCCTGCATTGGCAGGCGGATTCTTAACCACTGCACCACCATGGAAGCCCCCCACCTTTTTAAAATGTCCCTCTCTCTCTGTCTACACACACACACACACATGGGCACACCCACACATAAATGTGTAAGAGTGATTTAAAATTTTTCTTTATGTTTCTCAAATTTTCCACAATGAACACATAGTAGTTTTATAATCAGATATAAAAAATAATTATTGGAAGGAAGGAAGGAAGAAAAAGAAAGAAACTCCACTCTGCACAGTCGTGGAAAGGGAACAACAGAAAGACACATCAAGATGTCTGTTCTTGGTTCCCTGTGTTGTCCAAACCACAGAATTATCTCTGTCATCAGGTAAATATGGCTCAGACTGGTGTCCTTCCAAACACTTTCCCAGGTGGCCCAACCCCATACTGAACATAACCCAGCTATGATGATGATGACAATATTAACAATACTACTTTTTATCGAGCATTTACTGTGTGTTAGGCACTAGTCCATTTTTTCACTCATTCCAATTGACTCGTACAATGACTCCAAGGCAGTTATTATTATCCTCCTTTTACAGATGAGGAAATAGACACAGAGAAGTTAGGTAACTTACCCAAAGTCACACAGCCACCTTTCCTTGATTTTCTCCTTTGGTTTCTGCCTGGATGGGACAGGTCTCTTAGTTAGATAAAACCAGGTTTTATAGATGTTGTGCTTGTAAAATGGGGCTTTACATTCCCAGGGACAGGTGAGGCAAGGAGGGAGTTACTCTGAGTAGTGATGGGAAAATTAGCATTAAGTCAGCCACATAAAACCAATTGTCCAATATCACCTTGATTGGAGGATATGATTGGAAACGCTTCTTTCTTGTTGTTGTTTTTTTAAGTATAAGAATTAATTCTCAGGACTTTCCTGGTGGTCCAATGGTAAAGAACCTGCCTTCCAATGCAGAGGACTTGGGTTCGAGCCCCAGTCGGAGAACTAAGATCCCACATGCTGCGGGACAACTAAGCCCATGCGCCACAACTACTGAGCTTGCACGCCTCAACTAGAGCCCGCGTGCTGCAAACTACAGAGCCCACGTACCCTGGAGCCCGCGCGCCACAACTAGAGAGAAGCCCGAGTGTCACAACGAAGAGCCCGCGCCGCAATGAAAGATCCCGCATGCCTCAGTGAGGACCCCGCGTGCTTCAACTACGACCCGACGCAGCCAAAAAAAAAGTAAAAAAGAAAATAAATAAATAAATAAAAATTAATGATCTTATCTGGTAGGCCAGAAGAGATCAAATGCCTCTAAGCTGATAAAATAGACTCCATAGCCTACCTAACCTACAGTCCTTCATGCTCTCACCCAGAGCTGCCTCCCTCCATCCCTGGGTACTTCTATCATGTTTGGTTACCTGGTGTAACCAGGTGTGTATTCATAGAATATAGAAAGCAGAAAATGTAAAGGTGAGAACCATGGTATCTAGAGGCAAATGCACAGAGACCACAAGACATGATAGCAATAACAGAAGAAATGGAAAAAATCTACAAGGCAGACCCAAGATTTAAAAAGCATAATTTTCTGGGACCATTATGTGAGGGGCAAAGCAGCTTGTCAGACCACACCTCAACAGAGGTGCTTAGCCTCCCAGCCACACGGGGAAAAAGTGTCATTAGACTGTTTTGAAGAAAGTGTGTGTGCCTTCTTGAACCATTTAAAATGATGAAAACACACTTTGGTGCTCACAGGAATGTTTGTAACCAAGGAAAGTTTTACTTTATGTGACACTTGTTTCCTACAGCATCTATGAAATTGTGGTACCTGCTGTTAGCTGCCTTCCCATGTCCATTCTCCCCGTTCTTCCTGAACTGTGGGGATCCCTGATTTTGTTCAGAGTAACAGTGTGCTCTGCTCCCAGACACCCTTGCAACCAGCGGTTGCATCGAGACCCAGTTCTAGCCAATGAAATGTAAGGGGAAGCCTATTGCTTGGTACTTCCAGGAAGTTAGTTTCCCCCATTAAAATGGGTAAGAGTCAGCTTCCCTCTCCCCTTCTTCCTGCCTGGAATGCAGATGTGACGCCTAGAGATACAACAGCCATTTTGAGACCATGAGGGAAAATGTCATGTGCTGAGGATGATAGAGCAAAAAGATGTAAGGAGTCAACATGGAGCCCTAGGACTGCCTGCCTCTGGATTTCTTGTGTCATGAGAAAAATAATTCCCTTCCCTGTTCAACCCAGTGTTATTTAGATTTTCTAAACATGGAGCCAAGTGAACCCTAAGTGACACATTAATATCAGGTTATAATCCCAGGTTGATAATATGACTCCTAATACTTTACTGTGTTCCTCCAAGAAGCCCAGAAAGTGTTTTTGTGTCATTGGGGCGCCCCAGTAAAACACAGGCTGGCCGACCATTACTTACTAGGAGCTTGCCTGGCTGCTCCAAGTGGCAAATGGCCATTAATTGGTATTGTGTCTTTGCTAAGCTGACTTGCTTTTGCAACTTGGAATTTTGTTAGGAAACAAAAAGCGCTTTATGGCAAAGGGGTTAGTGCCACAATGGGACCTTTCTGCTTTGATTATGAAAAAACATTCAGAGCTTAGCTGCACTGCAAGCAGCAGCCAGGAGACTCGGCTGAGGCCTCAGCCTCCCTGACCGTCCTCCACTCAACACGCTGGAAGGGCGCCCAAGCCACTCAGGAGGAAACGTGGCCTGCAGACACCAAAGCTTACAGGGCTGGGTATTCAGGTCCACCTGGAGGACTGTGATGGACAGGCTGTGCCCACAACACTGCCTGCCCCCCTGACCAGGCTGCTACACGCCACTCACGCAGGCCACCTGCGGAGTTACCCACGTGCAGCCTACACGGGCTTTAGTGCCCTGATCCTACGACGCCTGGAAAGGTGATGTGGCCCCAGTAGAAGCCCAGAGGCAATCCAAGGGGTACAGAGGCAGGACAGTGAACAAAGCTTCCCATACCGCTGAGCTCAGCCAGCCCTCCCCGTACACCGACAAGGCCGATGTGCGGACAGAACGAGATGCTGTGATTCCACCACCAGAAAGCATGTAGGCGCGCACACGTGCGCACACACAGGCTTACCAAGAGACACGTCCAACAGTGACCACAGAAGCATTTGTGGGGGACATTTCCAAACGGTAAACAAGCCAAATGTGCATCTATGAAATGGATACAAAAATTGTGCAAATCATTCAATGGAGTGATATATAGCAATGACCTGAATAAATGACAGCTACATGCAAAAATGCATGAACTTCACAAACATACAGTGCTGTGCAAAAGAAGCCAGGTCCCAGAGACTGCAAAATGATTCTCCTCATTGAAAGTTCAAAGAACAGGCAGAACTAAATCACAGGGCTTAGGGGTATGTTTTAGTGCTGAGGTCATTATGTTAAAAAGCAAGAAAGGGACTACTATAAAAGTCAGGCCCAACAGGCACAGGAAAAGATGCTCAACATCGCTAATCATTAGAGAAATGCAAATCAAAACTACAATGAGGTACCGCTCACACCAGTCAGAATGGCCATCATCTGAAAGTCTACAAATAACAAATGGTGGAGAGGGTGTGGAGAAAAGGGAACCCCCCCACACACTGTTGGTGGGAGTGTAAACTGATGCAGCCACTATGGAAAACAGTATGGAGGTTCCTTAAAAAACTAAAAATAGAGCTACCCTATGATCCAGCAATCCCACTCCTGGGCATATATCCAGAAAAGACGAAAACTCTAATTCGAAAATATACACGCAGGGGACTTCCCTGGTGGTCCAGTGATTAAGAATCTGCCTTCCAATGTAGGGGACGCGGGTTCTATCCCTAGTCGGGGAAGTAAGATCCCACATGACACAGGGCAACTAAGTCCACGCACCACAACTACTGAGTCCGGACTCTGGAGCCTGCGCACCACAACTAGAAAGAAGCCCGTGGGCCACAACGAAGAGCCCGCATGCCGCAAAGAAGATCCTGCGTGCTGAAACTAAGACCCAACACAGCCAAATAAATAAATTTTTAACAACAAAAAAAGAAAATATACATGCAGCCCTATGTTCATAGCAGCACTATTTGCAATGGGCAAGACACAGAAGCAGCCTAAATGTCCACAGACAGATGAATGGATAAAGAAGATGTGGCATATATATACAATGGAATATTAGTCATAAAAAAGAATGAAATAATGCCATTTGCAGCAACATGGATGGACCTAGAGATTATCATACTAAGTGAACTAAATCAGAGAAAGACCAATATCATACGATCGCACTTACATGTGGAATCTAAAATATGATACAAATTGTTATTTACAAAACAGAAAAAGGTTCACAGACATAGAAAACAAACTTACGGTTACCAACGGGGAAGGGGGGGGATGAATTAGGAGTTTGGGATTAACAGTTACACACTACTATATATAAAATAGATTAACAACAAGGACCTACTGTATAGCACAGGGAACTCTACCCAATATCTTGTAATAATCTATAATGGAAAAGAAACTGAAAAAGAATATATATGTATAACTGGATCACTTTGCTGTACAGTAAAAATTAATGCAACATTGTAAATCAACTATACTTCAATAAAATGTTGTTTGTTTTGGGAAAAAAAAAAGTCAGGCCAGTGTGACAGTTGGTAGTAAAGGAAGGGGTCAGGGTCAGGAGACTTCTGGGACACTGGCAGGGTTTCCTTTCATGATTTGGACAGTGGTTACAAGGGTGTTCACCTCGTGATAATTCATCGAGCTGTGCACTTATGTTTTGTGTACTTTTCTGAATCTGTGTTATACTGTGCAATAGAAACAGTTTAAAAAGTGAAAAGGGGGCTTCCCTGGTGGTGCAGTGGTTGAGAGTCCGCCTGCCGACGCAGGCGACATGGGTTCGTGCCCTGGTCCGGGAAGGTCCCACATGCCGCGGAGCGGCTGGACCCGTGAACCGTGGCCACTGAGCCTGCGCGTCCGGAGCCTGTGCTCCGCAATGGGAGAGGCCACAACAGTGAGAGGCCCGCGTACCGCAAAAAAAAAAAAAAAAAAAAGAAAAGGAATGATGTCTAGATAACAAACCCAGTCTTCTCTTGAGAGACGGACGGGTGCCCATATCAGTGCTGTGACAAAGATTCAGCATTTCATCCTTCCCTGGATGTCTCCAGCATATTCATCTCTATCTCCCCAAACCAGAACTGTAAGCTCCTTGGAGGAAGGAAACAGTTAGGGACGCATATTTACTCCACAGATTAGCGATGGCTATCTAAACAAGGAAGTACTAGAAAAGTCACTATGGGAGGAGGAGATAGACATTTGGCTGGGTCATCAGAGCAAACGCTAGAGCCCAGCCCATGGTCGGCACCTCAACAAGGAGACTGGGGTCCAGGGTCTGGCTCACTCCCAGCCCTGAGAGGGGGCCCAAGCTAACTGAATACACACAAGATTGTTATACCCTGCATAGAGCCACTTTATTGTTTTATAGTGAGAAATTGCCACGTCGGGTTCTACTATCCTAGAAAGTCTGCATAAATCAGTGTATTCTCCCCTTGGGTGAGCAGGCTTACACACTTAAGCAAATGTCTCCTAGGTGAATTGTCCTTACCTAGCACCTAGCTTGGGAACTGCCATATTTAGTGGCATCGAGGGGAAAAAAAGGGTGGGGGGTGGTGAAGGATGCTTGCAGCTAAGCAGCACAGTGATGAAACACACAGAAGTCTAAAGGCCGGGGTGCCCTCTCCCCTGGGCAACTTTGCTGGGCACTGCCAAGGTTGACTCAGGACCCCTCCCCTTTCTTAAGCTTCCGTGGATGACCAAGCCATCTTTAAATCATACATTCTCTCTACTGAGATACCTCAACCGAGACACAGGCAAGTCCTGCTGGCCCAGGGACTACTCCCCACCCCGCTGTGGGGTCCTGCTGGAAACTTTGCCCAGCTCTCCACAGGCCCCTGATGAGTGGACTCTGAGAGCTCCAGGGGGCAGGCTGTTGACTTTCCTTCCTGAGTTCTAGTCTCCAAGTGCGTCCTGACACCTCCACCCATTGATGGGCGTTAAGCTTCTTCCCAGCAGAGTACAGGCAGCCTGCAGTCCCCCGCACACCCTCCACTGCCCCCAACTCTGCACCCCACCCCCTTCCCGCAGCAAAGCCACTCCCACATGCTTACCTGCCAGCACCCCAGAGTCCTCAAAGCACTCAGACTGGGAGGAAAATAAAAGCAGAGACCCTTCCTGGGGCTGAGTCGTCATGATGGCGCGTACCCTCAACAGTACCTACCCTAAAGTATCTGCCCTAAAGGTGGTCTATTGATGACAAGTTTCCAGCCCCGGCCAGCCGTCCCCGCACCATGCTTCTTGTCCACCTCGTCACAGCCAACCATTCTGCACCGGCAAGACGTACTAAAATCTCTATCCCTCCTTTCTCACGGGCCTCTCACTGCTGTGGCCTCTCCCGTTGCGGAGCACAGGCTCCGGACACGCAGGCTCAGCGGCCATGGCTCACGGGCCCAGCCGCTCCGCGGCATGTGGGATCTTCCCGGACCGGGGCACGAACCCGCGTCCCCTGCATCGGCAGGCAGACTCTCAACCACTGCGCCACCAGGGAAGCCCCAAGGTTTTTGGTTTCTTTTAAGAGCTTCTAGATTGTTCTTCCAAGGGCTGTGGGTACACAGGTATGATCACCCCCACCTTCTGAGACCCTGTCTTCTAAGATGGGACAACGGCAGTCCTGCCCACTGTCAGGACAGCTGTGAAGATCAGGGACGTGAAGACGCCATGTTGTTACTGGGACAGAACAGCTGTCAATACAGAGGTAACACTGGTCCAGGAGTGTGCCGGGGAGGCACTGCGGGACGCTCAAAGGATTAAAACTCATCTGCTGCACAGAAATGAGCCAGGCAGAAAACAGTATTTGTACACTTTAAAAAGAAGCTAAGGGGCTTCCCCGGTGGCGCAGTGGTTGAGAATCTGCCTGCCAGTGCAGGGGACACGGGTTCAAGCCCTGGTGTGGGGGGATCCCACATGGCATGGAGCAACTGGGCCCGTGTGCCACAACTACTGAACCTGCGCGTCTGGAGCCTGTGCTCCGCAACAAGAGAGGCCGCGATAGTGAGGGGCCCACGCACAGCAATGAAGAGTGGTCCCCGCTCGCTGCAACTAGGGAAAGCCCTCGCACAGAAACGAAGACCCAACGCATCCAAAAATAAATAAATAAATAAGTAAAAAGAAGCTAAGCAAGCATTCTCTCGACAGCCTTCAGCTAAGCAGGTCACAGCACTGCTCAAGCATCTGGGAAAGTGGACAGGCTACAGGGCACCCACAGTGCACACGCCAGGCACAGAGTCACTTTCAAACCCTCTTCAACCCCATCTTACAGACCAGAACACTGAGGCCTGAGGGGAGGTCACGCTAAGCTAAGGCCACTCAGCTATTCGGTGTCAGGGCTCAGATTTACTCTAGGCTCCCATGTTCTTACTTTCCAATTCCATTTTGTCTGGCAGATGTCCATGAAACTATACAAAATGACCCCTCACACGGCTCTTGCATTCTTCACCACGCCCTCTTACATGTTCTCACTTAATCCTTACAACTCTCTGGGGTGTGTTTCATCACCACCAACGTTCCCATTTTACAGATGAGGAAAGTGAGGTTCAGGGAGGTGAAGTGACTTGTACAAGGTCACTGAGATCAAGGTGGGCAGCCTCTGCCACCTTCACAGGGCACTCAGGGGTGGTCTTCCCAGACCTTTGGTTCTGCCACGACTCACGGCCCTCAGACATAAGGACAGTAAGCCCATGGAAAGAGGAAAAACCACAAAGCTTATCTCTGGTCAGGGTGGAGCAGGCAGTGAGGAAGTGGCCCAGGTGGACTTTTGTGGAGACAGACTGCCCAATTCCCTGGCTGCCAGGAGGAAGATGGGGGAGGTGCTGGCCTCCTCAGGCCCCCAAGCTCAGATTACATGATGACCCCTACTCCCGGCCCCTGGACCAGGGGGTGGAGGCCAAGGCTGGGGTTTGCCCCTTCTCCCCAACACACACCTAACAGAGGGCTCTGGCCTCTGAAACCAATATTTATTCAGTGTTTAAAAGGTACTTAACTAGGAAGCAGGGCTGTACTCAAGGGCCTGGAACACAGAAACCTGGGCCTTCCCCCTTCGCTCTGCAGAAGATGTGTTGGGGCCTCAGGTCCACCTGCCCAGCCTCTGGGAACCTGGGTTGTCTGATGGGTCTGTTCAAAGTTCAGGCCCAAACTCAGTTAACACAGGAAAGAAGGGCCCAGTGGACACAAGCACACATGTCCTCTCCCAGGATGGGCACCCTGAATTGAAAGTATACCCCTGCCCTTCCTGCACCTCCTGTGAGGAAGCGTCTGCCCCTTTGTCTTCGTCATGAAACTGAGGGTCAGAGGAAACAGAGTGACCGAGTCCAGAGAGCAGTGGTGTGGGGCAAAGAGCAAGACACTGAGTCAGATGGGGGTTTCACTGTGAGCTCCGGCACTTAGCAAACAGCAGGACTCTGGACCAGGGTTACTACTTAGGTCCTCAGTGATCCTCATCTGCAAAATGGGCACCATGGCAGCTCCCAGCAGGTGGGAGGATTCAGTGGGATGGTAGAGTGCCCAGCACAGGGCTTGGCACATCACAGGTAACCTGTCAATGGTAGCCATTATTCTAACTGCCCAGAACCAGGATTCCAACCAGGGCTCATGAAGTCATGTCCAGTATGACACCCTGGAGCCCATGTCCACACCTCCCAAGGTCCACCCTAAGCCAGCCACTCAGCCCCACTGAGAAGTTCCCTCAGTGACCTGACTTCCTGCGCCCAAGACCCCAGAGGTGTTACCAGGGTGGCTGCCACAGTAGACTCTCTGCCCCAGGACACTTGCTCCTTCTCACCCACCTGGCAGGTCCAGGAACAGGAGGCACTGGGTACACGGGCGACTAGGTGGGTGCCCAGGTGGGTTTCACTTCTGCCCTCTCTAAACCAAGTCAGCCTTTCGTCGGGCAGGACAGCAGCTACCAGTCTACACTCTAGAACAGTCCTGTCCAACCGAAGTACAACACGAGTTCCTACGGAATTTTGTACTTTCTAGCAGCCACAAGAAAAAAGCGAAAGATGGCATCAATTTTAACGATACAGTATTTTATTTAACCAAACATACCCAACACATCACTTCAACACATAAAATATAAACACACACAAAATCAATATTAAAAATGAATGAGCTGCTGTCAGTTCTTTTGTTGGTGCTGTCTTCTAAGTCTGCCACGTATTTTTAGTTAGAACACATGCCAATTTGGACTAAGCCCCATGTTTAGGGCTCAACAGTCATGTGTGGCTAACGGCTGCCATATTGGAAGCAGCAGAATGAACGTTTCCATTATCGCAGAAAGTTCTACTGGACAGTGCAGCTGTCCTCCTTCATTATATCCTGGGAGTTGCAGGCCCTCAGGGCTGGGGAGTGGCCTGGGTGGGGCTCATTTTTCTGAATTACAGAGGGGGCTGATTTCTCGGACAGCTGGGGGCTGACAGGAAATACCTGTTTGTCTGCCTATGAAAAAGTTTTCCCCTCCTTCTTCCTCGAGCTTGGGGGTTTCCATGACACCTGCAGAACCCAAAACACCATCCCCCAGGGAGCTGAACCAACACCCAGACCCACAGAAGAGAAAGATCCAGCCTAGAGGTTGGGGGGTGTGGAGGGAAGACAGCAGATAAAGGCTGACCCTCAGCAGGGCTCTGGGCCGTGTCTTACCTGAACAAACACCAAGTTAACGGGCTTCCCTGGTGGTGCAGTGGTTGAGAGTCCGCCTGCCAATGCAGGGGACACGGGTTCATGCCCCGGTCCGGGAAGATCCCACATGCCGTGGAGCGGCTAGGCCCGTGAGCCATGGCCGCTGAGCCTGTGCGTCCGGAGCCTGTGCTCCGCAACGGGAGAGGCCACAGCAGTGAGAGGCCCGTGTACAGCAAAAAAACAAACAAACAAAAAAAACACCAAGTTACCGCCTACAAAGGGGGAGGTCTGACTCCAGGGGCTCCCAGCTGCCAGCCCCCAACAGTGCTGCCTCCAGAGGGGACAAATTCGGCTCTAACTAGACAACCAAACGTCAGGCAGCCATTAAAACTCTAAACATGCACAGCTTTTCTAACAAAAAGGATGGTTTGTTAAACCACCACACAAAGCTAGAACTTTCACCTATACTGCTTCTTTCTATGACTGTGGCAAAGTCCATTGGGTTAGGATTACTCCCCTGCTACAGGCGCCCCAGAGTCAAATTAACTTGCCTGAGATGGCCCAGTCAGCAAGGGCCAAGGCCACACTAGCCAAAGCCCACCAGACCCCAGGCCCCAGGCCCCAAACGTATTACTATTCTACTGCCTCACGGAGTGTTTTATTTTGGGGGGTGCGGGGTGTAACATCATCAAAAAGTGTCTTTGCTCTTTAAGTCCATTCACTATTACTAGATGCATATCTGCTACAGACAAGGACAGGAGGAGAACTGGAGATATGCAAACAGTTCAAATTAGGTCAGGGGCAGTAAGGCAAGTATCTGTTTTAACATTATTACGCCGTTTGTGCAATGCATCATTTTTTCTTTTAAAGGCAGCTATCTTCTGGGAAAGAGGGAAAAAAATGAGAGAAGTACCAAGAAAACCATGCAGGTGGCTGTCCTGGTCACCCCCAGCTCTGGAGTCCCACACCCTGGCGGTAGGTGGGGCTGAGGCTTGAACCACATTTGCATGGTGCTTCCAGTAAGACTGCAAACACAATGGTTTACATCAGAGAACTGGGTGGAGGCACGGTTGATGGCAACCCTTTGGTGACACCAGTACCTGGCACAAAAATATTAACAGCTAGCACGTTTATGGTGTCCTGGCCCTGTTGGGAGCACTTTGCACATACACTGAATAGAGTTGCTCATCCGAACCCCGCAACAACCCAGCTGAGCTAGGTGCAGTGCTCACCCAGTTATACTGATAAGGCAGCTGAGTGTCAGGGAGATTAATCACTCGCTCGGGACCGCACAGCTAGGGAGTGGCGAGGCTGGGATTCAAGCCCAGGCAGTCTGGCTCCAAGCAGGACTCTCAGCCTCTATGCTGTACTGACTCTCTTCTAACAATAATAATAACCCCCTGGCTGCCTGAATCTGCGTGAATCACACAGCTGAGGTGGAGACTGCTGGCACCTTCGCAGATGAAGATCCAGTCCCTCCTGGATTACTGAGGGCAGTGGAAGAGGGAGGGGACAGACGTACAGGAAACACACCCGTGCGCCTGCAGGTACTGTAAGAAAGGCAGTCTTGCCAGGCAAGGGGGCTGCACTGTGGAAGCCACACGAGTTAGGATCGACCTGTGAGGCCGGGAACACCCAGAGCGGAGAGGCTAGGTCTGCCGCCAGACCCCTCCGGCCAGCACCCGGAGCAACCGCAAATGGACACTCCCACCGACAAGTGTCAGCGCAGCCCGCAGGGGCTGTCAGAGCTGTCCCAAGGCTCCTGTCCCATCCCCCTCCAGGCTCGAGTGCCTGGAAGGTCTGAATTGAGTGGCAAGAGGCTAATCTGTCATTCCCCCCTTTCTCACTGTGAGGGCATTTCACCGGCTTGACAGGGCAGAACGCTCCAATGTGACAACCTACGCAAAAGGCAGAGCGGGTGAGCTCTCGCGACGATGCCCCTTTTGTGGACGGAACGCTGAGGTGCCTGGAAGCGGGAGTCAAGCTGACTTTGTTTCGCGCTGCTGGGAAGGGCTCTGGCTCTGCGCCAGGGTAAGCCAGCTCCTGGCACTAAATGATCATTCCCCAAGCCTCTGAGGGAGACGAGCACAACTCCTGAGCCTTCAGAGCAATTCCTGGAGGTGACACCCCCTCCCCGGGCACGTGCTGCGCAGGTAAGGCGATAGCTGCCCAGGCAATGCCGGGGAGACCAGAAGCCTTCTCCGGGACGAGCTGAAGGAGGACACCCCACCCTAAAGTATTCCTACTTCATGGTGACCCCAGGATTGGGGTGCTTCCTGCATATCTGAAACCCAAAATGAGAAACGCCCAGCTCTTCCCTCCTCTCTACTCAGGCCCCATCCTACTTGGTACCCGCCCCAGAAAGCAGGCTCTGTGTCCCTGCCGGCCACTTCAGGTCATCTCTTCCCCCAGAGCTCTCAGAGCCCTCCAAGTTGGGCCCCATCATGGCACTGCTCACGTCCTGCCCTATCCACCCCCCACCCCCACCCAACCCAACTCACTCAAAAACATCACTGTGCCAGGTGCTTCACGAGGCCCTAGGCGAGTACAGATGGATTTTGTCCTCCAAGCATTCAGAGACGAGTAACTGATTGAAAACCACTCACTGAGCTGGGTGAGCACAGCTTCACACAGCCGCAGTCTGGGTAGGGTTTCCTGATTCCAGTAGGAGACTCAGATGATTGGGTAAGTCACTTAACCTCTTTAGACATCAAAGAGGTCTAGATGGGCCACACAGATCTTCTAAACTCCCTTCCATTCCTTCTATGAAGCAATCAATCTGCCAGCATCTCTACATCTCCCACAGGGCTGAACACAATATCTTCACTGGAGTGAGCAATCCATAAACACCTGATGCTTGAGTAGCCAGCATCAGTATCCAGATAGAAACAAAAACACATACCACCTGCCTGACTCAAATCCTAACTTCTCCTTACTTTGGTTCTACTTAGAATACATCAGTCAGGATCAGATAGGCTATGCCATGGTAATAAAACAACCCCCAAATCTCAGTGGTTTAAATAACAAAGATCATTTCTCGTTCATCCTGCACGTCCATGTGAGTCGACCAGGAGCTCTCCCCTGGGCCTCCTGACTCCAGGAAACAGGCTGATGGAGCCTCTACAAGCCGGGAGCATTGATGGTTGCCATCGTAAGGGGAAAGAAATGTGGCAAACCGCACCCGAGCTCTTGAAGGTTTCAACATCAAAGTACCATCGTATTTCCTGCTGACAGTTCTTTGGCCAACGCAAGTCACATCTCCACCTAAGAGATGGTAGGAAAGTGCAACCCTCCCACACGATCAGTGGGAGAACCAGAAAGAGGCGGGGAACTGCACCAATGACCACAAGCAGGGTTGGGGGCTTGAGCAGGAGTTCATGATCACAAACTGGCTGAAACAATGAATACTGTTTCTTATTCTCTTTTTTCTTTTTTTTTTTTTTTTGGCCGCGCCACATGGCACGTGGGATCTTAGTTCCCCAACCAGGGATGGAACCCGCACCTCCTGCAGTGGTAGCATGGAGTCTTAACCACTAGACCGCCAGGGAAATCCCTCTTATTCTCTTTAGATCCGAATTTCTTAACCTCCTACTAACGACACTGGAGATGAATAATTCTCTGTTGTGGGAGGCTGTCCTGTGCATTATAGAATGCTTAGCGGCGTCCCTGGCCTCTACCCGTGAGATGCCAATACCAAACCCTTTCCCAAACTGACAACCAAAAATGTCTCCAGATATTGCCAAATGTCCCCTAGAAGGCAGATGGCCCCCAGTTGAAAACCTCTGCTTCAGACTTACAAGAAGCATCCTCTCTCTTCAAGAGAAAATGCCATCCTCTTCCCATAAGATACACGATTCGGAACTAACTTAAGAGACAGGTTTCTTGATTGCTAGGAATAATCACTGTACTCACCTCAAAGGGTCACTGTGAGGTTTAAACCAGCAAGTGCTCGTAAAGCCCTCGGCACGGGGCCTGGCACATGGGAAGGGTAAGCCGGCAGCAATGTTGCCTATGCGTAGAAGAGACTCGCTGTATTACCACCACCACCAAGCGCTGCTGCTAGCGTCACCGCCCAAGAGAAGACATGGGAAGAGTCAGGCATAGATTTCTTCCCGAGAAAGCAGAGAGTCACTCGGCCCAAGGTCATTCCTGCCTCCCCGGTGGCAGGAGTCCAAGACTAGGCTGGGAGGCTGCTGCAGAATTCCTGCCATTTGCACTCCAGCCCCCAATGCCTGAAGTCAAACAACATCTGTGTCATGATTATGCCAGACGGTGTAGGTAGAATGTGCTGACGCTCAAGTGTGGGCAAGCACTGAGAGATGATAAATGAGGGTCTTCCTGGAGAAGGGCTACGGCCAGCGACGCGGTCACCTGTGGGCTACAGTGACCGACTGTGAGGCTGCACACAGCTCGAGCCACCCCCCACCTACCACCCCCCCACCAGCATCCCCAGCCCGGCCCCCACGAGAGTCAGGTAGCCTTTTCACCCCGGGCTGGAGGGTGGGGTGGGGGGGGGAGGGGAGGAGAGGATGGAGTTGATTTTAAGCAAAAGGAAAAGAAGGGAACATGGAGGAGAAATGGCAGATTTGAAGACGTTACGCTTACACGAATGCCTTACTTGGATCACAGCCTCTCAGAATTGGCAGAGGGGCCCTTCGTAGTCACTGAGGCCACCATCCTCCATCCTGACAGATGGCCACCTGTTGTCTCTCTTGGGATCACTTCCAAGGACCAGCCCAAGGATGGTCCCATCCACCTGGAAGTCTCTGATGAGCACGAGGTTCTCTCTCCTCGGCACTGGTTAGGAGCATGAGCTCCAGAATCAGCAGACCCGGCTTGGGATTCCAGTTCTGCCATTTCCTCCTATGTGGCTTTAACCAGCTCCTCAGCCTTGGTCATCCTCAGGGCCCTTGCCTACAGCTGTGCAGTCTGAGCCCTGCGCTGAAGGCACCAGACCAGGAGGCAGGCTGGTGGGAGGAAACCAGCCCACATATCCTCACCAAACCAGGCGCCCTGGCTTGGTCCACCTGAGGGACACCTTTTAGTAATCTGCATGAAATTAGCATGGATATGCCATAGGGGCCAACCTGATACTCAGTTCCTCCACTTCGAGATGGGGATAATAATCCCCTAATCGCCACAGAGTTGTTATGCGGATTAATGACAATGATGCAAAGTGTTTTGCAGTGCCCGGCATATAGAAAGGGCTCAGTGATCATTGCATGAAAATTACAATACTCCCAATGATGATGGTGATGTACTTTATAGCCTTGGTCAATGCCCTGCCTCCGAAGCAACCAGAACAAACCTAAATGCTGCCTTGTGGGGCTGCGATGAGGATTAAATGAGATAATATACAAGAGCTG
Organism: Grampus griseus; assembly: GCF_964374135.1. Lineage (NCBI taxonomy): Eukaryota > Metazoa > Chordata > Mammalia > Artiodactyla > Delphinidae > Grampus > Grampus griseus. Next base: position 54,194,236 of record NC_139014.1, read on the forward strand.
CTTAGCATAATAGGAATGGCTCTGCAAACAACAGCAATGATGATTACAGACTTGCACAGCCTTTGGTCTGAATTCTGCAGCTTGGAGCTCACACAAGTTGTAATCTTAGCACAATGCCTGGCACATAGGAAGGACTCAAAGAAATGCCAGCGACTATTATTACATAACATGTATACCCTCTGGTTTGCATTCTGCATCCTGGAGGTTCATTAAGTGTGATCTCTCAGTAAGGTTGTGTCAGGGATTCAGAGTTAAGCCACGTGAAGAGGCTGGTGCCAAGACCTGGCAGGGTCAGAACCATGACCCAGCAGCCCCCTTTCCCCTCCTCCTTGCAGAAGGACAATCTAGGCCTTTTCTTCCCGTTTCTCAGACCTCCAACACCCTAATCATCCGGTCTGTCAACATCCTTCCAAAATGTAGCCCCCAATTTTTCCTAACTTTTCAGTTGTTACAATGTTACTACTAGAACTTTACAGTATTCTTTTAAAAATAATTTCTAACTTGGAACCAAATAAATTAAAGTGTGGTACCCAAAACAGAACACGAATGTCAGATGAGGCCTGGCTGGTCCAGGTGGATGGAGCTTCGATGATGTTTGAACATCAAACCTTGATTGGCGTGGCCCAAGCCCCCACCTTTGCTTTGCTGGCCGGCAGGCACTCCTCGCCTCTGGAGCACAACGGCAACTGAAATCCGTCTTGTTCACCCAGTCAAACCTAGACTGTTCCCTGTGCACTTGCACAGCCGTCACTTACTGGCTGGGTGGCCTTGGGAATGTCACTTAACCTCTCCAGCCTCAACTTTCATCACCTCCAAGATCACCAGGGCCACTTCTGACTCATGCTAAAGGGCGGGCTTCAAGGGTGACATTTCTAGGAGCCTTCTGACACAGTGCAAAGCTTCACACCCACAGCACTATGGGAAACCTCCTTCAGGCAGGTCAGCCTACCGACCCTATACAGTCGTCCCTCAGCGTCCACGGGGGATTGGCTCCAGAGCCCACTGTGGGTACCAAAACCCATGGATGCTTGAGTCCCAGACTCAGCCCTCCGAATCCCTAGGCTCCCCATCCATGGATTCAACCAACCGGGGATGGAAAACACAGTACACCATCTGTGGCTGGTTGAATCCATCGACATGGAACCCACAGCTACGGAAGGCCCGCTGTGCTCCTTATAAGCTGGGATGGTCACCCATGCTGGCTCATTGCTCCCCGCCTTGGGCCTTTATCCAAGCGCTGCAAAGACGCAGGATGTGCCTTCCTCCAGACTGACCCAGATCCACCAGCAAGATGAGGGCAGAGGTGGTACAGACACAACAGATGACTTCAGCCTCTTCCATCTCCACCAACCCTCCCAGACTACCCCCAAATGACAGGTAACTTAAATGAACCGGATGCTTGTCACACTCTCAAATCCCCCTCGCCCCCCCTTCCAAGGAGAAAGCCTCACAGACCCCTTCTACGTCGAATTTCAGGGGCCCCCTCTGCTTTGAGGGGCGGCTGATGAATTGACTCTGAAGCCATGCATACAGCTGTATCCCCTCCAGTTCCTATTTCCGCATCTCTCCACGAGGATTTTCACTGATGCGTTAGACTCCGGCAGCCCACGAAGAAGACATCACCAGTGCTTGGCCAAATGCTTTGTCGAGAGGCCTCAGGCGCTCCCCGACCTGGCAGCCAGCTACCTACCAGAACAGGAAAGGCCAGCCTGGCATGCCTTGTTCTGAAAAAAAAAAAAGGTGGCCATCACCTTGACCCAGACTGGGCTCCAAACCTGCTCACAAAACAGCTGCTTAGTCATGCTTTTGGGAAGTTTCTTGGAAATGGAGCCCAAGCTCACCTGACTATCGTTTCTAGAATTCACTTTTTCCTAACTTCTTAAAAGCAGGGACAATCTCCCCAACTCCCAGCCCAGTCTTCAGGAGCCTGGCTCTCCCTTTAAAGCGCCTTAAATTGACCAACAATGATGGATGACCAGGTTCCCAAGTGCCCAGGATGAGACGGGGTAGCCTCATTGAAAGCAGCCGGGAAAAAAAAAAGAGGGGTGTCTCCCCTGGCTGTCCAGCGGCTAGGACTCTGGGCTTCCACTGCAGGGGGCACGGGTTCACAGTTCGATCCCTGGTCCAGGAATTAAGATCCCTCAGGCCGCAAGGTGTGGCCAAAAGAAAAGAAAAAGAAAGCAGCCGGTGCTCTCTGGCCGTGTCCACTCCATTCTCTGCCTCAGTTCTCTTACTCCGGGTTGGGTCACCCTTGCTGCCCAGGGACCTAACAGAACAGAGAGGCCACGTGAGCCGCCGCCCTGCTCCCCTCCACCCCCGGGGCTCTGGCCGAGCTGCAGCTTACCGTGCCCTTGCTCTTCTTGCTCTGAACAAATTCTCAAGAGCCCTTTCGATGCCTTTCCCATTTGTTGAAGCTGTTAGCCCCCCTGACCCGGTTCTAACAGGTTGATGTGCGCTCCCTCTCACCCTGGGTTACTGGCCTCCTATCTCCATTTTTTCGCAGAAGTCCTCCAAACCCTGAACTCAGACCTGTGGGTTTTCTCTGCAGACACACTAATTTCTGTAAAGGCCTCACGCAGCCCTTTACTTCCTCATCATGAGCATTCCCAGGTGTGGTTAAAAAGTGGCCCCCCGGACTTCCCCGGTGGTGCAGTAGTTAAGAATCTGCCTGCCAATGCAGGGGACACGGGTTCGAGCCCTGGTCCAGGAAGATCCCACATGCCGCGGAGCAACTAAGCCCGTGAGCCACAACTACTGAAGCCCACGCACCACAGCTACTGAAGCCCACGCGCCTAGAGCCCGTGCTCCGCAGTAAGAGAAGCCACTGCAGTGAGAAGCCCACGCACCGCAATGAAGACCCAACGCAGCCAAAAATAAATAAATTAATTATAAAAAACAACAAAAAAGTTGCCCCCAAAGTCTCTACTGAGGCCAGTGGGCCTCTACCGGTCCACACAGCAGAAGCACCTGGGAAGCATTTTAAAAATCCTAATGCCAGGCCCCAGCCCCACAGATTCTGGTTGGGCTTCTCTGGGGTGGGGTCTAGGCCTCAAATATTCAAGAGCTCTCCAGGTGACTCTCACGGGCAGCCAGAGCTGGGACCCGCAGCCTGTGACCGGACCACGAGCTCAGACACTGGTGTGTATCGGGATTACCTGGGGCACACAGAGGCCCCGCTGGGTGGGTAGGGCAGGTCCGGAGCCTTTGTCTCCCACCAAGGTCCCCAAGTGACACTGGTAATGACTAAAATTTGAGAACCATCAGACTGTCTGGAAAACTGGACGTCAGACACAGTTTAAAAATGGAGTTTGGCCAACTGGGCTTTTTCCTTGGAAACTCCCGGGCTGCTTCCCTGTGGTTAAAAATCACCCAGACAGAACTGTCACACCAAGCTGCGTGTAAGTAGAGCCTGCTGATCAGGAGGCATCTTTGAGGGCAAAGTAATGCTACTGCTGAAGGAAAAAACAGCACAAACACATATGCACACACACTCCCCTTTTCTTGCAGCAAAACTTGTACAAACTTGTCTGCCCATCCCTGAGAGAAACTGCCAACCTGACAGTCTTGTGTGTATGCATGCGTTGACTGTGCCTGACTTTCCAGAAAGGTGCACTTCCCTCTCGGTCACTGAGTTTCCTCCTGGCACAAATGCTGCTACAGTCAAGCAGGTTTTCTCAAATGTTGTTCACTACTGGCATATGCCACCAGTGCTATTATTTATTTGATTTTCTTTTATTAAATCTATTCATTTTTTAAAAAATTATTATCATTGCCATTAAGGGACACCATTATCTGTGCCAGACAGAGAAGATTTCCACAAAAAAAGTCTCATTGAAACAAAACAATATTCTTAAATCTAGCAGACCCTGTTGCCTCCAGAAGCCTGGGATCCAGAGGCCCGTTTCCTCATGATCTGGCCCTTTGCTTTTTAAAAACGGAGATGGCATTCGGACCCTCGCCTGGAGGCCACTGAAAGCCGGGAAGGGGGGTCTAAGGAGACAGTTGCTTTGTTATGGGATTTAAGGTAGTTAAAGCCACATCTGGGCATCCCCTGAAATCGTCTGGGGTGCCCACCCTGCACTTTGTCCTTAGCTGAGTTTTCTAGAAAGGACAGCCATACCGAGACTTGAAAGGCACTGGGATTGCTGGCCCTGTAATGACAAAAGGACAAATCCCATCCACACGCCAGAGCTGCCCACTGCCCAACCCTACACTGGTTACTCAACCTTTCCCTGCTTCAGTGTTGTGCAGGGGGCTGCTGGTCCTTCGCCTCCATGGAGATATTAAGGGATGGAATGGAATTATCAGGAACGCACCCAGCAAGTCCCGGATGAATGTCTGCCGTCCTCATATAAAACAAAGGTGCGGGGAATTCCCTGGCGGTCTAGTGGTTAGGACTCCACGCTTCCACTGCAGGGGGTACGGGGTTCAATCCTTGGCTGGGAAACTAGGATCCCGCACACCGCACGGCACAGCCAAAACAAAACAAAGGTGTGACTAAAAGAGTTGAAGACCAAATATCTGCTCATCCCCTTTTCCCAATGGGAGGGAAGAAAGGACCACTTACTACTGCCACCCTAGAAAATACCAGATCAGTCAGCATCTGATGCTTCCCGTTTACAGAAAAATGAAAACACACATGGGCTTTTAAAACTTTCTAAACGGGGCTTCCCTGGTGGCACAGTGGTTGAGAGTCCGCCTGCCGATGCAGGGGACACAGGTTCGTGCCCCGGTCCGGGAAGACCCCCACATGCCGCAGAGCAGCTGGGCCCGTGAGCCATGGCCGCTGGGCCTGTGCATCTGGAGCCTGTGCTCCACAACGGGAGAGGCCACAACAATGAGAGGCCCACGTACTGCAAAAAAAAAAAAAAACTTTCTAAACAGAAGCTGAAATTCAGGGCAGGCCTGGGTGGCCGCGTCCAGCGTTCTCAGCCTTTAGAAGATGACCCCGCGTGCCTGTGGCCACCAGCACACTCACCTGCCCCATTGACAGCCACGCTCCCGACCTCCACCCTGCTAGCCCCTCAGTATTCCTCTAAGACATTTTTCATCTTCACTCAGTGGGAAAGGCTATCAAGGTAAAAGGTACACAAGTTTGGCTGGGGGTTGGGAATGCTGAGGGCCACTGACTCATCTGAAATAGCATGAAGGGCTTAATCATTAATCTCAGGTCCCCCAAGCCTCGCGTGCTGGTTACCACGGCACCCACAAGGTCTCAACCTGAATTCTTGCTCTCGGGTCCTGTCAGACAGAGGCCCAGCTGGGCAGCACCCAAACCATGCCGGGGCCCTCCCCTCCGTCCAGGGGGACAAGGAAGGAGGACCAGGAAATCTGGCTGTGACGGATTTAAATCCAGCAGAATCAGCCACAAGCCTCGACAAAACAGAGAAAGAAGGCATCAGGTTTTCTTATTTTGGGAAAAATTGGGGTTTCATTAACCAGAAGTATCTTTTATATGTATCCTTCTCCCCCCACATCTTATTAAACAAAATTGGAGACAAACAGAAGCATCATGGCTGTCTCTTTCCAGTCATATCTGGTTGGTTAGAGATGAGGCATCCCCTCGGACAAACCTAAAACACCACCCTTGCACCTCAGTCTGTTGCTCAGAATAAGACTTGTTCATGCTGCAGTTCCTAAAGGAGAGACAGGCCCATCCTGAGAGCAAAATGCAAAGCCTGACCACTGGCCCATGAGGTCCCAATAAGCCAGAGCCTGGGGCTCCTCACAGGACAGCGGGCAGAGCCCAGAAGGTTCCAGAAACATTTACTATCTGCCCACATAAGACCCAGCCATAAATTAGCCTTACAGGCAACGGTATCCCATTCCAAAAAGGACACATTTTTCCAAACCCTTCCCTCTGGGCTTCCAGGGGCAACACAGGGAAACAAAATTTCACCAACCATAATGGGCAAATATAAGCCCACCTGAAAAAATAAGATGATTCTAGGGACTTCCCTGGCGGTCCAGTGGTTAAGACTCCACGTTTCCAATGCAAGGGGCGCCGATTCAATCCCTGGTAGGGGAACTAAGATCCCACATGCCGTGCGGTGCGGCCAAAAAAAGTATAATAAATAAATAAGATGCTTCTAGGCTTTGAAGAGAATGTCTGTGCCTGATAAGTGTCAGACAGCTCCAAGGAAACCGAACCAACTGTAGCCCCGCCATCAACTCAGTTTCCACGGGGATTGCATGATCGACGAAGCAATGAACCCTCTGTGAGAACCGGCCCTGTGATTCTGAAGTCACACTGATTAAAATACCCACTTGGCAGTCACGTGTTACCTGGTGGAGGCAGTCTTACTAGACAGCATTGTTCATAGGATTTCAGAGCTAGAAGAGTCGTTAGAAATAATCACCAAGGGGCTTCCCTGGTGGCGCAGTGGTTAAGAATCCACCTGCCAATGCAGGGGACACGGGTTCGAGCCCTGGTCCCGAAAGATCCCACATGCCGCGGAGCAACTAAGCCCGTGCGCCACAACTAGTAAGCCTACGCTCTAGAGCCCGCGAGCCACAACTACTGAAGCCCGCGCACCTAGAGCAGGTGCTCCGTAACAAGAGAAGCCACCACAATGAGAAGCCCACGCACCACAACGAAGAGTAGCTCCCACCCTCCGCAACTAGAGAAGGCCCGTGCGCAGCAACGAAGACCCAACGCAGCCAAACATTAAATAAATTTATTAATAAAAAAACAAAACAGAAAGAATCACCAAGCCGCCCTCTCATTGCCCATCTCTACCCTTGAGGGCAGAGAAGCGGGCTGTGTCCCAAAGAGACCAAGGAACCAGGCCTAGGTCATCATCCAGCTAGACACGAAGCCCCACGTCCTCAAACTCCTGGTCCAGGCTGACCGCTGCACCTCACCCACCCTGTGTGAGGGGCTCCCTGGCCTCCTGAGTCAGATACACAGACACACATAGACTGTTTTTCTACCAACGAGACACTGGATAAGGCCAGGGGAGTAAGAGACCTGGGCGGGGGCAGGTCAGCGGGGTAAGTGAGAGGATCGGCCCCTGATTACACCCCATCCCCTCCGCCTCTAAGCTGCGCATTCTTTTCAAAAGGCCAGAAGCTTCTGCTCTGCTGAGACCAAGCTCCCAGCACACACCTTCTCCAAAACCAAGCTCAGCTTTTCCAACTTCTTTCCCTGCCCCACAGATAAAGGAAACAACCAGGCCTCCCCCACTTGGAGACAACTCACAACTGCGCCGCCCACTCCCCGCCGGCCACCCGCTTACCCGCGGCGCCCTCCTCGGTCCACTCTGCCCGGAGCTCCTTCCCTCTGTCCTTCCTGCTGCCGTGTCTGGGCAGGATCACCTGGGGCACCTGCTCATGGGCTGGGCCCAGGGACACTGCCAGGGCCGCCTCCCGGGAGCAGGGAGCCACCCAGCAGGCCACATTGAGTCAGCAGTCAGAGTCCAAAATTGGCTTCCTGGACAACCTGGAAGGGACACCGCCCACTGGTGCTCACAGAGCAGTCTCCATAACGAGGCCATCCACTCCGAGAGGGAAGAGCTCCATCAGGATTTGTCATCCATTCAGCTTTTAAACAGCACGCAAAGGCCAGAAATCTCCTGCCCGCTCTCGATTGCTTTTAAATGTAAATCAAAAGCACTCTGGAATCTAATCTATTGATCCCTGAACAGGTCCCTAAGAAAACGTTAACCCTGTAGAGTCCAGGCTGGCTGGACACGTGGCAATCCCAGGTCCAGTTAAGGCTGCTGGCCAGGCACAGTGACCCCAGGCGAGTGAAACCCATCCCTTTCACTCATTTTTTTAACACCTGGGATAGATGCATTCTGTTAACCTCACTCAGAGGCGGGCGTCCAAATTACTGCCACCTGCCTGTGCCTTCCCTTCCTCCCTTCCCACAGGCCCACGTACCTGGACAGCCAGGCAAATGTGCTTCCTAAATCCCTCAGCCCCACCAGCCCACCTTCCCAGGAATGATTCTCTATACTCCCCACATAACCCCCGTGGCAATTTCACTCTCAAAATTTAAGTCTTTGTTTGGGGGCCTTAAAAAAAAATCCCTACTTGTTCGGGGTAGCTCTTTGTACCCCACCACACAGACAGAGGAGGGGGAGAAGGAGCGTGGCTTCCACTCCACAGAGACCCGTGAGCGCTTCCGGGCCGCTGCTCCAAACCCTGGCAGACGTCAGAGGCTGAGACTGATGGCAGCTGCCTCGAATGGTGGGGACAAAACCAAACCTCCCCAAGAACCCCAAGTCTCGCCTCGGCCAGGCAGCGGAAGAGGCGATGTGAGCCCCCGTCCGTGGTACCCAGAATGGGACCCTCAGGTGCCCCAAATTAAAGGGCGAAAATCCAACAGGCAACAATCTTAGCTGAAGCAGGGGCTGCTTTGCTGTTTAACTGTCCCAGCAGCTACTGAATATACCCAGTGCAACTTACAGTACTCTGGAGATCCCATGATTTCCTATTCAGTGCCCCTCCCTCACCACTGTACCCCATAATTACAGACAGTTGAGGTTGCGATTTTTTTTTTTTTTTTTTTTTTTTTTTTTGCGGTACGCGGGCCTCTCACCTCTGTGGCCTCTCCCGTTGCGGAGCACAGGCTCCGGACACGCAGGCTCAGCGGCCATGGCTCACGGGCCTAGCCGCTCTGCAGCATGTGGGATCTTCCCGGACTGGGGCACAAACCCGTGTCCCCTGCATCAGCAGGCGGACTCTCAACCACTGTGCCACCAGGGAATCCCGAGGGTTGGGATTTTTTATGATGCTGCTTTTTAAGTGCATGACAACACAGAAGGAAGGGTTATTTAAATCTGAGTTCGAGGGGGGAAAAGGTCAGCATTGAGAACAGGGCAAATTAAGAACACATTTCTCTGGGGTTTAGGGAATTCAAGGTCACTTGCAAATAAACGAGACAAAACTGAATCATCTGGCCCATGTGGGACACGGGATCCGCCACCTCAGGGTCTGACAAGCCAGGAGCACTGTACGGGGCTGATCGTTAACGTCTGTGATTAGAAAATCTACCACCTTAAGGGATTCGAGGGCATGACTTCCCGTCTGACAGTCCAAGAGCTTTTTCTTGATCCCCTAATGCACGCCCTGTTCTGAAAAGCACACATAATGGTTAGGGACGAGGACTCTAAGATCTGAACGATGTGGCTGCATTCCCAGCCTCCCCATTTTACTGACTGTGTGACCTTGGGTGCATCAGTTAACTTCCCAGAGCGTCGATTTGTTTATTTATAAAATGGGGATAATCTTCCCTATGACTTCATAGGGTTTCACGAAGATTAAAGGCGATCAGAGTCGTCACATGCATTGCACACGGCAGATGCCCAATGTGAGCCATAATCAGAGTGATGGAGGAACCCACGTTGCTTTGGGAAAGGTTCGTGAGGCCAATGCTTTCTATGAAGTGGCATCTATAAAGCAAGACAATGCCCACCCCCACCCCCCACCCCCATTCTCAGCCCTGCTGAGAATGCCAAGTACTAAGTGTGTAATACCATTTAGTGAGCACCCACCACGTGCCAGGAATTTAACCGTATTTTCACACATCCTTATCATCCTGCAAGGCAAGTACTGTTAGTTCTATTTTTCAGGTGGGGAACTCAGGCTCCAAACGTGTCCCAGCTCCTCCCGATTCCAGGCCAGTCTCTGCAGATGTGGCCGCTCAGGATCCGCCTGGCGGATCCACGGAAGCACGGCGCCTCAACTGCAGGTCCAGGTGCCGCAACTTCAGGGCCTTTTGTGCAGCTCATGACACTCTCCCTGCAAATGACATGTACCGCACATATATCGCTGAATGTTCTAGAGCTATGAGAGATCACAGGAGTGTTAGAAATTCAGCCCAAGGGAGAAGTGGCTTGTCCAAGGTTACATGATGGGTCAGAGGAAGGGCCAGTATTCGGCTTCAGGTCCAGTGACTTTGGAGAAGGAGCTGGCCAATGGATGCCAGATGGTTCCTAGGGGAGTACGCCGGCACCAGGAACAAGCAGGCATAGCTCTGAACAGATCTCAGAGCAATGCAAAGGTGAGCTAAACTGACCCCTCCCTCCTCAGACTAACAGGAAAGCAAAGCGTGCCTGCCGTGTGCTGGGCCGGCTGTCTTCAGCTTGGTTCACCTCTGAACCACGGCCTCAAGATGATCAGCGTTTAAAACTACCTTCCTGGATGCTTCATGAAATTCTCTTTTGAGGCCACTCCCTCCTTGCTATTGCACGCAAGGAGCCTCTCCTCTCCTCCCAACTACCACGCGTCTGCTTGTCTGTACCATCTGTCTCCAGCAAAGGAGTTTCATCAGGTGGCTGACCCCTGTGAATAATTGAAGGTGATCCCCTAGCCTGGGCGAGGCCTACGGAGAGAAGGGTGGCTTGTTAAATTAGGCATGGTGGGGAGGCACTGCCAGCAGCCTCACAACTGCTTCCTCAACAGATGGCAAGCAGAGTGTATCGGGAACGCAGCCCACAGAGCCCACCTGCCGAGGGGAAAAACAAGGCAGGAGCCCCCGTTCAGCAGGCCAGCTTTCCTAGCATCAGAGCCCACACCTGCAGCCCAGCTCCTCCTTCAAAGGCCTGTGCGATGCTGGGCAAACCCACCACCTAGCATGGAGCTGTTTTCTTACCTCCAAGGTGACCTCTTTTTAATTCTGAGGAAGACACCAACTACAACACAAACTTACCCAAAGTACTAGTCTTCTGGGGGACCGGGAAGAGCTCCATAAAGTAAGAAATACCAGCCTCCCCTTCATCCCCTGAATGTCAAGTTCACAGTTCGGTGGGTACCCTTCCCAGCTGGTTCCTATACCAGTGAATGATGGGGTTCTCGTGCACCTGTGTGTATCTACCGCTAGAGGTATAAATACATACACACATCTTTTTAAAAAAGAGGAATACACCAGATATATCGTTCTGCATCTGACGTTTTTTACACTTAATATGTCATGAAACTCTTTCCGAGACGGTCTACTTTACAGTTATGTAGGATTTCATAATTGATTCACTCTTTCCCTTACTACTAGACGTAGGCGTCTCTAAACTTTTACTTGTAATCACAGTGCTACTTTGAACAGCCTTGTGCATATACCTGTATGCGTACAGGCCATGGTTTCTATAGGTGTCAGATTCCCAGGACTTGGATTGCTGAATCCTGAGGAATTTTCAGTTTTAATAATTACTGTCAAAGTACCATCCAAAAAGGTAGTACCAATTTGCACAACTTGATTATGTCCAAGAGTTGCAAGCCCCTCCCTGGATCACAGGAAAGAGGCTCAGGGACCCAGAAGAAAGACCCCGGGGCCTCTGCTGCCCACCTTCCACCACCCCCATCCCACCCGTTCAACCACTACCACTCCGTTCCATTCTCTTTATAAATTGGCTTTCCACAGACGATGTCACTAGGGAAAGAAAGGAGGATTGCTTTGCCTGAAACATTTGAAAACCACCTAAAAGATATTCATACTTGCTAACACTGATGCAGCATTTACTATGTGCTGAATGCTTTACAAGGAAAATCTCATTTAACGCTTCAACAGCCCCATTTTATGGATGTGGAAACTGAGGCGTAGAAAAGATTTTTATAAGGTCCCTCCAGTGTGCTGACAAGAGGTGGAGCCTGGACAGACCTAGGTGACCGGATTCTGGAATCCACACACCTGATCAGCACTTTTACTACCTTCCAGAGAGGGGACTGAACACACAGATGCACACGGACCCACAAATACAAATGTGCTTCCAGAACGTGGCCTATTGGCCTCTTTGAACCAACTTTATTTGAGAAGCTTCTGGGTCGTCACCTTTCTGCCCAGGCTGGTGAACCCAGGGAACGGTGTCACTGAGAAGGTGCCTGCACCTCCTCTTCTCCCTGAGGACACTGCCACCTCCCAGCCCCTCGCCCTCAAACCCAAAGGCCATCATCATCTGTATTCCTGACTCTTTGGGGCCTCCTCCTGGGCAGGTCAGCCCTCCCCGTTTCATGGCCGCACACCCTGAAGGAGGGGGAAGTAAAGAGACCAGGGGCAGAAGATCCACTCAACAGGAGAGATAAGCAGCAGAAAGGCGCCAAGGCCCGCTACCCCCAATTCAGTGACCTCTGACCTTAGCATCTACTACCCCTCAGTTTCTACGCTGTGGCCCGTCCACATTCAGAACTGGGAGAGAAAGGAAAGAAGAGCCAGAAAGTTTGCACGTGTGGATGGCAGCACGAGCTCACTTACCAGGAATTTTGGTCCAAAGGGAGAGGTGTGGGGGTGCAGAAAAAAGGAAAAAGAGCAAAAAGGGAGAGAGGAATGGGAAAGAAGAAATGAGGAAGCGGCAGATGGAGCAGGAAAGCGAAAGGGAAAAGGATCGCCTCAAAAACACAAGTGGCCTGGCCTTGAACCCCCAAACCAGCTCCCCTGCTTCATTCCCATCTGCAGAAGATGGAGAAAAGGAACTTTTCTGCTTGGAAAGAAAAGGAACTTTTCTGCTTGGAGAGAAAGCCTGCAGATGAGTTCTCAGCAGCACACATCTCCAGCGCCCGTGGCAGCCGCCAGCGGGGGATCCCGTGCTCTCCCAGAGACCCGGCCCCGAGGGGCTTCCGGGAGAGCGTGGCAGCGGACAGGCAACGCTGGCTCCTGGAAGGCGCAGGGAGAGGGGCACAGGCCATCCAGGTGTGAGGGGACCAGAGCCATCCACGCAGGGCTTCCCTGCTTTGCGTATTTCCATGTTGTTTTGTAAACGAGTGACAGGTCAGGGAGGCTGATGCAACTGGACCTCTTACAGCATATTTTGATTAATGTCAGTTCCTGGAAGCCGGAAGAATTATTGCAGCATTGTTGGTAATGGCAAAAGATTGGAAACACCCTGAATGTCCATCAAGAGGGATTGTTAAACAAATAAAATAAAATACTGGCACATCCAGAAGGAATGTTATACAGCTATTAAAAAGAAGATAGGGACTTCCCTGGTGGTCCAGCAATACCCCAGATAAAATAAGTAAAAAAAAAAAAAAAGGTACAGAAGAAAATAAAGAGCACGCTCATTTGAGTAAATGGGATGAGGAACACAGTAGATGGGATGATTCCCACCTAAGTCACTGGGAAGGCTCTATTTCTCAACCTGAGTGGTGGGTACACAGGTGTGTATTCTTGAGACCGTACATACACTGTGTACATGTTTTTGGATGTATGCTGTTTCAAAACTAAAAATTTTAAAGGTGGGAACATGTGTGTACACTTATGGGTGCATACGCACAGAAAATCTCTAAAAACTTCGAAGTGAATGCCTCTGAGAAGGGAAACTGGGGGTGAGGGAGCCCGTGGGGTAGGGCACAAGGGAGGTTTACCTTGACTCTCTATCCTTTTATAACTTTTCAGTATCTTTTACCACATGCATGAATTGCCTATCAAAAAAAAACAAAAACAAAAACCCATACCAGTCACTGGCAATTCTCCAGGGTGTTTCAGCATCACAGATCAGGAAAGTACCCAAGGGGCCAGTTTCCCCATTTTACAGCTGAAGAAGCTGCAACTCAGAAGCTCAGAGCTCCGGTCCATGGTCACACAGCATGGGAGTGGCAGACTCAGGAAGCCAAGCCAGGTCTCCAGGTGCAGGTCAGTGTTCTCCACCCCTGTTCTCTCAGCCAGGAGCTCCCAGGCTGCTCCAACCCAAGGACCACCTGCCTGGCCTGGTCACACCCTCCCGCAGCCCCTTCCCCACCTCAGTCACATACAGGGCAGGGAGAATCATGGGAGGGGCCCGGGATGGGAGTGATGGACACAGTCAAGGTTGGAGCCTCCAGCTCTGGAGCCTCCGGACCCCGTGTCCCCTAGGCCGCTGCCTGCAGCCTGTGGGCACACGGACGGGCAGGCTTCAAGGCTCCCATCTCCCATCCTGACACTCCAGGCACTGTCAGCTGCATGGCCTCTCCTGTGTCCTCAGCAGTTAACCTCCTGGAAAACCAGCCCCCAGCAAAGCCGCTGGGGGAGTTCCACATTCTGGCCACTTTGCAGTCATAAACACATCTAGGGGGAAAAAGCACTTACCCTGATGTCTTCACGCCAGCAACCAGGCACCAGACCGACCAGCTCAACAGCCTTAGATCCCAGACCCAAGCCAGCGGTGGACACCAGGAGCCAAACCAGACGCCGGTTGTAAAAATACCACTCTTGTCAGTGTGTTTACACTGAAGGAAATCTTAAGGGCTGTGCAGAAGAATCATAAAACCTCAGAGCCAGGGGGAGTTAGGAAAACTGGATCCTAAAATCCACCGTGCCTGCTTCACTTACTGAAGGCCAGAAACAACTCCAACCAAATTTTAATACTTCCTTATTTAACAAACGCTAAGAAACCTGAGTTCACATATTCTGTCCTACAAATAGCACCCCACTGCGAGCCAGGGACGCTGGGGGCACGGAGGGTGATTAGAACAGCCAACAACCCGAGAACGTTTACTGTATAGCTTAATGTACATACCCGGCAGGCTGCTAACTCTCTGCACGCAGGACCTCATTTAGCCCTCGTACAGGTTCTGTGGGAGAGTCTGTTGTTAGCCCGTTTTACTGAGGAGGAACTCAAGGCTTTGTGGGGAGTGACTTGTCCAAGGTCTCAGAGCTAGCAAACGGCAAACTGGAGTCTGGAGGCTCCAAAGCCCATTCACCACGCACTGAGTGAGACACAGCCCTGTCCACAGGAGCGACCCCTAGAGCAGGTGGGGGTGGGGTAGGGATGGGGGTATCTGGGCTTTTCCTCTAAATCTCCTCTTCCTGTAAGGGGGCGATCAGGCCTGTTACTTCCTGCTCCCTCCCCACCTCAGAAGGGGGAGAATCTCCCCAGGAGCTTCAAATAAATCAAGGGTCCAGGATCCACCCAAGAAATTTCCTCTCTGCTTCAGTTCCAGACCAAGGGCCCCGGTGACCCACAGGCTGACACCAAGCCAGGGTGACAGCCTGGGCCAGGAGGATTCACGTAAGAAGGGACTCGGCACACTCACCCCCACTGATGGCGGGCCAGCTCCTCAAGGGCCCAGAGGAGCAGTGGACCCTCTCCCCACTCACCTTGCTGTGGAGGCCAAGCCAGCCCTTCCAGCAGGCAGGGGCGGTGCTCTGGGGCTAGGAAAGTGGGCTGGCCGTGGAAAGCAGGTTCTAATCTAGGCTCTGCCACGAGCCCTCTTTGGGAAATTCTCTATCCTCACTGGGATGTCTCCACATCTGTCAAAGTGGGGTAAACCCCTAAATCCCACAGGGAGGGGAGTATTATTAAAGGGACTTTGTCACATAAACTTCTTGAAAAATCTCGAGAACACGAGACATAGTTTACACATGCGAGGAACCACTCCCAGTAGAGCAGGAGAAACAACTACGCCGTCTGGCATACATTAGGTGCTCAATAAATGTTTACCAAGTAAATGAGAAGTATCAGTATTGTTACTATCACCCTCTGGAATCTGTGAACAGGATAGAACCCTCAGGGGCGGGGAAGGGGCCGTGGCTCCCCACAAAGGCCTCCAACACTGGGACTGACCAGGACAATCAGAAGATCCAAACCTCCCTGCACTGTGTGCTTCCCATACCCAAAGACTACCTTCTCTCCGTGAAGGAGAGTCCGCCCCATCTGTACCAGGCACTGAGGATGCAGGGGAGACACAATCCCTGACCCTCCTTCCACCAACCAAGGAGTTCTCAATCTAGAATTCCAGGCAGAGGCCCCCAGAGGGGGCTGCATGGAGGAAATAGAACCTTCTGTATCTCATCCTTTCAACTGTCTATTTTTGTAGATGTATTATTGTAAGAGACATGCTGTAATAGCACAGAGTATGTGTATATACTTTGTACGTGAAAATATCTATGTTGGGAGCCCATGATCAATATTTCTTTCCTGGTCCGTATGCCAGGGCAAGTCTGGAGACCAGAGATCCAGCCAGGAAATGGGCCATGCCAATACAGCAAGGAAAGGGCAGGAGAGAAGTTTCCAGCGTACCTAGGGCAGAGGGGCCACGAAGCAACAAAGACAGGGCAAGTCTCGAAAAGGAGTTGCTCACGGCCCAGCACATTCCCTGTTGGGGAAGATAGGACAGGAAAGAGGAAACAGATGAGAGGGGCTGTCAGAGACAAGGGGAATTCCGGGCATTCCAGGGAGAAGAGGCTGAAAGGCATGAAACAGTGAGGCACTCAGGGAGATCCCAGGTCCATATGCACTACGATTCCTGGGGGGGCACAGGGAGCACACAGGAGGCTCAAGAGGCCATGCTGAAGAGGTGGAACTGAGTCCTGCAGGAAGGAGGCGTGACCCCCAACCAAATGCTAAGGAAGCAACAGTCCTCCTTTTGTCTGTCTGCTTATCCAGAGAAGGCCACTTGATTTGGTAACATTTTTGAGATCTATGCAGCAGTAAAGGTTGGTGCTTGGACAGCCCCAGGCAAGGAGCTGCCAAAGATTCTGGCCTCAGCAGAAGCACAGATGTGCTCTGGGCACAGGTGGACGCCCTTCAGGTCCAGACCCACAAGCCCTTGGAGGGGGAGCTAGGCAGCCTGTCCCAGCCTCTGGGAGCAGCCACTGTCAACAGGCCCAGGAGGTAGATGTCAGGGGAGGCGCACAGGGAGAGGTGAGCAGATTCCCCGGCCCCCACCCATGTCTGCAGCCTTCAGTTTTCACTGGGGACCCCGAGAATCTAAGCCACTTGCTCTAAACGAGGCAAGAGGGCAAGGAGGTACCAGACTACAGTCCTGAGAGGCAATGCCGGCCAGGAGTGCTTGGGAGGGGCACCCTACTTCCTTCTCCACGACCTATTCACTGTGATGAAATCGGGGCTCTGAGGTAGGGTTTCTCGAGAAGCAGACTCTGAAATGGAGGTGTGCCTGCAGGGAAGCAGGCCGGGGCAGTTGGGCTCTGTATGACTCGGCTGCAACAGAGGCCCCAGCCAGACCCGTGGGGAACTCGGGAACTCCGGAGCTGAACCGTTGGAATTGTCCCAGATGGAGGCAAGGGGCCAGCCTCTGTAGCCCATCTTTGGATGGGCAGCGGTACCTTCAGAGAGGAAGCTCCCTTCGGCTGAAGGCAATTCCTGGGGAGGAACTGGACTATACGCCATCAGTAGCCATCACTCATGACCACTGGGATGCGGGAGTGAGCTCTGCGGGGGGTTTGGGCAACAAAGCCTTTCGGATGCATCTCAACCTTCGAAAATGGTTCCCTTAAGAAGAATTTCGCCTAAACCAGATCATTCCAATGATTTCAGAATGAAATGACACGTAAACTCACAGGGGAAAAGCACTTGTCTGTTATTTTTATGTCACTCATAACTGAGCTGATAGGATCTAACGTTCTCTTTCCTGGTTTTAGATTATTTTTAAGAACCCATCATTTCACTTCAAAGAACCCGTCAACGAGCTGCTCTGTGAACTTTTCCATTTATCCCTCATCATTCTCAAGCTCCTAGTTCACACATTTGAAAAAAAAAATCTATTTCTTGATTTGTAGGCTCGAGCCACATCATCTGAGCAGATATTTGTATTAAGTTGGGGACAAGGTCTGGGTAACCAAATGGTTAAAACTTTACAGTGGGCGTAAAAAATAAAACATGAGAAATCTTTGTCACGTTTAAAAGTACATGAAAATCCAACTAAAATATTTTTATATTTGTAACATGACTTCCCCTGCCGCATACATGAGAAATGCATGTTTACTGGGGAAAAAAAATGGGAAAGAAAAGAAAAGCACCAGGAAGAAATTAGGTTAATTATGATTCCACTATTCAGAGGGAAGCCACCCACCATTAACAAGCATTTGCACAGCCTTCTCTTCACGTATTTCATTCTTAATAATTAATTTGAGTCATATTGTTTAGTAATCTGTTTTTTTTTTCTGTTAATGGTATACTGTGACTGCTTTTTCAAGCAGTAATTCCTCACAGCAAGTTTTCGGTGTTATTAAAGGCCAACAGATCTAACTAAATGTACTCTGGTTTCACTTACACAATAGCCCGAGGTTGTATGTTTAAGATGATGGACGTTTAAGTTATTTGCAATTCTTCATCAGTATATATAATGTCGCAATTAACATCCTTGGGGCCAAATTCTTTTAAAGTTCTCATTGGTCCTTAACCCTAAATCCCTGTGCCTACACTCACAGAACTTTATTGAACTTGCATCTGAGGAACCTAAATAACAGGTTCCTTGTGCCTGTAGCCTAGAGCAACCAGCCCAGAAGGAAGTGTCCGGCCCCCTCTCGGCCTCAGCAACCCAGAGAGACAGATGGGCCTTCTCTTTGCTGGTATATGGCAGCAGGACCTGCTCCTGCAAACCCAGGAGGGGCTGAGGGGCCATACCATCCCAGGCCTGCTACCCACATGTACCCTGAGGCACCTGCGTACACAAATGAATCCTGGCTTTCCCCAGGTTTCCTTGGCAACCCATCTGACTTTTGACCTGCTTTATAGCCAGGTAGCATTAACACAGTTCTGACTCAAAAAAATTAGTTTTGTAGATTACAGATTTCCCAAGCTTCTGTTATCTTTTCAGCCTTTGGAGATAATCTTTACCCCCCCATCAGAGTAGTTCTTCTTTATCATCACCAGCATCAGTCATATTTACACTTTCAACTACGCGGTTGACCTGTATTGGCACATTGAACACTCAAAACCATTCTGAGAGAAATTACTGACCCCATTTGACAGATGAGAAAACTGAGGTCCAACATAAGGAATTCAATCAATGCACACAGGTAGCACTCAGGATCCAAACCAAATCAGCTTTGGCGATAAAATCTACAGTTTGCTGAAACAGGAGGCTGAAGGTAAGCCCTCACATGGGTGAGTTAGGGTGGGACGGGATACACCAGCCTTGCAAATGCTCATGGCCTCGGTACATCATGCTGCCGGTTACCAGGGAGCCAGGCAGGAGGATGGTGGCTCCACAGGCCCCAACCACGTGGACAGCAAAGCATGAGGCTGTCCCAGGACGTTATCATGTACACCAAGTGCAGCGTGCTTTCATTGGCTAACATAAGCTGCATATGTGCTATGAACTTACACTATGATCTCTATTAGTTTGGTTCATGAGACATAGCATTAGAGTTGAGAGGGATCTCAGAGGAAATCAGCCAGACCAAGTCCCTCGGTCACACACATGAAGAAACTGAGTCTCAAGGATGCTAGATCACAAAGCCAGTAATGGCAGACCCAGGTCTCCAGCCTCCCAGCTCAGTGGTCCAAGAAGTAACTCACAGCAGCACATTGAACACAAAATGTGTGAGAATTCCATTAAAGACCTCAAAAGAAAATATCTAGTTTAAGAAAAAACCTACTTGGATTTTAAACAAAACTGAGTGTCTACTCTACAGGACTTTGGTCAAGGATGCAGTCCAATATCTCTGGTATATTTGACCAAAATAAAACAAAACAAAAAAGCCAAGAGATATAATATCCGCAACAATAGCTAAAGAAGTGATGAAAACTGTTTCAAAACTTGTTTTGTTAAAAAAAAAAAAAAGCTTGTTTTGTTTTGTAAATCAACATCAGAGGATTAATACAAATGTAATCACAGACGCCTGGGGCACACCCAGCATTAACCTGGAAGACACAAAAGAAGAACACACACACACTAAGAGATGATTCGAGTCCTTGACTGGTGGTACGATGACTCCAATTTTCCAAAACTGGAAAATTACTCAAGGGATCCTACTGGGCTGTGACGGCCAGACTGCACTAGGCCTTGGCAGTTTTCTTTATAACTTAGTTTGTTATTTCTTTCATTCATTTGAATACTATGATTCCAGGCTACTTTATTTAGGTATTAGGATACATCAGTGAATAGAGCAGATAAAAATCCCTACTCTTCTGGAACTTTTGTTCTAGACAGGGGATATGGCAATCAACAGGTAATACTACACAGTGTGTGTGGATGGAGAAAATGAAATTGGGCAGGGGACGGATAGATGGGAGGGTGGTCAGAGAAGACCTCACCCGGTGGGGTGGGGTGCGGGGAGAAGCAAAGGCTGCAGGGCAATGCTGGATGTGCCTGGCGTGTTCAAGGAACACAAAGGAGGCCAATAGGGCTGAGGCAGAGAGAGCGACGGGAAGAAGGATAGAAACCAGGACCTCGACTTTGGCTTTTACACCAAGTAGAATGAGACCGTCTCTGGAGGGTTCTCAGCAGAGGGCTGACAAGAGCTGACTTAAACATCTTTTAAAGGAATCTTTTATCATTAAACCTTTCCCTGAACTTCCAACCAAGGTCTTATTTATGTTGAGACCTACCCACACACAGGTGCACACGTGTGCATGCACACACACACACACACACACACACACACACACACACAGCCCAAGGAAGGCAAAGAGGCTCCCAGCCTCTGCATGCCTCTCCACAACACCCTCCAAGCCTGCCTGCACGGCCAGTGTCCTATAGAGAAGTCGCCGGACCCTGATGCTCCCAGCGGCACAGCTCACCCCAAACGCCGGCAGTTACCCCACACATCGGGCGGCTGGCTGTGCCGTGCGGCTGCCCCTCCATCAGGCAGTGACCCTCACACCCCGACTGCGCGGGGCTCTCACCGCACCTGTGCTTGCAGAGGCCTCGGAAACCAGGGTTGCCATTCTCTCCTGGGCTTGCAGCTCACATCCCCCTGAAGTCCTTCCTCCTTCGGAGCGGAACCCAGCAGGAGAAGCCCCAGCAGAGGCCTGGGGCGACCCCCTTTGAAGGAAAGCCTGAGGACAGCGTGTTTGTGAGGGCAAGGAGGGGGTCTGAACAGGGAAAGCCGGGTGAGGACCAGCGCGGCTCAGAGCAGCCATCTCTGTCACCTGCACTCAGAGAGACCTGTTCCGACCTCGCCACACCTGCCTCAGGAGGGGCAGAGACAGAGCAGAGAGAGGTGGGTGGAGGTCGGCTCCACTCCGGGCAGAGAGAAACCAGCCATCCACTCATCCTGTACCCACTGATCCAGGCTCTGGGGAACCCAGGCCAGTGTGAGAGGGGCCCTTGCCCTGCAGGATGGGGGAGGGACGTCTGCTGAGCGCCTGCGGTGCCCCGCGTCTTACGGCATTGATCTCACTCTCCTTGGCACCCTGGGAATGACTCCGTTACGTTCTCATCTCCCACGTTAGGAAATGGCTCCCTGAAGGCGAGGGGACCCGTCCAGGGTCACAGAGTGACAACACAGCCGGGACTTGGGTCTGGGTCTCCCAAAATTCTCCCGCCCCCCCCCCATGCACCTAATCTCCCTGGAGAGATAACCCCCATCCACGCTACCAGCAGAGCCCCACGACGGGGCGGAGAAGGGCGGGGAGGTTGGTGGCCTTCAGTCTGGACCCTGAAGCCACAGAGAAGGGTAAGAACCCAGCTGGGGGGCTCTCCTTACTCTCATGCATGACAATAACATAAGAGCAGGCAACAAAAACAGCTCGCTTTTATCAAGTGCTTACTGTGGGCAAAGCTCCGTCCCATGCACTTTACGTGACGATCCATTTAATCCTCGCAGCAGCCCTCACAGGTCTTGTCCCCACGGAACGGGTGGGGACACTGACACCCAGAAAAGCAAAATAACTTGCCCACAGTTAGAAACAGTCCATGGCACAGGCATGATTCAAACCCAGGGCCTGGGGCCTCTGACCCCAGAGGCCATATTCCCATCTCCTGCACTAGACGGCCTTTTCCATTGATTCACATTATTTCTCTAGGAATGTTGTGAGGTTAATTTAGCGCCGATCACAATACACCCTCATTAGTTCCTCAGCACTTACGCTGTGCCAAGCACTGTATGAGGCCCCGAAGCTTCTGGAAAAAGAGGTCACGCAGTCTTTGTCCTTAAAGAGACAGGAAATCCTTCCTTTAAAGCAAAAGCGCGCTAGTCACCCTTCTTGCAGAACCGGAGGCTGTCCCAGAGCATTTGGGGTGGCAAACAGAGGGGCTGCCTAGCAGAGAGGCGAGGGCTTTCCAGGAGGGATGGGCGGGGAGGGGGAGGGAGAGGCAGAGGGTTCTCTTTTTATATATATAAATTTATTTATTTATTTATTTATCTTTGGCTGTGTTGGGTCTTCATTGCTGCACGTGGGCTTTCTCTGGTTGCGGCAAGCACAGGCTACTCTTCGCTGCGGTGCGCGGGCTTCTCATTGCAGTGGCTTCTCCTGTTGCAGAGCACGGGCTCTAGGCACACGGGCTTCAGTAGTTGTGGTGCACAGGCTTAGCTGATCCGCGGTATGTGGGATCTTCCCGGACCAGGGACTGAACCCGTGTCCTCTGCACTGGTAGGAGGATTCTTAACCACTGCACTGGTGGCATTTTTCACTGCGTAGTCAGATTTCGCACTTCTCCCCGGATGAGTGTGCGGTGACACAGAAAACACCAGGGCCTGGGCTCTGTAACCAGCTAGACCTCTGAACCCATGGGTGTGACCTCAGGAGGCTCACCCACCTCTACCCACCTCTCTGAGCCTCAGTTCCCCCCCATGCAGCGGAGGTGAGACCTACACCAACCCTGGGGGCTCTGCAAGGACTGGTGGATACGGCATTCTCGGTGCTGTCTGAGAGCCCAGAACAGACAGCACTCAGTAAATGCTTGCTCCGGTCACAAACGTCCTCCTCACCACCACCGTGATCCTCCAGACACCCAGAGGACTTTTCTCAGCGTGCGGGCAGTGAGGTCGTCAGTGGTTGTCAGCACTGCCACCCGGGTCTCTCTGAGCCAACCACCGGCTTCCTGGGCAGCATCACGTGCCGTGTTTGCGCTGTGAGTGTGTGGCACCCGGAAGATAAAGCCCACAGCAGGGGTTCTCCTTCCTGGGATGGCCCCTCACCCAGAGGGGCTCGCAGCCAGGACTGGGTGCTCCCTCGAAGGCTGGATCTCGACTTGGGATCAAGTCAGGCAGCCAAGATGTGGGGAGCCCTCCGGGTACCAGGCAGGCTCTGCTCCCACAAGGTCTGCTTACTAGAAATAGCACTTCCCTCAGGAGGCACGGCAGCTCTGGAAACTTCTCTACTTCTCAGCCAGCACAAAGGCCCTGGGGGAGAAGCTGCAGGACCGAGTCTCATTTTTATTCCAGAAGGTGTGAGTTTTGCATCACAGCACGTGGCTAGCTTTTGATCCTGACCACTGAGAAGGGAGGGGGCCGAGCCATCAGACTGTGACCTCGGGGACAGGGGTCTCTGGTCAAGTCCACCAGTATCTGAGCACCAGCTCAGTGCCTCCAGTGTGGCCGGCACTCGTGGTTGAGAATCTGCCTGCCAATGCAGGGGACATGGGTTCGAGCCCTGGTCCGGGAAGATCCCACATGCCGCGGAGCAACTAAGCCCGTGAGCCACAACTACTGAGCCTGCGCTCTAGAGCCTGCGAGCCACAACTACTGAAGCCCGCGTGCCACAACTACTGAAGCCTGCGCGCCTAGAGCCCGTGCTCCGCAATGAGAAGCCACCGCAATGAGAAGCCCACGCACAGCAACGAAGACCCAATGTGGCCAAAAATAAAATAAAATAAAATAAATAAATATTTAAAAAAAGAAAGAAAGAATATATTAATGATCATAATGGAATTTTTCCAAAAACAGTTCCACACACACACAACTCTTTTCTAGTTTTTTCCATCTGCAGACACAGTTTTACATATTTATATAACTACAAAGGCTGCATTTGTAGTTCTGCACTCTTTATGTTTTCACTTAACATAATATAAATATGGTCATGTTTCTACCCAGTCTTCATAATTAATGGCTGTGTGTATAACAACCCATCGTGTGCTGCACATCACGGTGTGTTTAACCATCCCCTTGCCACCGGACATCTACCTTATTTTCATTTTTTTCTGTATTACAGATAACGCAAATACACCTTGTTTTCTTTTCTTTTTTTTTCTGTATTACAGATGATGCAAATACCCTCATAAATGTTGCTGTTCTCTTCTACTGAATGATTGCCTTAAGAAAGCTCCCTTGAAGGATGGACTGACTCCAGGAGTAGCTGTCGTCCTGGGGTTACAAATGAGCAAGGTGATACCAGGACGTACGGACGTGATCCACCACCGCGGCTACTCAGCAAATGCTGTGAGATGAATGAAAGCAGCTCACCTGCGTGATGATGTCCTTAATGGGTGGCAGGGCCCCAGGGGGCCCCAGCCAGGGCCCCGCCACCCACCCATGTGGTCAGAAGCACCTTCAGTAAGTCGGCGACAGGGCTTTTGGTAGCAGGTGAGTGAGTAGCAACCCCCGAATGCCATTTTTTAATAAGAAATGAGGGTTGAGTTCCAAAATCCCTTTGGATTCTACTGGACGGAGGCTGGGCCCGTTGAGGAGCCCACATGTAGCCCTGGTACCTTTCACAACCTTCTGTTCTCATCACCCTTTCCCCGTTGCTCCTAGATGCCTGGCTCAAGGTCACCTGAGGGCTGCACCGCTTAGGTGTTTCACCCGGGGCACCTCTTGGCCTCACCTGGCCCCAGCACCGCAGGCAACTCCCTCCACCTCTGCATTTTTTGGACCTCAGTTTCCAAAACCCTTCCCCAAATGCATCCCCAGGGAGTCCCTCTCACCCTGCTGAGATCTTTACTCAAACATTACCTTTTCTGCAAAGCCATCCTGACCCCTCATTTAAAATTAAACCACTCCTCGTCTCGGTCCTCTTCCTGCTTTCATTGTTTTCCATAGCACATTCACCACTTAACAAACAATATATTTCACTCATTGACTTATTGTCTGAACGTCTCCTCTTAACACCAAAACCCAGGTTCCACAGAGCTGACATTTTTGTCAATTTCGTTCAGTTACTTCCCCGTTTAGAAGAGTGGCCACCCCACAGTGGGTGTCCAACTCAGAGTGGATGCTAATTAAATACTTGTTGAAAGAAAAAACCAGTAATAGAATATATTAAAAGATTTTTACTCTGTGCCAGGCATTGTGCTCTACATGGCTCATCTCACTTCCTATGAAACAATTCTATTATAATCTCCATTTTACAGATGAGAAAACTGTTGCTCAGACGGGTTAAGCAATCTGCCCAAAGACACACAGGCTTAGCCAGGAAGGGAGCAGTGTTTGAACCCAGGTCATCAAGCACCAGAACCTGTCCCCTTACCTACTACTACCGGCTGCAGCTCACCCACCTGGCCTTTCCTCCAAATAGAAGCAGCCCATGAACCAGCAGAGCTTTCTAGAATAAGGCCAAGCATGCATCCTGTGATCAAAATGGGGAAGAGAAGACAGGAGCGGCGAGCCCAGACAGGGCACCCCAGTGGGCCGCTTTGGCTCCATTTCCCCAGGGGAACAGCGTGTCTGACTGCCTCCTCTGGCAGCTACAGGATGGCAGGGGTCGGTCTGCTGTGACGAGTGGGATGGGAACTTTGACGAGACAGGTGCTAAGAAAACAAATCCTGCCAGGCCAGGAAACTGCTTAAACCAAACAGGGCCAGAGGGGAAGTTTAGTTTTAGCTGTTAGATGCCCAAGACAATGTCTGGTCATTTGAGGCCACCTAAGTCTTTTCCTGAGAACAGTCAGAAGCCCCCCTCCAGCTCAGGGGCCACAAAAGGTGGGGGAGGGCACAAATGAACTGGTGCCAATGGGCCGGTTTCCATTAATCACACGGCAACTCACAGCCCACATGGCAGCTGCACACGGGTATTGCAAGTAACGATGTCTTTAGCTTTTGGTTTCTTTTCTTTTCTTTTTTCTTTTTTAGAACTACTTCCTAAAACTCTCAAATGGTCAAAGATGTAGCTGCAAGAGTGGCCCAGCGCTCTGTCTCAAATGCTCACCTCTCCTCATAAACCACCAGGCCAACCACAACAGAAAAGGTTTCCAGTCCCCTAAAAAGACAAGTTTCCATTCACTGATGGATTCGTCCTTGCTCTGTTCAGTCCCCTTGGCCAGGATGAGTCACGGCCACCTTGGGGGATCTCCCCGGGGACTCGTCACCTTCTTTCTCCTAAGATTCGCCAACATTTAAAAGACAACCGTGCCTGCATGTCCTGTCCCTCAGGCCCCAGTGCTGCCCAGTGCTAACAACTACGTTATCCTTTCTAACCAGAGCGCTTCAAAACAGAAGCCAAGTTCTCTGAGATGGAATCGGGGAAGAGCCTTCGCTCTGAACCTGCCCCCCCCCCCCACCCAGGATGCTTTTCTCTCCATCTTCTTCCTCAACCAGGAGCGTCCACCTCTGCAAACGGTCACCTGCTAATCTGGACTCTGATGCTGTGGTCATCTCGCCCTCTTTACAACTTTGAGGTAATCCCGTCCAAATGGCATGCAAATGGAGAGATTTTCAGACCCTTTTCCACATAGCGTTATTTATTCCAAAATGCCGAGCGTTACGAAAGCTGACCTCTCTCTGCTCCAGACAAGACCCAAGGTCAAGCGGGTTTCTGAGGGGATGCAATGAAATGAACGCAAGTGTCAAATCAGACGAGTCTAGATCTGAACCCCAGCTCCACAGATTACTGTGACCTTGGGCCTTACTTCCCCAGCCGGAGTGGGCGAATAAGGTTGCCGTTACCAAGCAGCCAACTGAGAAATCTCCTATAAACACTGGGCGTAGTCCATCTCAGATTCGCCGTGACTGGGAGAGGAGGGCGTGGGGAGCCCGAGTTATTATATTCCTAGGATCCAGCCTTCCCTCCCCATCTGGCCACAAGTTCACATGAAAGGAGCCCAAGGAGCAGGTTGAGCCTGGTTAAAGTTGGCCCCAATTCAATGGCATCAGAGGACCTGTCCTCATGAGTCACCTCCAAACAAAATGGCAGCCAACGTCTTCCACCAGGTCCATTTCCTGGAACTGCCACATGGTCACAGCTCACTAGGTGTATAGGCTGTCCCAAAGTTTGGGAACCCCCTCTCTTTGCCCCACCCTAAGAGAAGAAAATGAGGACAAGCACAAAGTCCCCAAGTCTACATTTCCAACGAGAGTCACAAATCAGAGTCCCCCTTCAGGGAAGATTGGGGCAGGGCAGCATGGTAAACAGGGGCTTTCCCACATGTACTCCGCAGGCTCGTTTCCCATAAGGGGTGCCTAGATACTCATACCTGATATCGGCAGCCCCACTTCTGAGCTGGCAACCTCAGTTCTTGGGGCCCCTTCCCTGGCAGGCTGAGACTGCCAGACCTAACAGCAGACAACTGAGTTTCAGTTGCCACAGTGAAGGCTGGCAGCGCAGAGCACAGCTTGGTTCAAAGCAAGAAATATTTTCCGAGTCCCCGCACATCTCAGGATGCAGAGACGAGCTGGCCGGGCGGCACGGTGGGCCTCCATTCACACCTCACCAGCGCCTTCCATGAGTTCACTCATCTACAAACGCCCCCACTGAGCTGACTTTCTCATTCACTCTCATATCCCACAACAGTGCCTGGCACATAACTGGGGGGTGCAACAACTATTTGTTGAATTAGTGCATTAATTCTTGAGGCCCAACTTGAGGGACGTAGCCCCAGGCAACCTCCCTGAGGCCATGGAGGACCACAGCCCTCATGGACCACCACTTCCCACTGTGTTCCAGGCAGCATACTGGCCTCCTTTCAACAAGTTCATTTCTGCCTCAGGGCTCTTGTACATGCTGGTCCCTCTGCCTGGAATACTCTTCACCCGGCTTTTCACAAGGCTACTACTGCCCTCTCATCTTTTAAGACTCAGCTCAAACCTTCTCTCGGAAGAAAGCTTTCCTGACGACCCGATCTAAAGCAGCGGCCTTCTCCCCACCCCAGCACTAACCCACTTGCAGTGTTCTTTTGCTCAGCCCACTTTTCTCTATCTATTGGTTGCTTTTTAATTTTTCTCTTTCCATTAAAGGAACCGCTTGGTCTTCTTCACCGCTCTTTTCCCAGTACTTAAAACCAGGCACACAGTACATGCTCAATAAACAGTCAATAAATGAATGGGCAGAAAATAGAAATAAATAGCATATTCAAGATGGAGAATGATTTGCACACTTTAAATGTCTTACAATTTTATTTGGCAATTATAACTCAATAAAGATGTTTTTTAAAAAAAGGAAGATGGGAAAGGATTTAACAAGGCCCCCCAAAAATGGCCAGGTAGGAGAGGAAAGGCACAGAGACCAAAAAGGATTACCAAGAAAAAAATGAGCTAGTCAACCAGGAGTACAGATTTTAAGAGATCATTCAAAAAACAGAAAATGGGGCTTCCCTGCTGGCGCAGTGGCTGAGAATCTGCCTGCCAATGCAGGGGACACGGGTTCGAGCCCTGGTCTGGGAGGATCCCACATGCCGCGGAGCAACTAGGCCCGTGAGCCACAACTACTGAGCCTGCGCGTCTGGAGCCCGTGCTCCGCAACAAGAGAGGCCGCGATAGTGAGAGGTCCGTGCACCGCGATGAAGAGTGGCCCCCGCTTGCCACAACTAGAGAAAGCCCTCGCACAGAAACGAAGACCCAACACAGCAATAATTAATTAATTAATTAATTAACTCCTACCCCCAACATCTTTAAAAAAAAAAAACAGAAAATGGAGGACAGTTTTGCAACTCCCATCACAAAAAATACCCATGCTCTTTGACCCGGTAATTCCATTCCTGGGAATTATCCCAAGGAAATGAATTCAGAATAGGAACAAAAATAAAGAGGTGCCTGTACAAAGATGACTCCAGTCACATTGTTTATAACAGCAGAAATCTGGAAACAACCAAAATGTCCAATAACAGGGGAAATGTTTTGGCAAATTACAGCATACCCACTGGATGAGATATCATGCAACGATTAAAAGGGCCAAAAGGAAGATAACAGAGAAACAAGGACAAGTGTTCTAGAATAATACTAAGTGAGAGGAGGTTAAAAAAAATACTGAATCCCTTCTAAGTACCATGCAGCACACTTTCCGTATCTCAGTAACTCCTACAAGAGTCTAAAATAAACCTATTCTTATCCCCTTTAAACGAACAAGAAAACTGAGGTTCAGAGAGCTATGGAACTTGCCCCAGGTCACAGAGCTAGCAAGGAATGGAGTCAGGAGGTGACTGTGACCTTCTCCCCCCCCCCCGCCCCGAGCCCAGGCACACCCTGAAGTCCTGATGCAGCCCTCAATGTCCTACTAAGTGCCCAAGACCATCCTTTCCCATAATGACATCATGACTGTGTTTGAGAGGCCGAATTCAAAGATCTGAAGCAGCTGGCCAAAAGCAACACGCTGAGAAACACTTGGGAGAATACAGCCCAAACAAAACAAAATGAAACAAACAGAAAGCAACAAAGAAAACCACGTCTGCTGGGGGCAAGAGACCACAGAAGAAAGAAATGTTAAGAGTGGCGGGCAAGACCAGGCTTCAGGAGGACTGAACAGAACCATGAGAAGAACCATGAAGGGCAAGGAAGCCCCTTCGTGGGTACTGGACCTCATTTTTAGGTCAGAATCGCAGAGATGAGGGTTTGCCAGGAGCTCCTTGGAGAGAGGGTCTGCCTGTGCTCGCCGACTCTCCTCCCAGGGCGCACACACCGTGGCGCTCAGTAAGTGTTAGCTGAAATACACTCATCTCATGACGTGTGGATAAAGCAACAAGGAAAAGTAGAAGAGGAGGCGCTTCCCTGGTGGTGCAGTGGTTAAGAATCTGCCTGCCAATGCAGGGGACACGGGTCCAAGCCCTGGTCCAGGAAAATCCCACATGCCGTGGAGCAACTAAGCCAGTGAGTCACAACTACTGAGCCTGCACTCTAGAGCCCATGAGCCACAACTACTGAGCCTGCATGCCACAACTACTGAAGCCCACGCACCTAAAGCCCGTGCTCCGCAGCAAAGAGTAGCTCCTGCTCGCCACAACTAGAGAAGGCCCGCTCGCAGCAACGAAGACCCAACGCAGACAAAAATAAACAAATATTATAAATAAATTTATATTAAAAAAAAAGAAAGAAAAGTAGAAGAGGAGATACTAGAATATGGAGAAGACTGGCCTGGAAGTCGGGCCTGTCGCAATGTGACTCTGTAGGGTCGGTCTCAGGCGGGGCTGTGGGAATAAGCAAGGCCGTGGACATTCCCTGACTCTGCCACGTGAGAACAGCTTTCGGTGCAGCAGGAGTGTCAGCTTACAGAACCAGATGACCTTCCTGTAATGTGTGGGCTGCCAGACGCCACAGTAAGCTTCAGGGGAAATTTTATTCTTTTTAGTTTTTAATTTTTTTAATTTATTTTTATTTATTTTTGTCTGCATTGGGTCTTCGTTGCTGCGCAGGGGCTTTCTCTCTAGCTGTGGCGAGCGGGGGCTACTCTTCGTTGCAGTGCACGGGCTTCTAACTGCGGTGGCTTCTCTTGTTGCGGAGCACGGGCTCTAGGTGCACGGGCTTCAGTAGTTGTGGCTCGTGGGTTCTAGAGCGCAGGCTTAGTAGTTGTGGCTCAACAATGTACATGTTTGAACGTTTCCATAATAAAGTATTTTTTAAAGATGAAAACTCAGACGCAGGCATTTCACCTAAGAATCACCAAGGGTCTGATGCAGGCTTTGGGACTTGCCCTCTGGAGCCAGACAAAAGCCCCGGGTCTTTAAAAAAAATTATTCTGTGCAAACAGATTTTCTAGGTGGATGAGGAGTTTGTAAATGCAAGTCAGGCTGTGCCCGTGGGTAATTAAAACGGTCTGGGCTCAAGTCACGGCTTAGTCTTTCCTTGGCTGTATGACTCTGGGCAAGTCACTCAACCTCTCTGCACCCTCAGTTTCTTCATCTGTAAAATGGGAATAACAGTAGAACCTTCCTCACAAGGTCGTTGCAAGGAGTAAACGTCACATAAGACTCGTAAGAAGGGGGCCAGGCATGGAGTAAGCTCTCGGGAAATGTCAGGTATCGCGACACATCTATTTAATAACATGTATAAATATTCATTTTGAAAACCACACATCCATTTGATCAGTTACCTGGGGAAAATGAAAAGGGGTGGACCCAGCCCCTATTTCTGAGCCCTCGGGCAGCAGTGTGGGAGCCGTGTGTCTGTCTAGTGTACCCGGAGTGGTCCCAGCCAGTCCAGGCCTCCACTGGCCAAGGAGCTAGAGAGAGCTCCTCCTTGTAAAAGCCAGCACCAGCAACAGGAAGTTGCTTCCTTTCCTTTCCATTCTGAGCCAGTATTTCCTTTTTTGTTTCAAAAAGCATTCCTCGCCTGCAGCCCAGCCCTTCCCCTGCCCTCCACAGCCCCAGGCTCAAACACACCCACAGACATTTGCATTTCTCCTGGACTGTTTGCTGCCACCATTGGGGTCAGGAGGTTCCTGGCAGACCCTGAGTGAGTGTGCCCTTGGCACCGGGCTAACTGGCCAGTGGGGCCAGGAAGAGGTAGGACTCGAGGACTCCAGACATATAAACCTCTCTGGGTACGTCTTCCTCATCTTGTTGGGAGGATTAAGTGAAATCTGTCTCTAAGTGGGTAGTGTGGTACCCAGGACACAATCTGTTTCCCTTTGGAAAATACCTCCCTTGACAAAAGGCAACTTTGCACAGCTAGATAAGTGTATGGGGTCACTAGCCTCTCCTCAACCTACCCAATTTTAACTGGAACCTCAAATGGAACCTCAGTATCATAAAAAAAACAGTAGTTGAAACTACACCTACCATTTCTTGTCTCTTCCCCGTTCATGTTTTCCTAACTGTGTTCAGGGGAGAGAAGATGCCCTGGACAAGTAAGTTTGGGAATCCTTGCTGCAGGACTTCTCAGAGCCTTTAAAACACTAATCTTCATCTTCAGGAATCACCAGGAGGAAAATAGCTGACGCAGCTACTTGAAGCTTTCTTTCACAAGAGCATCTTGCAGAATACAGTATAAGAAAGGCTGCAAGCCCTTTCAAGGGTCCCAGACTGGGAGGAAGGGATCGTGCCCCATGCATGAGAACACTCAGGTCACTTTTTAAATACGACCTGTAACTTTCTTTTTCTGGCCAGCAAAACTCTGCATACCATGAATGAAGCCGGTTCTGCTAATCCATAACAAAACCCAACCCAAATGAATTGGCTCAACTGGGACTCAATACCTCCAGGTGCCTTGTCAAAGAAAAGTTCCACCACTCTATAAGCAGCTTATCTCATCAGCTTTGCAGAAAGCAAAACCCTCATGATCGATATATTGCAGATTCATGTCTACAGTTTATGCTGTACGAAAAGTTATTTTTCCTAACCATGGCTGGTCTATTCCACATAATGCATTATGCTTTCTCCCTTGGCCGTGTTTTAAATTTTAAGCACAACTCTTAATTCATTCTTGCAATTATTCTGAAGGTGGAAAAATGAAAGGGGGGAGAAAAACGGCAAGCAAACAGGATGACTTCAGCTCCGTTATTTTCAAAGGCAATCCGCCCAGTTAAAGCACACAGTTGCCCACCAAGGCCAGGATGACAGGGAAATACAGATATATATAAATATATAGGTTTTGTATGTGGCGGCAGTTTGAATTAAAACTTCTTCAATGCAGATGAGAAACAATCGTTAACTGGGAATAAATGACAAAGCGTTTTTGATCCCAACATCTGTCCCCAGGGTATGGCTCTGCATCCCCACCTGGGGTCTGGAACAGGGGAGAATGTCATATGGGCACAAAGACATTGGATCAAAAGGCTGTATATTCTGGAAGCAAAATGGTAAACACTGTATAATATCATGGTATCGAATGTAAAATCGGCACAAATTTAGGACATAAACCCAACCTTATAGGAGAAAATGTTCACCCACCCAAGTCCCAGAGGATCTTTCACTGGAAGGATGAGAAGCCCTTGTAGGTACAGTCAGGTCAGGTTCAAAGACTCCGACAGGCCACCTGGGCTGAGCCAGCCCACTGGGCAAGCTGGCTTTCAAAAAAGGCCCCACCCACTGGACACCCCAGACTGCTCCCCAAGAATCTCTCCAGTCCCCAGGGTCCCTAAGACACTGAGATGGGGCTGGGAAAACAAACCCATTTGCTTCCTCCTGCAGGAAACGTCTTGAGGCTGAGGACCCCCTCCCCCTGCCCCCAACATAGGAGAGTGGGATAGCAGCCTGCCGTTTTGCCGTTGGTCAAGGTGGTATAATGTCTCACTCCAGGGCATGACTCCCCACTCAGGGCTCCTTTATAAGCACCTGTCTCTCCTCCACTCTTTGTTTTGTTCAGGTTCATAACCTAATATGTGTTCCTGGCAAGTCACTTCCCCTTTGGGCGCTGTTTCCTCACCTGCGGATGAGAGGGCTGGACCAGATGAGAATTCCAAGACCTTAGTAGCCCACTTACCTTAGGAACCCATGACTCTGTTAAATCAACCCCAAAGCCAAGGCACCCCAAATAGCGCTCTGATCACTATTTTGTGGTCGGTGATGAATCCGAGCTTACAGTTCACTGAGATGCCTTTCATGAGCCTCAGGTGATGAAAACTTCACCATATGGCTGTGCACTGCCCAGAAGTGACCAGTCCCCGGACACAGAGCCCTGACATCCAGCCCCTGCTTTGCTGCATGGGAGTAAGGAAATATCCCTTTTCTAAATGGTCAGTGCAGGCCCCCCCGCCCCTTGCCACGGGTAACCACAGAACTAGAATCCATAATCCTTGACCAAGAACCCAGAACCGCAGCCACGGGGCCCACGTCCTGTCTCCTGTTCACACACCTCGCCCTCAAGGTGGACACAGATCCAGTGGCAAAGGGCTAAACGCATAGGCTGCCATTTTGAAAATCCTGGCAGTCCTGCTGGGGAGCGGGGTGGGGGAAACATATCAGGCCCTAAAGATTTCAAAGAATAGGGCTGCTGTTAAATGTGTTAATACACTTTGACCCAGCAAATTCCACTTCCAGGAATGCACTCATGCACTCACTGCAGCAAGGTTTATAACAGCGAGACATGGAAACACCCTGAAAGGCTGACAAGTGGGGACAGGTTCAATGAATTTATGATATGACCACACGATGCAGCCACGACCAGTGATGCTGTATATCTGTGGGTACTGGTGCAGACAGAAGACGTTTACAAGGCAGTGAGCACGGTGAGCTCCACGAATACATTCACGTACTTTTTTTTTTTTTTTAATTTGGCCGTGCCGCGTCTTAGCTGCAGCGTGCATGTGGGATCTAGTTCCCTGACCAGGGATGGAACCTGGTTCCCCTGCATTGGGAGCATGGAGTCTTATCCACTAGACCGCCAGGGAAGTCCCCATCCATCCACATTTGTATGCAAATGCAGAGGATAAAAACACTAGAAGAATTTATATAGCCAAATGTTAACAAGAATTAACTCTGAGAGGTGGCATTATGGGGGGTTTTTATTTTTATTCAACTGAATTTTCTTTTTAATAGTGAGCACATATCATTACGTGTCTTTTAAGATATTTTAATACAACTGGAAAGTTAAAGAATGTAGTGCTTACCAGAGGAATTACGCATAGACGATAAGGCAGGTATCCATTAAAACAATTATGAGTAAGATGATCTCTAGACAGCTTCTCATTTCTCAGAATGAGACCAACACAGAGCGATTGCATCACAGTTCGCCGACAGGGACCCATCTTTGAGGATGTGCTGGCCTGCACTTTAGGGAAGCGGCCCCCAGCCCGAGCTCAGAGGCTGCACAGCCTGGCGTGGCCACCAGAAGGCCCGGTCATCTAGAACTAACCCACCAAGTGGCCCTGGGCCAGCCCTTTTTGTTACCGGCCACTTCCTTGGGCTCAGCCGTCACAACCCTGAACAGAAACCGTCCCCTCCACTATGGTTTCTAGAAGCTGTTGCGAAGTTCAGAACATGAGTACCGAAGACCAGTCAACGCAGGTTGCACCATCTACTAACTCAGTCTCTCAATCCCTCTGAGCCGCAATGTCCTTAACCGCAGAATGGGGAGAAAACCTCACAGGGTCCATGTGAGGGTTAAATGGGGAACATATGCCAAAAGCCTAGCACAGAACAGGCGACCGAGAGGGTTCCTCGTTCCACGTCTGCCCTCGCTATGCTCGAAGGGCCTTCCCGTGACCCCGAATGCACCTCTACTCAGCTTTCCCTTTGAACTGAATGTAGAAAAAGATTCCAATCAGCCTATTCTGAAAGGATGTCCTTTTTAAAAAGCATAGCCGAGAGAGACTTGGCCACAGGTATTGTTACTTCCCACCACCAGCACAACCACTGCAGACACTGCCACCAAGGATCAGGGTCTTCGCCGTCCCTCTCGGGATCACACTGGCCAGGCAGGTCCAGAATACTTGCGGTGGGGAATGCGGCTTTCCTGGATCTTGAGCTAACCTGGCGTGGAAGGAGGCATTCCCATCACTGTCCCCAGGCAGCAAACCAGAGGCCTCCTGGCACTCAGGCTAACCTGGGCTGCAGATCTGATAAGGCCTCCCTCCAGCGCCCCGCAGGCCTCCCCAGTCTTGGGAACTACAGGTCCCTCTCCAGACTGCCTCCGAGGATCGCCGGTGGCAAGTTTCACCAGGAAAAAAATTGCCAAGGCGAAAGCAGACACCAAGGGAAACAGTGCCCCAGCTCTGGCTCCCTCCGGGGACAGCTGGAGTGAAAGCCTTCAGCAGGAGGTTAAAACTACGGGGTAGAGCAAAAGCAGAGACAAGCCCCACTCCGAGGCAGGGGCTGGGTGGGGAGAGGGAACCCAGGCTTCACTCTCATTTCTGCCAGGGGCGTGTGATGTGGGACAAGTCGCCAGCAAGACTCTGGGAGTATTTCCCAGAAAAGCAGGAGTTGGACTGGACAACCGTCCGGTCATATTCCCAATTCCAAACCGCTCTCAGCAGGCCATGGTACTGGAGTCACTACTGTTCGCCTGTCTGCCTCCCCCATTGGACTGAAAGCATCTCCAAACACCGGGAAAGCATCCTACCTACCTCAGAATCCTTGCCAGGGTGGTGGCAGTGAGCAGCTCATCAGGCAAATCAGTAATAACTGCAGGTTTGTTGAGTGAATGCACGTCCACGCACGCCCCGAGTACTTGCTCTGTGAGGACCCATGGCACCCCTCTCCTTTCCCAGCACTTCCACCATCCAGGTGCTCCGAGGGGCAGGGGAGAGCACCACAGGGAGAGCTCAGGCCCTCCACACCACAGGGCTCTGACCTCTGCCACAGCAGAGCTGAGCAAAGGTCGAGGCCCTTTGGGGACCCCTTTCTCTAGGCCAGCTTGCTTAGGAGGGACTTTTCTCCATAAGAGCACCAGACGGGAAGACTCGGTGTGGCAAGGCCTGTCTCTGGAAAGTACCAGGAGGCTGGCAGGATAAGGCAAAGTTACAGGGCCCACAAAACGTGCATCTTCGTGAGGCACCACTATCTCCCCACTGCCCGGCACAGACTCGGCCCCAAGAGGATGCGCAAATGAGGGAATGAACTGGCGTGGGGCTCCAGGCCCAGCTGTGAGGCCAGCCGGGTATCCCTGTGTGAGCACATCTGGGGAACGAGAACATTCCACCTTGCCTCGGTGGAGTTCTCAGGGCCTGATGGAGATAGGGCAGCAGGTTCTGCTGGGATGCAGTGGCCTCCCAACTTCTGTTTACAGATTCAGACCCTGGGCTCAGATTTTATCCCCCTCCGCTTCCCATGTCGAGAGAAAAAAATACACATGTGATGAAGGTTGGTGGATTTCCAGCAAATCTTCGGAGACTGAGAAGGGTCCAGCACACTGACCGGCAGGTGGGAGGCAGACATTACACCCTGGCTCCTTCCACTCTTTTGGATCCAAGCTGGACCACTGCGTGGAGGAGGGAGGGGCAGCCGGACACGCTGACCCCCAGACATCATCCGACCTACAGTCAGGCACCAGCAGTGGGGCCGGAGGTCTGGGACTTCCCGAGGCACCTCACTGAGCGCTTACTCAGTGAGGACCAGGGTGGGCTGGGGCTCCTCAGATTCTGTAAGTCTAGCGTGCTTGCATAAGCCAAGCCCTCCGGTCAGCCCCTTCTTCAAAAGCCAGGAATCGAATGTTGCAAGTCCTGTCTCTGGGGGCCCTGGCCTGGAATGTGAGAGGAGCCTGCAGAACAGGAAAGAAAGCCAGCATGGAC
Organism: Grampus griseus; assembly: GCF_964374135.1. Classification (NCBI taxonomy): domain Eukaryota; kingdom Metazoa; phylum Chordata; class Mammalia; order Artiodactyla; family Delphinidae; genus Grampus; species Grampus griseus. The sequence continues at coordinate 54,231,083 of NC_139014.1, forward strand.
ATCACCACGACCCTGCCTGACCTCAGCACAGGCTGCTGGGATTGGTTCCTGGCCTGTCTCACCCACCTCTAGGAAATAAGAGCAAGGTGTCAAAGTGCCTTCCCCTAAATGTGGCCTGTGGCGTGAACGCATTGGACCCTCAGGAGGAAAGTTCACGGGCAGAATCTCTTGGTAGAAAGCATGCGGACTTACAGACTCACGACAAGGTTGCGGGTTTAAGTAGACTCATGCCCATTTTACAGATGGGAAAGCCTGAGATTCAGAAGTCATGGGACTTGACCAAGGTCAGACAGATAGAACCAGGACCAGATTTCCAAGCCATGGGCTTTCCGCCTGCCACACTGCCCCAAAGGTCAGGATTCTTTGAGTAATAAACTTTCCCCTATTTTATCAGTCTGGTAAAACTGGATTTTAGAACAATTCTTAATCATGGATATTCTTACACAGTGGTGTGCATAACAAACATCTGATTCAACCCAACTGAGGCCCCTTCCCTAACCACAGAATTTAGAGCCACGAGAGCCCGCAGAGACCCACTCCAATCCCCCTGTTCAAGGAAGGAGGCTGAGGCCTAGGGAACTAGATCCGGGGGTATAAAGTCCCATTCCCCCAAACAGCCCAGGTCCTGCCTTTTCAGGGAGTAGGGTGGACCTGAACCTACAGCAGAGTGGAGAGGACAGGGAGCTGGGTACTCGTTCCCGTTCCCACTGCAAATCCCCTTTGGACCTTTGGATGGGTTTCTGGTGGCCAGAGCCGACCATCCAGTAAACACTCAGAAGGGCGGCTACCAGATAAACCAGGTCAGAGACCTAAATAAGGCGATGCTCTGGAGTGTCCCGATGCCACACCTTGGTAAAAATGAGAGACTTTGGAAGGCAGGGTACAGAGAAGGCAAGGCGCCATTTCCAGAGAAAGAGCCGCACTTTTTCTCCCGGGTCCAATCTGCAAACCATTCAGAGCGATGCGGGGAGAATCCAAGAGAGGCCAACAGAGAACGTCCTCTCATCCCAACAACATAGCGTCCAACAAGACACATGCTGCCGGACAACGACCCCTCCTCCCAGAACGAAGCCACACAGGTCCCCTATTGTGTCAGTTTAAAAACTGAACTTAGCTGGGCAAACACACCCGGCTATGTTCAAGAAACCAGTTTCTCTCGCCACTTGGAAAACAGCACCATGCATGCAGGAGGGACTGGGGCGGGGGGGCGGGGACAGGGTGTTGCTGGTTGGTTTGTTTTTTAAGTAGAACCCTGGTCGAAACGGCTATAGCGACTGTAACAAAAATAATAACAGCCAGCGCTGATTAGATGCTTCCCGTGTCCCTGGTTTTGTAGCTTTTAAGAAAATAAAACTGAAGGACAGAAGTCACTCCCAAGGGGACTTCCCTGATGGCGCAGTGGCTAAGAATCCACCTGCCAATGCAGGGGACATGGGTTCGAGACCTGGTCCAGGAAGATCCCACATTCCTCAGAGTAACTAAGCCCGTGTGTCAGAACTACTGAGCCTGCACTCTAGAGCCCTTAAGTCACAACTACTGAAGCCCGTGCGCCTAGAGCCCGTGCTTCCCAACAAGAGAAGCTACTGCATTGCGAAGCCCGAAGGGTAGCCCCCGCTCGCCACAACTAGAGAAAGCCCGCGCGCAGCAATGAGGACCCAACACAGCCAAAAATAAATTAATTCATAAAAAAGAAGTCACTCTCGAGCATTTTGGATCAAACAGGGATTCAGGCTTGTGGTGTGCACAGAGGACTGGGTCTTGTAATGACTGCCACAAATCACCCGCTGGCCCTATGACTGCTAGCAGAGGCAATCAGCAGTAAGAGGGTGTGGAGGGTGTAGGACGAGGAGTTAAGGTTCTAATAAAACAAAACATCTCCAGATGTGCAGCAGGCCAGATGTGTCAGTGCAAGGTGGAAAGAGGCAGAGCAGCTACTAAGTGGTGCCTGGAATCTCACAGTCTTCCCAGACTCTGGACGAAAGCAAGTTGGGAATGCACTAGTTTCCCTCTATTATGTATGGGGGAGGGGGAGACTCTCCCTTCTGAGAACCCAACAACCCTTTTGGTTGATTCTTTCAAATCCTTTTAATACGGCACTTCGCAGCTATCATTTGAGACAGTAGGGCCTGCATCTTATTTCTTCTTTACACTGGAGGCTGTCTCCACCAGAAAACCCCTTAAATAGTGTCATCTTCCCATCAAAGCCTTTGGTCCTCAGCATAATTGTTCCTAAACCAAAGTCCAATAGCGGGGGGGGGGCGGGGGGCGGGGGGTTGTCAGTGGGTAGAGCAGTGAAATGCTGTGGCAGTGCGAAAGAGAAGCACCCAACGTCTGAACGGCAAAAATGCAGTTTCATCAAACACTGATAAGCGGCAGACAAGAACCTGGAGAAGAGCAAAGGAAGAAACAAGACAAAGTCTGGGGCGTGAGGGGAAGGCAGAGAACGACGGGCCTGCGCTCACACTTCAGGGGGACCTGCTCCCACCCAGTCACCCCGGCCCACAGCTGCTGGGCTAGTCACCCAGGGAAAAGTCCAGCACGTGACTCAGTGGGAGAATGAGTTCTGCGGCCGAGCGAGCTAGAAATGGGGTGGGGGCGAAGGGGGGGCGGCAGGGGATGTCCGTGCGCTGCCCATCCCGCCCGCGGGCTCCTCCAGCCTCCCTCCCAGGTCCCACTACGCCCCTCCCCCCAAATCCCGCCCAAGGTGAGGGGCTGGTCCCGGGTCCTCCGGCCGACGCAAAGGAGGTGACCGGGCTCAAGGATGCAACTGAGGAAGGAGTGACCTGGAGCAGCGAGGGAGGCGCTGGGGCGCTTCCCGGGCTGCCGACTCCTGCCTCCTCAGACCCAGCGCGGGCCCCCGTTTCTCCGGCGCCGCGGCCCCTTACCTCCAGGGTCCGTATCTCCTGCTGGGTGAGGTCGTTGGACACGGCGCACTTCGTGCGCAGCCCGCGCAGGCTACCGATGGAGATGTCGATGAGCTTCTGGAGCTGCCCGCACTGCTGCAGCGCCCGGCTGGCCGCGGCCCCGGCGCCCCCATCTGGGGCCGCCGCGTCCCCCCCGCCGCCGCCCTCCTTCTTCTCTCCCATCGCCGCCGCGCGCAGCGCCGCTCTATCCATGCCTCGGCATCGGGGCCGCGGGGTGGCCGAGGCGGGGAGCCCGGGGGCGCGGGCGCCTCGGAAGGGAATCCCTGAGCCGGGAGGGCTGGCCGAGAAGCGCCCCTCGACGCTGCCGGAGCCAGGACGCAAGCCCGCCGGCCGCCGAGCCCGCCTCTCCCTCCCGCCCAGCCGCGGCGGCAAAGCGAAAGCCGCGGCGACCCGACGGCTGAGGCTCCCGGAGCCTTTAAGTGGCAGCGGGGGCTGGGTCAGAGCTGCTGGGCATGCTGGGACTTGTAGTCCGCGCCGCGCACCTGCCGCCGCCCGCGCCCTCGGGGTCCCCGCCGGCTCCAGCGCCCCTAGGTCCCGGCCTTCCCTTCCGCTGTGGGCACAGGCTGTGCGGGAGCGCCCCGCCTCTGCGCCCCGGCAGTGGCTGCTCCGCGCCAGCTCCTCCCCCGGCGCCCGAAGCCTGGGGAGCCGCATCTCCCCGCCCACCCCCGCCTCCTCCCCATCCCTCCTCCGGGCTGGGGACTTCCCGCGACCCCCCGGATGGGGCGAGGTAGGAGCCGGCGGCCCTTTGGACGGGAGGGAGGTTCGCCTCCTGCAATTCCTCGACCGCAGCGGAACACTGGAAGACGGAGACAGTGGAGGTTTCAGAATTACTGTGTGGGTTTAGGGGCCGCCATCTACTGGGAAGGGGCCTAAGGTACTTGTCCTGTAGGTGGTTCGCAAATTACTGGACTCCCGAGTGTCTACGCCAGAGGAAAGGCACAGGCTTGGAAAGACGTAGGACTTTCTTCTAGATGCTATTTACCCACCAATATAAGGGTCCCATCCCTCCGCCACCTCAACCTAGCAGGCCAGCCCAGACGCTTGGGGTGACCCCTTGATTTGTCGTGCGTTTGGGAGCGCTCTAGAGCAAACCGACGGGTTCAGACAGTCTCTACCACTGCCTAGCTGTGACTTTAGGCAAAGTTGGCTCACCTCTGAGTGTCTGAGTTTCCCCATCAGTCAAAATGGAGTGATAATAGTACCTATCTGATAGGGTTCACGGGAAGAATGAGTTAATGTGTGTACAGCACCTAGATTGATTACTGCCACGTGTAGGCACTAGGTAAAATGTTAGCAATTGTTACTATTCAACCTCAGACCTCCTAAGCATGTCTCCACACCTGAGCAGTGGGCATGGGTGAAATACTGCTCCTGGACTGGTAGTTGTCTGTGCCTTTTTGTGCCTTCTACCTCAGCATTCCATCCCCACCCCATCCCTCACCCTCCCCTCCCACCTCCTGCCACTTCCCCTGAGCTCTATTATCTGCCTAAACTGAATAGACAAGACTCTGATCAAAGGTCCCACACATCCATACTTCCAACATCTGCCAACCAGAAGAAATCTCTCTCCTAACCTCCTTGGCTGCAGAAGCGGCTGGCTAATTTATCTTGGTATCCTCTTCACAGAGCCAAATACAGAGCATGGCAAACAGCAGGGGCTCCATAAAGCTGTGCAATCCAATTCATGAGTTCTTAGGACAGGTCCTATGCCCTGAAAGAGAAACTGTGTAACAGTGGCTCTCAGGCTTGAGAGTGGATCAAAATGTCCTGGAGGGCTTGTTCATCCACGGAATGATGAACCCCACTCACAGAGGGTCCCACTCAGTAGGTTGAGGATGAGGCTGGAGAATTCGCATTCTGACAGGTTCTCAGGTGATGCTGATGCTGCTGGTCTGGGGGCTGAACTTTGAGAATCTTTGGCACAGAGAGAGGTCACAGAACAGGAGAACTATCTCGAGGGACCATCCATAACGAGGCTGCAGCCTGGTTGGTTCAGAACCTCTGTTTGTTCAGCAGCCAGAGCCGCCAGGCTTGAGTGACCGTCTCACTCTAGTCAATTCACAAGAGATTTCCTGATAGACGCCTACTCTGCAGTTACGGCAAGCTTGTAACTGGGGCCTGGTCAACACATTTTTCTGCAGGGCCACTTTACGTGGAAGCCATATCCTGCGAAGGGCCACTGCCAGCCTGTGGCATCCACACCTACCCATGCCGTTACGGCAGTGGTGTCAGGGCTGGAGACTGGACAAGCCCCAGATCCCTGGCTACACTCCCGCCGGGGCATGCAGCCGGTCCCTCTTCTGTGGACAGAATCTTCCTTCTGGTTGGTGGAGAGCATTCAGTGAGCCGCAGCTTGCCTTCCCACTTCATCTCAGATGCACTCCATCCTTCTCAACTGGGTTTGGGTGGGCCACCCGTTCACAGAACTGCCTCTTAGAGATACAGAAAGTGAGGATTTTAAAATAATCCCTTCGTTCATCCTTTTAACATTCCGTAAGTATTCATTAAGTGTCTACTTAAGTGGCAGGCCCCGTTTTGAGCTCTGGGAAACAGTAGTGAACAAAACAAAGATCCTTACCCTCCAGGAATTTATATTCTGGTGTGAGAAGACAGAAAATAAATAAAGAGAGTGCACAGTGGGTTAGGGGGTAACAGGTGCTGTGCACAGCATAGAGCCTGGAAGGGGACCGGGAGGGTGACGTTTCAGAGCTGTTTTAGAGACTGGGGTTCTCAGAGTGGTCTCTGAATGACTGTATGACCTTGGGCAAGTCTGCTGACTCATAGCCCTGGTCCTCATTTGCAAGATGGAGATCATATGTTGTGAGGATGAACAGAGATAGTTATGCAAATGATGGTCACAAAGTAAGGGTTCCACATACTTATTTTTATTTATTCAGTAAATAAATTCATCATAAATTCCTTCCCCACCTTCCAGAGTGAGTCTCCTCTAGTGAGATGAATTCATCTATCAGGTGATGATTCTTAGGTTTGGCTTCAGCTCTTGAGACTTTTTCTGCGACACCCTCAGCACAGAAAGTTCGCCTCTTCCTTCCTCCCTCCCCTCTGCTTCAGGCACCTCTGGTAGCATCACTGTAAGTTTCCCCAGCTTGGACTCCCCTACCTGCATCTCAACACCCCAGCAGCCATACAAGCACATTCATGAATAGACCCACAAACATGAAAAACCAAGTTTTTATTCGTGTGAAACAAATGTGAGAATGAAGACAGGTAACTAACAAGTGAACAGGTAACTAACAATACAACTATATTGCCAAAATAAATTCACAGAATGATAAGTGCTATGAAGGGGGAAAAAAGCAAATAGTGATAGCAAATTCCCAGGGGATGAGGTGCTTCATCGGATGAAGTGGTCAAAGAAGTACTGTCTAACTGATCATTGAACTAAGATCTAAATAAAGAAAAGGAGCCAGCCATCTGGAGCTCTCGGAAAGGGGCATTCTAGGCAATGGGAACACCGCGTGCAAAGGCCCTGAGGCAGGAGCAAGTTGGCACACTCCAGGAACAGAATGAAGGCCGGCCAGTGTTGCTACAGCGTGATGCAAGAGAAAAAAACAGGGGTTGGAGATGACGTGGGAATGCTGGGCAGAGGCCAGATAACTTAGGATGTGGACAGGAAGTTTGGATTTTTCTCTAAGTCTTTGTTAGTCCTAATGTGGTCCAAGATTGCTGCATCGCCTGGGAGCTTGTTAGAAATGCAGTCTCAAGCCCCACCCCATATCAACTGAATCGCAACCTGGATTTTAGCAAGATCTCCACGTAACTTGAATGTATTTTAAATTTTTGGAAGCATAGCTCTCTAAGTACACGGAAAGAAAACCACGTTCCTTGCGAAGTGTTTTAAAAGATTCCTCTGGGGAGTTCCCCGGTGGCCTAGTGATTGGGATCCGGGATTTCCCTGCCGTGGCCCGGGTTTAATCCCTGGTTGGGGAACTAAGATCCCGCAAGCCCTTGGTGCAGCCAAAAGAAATAAAAGATTCCTCTGGCCAACACAAGGAGAGTGGATATGGTAAAGAGGCAGGGTCAGAAGCAGAGATGCTGGATTTGAGACTGCTGCAGGGGCCCAGGTGAGGTGCAGGGGGAGGAGGGGGAATGGAGGACACGTTTTGGAGACAGAGTCAACAGCACAAGCCGATGGGCTGAATGTGGAAGGAGGAAAGAAATCATTTCGGCCATCCTGGCCGTCCTCCGCTCCTCCAAAGATACTCCGGGTCACTGAAGGGTGGGAGGAGCCCTACCCTTCAGTCAGGTGCGGCCACACCCTCACGTGCCACGCCCACTCCCCCTTCCACCTCTACCCACACCTCAGGACTCAGGCAGTATTGTCTTAGAACCTAGAACAGTGCGGGGGGAACTTTGGATTCCTGGATTTCACCTTCAGTCAAACTGTCCAGGAAATTTGTGGAGTTGCCCTGGAGAGATGAACTCTGTTATTACATACTCCTGTGCTCTTATTCATTCATTCATTCAGCAAATATTTACTGAGCCCCCAATATGTGTTCAGCACTGTGCCACACTCTGGGAATAGAGCAATAAACAGTACGTCCCTTTATCGTTTATAAAAGGACTTTGATTTGAGCTCATAGTAGCCTGTGTTGTCTTCCTGAGGCCCGTCCCATGTTGGTCCCCATGGGCTGCTGATGACCTCAGAGCAAAGTATGAATTCCTGAAAGAAGGCCTATGAGGTCCTTTATTCCCAGGCCCTACAGACCTCTCCAAGCCCATCTGCTACCCAAGGCTTTTTTGAGTCAATGTCCCCCAACATGAGAATCTGATGAAAATAAAATTGTCTCTCCAGAAAAGAGTAATGCAAGGGGACTTCCCTGGTGGTCCAGTAGTAAAGAATCCACCTTCCAATGCAGGGGACGTGGGTTCGATCCCTGACCAGGGAACTAAGATCCCACATTCCGCGGGGCAACTAAGCCTGCGCGCCACAACTACAGAGCCCATGCACCACAACTAGAGAGAAGCCAGCGTGCCGCAATGAAAGATCCAGCATGCCACGGCAAAGATCCCTTGCAACTAAGACCCGAAGCAGCCAAAAGTAAAAATAAATAAATAATTTTTTTTTTTTTTCCAGTACGCGGGCCTCTCACTGTTGTGGCCTCTCCCATTGCGGAGCACACGCGCCGGACGCGCAGGCTCAGCAGCCATGGCTCACGGGCCCAGCCGCTCCGCGGCATGTGGTATCTTCCCGGACCAGGGCACGAACCCGTGTCCCCTGCATCGGCAGGTGGACTCTCAACCACTGCACCACCAGGGAAGCCCAATAAATAATTTTTTTTAAAAAAAGAGTAACACACGTCTACTCACAATTGTGATACAACTTCAGGAGGTTTGTGGGTCCCCCTAAGCATATCCTTGAACCCCTGGGCTGCAGATGAGGTTAGGAACCCTGCTCAACTGCTGATACTTGCTGCCTTTACTCAATAATCTTGGGTCACCCCGTGGAGAGTCATGTCACCACGCCTTTGCTCAGGCTGGCACTAGTGCCCACAGTCCTTTCTCTCCGTCTCCCCAGATACATTTCTGTTCATCGTGTAGATCTAGCTCACATGCCCCGCCACCCCTCTCCCACGATAGGAGCAATCTTTCTAACTTCCGGATTCCCACCAAACTTTGCAACTTCACGTATCTTTGGTTCTTTCTCTGCCTGTTTCCCTGACTGGGTAATGAGCCTTCTTGGGCTCAAATAGACTCTATATGACCTTGGGCAAGTTTTTCACCTCCCTGAGCTTTTATTTCCTCTTCTGCAAAGATGAGGATAATGATCTCTCCCTCCAGGGTGGCTGAGAGGGGTAGGTGAAATAAAGCAGATAGGCCTGGCACACAGCGGTGCTTCATATGTGTTCGAATAAACAAAGGATGGATTGCAGTTTACAGGTGAAGAAACCAGGGCCTCTGTTGAGGGATACTGACCCCTGTGGCCTTAGGTGCTCATTCTAGGATACATCACCACCACCTGCGCCGTGTGTCAGAACCAGCTCTGGGTCAGGTCACAGGAAGGAGCCAAGTTGACAAATGGCCGTCTCAGCCCTGAAACTGAAGACACCCAAGTTGTCATGGGCTTTTCAGGCCACCTGGCAGGAGAGGGCTGTTCCGGGAGATGCAGGGAGAAACCAGTCCAGGGAAGGCCCCGAGGTGATGTGGGTGCCCTCCTGGCCCCCAGTTACCTTGTCCAAGCCATTTATCCTCCTCTGCTTCCAATCCTTGTCCTTCTGAAGCCATCAGCGTCCACTGTGTGCTCCCCCACCTTGTGGCTTCTTGTACCAAAATCTCCCCGTCACTTTAGGTCTTCTGTTGTGGGCCCCAGCTTCCTCTCCATCCCTATGCTTCAGCGTAACCCCCATCCATTTCCATGAGCACCTTTTCCACTATCACCTGCTCATGGCCTTCCTTCCCTCCTTACCCCATGCAGATTCCACACTCTACCACGACTACTGCTCCCCAGCGAACCCCCGCCATAAACTGCCCTTCCCTTCCCACCATACGCACCTGGCCAAGTCCCAGCCCTCGTAGAGCCCCACCCTCCACTTTCTCCAGGCCTGTGCCAGCAGCTGACGGGTGCTGGGGAAAAGCACGCAGCCTTGCTGACGGCTGCGCTTTAAATTCATGACCACAAACCTCAAATTGGCGCTCTTCATGCCTGGCAAGCCTACCAGCCTTTCCTAGAAAGTTCATTTTCCTGTTCTCAGAGATGGCTATTCCATGCTTTCCTCTGTCTCCACAAACCACCCTGCACTCCTCGATGGATGTACTTGGTTCATCCTTCCTTGAGAAGCTAGAAGCCATCAGACCGAATCTACCAGCCCTTCTGTCCTGTGCCTATGCTCCCTGCCTCTCCTGTAACCAGTCTAAGGCCAACCACCTTCTGCTTGGACTCTGGATCCATCGCCTCCAGCAGGCCTGTGGCCTCCACTCCAGGAAGTACCTGCTTTTCTCTGCATTAGCGTCTTCTCCCTTTCTGCCCTGTTATTCTCTTTTGTACACAGACATGTCCTAGTAACTTACTTCATGAAAGACAGAGAGAGTGGGAGAGGGAGGGAGAGAGAGGTAGGGAAGAAAGGAGGGAAGGAAGGAAGGGAGGGAGGGAGGGAGGGAGGGAGGGAGGGAGGTGGGAGGAGGGAGGGAAGTGGGGCTAGGGAGGGAGGGAGGGAGGTGGGGGGAGGGAGGGGGGAGGGAGGTGGGGGGAGGGAGGGAGGGAGGGAGGGAGGGAAAGCACACCTCTGCTTCAGTTAGGGTTCTAGCAGGGAAACAGAATTCACGTAGATGATTCAACCGACCTCAATGAAAGGGCTACTTGCAAAGTTAAGGGAAGAAACAAGGATATTGGGTACCCAGAGACAAGCCAAGCTCGGTAGGGGTGATAACTCTTAGCTCAGAAAGGACCAAGGGAAGAAATAGTGTTCTGAGAGCCATGGGGGAGGGGCAGCCCAGAAGGACCTGCAGGCACAGGGGACACAATTCCTGCCCGGAGACCAGGTGCGGAAGCAGGGAGGGGTTTGGGGCGAGGGGCAGAACACAGACCTCCCTTACTTCCAGCCTTCGGCTCTCCTGCCTTTGCCTCCCCTGGGCTGACCCCACCTGGGCACATTCTAACAGGAGAGCCCAGGTGATGCAGTAGAGAAGGGTCACCCTCCCAGAACCCAGAGCAGAACATAGGCAGAGAAGGGATCTTGGATGGGAGCTTGGCCAGCACACCCTCCCTTGACCCCAAACGCCCTTCCAGCTTCTGCCCCATTTCTCTGCCGACCTTCACAGCAAAACAAGAGTTGTCTTCACTTCACATGCTTTCTCCAACTCCCTAGTCCAGCTTTTGTCTCCATTGTTCAGCCTGACAAACTTTCCACTGAAATTCCTCTTCTCGAGGTCACCAGTGGCCTCCACGTTCCCAAATCTGAGAGACAGCCTCTCCAGCACAGTGGCCACACCCTCCTTGTTGAAACAGTTCTCTTGGCTTCCCGGCCCCTGCTGCATCTGGTTTTCCTCCTCCCCTCAGGCTGCTCTTTCTTGGTCTTGCTTGCGGTCCCCTCATCCTGTACACTGGCTCGATCCAGAGCCCAGCCCTGGGCCTTTCCCTCTTCTCACGTGGACCGTCACCTTTGTGTCTGCTCTCTGGTTGACCAGATGCACAGGACCTTCTCATCCTTCAGCTCTCAGCTCAGGTGCCGCCTCCCCAGAGAGGCTTTCCTTGACCAAACTCTCCAGAGTGCCACTCCCTGCCCTGTCACTGTGTCATGCTGCCCTGTTTGCTTCTTTCATCAACCTTATCACCATTTGTCAACCTGGTTGGTTTAGGGATTTGTCTCCTTGTTTATATAGGCACTTGTTATCCAGAAGCCTTGCCCGTTCCTGTATCTCTAGGACTTACTGCATGGTATACAGTAGTAAAACAGGAGGGAAGGCGGCAGGGCACAACATTTAAAAGAATGACATAGCCATAGGACATGAAAAAAACTGGTTAGAACTAACTAGATCCAAGATGGCGGAAGATTCAACTTCTAGTAGACCTTGAGCCTCATTTTATGCTCATTGCAATACACTAACATACTAAATGACACACCTACCAGTGCCACGAGAGTTCTGAGGCTAACCATAAAAGGCCAAAAGCCGGCAGTGGCCCCATTCCTGGAAATCCCCGCCCCTTCCCTGAAATAGTTGGAATAATCCTCCCACTCATCAGCCTATGAAATTACCCAGCCCATAAAAATGAACCACCCCATATTTCAGAGCCTCTCGCCTTCTGATATGGCCCACCCTCTGTCTATGGAGTGTGTTTCTGTCTAAATAAATCCACTTCTTACCTATCTCTTTTTCTCTCCCTGAATTCTTTCTGTGATGAAACATCAAGAATCTGAGCTTCATTAAGTCCTGAGATCAGGTGTGTGGTCTCAGTTAAAAGACCATGGGTTCAAGTCCCAGTCTGGGTTGCACAGTTTCAGCAGGCGCTAAATAAATCGTTATTGAACGAATGGTCAGGAACCTTGCAAATGTCACAGAGCAAGATAAAATCAGTAATTTAAGAACACTGTTTTGCTTTTGCAAGACTGAATTTCTTGATAGGCACTTAAATATTCTACTGGGTCATTTGAAAGGAACCTCCTTTCCTATTAAATTTATACTCACATATATCACATATAGGTGTAAAAGTAACCTGAGCAGAGAATCTGGCCATAGGGATTTGGAAGTAAATGAGGTACCATGTTAATGTCAGGTAATTTTGTTAAGTGAAGACTCAGAATGAGATCATCTCTCTGCCCCCTCTGGTTCTAGCCTCCAGGAGGCTAGCACAAGGAATGGTCAAGGGCCAGTGCTGCGGAGTGAGGCAGACCGGGTTTTAATTCCATTTCTAACCCTCGTTCACAATGTGACCTCAATCAAGTCACTTTGTCTCTCTGAGGCTCAAGGTTTTCCTGAGTAAACTGCCTGGGTAGGGCTGTCAAAGGGATTAAGGAGACAATGCATAGAAAGTCTTTGACCTCTGAGCCTGGCACAGGACACTGTTTAGTATCAATAATTTCCAGAGCTATGATATGATTTTTTGATTCCAGAAGCTTCCAAATGATCACAGCCTGCAAAAGGGAGTGATGAACATAGTTAGGGAGTTGAGTTGAGGTTGAGCTGTTTCTGGAAGGTTGTTTGGAAAGGGGTGAGAACTGACTAGAAATTTAAGATATTGTACTATCCTTTCCAGGGTCAAAGCATCGAAAAAATGATGGTGCCCATTCCCACAAACATGAATCAAAATCAAAATCAAAGCCATAAAACACAAAATCTGGATGTATGCTAAAATGAAAACAGCTTCTTTCTAGATTTTCTGATTGCATAATTCTAGGTAAATTCATTGAAGCCAAACTCTTTCTTTTTCCAGCGCCCCTGCTGTGTTGCCTGCTTCCAGGTAACCAAGCACACATCTGATTCCAGGTTCAAAAATTCCTAGGATCTGAGGGGCAAGAACTACTTCCCCCACCTCTAATATAATTAATGGTAATGAGAATGCATTGCATCTCTATTGTCCCATCATTCTTGAACTCTTCAGAGTTCTTTGACCTATGTTACTTTGCTTGAACTGCACACTTCCCAGATGTGGTTAGTAGCTCCATGGGTTTAAAACCGGAGAAATTAGGTGACTGTCAGGGGTCACCCACACATTCACAGAATAACCAGAAATGTAGCCTCAGTCCCTGGACCTATCAAATCACAAGCCAAACGACCTTCACCTTTATTCATGCGATCCAACTCACCACTCAGGCCTCGGGTGCCACCTCCTCCTGGAAGCCCTCCCTCACCTCCTGACTGGCCCAGCTCACTTCCTCCAAGCTGCTAAAGTTCTCAGAACTTGCCGCTGGCATCTTAAGACATCCCTGGCTTGAAGCTCTTCATTTCCTCATCTGCCTCCTGCACTGGACCTCACTGCCTCACAGCCCAGTGCTCCCAAAGTGTGTGATTCATTGTTGAATTAAATGAGACAATTTAATTAATAGATAGATCTTTCTCAAGCTGGATTTAACATCCCAGGAGGTCTTGCTTTACCGGAAGTAGAGACAGCACTGACCTAGTCCCAGGCAGAAGGCAAAGACGTGAAAAGGTTCCCTTGTGCCACCTCCATCCTGTAAGCACAGCCCACACCCTGATAACTGTGGGCCCTGAAATGCCACCATTTGAGAAGAGTTTATTGTCTTTTTCTACTGACTTTCTTTTTTTTTAATATAAATTTATTTATTTATTTATTTTATGGTTGGATTGTGTATTCGTTGCTGTGCGTGGGCTTTCTCTAGCTGCGGCGAGCGGGGGCTGTTCTTTGTTGTGGTGCGCGGGCTTCTCATTGCGGTGGCTTCTCTTGTTATGGAGCACGGGCTCTAGGTGTGCGGGCTTCAGTAGTTGTGGCACACGGCCTCTAGAGCACAGGCTCAGTAGTTGTGGCACACGGGCTTAGTTGCTCCGCGGCATGTGGGATCTTCCCGGACCAAGGCTCGAACCCGTGTCCCCTGCATTGGCAGGCAGATTCTTAACCACCGCACCACCAGGGAAGTCCCTTTTTATATATATTTTTTTAAGTTTTTTTTTTAACTAATTATTTATTTATTTTTGGCTGTGTTGGGTCTTCGTTGCTGTGCGTGGGCTTTCACTAGTTGCGGCTACTCTTGGTTGCGGTGCGCGGGCATCTCATTCTGGTGGCTTCTCTTTGTCACAGAGCACCGGCTCTAGGTGCTCAGGCTTCAGTAGACGTGGCACATGGGCTCAGTAGTTGTGGCTCGCGGGCTCTAGAGCACAGACTTAGTAGTTGTGGCGAACGGGCTTAGTTGCTCTGCGGCATGTGGGATCTTCCCGGACCAGGGTTCGAACCCATGTCCCCGTCATTGGCAGGCAGATTTTTAACCACTGCACCACCAGGGAAGTCCTCTACTGACATTCTTATTCCCCTAGATGGTACTAGAGTGAGGCAGGTGAAGGGGTGAGTGCCTAAGAAGGGAGGGGGCTACTGAAAGATACTAGTCCTTACACTTACTTACAGATCTGCAGCTATTAGTCCCATTTTATGGAGGCTGAAATGGAGCACACCTGCCTCTCTTCCCTTTGCCCTGGACCTCTGAGAGGGCTTCAGGGCTCAGGAGCATAGAATGAGGTCACATTTCTATTGAATAGCACAATTACAAGGACTTGAAATGCTCACCCTCCTTAATCACAGGCTTCAGCCAGGCCCTGTCCCTGGGGTTGTCCAGGCCTCCCCTTCGGGGGCCAAGGCTGTTGCACAAGGCCGCTGGCTTGGGGATGGGCCTCGGCTAGTCCTAGGTGCCAGGTGCCTGGACCGCCTGGTCTAGTAGGGCTCCAGCCCTCCCCGAGATGCTTTCACCTCACAGCTAAGACCAGAAGGCGGGTTTAGCAATTTTTGAGAAGGGTCAGAGAAAAGGTGTTTATTTTTAGCTAAGATATACTTGCACTGTCTTGAGCACTTCTACTGCGTCGTCCTAGAGCCTCACCCACCCTAGGAAGGAAGGGTAATTAACCACTAATGCCTAGTGATACAAGGAAACTGAAGTTGAGGATGATGACTGAGCCTCCCTGGCTACTCCTTTTGGGTCTCTTTGCTGGGCTTCCCTCATGGTCCAATCTCCAACTGCAGAGGCCTGAGGCAGGCCTTGGTCCTCCCCTCCCCTCTGGGCTCATCCAGGAGCTGACCTTGCCCTGACCTCCAAGTTCCACCTGCTTCTCTGCATATCCATGTGGATTTCTACCAGACAAATTCAAACTCAGTGTGTCCAAAACAGAGCTCCTGATCCCCCAAGCTCATATTAGACCATGCTACTCCCTCATATGAGACCATGGCAACATCACCCTGCCATCTGCGCAGCCAAAATCATTGGAATTGTTCTTTTTTTTTTGCGGTACGAGGGCCTCTCACTGTTGTGGCCTCTCCCATTGCGGAGCACAGATTCCAGACGCGCAGGCTCAGCGGCCACGGCTCACGGGCCCTGCCGCTCCGCAGCATGTGGGATCTTCCCGGACCGGGGCACGAACCCGTGTCCCCTGCATTGGCAGGTGGACTCCCAACCACTGCGCCACCAGGGAAGCCCTGGAATCGTTCTTGATTCCTCTCTTTCTTTTCCCCACATCCAATGCAGTCCTGTCAGCTACACTTAAAAGACATATATATATACGTATATATATATATATATATATATATATATATATATATATATATATATATATATATATATATATATATATATATATGTATATATATAACCCCTGCTAGCCATTCAGCTCTGTGAAGGTGGGGCTGTGTCCATCTTGTTCACCAGCAGACCCCCAGCATCCAGCCCAGAGCTGGGGGCACAGCATGTACTAAGGCAGTATTGGTTGAAAGAGAAAGAGAGAGAGAGAGAGAAAGAGAGGAAGGAAGGAAGGGGAAAGTTCCATCCCTAAGAAATGCAGCATTCTTAAGATGATAGAACATGAAACTCAATTAATTAAATCAGGCACATAAATAGAGGTTCTATGTATGTTCATAGGTTCACGTATGTCAAGGTTCTCTTTGTTCTGTGACAGCGTAAAACCGGCACATTTTTCATCAAGATGGAAACAACAAACAAACACAAAACCACGTGCATCGGGCTTCCCTGGTGGCGCAGTGGTTGAGTCCGCCTGCCGGTGCAGGGGACGCGGCTTCGTGCCCTGGTCCGGGAAGATCCCACATGCCGCGGAGTGGCTGGGCCCGTGAGCCATGGCCGCTGAGCCTGCGCGTCCGGAGCCTGTGCTCCACAACGGGAAAGGCCACAGCAGTGAGAGGCCCGCATACCGCAAAAAAAAAAGAACAACAACCACGTGCATCATGTCCTGGTAAGAACTTCTGCCACTTGACCACAGTGAGCCCCTCTGTGAATTCAGTCCAGGCGGGAGGAGAGGGTGAGCCCCTAAGTACAGACAGACCTGGTCTGAGTTCAGGAGTTGGGACCCAGGAGCCTAGCTGGAGGTCAGGAACCAAAGGCAAGGAGATCAGACATAGATTAACTATCTCGTCTACAACAACTGCCGGACTCGGTGGTTGGCTTGTTTCATACTCACAGTAAGTCTGTGAAGTAGGAACTGTTATCCCCATTTTATAGATGAGGAAATTGAGGAATTTGATTCGTGTCACACAGTTCCATGCCCACAGTTTGGGGTACACAACTACAGTTTGTTTTTTGTTTGTTTGTTCTTGGTTTTGTTTTGGGCCGCACTGTGCGGCTTGCGGAATATTAGTTCCCCAAGCCGGGACGGAACCCAGGCCCCGGCAGTGAAAGCGCCAAGTCTTAACCGCTGAACCACCAGGGAATTTCTCACAAATACAGTTTGTACCCAGATCCACCTGGCCTCAACAACCACGCTCTTTTCTCCCTGTAGCTTCTCTGAAAAGAGGCAGAGGCGCCACCAGCAGCTGTGGGTACAGAACTGAGGCTTTGAAAGTCAAGGCATCGATGGGCCATATCTGCTGGTTTTGCCTGTCCGACAGCCCTCCTCCTTTCTGGCGACACGCCACTCTTTCTGGGAGGAAGTTCATTCTGTGAGGTCCTGGGGAGCTAGCCCTGCCCCTTTGCTCATGCCAGCTCCCAAAGGTAGACATACACCCCATTAGAATACCCAACCCTACCTGCACAGCTAATGCTTCCGATCCAGGCATGTGATCAGGCAGGGCCAGTCAGAGGCCGCCCCTGGAGTTTTGTGCTGAATCTCCTGGGAAAGGTGGTCTTTCCCACAGAGGTGTTAAGTGAGTCGGAAACAGAATTGGGGCTGCCGTGGAACATCCTTCTTACTACATGAAGGTCAGTTGGGGACTATAAAAGGGCAGCAGAAAAGACAGAGAGTCCTAAGACCTTGTTTGAGCCTTGCCTGCCCTGCCCTTGGGCTTTCCAGATACACAAATTAATCAATGCTCTTTTCCACTAGAGCTGGAGAAAAGTAGGCACACCAGGATGGAGAAGATGAGAGGGTAGACCAGGAACTCAGCAAGGCCTGGAGCTATCCAAGCAGGACAGAGAGGGGCAGGGAGGGGAGGGGAAACAGAGTCTTCCAACTCAATTTGGTACCATCGCTGACACCCACCCAGCAGCCTGCCATGTGACTTTGTAGCCGGGGTGTACTTCTCTGATCTCAGGCCTGCCATCTGCAGAGGGATGTACTAATTTGCAAAACCACACCAGAGACGGCTTGTTCCTGGGAAACTGCAGAGAAATGGGAAATTTTCCAGTGAAATAAATGTAAAGAGATCTTTCCCAGTCCGGAGAGGGAGGAGGGACCACACATTTTCTAAGTCCCTAGTGCATGTCAGACACAGCCAGGAGGTACCTTATCTGCTTACTTGTAAGCTACTAAACCGAAGGTGGGGACACAGTGCTTGATACTCAATGCATGTCACTCGCTCAAAAGGGAAATATTTTTGGAATGAATGAAACACTTATACCAATTACTCCTCATAAGAGTCCAAGGAGAAGAGAGATAGAGACGAGGAAACTGACCCTCCAAGAGGGTCCCTCAAAGCCACAGAGTTGGTAAGTGGCCAAAGCAGAATTCAATGCCCATCTTTCAGGCCTGAGAACTTGCATTCTTGCCATTACCCTAGCCAGAGAGAAAATATCACCTCTATAGGACATGCCCATGCAGGGCCTCCGGGAACTAGAACAGAGCAGTTAGAAAGAACAGGTTGAATTATATGACTTCCATAAGTAGGAGTGAAAGCATTAGATGATGAAGCCTGTGTAATAGCTAAGATGGAGGAAAAAGCCACACGGAGTGTAGGGGGCACGGCGGCACCCAGTCAGGGCCCAGGAGGACTCTGGGAGGAGGTGGGGAGAAGCCAGCATTGAAACACAAAGTGATAGCAGGGAGAGGTTTGGACTGAAGGGTTTATCTGAAACCACTGGGCTTGAGGATGGAGTTCTTGCTTGGGGAAGGAGAGAGAAGCTGAGAGATGGCTGTGGTCAGGAGTGCCCGAGACTGCCAGAGGAGTGAGCGTCTCCATCTAAGGCAGAGGAAGCAAAGCAAGAGGGACAGCAAGAGAGACTCAAGGTAGACAAGAGGAAGTTTCCCTCAGGGCAAGAGTGAGGGAGCCCTGGGCTGGCTGGATGAAAAGACTTAAGACAGGAAAGGCTGCTGGTTCAACATAAAACTCGAAGCTCCGGGGCCAGGCAGCCTGGGTTGGAATCCCAGCTCAGCCTGTCACTGTGTGACCCTGCGTTACTTCCTTCTGAGCCTCCATTGGCATCTGAGAAGCAGTACAATCCTTTACCAAGCCTGGCACAGAAGTGGGTATAACAGGAAAATGACAAATAGAAGAACTTAAACCTTACACCCCAGGGTTTGCCCCAGAGAGGGGGCAGTCTCTCCTACTCCTCTGCCTTCCCTCCAAGGGGGCTGGGCTTGCAGACACCTTTCCACGTGCAGAGATCCCTAGAGGGGAAAGGAGGGGAAGGGGGCCCGAAGCCCAGTGCTTTACCCTTGAGTCTTGTCTAAAACATTTATCTGAGACTTTTGAAACTGTTTCTTAGAGGAAAAGAAATATAAACTTCAAAGTTTCCTTGTTCTCTGTGTTGGGGAAGGAAATGTCTTAAATTAGACTTTGGGGCACCAGCCCCTGTTGTTTTTGGAAGAAACACTTCTATGGGCCTTGGCTGACCAGGGGTTACACCAGATCTTATTCTGGAGCGAATGTGCACAGGTGGGGGCTTCCCTAAATGTTTGGTGTTTAAGCCACCCAATCCAAGGTCTTTTTGTTGTAGCAGCCCTGATGGATTAAGACGTATGGCAGTGTGCAAAGAGCTTGCTGATTCTTCAGTACCATCTCAAGAGGGTCGGTTGAGTCAATTAAGTCCAAAGGAATGTCTAAAATAATTTTATATTAGATTTTATTTGATACGACAAAATCCCTGCGTTGGACCTGAAAGGCTCTTGGTGTCATAAGAAACTGGGGTTATTTGGGGGTAAACGTCAATGGGGAATACACCATATGTATTTCTTTTTGCTTGTTTGCAAGTTCCTCAGGATGAAAGACTGTGGCCCTGCAGTGGTCTGATTTCTCTGCAGCAAGTGGTTGGGGGGGCGGGCGCTGGAGCACAGTGGAAATGTGCTGCAGTGGAGGGGACAGTGGAAAAGAGAATCTTAACTCCCCCACTTATGAGTGGAGAAATCCTGGGAAAAATACTCAACATCCTGGAACCTCAGCTTCCTCATCTGTAAAATTAGGAGGAATCTTTCTTGTAAGGTGGTAGGGCAAATGAAACAAAGGAATGAATGAATACCATACACAAGCCCCTAGGATGAAGATAACTGCTGCATAGTCAATGCTCAACTAGCACTGGGTCCTCCCACCCACCTTGTTTCCAGATCACAGGTTGCAATGCTGCAGAGGATATTCTAGCCTTGTAGGAGGAGGGGTTGGCCCACAGAACCAGTCATCTGCATTGCACCGCTGAGATTTCTTATTCCCGGCCTCGGCAAATCACAGGAGAGAGACATAGAGAGGATGGGCAGTTAGCATTCCTGCTAAGGGCCCCAAAGAACCAGCCAGCTTCAAGCAAGCCTGGCTCAGCTCTGTGGGACTTTCTCAGCCGCTGCTCCGGTGTTTCCTATCGTCCAGCTCCAAGTTTGTCTTCCCCTTCACCTCTGCCCTCATTGGCTCTGGCCATGGGAAGGCAAACACAGCTTAGACAATGAGGGAAGCTAAAGGCTGGACAAAGTTACAGATGGGCAATTGGTACTTTTTCTGATGTTTCTCTTCTCCAACTAGGGATTTGTTTCTTTCACTGTCATCATTTTATCTTCCAAGCCGGGGCTTTACAGGAAGCTGGATAACCAACTTTGGGAGACAGAGTGTATGACAAGCATAACTTACCCAGGACAATTTATGTGTGCGACTCCGTCAAATAGATTTCCATGTTCTAAAAATTAATATCCATGGGAAAAACTTCCCCTACCTCACATCACATACAGAAATTAATTCAAGACGTATCACATACCGACATGTAAAAGATAAAACTATAAAGCTTCTGGAAGAAAACATAGGAGGATATCTTCTTGACCTTGGGGTTTCTTTAGGCAGGACATTAAAGGATTAAGTATTTTAAAAAGTTGGTAAACTTGTCATGATCAAATTTAAAAACACCAAAAAACACACTTAGGGAAGTAAAAAAGCACACCACAGACTGGGGGAAAATATTCACAACAGATAAATCTGACACAGGACTCATATTCAGAACATATAAAGAACTCTTACTAAATCAATTTTTTTAAAAAGATAAATACAAGAGTTAAACAGATATTTCTCAAAAGAAAACATATGAGGGCTTCCCTGGTGGCGCAGTGGTTGGGGGTCCGCCTGCCGATGCAGGGGACATGGGTTCGTGCCCCGGTCCGGGAGGATCCCGCATGCCTCGGAGCGGCTGGGCCCGTGAGCCATGGCCGCTGAGCCTGTGCGTCCGGAGCCTGTGCTCCGCAACGGGAGAGGCCACAGCAGTGAGAGGCCCGCGTACCGCAAAAAAAAAAAAAAAAGAGAAAGAAAACATACGAATGTCCAGTAAGCAAATAAAAAGGTTGCTGGCATCTTTCATAATTAGGGAACTGAAATTAAAACCATGATGAGTTACCACTTCATATCCTTGAGAATGGCTCAAAGTAAAAAGGCCAACAATTCCAGGTGTTGGGAAATGGACTACTGCTCACCCATGAAAAGGAATGAATTACAGATACATGAGACAACATGGATGAATCTCCCAAACACTTTATGCTGAGTTAAAGAAGCCTCACGCAAGAGCACGCTCTGTATGAATCCACTCCATTTATATGAAGTTCAAGAACTGGGAAAATTCATCTCTTAGTGATAGAAATCAGAACAATGGTTGCCTCTGGGGAGTAGGATATTCACAGAAAAAAGGGCACCAGGGAACTTTCTGGGGTGATGGAAATGTTCTTACCTTGATTTGCATGATGGTTACATTGGATGGTACTTTAAAAATCTAGTTTTTTACTGTATGAAATATATACCTCTTCAAAAATATACAAAAGTTTGAAAGACTCCTAAGACAGATAAATGGAGAGATACATCTGTTAGGCACAGTGTTTAACTATTTGTAGTACAATTGACCCTTGAACAACACAGGTTTGAACTGCATGGGTCCACTTATATGAGGATTTTTTTCCAATAAATATAGTACCTGTATTTTCATTTTACAGATCTTTTTTTAAAGCCTTTTTTCTTTTATTATTATTTTTTAATAAATTTATTTATTTATTTATGGCTGCGTTGGGTCTTCATTGCTGCAGGCTGGCTTCCTGTAGTTGTGGCAAGCAAGGGCTTCTCATTGCCGTGGCTTCTCTTGTTGTGGGGCACAGGCTCTAGGATTGCGGGCTTCAGTAGTTGTGGCTCACGGGCTTTAGAGCGCAGGCCCAGTAATTGTGGCACACGGGCTTAGTTGCTCCGCAGCATGTGGGATCTTCCTGGACCAGGATCGAACCCACGACCCCTGCACTGGCAGGCGGATTCTTAACCACTGTGCCACCAGGGAAGTCCCCATTTTACAGATCTTTAAGTTAACTAAATGTAGGGAAAAGTTTGCTTTTGATTAGAGATCACAATATGTGGAATCAAAGAACTAGAGTTTGAGACCTGAAAACATCCAAACTGTTTCGGCTTCTCACCTTTGAGTGAGTCATTTATCAATCCCTTTGTTTTTGAGACAGAGATAGCAGCACGAGGATATTCAAGTGCGTGTGGCAGCGGGGAGGGGAGTATTGGCGCCCCTAACCCCTGCATGGTTCAAGGGTCAACTGTGCATTTTCGTATCCATGGTCCTAGTATTCGAAGTCCTGACTGGGGTCTCTATTTTCTCACCAATTTCCCCCCATAACGTTCACACCCAAGTCGCTCTGCTCCAGCCCCATTGACCACTAGTTCCTCAAAGAAGCCAGGCACATCCCCATCTCAGGGCCTTCTCACTTGCTGGTCTCTCTGTCTGGAATTCTCTCCTCCCGGAGTCCAGCTTGCTCCTTCACTTCCTCAGTTCTCTGCTCAAATACTCCCCTGTCCGGGAACAGCACACACATCCTCCTTTCTCTCTTTCCCCTCTGCTTCATTTTTCTTCATTACCCTTATCACTCCCTGACATTGTACACATTTACTTGCTTATTGTCTGTCTCCTCTGCTAGAATATCAGCTCCACGAGGCAGGGGCTTCGTCTTACTCATTGCTGTATCCTCAGGGCCTGGAATAAAGTGCTCACTTCACATCTGTTGAGTATTTGCTCTTAGCGGGCACTTATAGCAATCCTGGGAGATTTTTTTAAAGATTGTAAAGTTTAAAAAAGGATAATAATTGTAAGCAGAAGGCCTGACACACAGTAGATTGTCAATACGTGTGAGTTCTTTTACCTCTCAAATTCTTCTCTAGGGTGTATAGGCAAGGATTCATCATCTTCCTTATTTAAAAAAAAAAATTATTTATTTATTTATTTTTGGCTGCATTGGGTCTTTGTTGCTGTGCACAGGCTTTCTCTAGTTGCGGAGAGCAGGGGCTACTCTTCATTGTGGTGTGCGGGCTTCTCATTGCGGTGGCTTCTCTTGTTGCGGAGCACAGGCTCTAGAGTGCAGGCTCAGTAGTTGTGGTGCACGGTCTTAGTTGCTCCGTGGCATGTGGGCTCTTCCTGGACCAGGGCTCGAACCTGTGTCTCCTGCATTGGCAGGTGGATTATTAACCATTGCGCCACCAGGGAAGTCCCTTCCCCATTTTTTAAGTTAGGAAAATCAAGTTCTGAATGGTTTAGTGACTTCCCGAGGTCACTGCAAATGGCAGCTCTCAGTATGGAGTCTAGGCCTTAATGCAGACAGCAGCCATCAGTTAAATGGTCAGATTACACAATGGAAGGCAGAGGTATTAGCACATGGACTAATTTGCTGCCCACTAATGGATACTAGCTAGGTAACTCTCCCACTCCTCCAGTTTCACACCCTGGAGACTTTGGCAGGATACATGTAACTCTCTATTAACTTCTTGGGGAAGGAGGGAGGCCTGGTGGTGCTGTAGATAAGCAAAAGGTCACAGGCATTTGACACCTGAATATATCACTTAATCACTTATTTTCTTTTGACAGCAGGCTTACCTTCCCAATTACGTAGGATCTCAGTTACATTCACATGAATTTTCAGGTCAAGGCCATGTACTCCATGTTTGCAGAACATTTGAGTTTAGGGCAGTGGGATTAAGGGACATGAAAGAACTCAGTTGATTTAAGGCAGCCAACAGGAGAATAAGTGTGTGCCATCAACTCTAAAGTACGTGCTCTCCAGAACGGAAAACAGCAAATCACTGTGAATGGAATAAGTGAAAGTTAACAGACCAACAGTACTTGGCCCTGTAAGTGCTAATATTGGACCCATCTCGGTGTCTGATTTGGTAGCACCTCTCATCTAGCCTCTCACTTCCTTTTTTTTTTTTTTTTTTTGCAGTACGCGGGCCTCTCACTGTTGTGGCCTCTCCTGTTGCGGAGCACAGTCTCCGGATGCGCAGGCTCAGCGGCCATGGCTCACGGGCCCAGCCGCTCCGCGGCATGTGGGATCCTCCCGGACCGGGGCACGAACCCGTGTCTCCTGCATCGGCAGGCGGACTCCCAACCACTGCGCCACCAGGGAAGCCCTCTCACTTCCTTTTATTACCCTCTTTTATTTTTCTTTTTTTATTATCCTCTTAATTCGGAATCACTCGCCTTGGCCCATCTGACCTACTCCCCAAGTTCACTGGTGACTTCACTATCCACCAGATCGAATGCTCCAGACCTCTCTCCTCTGACAGTGCGGTTTCTTCAAACCAAGCCTGACCCAGGTTCTGGGGATTTCACTCCCAATGCTGATCTCGAGAGGGCGTCTAATATTTAATAACGGAAACCCCAAAGCTAGGGAGGGCTCTGCAAAGCAAGCACAGAATGGTCATCTTTTCCTAAATCTGAGATGTGTAATTTTTAGCAAGAGTCACGAACCCCTTTGGGAATCTGATAAAAACTGTGAGCCATTTCCCCAGGGAAAAGCACAGTCACCCAAGAATTCAGGGAGTCCTGTGTTCCATGAAGCCCATCCGCGGGAACTGGGTTAGGCACATCTGTTTGAAGTATAGAAGCATCTATTTCTCAGAGCCTGTGTTATATTCCTTGAAACATTCCAACGATCTGCTGCTTTTCAACCTTAGGATGATCGGGGGTGCTTCCCCCACTTAATTACAGAGGAGTTTGTGTTGGGAGAAGGCAGATCTAGTGGTAAATGAAGCTTAGGACTTGTCTGGGAGAATGAAGATGAAAAGAATAGCTCAAGTCTCGTGTTTTGGCAGAAGGAAAAGGAACAGGTCGTCCTCACGCTCAAGCCTTGTTCTAAACTTAGCCAGCTCCTGTGGTTCCAAGTTGGCAAAATGAGCTCCCACCGTCCTAATAAACACGCCATGGTGCAGTGACTCACGAGATAGCAGCCGGGTGCGGGATTCGGCTGCTTCTAGCCAGCCAGACGAGGGACATGGTGGGCTAGACTCCCAACACAGCAAGGATGTCCAATGTAGGGGGGAGGACAGCCTGGGCACCGGGCTGCCCTGAAGAGCCAAAGAGGCTTGCCAGTGGCAGAACCCAACTTATCAATGCACAGAAGAGCAAATGAAGGCCTGGGGGTCTAGGGAGTGAAGGGGAGGACCTGGTGAGGTCACACGGTGAGAGAGGGAGCCATCCCGGGGGCGTCATCTGATAGGACTTCACACCCATCAGGGCACTGAACAAAGGAGACAGTGGTACCACATGGGTACATCTAAGGAGGATGGCATTCCTAGATGCCACGGGTATTCTGCTCCCTGTGACCTTACACATCTAAGCATCAACAGAAGGTGGATTCTAGAAGGTAGACAGGTAACGCTCCTCTGCCCTGCCTGGCCCTGCTGTGGCCAGGCTGCCCTGGTTAGGCTGTGCTGGAGGCCTGTGCTCAGCTCAAAGTGCTGCACACCTGGGGAGGGTGGGCAGTTAGGAGGGGGTGGGTGAACTTGGGGTTCACCACTGGATGGGAAGGGGAGCCGCCAAGGCATCATACAGCATCACCTGAGAGGTGATAGGAGGCTGGGACAGGTGGCCCAGACCAGGGAGGTAAGAGACAGGCTAGGGGCTGGAATGGAGCAGGACATTTGTCCTGAACAAGCAGGAATGGGCAAGTTTGCCCTGAGTGGGGAGTGGCCTCCTGGCACCAAGGGAGGTCTGAGGGCCCAATGACCTTTCACAGCTATTGAACAATGAAATGAGAGGTAGTGAGCTCCCTAGCACTGGAAGGCTTCAAGCAGGTCCACTTGGTGGGGAGAGGAGAGAGCAGATTCAAGCATCAGAGTCCCTTCCAACCTTAACAGTCTTCGGCTTGGATTCCCCCAGAAGGCTTGTTGAGAGAGAAGAGCAGAAATTCATTTCTTCTTTTCCAAAGTGGGAAAGTTCAGACCCAGACTGAACACTGCACCCAAGGTCACACAGAATGGCAGCAGAACTGGGAACAAAACCCACATCTGCGTCTTCCCAAGCCCCAGACTTTCCCATCTGGTTTCCCAAATGGTGTCCCAGCCTGCGCTATTTTGGGCTGGCTTCCCCACCGGGACAGAGGTCGCCTATGGGACAGCATGGCCCTGCCTGCCGGCTCCCAGGTGAGGCTGGTAAACGAGCACCGAAGGGCCAGTCCTCTCTGTCCAGGTCCCAAAGGGAGACCAACCTTGGCTCTGTCCCTGAGCCCTCAGGAGGGAATGAAAGGATGCAGGGCACTTATTCTGACTCTCACTCTCTTCACAAAGAAAAACCATGTTGACTTCCTTTGGGGAATTCCCAAGATCCGCAGGTGAGGACTTCCCTGGTGGCACAGTGGTTAAGAATCCACCTGCCAACGCAGGGGACACAGATTCCATCCCTGCCCTGAGAAGATCCCACTTGCCGTGGAGCAACTAAGCCCCAAGCCACAACTACTGAGCCTGCACTCCAGAGCCCATAAACCACAACTACTGAGCCCATGCGCCTAGAGCCCGTGCTCTGCAACAAGAGAAGCCACCGCAATGAGAAACCCTCGCACCGCAACGAAGAGTAGCCCCTGCTCGCCACAACTAGAGAAAGCCCGCGCGCAGCAACAAAGACCCAACGCAGCCAAAAAAAAAAAAAAAAAAAAGACCCGCAGGTGAACCTTGTCCTCCAGGCCACCAGGGGGACCCAGCTGGCCTGACTTAGACCTTTGTTTCCCAAGTAAGTTCCTTAGAACACCAGTCCTTCAAAAAGCTCCTTGAGAAAGGCAGTTTTGTTTTTTGTGCTTTGGAACGCTTTATTAAGATATAATTCATATACCATACAATTCACACATTTAAGCTGTACAATTCTATGATTTTTAGTATATCCAAAGTTGTGCAACCATTGCCACAATCCATTTTTGAACATTTTCATCACTTCTAAAAGAAACTCCGCCCTGCGACTATCACCCTCTAATTCCCCATGTTCCCAAGCCCCAGGCATCCACTCTTCTACTTTCTGTTCCTATAGGTTTTCCTATTCTGGGCATTTTACATAAACAGAGTCATATAATATGTGGTACTTTGTGTTTGGCTTCTCTAACCTGGCATAATATTTGCAGAGTCCAGCATGTTGTAGCATGTGTTGGTACTCCATTCCTTTTTATGCCTGAATAATATTCCATTGTATGGATATCCCACATTTTGATGATGTATTCAGCAGCTGGAGGACACTTGAGTTATTCCCACCTTTTGGCCAATATGATTGAGGAAAAGTCTGGTGTTCAAACAAATTAGAGAGTGATGCCAGCTCTATGTCCCTCTTCCAGATTCACAGTGTCCCTTAGCATATTAAAGGCTCTGAGAAGTCCTGCAATAAAGGCAACTGTTCATCTTTACGTGACCTGGTGTAACCAGACTTTCTTCACACAGAGAAATCCCAGGGATGGATGTGTCAAGGTATATACTTGGGAAGACAGAGACCAGACTGAAGAGAAGCTGCCAACCTGGAAGCTCAACTGAAAGGAAGTGAGCAATAGAAAGCCTTCCAGCTCCTCCCGCTACTGCCACTGGAGGGACTGTACTCCGAGCTGAAATGTCATGAATCCTGAGATATCCAGTAAACTGGGAGACCTTGCCAGGCCAGGCCATTCATTTGCTCCTTTGGTCATTAAACATACACAGTTTGAGCAACTATGCGGCTAGAGCAGAGGCTTTCAAGAATTTCTGACTATGGGTGAGGGGTCTGGGAAGCAGTGGGGGGCAGAGAAAGGACCTAGAGCATCTCATGCTTCTGCCTTAGCAACCCGGTGGACAACGGCACCTTCAGAAAGCAGTCAGGATCGAGGAGGAAGAGGATGAGTTCAAGCTGTGACATCTTGAATCTGAGGGGCTGTGGGCCATCCTCAGAAAATGTGGGGAGATTGGAGTTTTCCTTGGTCCAGGGCTCAGAAGAGAGATGTTGGGCTGAATGCTGAGTCTCAGGGGTCTTGTTAAGGCTTGGGAGTGAATGAGAGACTTGGGGAGGGTGGGAAGTGCTGGGAAAGAGAGTGAGAACACAGTCTTGGAGAACACTAGTATTTTTTTTTCTAGCATCTTTATTGGAGTATAATTGCTTTACAGTGGTGTGTTAGTTTCTGCTGTATAACAAAGTGAATCAGCTATATATATATATATATATATATATATATATATATATATATATATATATATATATATATATCCCCATATCCCCTCCGTCTTGCGTCTCCCTCCCTCCCACCCTATCCCACCCCTCTAGGTGGTCACAAAGTATTTAAGTATTTAAGAGTGAGTACTTGGGGGGAATTCCCTGGCGGTCCAGTGGTTAAGACTCGGAGCTTTCACTTCCCGGGGCACAGGTTCAATCCCTAGTGGGGGAATTAAGATCCTGCAAGCCCCGAGGTGCAGCAAAAAGAAAAAAAAAAAAGAGTGAGTACTTGGGAAGGGATGGAGAGAATGCAGCCAGTGAGATCTGAGGAAGACAGGAGGGTGGGGCGTTACAATAGTGATGACGTGGTCAGAAAGGCCAACCGCCACAGAGATCACAGGGGATGAAACCAGAGACAGGGGACAGGAGAGAAGGGTCAAGAACTCTATGGCAAGAGGTGAAAGGGCAAATGATGAGGATGTGAAGCCAGGGTGTGTAGACACACTTTGGAAAAGCATGACTGAGAGAGGGGAGAAGGAGGGGTCCGTTCCCTAGGACACAGGAGCCAGAGCGGGCGGCGGGCAGCAGAGCAGGTAAGGCGGCCTGGCTTCAGCCTCTCAGCACAAGCTTCCTCACAAACCTTCTTGCTACTTGGAGAAGAAGCAGCCTCTTTTTGGCAACCGTTTTGCCCTTACTCATGCTTGGATTAAAAGCAAATTCTAATTTCCTGGCCGACTCATTTCCCACCCTTCAGGGAGCCTGGCAGGAGGCCCCGACTCTTTCCCTGCCCCTCTACTTCCAAGCAAGAGTGAGGCTAGGGGAGCTGCTGACCGTTCATCAAGGTCCCCCCCCACCCCGATTCCCCCTTCTGGGGGAATGAGTCAAAGCTAAGACCTGGAGAAGGGTCTGTGGTTTGCCCAAAGCCACAAAGCTGTCCCCACACCACTGCACAGACCCTCAGTGGCAGATGTCCTGGAAGGCTTGGGTGGGAAGGGGGTGCCCAGCCAGTCTGGAGGCCCCAGGGAACACCTCCCCACTCAGCAGGAGCGCTGATCCCTCCAGCTGAAAGCGCCTCGAGAAAAGGGAGAGATAATAAAACAACTCTCCCGTGACTGGTTGGCTGGTTGCCCGCGATTGCCTGAGTGGGGAGGGGCGGGCCCAGCCCTGGGCCTCCTGCCAGGCTCCCTGAAGGGTGGGAATGGAGTCTGGAAATCAGAATCCCCCGTTACCCTAGGCATGAGTAAGGACACAGCGGGTGCCAAAAAGAGGCTGCTTCTGCCCGGAGTAGCAAGAAGGTTTGTGAGGAAACTGACACCAAGAGCCCAGAGCCAGACCCCATTACCCACTCTGCTGCTGTCTGGCTCTGTGACCTTGAACCTGCTTAGCCTCTCAGGGCTTGGAAATGCCACCCATCACCTCTGGCATACACATGTTCCTTTGCTCATTCATTCATCCAAAAAGCATTTCTCAGCATCTGTTCCCTTGGAAAGGGATGTGTCATGGGGAGAGCTAAGGATCTGGAGTCAGAGACCCAAATTCAAATCTCCACCTGCCACTTACTAGCCACGTGACTTTGGGCAAGTCGTTTAATCTCTGTGTGCCTCAGTTTCCTCATCTACAAAATGGGGGTAAGACTACCTACCTCATAAGGTAGTTGTAAGAATTAAGTTAAACTAGACAGACAACAGTCTTTAATAAATGCTGAACACAGCAGCTGTACTTAGACAGCAGTGGCAGCCTGGTGATGCTGCTGGCTGTGGTAGTGTAAGTACTCTGTAAAGCCTAAACCAGATCCTGAAGCATCAAAGATGCTCAAGAGATTTTAGTTTCTGTTATTGTGTTACTGTTGACATTAACAATCATAACACGATAATATCATTGTATGTACAGCGCTTAACCGTACTTCCTGATGTGGCAGCTACTCCAGAAGTGGTTGTTATTAATGCATTCGTTTCAGCGATGGCATCATGATATGCCAGTGCCCAACACCTAGCAGGTACTCAATGTGTGAGTTCCCTTCTCATCAGCAGGGACCTCGGGGCATCCTCACCCTGATGAAGCGTCCATGGTCATCTAGGATGGAGTTAAGCACCGTTGGGTACCCAGAGCAGGGTGCACGTGAATCCCGGGGTCCTGTGGAGGCCTCCAATCTAGGGCCACTCAGGACCCAGATCTCTCTCACAGCTGTTGCTGGAGGACACAGATCTTTCCAGCAAACCTCAAGTCTGGTTCCAGACCAGCCACTGTCCCCCATCCCCACTCCATGTTTCTCGGCCCAGGAGTGAGCTGGACTCTGCTCTCCCTGCCCAACATTTACATTCCCAGCTATTTATAACCCAGGCTTACAGCAGCCATGGCTGGGGCTGAATGGGTAGTGAGAAATCTGGCTTCCCATCACGTGCGCAGCCCCAGAGGCCCCTGGCACCCATCAGAGCATTTCATTTTCCAAGCCATCTCTTTAGCTTTCTTTCTCCTTCCCTGGCTCTGGTCCAGCATCTCTGTAACTTGGGTGATTTGATTCAAGAAGAGGTCATTTCAGCCCTCCCTGTAACTCTGCTTTGGAGTCACCTGGGCCAGGAGGTCCTGGCCTGTTTGTGGCCTGAAGGCGCTGTGCTTCCCTTTCAAAGCCTCCCTAGCACCAGGGAGGAAGGCGGCCCTGACTGCCTGCTGGGAAGTGGAGGAGAAGATGAGAAGTAATGTCTAATAGCTTGGGGGGTCAGGATAGGAAGAGGGCACCGTGCTGTCTACAGTGCCAGGGAGAAGGGTGGGGGCACCAGAAGCCCCTGAAATGCGGTGAAGGGGCAGGAGCACAGGTGCTGGAATCCCAGATCTGCTACTTCCTAGCTGTGTGCCCTTGGACAAGTTACTCAACCTCTCTGAGTCTCCATTTCTTACCCTGTAAAATATAAAGATAGTCCCACGACAGAGTCACTATCAGGACTGAGAAAATCTTTGAGGAGCTCCCACAGCACAGCGTCTGGCATGCAGTTGCCAGGTCTGTCTTCCTTTTACCTCCCCTCAAACACAGATTCCCTGGACCACTGAAGGCTAGAAGAGCTGAATCCATTGCACCTCGTGGTTTCTAAGGTTTGCAACTGAAAAGGGCATCAGCTTGAGGAAGAGAGCCTTGGCCTCAGCTTCCGCTGACTGGGGTCTCCCCACCTAAACTGCCTGATTTGAAGCTGGCCTGTTGGTTGAGGGCAGCAGCCGTTCTAGCTTGAGCCTGAGTGACCACAGACACTCGGGCCTGGAAAGGAGGAGGGATGGAAGGGGGAGAGGGTGTCTGCATGAGGAACTCTGGAGGCTCGTGGGAGAAAAACGCGACCTCAGCTGAGAGTTGGGGCTCAGGCCTGATCCAAGAGCCTCTGGGTGGCTTTGTGACAACATCAAAACCCGGCATCGTGAAGGCGGGTATGTTCTTCCTACAGGGCTGAAGCAGGAGGGGAGAGACATGGTGGCCCGAGAGGCTAACGTGAGGCTCACATGAGGCTCACATGGGAAGAAATCCCCAAAATCCCTAAGGGGCAGGGCGCACAGAGCTGGAGGGCCTGCCATCACCCTAGGCTCCCTCCCCGGAATCCTGCTCACGGCCCTTATAGCGCCCCCTGGTGGCTGGGGAGAGATGCTTGGCCCAGGCTGAGAGCTAAAGTAGGTTAATATCCCATGCCACTCAAAGAACAGATGGACTCTGTGTGTGCGTGCGTGCACGTGTGTGTGTGCGCGCGTGTGTGTAAGTTGGCACTGGGGAGACTGGATTTAAAATTTACTCCAGATCACTCTGAGTTTCCTCAGGGGCCGCACAAGCCTGCGAGCTCTGGGAGGGAAGGACCACCTCTAGCTTGCTCAGTGCGGTCTCCCCAGGGTCCAGTGCACAGCCTAGGACTCAGGAATGATGAATGGATGAGTAAATGATGTGAGAGAGTGGTTTTCAGGAAAAGCTGCCAGGACTTCCCTGGTGGCAAAGACCTGCCTGCCAGTGCAAGGGACACGGGTTCGAGCCCTGGTCCGGGAAGATTCCACATGCCACAAAGCAACTAAGCCTGTGCGCCACAACTACTGAGCCTGTGCTCTAGAGCCCGCAAGCCACAACTACTGCGCCCGCGTGCCACAACTACTGAAGCCCGCGCAAGTAGAGCCCATGCTCCGCAACAAGAGAAGCCACCGCAATGAGAAGCCCATGCACCGCAACGAAGAGTAGCCCCCGCTCGCCGCAACTAGAGAAAGCCCGCGCACAGCAACGAAGACCCAACGCAGCCAAAAATAAATAAATAAATATTTAAAAAAAAAAAAAAAAAAAAAAGGAAGAGCCTGCCAGGTGTGGGCAGAGGAACAAGACCAAGAAGGCCTTGGTCTGTGGTCCCCGTCCCTTCTCACACCCAGCCGAGCCACAGCTCAGGATGGTAGAGGCAGCTGGTGGAGGCAAGGGGCATCCCAGCTCTATACCGACATGCTGGGTGGCGCCTCAGGCTCCTCCTTTAACCTCTCTGAGCCTCGTGATCCACATCTACAAAAAAGAGACCCCAAGTAGCTGTCTGGGCAGAGGTTTTTTGAAAATTAAGTAAGTTTGATGGATAAAACAGCATAGCGTGTTCAGGGCTCCGTGCACGGGCATTGCCCTGGCAAAGCAGGGATGGGTGGGCAGAGCCTCCCCCCATCACCCAGTACCCTTCCCTGCTCTCTCTTCCTGTTGCATTGCAGCGCCAGCTCCCCAGGAGAGGCTGGCAACCGCTGCTCCGGCTGCTGCCTGCTGGCCTGTGTCCAGGCCCAAACCAGCCCCAGGTACAGCGGCTTGCTTTCTTCCTGCCCCTCTTCCCTTCCCACTCACCAGCCCCCACTCCCCCATCTGTGCCTTTCCTTCTTCCGACAGCAATTTCCCCGCCTCTCTTTGTGTCCCTTCTAGACATGGTTCCAGCCCCCTCGCTGGAAAAGACTACAACGGAAACTTCTTCCTCAATTCTCCTATTGTGACAGCGCTCCCAGCCCCCTCCTCCTGGGCCCCTGGACTCCAAGAAGCCCTCCCACCCATGCACCCACCCCCTGCTCATGAGGCTCAGCCTGAGACGGGATTGGGCACCTCACCAGAGTGGACACATCACTGATTTAGGGAGCAGAGCTCAGGGAGCTGGCCTGACCTCCCAGCTCTGCTACGATCTCAGGCGGCGGTGAAATCTTCCTGGGTTTGGGTGTCTTTTCCCACAAATGTGGACCCAATCACCCCACTCCAGGCTCCTGTGCCACCAAGGCTGAGGTGACAGAAGCCCTGCCCGACCAGGGAGGTCAGCAGCATCCTCTCAGGGGCCCAGGCCCTTACTGCACCATCTTCTGGGGAAACACCTCCTGTAGCATCCCACTGCGGCCACCACTACCTCAGGGTAGGAGAAAACTCTAGCGAGTCTCACAGATTAGTGCTCACTGTGTCTCAGGCACTGAGCTTTGACCTTCATGTGAAGTATCTCATTTAACCTTCACCACAACCTTTTGAGGTCAATATTATTGTTTCCCCCATTTTACAGCTGAGCACACTGAAGGGATTGCCCAAGGTCACATGAAAGTCAGTGGCGGGATTGGAAGACAGCTCTAACTTCAAAGTTGACACACTTTGATCACAATTCTTTCTCTGGACAGAAAATGTACAAACCCAAAAACAAAAAACCCCAAGCCCATATAAATAAAATCCCCTTCTTAACCGGAATCGATTTTATGCAAAGGAAAAGTCAGAGACTCTGCAAAGCCCCACCATTGTCACCTGAACATTAAGAGGTTCTGGGACTCAGTTGGCAAATAAGGGGTGGAAAACAGATCATATAATAAAAAGTGCATACAGGGACTGGAGCAGGTTAGCCCAGAGTCTGAATGCTGATTCTTCAATTTGCTACCTGCGTGGCCATGAGGTGGGGATGATACCTCTCTATGATTTGGTTTTGGGGTTTTCTCTTCCAGTGTAACCAGATGAGATCTTACTGAACTGACCCTCCCACAGATAACAACTGTTGACAAAACACACACACACACACGTGCACACACACACACTCAAGGCATTGGAGAGTGAATAAAAGCAAGTAGACTCTGGAAAAAGGGAACAACAAGGGAGAATTTAACCATTCTTTATGGCTTTGAACTTGAGAGCAGACCATAGCCAGCACAGCACAGATAGAAAATCTGCAGTCTTTCTGGCTTGAAGAACCAAAGGACAAATTTCATATCAACCACAGGTACTAGAAAGTGAAGACGGCAGCCTTAGCCAAGGAGGGAGAGCCTTGGGTCCTGTGCATAAACTTGGTTCAAAGCTCCAGTTGATCCCTGAACCACACATGCATGGAAGTGACTTCAGCTAAGGGGGGAAAAAAAAACTGAATTGAGATTTGGGCTGCCATCCAAAGAGCAGTTTGAAGTAAATTGCCTAATAAAATATCAACACATTTTGAGAATATAACAGAATCCAGAGCCCCTACAATGAAACATGCACAATGCCAAAGATACAATCCTGTTCCTTTATAGTTATGTTCTCAGACCACAGTGGAATTAAACTAGAAATCAATAACAGGAAGATAGCTGGAAAATCCCAAAGTATTTGGAGATTAAACAACATACTTCTAAACAACACACAGGTCAAAGAGGAAGCGTTAGGAGAAATTTTTAAATATTTTGAACTATAAGAAAATGAAAGTACAAAATACCAAAATTTATTTGACGCAGCAAAAGCAGTGCTTTAAGGGAAATTTATAGCATTGAATACATGTAGTACAAAAAGAAAAGATCTAAAATCAATAATCTGGGCTTCCCTGGTGGCGCAGTGGTTGAGAATCCACCTGCCAATGCAGGGGACATGGGTTCGTGCCTCAGTCCGGGAAGATCCCACATGCCGCGGAGCGGCTGGGCCCGTGAGCCATGGCCGCTGAGCCTGCGCGTCCGGAGCCTGTGCTCCGCAACGGGAGAGGCCACAACAATGAGAGGGCTGCATACCACAAAAAAATAAAAATAAAATCAATAATCTAAGTTTCTACTACAAGAAACCTTCCCATGACCTGTGGAAGAAACTAGAAGATGTTAAAACATAAAGAGTTTAAACAAGAAAACAATTCTATTTAAAATCGCATCAAAAAGAATAAAATACATAGGAATCAAGTTAACCAAGGAGGTGAAAGACTCTGAAAACTATAACATATTAATGAAGGAAATTGAAGATGATTCAAAGAAATGGAAAGATAACCCATGCTCTTGGATTGGAAGAATTAATATTGTTAAAATGTCCATACTACCTAAAGCAATACACAGATTCAATGCAATCCCTATTAAGTTTTATATATATATATAATGGGATATTATTCAGCCATAAAAAAGAGTGAAATTTTGCCATTTGCAACGGTGTGGATGGACCCAAACGTATAATGCTTTGTGAAATGTCAGACAGAGAAAGGCAAATACTCCATGTTATCACTTATATGTAGAATCTAAAAAACAAAACAGGGAATTCCCTGGTGGTCCAGTGGTTAGCACTTTGCGCTGTCACTGCCGTGGGCCCAGGTTCAATCCCCGGTGGAGGAACTAAGATGCCACAAGCCACTGCTGTGTGGCCAAAAATAAACAAATAAATAAAATAAAATAAAAAACAAAACAAACAAATGGATATAACAAAACAGAAACAAACTCATTGACATGGAGAACAAACTAGGAGTTACCAGTGGGGGGAGGGGTGGGGGAAGCGGCAAGAGAGGGAATTCAGGAGCTACAAACTACTGTGTATAAAGTAAATAAGCGAGAAGGATGTATTGTACAGCCCAGGGAAGTATAACCATGATTTTGTAATAACTTTAAATGGAGTATAATCTATAAAAATCCTGAATCACTACGTTGTACACCTGAAACTAATATAAAACTGTAAATCAACTATACTTTAATAAAAAAATCAAATCAAATCAAATTCCCCTGTAAATTAAAAAATAAATAAATAAAACATGAAGAGTTTTACAAGAAAAAGAAAACTTCAGGGCTAGGAAGGGCCTCAAACGGTGACTTTTCATGATGTCTCCACCATTTAATAGGTAAGAAAGCTGAGGTTAATAGCTAAAGAAAATGGGCTTTGAAGTCAGGCAGCTCAGGGTTAAATCCTGGCTGTGTCGTAGCAGAGGGTCACTCTGGGTGATGGGCGGCTTTCTCACTGATGGTCGGTCCTGTGGCCTCTTCATCATCTCCTCTAGTCATGGGGAGCTCATTACCTTTCCCAGCAGCCCCTGCCACTACTGGGCCAATCTCCTTGATAGAAGGTTCTTCCCTGACTCAGTCCTGCTCTTCCTCAGTTTCACTTCTCCCCTGAGGGTCCTGTCACACAGAATAGATGAGTGCCTTGTCCTCATGACAGCCTTCAAATGTTTAAAGACTGTATTCACCCTCCCCTCCCCACCCCACCCTGTCTTCTCTTCTCCCAGCCAAGAGCTCTAACAAGCTCCTAAACTTTACTGACAATCACTGTGTAGAAGTCCAGGCTCAGAGAGGTGAAGTAACCTTCCCAAGTTCACACAGCTAAGACGTAAACAACCATTTCTCTGAACCCATGATTGTCTAGGTCTCTCTGTGGTTCTAAGCTACCAGTACCTTTTTGTTAACTCTCTCTCTCTACCCCATATTAGTTTCCTGCGGCTGCCATAACAAATTACCACAAACTGAGTGGCTTAAAACCACAGAACTTTACTCTCTCATAGCTCCAGAGGCTAGACGTCCAAAATCAAGGTGTTGGCAGGGCCCTGCTCTCTCTGAAGTCCCTGGTAGAGGGTCCTTCCAGCCTCTTCTAGCTTCTGGTGGTTGTCAGCAACCCTCGGCATTCCTTGGCTTGAAGACGCCTCACTCCAATACCTGCCTCCGTCTTCACATGGCCTCCTCCCTATGTGTCTGTGTTTTCACATTGTCCTTGCCTCTGTGTATGTCTCTGCACTCAAATCCCTTCTTCTCATAAGGATACCAGTCCCTGGATTTAAGATCCAATCTAATCCAGTGTAACCTCATCTTAATTTGATTATCTCAGCAAAGATCTTACTTCCAAATAAAATCACATTCACAGGTACCAGGGGTTAGGACTTGGACATATCTTTTGGGGGGACACTATTCAACCCCTCTACCACCAAATGTGGTAGAAAGCAATTCAGCAGAGGAAGCTGAACAGAAATTGCCGTGCCTGGGGAGTAGGCTGTCCATGCTCAGGGGGTGATGGAGGGCTGGACAGGGCCCCATGGAGAAGGCCCAACCGCCCCGGGCTCAGAGACGGGAGCCTGGTTTGTGCTCGGTCACCAGACTGTCTTGTGCTTTTCCTGGCTGCTCCGTCTATCTGTCCTCCAGCTGGTAGGAGGGATGGCCATGCAGGCAGAAGAGGAAGCCCAGGAGGGGAGGCCAGCAGCTCCCGGGCCTGTCCTGATCATTTGCAAGGAACCCTGTGCAGGTCACAGCGTTGCTCTGCAAGACACTCTGGGTTGTAGCTGCTGCTGAATTGACCTCATCGGTAGAGCAGCAGCTCAGTCTAGAGCCAAAGGATCCTTGGCAAGGTCCGGGAGGACTGGGACGGAGGGAATTTCTCTTTTTCTTTCTTTTTTTTTTCTTTTTTGGTATCACATTTTATCTTTTTTAATTTAATTTTAATTTTATATTAGGGTATAGTTGATTTACAATGTTGTGTTAGTTTCAGGTATACAGCAAAGTGGTTCAGTTATACATATATATATCTCTATTCTTTTTCAGATTCTTTTCCCATATAGGTTATTACAGAATATTGACTAGAGATCCCTGTGCTATACAGTAGGTCTTTGTTGTTGATTATCTATTTTATGTATAGTAGTGTGTATGTGTTAATCCCAAATTCCTAATTTATCCCTCCTGAGGAATTTTTCTTAAAAGAAAACAGATAGAGGAAGACTCCCAGGGCAAAGAATGCAGTGTTTTCCTTTTACAGAGTCACCGACCAAATCCCAGTTCATAAGAAGGACAGACCTACGCCTTATGATTTAAAAGAAGGGCCTCTGGGGGCTTCCTTGTTGGCCCAGTGGTTAAGAATCCACCTTCCAATGCAGGGGACACAGGTTTGATCCCTGGTCAGTGAACTAAGATCCCACATGTCGCGGGGCAACTAAGCCCAAACACCACAACTAGAGAGCCCGCGCACCGTAACTAAGACATGACGCAGCCAAAAATGAATAAATAAATAACTACTTTTTAAAAAAAAAACAAAGAAGGGCCTCTGAGTAGGGACTGCACAGTCCTTCCTGTGTGTAAGGCTATCCCTGGGGCAAGGTGGCTTTGTGCAAGGAGCCACTTGAAGGCAGGCAGACTGGGATTCAAGCCTTAACTCTGCCAGGTACCAGCAGTGTGACCTGGTGTGTCAGTTACCTCTCTATGTACCTTATGCCCCTACATCTGAAACAGAGTGGCTTGAAAACCTTTTTTGTCTGCCTCTCTGGCTTCTGTGCCCCCACCTTAGAGCAAAACCCCTTGATTTTCACTTAGAAGGTCCACCCCTCCCCTGCTCTCGTCCATGAGGTTAGGGAGGGCACCACACCTCATTTCAGTGGTACATTTGGATGGGCTTGGAGCTTTTGGTAAGAGCCTCAACCACTGGGACGTCACCCTCCTCTGGTTGGAGTGATGGGCTCAAGGACATACCAGTGACCTGAGCTGGTTTTTGGGTGAGTGGCTGGGCTTTTGCAGGAGCTCCCAGAAAGAGGTTTCTGCTCTCCCACTGGCCTTAGAACTCTAGGGATCTGAACCTGCAGCCAGATGGTGACTGTGAGAGGACCCACAGGGATGCTGGGGTGACGACATGCTGCCAACCTCAAGGTGAGAAGAAACAAGAGTCAGGGCAGTGTGGTCCAGGAGGCATTGTTGAATCTAGATCCAGCCATGCCTGAAGCCAGATATGCCCCCCTTAACCTTTCAGTCACATAACCCAGTACGTTCCCTCTTTTGCTCAAGCCTCGAGTTGGGTCTCGTGTCACTTGGAACAAAAACATCCTAATCAACTTAGATTAATAATATTCATTTCAGCAGGTTACTGTAGGATTCAGCAGAATTAGATCCTCCGATCATGAGCTTTTTGAGGACAAGCTCTGTCATATCCATATGTGTGTTCCTAGTAGCTGACCCATAGCAGATGCTCAGATGTTTGTGGAATGAATAAATGTGCTTAAACGTCCCTAAAAGCTTATAAGATTCTTAATAAATGTTAGTTGATATCATTATCCCAGCAAAGTTAATCTCATCATCTTTTCTTGTTCCTCGTGCCCTACGTCTCTGGCAGTACGAAGAATGGCCGTATTCTCCGCCAAGAATTAATTGGTTCCTCCAAATAATTAAATCATTAAGTGAGCAATATCTGTTGATGGCCTAGTATGTTCCAGGGTTGGCCAGTAAAAGTCCAGTGATGAACAAAAATGACACATAGAAACGGGCCTCGTGAAGTCCCAGCAACTATAAATTGTGTATGACAAGGTTACCATCGAGATAAATTTAAGTGCCCAGGGCAGCTAACCCTGACTTGGAGGATTAGACAAGCTTCTCAGAGGAAGCGTTGCTGGGGGCTGAAGGCTGAGGAGGGGTTCCTATGGTAACTGGGGTGGGGTAGGAGAGTGCTCAGGGGAGGGGAACCGGCCAGTGCAGAAGCGAGGAGGTATTAGAGGAACTCGGACCAGCCTGGTTTGAGAGGGCTGAGCCTGGATTGTATGGCATTGATGAGGCTGGAAGGATGGAGAAGGGGCTCCCACAAACCATACTAAAGACTTTGGATATAGTCTTAGAGCAGAAGGAAGGCACTGAAGGGGTAAGAGGTGGGGTGGAGCATGTTCAGACTTGCAGTGTTGGAACATTCTGCTTGGCCGAAGTGTAAAGGATGGTGTTAAAGACCAAATGCTGGGAAGTCCCCGTCTGTCCAGTGATTAGGACTCCACACTTCCACCGCAGGGTCACGGGTTCCATATCTGGTCGGGGAACTAAGGTCCCTCATGCTGCACGTGGTGTGGTCAAAAAAAAACAACAAACGACCAAATGTTTGTGTCCCCCCTCCCCCCAGTTCATATATTGAAATCCTAACCCCCACTGTGATGGTATCAGGAGGTGGGGTCTTTGGCAGGTGATTAGTTCACGAGGGCAGAGCCCTCATCAAAGGGATTAGTGCCCTTATAGAACAGATCCCAGAGAGCTCCCTCGACCCTTCTACCATGTGAGGACACAGAATATGGTCGTCCGTGAACCAGGAAGCAGACCCTTACCAGGCACTGAATCTGCCAACGCCTTGATTCTGGACTTCCCAGACTCCAGAATGGTGAGAAATGAATTTCTGTTGTTTACAAGACACCCAGTCTCTGGTATTTTGTTCCAGCAGCCGGAATGGACTGAGACGGATGGGTTGTCTGGGCAGTACACCCAAGGTGGTGCAGTGGTCCGAGGGAGATGCTGGTGGCCTGAACCTAGGGAGAAGCAAAGGGTGGAGAGAATTGGGCTGATTCCACACTTGTTTGGAAGTGATGGAGAGGATGTTGGGAAAAAGGGAAAGGGAAGACTCAAAAGGCAGTAGGTAGAACCATGTGGCTGTTTCCTGAGAAAGATCTGGACAGGAGAAACAAGGATGGCCATTCACGATTGCCGATTCCTTCCACTGCCAAGGAGAGCTCTGGCTCAGCCCATATCCATCCTGGGCTTTAGGGATAAGCAGGGGAACGGCTGTGGCCCCAGCTAGGTTTCCATGGAACGAGCTGAGGTTGGGGTGGGGGACTGGCAGCTGCTGCCACACATGCAGGAACAAAAAGAGAGAGACGTAGAGAGGCACGTTCAGAAGGACAGAGAAAGAGAGAGACAGCTGGGGAAACAAGCTTTTAAAAGTTCTGCTGACTTATCACAGTAATTCCCTGTATTGGTTTCCCAGGGGCTGCCATAACAAGTTGCCACAAGCCTGATGGCTCAAAACAACGGAAATTTATCCTCTCATAGTGTTAGAGGCAAGAAGACAAGTCAAGGTGTTGCTGGGGTTACGTTCCCTCCAAAGTCTCTAGGGGAGAATCCTTCCTTGCTCCTTCCAGTTTCTGGTGGCCCCAGATGTTCCTGGGCTGCATCATTCCAATCTCTGCCTCCATTTTCACGGCCTTCTCTTCTCTCTACCTATCTCTCCTCTGTGTGTCTCTTATTAGGATACTTGTCTTGGATTTAGGGCCCACCTGGGTAATCCAGGATGATCTCATCTTTAGATGCTTAATTACATCTGCAAAGACCCTTTCTCCAAATCAGGTCACATTCTGACCTATCAGGTTCCAGGGGTTAAGATGTGGACATATCATATGGGAGGGCCACCATTTAACCCACTACTTTCCTTTCTAGTCTTTTCTCAAGGAACAACAATGAAGGTTTCAAATCACTTTTTTATTATTTTTTGTATCAGCTTTATTGAGATATAATTCACATAACATACAATTCAACACATTTAAAGTGTACAATTCAATGGTTTTTAGTACATTCACAGAATTGTTCTAATCTTTATCATTACTACCCCTCCTGGGGCTGTTGGGGGAACATAAATAAGAGTTTATGTGAGTAAATGTCTTAAAAGACGCTATCACAAAGGAGGGGTCTCCAATGATGGATAAGTGGTTTGAGCCGCAAGGACCTCTCTTTCAGTATCTGCAACTTCTTTGTGAGTAAGAACCATCTTTTAAGTCCTCAAACCTTGAATTTCACTGGCGCAGCCAGAGGAATTTGGGGTCGGAACTGGGAGGGGAGGAGGTTGGTGGACACATTTTCAGAAGAAGTCTGGGAGGTATAGAAGGGAAGAGCTTGATCTAGCTGCTATCTCTATATCTATTTATGCACATATCTATTTATATGTTTTAATCTATCTACAATTCTAGTTATTTAGTAAACATTTATATAGCACTTAACTATGTGCCAGGCAGCACTCTAAGCACTTTATGCAAATATTAATTACCATTTATTAAGCACCTAGTGTATAAGTGCGAGCACCTGGCACATGCGTTCCCATTCAACTCTCCCAGCAACCCTGCAAAGGAGCTATTATTGTCCTCATTCTGAGGTTAGCAAACAAAGCAAGCAAATGGGGAAGCTAGGATTCTGAGTTTTGTGTGATGCCAAAACCCACATCCTCCCACCGCTCCTGACATGTTAGAAATCCAGGCAGGGTGGAAGCTGCCTGGGTGGAAAGATTCAGCTAGTTTGAAGAACTAAAGCTGAGATGGTTTACAAAGTTCTTCCACATCGAAGAATGTTGACAGGACCTGCTAGCAGGTGTTTGAGAATCCCTTTCCCACGGTCTTCATATTAAAAGGGAATAAACTGGGACTGGAAAAGTCAAGGGAGTTGCCCAAGGACAGTTGTGTTCCAGCCACATACACTGTTAAAAAGAGTTTTCAGATGGGCAGGGAAAAAGTGAAAAGGCTTTTTATTAAAGTCATCTGTAGACCCTTTCAACATTCAGCATTCTTTTCAGGAATGTTCTCAACTCTTCCCAAGAGGGCACAGCCTGGCCACTGAACTAAAGCGAGTCAGAGAGAATGGATGTTCTTTCAGCTCTTACTCTGCACCAGGCATTGTACACACATCACCTTGCAACAATTCTAAGTAAATATTTTTATTCTCCTTTTATACCTGAAGAACCTGAGGTTCAGAGAAGTAAGAGGATTTGCTGAGGAAGTGGTGGAGGTGGGATCTGAACTCAGATCTGGTTGACTCCAGAGCCTGCGAGGCTCCTTCCACTGCCACTCACTTTCTCATCAGAGGGCAGCCAGGCCACCAGGCAGGACGGCAGGGTTAGGTCAGAGCTATCCCACCCCTCAGGAGGACATGCAGACCAGAAGGCTCGGGAGCATACTCCATTGCCCTGAGCCTCTGCTCTCAAGGCATCATGGCTGCAGGGCCAGGAATGGGCGGTCTCAGAGATGCCCTTTGCGTTGCTGTTCATGCCTCCGAGCAGCAACCTGAGGTCCACCTCGCCCAGGTTCCCGTCCTGAGGTAAACCCCCATTATGCCACCCGCCCAGGGTGCTAGTCCAGAACCTGCTTGAACACTTCCAGGGACAGCAAGCCCACTCCCCGCTAGCTGTGTTAGCGCAAGCCCTCCAAGCCCCCATCAGTCCATTGATAGAAATAGGGCCACACGTAACAGGAATCGGGCTTTCTCTGGCTCTGTCCCCAGCAGCTCCCGCGCACCTTCTGGGAATGCCCTGCAGGTGTCTCACAGGTGCTCCGCCTTTAGAGGTACGCTTCCCAGATGTCAACCACCCACTTCAAAAATGCTGACTTATGGGGACTTCCCCGGCGGTCCAGTGGTTAAGAATCAGCCCTTCCAGTGCAGGGGGCGCGGGTTCCATCCCTCCTTGGGGAACTAAGATCCCGAATGTCCTCGGTGCAGCACCCCCCCAAAAATGCTGACTTTTTAAAAAAACGATCTTCAGCGTCCACAGGAGATATGAAGACACCACGCTGTCATAAGGCCACCACTGATCACCTTGCTTCCCAAGTGGAGCCCCAGCTGCCCTCCGCTCCTGCTGCTTGCAGGGGTGGCCTTGTTTCAGGGCCCACAAATGATCAGAATCTGGGAAAT
Organism: Grampus griseus; assembly: GCF_964374135.1. Taxonomy (NCBI): domain Eukaryota; kingdom Metazoa; phylum Chordata; class Mammalia; order Artiodactyla; family Delphinidae; genus Grampus; species Grampus griseus. The sequence continues at coordinate 54,274,791 of NC_139014.1, forward strand.
ATTATCGTCTGCAAACTTTGCACGGGAAACACCATGGGGTGGTGGGAGGGGCGAGGAGGGTAAAATTAATGCCCGCGGGTGTGTGCGGCGAGAGTGCTGAATTCCAGTCCCCCGCTTCCCAGGATGGGCTGCGCTGCCTTAGTCAAGGCACACGCCCTCCCCCAGGTCCCAGTTTCCCCATCCGTGACCGTCAGGGATCTGATTCCGGGCAGAGGGCGGGGAAGAGCCGGGTCGGAGGCCTTGCTCGGCTTCTCCCGCTCCTCGCCGGCCGGGGGAGCTGAGTCCTGGCAGCCGAGGGAAGCCGGCTCGGCTCCGGCGCCCGGGGAAGGCGCTGCGGGCTCGGGCACCCCCTGCGGGCCGAGAAGCGCCTCGCAGTGCCGGCGATCGAGGCCGGCGGGGAGGGTGCCGGGCCGCCGCCCGGGCCGGCTAAACTGGGCGCAGGACTATGTCACTGGGGAGAAGGGAAATGAGTCATCGCTCCCCGGGGCCGTGAGGAGGCCCCGGGCGAGTGCAGAGTCGCGGCTACAGGAAACCGGGACAATGGCCGGAAGTGAGAGGAATGTGGGCCTGTCTTCGGCAGCGGGGGCCGCCTCCGCCTCTGACGCCGGACCCTGCAGAGGGTCAGGCGACTAGGGGGAGAGGGGGTGATACGGTGCTGGGGGTGGGGGGTGGGGCTGGACGGATGGAGGTGGCCGGAGTGGGGAGGTGGACGTGGGGTGGCTGGAGGATGTAGGGGGCAGAGCCATGCCCGGGGTGCGCCAACCTGAAGCACAGCCCAAGTCATCTTTCCATCAGCCTAGCCGGACCCCTCGGTGGCTCCTCAGTACCCTTGGAACAGCGCTCAAATTTGACCGAACGTGAGAATAATCCCAGGGGCTTGTTAAAGCCCAGATCCCGGGGCCCCAGCCCAGCGTAGGTCAGAGCTGAAGCAACAGGAGTGCATTTTTCACAAACTCCTAGTAGGGGATGCTGAGGCAGGGGTCCTGGGGCCACTCCTTGAGTAGCTCCATCTTAGAATAGACTCCAAGCCACTTAGCTGGTCTATTGTTCCTCCAGCCTCACCCCTCCCACTTCCTACCCCCTGCACACATGTTCTAGCAAAACTCAACTACTTACTTTTTTCTGTTTCTTTCCTCTTTGTGTTTACACAGGCTGTTTCCTTTGACGGAAACAACTTCCTCTCGCGCCACTGCTGCCCAAACTGGCTGACTTCCACCAACCCTTTAAAATCTTCTCCATGGTGTACGTCAAAGGGCACAAGTAACACAGTGGAAAGGTAGCCCACAGAACCGGAGGAAATATTTGCAGACTCTATACATGATAAGGGGTTGATATCCAGACTATATAAAGAACCCCTATGAATCAACAACGAAACAACACACGATATGATTTTCAAATGGGCAAAGGACTTAAATAGACATTGCTCCAAAGAAGATATAGGACTGGTCAATAAGCACAAGAAAACATACTCAATATCACTAATCATAAAAGAAATGCAAATCAAAACCACAGTGGAATACCACTTCACCCATTAGGATGGCTATTATCAAAAAACAAAAAACAAGAAGCGTTGAAAAGGATGTGGAGAAACTGGAACGCTTGTGCACTGTTGGTGGGGATACAAAATGCTGTGGCTGCTGTCAAAAACAGTATGGTGGTCGGGACTTCCCTGGTGCTCCAGGGGTTAGGACTTGGTGCTATCACTCACCAGGCCCAGGTTCAATCCCTGGTCAGGGAACTGAGATCCTGCAAGCTGTGTGGTGCAGCCCAAAACAAAACAAACAAAAACAGTATGGTGCTTCCTCATTTGATCTGGGTGTCCGCCAGAAAGAACTGAAAGCAGATACTCAAAGAGATGTTTGTACCCCCATGTTCATAGCGGCATTATTATTTTTTTAATAAATTTATTTATTTATTTTTGGCTGCGTTGGGTCTTCGTTGCTGCGCGTGGGCTTTCTCTAGTTACGGCAAGCGTGGCCTACTCTTCGTTGCCGTGCACGGGCTTCTCACTGCAGTGGCTTCTCTTGTTGCGGAGCACGGGCTCTAGGTGCTGGGCTTCGGTAGCTGTGGCTCGCGTAGAGCACAGGCTTAGTAGTTGTGGCGCACGGGCTTAGTTGCTCTGCGGTATGTGAGATCTTCCCGGACCAGGATTAAAACCCGTGTCCCCTGCATTGGCAGGAGGATTCTTAACCACTGCGCCACCAGGGAAGTCCCACAGCAGCATTATTCACAATAGCTAAAAGTTGGAAGCAATCCAAGTGTCCATCTACAGGTGAATGAATAACAAAATGTGATATATACATACAGTGGAATATTATTCAGCCTTAAAAAGGAAGGAAATTCGGACACACACTACGACATGGATGAACCCTGAAGACATTCTGCTAAGTGAAATAAGCCAGTCACCAAAGGACAAATACTATAAGATTCCACTTATAGGAGGTACCCAGAGCAGTCAACTTCTCAGAGTTAGAAGAATTGCCAGGGACAGAGTGGGGTGGGGGGAATGGAGTTATTGTTTAATGGGTATAGAGTTTCAGTTTTACAAGCTGAAGAGTTCTGTGGATGGATGGTAGTGATAGTTGCACAACAATGTGAGTGTACTTAGTGCCACTGAACTGTACACTTGAAAATGGTTAAATTCATAAATTTTAGGTTATGTGTATTTTCCCGTAATTAAAATTTAAAACTAAACAGTCTCTGTGGTAGCCTCTCTCCTTCTGGTTGGAGAGAGCTTGACCCCGTGGCCCTGCCCCACTGCACAGGATTAGGAGACACAGTCCTTTGCTGGGGAGCCAGGTTACATAGGGTCTGTAGGCCGTCGTAGGACTTGACTTGTACGCTGAGTGAGGGCTTTGAGCTCACAGTGACTTGATCTGATTTGTAAAAGATCCCTCCAGCTGCTGTGTTGGGAAGGTTGAAGAAGGGGAGGAGAGGGATTCGTTTGGGTGACCTGCTTTCTTGGCTCCCTCCTGCCCTCAGGTGGAGCTGACCTCTTCCTCCCTTGTTCCCTGAGCTTCCAGGACACTTCTAATAGTTGAAACACTAGCTGTTTGCTTATCAATCTTCCTCCAGATCGATGTATACACAATCGCTGGCCCAGAACAGGTGCTCAGCAACAGATGTGGCAAGCAAGTTAGAAGCAATTGAGATAACAGCTGGAACCTGGGATAGTGGTCAGGGTTCTTCGATTGCAAGCAACAGAAACCAACTCTGGCTGTCTTACAGAAAAGAAAAGAAAACTTGGGAGGTCCCCAAAATCCATAAGAAGGCTAGAGGACTAGGCTTGGAAGAAGTATAGGAAGCAGAAGAGAAGTTCCTTGGCAGTTAGGTTATGCTGCTGGAGTGAGTATACCAACTGTCTCTCCCAGCCTTGTTTCAAAGTCCTGGCAAGGGGTCTGACTAGCAGGCCTTGGGCCGTGTCTCCAGGCTTTGGTCTCATTGGGGCAGAGAGAGGAACAGCTGTGGCTGAGAAAACCTCCAGACACCCCTTTGATTTCCATGAGGGGAGGGCAAGTTTCCCCTGATTCATTGTCTCAGCAAGGCTGTGCTTGTGGGGGGCAGGTCATGGGAAAGGAAACCAGAGAGCTGTTAGGGGAAATGAATGCTGAGTGGCCAAGGGCCAGCAAATGTCCACTACAATTTCCCAGGGCTAGAAAAGCACAGAGGCATGAACTGTGACCTGTGACCTATGACCTGTGGACTGTGAAGGAGATGCATCTTCCTTGCCTTTGCATCCCTGGTGCTTAGCACAGGACCTGGTACTCAGTAGGTGCTCACCTAATGTTTATCCAGTGAGGGAATGGATGAAATAACTAGCTATGGAAGCCCAAGGGCTATTAGTGTTTCTTGAAACATCCATTTTATGAATAAAATGGGATGAGATAGCAGCAGCCTCAAAGAAGAGATCTGCCAAAAAGTAAAAACAGCAACAGTCTCAGGGGATAAATTATAGCCCTATTCCTTCCGGCCCTTCCCAAAGGCCCTGTCAATCTAGCTCTGAGCAGGATTAACGTTTATTTAAAGCAATTGGCCCCATGCAGCCTTGGCTGACTGCAGTGGATACAGTGGAGAGACTGGGCAGCGGGGATGGGCAAGCCTCCAAACCCTCTCAGAAGCCCATAGATCTGGCCCTGACACGGTGTCCAGGCTTGGGGCCCGGCAGTCTCAAAGGAAGAGCAAAGCGGGAAGTTACGATTGCGTGTGCCATGAAGTTGATGTCTTCCAAGGAAATCCACTGGGCTGGGCACCAAGAAATGTCCCCATCCAGGTCTGGGGGCCTGACTGTAGAGCCGGCCTGGAGGCCATACAGACCAGATGGCTCCTGGGCCTGGGACATCACTAAAATGCCCCAGGTGCCCCCCCAGGGGGGAGGGGGAGGAGGAGGCTGTACATGGAGCCTCCGACCAGTCACCCTCAACCAGAGCAGAAACACACTTTCAGGTTTCCCATGGAAGTTCTGTTTGCATAAAGAGTTCATCTGTGTGGGCTTCCCTGGTGGCGCAGTGGTTGAGAGTCCGCCTGCCGATGCAGGGGACACGGGTTCGTGCCCCGGTCCGGGAAGATCCCACATGCCGCGGAGCGGCTAGGCTCATGAGCCATGGCCGCTGAGCCTGTGCGTCCGGAGCCTGTGCTCCGCAACAGGAGAGGCCACAACAGTGAGAGGCCCACGTACCGCAAAAAACAAAAAATAAAAAAAAGAGTTCGTCCGTGTAACAACAAAGTTTAGGCTTTTGTTCGCTCAACTCGTGCACCCCTTTTCACAAAGTGGTTTGGGTATACAGGTGGAAAGGACACTTATTACTTACGTGACCTTATTAAGCCTTAGTTTCCTCATCCATACAATGAGGATAGTATCAGGAGATTGTGGTGAGATTAAACAGGATGTATATATTAATGTATGTGGCTCGAACACATGCCAGTGTTCGGGACACCTCGGCCAGAGCAGTGGGGAGAGGACCCTGGTCCAGAACCAGAAGGAGGGTCCCGTGGCCTGAAGGAGAATGACAGAGGCCCCAGGAGGCAGTGGGAGCCTGGGGGGAATGGTTTGGGGATGCCCTTGGGCTGTGACAGTGACCCTGAGGAAGTAACAGGAAAACATCGGACCTGAAGGATGGGGGCCTGCAGACGGGGGCCTACGGGCAGGGCAGGAGAACCTCAGAAGTGACTTGGGGATTGTTTCACGAGAACCAAAACGCCATCCTCCTACCACGCGTTTTTGCATTAAGATCTCAGAACTAGGATATAGCTCCTGGAAGATGTAATATATTTTCCCCCACCAGCCTGATGGAAAAGGGACTCAGAAATGAGGCACGGTTGTAGAAAATAAAGAAACTTCTATGTCTCCTCCCCACCCCTTGAGATGCCTGGCCACTGAGAGAAAACCCAGCCTGTGGATCTGAGGCCTGGAGCCCGGAGCGTGGACTGCGCATGCTCTCTCAGTCCCTCCCACCCCTTTCCTCTAAGTCTCTGCACTTGGTGCTGCCCCCTCCCCAGGCCCCATCTGTTCTGTGGTTACTTCCCAATCTTGACTTTCTCTGGAGGGTGGAGCCACGTTTTATGACCCCTGTAAAACACTGTGAGCTGTTTACTTCTTCCTCTGAGTTACTTAGATTCTTGCAGGAGCTGGGGAGAGGGCAGTGAGAAAGGAAGGGGCAGGCTGATCTTTCGAGGCTCCCCCCCAACCCCTCAACACAGCTGTCAACAGGGAGATGTGGCCCGCTTCCAAGACTTGGCAAGACAACCACGGATTTGCAAAGTGACAAAAGGGGAGGAGGGGCCTAGGAAGAAAACATCTTTCACACATGAAAATGCCTGGAAAAGTTTTCCAGACTCATTATTCTTCTCTGGGGTGATTTTCAAGGCCAACAGAGCCTGGGGCCTACAGCTCCAGGAGGTGACTCAAGTGGCCCAGCAGACACACAGATGCTTCCTCTCTGCCGGGTGTGTGTGTGTGTCCATCCCAGGACAGGGCACTCTCTAGATCTTTAGAGCCAGTAGGGCGTTTAGCCGTCCCCTAAATTCACTTCTTTTAGGGCATGTGGAAACCAGGGCCTCAGGGACATAACCCGCCTGAGGTCACACCATTCTCCAGAGATAAAGGAGGAAGCGGCCAGGGACTCTGAAACCATCTCGCCTGTGCCCCAGCACTGGCTCCTCCAGCTTGGTGGAGGTCACTCTCTCACGATGGCATAGCCAGTAGATAAAGATAGCGTGGTTGGACTGCCCGGCATCAGTCCTCACCTAGGGCCAGGCCCTGTGCTTTTTTACATAGGTTACGTTGTTCCATGTACTCCTCACCCTCATCTTCCAAAAGAGGCATTTTAATCCACATTTCAGAAGAGGAAACTGAAGCCAGGTGTGTTATTTCCCACAGCCCATGCTGGTCCTATTTATATTATCATGATTGACATTTTGAGCACATACTCTGTGCCAGGCACTATCTACACACTTCACACGTGTTAATTCATTTTGTCCTCATCCTGGCAGGTACTAGGGCTAGCCCTATGTTATAAATAGGTCCCTAAGGCACAGGGTTTGAGTAATTCGCTCCAGGTAAAAGACAAAACAAACACACAAAAAACAAGGGGAGGAGTCGGAAATCCAACATGCAGTGAAGGAGGGGAGGTGAGACAGGGAAGGGAGGAAGGCCCCTGAAATCTGCACTCATGAGGAAGTGACCACTGTGGGCACCTGGGGTCACTCCCACCGGGAGCCTCTGAGGGGCTGCATAGAACACACATCAGGATATGGCAGAGGGGTAACGATGCTCCTCGTTGGTTGTGGGTCACAACTGGGGTATTGGCAATTCCTTGGTACTTCTGAGCTGCCCCTCAGGGTATGTCCTGAGGCGGAGATGCCAAAGCTACTTTCCTAAAGCTACTATCTGCAGGTGACTCCAGGTGGCCCAGGAGCAGCTTCTGCTACCCGGCACGCCGGTGCTCAACAAATGCTCATTCACTTCCCTACTCTCTACAGGTTTTGGATTTTTTTTTTCTTTTTTACCCAGGCATCCCTGGAAATCAATAAAATTGATATCATTCAATGTATGTCAAAATGTGATTTACGTTTACAACACCATGAAATTTTCGTATTAAAAAAGTCACAGATTAGAAAACCTGCTTTGTCAGATCGCTCCCCAAGTATTACTTCATAAAAATCATCGTCTCTAAGAATGCTCATGGCACTATTCACAACAGTCAAAAAATGGAGGCAACCCAAAAGTCCATCAACGGAGGAATGGATAAGCAAATTATGGTATAGCCGTACAATGGAATATTATTCAGCCATAAAAAGGAGCAAAGTACTGATACATGCTACAACATGGGTGAGCCTCAAAAACATTTCACTAAAAGAAAGAAGCCAGACACAGAAGGTCACATAATGTATGATTCCATTTATATAAAAAATCCACAATAGCTAAATCCACAGAGACAGAATGCAGATTCATGGTCACCACGCTGTGGAGAGAGGAATGGACAGTGATTGCATAATGGATGTGGGTCTGCTTTGGGGGTCATGAAAATATTTTGGAACTAGATGGAGGTGAGGGTTGCACAACACTGTGAATGTACTAAATGCCAATTAACTGTTCGCTTAAATGGTTAATTTAATGTTAGGTGGATTTCACTTCAATTTAAAAAAATATCACGGTCACCTATCCATAAGGCGTAGAGAGAGGAGGCAAAGGCAGGTCTCAGGTGAACCTCAGGTGAGGAAACAGGTCAGTTGCCATCCCTGCCCAGGTGGTCCTGCTGAAAGGGTTTCCCCAGCAGCAAAGAACGGTAAATTAAGACAGAACAATGAAGGGATATTTTTTGTCTTTCAAATTGGGACCCGTTTTTTACAAATAATACTCAACCTTGGCATGAGTATAGAGAAAGGGCATTCTCATACTCTTCCGGTGGAATATAAATTAGTCTAGCCATTCTGGAGGAAAGCTTGGCATTTTGTATTATAAGAATTTAAAATGTTCTTGTACTTTTGTTGTTGTTCGTTTGTTTAATTTGGGCACACACTCGGCAGAGAAGGCACGGAGTCCTAACCACTGGCCTGCCAAGGAATTCCCCCAAATGTTCTTGTCCTTTTAAATGCAATATTTCCCATCCAGTTTTCATGTGCAGATGTCTCACTCAGGACTGCATTTTTAACTGGATCTTAAAGAATGTGAATATGTCCTAAATCCATGAGAAGTGGTCTAATACTTTTTTTTTTTTAAGAAGTCTATACCCTTTGACTTGTGTATAAGCGTCGGGGTCCTGGCCAGAAACGGGCCCAAGCATTTATTCTATAATCGAGGTGGTATTTCAAATCAGTAAGGAAATATTCTCCTAAAGGAGAAAGGCTGAATAATGGTATTTAGGAAGTTAGCTAACCATTTGGAAAAAAATAAGCTTAGATTTTTACTTCACCCTTATAGCAAAATAAATTCCAGGATTTAAAAGCGAATGAAGGGACTTTTCTGGTGGTCCAGTGGTTAAGACTCCGCACTTCCAATGCAGCAGGCCCAGGTTTAATCCCTGGTCAGGGAACTAGATCCCGCATGCTGCAACTAAGACCCGGGGCAGCCAAGTAAGTAAATATTAAAAAAAAAAAAAAAAAAAAAAGCTAATGAAGAAGGAGGAGCAGGAAAAAAAGGAGGAAGGTGGGCAGGGGGAGAAAAGAAACAAAAATCGAGCTGTAGAGAAAATTAGGAAAATCTTTTGTCTGATACTCAGATGGAAACAGTCCTATAAGCAGAAAGCAAAGGGGGAAAGAAAAAAGCAAAACATCAAAAGGTCCTCATAAAAATGTAACGTGTGTGTGTCAAAAATCGCTAAAAACAAAATCGAGGTAAACTCTAAGCTTAGAAAAATATTTGCAGCACGTGACAGACTCAACATGTCGGAGAACTTCTAAAAATCAGTAAGAGAAAAAAAAAATAGAAAAAATGGACAAGAGATATGAATAGGCCACTCACAAAAGGGGAACTGCAGATGTTCGCATCTATTTTTAAAATGCAGCAGACACGTGATTTCGGGGATGCGGAAAGCAGGAACCAAGCCAGGCTTTCACCAGAAAAAGGCAGTGGCCCCGCCCCGCTCTGTAAAAGGGCTCCCCAGGAGCGGGGGTCCGGGATGCCGGAGCTTGCCCTTTCCCCGAGCGCTGGACGAACAATTCCATCCTTTGTTGAGGCTTCACCCAGAACGCAGCCCACACCCTCAGGAAGGTGGTGATCCCCTCCCTTTTCACGGGGGCGGACCGGGCTCCCGATCGCAGGGCCAGCAGGGCAGGAGCTGGGCTACGCCCCCGGGGCGCCGCGGCCACCGGGGGGCGGTGCTGCCCAAGGGACGCGCCAGCCTCGGGCCAGCTCGCAGACCACAAAGGCCCCTTTCTTCTCCCGGAGATGAGTCACAGGAGTCACGGCCGGGGCCAAAGTCAGAAACGCCGCCCGTCCAAGGCGATGGGAGAGGAGGGCAGCGGGGCCGCAGGGCGGCGCCTCGGAGTCACCCTGGACTCCTGCTCTGGCCTCATCTGCGGCTCCTCGGGCTTGGCTGGCACAGCAGGGAAACTGGGTCAGGCCGGTGGCCTTGTTTGCTGTTGAGCATCAGTGGCCCAGTGGCAGGATGTGAGTGGGAAGGGCATCTCCATTTCCTTCCTGGTGCACTCATGTGACAGATATCTGAGGAGTCCCTAAAGTGCCAGGCGGGTCAGGAGACACTCTGACAGGCAGCTTCTAGGGAACTTCTAGAGCCATAGCCACAGGAGTTCAGAATGTGTGATCTCAGACCCTGGAGGCTGGGCTTGCCTGGGTGGGTCCCCAAATCACTGGTCTCCCCTTTGCATCTCAAGTTCAGCTGCCGGATTTGGGACACCTCATCCTGGCACTGGATTCCCTTGGGATCCACCTCTCTGACTGGCTCTGACACCCCCTCTCACTCTGTCACCCCCCTACCACCATCCCACACACACCCCACATCCAACCATTGGGGTCTGTGTTTGTATCCCAGGCTGCAGTGGCCACCGGTCTCCCATGCCCACTCAAGCCCATCCAGTCTTCCCTCTGCTTCTGAAACTGCCCTGGGATGTCTGCAGTCTGCATTTCTTTGTCTGTCCAAAATTCTCACTTTTTGCTGATAAAGAGGACACTTTTGTCGCTTGGTCCAAAGGTGTGAGCTACACAGTCTTAGGGAAGCTAGAAGCAGCCTGTCAGCCCAAGTCTGTTTAGCTGGAGATGGCTGGAGAGACCCAGGAAGACGGGACCTTGGAGAAGCTGGGGGCAGCGTCAGGGAAGGAAGCTCTGGGCCCAAGTGACATGAAGACCTCCCATGCCAGCAGGGAGGTCAGCGAGAGAGTCAGGTGGAGGAGGGTCTGAGTCCAGAAGAAACGAACTCTTCCTCTCCTCTCTCTCCTTCTCTCTTTCCTGCCTCCTTCCCCACCTTGAGCTTGAGTCTGACTCTGAACCCACATTGCCCTGGCCGTGAAGTCGGGCTGCTGCAAGGCCTCTCTTACACTGAGTTTTGCTAACACAGTGTCACCTCTGCCCGCATTACGTGTGGGCACAGAAGGGCTAAATTATGTGCCAGGAAACACGGCAGAATGGCAGAAAGGCTTAGCTCCCAAGCCCCCCATGCTCCCCACTGTAGAGAATGTGGCCAGAATAAAGGGGAAAGCAGCTTGGTGCTCTGCGCCCTTGCTGGGGTGACCTGTTCTCAGAATTGAAGGCAGAAATTTGTCTTTAGCATTTTTTAAATTGACTATTTATGTACTTATTAATTTAGGCCATGCTGTGCGGCTTGTAGGATCTTAGTTCCCGGACCAGGGATCGAATCCAGGCCCTCCGCAGTGAAAGCGTGGAGTCCTAACCACTGGACCACGAGGGAATTCCCTAAATTGGCTTTTTTTTTTTTTTTTGACTGCGTTGGATCTTCGTTGCTGCGCGTGGGCTTCCTCTAGTTGCGCTGAGCAGGGGCTACTCTTCACTGTAGTGCGTGGGCTTCTCATTGCGGTGGCTTCTCTTGTTGTGGAACACAGGCTCTAGGCATGTGGGCTTCAGTAGTTGTGGCATGCTGGCTCAGTAGTTGTGGCTCACGGACTCTAGAGCACAGGCTTAGTAGTTGCGGCGCACGGGCTTAGTTGCTCTGCAGCATGTGGGATCTTCCCGGACCAGGGCTCGAACACGTGTCCCCTGCATTGGCAGGCAGATTCTCAATCACTGCGCCACCAGGGTAGTCCTAAATTGACTTTTTAAAAATGTTTGCTGTAAAATGTCCAAACAAGACAGAAGTATATAAAATCGAATCTGAATGAAAGTCCAATTCTCCCCCAACTGACATCTCACTGTTAACAGCTTGGTGTAAATCCTTCCAAGATTTTTCAACTATGAATTGAGCATACCATTCTAGAACTTGCTCTGTTCTCTTCCTACAGTTTTATCTCCTTTTGTACAGGCTCCTAACATCCCACAGATGGTTAACCCGGCCTTCTCAGATGGACAGTTAGGGAGTTCCCTGGTTTTACCTTTACAGTACACATCTGTGGTTTACTGCAGGCACATCTGCAGGGAATAACTTTCTAAAAGTGGAACTGTGATAGCAAAGGAAGTGCACGCTTCTGCTACTCTCTCTAAAAGCTTGTGATGGCAAAGGGCTGACAGGCGCAGGGCAGGCTGCACTGAGCCAACTCACGGAGCAGTTCCAGACGTCAGCCTCCCCTGCTCCCTGGCCTGCCCCTCACCCTCCAGCCAGGAAGCAGCCCAGTCTAAAGTTTCTGCCTTTGTGCACACACCCTGGGGTCCTTCTGGCACACCTGACCTCCTCCCCCAAATTTCTTATTTGCCATCAAACACCTCCCTCTGGCCATCAGAACTTGCGGCCCCCACCATGGGGGGCCACCAGGGGCTCGCAAAGCCTCCCTTTTACAGCCTAGTGGCCCTGCCTACTAGCTTTGGTAACACATTTCCATTTCCCTCCTTTTAAGGAAGAGACAAAGATAGAGAAACAGTTTGTCTCCAAATGCAAATCAAACCCTCCCCACTGCCACAGGGCTCTGCTGGGAGTGTGTCTGCTTATTGTCTTAATGCGTGGTCCGCAGTCCACTCAGGTGGCTTTGAGTGACCGATGTGAGCTAGTCAAGCTGCAGGGCTTCATGGAGCCCACTCAGCTCTGGGCCAAGCACTGGGGGTGAGAAAAGAAAAATAGAGAACACGAACCTGGGTCCACTTTCTCCCCAGTACTGTGTGTTCCCCAGATCCTGTCACAGCACATGATGGCTTTAAGGAGCTTTGCCTCCCTCCCGCCCATCCCCCTCCCCAACAAAAATGAGTGCAGGTGATTCTTCTTTCTCACAATGACTATACTGGTGGTGCAGTGCTTAGAATCCGCCTGCCAATGCAGGGGACAGGGGTTCGATCCCTGGTCCGGGAAGATCCCACATGCTGCGGAGCAACTAAGCCCACGCGCCACAACTACTGAGCCTGTGCTCTAGAGACCGCGAGGCGCAACTACTGAGCCCGTGCACCACAACTACTGAAGCCCATGCGCCTAGAGCCCGTGCTCCATAACAAGAGAAGCCACTGCAATGAGAAGCCCGCGCACCGCAACGAAGAGTAGCCCCTGCTCGCTGCAACTAGAGAAAGCCCGCGCGCAGCAACAAAGACCCAATGCAGCCAAAAATAAATTAAAAAGAAAAAAAAAAAAGACTATACCATGAGTGTTAGAAATCAGTATCATCTACGGTGGTGGGGAGTGGAAGCAGGGTGTTCAGAACAGTTTACAGAGCATTCTCAGAGAACCTTCTTTTGGGGTCCCTTGAGCCACTCACTGGGTATCACTGTTTACTCCCGGAAACTAGGTGGGAAAATGTCCCTGCCCTTAGGTCTAGCCTCACAGTCTGGTCACAAGACAGGAGCAGAAACAATCACAATACAATGAGATAGATGCAAGAGGAGGCGTGGGTAGGAGGGAGGTTGATGCCATTAAATGAAGGGGAATATTTACTCTTGGTGAAAATGTTTTGCGGGGAATGTGATATCTGTCCATCCACCTTCTTTCTTTTTCCACTTACATATTTTTGCTCGAGGTTATATGTTCTCTGCCTGTACCTCTTGCTCTTGAAATCCCATTATTGCCTCAAGGACACATTTTTATATTAGACAAAGGAAAAGCCAGTAACATTCGCAGCCTAAAGGCAAAACCCCCCATGAGTCTGGCTCTCTTCACAGGTCTGCATGGCTCCTCTGTCTTCTCCATAAGCTAATAATCTTTCATGAGTTTTTCCTTTCATTCAGGGATGCGGTGGGAATGCGGACCGCAGGAGGAAGCAGTTGCCCGTTGAACATGCTGGGTACCAAACATTTTTGGGACAAGATAACGCCCAGTGCTGGTGAGGTTGCAGTGAAGTCGTCATACCCACACACATGCTGTTGCTCTGGTTTAAATGGAATCTACACTTTTGGAAAGCAAGCTGGCAGCATGCAAAAGAGCTGCAAAGTAAAACTTTTGACCCACTAGTCCATTTTCGGGATTATCAAAGCTTTGTTTTCCTGGGAGCTATTTTTAATAGGAGAAAAGAGGGAGCGAGCTTAAATGTCTAACCAGAGGGAAATTGTTCGTTAGACTGAAAAGCTCCTTTGATACAGGGACTTCCTCCTATGCGTGAAGCCCAGGCTCAAAGAGGGCCCTCCGGAAAAGGCTGAGGGCCAGTGGAGCCAAGAGATGCAGCATAGTGGCTAGAGGTACAGCTTCAAGAGCCAGCCTGCCCGATTCAAGTCCCAGCTCTGCCACTAACTAGCTGTGTGACCTAGAGAAAGTTATGTCCCTTCTCCATGCCTCAGTTTCCTCTTCTGTAAAATGAGGATGATGATTAGAGTTGGGCCATTCCCACAGGATTATTGTAAGAATTAAAGAAAGTTAAAAAAAATTTTAAGAAAATAATTTTGTAAATAAGAAAAAATAAAGAAAAATCTAAAAATTAAAAAACCAAGGGAATTCCCTGGTGGTCCAGTGGTTAGGATTCTGCATTTCCACTGCCAGGGCCCGGGTTCAATCCCTGGTTGAGGAAATAAGATTCTGCAAGCCGTGTGGAGCAAAGAATTTAAAAAAATAAAAATAAAACAGCAACAACTAAAGAATTAAAGAAGGTGAAATACGTGAAGTATAAGTGAGCGTACATATTCTATTATTATTATCACAGAATAAGCCATAACATTCTGAAATATCAGATTATAAATGATAATAACTAATTCTATGTAGCAAAGTGGAAAAAATGTTAATGATGTCATCAGCTCCTCTCCACTCTCCCTGCCTCTTGCCTTGCCGCTCTGGTACATTCTTCCTCAGCTGTCACATAGCTGACAAGCAGAATAACCCTGTAACTGCACTGCTGGCCTTTTACTGCTTCACTTCTCCTAAAACGCCTAGAAGCTGCTTCACACCTCTGTATCTTTACTACCCCCCTCACCCAACCTGGTGAACGCTGACTCATCCTCCAAACTTTGCATTGCATCTAGAGCCTCCCTTCTTTGAAACGCCTGACACTTTCTGAATCATAACAATCGGATGGAGAGATGAACAGGCGACTGGCCCTGCCTGCCCTCCTGGTCTGGTCTCCAGCCATATACACAAATACAGATGGTCTCTGACTTACACGGTTCAACTTTACGATGGTGTGAAAGCAATACAAATTCAGTAGAAACCATACTTGGAATTTTGAATCTTGACCTTTTCCCAGGCTAGCAATATGTGGTCTGATGCTCTCTTACGATGCTGGGCAGGGCAGCCACACAGCTCTCGGTCAGCCACGCGATCACAAAGATACGCTTACCATCATTCTGGATCCAGACAACCATTCTGTTTTTCACTTTAAGTACAGTTCTCAATAAATTACCTGAGATATTCAACACTTTATTATAAAACAGGCTGTGTTAGATGATTGTGCCCAACTGTAGGCTAATATGTGTTTTGAGTATGTTTAAGGTGGGCTAGGTTCAGCTGTGATATCGATAGTTTAGGTGTATTAAATGCATTTTTTACTTAGGATATTTTCAATTTATGATGTGTTTGTTGGGAGGTAACCCCATCGTAAGTCGAAGAAGATCTGTGCCTTCACAGCCTTTCTGGCCCCTTGATCTCTCCCTTCCCTCCTTCAGCCAAGGCTGAAGGCTGCTGTCCCAAGGCCTTGCTCTGACCACGAGCAGGCACTACTGCTGCCTAAGGAAGGAGCCCTGAAGAAGGGGGCCAGAGACTGTGCTTCGAACTAGAAGAGGCAGCCAGGTAAGGAGGCCATGGGAAGGATAGCAGCACCACCCCACGTGGTTTCCCAGCATCCTCTTGGTTTCCCAGCATCCTCTCTGGTTTCCCAGCATCCTCTGTGGCTTCCCAGCATCCTCTCTGGTTTCTGGCGCTCTCCCCCATGGCCCCGCCTTTTGAGGGTCCCATTTGCTGTGAGGACCGCTGGGGCCATGGTTCCAACAATAGGAGTGAAAGGAAACAACCCCTCACTTTCCCCATCTGGGCTCTGCTGCTGACTTCACCTTGTCTTGATGGAGTTGATTGACTTCAATAAAGTTAAGGGGTTTGAACCAGATCAGTGGTTTTCAACTGGGAACATACTTCTATGTGGCCTGTGTTGACTGAAAAAAAAGGCACAACCTAAAAGTTGACAGTTGTGTCTTATTCGGCAGACATACCGTGGACTTCAAGCCCAGGAGACAGGACTCTCAGATCACACTCCGAAGAGGTAACGGGGAAGCTAGGATATATAGGAGTTTTTGCAACAAAGACCAGGTAGTCAGAACTTAAAAAAATTACTGTTCATTAAAGAAAACCAGATATCTCAAGTTAAGGAATTTAGCACTTTTCTATGTATGGGGAGAGGCAAGAGTCTAGGCTCACTGAAATCATTCCTTTGATATGCACCTTAGCTCTCTAGGGCCAGTAGTCTGTGCTTTCTCCTCCTGAGTCTCCTCAGGGTGCACCATCGGGGGTGGCTGCAGTGTCTGGCTGCTAGATTGGCGGGCATCCTGTTTCTATTCTGAGCTCCTTCAGGGCTCACCCTCCGGGCGGCTCTAATGTGATAGCTTGATAGCTGCAGCATCCTTTGTTTACTGATATGGCAGGCAACATTTTTTCATTGACACCTGGGTTGTGGTTCCAACTCAGAATGTCCAGGGAAGGGGCCTGGCAGGTACTTTTTCCAAAATTCCACAAGTAACTCTTACGGTCAACATAGCTCATTCATTTTCTGGGGAGGGCCATGGGGCACGCTCACTGTGAGCTTGGGTGGGGTGGGTGTAGAACCCCATTGCTATATGAAAACTGACTGAAACACACTGCTATATGTCAGGCCCTATTCCAGTCTTTTTCTTTTTTAGGTAAGAAGTGGATTTATTTAGAGAGAAACACACTCCACAGGCAGAGTGTGGGCTATCTCAGAAAGAGAGAGCAGTCCCTATTCCAGTCTTAAATCCTTTAATCCTCATGACAACCCTATGAGGATGTAACTGAAACAGGAGGGAAGGGGGCAGGGGACAGGCTTTAAAAGAATGACATAACCCGAGGACACGACATAAACTGATGAGAACAAAATAGGTCCAAGATGGCGTACTAGTCGGCTTCCACTAGACCTTGAGCCTCAGTATATGCTCATCGTAACACATCAGCAAGATAAATGACACAACCACAGGCAACATGACAGTTCCAAGGCTGACCATAACGGTCAAAAAGTGGGCGGTGGCCCAATTCCTGGAAATCCCCACCCCTTCCCCAAAGTAGACGGAATATTCCTCCCTTTCATTAGCCTATGAAAGTACCCACCCCTATAAAAACTGACAACCCCATACCACGGCCGCTCTTGCCTCTGAGATGGCCCACACTCTGTGGAGTGTGTTTCTCTCTAAATAAATCCACTTCTTACCTGTCCCTTTGTCTCTCACTGAATTCTTTCTGCCATGAGACATCAAGAACCTGAGCTTCATTAAGTCCTGAGACCAGGTGTGTGATCTCAGTTAAAAGACCATGGGTTAGGGGCTTCCCTGCTAGCGCAGTGGTTGAGAGTCCGCCTGCCGATGCAGGGGACGCGGGTTCGTGCCCCGGTCCAGGAAGATCGCACATGCCGCAGAGCGGCTGGGAACCGTGAGCCATGGCCGCTGAGCCTGCGCATCCGGAGCCTGTGCTCCGCAACGGGAGAGGCCGCAACAGTGAGAGGCCCGTATACCACACACACACAAAAAGACCGTGGGTTCAAGTCTCAATCTGGGTTCTGGCTGGTTCAAGTCCCAGTCTGAGATAACACGGTTTCATAACTACTATTATCCCCATTTGATAGCCAAACAGAGGCACAGAGAATCTCAGTTCCTGCCTGAGGTCCCACTGCTAGTTAGTAGTGAGCTAGGGTGCCTACCCTGGCAGTTTGGCTGCAGACTCTGCTGTCAACCGACTCTTTCTGTTGATTCCAGTGATAAAGCCACTGAATAAGGCCGTGAAGCGTGATCCTGCCTATGGCCCATTAAAGCAGTTATGAGGTTTCTTTCCTTAGCTGTTTAGTTTTGCAGATTTGTTTTCATCTGCTTTCGAGACTGCGATTCTTGGAGGGCAGGAACTGTCTTGGTATCCCCGGCACTTGCATGGTCAGGCATATGGCAAGTGCTCAAGATATGCTGAGTGAATAAAGGAAGGAAGGAAGGAAGACAAGAATGAATGAATGAGTTTGTGAATGACAGGTGCGGGGTTAGAAGGAGGCCCAGGATGTTGAGGAAGTCAGGGTAGGACAGCCACTGCCTGGGCAGAGGCAGGACTCAGGCCCAAGAGGGTGGTTCTGTGCCCTGATCAGTCCATACCCAAGGCAGCTAAACAACGTTCTCTGACAGTCTCTGCCCACAGCCCAAGTACTGGTTCCAGCAAAACCCTCCGCCTCTTGGGGCTGCAGCCTCGCCACCGCCCTCCACCCCCACGCCCAGGCTCTGCCTTTCCCCCCAGAGGAAGGAGGCTCCTCCCTGGGTTCCAGGGCTTGTGTATTGGGGGCAGGAAGCCAAGCTCTACTTCTCTGCCTCCCAGCCCTCCCTGATCATCTGACTGGTCACATGAGGCCTGGAGTGGGGCGTGGCTGCTTTTAAGGCCTTTGGCATTTCTTTCACGAAAAAAAAACAACTAAGAAAACTAAAAACAGTGGCTCAACACGCTAAAAAAAAATTGATTTGCCTCAAATTTGCCTGGGGGAAGGGGATAATCAAAAACACCCAAGGCCCCTGCTTCTGTGGACTCTTAGGCATAATAACAGTTCCCTATCTTAGGCTAGGCCCCATGCTAAATGCTTTCAGGGCTTTTGGGGCTTGTTCTCGTATAATCCTGACAACCCTGGGTTTTAGGTACTAAGATGATTTCACAGGTGAGGAAGAGGAAGTTCAGAGAGGTCAAGGGACTTGCCCAAGGCCACACAATTTCGAAGTATCAATAGTTAGAGCAAAGATTTTAAACCAAGTTATTTCTTGACTCTGAAGCTTATGATCTCATAGGTGTATAACCAGACTCTGCCTTGGCCTTGTCTGAGGATGTGTCAATGGCCTTTCAGTAATTATTTAGTGCCTAGAAAACAGGCCAAAGTGACCCACTTTCTACAGAAAAGTTCCAGATGGACGCTCCACATCTCTCTCTCTCTGACCCCCGCCCCCCTCCCTCTCAATTATTGGACTGGCCAAAAAGTTCGTTCGATCTGATGGAAAAACCCGAACGAACTTTCTGGCCAACCCAATACAAAATGAGATACCAGGCATGGGATCTTCTTCTATGTCATTTCTAGGAGAAGAAATAGTATGCAGTTTTTGTCAACCTTGTAGTTTTCCACGTAGCTTGACGTGAAGAAATCACGAGCATTTGCCTTTCAAAACAGTGAAGTTATGAAGACATTACTTTAAAAGTACCTGTGGAGATTTATTTCTATTGAGCATATATTTACTTTTAGATCCTATTTTGCTCTGCCTGCCAGGAAGCTCGAAGTTGAACTTTGTGCTCAATTTGCACATTGAGTGTTTTACCTTCTTTTTGCCAGGACCTGGAGTCAGAAAGCCTAAGTTTGAATCCCGGCTCCACCATTTACTATCAGGTGGCTTTTTGGCAAGTTTGTTAACCCCTCTATGCCTCAGTTTCTTCATTTATAAAATGGGGGTAAGAAAATCTGCTTCATTGGGTTGTTGCAAGGATCAAATTATGCAGGTTAAGCACTTAGGAAAATGCCTAGATCATAGCAAATGTCTATAAATGTTAGCTATTTTGAGATTTTAATAGATTTTTGTTAGCTGGATTTCATTGTCAAGCCATTTTTCAGGAAGGGCTAATGGATCCCCCTTCACTTGCCTCATCGAGTCTCACACTTCATTTACCATCTGCTTCTGGTGTCTTCTACTCCTGACATTATCTATAACATCTCACAGATGTTTTACTTGTACGTAAATACCACTGACTTGTATTTCATCAAATCCTAGATGCCACTGATTATAATCCGTACCATCAGTGTGTACCACTTAAGAAAGAAAAAAAATTAGAGACAAGATCGATTTTAAAATACGTCCCAATTTCAGAGATGTTCAAATGTGGAGGGATAAAAGTATAG
Source organism: Grampus griseus (assembly GCF_964374135.1). NCBI lineage: Eukaryota > Metazoa > Chordata > Mammalia > Artiodactyla > Delphinidae > Grampus > Grampus griseus. Next base: position 54,294,375 of record NC_139014.1, read on the forward strand.
CTTTCGATCCATGAATGGTAAGAATGATCTGATCCTTTATTCCTGAACTGGGCCCTCCCTGGCTGTGAACTGTCACTGCTCCTTCCATTGCATCTGGGTCAGTTGACCTGGATAACTCTTCCACATGGCCCAATGCCACTCTCGTGGCTGGTATTCCCACTGGGTCAGCTCCAAGCAAGCGTGTCTAACCTTGTGCACACAGCTGGTGCGAAGGGCTCAGGTTTCCCCGGGATGTGGTAATTTGTAACCTGACCTGGTGCTGATCGTTAAAGCCAGTAGTTTTAAGGTCAGCTGACTTTTTTTAATATATATAATTTATTTATTATTTTTATTTTTGGCTGCGTTGGGTCTTTGTTGCTGCGTGAGGGCTTTCTCTAGTTGTGGCGAGCGGGGGCTACTCTTTGTTGCAGTGTACGGGCTTCTTATTGCAGTGGCTTCTCTTGTTGCGGAGCATGGGTTCTAGGTGCTTGGGCTTCAGTAATTGTGGCACGTGAGCTCAGTAGTTCTGGCACACGGGCTCTAGAGCGCAGGTTCAGTAGTTGTGGTACACGGGCTTAGTTGCTCCATGGCATGTGGGATCTTCCCAGACCAGGGCTCGAACCCATGTCCTTGCATTGGCAGGTGGATTCTTAACCACTGAGCCACCAGGGAAGTCCCAAGGTCAGCTGACTTTCTCACCTTTAGTGACCACTTTACTGCTTCCTGCTTTGGCCTGAGTTGGACTGTTCCCGTGGGCAATAAAAATGATTTGTTTGGGCTTCCCTGGTGACGCAGTGGTTGAGAGTCTGCCTGCCAATGCAGGGGATGTGGGTTCGAGCCCTGGTCTGGGAGGATCCCGCATGCCACGGAGCAACTGGGCCCGTGGGCCACAATTGCTGAGCCTGCGCGTCTGGAGCCTGTGCTCCGCAACAAGAGAGGCTGCGATAGTGAGAGGCCAGCGCACCGCGATGATGAGTGGCCCCCGCTTGCCCCAACTAGAGAAAGCCCTCTCACAGAAACAAGACCCAACGCAGCTATAAATAAATAAATAAATAAATTTAAAAAAATGATTTGTTTGAGGTAAGTTCATAAGGAGAACAGAACTAACCAACGTCCAGTGTAATTTCCCCAGGCAGTGGGCAAGGCACAGGGCTCAACAATCATTTTTCTTGTCTGCGTGGGTTTCAATCACCAAATTATATTTGGAGTCATTCCTTCTAGTTCATTTTTCTATGATCCAGGGAAAGGAGGAGTGTGTTGGGGAAGGTTAAGCCTGACCTCCGTGCTAACCCCAGGGGGTTGGCAGCACAGGCAGGGACTAACTTAGGAGTCTGAGGTTGACTGAATGAGTGCCTTCCCTGAAGTCTAGTGTCTGTTCATGGCCAGTTTGGAGAGAGACAGGGCTGTGGAGGCAAAGTAACTGGAATTTAAATCCTGGATGTTGGGCTTCCCTGGTGGCGTAGTGGTTAAGAATCTGCTGCCAATGCAGGGGACCCGGGTTCGAGCCCTGGTGCGGGAAGATCCCACACGCTGCGGAGCAACTAAGCCCGTGCACCACAACTACTGAGCCTGTGCTCTAGAGCCCGTGAGCCACAACTACTGAGCCCGTGTGCTGCAACTACTGAAGCCTGCGTGCCTAGGGCCTGTGCTCTGCAACAAGAGAAGCCACAGCAATGAGAAGCCTGCGCACCGCAACGAAGAGTAGCACCTGCTCTCCACAACTAGAGAAAACCTGAGCGCAGCAACGAAGACCCAATCCAGCCAAAAATAAATAAATTTATTAAAATAAATAAATCCTGGATCTCATTTCTTAGCTGTATGACCTTGGGGAGTGAGTTGGTCTCTCTGAACCTCCATAGCTATAAAACGGGGATAATAATACTTCAGAGTCATTGGGAAGCACCAAGAATAGCAATGAGCACACAGCCAACGCTCAACAAATGGTAGTAACACATGCCGAACGCCTACCGCATACCTGACACTGTGCAGAAAATAAAGCTAAACACCACTCACGGAGGAGAGGCACTATTACAGCAGTTTTTAAATATCGAAACTCCGGAAGCTGCATACTATTTAGCAGTCAAGCCAGCGATCACCCGTCTTTCTTGAGATGCCGCCTTAGCCCGCACTTCTGCAAAGTCCTCTGGGCAGCTGGCCCTGGGGTGAGAAACTGGGCCAACCTACCCTATGAACATCCTCCTGATCTGAGGCTGGATGCAGCCAAGCCTAGAAGGGCTGGGTCTTCGCCATGTGTTGAACATCATGCCCCAATCCGAGAGAACTGCTTTCTCCACGCAGCACAAGCTGGATGGGCTGGCGCTCTGCCTCCCATCCCAACTCCCCGACCAGGGGTACTTCCATGCCTGCTGATCAGGGGCCAGTCTCTCCTTTCCAAGGCACAAACAACCTGCCACTCTGACCCAAATGCCAGCCAGGGGCAGAGCCCTGTAGGAGAACGCTGAGAGCCCCGGCTAAGTTTGAGGCATTTCTAAACGGGGCATCAAACCCTTAGAAGTAACCAGCAACAGGGCATGTCTGAAAGGCCAAGCAAATGGTGTGGAAATTAAGATGGATGGAATTCAAGAAACAAAGGGGCAAGACCACTCTGGGCTGGGGTAGCTTGTCTGTGACCACCAAAGAGAGACCGTCTAGGTCATAAACTCACATACCTACAAGATTTGGGCATGTCGTGAAATTGAGTGAAATAGGCTCGTGTCATAAAATAGGGGGTGGTGGGGACACCTTTGAATTGGTGGCTGCTGACTCTTGCAACACAGTTGGCCCACAGTTCCCATTTCTAAGCTAAACTGGTATCACTGAAGAGGGAGCTCGAAACCTACAGAATTCCTGCCACATCATCTTAGCAGGGGGGTCTTAGAGGCAAGGAGATAATTGAGGAATACAAAGAAATGGGTATCTGTATGTTCACCTAGTGCAAATGTGTCTTTATGGTTTCCATTTTATACTAGCCTCATTCCTGGCTCTATTTTGTATCATTATCTTTCTCGGGTATCTTTGAATATTCATCATCCTTATTTTTTTTTTTTCTGTAAGAACATTTCATTATTAATCAAAAATTGAGAAGCTTATACACAAAACTTATTGGAGCCGCCACTTCATCTATCTTTGTTGCAAGTCATTCATCTTATTCCTGACCCACACTTGATGATTTCTATGGTCCACACTTTGTTTTTGGAGAACAATTTTTAAAAAGAGCCATTAGTGCTCCAGCCTCTTTTAAAACAAAACAACAACAAAAATCACCATCATCACTGTATTATAGATTTTCCTAGACAAAGTTTAGGGTTTATTTTGAGACCAGAAGAGCAACTTCTCTGTGGTATTACAGGTAGAGAAAGTTCCTAGATTTCTGTCGTATCTCTAAAAGAGAAACCACAAGGATAATCATAGTTGCAGTCTCTAAAAAGGAAAATAATGCTGTTCATCAAAATTGAATTAAATCATTCTTCCTTCCCCAATCCTAGTCTCATTCAATCTTTTTTTTATTTTCTGATTTCTCAACTGTTAAACCTTTAAGAATGCCATATCACAACCACACAAAGCTACCCAAACATCTATAATATAAATAGGTCATTTTATACTCGATTCAGACCAGACATTTTGCTTTTGGCTAAAGGCAAGCTTTACAGAGGAAAGAGCACGTTGAGACCGCTAACTGATCTTCATTCCTCCCAAACATTTTACCATAAACATAAGCCATGGTAATGATCACCTTTCTCCTGGCTGCACTTTACTGTCACTACCAAGAGATCTCATTTCTCAGGGCAAAGGATTTATAATGTTTTAAATATTTATTTTTGGCTTAGTCAGGTCTTAGTTGCGGCACACAGGATCTTTCGTTGTTGCGGCGCACGGGTTTCTCTCCAGTTGTGGTGCACGGGCTCCAGAGCGCACCGGGTCCTGGCGGCAGGTGGGATCTTAGTTCCCCCACCAGGGATCGAACCCGCGTGCCCTGCATTGGAAGGCGGATTCTTCACCACTGGACCACCAAAAAAACCAGTACTCCAAATGATGCTTTATCTATGATTTTGAAACCAACATACAATAGTAAACCCAAATATCACTCTACTGGAGATTTTTTTTTTTTGACAGTCTAGGGTTGGTTTTTTTTTTTTTTCCTCTTCACTGCGGTATGCAGGCTTCTCACTGCAGTGGCTTCTCTTGTGGAGCATGGGCTCTAGGCACACGGGCTTCAGTAGTTGTGGCTTGCGGGCTCTGGAGCGCAAGCTCAGTAGTTGTGGCGCATGGGCTTAGTTGCTCTGCGGCATGTGGGATCTTCCCGGACCAGGGCTCGAACTCGTGTTCCCTGCATTGGCAGGTGGATTCTTAACCACTGCGAAACCAGGGAAGTCCCTCTACAGTCGCTATTGCTTGTGTTTTATCTAAACATTCTATAGTTAAAATGCATTGTCTTAGGCCAGAACTTGGTCAGAATTACTTGGACAAAACGTTTGTCACCCACAGACCATTCCGGTTTATCTGGAGATTGGATTCACCATCTCTATGATTTCTGGCTTATGAGACAATGTTTTACTTCTCATTCTTTGTATTTTCTTAGCCTCGCATTGGCTGGCCAACAGACAAGTCCTCTGCACCAGTCAGATGCTGCTTCCACCCAGAAGCATGCTACAGTTGCAGTCCAGCCTTTTTTTGGTCTTGCTGCCCTGAAGGCAGGGCAAACCAATCGAATCCAAATTTACCTCAATTGCAAGCAGGCAGGGAATTTCAAGGACCATACGTTTAAGATTTGCCAACCTCAGATCAAGTTACAGGTCATAAGTCACTTGAAGTTGTGAAAACATTGCTTGGCTACTGAGGGGGAGAGGCGTTTTCCTATGTTCATAGGCACCCCTGTGGGGCCCTAGAACAGGAAATGAAATCTGAACGGAAAGGCTCTCTTGTCAGTTCTCCAAATGACATGAGAGAAAGCAGCAGTACCATTTTAAAATTATGTAGCTAGAATCTGACCCATGTTAGTATCCCAATCATGTCTTCCCTACCTTCCTTTGGTCACTCAGTCTAAAGCATTACCATCCTGCTATTACTTCTTCCTGATAGACATACGGAAAATGTAAGCGTGTTTCTACTTATATTCTGCAATCTTCCTTTCATCTTGCACTATGGTTTTCATGGGGAGATGGCAAGCAATTCTGGCTTTCTCAGAGAATGTATCTTCCCAAAATGCTATTTTTACCTAATTGATTCTATTGGTTGGAGAGTAAATAATTTAATGGTGTGAAGGGTATTGGTATCTTACTGCTTTATAAAGTAGATGTATTAAAGTAAAATGAAAAAAAAATCACAACAGGTTTAAAGATAAGATACTTTTGTAAAATACAGGTGATTCTCAAGAAGTAACTTGGGTAGATTTTCCACTGGCTTTTAAATTTATAAGCTACAACTATATACACCCCGAAAAGAGCAACTTGTAAGAACTTCAGAAAAGTTTCTCAGTGGAGACAAGTCTTCAAGGGTACGCATGGCTAATAAAAGTTTTCTTCATTTTGCCTCCTCAAAGGGCCCACACCACTAGATTTTTTTCTTATGGTTACTTTAGCCAGAAAGGTTTACTATAAGCCTATTAGGTCCCCTAAAAGATCATAATTTTCTTTTGCTCAGTAGTTATTTTAAAGTAAGCATTTCTGCAACATTTCTCCAAGAACAAACCAAGTAAAAGTGGTTGCATTCATGAAGCATTAAGTCTCAAGCAGTGCCCTACAGTTGTGCTATTTCTTCATTACCGTTCTTATTTAATTTGCTTGTGGTGCTTCCAACATATTTAAGAAACATTTACGATAGTGGCTTTTTTGTTTTACAAGTCTTTAATTAAAAAACTCAACAAAAATATATAATCAAGCATTTTACATAATGCATACATTCTTAATATCTGCAGGTAAGATAAATAACAGAAGGCAAAAGCAGATATACTAATTGTATTGCTTCTCTTTGGCAAGTCACCAATATTATCCCCTGCAGAAACACAGGATAAAATGTGTAAAAAATAAACAAAAAGCAAAAAAACCCACCACGGTCTTAAAATAATTGTCCCTTAGTACAAACAACAAAATATTTAGCAATAATGCAGTAGATGGAGTTTTCAAATTGACTAAAATTTATTATAATACTTTACTTATACCACAGGGGTTAAAGTTGCAAGCTGCTTTACAAAATTCAGGCCCACAGCAGTAGTTAGGAAAAAAAAAAAGAAGACGACACCCTTTTCTCCTGGTGTATCCCAGCTATTTTTCATTTAATAATGTCACATTCAAATTCTACCTCTCAGATGCCACTCCTAAGGAAAACAAAATCCTTCCCTAGACAAAAGCTGTTTTACTTGAAGGTCAGTTGTCTGACTACCCCCCAACCAAATACACATTTTCTTATGAGGCATTCAGCTTTCTTAAGTCAGTATTTACCATCTAACTCAATGTCCCAGAATAAAATTCCTTCCACTTTACAGCAAAGATACATATTGTGGCTCTACTGAAGCAATATATACATGTTGGAACTAAAAATTAGAAAAGCAAAAGGGTCCATTCAACACACAGCAGCTTATATCGAAATATATACATGTATGTATATGTTTTCACAGTTACATTTTAGAAAAAAATTTACATTTGATATGTTCAGAAATATTTCTCCTAAGGTCTATAAATAATATCTTAAAAGCTCAACTGATCAAAATGCAATACAAGAATGTATCAAATTAAATAAATCTCCTAAACCTTGAAGTCAGTAAAGCTTGAGGTTTGTGTAAAGTGTGTTGTCAGTCCCTGATACTAGGGAAGACAGCATCTTCTAAACACGGTAGGAGAGGAACTCTAAAACTTTGGAAGGAATCGGCAGCTCCTGGACTTCTTGGGTGGGCATCACTCTCCGGATTGACATGCGACATAAATGTTGAAGGCTAGGGACTTGCCTTGGAGTGGCCCAAAAGTACACACTTCCATCATGTGTCCTACACAGAAGTAAACAAATCACAAGCTCAGTCACACAAATCCATGTATTTCATCGTCCAAAAGCTCATACAACTACCACCGAGGCTGTGAATTAGAGCCACAAACTGCACATTAAAACCTAATTCAGGAGACCCGCCCAGTGATCTCCCTCTATGACAAATTAATAATATTATAAAGAGCCCTTATGGAAGATTTACTGACAATAAAATACAGGCTGCTTTGACTAAAAGCCACCTTAAATTGCCTCTTAAAAGAAAAGAGAAAAATCACTTACCCAGCAGCTAAAACACTGCCATCAGTAGAAAAGGCACAGCAAAGACCATTGCTCAAAGGTGCAACTTGCACTGGATAATCCTCATCAATTCTCCAGAACCTCACCATTCTGGAAAGGAAATAAACCGTCCAGTGATTATCTAGTAGGAAATTTAAGGTAAAAGCAACTTTTAAAATTCAGAAAGAAATGCCACCACTCTGGGCTGAGTCACAAAATATACACACAAACACACACACACACACACACCACAAATCACTGCAGCAATGACTGGAACTTGCTTTATTAAAGATTTTATAGTTTATACCAATTGGTAATTTGGATTAATTCACACTAAGAGACTATAAAGCATGGCTGCCTTCACTTCCCAGTGTTCTGATCTGTAATATGCCCACAACCGGAAACTTTCTCCTTACTTCCTTACACTTAAAATATAATCGGTATCTGATCTGTTTGACTCTTTTCAAGAAGTTTATGAAACTTTTCACCTAGGTAGAGTGTGCCTAGGAATAGCAGACAACTGATAGTCAGAAACTAGCTGAACAAACAGGAAAACAATGGCTGCTGGCAAATAAAGAACTCTCCCCATACGTTTGCTAACATTCTAGAAAGATGGTAATGAGTCACTTTCTGAATGATGTGACCAAATTGCTTAATGCTATATCCATGCACATTGATAAAAGTATGAGAAAATGGAATGGCTACATCTAGTTTTTGCTTACCAATAAGCAGCAAATCTCACTCATGTGACATTTCATCTTTATAGTCTCAGTTTCAGTGGATACAAATGACTGTTTTAATCATTTCTTTCACTTTGAAAATGTTCTTCTGTTTCAACCTTTATAAGATATTACTAAGAAAATCTGTCAGCTGAGCTAAAAAGCTAATTAAAAATGCACCCAGTTTGCCTGAACCAGTTAACAAACAAAGAACACAGGGAAAGGCACGCATTATCTTTAGTTTACATAAATACTGTGCAGGCCAATATTAAGACACATCAACATCTCCCAAGGTCTTGTCTAGAAAAAGGGCCATTAAAACCCAAACTGCAGAAAGGCCATATTTTTCATCCTTAAGAATGTTTTTTATTAAGTAGAAAAATGAAAGGAAATCTTTACAATAATAAATAGGTCAAGCTGTAATTCACACACTTACTTATCATCAGCAAGACTTGCAACATGCAGTCCGTCATGACTAAACGAGACAGATCGTACCCATCGGTCATTTGCTCCTCCAGCAAATATGGGAGTAGGTGGGGGAAACAGGTGCCTGAGGTCAAAGACATGTTTTCAGTGGAAATGAGAGTCACTTCAAGAAACAAAACTACCCAGGTACAGAGTACATCAGTCTTTGGAATAATGTTTAAAGTGGCCTTAACAAACACAACTGAGAAGACTGAGCAGAGCTGGTCTATCCACTTTAAACGAAGCGATTAAACCTAATTACTAATCGCCGTCTTACAGAGTGGTTTAAGACTAAGTCCAACTTTAGTTTTAACTATGTTTCCCAACAGGAAACTCTAAATATAATTACCACCTCTACAGAGTCATGTACTGTTAAGTAACAATAACAAGATCTGTATCAAGAAAGTCAAATTTATTTGTAGAATTTAGATGCATTATTAAAGGGCCTAAATGATACCGAAATTTTAAATTATGACAGGGTGCAATTTTAGATTTCACATGTTAATGATTCTAATCATCCCCATGACTTCTTAAAAGCTACACTGATAGTAGAGATGAATTACAGACTAAAATAATTCATGCTGTACCCACCCAAATTCCATCAGAATGTCTCCAGTGTGCGGATCCCAGATATAAACTCGAGTATCATAAGATGCCGTAGCCAGTAATGCTCCATCAGGAGAAAAGTCACAAGCTACAACATCATGGTGATGCCCTTCTAGTTTCCGTATCATGGTATATTTATCCATATTCCAAAGGAAAACCTGCAAAAAAGGCAAATGTTATAGCTTCATTCAGACATGCAGAGGACAAAATGGCACATCTTAAACTAAAACTGCTAAATTTAATTAAGATTACATTAAATTAAACATTATAAATTATGAATAATTATGAAAGAATATGCTCAGTGTCATAGTCAAAGATTAAAATCAGTTTTTAAGTTAATTAAAGTAAACATGCAAATTCTATTTCAAATGTTTCTGTTAAATGTTAATTTAAAAATAAGCCTAAACACAAAAAAGGCAATGCAATTTAACCACAAAGTTATACTGACATTCATTTATTCCAAAAACTAATTAACTAAAATATACAGAAATAAATAGGGTTAAGTACTACAAACCCCCTTCTTTTTTTTTTTTCCAGAAACTACCAAATTTTTAAAAAATATACAGACAGAAAATATAAGGTTAACAAATTGTTACTCCATTGGCATCTCCCTTTGAGATAATCACTTGTTTACAATAGGCTTGGGTCACCAACGTGAGCCTAGGAAGAGAAACAGATACTGCAAGCAAAGAGAATTTTTCACAGCCAAATGAAATTTCTTTGGCAAACAACAAGGATGTTAAACCACATTACAAAATGAAAATGCTAATTTACGAAAATAATACAATTAACAACATTTCTGTGAATCAAGATTTGCCAATCTTATTTTTCCCAAACCAACCACAATCATTAGTCATTTTAAGTATAAAACATTTAAATTACTTTAGTACAAGTTTACACATAGTTTTAGATTCTAAAGATCAGTAGTTATACTGTGCAGAATAGCTCTAAACAGGATTCTAATGTTTACTTCAATCTGTTATATTAAACATGAGCTTGGAGGTTTATTACAATCCTAATAAGACAAACTCTCCTCCTCTTGGAGTAAAGCAATCCTTTTTGCTACGTTTTTCTGCACAGACACAATATATTATTTCCAAAGAAAAATAAATACAAATTTTACATTGGATCAAAGACTTAAGGTATCTCTAGTATCTCAAAGAATTCCAAAAAATAGCACAGAGAAACCATTTGAAAGCCAACTACATTACATTAAATTGGTTTCACATGTTAGACTCCCAATTCCACCAGACTGGAAGATCAATTACATCGGAGGAGTCAGTTGGTTTCACTGTGGGGAAAATTATTTTTAAAAAGAAAAAAAGAAAGAAAGAAAAGCAGAAAGTGGACATCGACCAGCACCTGTGTACGTACAGTACACCTTGCAGCCGAATGCAAGGTTACTTCATCCTATGGTAAAGGTCGCCCCCAGCCCGGTAGCCAGAGATGCCACTCTTTCTGCCCAGCTAACACCATTGTGCGCCTGTGTGCGAGTGGTGCCAGCATAACCTCAATCACACCAATATTGCTGCCACCACCTGTGACAGGGAAAGCAAGAAGCATATGGAAAACACACAGCCTAAAATAGCAATGTCAACATCTAGCTTTGCTCTTCTTATGATTTTTAAAGAACTGAATATTTTTTTCTAAACTGCCAACATTTTCAACTATCATTTTAACACACTTCTTGGCTAAATAAAATGCATTTTAACCAGCCTCCCACCCCCCATTAATTCAAAGTGTATTGTGATCATCACATGTATTTGGACTTCAACCATTTTCATAAATACCTGAAGCTAATAAGATCTCTTTAACTATACTAACTCAGAGCTGGTAGACACTAACTAAAGGAGGGTCCATCAATAAGCATAACCCTCTTAAGAGTCACTTTATACTTAATCTGTCTACAGGTATGCTATGCAAGACAGATCATATCAAATTTAGATGAAATTCACTCCAGGACATACATGACTGTTATTTTTATTCTTATTAGATTTTTAAGTTACTTTTTTTCAGTTAAATGTCCAGGACCAGCTGGGACTTAAAACTTTAAACAGCAAACTGGACCAAAAAAAAAAAAGAACAGAGAAGAAAATAATTAGCAAGGGAATGTCTTAACATTTGGACTAAATCTCTTCTATAGCACATAAACTCTCCTAGATCTGAGAAAAAATAAAATTGACATACCCCTCATTTCATGAATATCATCTCTAACTAAAACAATCAAATTTCTCACTTTATAATCAATAACTATACTTATTTAATTTCCCTCATGCAAATTCTCCCCCATCATGAAATAACACATTTAAGATATTTAAGACACCGAGCACAGACTTAATAGGTTGCTTAGATTTAAAATGATTATGCACAATTATAATCCAATTCACAGTAAGTATACAAGAACTTTGACACATACTGCTTTACTGGCTCCCACTGAACACAGCATAGAAGAGTCAGGAGAGAATGCACAGCTGTACACCCAGTTCTGATGGCCCCTCAATACTTTCATCATGTTTCCTGAACAAAAGGAAAATACCTGGGTTAACCCTAGAATCTACTTCAAATAAGTAGCATTTCAAAAATGGCAGAATCACAGAATCACAAACTTCTACAGAGGCAGTGATTAATGTATTACAGGGGTTGGCAATATACAACAGTTTCTTATTTTTGTACCTAAGTTTTACTGGAACATGCCCATTGTTGTGACAGTAGAGTGGAGTAACTACTGCAGAGACAGCATGGTCCACAAGCCTAAAATATTCACCATCTGGCCCTTTAAGAAAAGGTCAGCTGACTGACAACTGAAAGTATGTTGAGAGAGCAAGTTCCATATGATATGCGAAAGAAAATAAAATTTAATTTTCAAATGTTTTAACTATTGGGATCCCTTCACCCCTCAATAGCTGAGCAATCAGAGAATTGATAAATGCAGAAGAGGTGCCACATAATTTGGTAATAGTATTAGTGTATTATTCTATCAGGCAATGGTTATTACCCATAAGCTGCAACAAGTCTCCAAATCTGAGGGGTTTGTTTTCTACTACATTCAATTTAAGCTACATTTCCCCAAACAAGCCTGTCAACTTCTAGCTTGAGGCTGGTAGAGCACTAGCAGATCTTAATTAAATATATGGTTTCAGTTAAAACTGTAAACTCTTTCATCAGAGGCTAAGAAGGGGGAAGAGATGCTCACCTCAGGTCTTCTCAAACAAGGTAGACTCTCCAAAACTTTGTAAAAGGATCACAATTATCAATGTTTCCGAAAAAGCTAAAACTTGACACTGATATTCCTTTTACTATATTGGAGGGCAAATCTCTCACTTTTTATAATTCTTACTTAAACTATCCAACTTATTATTATTAGTATTTACATCCTATAAATTCTGGTGTATAAATCATGTTTGAATTTACATTTTATTAATTACTAAGTTATATCTTTTGTTAGGTCAAGATCTACTTAAATTTTCACTAGGCAAATGAAGGAAGTTAATAATCCTCCCCAATATAAAGGAAATAAAACACAGACCAGTTCAAATAAAACCCTAAGATTGATCCAGATTTTGTCCTCAAATAGTTGGTACAGATCTGTGTAGTTAGTTTCTGAGTAACATCAGATTGTTTACTTAGAGTAACTGCTGGCTCCTATTCTGGGTCACATTTATGGTTTTGTTTGATCTGTACAGGGAAAGGGACCAAAGGACTAAGCAGAGAAAAGGAAACTTTGATCATGTCACTTTTAATGTCAAATGCCCCAAGTGTTCGTAATACCTTTCAGTAGTAATATCCAGAAACTAATTCTTTTCCACAGCCTAGAAAGAAAGACATACCATCATCTTTCAGGTCCCACACTCTCAGAGTTTTGTCTCTTGAAGCTGACACCAGGATCAAGCTCCCATCTGGAGCAAAAGTTAAATCTCTGACCACTTCAGTATGATCTACCAAGTTAAGGAGGAGTTTTCCTAAATGCAATGGAAGGTGGGAAAGAGACAATGTTAATAATTTTAATCAGCTTCCATATTAAAAAAATAGGGTTGAGATCACCATTAAAAAAAAAAAAAGAATAGAAATATCTGTGTACCTCCTTAGTTTACCAAGTGTAAAATGACTTATTTACTAGTGCCTTTACTATTATCTTTAAAGATTCAGTATTTACATTGTTACAAAATAGATTATTTCCAAGATACCAAAGCCTAAATTAGAAAAATTAAAAGGGAATTCCTAAAATGTGAACAAACTCCTGGATCAAGTCAATTTAATATCAAGAAAATCTACACCATTTAAAAATCTTTGTATAGTATGATTTTAAAATACAAAATCAAAATTTTCCTTTTCTTTTACTTGGCTTAGACTACGAATGGACTGTCAAACTCCCCCAAAGATACATGTTATTCTATAACAGCCTAAATTTTTAAACATAATCTCGATGAAAAAAAGGTACTTTATTCATCTAATATTATAGAGTTTTGTTCTTCTATGAAAAGCAATGTGCTTACTTTAAATGTTTTCCCAGAATTCAATCAAATTTACTGACTCATTATCCCCACTCAGTGTTAGTATCACTTGCTGTATTCTAATGTACATAGTTTTAATGCTCATTTTAAAAAATCCTTTAAATTTTGGAGTACATACTATCAGCCAGAAACTTTTAGGTAGTGAACAACACATTTACTTTTTAAAAATTTATTTTATTTTACTTTATTTTGCCTGTGCTGCATGGCTTGCGGGATCTTAGTTTCTGACCGGGGATCGAACCCATGGGCCCTGCAGTCCTAACCACTGGATCGCCAGTGAATTCCCACAACACATTTACATTTAATTGCCCAAAGAATTTAACTTCTCAACCTATCTGGTTAAACTTTAGATAAAATGTCATTAAAACTTTCCAGAGGTTAGATAATGATTGTTGAAAACCAGATTTACCTTGAAAGCCTCTAAGCTATCAATCATTGAAAAAGTATATAAGAAAATACCTTGCAATTTGAGTCATAAACTAAATTACCAGTTTATAAGTGATAATTAACTAAACATTCCTTAGACGTGCCCTTCCTACTATAATATTCTCTGAAGAGTGATTAAGCAATATGAACTCTATTTTCCTAAATTAAAACTATGAGCTGAAGATGCTATTTAGGCCAAATATAAAGATACATTCATAGCATCAATTCTTGCTTCTCTGTGAGTTAAAATCCTCAAATTATGTATTCTTCCAGTGCCTATGAGCTATGCTTGCATCATGAGATAATCAGGTTTGCTTTCAAAACTATGACTCCATACCTGTATATACATCCCATATTTTGATACGCCCATTGTTTAACCCTGTGGCAAGGAGTAGCTGATCTTGTCCAAATCTGAATCGATGCCATTCTATGTTTACACAGCGACTCTGTTTTTCTGGAACTGAAGATCCAAAAGCAAGACTCCAGACTATATCGCCACAGTCTATAATATGTTCACGAGGCTTATTTTTTTGACCACCATCACTGTTTTGTCTTGACAATCTTAAACTGCTTGAATTGGTGATATTCTTGGTGCCATGCAAGAGACTGGGTAGAAAAAAAGGTCAGATTGAAATCTAGTTATTATTTACTCTGGACTCATGTGAATACTAAATAATGATAAGTGTTTGTTAAAACAACTTCAGTATTATTATAGTGATACTGAATAACAACAGAATCCTTATAGATGGGAAGAGGAAAAGTTGCTACAAGCTACATGGGCATGACCAAATAAATTCAGACTAAAAGAAATCCTCAGTGTATGAGAAAAAGTTCAACAATAAAGCAATTTATAATTTATTCATTTCAAATTTGTTTTAATATATCCTTATTGATATAGAAATCCTATCTCAACCAGGATTCCTTTAATTAACCCAAAAGTATAAACAAGCAAAAAACAAAAACAAAAAATTCTGAGAACATTAAGATATTGTGAAGCTGACACCAGAAAACTACCTTAAACCCCATAATAATAAGTAGTTTCCCATACGTTCTAGACCTAATCTAATATGTAATAAGGACATTAATGACGAAAACCATAAAGGTGAACTAAACACAAAAAGGAGGGAAAGATTAAACTTAGTAGATACATTTTAGAAATTGCACTACCAAGGCACAATTAACCTGCCTTTTGATATTTGGAAAAGAAAAATTTAAAAACACCAAAGTATCTGAGAAAGTATTCTATAATATATAAGGCCAGACAATTCTTCCCACAAATTTTCCAACAAATATATTCAGCTTATGAGTAAAATTCATTTACAACAGTTTCCAAAGGAAAAAACTTAAATATCAAAATAATCTTATTATTCCACACAGAGAAAAAAATAAAATCTAGGAACAGATAGATACAAAATACAAAAAAGAAAACAGTCTTACAAGTTCTTAAGGCACTGGGACCACGGAACAAGCTTTACTGCACGATGTCCTTGTGACCAAGCAAAGTATGAACCATCTGGAGCAAAAGCAACAGTCCAATTTTCACGACCACATTTCTTGTCAAAAGGAGCCGCAGGAGCTAAAAGTTCACCTATAGTACGTGATCTCACTAAAAGAAAGATAAAAAATATAGGATATCATATATAACCAACAATGAATTTGAGACCGCATCCATGTTACTTTGGGATCCACTCAGCTCCGCTGAGTTTTTCCTTTTTCTATGTAGACAAGGTACAATGAGTTCTGCATTCTACCCTTTGAGGGGAGATGTGTGGTGTGAAGACCCTGTAATGAGAATAAGCATCTTTAAGTTTTGATAAAGTGATCCTCCTAAAATTTCCCAAATCAAGAGCTTTTTAAGAAAGTTTCAAAACAAAAAAAAAACTGGTCAAATAACAATAATGTAATGATCAATCAGGGCTAGCAACTACTGAAGTCCTGACTTTTGCACTGCCTTACGTTTTCCTCAAATTACTGACATTTAAAATGCAAGAAACTGAAGTTGCTCTGCAGGAAAAGTATCTTCCAAAAAGTTTGTAGCTTTCAAAAACCATGAACCACTATAAAATAAAGTTTTATATCACTATTCAAAGGAAGCACTATAGGGACTTCCCTGGTGGCACAGTGGTTAAGAATCCAACTGCCAATGGGGGGGACAGGGGTTCGATCCCTGGTCCGGGAAGATTCCCACATGCAGCGGAGTAACTAAGCCCGTGCGCCACAACTACCAAGCCTGTGCTCTAGAGCCCGTGTACCACACTGCTGAGGCCTGCGTGCCTAGAGCCTGTGCTCCGCAACAGGAGAGGCCATCGCAATTAGAAGCCTGCGCACTGCACTGAAGAGTAGCCCCCGCTGGCCGCAACTAGAGAAAGCCTGTGAGCAGCAACCAAGACCCAACACAGACAAAGATAAATTAAATTAAAAAAAAAAAAAGCACTATAAAATGGTCTAGTCAAAACATGAAGTCAAACATGAATATTCTTATCTTTTTCAAGTCACAAAAAACACAAAATCCTCAGAAGTAGAAGGAACTTAAAGGTTACTTAGTCCAGCCTCCCCAACCAGTGCTTTAAAATGCACTGTATTTGGGACTTCCCTGGCGGTCCAGTGGTTAAGACTCTGGGGTTCAACTGCAGGGGGCACGGGTTCAATTCCCGGTAGGGGAACTAACATCCCGCACGCTGCTCGGTGCCAACAAATAAATAAAATGCATTGTTATTTGTGATTCTCGAATAGTGGTCCTCAAGCGTCTTCCTAATGGGCCACAAACTGACCCCAAAACGGAAGTAATTCTTTTGGTTTTTAAGGACAAAAAAAAAGAGAACAAGTTCATATATTCTAAATTTAGTTACCAGAACTTAAATTTAGCATTCATAACTAAAACTGGCATATTTGGGACTTCCCTGGTGATGCAGTGGTTAAGAATCCGCCTGCCAATGCAGGGGACACAGGTTCGAGCCCTGGTCTGGGAAGATCCCACATGCCATGGAGCAACTAAGCCCACGAGCCACAACTACTGAGCCCGCGCGCCTAGAGCCTGCCCGTGCTCCGCAACAACAGAGGCCACCGCAATGAGAAGCCCGCGCACTGCAACGAAGAGTAGCAGCCACGAATAAATAAATATACTTTTAAAATAAAATAAAATAAAACTGGCATATTAAGAGTGTACAGAGAATTTTTCTTCTGCCTTTAACAAGAAGGATAATCAACAAGTTCCTATTGTACATGTGCACATGCAAACGCGGCTGCTATTTCCTCAATTCTGGAAAAAGATCTTTTTCTTTTTTGGCTGCATTGGGTCTTCGTTGCTGCGCACAGGCTTTCTCTAGTTGCGGTGAGCGGGGGCTACTCTGCGATGCGGTGTGCACGCTTCTCCTTGCGGTGGCTTCTCTTGCAGAACACAGGCTCTAGGCGCGCGTGCTTCAGTAGTTGTGGCTCGCGGGCCCTAGAGCGCAGCCTTGGTAGTTGTGGCTCACAGGCTTAGTTTCTCCGCGGCATGTGGGATCTTCCAGGACCAGGGCTCGAACCCCTGTCCCCTGCATTGGCAGGCGGATTCTTAACCACTGCACCACCAGGGAAAGGCTCTTAATCAGTCTATCACCACTGCTCTTGCGTCTGTCTTGATTTCAAATTTTGCTACTCTTCCTTTTTAGTTATAAGTCACCTTCGGTTTAGTTTCCCTATTATCTATTTTGTGATCTGTTGCGTGTTCAACTCTATGGTCTATTTTTATGTTTTGGGCTTAAAGTTTCCAACAACTAAACTTCAATATATTCTACGTACTGCAGTTCAAATGAGAACCATATATACTCCGAATGCAAGAGCAAATATATATATATATACAAACCCCAACAATGTATTCATTCAGTGACACTTCCAGTCTCCACGTGTGCTCCACCAACAGGGAGTGTAGCACCTGGCATGTGACAGGGGCTCAGAAAATATTTATTGAACAAATATGAAAGCATGTGTATAAGTTCCCATTCTTAAGCGATTTAAATATTTCCTCGGGATTTCCCTGGTGGCGCAGTGGATAAGACTCTGTGCTCCCAATGCAGGGGACCTGCGTTCGATCCTTGGTCAGGGAACTAGATCCCACACGTATGCTGCAACTAAGAGTTCGCATACCACTACTAAGGAGCTGGCAAGCCGCAACTAAGGAGACTGCCTGCTGCAACTAAGACCCGGTGCAATCAAATAAATAAAACAAAAATAAATATTTAAAACAATAATTAATAAACAAATAAATATTATTTCCTTGCCCAATTCTTTGATACATTAACAATGAGATTATGGTTTAAAAAGTAAAACAAAGCAAAACTGAAATCTGTTTTCCTATGATATTCATAAATATAAACATGCACCTATTTTGGCACAGCTGAAATTATTGGAAAATTTCCTTTTGATGACTGAAAATCTTCCTCCGTGACACTCCACCCACTCAGTACTGGGTCTGATCTAAAAGAATAAGCCTGATTCTGCTCTCACATGACATTCATATATTGAAGACGGCCATGACATCAGCAACTAAATCTGTTCACCAGGATAAAATCTGGTGAGTTTTCAATTACACGGTTTCAAGTCCATTCTCCACCTACACTTTCATACTTTTCTGGATAAACTCCAGTTAGTAATGGCCCTCAAAAAAGTGGAACTTTTTCAACCAAACACAATACTTCAAGTGTGGTTTAATCAAAGCAGAACCCCCCACCTACCCCTGCCCCACTTGTATCACATGACTTTAATACAAAATTCACAAACCGGTGACACTCTTATGCCTGTAGAATGATTTTTTTAAATATACAAATGAGGGAGTTCCCTGGTGGCCTAGTGGTTAGGATTCTGGGCTTTCACTACCGAGGGCCCGGGTTCAATCCCTGGTTGGGGAACTAGGATCCCACAAGCTGCACGGTGCGGCCAAAAAAAACAAAACCAAAACCAAAACACTCACACACAAATGATTTTTGAAAGGGCTGGCTGCTCCATGTCCCCTATATTCCTCCAAGCCCACAGTCTTTCATTTATGTGCCTGGTCCCTGAATTTGCAACCCCTGCCTAAATCTTTTTTTTTTTTTTAAACATAGGTTTCTATAACCACATCTATCTTTTAAAATCCACAAATTTTAGGAAGAAAAGAAAATCAAAGTTCACAAATGAGGGAAGCAAGTTTTAAAATTCAACTAAAAAATGCAAGCACTATCTTAAAAAGAGAAAGCCCCTGATTAAACTAGATGAGTATACTTATATAACTTCCATCTCAAAAAACAGAGGACTGGCCCTTGCATTCAACTTCAAACGCATCTGGTAAATTAGACTAAAACTCATTCCTCCTTTAGCAAGCATAAGCAAGACTAACTTTCCTACAGAAGACTCATTTTTTAAAATCTGTATTTTAGGATCACTCTGTATTTTTCTTCTTTCACCTTGACCACAATCACAAAACTCCTCTTGTGTAAAGGGTGGTAATAAATTAACTAAAGAATTGGTTCAGATAACAAAGACCATGAAATAATAAGCTAATCTACTCTTGAATATATATATATTTTTCAAGAAATAGGGCCACCGTAAAAAAATACTGCCAAATAAATACAAACAAGTACTGAATTAATAATTACCTTGTGTTTCTTTGCTTGTTAACAGGCATATAAAATGATCACTGCATTTTAATCAAATAATTTAAACACATTTAAATACTTACTGGTATACTATTATAAACTAGCACGAGGTTTATAATGAAGAAAAAATTTTAATTAAACCTTTATATACTACCTGCAACTGTTGAATGTAAGTATCCTAAGATACTATAATTTAATGACCTTGTATAAGGGAAAAGCTGCCTGCCATGGGAACTTGGCCATTGGATACAACACCACATTATTAATATCCGCACAGTAGTAACACATCATCTGAGTCACTGCTCAACCAAGCAAACCACATTCAGTTCCTTCTTCACATTCCTCCCTGCAATTTCATAACTAGAAAGAGAAGATCTGTGGCAGAACCTTGTGAAAGAGGGCAGTAGCTCTAGGCAGTAACTCCCTGTCACAGAGACTTCTTCAATCATTCATGGAATCTTGCCTCCTCTTTCAGTACTTACTTGAGAAACCAAACAGCTATAATTAATACCCAAGAAAAAATGTTAGTCCTTACTGATAGATACAAAGCAACGCAGAGGTATTAGTGTTTAACTTTGTATTCAAATGATATTTAAAAAAAAGAAACAAAAACCTGGGTTTTAAAAAAAAAAAACTTACAAAAGGCCAAAGTTCTTTTAAACATAGCAACTTTATACTATATAGTAACTTTATATAGTTATATAGTAACTTTATATTATATCCAGGAAATAACACTGAGACAAATATGCAAAAAAATATTTTTTTTAATTCAAAAAGCTATTTAGTGCATGGTTCTACCTTATGCAGGTATGCTAAGAACCTCCATCCATCCCTTAGAAGAGAGGATTGGAAAGTTTTCAAAATGATTCATCAACATGAAATAAAATACAGATAAATGAAAGGCAGATCACTCACCTGCAATACTGCTGTGAGTAGGAAAAAAAAATAGCACTGAATTGAGAATAAGAACTTTTGAGTTCTATGTTCCACAGTTAAAATAAAAATTGGACATGAATTTTCTCTGTATGTTTAAAATAGTCATTAAAACCAGAGTTAAAGTGCCCTCCTAACCTGCCATTCAACCTTATCTCTAAGAGAACAAAAGTCCAGAACTCTAACACAGCTGTCTCTAGGTATAAAAATTCACCCACAAACAGGATACAGGGCCTTTTGGATACTTCAGCTTCTCCCTTTCTCTAGAAAACCTCCTCCAAGGATTCAATAAAGGCACACGTTTAGTTGAAGAACAAGAAAATGCAAAGGCTCTCTGCTCAGTAGCTACCTCCAATTTTCATTTAATTAACACACAGTATTGGGCTCTGGGGAGCGATGAGGAGATGCTAAATCTATTTTATTTTTTTAAATAAAAACTGTCTATCTATCTACCTATCTATATTTTTTTGTCCATGCCGCGCGGCTTGCGGGACCTTAGGTTCCCCGACCAGGGATCCCGCAGTGAAAGCGCCCAGTCCTCACCACTGCACCGCCAGGGAAGTCCCCAAAACTGTATGTATTTAAATAAGGTGTATAACATCACTTGACAAGTTCAGGGTTTACAAGCATAGCAATCAATGCACAGCACCCGCAACTCGCCCCAAAGCTGTTCCAGTTATATTACCTTGAGAGAGGATTTAAATAATGTGAGGTGCTTTCTACTGAGTCAGTGGGTGGGTCCTGACGCAGGACCTTCGACATCTGTTGGCCTGTCTTCTGCTTGGCAGGGCTGGCCACTAAGCCAGTTTCCAGACAGCCTTTTCAGGAGTCTGCTCTTCCGTAGATCAGCTTTTCTCCGGTCACTCCACCCAACCACCCTGCTCCTCCCTGCTCCTCTGAGTGTGAGAGATAACCGAGTCCTCCCCAGAGCCGCTGCCTTTCTTAACGCCATGCCACTTTTTAAAATACTGCTTTTTCCAGGCTGATGGCACTCTTCGGCTGCATTTCTCCTTATAATTGTTGGTATACACGAAGACCCATCCTTTCATAACAGCTCAGGTCACACAAGTTTACTTTTCGCCACTGGAAACTTTTTTAAGAGTCCTGGAGACTTGCCCAGCCCTCCCCTGCCCCCTCGACGCCCCAGCCCCTTAGCCAGAAGAAATCCAGAAGAATGGCCGGCCCTGCGCGGACCTCCGATGAGAAAACTGTGGGGTGGGGGGGTGGTCCCCGGGGAAGCGTGTCCATCTCCGGCCACACAATCATTGCAACCCTCGCCACTCGGCGCCCAGGTTCTCTTTGCCTCTAATATCCGCGCACCGCCTCCCTCCGTGCCAGGCGCACAGCAGGCGCCGCATCAATGCAGACCCCATTTACCCTCGGCGACACCCACGCGCAGGGCCGCTTCCTTCCTCTTCGCTCCAGGGCTTGGCCCCGGCTCACTGTTCTTCCTCAGACTCAGAGACGCTTCCTCCCGAACCTCTGCCTCTCCGCAGCCCCCGCGCGCTCACCAGCAACCCTCACCCATCGTCCCATTCCTCACCGATCTCTTTCTCGTTGACCCTCGGGGGAAAGCTGGCCATCTATGGGGCACCGTCTGATTCCGGGGGCGCGATGCGGACGCAACGACAGAGAAGGGAACGGCGAGAGCCGAGGGGCGTGACGCGGGCTGGGTCCCTCCCGGTCCCGGGGACGGAGGGGAGGGGCGGGGCGGTCGCGGCGGCTTCTGCCGACTGCCCCGGGAAAGCTCCGGGAGGCCTCGGACCAAACTACGGAGTCAAACACAGACAAAAGATGCTGTTCCCTTCCTCACGCCTACGGACCAAGACGCTCCCCTCCACACAACCGACTGCAAACGAGACACTGGAGACAAAATGGCGCGTGCCGCGGGGGATAGCAGGGTAGCGGGGGCGGGGCCTCGTGACGTCACAGGGTGATGGCCAGCCTCCCGACGTTCGGGACGTGACGGCCTCGGCTCGGCGCCGCGCCTTCTCTCCGGGTGCGCGCGGGCGTTGTCCTGGGGACGCGAAAGGGGAGCCGGAAGAGCGCCGGGGCGGAGGAGGAAGGGGAGGCTGCAGCCGCAGCCCAGCCCCAAACGCTGGGTTGGAACTTACCGACTGTGCGTTTTAATTGTGTTATTTTCCCGGCCGGGAGGCCAGCATGGTATTTGTAAGTTGAAGACCCTTTGAAAAGGCAAACACAGAATTGTATAATACATATTAGCTCACACCGTAAAGATTGCATGGAATTTAAACTGACTGAACTGTAAAGAACAAAAAAGACGTTTCAGGTTTTAACTCGGTTTGGCCACCTCCCCGGCCCTCATGTGCCGGGGAACTGGAGGTTGCAGTGATGAAAACAGTGAGAAGACAATGAACATCGCTATGCACCCACACGTCCGGCCGCGAACGTTCTGACGAGAGCCAGCCGGTTTTTGGAAGGGCCGAGGTGACCCGAATTCAGGAACAGGGAGACCGGGGCATGATGGCGTCCCGCCCCACCATGAGACCTCCCGGGGCTGTCTTTGTCCTGGCTGCTTCCTGCAGCTGGGCCTGCCTCGGGGCTGCAGCGAGGCTGGCGGTTAGCAGTGTCCCTGCCACTGGCCAAAGCAGACCTCACTGTGTCTGCTGAGAAGCAGCCCTTACTGCGCCCAAGGTCTAGGCCTCCGGGAGGCAGCTAACCATTCACACAGCAGAGGTGATAAACGTGTCAGTGTCTGCCAGAAGCCAAGTTGGTTCCCGTATACAGATGACATATTTGCATTTTAATTGGCTCTTCTGTGGACTCTAAACTCTAAAGTTCCAAAGGAGGACAACTAAGGCTGGGAATTTCAAATATGCAGCAGATGCTGATGGGAGAGGAGTTGCATAGCCAAGCTCTTTTGAGAGATCTCAAGTGACAGCACCTAGGCATGGCTACTTCATCTTTTTCTTTGCATAAGGATAATTCTTCCAATGGTGAGATGTTTAATACCAGGTACAAGAAATCATCCCCCCTCCTTTTTTAAAAAAATCATTTTGTTACATTCAGTCAACATATTTATTGATGGTTTACTCTGTGCCAGATACTGGGGCTAGTTGTTGAATACTTATAGTAGAACAAAAGAAAAATTTTAATGCAGTCTTGTAGCTCAGATACCAATATTTATATCAGGCCCTGCTAATTCTTCTAACGAACTGCTAGTACCTCTGTTTACATGTACTGTACCAAACAAATTCATGGAAAATACCAGTTCTTGAGTGTCTGTGAATTGTTTTGGTGACTTTTTCGTACAATTGTTTAATTCCACTCTAGTTCATTACTGCTAGTCAACAGACTTCCAGACCATTTCCTCAACTGGCAAAGTATGACAGTGGAATGAAAAATAATTGTATGACTTGCATACTCACTAGTGCTAATATGTACTATTTATTGGGTCCATGCTACATGTCAGGCACCGTGCCATATAAGTGCTTTTGTGGATTAACCCATTTAATACCCACAGCAGTATGAGCAGTGTATTAATCATTTATATTTTACCAACAGTTAGTAACTTGACGATAGTTACAGAGCTCCGAAGTGATAAAGCGCTAGATTTGAACCCAAACTTGTCTACTGCCCTGCCCCACTTCCATGCTACCTTGTCTCTCATAAATGAACCCTACCATGAGAAGTAAATACGTACGTGGCATTCCATATTTATATTTGCTATGTTAATGTCAAATCCGAATGTCTCTCTTATCACCTGCATATCCCATAAAGCTGAGATTCTCCAGAGCTTTATTCTTGTTCCACAGCTGTTTTTCTTCTTCCACACTCTCCCTGCGTTATGACAACCTCTCTTTGGGGTTTAATTACCGGCTCTGTGTGAAGACTCTCAAGGCCAGACCTGCCTTCTTTCTTGGGTTTCAGATTTACATATTCAGATACTTACAATAAAGCCTGATATGTCACAACTGAGAACAATCTTCTCTCCCAGAGGTGCTCCATCTGTTGTATTCCCTACCCTAGTGAGCATGTCCATCCAGTCACCCAAGCCAGAAGCTGGAGTGTTTTCAGACTCAGGCCACTCTCCCCCAACCCCATGTGGCATGAATCAGTCCCCAAGCCCTGCCAGTATTTTCTCTTAGACGTTCTGGAGTCTGTCTTCTCTGTTCCAAAACAGCTGCCACTGTCTTAATTCAAGAGCTTGTCACGTCATCTCTCTTAACACTCCTTTATAACCCCACACCCTAAGAAACCGCCATCAATACCTTGGTACATTTCCTCCTAGGCTTTTAAAATTTTACTAGCTGTGTGTCCTTGGGCAAATTTGTTAACCTCCCTATGCCTCAGTCTTCTCATCTGTAAAATGGAGATGGTAATATTACCTACTTCACAGTTTTGAGAATTAAGTGAGTTAATATGAGAAAAACATTTAGAACAGGGTCTGGCAACAGAGTGTCAGATACTAAGAGTAAGATGTAAGTGTTAGATACTATTTTTCTACATAATAATCCCAGCTAGCTGCAAAAGTGAAAGATCAAAATCTCATAAAATATAAGGGATTGGCAAAGAGCCATAAAAATAACATCAAGTATATGTATAATCAAAATCATAAGTAAAAGTTCTGGAAAGCATTCACTTCCAAAACAAAGCTGATCCAACCACTAAAAACCCGTTTTCTTGAATCTCATTCTTGAGTTATTCAGAAAACATTGCTGCTGTGTGGTTAGCTACTAAGGGTGATTTAGTCATGATTTTTTTATGTGGATATCATTTCTTTAAAAATTTTTGAACCAACATTTACTATCTTGAAATATAATTTTTTAAAAATTTACATCCTGTCTTATTCCATTTTCTCACCTCTCAGCAAAATGTTGTATTAACAGTTTGGCATTGGGAATTCCCTGGGGGTCCAGTGGTTAGGATTCCATGCTCTCACTGCTGAGGGTGTGGATTCAGTCCCTGGTCGGGGAACTAAGGTCCAGCAAGCCACGCAGCTTGGCCAAAAAGAAACAACAACAACAACAACACAATTTGGCATTTTCATGTAGTTATATCTCTTAAGGATGTATTTTTCTACACTGTTTTCTTATACTGACAGAGAAGTACATAGCATTAGAGAGGGGAAGCAAAAATTTTTACATTCTTTTGTTTAAGGACAATAAATATAACCATTTTATATGTAAATAATTAGAATTTTGGAGTAGAATACAATAGAAAATTTTGTGTCATGCTTTTTTTCTTTCTCACGATAAAATAATAGTTTCCTATGTAGATAAACTTTTCACCACATCATTGTAGGTAATTTGAACTTCATTTGGAGGTGAGTTTTTTTCCTTTCCTTCTTCAGAATACATGATATTTAATAGTGCAGAAAGGTGGGCTTCTCCTGTAATTAAACTCTCATTACTCATATGGACAGTGTAGGTATATTCCCCTTGATGTTATGAATGTATCCAGTTCAAAATTGTGGCCTGTTTTGGGAGACTCCATATTCACCAAAAGTTAGAACAATTCAAGTGGGTTGTCTCTGAAGTTACAGACAAACCTCTAAATTAGCTTTAAATTGGGAAGGATTCTTGCAGGATCTTGTTTCTGAATATATATCCTGGTGAGAGTAGAAAGTAAGTGTTCCCTTCCTATAACTAAAGGGAAGCAATGTTTACTTAAAATAACAATCAAACATGACTTTAAAAAAAGAAACCCACTAATAATTGTACAACAGGAGTTTGAAGCCTACCACCACCAGAAAAACAAAACAAAACAAAACAAAAACAAAACAGAACAACAAACCAACATCCAAAATCCCAAATATTTTATTGTCCCCTAGTGTGGTTAAATCTCAAAGATGAAAAAGATCGCCATAGTCTTTTTTTTTTTTTTTTTTTTTTTTTTTTGCGGTACACGGGCTTCTCACTGTTGTGGCCTCTCCCATTGTGGAGCACAGGCTCCGGACGCGCAGGCTCAGCGGCCATGGCTCACGGGCCCAGCCGCTTCGCGGCATGTGGGATCTTCGCGGATCGGGGCACGAACCCGTGTCCCCTGCATCGGCAGGCAGACTCTCAACCACTGCGCCACCAGGGAAGACCCGCCATAGTCTTTTGACTCACTATTGACTGAGACCAAACAAAAAAAAGTTAAGAACAGCCTCATTGTTTAAGCAATAGGAAAGTTGCTTGTGTGCCTGTTTGTTTTGCTTTTTGGACCTTTTTGCTATTGTTGCTACAGCTCCCCCAGGCTAAGCCTAGGAATTCGCCCATAGTTATTCAGTGCTTGGGTCCTAGAGCAGGAGTTTCGGATCTTGGGATTTGTGGAGTTAAGTCTGGGATCCTGGATTGAAGAGTGTGGAATTTGCTCAGAATTTAGCTGGACAAGCATAATTTATACACACAAACATGTGCATTAATAAACTGTAGTAGATACCTTGATAGTTGTAGAACATACAGAAAAAATAATAGAGCCCAGAGGAAAATTCTGGAGGCAACTCCTTTTGTCTGTGGTAGTCTTGCTGGGGATGAAGTGTCTAGAAATGCCCCTACTTTTACCCTGCTGTCTTATTTTTCACTTTTCTTCCTGATTTCACATCTTTTGTGAGGTGTTTGACAGTGTGGTATGAGCAGAACGTTAGTATCAGGTTTTCAAAGATGTGTAATTTGATCTTAGTTTACAACTATACCCAGAATGGCCGAAAGTGTGGAAAATGGTGTAGCCAGTCTAGATGTTTCTACATCTATGTCTGAGCCAGAACGCTCCTGGCAGCCTATAGGAAATTATCGTATTGTATCTAAAAGGGTAAGCAGAGACCCTGTCTCCAGTGTTCTGTAGGATTCCCAGAGCTTGTTGCTGAGCTGACTCAGCTCCATCCCCTTCTCCTCTCCTTACCCGCAAACTCAGGGCACCTACACGCAGGCTCAGTCCTTTAGCTCAGTCCTGGACCTTCAGGAGAAATCTGTATAAAATGGAATATTCCATGCAGTGATGGAGATTTTCCTCATATCAATCATTTTTCTCTTCCTCTGATAGAGCTTTGCATTTTCATTTTTCTGAATGTTCCTACCTATGACCATCTGTAGAGATTATGAGGGAGAAGAAAATTATCTTTCACCGACTGCATGAAACGCAAGTGTTTCTCTTGCTTGTCCTCCCCTCTGTTCTTTGTTTGGGAAATGCTTCTGTACTCTTCTCAACTTCGGTTGCCTGACTTTGGGGGCAACTTTTTAAGTCAGCTGTTTCTTTCTCCCTTCTGTTGGAGGGTGCCAGCATTGGCTGGAATTTGAGTCCTTCTCCCGGGACCCAGAGAGTCCTGCGGACAGCTCACAAGCTATCTCTACTCGAGCTGCTGGCCCCAGCCAGTCTTGCCCTGGTGGAATGGATTTGAATGCAAGATCTTCCAACTGATACCTTTACTTGCTAACATATGGGTCATCGTTTCTTTTAGGCTGAGGAATTTCTGACTGATTTCCAACCCTCCTCCATATCGTTTCTTTTTAAGTTCTTTTTTAATCTTCCATATTGTTTTACTTTCTGAATTTGTTTTTTCCTTTCTATGAAATGAATTCTCTTGTTATAATGAAAATGTTTCATTTTCTCTACTTGGTTTTAGGTTCCTTGAGGGCCATGACTTTTCTTTATCTTGGAGTCATTTTTAGGATTTTGCACATAATTGATATTCAATAGATGTTTGTTGAATGGAATTGAATTGACTCTTTCATCTAACTTCCCACTAGGGTATTTGAGGTAAACTGAGAAAGCAGGTGTTCCTATTACTGTCTTTACAAAAATCAAGAGAAATCAAATTCGAAAGTTTGCTAGTAGGAGAGTTCAAAGATTAAGGCAATTGTGATTGAAGCCAATAAAAAAAAATTGTGTGATTTTGCTTATTATTTTTACCTGGAAAAATAAGTGTATTGAAGAAATAATCTCCAATATATAGTTAGGAGTCTTCGAGACTAGCATTTAAACTAATTTCTCAGGGGCATAGAATCATTTTCAGATTCATAGCTGGAAGGGACCTTAGAGATCATACAGTGTAACCTTATTTTACAGGTGATGAAACTGGTATTTGACTCTACAAATGAGTTTCTCATATTCATACAACTAGTTAGTAAAAGAATGAAGATGGGGCACAGTTCTGCTCGTGAGGAGCCTGGCACTTTTCTCATTGCACTGTAGTTCTTTTACCATACTGTGGTTATTTGTACACATGCCATCTCCCCTCAAAGTGTCATTGGTTAATAGAAGACAGAAGCCATGTCTTTTTCATCTTGCTATTTATGGAAGGTAAAAGGTATAATGCTTGGCAAGTATGGCCGCCAAATGGTAGGTGCTCAATTAACTCCCTTTGAATTAATTAAATTCTTACCTGATGAAATGTGTTTCTTCTTGGCCTCATGTTCATGAGAAGCCACTTTTTGTTTATTCATTAAATATTTATTGATTACCTACTATGTACCAAGTACAATGCTAGTATCAAAATGAGAGTTAAAATGAAGATCTCCTTGGGGAGTGAGAAAAAATAAATGAAGATCTCCTTTCAGCTCTGAGTCTATATTAAAATCGTACTGTGGGGTATTAAATATCTCAGTTAGAAAGGAAAGGCAGTGAATTCTCAGCTGATCTACTTCCTTTTTATAGACTTGTTTGCATTTCATAGAATTTTAGTGCTAAAGAGAACTTAAGGTTACCTAAGATCACATTTTCAGTAAATGGCAAATTTGAGGACCAGAATGAATGTCATCTCCCTCAAAATCC
This sequence comes from Grampus griseus, assembly GCF_964374135.1. Taxonomy (NCBI): domain Eukaryota; kingdom Metazoa; phylum Chordata; class Mammalia; order Artiodactyla; family Delphinidae; genus Grampus; species Grampus griseus. The sequence continues at coordinate 54,323,592 of NC_139014.1, forward strand.
AGTATTCTTTCCATTACAAAGAATTCCTTCCTTTCTTTTGCATTTTTGGAACAACATATGCATTAGTTAAACTTATGAGTGTTAATAAAATGGAGATGCATATTTCTTTTCGATTAGGTATCAAATGCCTGAAGGGGGTTATGGAGAGAAAACAGAACAACTGATTCTTAACCGGAAAACAGAAAATGTCTTAGTCATCTGCTTCAAATGATAGGATACTAGAGCCGGAAGTTTCCTTAGGGACCAACTGAGCAAGCCCTGTTAGTTCCAGATGAAGGTGCTGAGGCTCAGCTTCACCAAAGTCACGTGGTAGGTTTCTACCAGGGGCAGGGCTAGAATACAGGTCCCTGGACTCCTCATCCATGAGGCCAGTGTTTCCCAAACTTCAGTCATTTGAAAACTACCTTTTCAATTTGTCCAAATCCACATATCATTTATGTTAGTATTTACTTAATATTTTTATTTGAATCAAGTTTTTTTGTTTTGTTTTGTTTTGTTTTGGTCATGCCTTGCCACTTGTGGGATCTTAGTTCCCCAACCCAGGATTGAACCCGGGCCCTCAGCAGTGAGAGCGCAGAGTCCTAACTTCTGGGCCACCAGGGAATTCCCTATTTTTAAAATTAAAAATTTTCTAATATGTAATGTATTTTAAAACTTCCGGGCTTCCGTGGTGGTGCAGTGGTTAAGAAACCACCTGCCAATGCAGGGGACATGGGTTCGAGCTCTGGTCCGGGAAGATCCCACATGCCGCGGAGCAACTAAGCCCGTGTGCTACAACTACTGAGCCTGTGCTCTAGAGCACACGAGCCACAACTACTGAACCTGTGCGCCTAGAGCCCGTGCTCCACAACAAGAGAAGCTACCGCAATAAGGAGCCTGCGCACTGCAACGAAGAGTAGCCCCTGCTTCCCACAACTAGAGAAAGCCCACATGCAGCAACGAAGACCCAACACAGCCAAAAATAAATAAATTTATTTTTAAAAAAACTTCCATTTACTTTTAAGAAAAAAGGTTGCCATTATCATAAATGGGAAACCAGTGTTATTTGCTATAACTAGAAGACAAACATAAAAATTAAAACTTTGGAAATATTTCTAAATTCTCCTTAATTCCTCCTCTTGCTGAAGGCATGGCTCCCAAGGTTTACTCTCTTTTTAAAGAGAGAAACAAGTATTAGAGACTCCAAATGAGAATTACTTCTTGATGTAATTAAAGACAATTGAAAGGGAGTCACTTTCTCTCTACATATTTTTTGTCATTTTATGCGGCAGCCAAAAACTGTTTTGTATACCACCAGCAATTCAAACTCCACAATTTGGGAAACACTACCCTGACCTATAATAGCATGTATTGAAAATGCATTTTGACCCTGTACTCTCATCCTTGGGTAACACTGTATTTTATAAACATTAATTGGTTCTTATCTAACCCGTGTCTTAAAGGCATAGATTGTATTTCTTCATCCCACAGAGGAATGAACTGAGTTCCAGAGAGGGTTGGAGAATTACCCCAGCACAGTGATAAGTTTGAGCCAGGGGCAAACAAGCCAGGTTTAAATTCCTGATAAAGATTCGGCCACCTTCCTTCCCTTGATGTGACCTGGGAATCTAGGAGTTGTGCAATCCTTGTGGCTTGCTCCACCTGTCAAGCAAAGGGCTGAGGAGGCTGGGGCAAAGACTGACTTTTAACTCAGTTTGGCCCTTGCCAGGTTAGCTCATTTAATCCTGCAGCAAATGTATCCCATTTCACAAAAGGAGAAACAGTTTCAAAGAGGCTAAGTAACTTTCCTCAATTCTCACACTCCTAAGAGGCAGAGCCAGACTGTGAACTCCCCTTCCTACTTCTTAAGCTCATGTGCTTCACTGACACCATGAAATTATACATTTGGAGACCTGGGTTCTAGTTTGATTTTGCCACCGTTCAAAAAATCAAAGGATCCTAAGCCATTACTATCTCTGCCTGCTTTGCCCAGTCATGGGTTTCCTTAGTTTTCTCATCGCCTCACAAAGGGACACAAGTGGATTCGCGTTGTAGGCCCCTCGTTCCATCTCTCTTCCCTGCATTAGTACCATTCGGCCCTTATTTTATTTTGCATCATTCTGTGACATGATTAGAGCAATGGCAAAGTTTGAGAAATTGGTTTAAAAAATTGAAATTCCCAAATTAATGCTGCTAAGAATCAACATAAACTAGACATGCTGAGAGAATTTATAAATCGACTTGGCTAGCTCCTAAATCTTACCAGGAAGGCCTTTGGTGAGGGGTTGGGGAGGTGAGCGGAGGCTGAGGGGGACCTGCTTGGAGGGAGACCATTAACAGGGAGATTGAAAGGGCCTAAAGTGAGGGGAGGGGGAGGAATCTTAATAAGCAGGAATTCAGAGGGATTTGGAATGAGGAGCAAAGCGAGGTGGGGATAGAGGGATGGCGGGGAGTAGGGGGACAGGAGCCGATGTGGGAGGGGAGACAGAGACAGTTTTCTCCTTTCTTCAGCTCCTTAGCCTGACTGCTCAGCCTGCAGCAGCCCCTGTATATATCTTAGGGTCTTTTCCCATTCCTTGAGCTGGCAATGCCCTCAGTCAAGTAGAAGATATAGACCTATTGCTCCTTTTTGCTCCCTTTGGGCAGCAGGTCCTCCAGCAGCCTGATGCCTTGGAGAATATCATCTTCTTTTCACATTTCAGCAGGTCATTCATAAATACTTCCTCCTTCAACTTCCATGGACGCCCCACCCTACAGTTCTCACACTGCCTCAGCCACGGCGCTGCCATCTCCATGGTCCATTGTATCACATATTTTAATGCATAAATTTTGTAAAGTATCTGGGGAATACCTTCAAATGGGGAAATAAGTGTTCTGTCTTCCAATTTTATTTATTGAAATATAGCCAAAGGTTAATGGACCCATATCACATGAGGAGGTAGCGAGTGACATATCCTTCTTCTAAATGGCTTGTCTGATAACATCACTAATTTTGGATAATTCATTTACCATTTCACCCCCAACACAGCCTATTACACACACACACACACACACACACACACACACACACACACACACACAAATTCTAATCATTTTCTTTGTCAATAAATGTAAGGATTGTGGGTAGTAAATGATGTTTCAGAAGTTGGGACCCCCTCTGATATCAGTGCTTTAAAATATTTTTAAATTAGTCATTATCACTGGAGAGATTCCAATTGTATTGATAGGCAATTTGAAAGCACAAAGAAATTATTTTCAGAGTCGCAGAGCAGGGAATAGTGAAAGTCCTTGAGTCAGTGAATAAGCCAACAGACAAAATCTCTCATTGTTTGCCAAGCTCTTGATTTCTTCTCTTGGAAAAAGTGATTTCAAACCAAAAGTGATTTCAAACAAACATCTCTCAAAGGGAATTAAAACTTGAGGTAGGTGAGAAGGAATTAAGAGTATAGGTAGTCTCATAAAAGAGCTTGTCTTCAGGCCCAGACAATTCCCATCTCAGGAAAGAATCTGCAAATGTGACCATGACGCCAGGGTAGAAACTCTTTGATGAGAAGTCAGGAAGAACAGACATGAACCGAATTTGTAACTAGTGGAGGATTTTTACCCAGAGGGGTTGATAACAGAATGAAACTGACCTAGAGAAAGGTCTCTAGGAGGGATCCCTTGAACACTCATCAATCAGAAGGAACCACAGTCTGGAAAGTACATCATTTGGATCTCGAGTGGTGCCAGAGTTCAGTGGAAAAAGTCCAGAACTTGAAGTCTGGAATTTGAGTCTCCCTTGCTGGCGATTCACATGACTTAGGGTCCGCAGCCTGCTGTTCCACTCTTAGAAATGCCTGCTGAGTAAAAGAGAAAGTATGTGTGAAATGCTTTATGTCTCTAGAAGGAAAAACTATGTATAAAGGCAGGATAGTAATGTAATACTTTTCATTCAGCTCTCAGGCTTCATTGGACTCATTAGAAATTTATGTAGCTGGAATTCCCAAATGATTTAAGGAATAAGCTCTGAAGGATGGAGGAGCAGGCAGTTCTAAAATGGATACAAGTGAATGAGTTAGAGAAAACCTAACTATTTTATTGCTTTGAAATAGGACTAGTGAAGCTGCTGATATACAATTTGTTTTTCTTCTGCCAGAGTAGAACCATTTTCCATGAACTTTTCTTTATGTCTTTCTTGTTGTTTTCGTCCCAACCTTATCTTTTTTCTCTTTAAAAAAAAATCTCTCATGCATTTACTCCTTTGGAGGAGGGTATTGTTAAGGGGTTAACTACCTAACTTTTTTCACCAATGCCTTGACTTAAATTAGTCCTGATATTCCCAAATTATGTTTCTATATGTGAACTTGGGTGGAAAATAATAAATGCTAAGGGAAAGGTCAAATTGAGGATGTGGAAGAATTGGCAAGAAGTTGAAATCCAAGGTCTTGAGTCATGAAAAGGAGATAAATGAGGCTAAAATATAATTAAGCCGTGAGAGGAATTAAAGTTTTTTCTTAAGTGAAAATTATTGTTTATGGCCGTCACTATACCAGTCCCAGAACTCAAGGCTCCTCAAGTCCGTGAAACATGGCTCTGAAAGGAGCTGCTTCAATGTATTATCTTGTTTCAATAACTTCTTAAATTTTCATTCATTTAGCTCACAAGATACAGATAAGAGAAGGCAGAGAGCTGGGGAGGAGAGACACTTGTTGCCAAGATTTTCTTTTTGTAGCAAATGAGTCTTAAAGAAGGAAGAGCTCATCCTCTTATCCCTTGAAATCTTACTGTTTCATATTCCTCCCCAAACTTGACCTTCCTTTCAACTTGTATTGGAACCTCTCCAGAACTAAATTCTACTGTCCAATTCAAACGATAACCTTTCCTATTTCCTTTCTTCTTCGTCTTCTTTTTTTTTTTTTAATTAATTAATTTATTTGGCTGTGCCGGGTCTTAGTTGTGGCACGCAGGATCTTTGTTGCCATGTGTGGGATCTTTAGTTGCGGCATGTGAACTCTTAGTTGTGGCACGCAGGATCTGTTTCCCTAACCAGGGATTGAACCCAGTCTCCCTGCATTGGGAGCACAGAGGCTTAACCACTGGACCACCAGGGAAGTCCACTATTTCCTTCCTGTTTGCCTGCCCTATTACAAATAGGTGGCACAGAACTTGGCTTTTTATGAAAACTTTCTTGTAACAATGCTTATTTTTATCAAAATATTCCATTCAGCTAGTTTAGGGAGTCAAATGATGCTTAAAAAGTCTTCTACCAAAAGCAGCATCTCCGGATGCCCTTATCCTCACTTCCTGCCACCCAGAGGCAACTGGTCAACTGGTTAAATTGTTCTCTTCTGATGTCTACCTCCATATTTCTAAGAACAATGTGTATATTATCTCTTTTTATTTTGTCCCAGAGCAATTTTTATAAGTTAGGCAATTGTGAAAAGCTGAAAGATGTGAACAAGCTGTTTATTTGATCAAGTTTATTGTTCTTCAAATTCAGGCATTGAGTTTAATTCGTCTTCAAAGTACAAAACGTATATAACCAACCTGCAGTACACTATTCTGAATGATAAAGTTTTTGGAAGTGCAAACCCAAAGAAGATAATGCATTTACCCAACTATAATAAAATCAATGAAATACAATCAGCCAGGATTCAGTTGAAGCCTCAGAACCCACAGGAGCAGAAGGAGCAGAATGCACTAGGAGGTGCGTGTGTGTGTGTGGTGTGTGTGGTGTGTGTGGTGTGTGTGTGTGTGTGTGTGGTGTGTGTGGTGTGTGTGTGGTGTGTGTGTGGTGTGTGTGTGTGGTGTGTGTGGTGTATGTGTGTGGTGTGTGTGTGGTGTGTGTGTGGTATGTGGTGTGTGTGTGGCGTGTGTGTGGTGTGTGTGGTGTGTGTGGTGTATGTGTGTGGTGTGTGTGTGGTATGTGGTGTGTGTGTGTGGTGTGTGTGTGTGGTGTGTGTGTGGTGTGTGTGTGGTGTGTGTGGTGTGTGTGGTGTGTGTGTGGTGTGTGTGGTTGTGTGCGTGTGTGGTGTGTGCGTGTGGTGTGTGTGTGTGTGGTGTGTGTATGTGTGTGTGGTGTGTGTGTGTGTGGTGTGTGTGGTATGTGTGGTGTGTATGTGGTGTGTGTGTGTGGTGTGTGTGTGTGGTGTGTGTGGTGTGTGTGTGGTGTGTGTGTGGTGTGTGTGTGGTGTGTGTGTGTGGTATGTGGTGTGTGTGTGTGTGTGGTGTGTGGTGTGTGTGTGTGGTGTGTGTGTGTGTGGTGTGTGTGTGTGTTTGTGTGTGTGTGTGTGTATCATGTAAATCATATCTAATCTTACGCAATTGTGGGGCCTCTTTAAGCAGTCTCTGTAAAGCTGTTGTGATCACACCTAATCCTGGAGCTTGAAGACTTCAGCAAAGACAGCCTGGAAGGGAAGATAGATATAAAGTAGGGAAAAGCAAGTACAACCTGGAAACTACAAGCATGAGCTAAAACCCCAGGAGGACAGACTGAAACCATGTCACTTCTCACTGCCTCTAACCTTGATGGTATAGACAGCCTGTGGGAGAAGCTGTCCCCTTCATTATATATCTAACCCAGGAGCTGAAAAAGCTGGAGAACGATTCAGGGGAAGGTGGAGCAGTTGTAGGTCCAGCCACTGTCCCATGCCATCAAGATAAGCCAGCAGATAAGCAATAATGTTAGCTACAAAGTGGTTGCTTCTTGGGGCTTCCCTTGTGGTACAGTGGTTAGGAATCCACCTGCCAATGCAGGGGACACAAGTTCGAGCCCTGGTCTGGGAAGATCCCACATGCTGCGGAGCAACTAAGCCCATGCGCCACAACTACTGAAGCCCGTGTTCCGCAATAAGAGAAGCCACTACAATGAGAAGTCTGCGCACCGCAACGAAGAGTTGCCCCCGCTCACCAAAACTAGAGAAAGCCTGCATGCAGCAACGAAGACCCAACACAGCCAAAAATAAATAAATACATAAATAAAATTTATAAAGAAAAAAAGTGGTTGCTTCTTTGCTTCCAAACCCCAGATCTGTGTAAAAATGTATCTTGTAGTTCACCCTAGCCAGAAACATACAGGGAGGGAATTTTGAGTAATTTATTATCATAATAAATAAATAGTTCAGGATTCAAGTATGCATCCTGCCCCCTTACCAAGAGAACAATGGAAAAGTCATCTAACAATCCTGGGACCATGTGTACTTTGGGAAAAATGACTTGCAAGAGGAAAAAAAGAATAGTGGTATTTCATTCCTGGAAATTACCTAGAAGTCCATCATCAGGGATATTTGCCCTGCTCCTTTTCTACTGCCCAAATTAAGATAACTGCTGGATAAACCGAGGTTTCTAAAATTGTATTCCCTAAATTTTTAATAAAAGATAGCAGAGCTAGGCTTTTACTTCAGAGCCTTTTCATTTTCAATCACCACCTTATTTAAAAGAAAACAAACAAAAGGCCTCCAAATGAATCATCTCTGTAGTAATCTGATTTATTTTCTTACCTCTTGGCATTTAGGTGAATTGTGGTTTTACTTTTTTTTTAAGTAGGTAGGCTTAAGTTTCTCTGTTATCACAGTGGAATTTAAGAATTGCTGTTTACACTGTTTAACAAGCAAGAACAATGCATACTGTTCAGTAGAGGGTAGGTGAAGCTGGACACGTATTAAATTTTGAGTATTAAGAAAAGTGCTACGGTGGAGCCAAGAAGTTAATGTTTTTAGATGAACAAACTGTTTCCATTTAGTATAACTCACTCTCTTTTTTTTTTTTTTTTCAGGGAAAGTGTTATGAAAGGAAGGACTATACCTAAATTTTAAATTTTAATTATAAATTAAGTTTAGGTCTCCCTTTTTTCTCCTAAGCTATTCATAGATGAAGTTCATCATTCTTTCCACTGTACGACATGGAATATAAGCAACAGAACAGAAAAAGCCCCCCCAAACAAAAACCATTGTATCTGTTTCTCCCAGCTTTCTCCATGACAACAAAAGTTAGGAAAGAAAAGATAGTCATAAAAATCTCCACTACAGGAAAACTCGTCCAAAATAAATGTCTTTTTTAATAAATTTATTTATGTTTTATTTATTTATTATTTTTGGCTGTGTTGGGTCTTCGTTGCTGTGCGCAGGCTTTCTCTAGTTGCGGCGAGCAGGGGCTGCTCTTCTTTGCCGTGCGTGGGCTTCTCATTGCAGTGGCTTCTCTTGTTGCGGAGCACGGGCTCTAGGTGACGGGCTTTCAGTAGTTGTGGCTCGCGGGCTCTGGAGTGCAGGCTCAGTAGTTGTGGCGCAAGGGCTTAGTTGTTCCGCAGCATATGGGATCTTCCCGGACCAGGGCTCAAACCTGTGTCCCCTGCATTGGCAGGCGGATTCTTAACCACTGCGCCACCAGGGAAGCCCCATAAATTATGTCTTTATAAAAATGAACTTAGTAGAAGTTGATCATATCAAACACAAAAAGCAAGCAAAATTGTAAACCATATAAAGGAAATCAATCTAACTTATAAAATGGCATTCAACCAGTCCAATACTTTGTATAAAAATTGGATAACTTGAAGAATTACAGTGATTGTGTCACAAAGGTAGAGGTAAGATGTTTAAATTACAGGAAGTTTTAAAAATAATTTTTAAGTGTTTCTGCTTCGGACAAATAGGAGTTATCAAACCCCTTTCACAGATTTCTTTTCTCTGGATCCTAAGGTATGCCCCATTTTTCTTGCCTTCCTGGTTTTTGGGGGGTTCTGGCGGAGCTCAGCCGCATGGCTCAGTTTCTCAGTGAGCTCATCTTACTGTGTTATGGGTATTGCCTCAATCATTCTATGCCTCAGTCATTCTGCAGACCTCACATCTCTGAGAGTGTTTCTACTTTTTACAATGAATACCATAGGGCATTCGTCTTTGGTTGGGGGGGTGGGGTCGTGGTGGTGGAGCTTTCCTCCACCATTTCTTTACTATATGGGTTTTCTATATTCAACAAGATTGTCATAAGAACCAATGTCTTCATTTATCCATGTACTGTACACGTTATGGAGTATGAGGCCCATTACCTGCAAAGATTTCTATAGACGCATAGATTTAATGAGCTCACCTTCCAAAGGCACTGTATGTGCCCCTATTTGTTAAAAATGGTTGAAAATTAGAAGTGTTTCTGTGATTTTTTTTTTAGTTCGCAATGCCTCAAAGAGTGCATATGAGTTTTTAAAAGCCAATTTTTTAAAATAAATTTATTTATTTTATTTATTTATTTTTGGCTGTGTTGGGTCTTCGCTGCTGCACGTGGGCTTTTCTCTAGTTGCGGCGAGCGGGAGCTACTCTTCATTGCGGTGCGCGGGCTTCTCACTGCGGTGGCTTCTCTTGTTGCAGATCATGGGCTCTAGGCACGTGGGCTTCAGTAGTTGTGGCGCACAGGCTCAGTAGTGTGGCGCACGGGCTTAGTTGCTCTGCAGCATGTGGGACCTTCCCGGGCCAGGGCCTGAACCCGTTTCCCCTGCGTTGGCGGGCGGATTCGCAACCACTGCGCCACCAGGGAAGCCCTGAAAGCCAAATTTAATAAGCAAATTGGTTGTATTATTAAATAGCAAAGGATGCTATAATTTCACTGTGAACTAAAAAACATACCACCAATAAAATTTCTGAATATCCCAGAAATATTGACATATAATCTTACAAATATCCTACAGAAGCTTAGCACGTCTCTCCATGACATCCAGGCTCTCAAAGATCAGAGCAGTTTGCAGGTGGGGTCTCAGTAGCAAGATGTCAAGGTCACCTAGGGGATTAACACCCAGAGCTGGACTCCTAGGCTAGCTGGCCTGCCCTGCTTTGTTCAGGCAATAAAAGCCAAAATGATAGTCTCATTTAGTTGGGCTTCAGCGGAGGGCGGGAGAGTAGGGAAGCACTCAGGGAAAACCTACAAATTCTACCATAGCCAGAATTTCCATTTATCCCTACTTGGAAAAAAAAAAAAAGACAAAAGAGTAGCAAACACTTTCTCCATATGTTTCTCCATTGGTTCATTGTGCTCACTAAAACCAACTCTGTTTGCAATTCTGATCCAGGATGCAGTGAATCAGCAAATTGTTTTCTTTTTAATTTGTGGTATTACTCAGTTGCTTTGACATAAGCAGTGACATAACACTGACCATATTTCGCTGTGATACAAACAATGTCTTTCTCTGCTCTGAAGCTTTAGACTTCCTGAGCTGACTTTTCTAATGCAAGATGTACTTCTCAAGGGGAACATGCTGTGTAATCATGTTTAAATATTTGCACTGGCACCTTTAAAATCCGGTGCTGTCTTTAGGGCCTTTGCGGATGAAGCCTTGGAAAACCAAGACAACACCACTGTGGTTCTCACTCACTAGTATTCCCTTGTTATGATGAACAAAATTTCAATGTATAGAGCAAGGCATAGACACAAAGGTGAGCAAATTTGGGTGTCAATATTAAGTAAATTATTTAGGTAGTTGTAAAACGAGACCCTCTTTTTCTCCTCCATATTGCATTATTTTCAAATCATCTGAATTCCCAAGCTAAGAAACTATTGGCTAGAGATTGCCTCTGTTGCCACAGTCTTCCCAGTAAATACTGGTGAGAGCTAGGAACAAAACTTAATAAAAGCTTTCTTGTATGTTCTCTGCTGCCCTGGCATAGCATTAAATGGGTATGGATGGTCTTTCAACAATAGCCCACACTGAAGCAAAAAGTAACCCTGAGCTAATCCCTTCTACTACTAGCTAACCCCATCCACTGCCTCAAAAAGTTACTAAAGAGTATAACAAAAGAAACAAAAGGATGAAGATACTAACAGGAGTCACAACACCCTCTCCCCTGCAAGTTTAACAGTCCAACCTCCTCAACCAACCGCCAAGTTGGCTGTTATTTTGCAAAGTAATCTGTGTTAGACCAACAGGTAATCCCTCTGTAGTTATTTCTGATTTAGGAAATAAGCATTTGTGTTTATTTTGTGGCCATAGTGAATCCTCACGCTGTAGCCTCAAGGGTTAAAGCCAGATAGAGCTGAAAGAAATGCTTTTAAAAGCTGTCCTTCAGGAGGCGGCCCTAGATCAGCTACATTTTGTAGGACAGCTTCCCCATGACCTCAGTGAGAGTATCAGAAATCTTCTTAGTGCAATGCGATCTCTTCTGTGTGCAGTTGGCCCTTTGCTTTGTGGTTTGAGCTTCAGCAGAATTCCATATGGCTGACGGTAAAGCAGAGAAGAATCCCAGGAGGGCCAAGAAAAGGTGGATTCCTGTTGCCAAAAGCTGCCTAGCAGTTTCCAGTCCATGATGTTCATCAACTTCTGAAAATCCCTGACGGCCAGCCAGGGACGTGTGGGAATGGCTCTGCCCAGTCAACCAGGAATCCCTCAGCACAGAAGCTCTTGAAGCGGCAAAAAGCATATCAAAACACTTAAGTGGAAACACTTAAGTGGAAACTTAGGAGACTTAGGACTCTCGTTAAGGCCACAATGGCCAATGGTGGTATAGTTTGACACAAACCTCTAACTAGGCAGAAGAACAACAGGAAAACTGTCTGAAATAGGCCTGGATTCCTTGTTCCCTCATGCTCAAGATGGCAACTTGGCTCACATGTCTGGTACCTGGGCTGGCATGGCTGGAGCAGCTAGGCTCTGGGCAACGTGGCTGTCTCTCTCCACATGGCTCGCTCGGGTTTGCTCACAACATAGCTGTTTCAGGAGAGTTGGATTTCTTACATGGTGGCGGACTTGCCCCAGAGCAAGCATCTCAAGAGAAGTGCGCAGCTCCTTATGACCTGTCCTTGAAAATCCCAGAACTTCACTTCTGCCAAATTCTATTGTTTAAGAAGTCATGAAGACCAGCCCAGATTTAAGGGGAGAGGAATTCAAGAATGCATCTTGAAGGGAGAGGAGCATGTGAGGTGGGAGATATTGTGTAGCCATCTTTGAAAAACACAATTTTCTGCATCTCAGGACTCCAAATTTTCTAACAACTGTCTAGTATTAGTAATTCTAGTGCACTGTATTTCTGTAAGAAAAACCCTAAATTTTGCTCTTGGTAATTCTATTTGGACAAATTGGAAATTTATTAAGCCTTTCAACTAACCAAACTTCTGAATTTGAGTTTTAACCATATTTAAGTGTTACTGTGATTTCAGAGAGGCTGTTGATTCTGAAGTAGTGGACTTTGATCGAGTTGACTTAAAAAACAACACTATTTGGATCTTAACTGTGATATAGACATTATAGTAATAGATCATTGGTGTTCTACTGACTATTTCTATTCTTTTTTTTTTTTTTTTTTGGCTGCTTTGGGTCTTCATTGCTGTGCACCGGCTTTCTCTAGTTGTGTCGAGCGGGGGGCTACTCTTCATTGCGTTGCGCGGGCTTCTCATTGCGGTGGCTTCTCTTGTTGCAGAGCACGGGCTCTAGGTGCATGGGCTTCGGTAGTTGTGGCACACGGCCTCAGTAGTTGTGGCTCGCGGGCTTAGTTGCTCCACGGCAAGTGGGATCTTCCCAGAGCAGGGATCAAACCCGTGTCCCCTGCATTGGCAGGTGGATTCTCAACCACTGCGCCACCAGGGAAGTCCAACTATTTCTATTCTTGAGGACAAATTCAACGTATGCCATCATTAAAACTTAAAAAAAGAAATGAGGACAAGGTAAGTACAGATAAAGCAGCACCCAGAAAATCTTCTAAGAATAATTAGAGACAACTTCACTAAGACCCAATAAGACTCAATACGCTCAACATCCATTGTTGAACTTGGAAGGATGAGCCCAAGAGAAATCTAAGTTATTAGAGCCAATCTCCTTCTTGTCATCTTTTAGGATCCACTCAGCAGAATGGGACTTGCATCTAGAAATAAGCACAGTCACCAGTGCAGAGCAAAGACCAGGAGTAGGAGTGGATGGGTGGGGAGGAGCACTGAACCTTCTCTACATGAGCACAAATAGAGAAGGGTCAGTCTGGAGGGCAGTCATCAAGTTATCAGTGTCGGGCTTCCGTGGTGGCGCAGTGGTTGAGAGTCCGCCTGCCAATGCAGGGGACATGGGTTCGTGCCCCGGTCCAGGAGGATCCCACATGCCGCGGAGCGGCTGGGCCCGTGAGCCATGGCCGCTAAGTCCGTGCGTCCGGAGACTGTGCTCCGCAACGGGAGAGGCCACGGCAGTGAGAGGCCCGCGTACCGCAAAAAGAAAAAATAATTAAAAATTATCAGGGTCTCCCAGGAGACAGGTAATGCAAAACAATAGAACCCCTGGCTGGGACATAACAGGATGTCCGTGAAAGCAGGCAACAAACCAGTTAGACACTAAGGGGTCCCCGGACAGCAAGAACGCCACAAAGGCCCGAGATTCAGGAGTAGGGGTGGTGGTGCTTGTATTCCCGAGAGAGTAAACACACGAAAGCAAAGGACACAGTTCTTTGAAACAAAACAGAATCAATACCAGCTCTGTTCTCTTCTGCCTGAGGTTATGACTAGTCCTGGGAGCAGAGGCAGAGCTGAGGTGAATATCAGCTGGTTAGATGTGGGAGTCCTCAGAAGCCCGTTTAAGGGGAGGAACTAAGCTTATTTGGTCAGAAATGAACACAGTGACTCTAAAAGTTGAGTGTGTCTCAGAATAGCCTAATTGGGTTGTTAAAAGTCACCCTTTGAACTCCACTCCCGAAGACTGTGGGTCAATATGTTGGGGTGCAGTTCAGGAATCTGCATTTTTATAACCACCCCAAGTGATTCTGCTGGCCCACATTCTGAGAATGATGGAAGTACAATCCTTTCCACTTGACCACAGGCTCAAGGATCACAAGGACAGCTGGGTTAAGGTTTTAGCCCACAAATAGAACAGTTAGAATTTGAGAGGACCTAAGAGGGCCTTCAACATAACCGAGCTTAGTGAATAATTCGTCAGAAATGATCCTATTTCGGAAGTTTTGCTTTTAAACAACTGCAGCAGAGCTGTAACTGCCACATCAGAGGTTTGAAATGTAGCTAGGAACATTTTGCATCATTAAAAAATGTCAAGCATTTGAGAAGTTTCCCGGCCTGATTTTAAAAGCTGCACGTTTGAAAATAAAGATACTTTTTCCCCTTAAAGTAAAAATAACCCTTGTTGATTGTAGAAACTTTAAAATTTAGATAAGCAAAAATAATATTTTTAAAGACCCATAATCCCACCACCCGGAGATAACCACAATTAACCCCTTTGTATGTATCTTTCCAGCCTTTGCCCAGACAAGTACACTCATATATGGGCTTGTTTTTCCTCCCCTTTGTTTTGATAAATGGGATAGTATTGTACTTTCCTGGGTAGTGGTAGTGGTTTTTAAAGTTTTTGTTTTAGAACCAGGCTCTGAGTTTACTCTCTAGCCCTTCTAGACCCTGTGGCCTTCCATCTCTACTTCCCTCCGTATCTTGGCTTCTTTCCTCTCTGTCTGTTGATCGGTTGTTACTTTGTGACCAAAACTGGGTGTTCTACAAATTACCGATAGATGGGGCAACATGCAGAAATCTCACAGGCATTGTGCCAAATGATAGAACCCGGGCACAGAGGAATACGCGCTGTGTGATCCCTTTTGTACAGATGAGTTGGGAAAGGCCCAACTCATCTGTAGAGGCAGAAAATAGATGAGTGTTTGCCTAGGTATGGTTTGAAGGAGATGATTACAAAGGGGCATGAGGGAACTTTGAGGGATAATTTAAATATTCTATATCTTGATTATGGTGGTTATTTCATGGGTGTGTACATTTGTCACAACTCTTTGAATTTAAGTTGGGTGTGTTTTATTGTACGTAAATTATGCCTCAACAAAGTTGATTTACCCTACACTAATTTATTATTCAAAATTCTAAGAGAGGGATTCTTACTGGCTCAGTTTGTGTTAGATATCCACTGTGAGTCCTGTCAGCCAAGGGTGGAGGGCCACTGTAAGAGACAGAGATTGGGGTATATTCCCAGCTCACAACAAGCTTCCCTTCTCCAAAAATAGCCCTGAGACTCAGGAGTGGACCCCAGTGGTCATGCCTGGGCAGTGGGACTCAGTCCACCTGTCACAGCTGGCTGATGCAGGGTGGGCACATGACACAAGTCAGGCTAGTCCTCCCGCAGGAGTTTTCAAATGGGAACTTAGGAGAGAGAACCAGCATCTGGCTGGTGGGGACCTCTTCGGATGTGAGGCCCAGGTGCTGCCAGTAAGCAGGTCTGCTATCTTAGAAAAGAGTCAACATGCAGAGAAGTGCAAGACAGAGCAAAGTACTGGTAGAAAGGATTTCTCTGCAGTCAAGTGGGTGTGGAATAGGAATAATTTCAAACACCAACACTCTAAACGCACAGAGTCAACCACCCATTAGCTTTCCTCTTCCGGGACTAGAGAAAATTCCAGGGATGAGGCTTGATCTGAGTAGTTTATCAGAATTGCCAGAAGCAGGTATAAGAGGTATAAGCAGGTATAAAAGGGGAACCTCCACAGCCAGAGGAGCAAATGTAGGCATGTGAGCTAAGCAACCAGTGGGAGATCAGACATAGGAGGGAGTTAAATTGTGCTTTCCATGCCTATTTACTGAGCACCGGCTGTGTCCCCGAAACTGTTCTAGGTGCTGGCAATATAGCAGCGGATGAGGCAGATGAGGGCTCTGCTATCACGAAGCTTTCATTGTACTGGAGGGAGTAAGGCAATAAACAAACAAGAAACAGACACATGGAAATTCTAGATGGTGACACATTCAATGAAAACATAAACATAAGGAGATACTAGAAAGTGGCTTCAGCAGAGAGCTAGCCATCTTAGACAGAGGGGTCAAGAAAGGCTTAGCAATAGAGGTAGCATTTGAGTTGACAGAAGAAGGAGCCCCAAGCAGCAGGACCAGTTTCCACAAATGCACTGAGGAGCTCAAAGGTGTTTGAGAAAGTCCACAGGGGTGGAGTGAAACCAGCAAGGAGAGCAGAAGCAGGTGATGCCTGATGGGGAGGGGCCAGACTACACGGGTGAGGGGTTTGGTTTATGCTAAGGATGACGGGAAGACATTGGAATATTAAGAGAAAGTTTCCATTTGTAAAAGTTCCTGCTGGCTATTCCGCTGAACATGGAATGTAGGAGAGCAAAAATGGCAGTGGGGAGAACAGATAAGAGATCACAATAGTAAGTCCTGTTGGACACAAGTAGACAAGTAAAGATTTGGGATATGCATGACATCAGGAGTTGAAAACAGCAACAATAAAAAACAGGTGTTGGGCAAGAGTTTAAGGGTGTAGACCAGTGGTCCCCAACCTTTTTGGCACCAGGGAGCAGTTTCGTGCAAGACAATTCTTCTGTGGTCGGAGGGCGAGGGGGGATGGTTCAGGCGGTAATGCGAGCGATGGGGAGTGATGGGGAGCGGCAGAGGAAGCTCCGCTTGCTTACCTGCCGCTCACCTCCCGCTGTGCGACCCAGTTCCTAACAGGCCACGGACGGGTACTGGTCTGAGGCCTGGGGGTTTGGGACCCCTGGTGTAGACTATGAGCAAAGCAAGTTCATGTGACATGTAAGAGCCAACTTAAAACAGAATGTAGCTCGCCCAGCAGGCTTGGGGTGTCTGAGTCATACCACTGCCCTCAGTGCCCAGAGGCGCACGTGAGGCTCTGCTGCTGAAGTGGGGGAACCCCTCCACCATTTTTGGTCACATTTCAATGTCACCCAGACATCAAAACAATGAGGTTTGTGCCCTGATGTTTCAGATTTCTTAGGGACAACAGCTCTTTCAGCATCTTCGGAAGCCCCGCTCTCCCTAGCGCTCAGAGGGCAGTGTTGACTCCCCTCCCAAGACCCCCTCTGCTGGCATGGGCAAAGGTCATGCTCCTTCTTCAACAACTCTGTACAAATGGAGCCCCAAGAACAGACTCCTTCGGAGCCCCTACTTGCACTATCTCACCCCCATGGCCACATATGTCTAAATAGCCCAGTGGTGGACACAGTTAGGTTCAAGCCAAGACTGCTACAGAAGTATTATTTTAATTCTCCCTAATTAATCTCCTCTAACATGTTCAAATATTAAGACCTTATTAACAAAAATGATTTGGATAATCCAAGCTCGAAATAAGTACTTAACCAGCAATATCCCTAATCTGAGCTTTCTGTTGGACTTTTGAACATTTTCCTCCAATTTTGAAAAACAGAGAGACAAACCAAGTAACGGCAAATAAGACATGCTGTTGTAATCTCTAGGCTACACATGAGTACTAAACTGAGTGCCCAGACACCCAGATGTCAGTCCTCAGAGGTCAATCTCTTCCCACCAAAGTTCACTCTTTTCACTCTTTCCAATTTCTGAGCCAACTCTAATAGATGGATTATAGTTCAATAGCCTCAGCTTACTCAGGTTTTGACTATTAGGAATTAATTCACCTACTCTTCTAGTCAAGGGTCTGTTGGTTGCTAGAATCAAAGACTTATACCTGGAAAAACTAAACATGGGTTAGAGGAAGGGCAGCAACTGAGGCTGCTCTCTCACCTCCTTCTCTTTCTCAGCTGCCCCCCGCCCCCTTGCGCGTGTGCATATCTCCTCCATTCCTCTCCCATTTTCTTTTCTGGCCAGCTTCCTCTGCTTAGTCAGTGTCTCCATTGCCTCATACTTTAGGCCTGCACATCGCCTTTTAGGGCCACCCAACCTTAATTCTTTATAACTTGCCAGAACGCCTACCTCCCCGCCCTTAACCAACCTATCCCCCCAGGGAGGAATCTGATGGCCTAGCTTATATATTCCAGCTAGGCCACAAGTCACGTCACTGACCAGACCATGAATTAGCTGCCTTTGGACCTGAGATGTATCTCTGATTATATGGGTTATAACCAGGGGGCTCAGGATCACACGGTTTATGACATGATCACTCCAGTGCAACTGGATCTAGGGACAGCAGTCCCCCAGAAGAGAGAGTGCGTGGGCAGACATCCTAAAATGTCTTTTGGTACATCCTCCCCACTCTGGGGCCCAGTGGCCCAGTCATCACATTGGGTTCCTATGCTGCTACCCGAGTGCCCTTGCTGTCAGTGAAACCCAGGACAAACTACTCCCATGGGTGTCTCTCCCCAAGCATCTAGCTGATCCGGTGTCACCATCCTCCCCCTCTTCCTCACCTTTCCCCTAATTGTCTCAGTCCAGAGTTAGAGAAGTTCTTCTCACACCCTAATGGGCATACCCATGAACTGGGGATTAAAATGCATATTCTTATTCAGTCAGTCTGGGGTGGGACCTGAGATTTTGCATTTCGAACAAGCTTCCAGGGAGCACCAATGCTTCTGCTCCCAGGACCTCACTTGAAATAGCAAGGTGTCATAGAACTCAGCCTGTTTCCAGCTCTTTAGTTCTTACTGGGTTTTGTTCTTAATTTGTTGTTTGGAAGGCCCCAGCCCTGGTTCAGTAGGAGAGCATCACACTGAAAAGGCAAATTATGTGACAGCTAGAACCTGATGGTCAAGAGACTTGAAATTAATCATCTTTTAGGTGTAAGGTGGTGGAAGAAATGATATTTCTTAGAATTCTAGAAGAACTCCTCCTCAAGAGATAAGCTGAGTGCAGAAGATCGCACCATGATCCCTGGGGAAGCTCTGATTAGCTACCCCTGACATTTGCAGGCCCTGGGACTAATGCACTCACAGAGGCCCACACACCCTATGCCTAAATGTTAAAAATCATAGATCAGGTGAACACAATGCTAAATAAAATGTGTTCCACTCTCCAGTCTTGACAACTGTATCTTTGAAATGAAAATATTTAAAAATACATGTACAGCTATAGTTTTATATGCCCAAATCAGTAAATTATCAAAGGTTACCAAGAATAACTGTTGGAACTCTTGTCTTGCTGTTCAGTTGATGGGTCAGGGATGTTTGGGAGAGTAATAAAATAAAGCAAGCATACTTTGTAAGTTATTCTATATTTATTTCATGAAATTTATTTTTTGTACTTTGTACCTTCGTTTCAGCAAAATTATAACAAAATTGTGATAATCAACATTTTTCACATAGTTGTGTTCTGTTGACAGTAATGACCTAAAGGATTAAAAAAATATGTTCTTATTATATCCAAAGTGTAAAAAATTTGAATATAGTTTATCAAAATATAAATTAAGGGGAATTCCCTGGCAGTCCAATGGGCTCTGCGTGCTTCCATTGCAGGAGGCACTGGTTCGATCCCTGGTCAAGGAGTTAAGATCTCACATGCTGTGTGGCGTGGTCAAAAATTAAAAATAAAAATAAAATAAATAGATGAAGTATAAAATCAAAATAATTACTTTTCATAAACTTTCAAAGTTCTTATTTATTTATTTACTTTTGGCTGCATTGGGTCTTCGTTGCGGTGTGTGGGCTTCTCATTGCCGTGGCTTCTCTTGTTGCAGAGCGTGGGCTCTAGGCACATGGGCTTCAGTAGTTGTGGCACGTGGGCTCAGTAGTCGTGGCATGTGGGCTCAGTTGCTCCATGGCATGTGGGAATCTTCCTGGACCAGGGCTCGAACCCATGTCCCGGGCACTGGCAGGTGGATTCTTAACCACTGCACCACCAGAGAAGTCCCTTATTTTACTTCTAAAATACTTAATGTTAGCTATTAGAATTAAAAGGCAATACAATTATATTTAATAAATATCAAAATTTTAAATGGAAATTACTTACATCAAGCCAAAATGTGTATTGGGTTTTGAAAATTTAGTTAAATCTTGTTAACTATTTTTATTTTTTAAATGAAGGGGGTCAATATGTAAAATGAAAAAAAAGCTATGCATTTACCAAACAGATGGAACTTTTCCAAGTTCAAAATACCAATGTGGTGCAAAGCCATCCCCAGGTCGATGTTCTGGCTGCAGTGCGTCCCATCTAAAAGGTGCCTGCTACTTCTTCCTCTCCTTAGATTATTTTGCTTATTAGAGTCTGGTGTTCCCAGGGGATCTAAGTGCTGGTGGGAACAAAAGCAAACAAGATGCCTTTGCAAACATTCCCTGTTCTTTTGACCTTCGAGGGACCTGCTAGGAAATGGAAAGGCTTGCTTGGCTTCCTGAGAAAACTGTAGCAAAAGGACTTTTCAACTGGTTATTATTTTTGGGAACTGTTCAGATTTCTCTAAACCCATTTTTCCCCCCTAACAGAACAGGAGTAAAGAAATCCAAAGATTATCTTGAAAATAGAGGCAATGCTACCCTGTCTCCCTGTGTGCTGTAGCAGTTAGGTTTTGATAGTATATGTATTTGAGTAGGCCCTTTCTCCAGACATGGTCAAAACTCAAAATGTTATGAATATCTGATTTAAACTTAAAGAGCTTTTCTATGAATTAGAGAAAGAAAGAAAGAAATTATTAGTACTTTTGGATAAGACGGTGACTTTGAAGGCTAACATCTAATTCCATACCACCTTGCAACCCCAGTTCCTGAAAGAAAGGAATAAAACACGAGTAAAAGAGAATCAGTACCAGAGCTAGAAGAGGATAAAGGATATCATTGAAGAACTTCTACTGGACTACAGCAGGTAGTCTGCATTGAAGGAAAAACACCTTGACCTTGACTCTTTTTCCCTTCAGGAAGCAGAGTCCTGCAGTAATTGGAGATCCTGGATCCCACTGACTCTCCTAATTAGAAGGAACAGAAAATGAAAGGTAAAATTTGGCCCTAAGTCATCACTCCACTTGCAATCTCTTTTACCTTTAAAAAAACAGTTGTGTGTGAGGCCCAAGGTTACAAGTGACTACCTCATAAAGAAGGTGGAGGGAGTGCCTTCCTGAGTTGGTGGCCACAACAATAGGCTAGATTCTACCTGGGGCCTGGGGGCCCCCAGGCTTGTCACACACCCATCAGAGAAAGCTGGCAGAGGTGCATCATCAAACACATAGAATCAAAATCTCTGCCCATCAGTTTATAGCCCTGGAGCCCTTCCTTCTACCCTTAGGCTGAGAATCGAAGAGGCTTTCAAATTAAGAAGAGCCTCAAAGCTGCATCTGGGAGAGGTGGGGAGGTGGGGGGAGATAGTGATGGGATCCCAAGAGAATCACTTTACTCATTTCAGGGCCTTATAGGACATTTAGAGAAATCTCTCAATTTTCAAAGCTCAAGAGGTAGAAAAAAACCAACATGGGAACCATGAAAACCTCTTGTATCATAAAGGGAAGGGAACATGGCACTCGTGAGGAAAACCACGCTGTTCAGTAAGGTGAAGTGTAGTGTGCTGAGGAGAATGAAATATTCCTTTATGCACCGAATACATAATTTCTCACAGGGAGTGAAATGTCTTTGTTCAAGAACATATCTCGCAAAGCATGACTGGCTTTGAAGAGGAAGCCTTCTAGGCATAGCCAAGATGGCTGGTGAACAAGAAGATGGAGAGATAAGAAAATGAACCTGAATTGGGAGGGGTTGGAGCAGATCAGAAGGGGCATGATGTGGGGAGGGTCTGAGGAGAAGGGCTAGAAGTTCAACAAGTTGAGGGGAAGGTAGGCCCTGAGCAGAGAAGAGAAATCTGGAGTAAAGTTTAGACGACAACCCCATTTATGTCCCGATGTTGCAGTCTGGAGCATTCTGACCCAGTAAGAAATGGGCATCTCTCTTAGCAAAAGAAAACTCTAAACTTGTCTCCCCAGAACTGTGTAGTCCAAGATGGTAGCCGCTAACCACACGTGGCTATTTACATTTAAATTAAGTAAAATGTAATAAAATTAAAAATTCAATGCCTCAGTCACACCAGCCACATTTCAAGGACTCAATAGACAGACATGGCTAGTGGCTTCCATATAGATGGCTTAGATATGAAACATTTCCAGCATCACAGAAAATTCTGCTGGGATAGCTGTGGTCTAGAGAATCCCTTATGCTCTCCCACCTAATAGAAATTAAAACAAAGGAAGCTAATTCTTTGGGTAACTATGATAGCCAGTGCAGAGATTATAAACATTCCTCTTCCTGGCGGGACACAGGGAAATTCCTTTGCCTTAAACTTTCTGTACTTAGTTGACTTTGGATGTTTAGGGGTTTTTATCAGAACTTGTTTTAGGAAGGAAGACTAGAATTTTTTTATTTTTAATCTTCTATCTGACTAAATCAGAGAGAATTCTTTGCCAAAATTCTTTGCTACTTCCTTTTCTTTCTTTCTTTTTTTGGACGTGCTGCGTTGTGAGGCATGCAGGATCTTAGTTCCCCTGACCAGGGGTTGTACGCGCACCCGCTGCGGTGGAAGCGTGGAGTCTTGACCACCGGACTGCCAGGGAAGTCCCCAATACTTGCAATTTTTAATCCAGTCTATTGTCTGTTTGGAAATCCCAGGAGTTGATTTGATGGAGTTGTTTTCTGGGTCAACAGGGGTCACAGTATTTTCTCAGGCCTCCTGCCTACCAGTTACTTCTCTAGGATGCCAAGAAGCTTGTTTCTTGTTTATTGGATACTGTATTTAACCTATCAGCTTGACAAAGATCAATAGCACACGTTATATGTTGATGTTGGAATTAAGTACAAATTGTTACAACCATTATAGAGAGTGATATGGTAATCTCTATCAAAATTACCAATGTACCTGCCCTTTGACTCAGCAATTCCCCTTCATGAATTTATCCTACAGATATATTCATGAAGCATAAAATGATATATGCCCCAGGTTATTCATTGTCATACTGTTTAGAAGCCTGGGAACAACCTAACTGTCCAAAAATAAGAGGACTGCTTAAGTAGGTTATACTATCCATATAACAGAATATTATGAAACCATACAAAAGGAAGAAAAAGCTCTTTATGTAGTAGTTGGGAACAATTTCCAAGATATATTGTTCGGTGAAAAATAACCTGCCATCATTTGCGTTCTTTAAAAAAAAGGGGATGGAGTAGGGGAAGGATATGTGTAATTTCTATATGTGTATAGACTGTCTCTGGAAGATGAGGGAAATGAGGGGCTGCTGGGGAAGGGGATGGTGGGAAGGAAACTTTAATGTCCAAATAGACTAAATGTCCTATGGTACCTTTTGAGTGTTGTACTATGTGGACCAATTGCCTGTTAAAAATACACATTTTTAAAAAGAGAAAATTGAGTTTTCCAGAGGGCTCCTTCACCTCAAATCTTTCTTTCACAGTTTTTGTTAACCGATGAATATGAGTTTAGAATTAGAAAAATAGCTTGTGTGTCTGGTAACATGGCAGACTAGCTAACTACTGACTCTCCCTCTGAGCAGTCAATTACCACAATGAAATAGTAACAGTATCATCTGGAAAGTATCTGTGAGCTGTCCAGAAAGCTAGAAATCCTCAGGCTAGGAGCAGAGGAGAGCACTGAAGGCAGCTTTGACCCTGAGGTCTTTGCCAGATCTGGTGAACTTGACTGACTTCATGACCCAGCAAGGCTCTGGGGCCTGCAGAATGTGAGGATTTTAGTAACAGAGCCCCTCACCAATACGGGCTTCCAAATGTCCACACCCTCATGGTAAAGATGAATTAAAAATGCCACCCTGCTCCCAGCAGTCTACAAGGAAAATAGCCTGTCTTAAATCTTGGCACTGAGGACGGTGGGGAACTCCTTCCCTAAGCCCACCCCCAAGAAATCTGAAAGCCAAGCTGGTTCTCACCCAGGGATGCAGCCTGAACTTTAAAACCCCAAACTGAGGATGTACATTGGCAGACAGTGTTCTCCAGTGCCCGACAGAAACAAGCACAGATTCTTTCTGAAAAACTCCACTTTTAGGTTTGGGCTCAAAGAATTTCTCTAGATAAATTAGAAGAAAATTGAGAAAAATCAATAAACACAAAAGGAAACAAGGCATCACAAATGGTAGCCTACAGGACACAAATGCAGAATCAGACTTGTAAAAACACCTGATATTGACATTATCAGAGCTGGGACATTCAAATTGGGACACTTAGAAGTCTGAGTAACGAGCAAGGGCTGTTGAAAATGAACAAAACAGAACTTGTAGAAGTAAAATCGATTTACTTTATGCAGATAAAATCTCCAATGGAAGAGTTTGTCCTCCTCAAAAAACCTATAAAGCATGTGCAATGCCCACCAGAGACCTGTGTGTGGCAAGCATTGTTAATTGCTTACCCAACAGACCTCAGCTTTTAATTGGGTATAAGGCGGTGGTAGCTTCAAGGGAGGTTGGCCTCCTCTCAAGCCCCAGGGGCTGAATCCTGATTGGTCAGACTCTAAGCAAATCACAGTTGTCTGCTCCCTTTGCCTGTCATTGATAGGCAAGGGTATGTGAAGTCATTATAAGCATTAAGATGTGAGAGAAAGTCTGCTGGGGACTTTTGAGAAAGTCCTAAAAAAGAGGACTTTGCTCCTAAAGAGAGGTGAATGGCGAGAATTAGACGTTTTCTAATGCTAGGCATTGATATCTGCAGTGTGAAGCACAGAGCTGCAGCAGCCATCTTAGGACCATGAGGGGAGCTGACCTGTGACATTGAAGGGGACAGGCCAGTGCACTGAAGATGAAATGGCAAGAACTTAAGTCCTTGATGACCCAATTTGACTGGTAAGTTCACCAACTCTGAAGCCACCCGACTTCCAGAATTCTTGTTCTGTGAATATACTTTTCATTATTGTTGAAGCAATTTTGAGTTGAGCTTTCAGTGACTTACATCAGGAAGCTTCCTGACCGACACACCAGGCTCTCACAGTGCAACACACACCTAGGGCAGCAGGTCAAATCCAGACAAGGGCAACAGGGACTAAATTCACAGCCAGCTGGCAGCTCACCTGGAGCTTCTTGGAAAACTGTGATTTGGCCTCTTACCAGCTTCCTGAGGACAAGGGTCCAGGGGCAATGGAATGTGTTTTGGCCCTTAAGACTGAAGAAAAGTACCTGTTTTACACCAAGAGTCCAGCTTTGACGTCATTGATTTAGTTACTCATTATAAGTCTGTAGACACTAGGTTAGATATAAGGACAAACAGAGGTGTAGAGCAAACACAGTGCGTCTTCTGAGTCCCCTCCCTTCCCCACTCACCAATCGCCTTTATAGTGCCATACCCACCCCTCTCTGCGGTTAGAGGCGCCTCTCCCTGACTTTTTCACAGGAGACAGAATGATGCTCCATCTGAGAGTTTGTGTTGGGCTGGATCCAACCCAGCTTGGACCTTAAAAACTAAGGAATCAGGCTGAACTCTCAGACAGCCCCAGCCTGCATTGGGGTGAACTCTCTTCCCTAGCCCTATCCTTCTGTTCAACACGTCCACTCTGAACCTAAAGATGGGCTGGAATCAAACGCCCCTATAGGAATTCATGGATTCATCCAAAAGCCATTCATTATAAAGGCACAGGAGGAGTTCACCATGCTCTGCTATGCCTCTGTGATCTTGCACATGCTATTAACTCTCCTTGTTCACCTGACAAGCTCATACTCACTCTTCAAGACCAGCTTGAACATTATCTCCTCTGTGAAGATACCGTAATTCCCAATCTCCCTTCTCACCAGTACCCCTTCTTGACGGAGGGAATTGCCCCTTCCTCCACACTCCCAGCATGCTTTGGACAATGTCTGTTCACTCAGTATTGAAAAATCTTTTGTTTGTGTCCATTTCTCTCTCCATGACTTATTCATCTTCGTATCTCTATTTGTGACATATAAGAAATCCTCATTAAATGTTTATTGAAATGAAATGAGACGGCCTGAAATAATGAAAGCTTTTCTGGATCGTGATGTCCGTTGCACAGTGGAATGTCCCATAGCCTCTATTCTGCTGTTGCCTGCAGAGTCATTTCCCCTTGGGGATGTGGACTTGAGGTAGTAGAACAGTTCTGTTTCCTTCCATTCAAGGAAGGCACAGAAACACACAAAGGAAATATCTTTACTGAGATTGAACAGATTCTTTTACAGTTGCTATTTGGATCTCCTGGATTCCAGGGGTCTCTAGGGCTCCCATAATGTTGCACCAGGTTGCAAACACTTTAACATCCTGATAAACCCATCTATTTGTATTCTTTATTCAAACATGTTACTGCTCTAGTAAGTATGCATATGACTGAGAAAACAGTAATTTCAAAAAGATTAAAATAAGACCCCCCCACTAGAATATGTAAAGAACTCTTACAACCTACAATAAAAAAAAAATATCCAATTAAAAGTGGATAGGGCTTCCCTAGTGGCGCAGTGGTTGAGAGTCCACCTGCCGATGCAGGGGACGCGGATTCGTGCCCCGGTCTGGGAAGATCCCACATGCCACGGAGCAGCTGGGCCCGTGAGCCATGGCCGCTGAGCCTGCACGTCTGGAGCCTGTGCTCCGCAACGGGAGAGGCCACAACAGTGAGAGGCCCGCGTACAACAACAACAACAACAAAAAAGTGGATAAAGGCTCTGAATAGACATTTCTCCAAAAAAGACATACAAATGGCTAATAAGCTCATGAAAAGCTGCTCAACATTATTATTCATCAAGGAAATGCAAATCAAAACTACAATGAGATACTATTTCATACTCACTAGGAGGGCTATAATAGAAAAAACAGATAATAACAAGTGTTGGTGAGGATGTGGAGAAATTGGAGCACTCATATACTATTGGAGGGAAAGTAAAATGGTGCAGCCACTTTGGAAAATAGTTTGGAATTCCTCCAAAAGTTAAACATAGAGTTACCATATGAACCAGCAATTCCACTTCTAGATATATACCCAAGAGAAAGGAAAACATACGTCCACACAAAAACTTGTACGTGAGTATTCATAGCAGCATTATTCATGATAGCCAAAAAGCAGAAATAGCCCCAAAGCCCATCAACTGATGAATGGATAAACAAAATGCAGTACATGCATAGGAAGGAATATTATTTGGCAATAAAGCAGTGATTCATGCTACAATATGGATGAACCTTGAAAACATCATGAAACTGCATATTATAGGATTCTATTTATATGAAAGTTTTCAGAATAGGCAAATTCATAGAGACAGGAAGTACATTAGCAGTTGCCTGGGACTGGAGGGGTGGGGATGGGAAGGGGAGAGTGACTTCTGGTGGGCACGGTGTTCCTTTTTTGGATGATGACATTGTTACAATGGTTGCACAATTTTTTTTTTTTTTTTTTTTGGCCATGCTTCGAAGCTTGCAGGATCTCAGTTCCCTGACCAGGGATCGAAACCAGGCCCTCAGCAGTGAAAGCACGTAGTCCTAACCACTGGACCGCCAGGGAATTCCCCACAATTCTTGAATATAGTAAAAACCACTGAGTTGTACACCTCAAATGGGTGAATTGCATGGCATATGAATATGTCATTAAAGCTGTTTTATTTATTAGATAGATAGATAGATAGATAGATAGATAGATAGATAGATAGATAGATGATAGATAGATAGATAGGTGATAAACCAACCCCAAACAGAAGCAGCAGCCCGCCTTCTTCCTGTTTCCATGGCAGGGAGTTCTGACCTGTTTGTCTTTAATCCGTTTATCTCCCTGTTGACTGGGATCCACCCAGCCCAGCAAACTCATGTTTGCTCTGCAGTAACATCCCTAGGATGTGCCAGGCCTCAGGCCTGACTTTTCTCTGCAGTCCTTGCCAGCTAGGTCAGTGTCGGGGAGGCAAACAGCCGGGGCTGGCCCTTTGGCAAATGTGTGACAATACAAGGGCGTGAGAAGCAGTCAGAGAGCCCCCTTATAGGCTCCCTTGGACAGCATGCTGGGGTCCTTTCTTCCAGTTGAACCTCCTGTCGCTGAGCCAGGAGGTGAAGCCAGATTCCAGTGTGTGGGACTGGAAATAGGAAAGCACTTCCCCAGGGCAGGACAGGCTCTGGGGGCTCATTACAGTGAAAAGGAAGACAACACACACGACCAAGCACTGCCCAGTGAAGACTCTGTGCTATTTACTTTACATACTGATCTCATTTAATTCTTCCAATGATCCTGTGAGGTGTGAAGGAGGGACTTTTTAAATTCCTGCTTTACAAATGACGGAACTCAAGTTCAAAGAGGTTAAGTAACTTGACTAAAGTTGTATGACTAGAAGTATGTGAGCCAGGTTCTGCTCTTAAAAAAAGAAAAAAAGATTCCAACTAGCTTATACATCCCACAATAGTGGACTGGTTTAATTAATTATCCTTCATTTATACAGTGGGACACTATACAGATGTGAAAAAGAAGTAGGCTTGCAGGCTTCCCTGGTGGCGTAGTGGTTAAGAATCCGCCTGCCAATGCAGGGGACACAGGTTCGAACCCTGGTCCGGGAAGATCCCACATGCTGCGGAGCAACTAAGGCCGTGCGCCACAACTACTGAGCCTATGTTCTAGCGCCTGCAAGCCACAACTACTGAGCCCGAGTGCTACAACTACCAAAGCCCACGCACCTAGAGCCCATGCTCCGCAACAAGAGAAGCCACCGCAATGAGAAGCCCGTGCACCGCAACGAAGAGTTGCCCCCTCTCGCCACAACTAGAGAAAGCCCGCGCTCAGCAACAAAGATTCAATGCAGCCAAAAATAAATAAAAATAAATACATTTATTAAAAAAAAGAAGTAGGCATGCATTAAATAATAATGTGGAATGATCACCATGATGTATTTTTAAGTGAGAAAAGCAAGGTACAGAATGGTATATGGAGTATTCTACCATTTGTCTAAAGGAGGGAAGCAAAGATACATATATTTATAATTGCTTGTTTCTGAATAAAATAACTCTGAAAGGACATATAAGAGGCTAGGGACATTGTTTGCTTCTGGGGAAGGTATGATTGTCAGGCTCCAAGATCCCCCCCAGATTTCTAGCCTTCTGATAGTCACATCCTGTATGGGCTATTTTGGGCTGACTTGTTAGTCACACCAATAGGACATCACAGAAATGATGGTGTGTGACTTCCAAGACTAGGGCATAAGACATTGTGGATTATGTCTTCTTCTCTCTTGGATAATTCATTGACATGTCATAAGGATACTCAAGCTGCCCTATGGAGAGGTCCAGGTAGAGAAGAACTGAGGCCTCCTGCCAACAACCATGGGAGTGACCCATCTTGGAAGAGGATCCTCCAGCTCCAGTCAGGCTTTCAGATGACTGCAGCCCCAGCTGGCATTTGACTGTGGCTTCATGAGAGACCCAGAGACAGAACCAGCAGCTAAGATGTGCCCAGATTCCTGACCCACTGAAAGTACATGAACTAATCAATATTTACTGGTTTTTTAATAAGCGGCTAAGTTTTGGGTTAATTTGTTATGCAGCATTAGATAACTAATATAGATTTGGGGGCTGCTATAACAAATATCTAAAAATGTGGAAGTGCTTTGGAACAGGGCAGTGGGCAGAAGCTGGAAGGACTTTGAGGGGAGAGTTTGTGAAAGCTCAAGATACCTTGAACAAGACTATTTATACAAACCCAGTGGTATCTGGAGAAAATGTGGACTTATAGGAAAATGTTACTGGAAACTGGGGGATATGGAATACAGTTAGGGACTGGAGGGCTAGGGGATGGGAGTGGGAAAGAGACTTTTCACTTTGAACCTTTTGAATATTTAATGTAGTACCTATATAAAAACATAAACTGATAACATTTAAATAATAATTTTTAAAATGAGGCTTAGAATGTGATCTCCATGATTCAAGGTGACTTCTAGGATCTCTGGTCACTGCTGCCCCTCTCCCTGCTATGATGCACAGGCCACCACAGCTCTCAATGGTCCCATTTTCAGGAGGACTAGAAAGGTCCGAGTGTCCCTGTCCCCAAAGGCCATGGCCAGTGTTCTCCCGGTGTACTTCAGGGGATGCAGGGAGCTTTGGGATATTTGGATTTGTTCCTTAAATGTCTTTTCTTTCCTCTTTTTCATCTCTTTGTTGTTGTTGTTGTTCTACTTTCTGGAAGATTTCCTTGATTTCACTTCCAGTTATTCTTTGGACTGTTTTATTTCTCCATCATATGGTCAATGTTCAAGGACTTCTACCTGTTCTCTGTTTCTTTTTTGGAGCTTCCTAATCTCATTGTATGATTATAAGATCTTCCCTTACCTAGCTGAGATATTAATTAAAACTTTAATTATTGGTCTCTTTTCTATGTTGTCTCTGTTCCTCAGAGATCCTTTCTTCTCTTTTTTCCCCTTCATTTTGTTTGCCTTTTCTCCTTTACAGCTTGAGGTGTCTAAAAACGTCTGGTGTGCACTGGTTCCCTGCTTATATTTAAAAAGGAGGCTTTAAAACTCTCATTGGGGCTTCCCTGGTGGCGCAGTGGTTGAGAGTCCGCCTGCCGATGCAGGGGACACGGGTTCGTGCCCCGGTCCGGGAAGATCCCACATGCCGCAGAGCGGCTGGGCCCGTGAGCCATGGCAGCTGGGCCTGCGCGTCTGGAGCCTGCGCGTCTGGAGCCTGTGCTCCGCGACGGGAGAGGCCACAGCAGTGAGAGGCGCGTGTACCGCAAAAAAAAAAAAAAAAGTCTCATTGGAAACTACATGTGGGAACAGGCTTTGTTCACTGAAGGTAGCTCCTTAGCCTAATGGAGAAGGAGATGATTTTTTTCTTACCAAGCTCCCTAATGTCCTCATATAAAGGATTTTTCTCTGGGGTTTTTTGGTTTCCCAGAGGAAAATCCCTAATATACTACCTAAGATGTAACAACCGGGTTACAGGCATTCTGGGAGCAGACAAGAATGGGGAAGAAGGGGAAGCTGAGGGTCCAACATTTTGTCAAGTATTTGATCCCCTTGTGTTCAGTCCTATGCTTCCGTCTTTGCCCTCTCCTCTTCCTGGAGCCCTTTAAATTAATTTAGTCTACATTTTGGGGATGGGGTGGTCTTACCAGATTTTGTGTTAATTCCCCTGTCTTCACTCTCAGCCAGACCTTCCCTCTACTGTACCTTGTAGCCTTGACCTCTTAGGGGTTTAGGGGGAAATCCCCCTATTCTCACCAGTCTCCCCTCTGCTAGCATTTTAGTTTCTATTTTCTTCTGCTATGCTAGATCTTTTATCACTCTCCTGCCTTCCCCAAAACATCTTGAAATTTCTTATGTCTTCTCTCCTATTCTCTTTGTCCTAAGGCTTTTTTTTTTTTTTTTTTTTTTTTTTTTTGCTGTACTTGGGCCTCTCACCGTTGTGGCCTCTCCCGTTGCGGAGCAAAGGCTGCGGATGCGCAGGCTCAGCAGCCATGGCTCACGGGCCCAGCCGCTCCGCGGCATGTGGGATCTTCCCGGACCGGGGCACGAACCCATGTCCCCTACATCGGCAGGCGGACTCTCAACCACTGCACCACCAGGGAAGCCCCTGTCCTAAGGCTTTTTTAAAAAAAAATTTATTTACATATTTATTTAGGCTGCTCCAGGACTTAGTTGTGGCATGTGGGATCTAGTTACCTGACCAGGGATCGAACCCGGGCCCCCTGCTCTGGGAGCTCGAAGTCTTACCCACTGGACCACCAGGGAAGTCCTTTTTTTTTTTTAATTCCTTTACTAATGTTTAAGTTGTGTCTCCGTAAGAAGATAAGAAAATCTCTTATAATCCATCTGCTCTGTTTAACTGGACATAGCTCACATTTTCCTAAAATGCAGTACAGACTCAACAAAACACACCTGTGCGCAGGATTCAGCTCATCACCAGTTTCAACCAAGATACTGCCAGTGTGGGCTCTAATAAGTGGGTCAAAGCTAGCTGCCAGCCAGATAAAGATCTTACCTGGATGGGGAGGCAGAGCCTAGGGATTTGGGGAAACCCTGAGGTAGAGCGATAATACCCTAAAAGGATTAACAATTGAACATTAAATTCAACTATGCTTATATGACAACTCCCATCTGATTGGGTTTATCTGGTGTCTGGTATTGACCTGGAGTGTCAGGTTTTTTGGCTTCTTGTCTAATTAGACAGATATTTAACTGGTTATGTAAATGTCCTTTCTTTTATCATTAAGAATATTTCTTGATTGGGAAAATAACTGGTAAGTATGGTGATATGATTTCTGTGTAGATAAGCAGTTTCCTTTATACTAAGCACAGGAAGATGAGAATACCCAGGAAACTATAGCATTCATAAGGCATACTGATTGGACATTAGTTAAACTTATTTTTTTATTATTATTTAATTTATTTTTAATTAATTTATTTTTGGCTGTGTTGGGTCTTCGTTGCTGCATGCGGGCTTTCCTCTAGATGCTGTGAGCGGGGGCTACTCTTCATTGCAGTGGGTGTGCTTCTCATTGCGGTGGCTTCTCTTGTTGCAGAGCACGGGCTCTAGGTGCACAGGCTCTAGGTGCACAGGCTTCAGTAGTTGTGGCATGAGAGCTCAGCAGTTGTGGCTCACGGGCTCTAGAGCGCAGGTTCAGTAGTTGTGGCACATGGGCTTTGTTGCTCTGCGGCATGTGGGATCTTCACGGACCAGGGCTCGAACCCGTGTGCCCTGCACTGGCAGGCGGATTCTTAACCACTGCGCCACCAGGGAAGTCCAGCCATTTCCACTTTTTGACAGCTCTTCTACATTCGAAAATGAAGAGGTGCCAAAATAGAGAGTGTCAGGCAGAAATGCTTTAGGCTACCAATTACCTAAAACCTGATTTATTGTTCAAGAAATGAGTTTGTTTCCTGGCATAGTAAGAAGTCTGGAGATGATGTTGGTATTGCTTCCACTGGACCCCAAGCAATTTCTATCTTCCTCATTCATCATCTCTAACAAGCTAGCTTTGGGACCCATGTACCACCTCTTACCCCTAAGATGGTCACTGTAGTTCCAAGCATCATGGCCTCATTCAAGGTAAGAATGAGGGTGAATGCGGGTAGCACCAGCAGCTTTGGTCCCATTTGTCAAGGAAGCAAAAGTTTTCCCAGAAGCTCTCAGGGTTCTACTTTATTGGCCAGAACAATGTCACGTAGCACTCTCAGCTGCAAGAAATTCTGGGAAAGAGAGTATTTCCCCACCCAGACTATATGATGGAAGAGGCCAAGGAGAATGGAATTGGGAATTGGTATTAGATTAGTCAACCTGCAGGGTCTGATGCCTTGGCTTACAAAAATTGCAGCCTATATATTTTTTAAATTTTATTTATTTTTGGCTGCGTTGGGTCTTCGTTGCTGCACGCGGGCTCTCTCTAGTTGCGGTGAGCGGGGGCTACTCTTTGTTGTGGTGCACGGGCTTCTTATTGTGGTGGCTTCTCTTGCTGCGGAGCATGGGCTGTAGGCATGCAGGCTTCAGTAGTTGTGGCGTGTGGGCTCAGTAGTTGCGGCACACGGGCTTAGTCGCTCCGCGGTGTGTGGGATCTTCCTGGACCAGGGATTGAACCCGTGTCCCCTGCACTGGTAGGCGGATTCCTAACCATTGTGCCACCAGGGAAGCCCTGCAGCCTATTTTTAATGTTGCCATTTACCAAATTATTTTAGCTCTCTATACTGATACAGGTATACAGAAAATGAGCTATAATTGTGCCACTCTTGGAAGGCAATTAGAAATTTATATTTTAAATACTTAATATGAAGTGCCTTGCTGGCAGTGTGGTCCGGAATGAGAAACAAATTGAAAGACTTCTTTCAACGCTATCAGTGAATTTCTGTGACTGTATAGATTGAATTCCAGAGAACTGACCAAGTCTAAAATCGAGGTATCTTGATTTAGTGATGTAGATTTAGGTGAACTAGGCAATGACCAACTTCCTAATACCATCCCCAGAATTAGACCACCACCCACCCCACTGCATCCCCCCCGCCCCCGCCCCCCTTGCTGCACCTGGTCAGAAATGCTGGAAGCCCTGATCCTCGCTCCAGGGCTGGCTCCTTTACAGCTGTGCTTGCAGCTGGCCAGCTGGCCGGAGACCCCACTGGAAGGAAAGCAGGAGGCGAGGCTTAGGCAGCCCTGCACGGCCTGCCACCTCCTCCTTCTAAGAGAGGTTTGTGAGAGGGAGAGAAGCCAGGAGGGTGTGACAAGTGGAAAGGAGTCTTTCCCCGACCTCTCCCAACTTATCCAGATTGTACCGTTTCCCTTTCTTCCTCGAAGTTGATACTCTTCTCCATATTACAGGAGATATGTCAGCTACAGTCCAGCTCCTGCCTGGCCTTCAAAGAAGGCGAGTGTTTGTCACGCATTAGCCTCTTCCTCCTCCTCCCCCGTCAAACGATCTCTCAACCAAGCTTGGGAGAAATGAACCTTCCCTTCCTCCTGGAACATATTCAGGACTTCATTTCTCCTTGGGATTGCTCAATTTCCCTTCCTGTGTTTGCAGTTTCCCCCGGCATGTGACCTGCATTTGGCAACTCTTGTCCTGGGGTGTTGGGGACGGTGGAGTTATGCCTCTCACACCACGTTTCTGTACCACGAAGTCAAATTGCACTTTTTGGCTAGACCCACCTGTCCGCTGTCCCTGCCGAGGGCTCTCCTCTGCCCAGCTGCCAGCTCCAGGACCTGTCTTCCTTGTGCACCAGCTCAAGTAGCCGGAGGACATTTCTCTCTCCCTCCCTCTCCCTCTGTCTCCTTTTTTTTTTTGGCCCCAGCACTTCCTATGTTTCAGTGGGGAGAGTGTAGCAGATCTGGATTCCTGGTGTTGCGGGGGCATGGCACACATGAAGCTTCTATCTGGGGTGATGTTTCTGACTGTGTAGCTTTGAGCCTAGTTCTCAATGGTTCTGTGAACTTCCCATTAACCTTTTGAGACATCTTCTGCTTAATTCAGTCATTCCATTTCTATGGATTCCAGCTGGGAACCATGACAGCCAGTAGTAGTTGAGTCCCTGACCTGACCTTCCAAGCCTGACTTTCTCATCAGTTTCCGCTTGAAGTAAGAGAAGGGACCCAGACCATGTGTCAGGGAAGGATATTAACGTACTCACGTTGTTCTTTTGTGTTGGGGGAGGCCGTGCTGTGGACACTGCACTCCACCCAGAAGTTGGAACCACATGCTTTAGTCTTCATTTTGTCAAAACTAACCCGCTGACCTTAGACAAGTCATTTTCCCTCCATGGGTTTCCTCATTTATCAGATGGTCTAAGTGAAGATGCAGATCAAAAGATGCCACATTTCCACATGGTTCCTGTTCTTGGAGCCTAAGTTTCATCACAGTGGCTCCACTTAATAGGCTATTTTTGTTTTTCCTGTAATAACTTGTAACTATAGTTCAAGCAAAAAAACTTTACGCATGGTTAATTTTATTGCCCCGTACCAGTCCTAGTTTCCAACCCCAGACTCAGCTGTATCCCAGCTTTAAAAGCCCAAGAGCTGGAACTCTACAAAACAAGGATTAAAATATGTGTATTCAAGCTATTTATAGGGACTGGGTCTGGGAAGCGTGTCTTCATTCTACTTATGGGTGGCATGGTCTTTACTTACGGATGGTGACGGTTTATGAAATCAGCCCGGGCTTGGGCCTTGGATCCTGGCTCTGAGTGGCCTTGAGTGAGGACCATACAGGTTCCCACATACTGCTCCATGCTGCCAGCTAATGGGTTGGGACTGACTTACTGTCCCAAGAAGGCTGTGAGTTTCTCAGGAGCAGGAACCATGTCTTAAATGGATTTCATGTCCCCTCTTACCTCTCTCACTTCGACTTTTATATACCTATGTATATGTGGAACATCTCTGGAAAACCACCCAAGAAACTGACAGCAGTGGGGGCCTCAGGGAAGACTGGAGTCAGGAGGAAGTGAGAGATTAACTCTTCCCTGTACACTCTTGAGTATTTGACCATGAACGTAATGTAATTACAGTATTTTTAAACTGCTTAATAGAGAAATAAGAAAACTCACATCTCCATTTTTATTTCATTTTACACAATAGTGTATTTGTTCAACCCCTCATTTGGGGGCATTCTGATTTCTCTGTCTGGTTAGAGGTTGTTGCTCACCTCTCTTCAACCTGGGAAGGCCTCCCAGAGGAGGTGGCTTCTGACGGATGAGTAGGAGCTAGTCAGGTGAGGGAAGGCATTCCAAGCAGAGGGAGCATTAATAAGGTGTGGGGCTTGTGAGAAAATGCAAGGAAGGTGGAATTGGTGGACATCAGCCTGAAGGGGTGGGATAGGTCATTTAGGGCTCCTGAAGCATCCTGGCAACTTGAATCCCTGGACTTTATCCCCAACACAGTGAGAAGCCACTGAAAGGATTTTAGATTGGTGAGTGATACTGATCAACTGTATAAATCAGCAACTCAGATTATGAGCAGTTCCCATGGCTTGTTGGTAAGACAGCTGGATTCTCATCTCCTAAGACCGTCAGACTAATGGTGTGATCGTGGGACCCTCACCAGAACATCAGGTTATACTACTTTTTGCGGGACTGTCAGTGTCTCTGCTATTTAGAGGCAGAGGGTCTTTAGAAGGTCAGTGTTACTGTCCTAGATGATATCTGGGGTGATGTTCACGGGGGATTTCATGGAATCAGATTTTTAGTGATGGGGAAAACTTAGGAATCCAATTCAGTTACAAATCCAAGTATTTTTGAGGAGCACTTGTGCTTCTGCAGACATGTTTAACATGAAAACCTTCTTCTGATCCTAAATGCCTTGAAATAAGTTAAAGACCACCTGTGTAATCTTAGAAGCTCAGATTCTGAGACATTGTCAGAGGGATCCAGTTCTTCCTACAAATGTTCTCCGAGCACTGAGTCTATGGCAGCATGAAACCTGACAAGCAAATATCCCTGCCCTCTGTGAGGTCAGTCTAGCAAAATACAAGAGGATATGAGAGAAATGGGATAATTTAAAACAGGAAGTTTTACTGTTGAACTCTGATATTAAAATGAGAACAGAGAAGAAAACGTGTATATCTTCAAGTTCAAGCCAAGGTTTTTTTATATGTTAAGGATTTTACCAGTTTTCTCTGGGGCTAACATGGGTCTCACCAGTGATGGCCAACATTTCCTGAGCTATAAATTGCATATCATTTTCCCAGGCTTTAGCTGCAACACCATGGCCCTTATTTTCATTTGAGGGAGGCTGGGTAGATAATAATTAATACTTACGAAGTTTCGCATTTAGTTTAGTAAAAGTTGGAATGAAATACATCTAATGCAAAAAGAAAAATGCAAAGGGGAATTTACAATTCAAACCAGAACACTTTCGAGAGTGACAGGGATGCAATTTAGTAATTTCATCCTGAAAACAGGTATGAACTGAGGCTGTCCCAGGGAAAGCAGGCACCTTTGCTGTGTATCACTTAGCGAACTCACTCTGTTACCAAATTGATTGACTGGACCTGCCCCGGGATCCTAGCCTGGGCCGAGACTCCTTGTCTTGACCAGGGAGGTTCTCTTTCCAAGCGGATTCGCGCAGCCAGTGACGAAACCCGTGCTGAGACTGGAAGAGCACAAGCTTTATTCAGTGGTCAAAGGACAGAGAAGAGGGAGCTTTGTTTGCAAATCAAAACTTCCCAACCCAATTCAGGCAGAGACACCAAATATATAGGAGGGTTGAGGTAAGAGGGAGGGAATTGGAAAGAGTGGGAGGATTATTCGTGACATCCAAGAACGGTGGTGTGGTTTGGCCCCGGAATTGACGCAGCACTCCTCTTCAGTCCTTGTTTGGGCTTTTCTGATTGTTGTCATGGCAACTGTCAACTGTCATGGCGCTGGTGGGTGTGTCATTTAGTTAATGTATTACAATGAGCTTATAATGAGGCTCAAGGTCTACTGGAAGTCACATCTTCTGCCACCTTGGGCCTAGATGCTTATAACTAGTTCTTGTTTTTTTCTCTTTGCAGCTTCCTCCTGAAACTTAGATAAGAGCTGTTGGTTTCCATTTGAAGACAGGGCAGGGGTAGGATTCTGGGGCTACAGCCTTGGTAACAATTCTACTTAGAACCAAAGAAAGGCCAACTATTAGTTTATTCATAAATAAAGGTTGGTTTATTCATAAATAAGGGTTGACCACGCCCCACCCCCATAAGCAGTCTGGAAGTGGGGTGTTGCTGGTGGCCCAGTGGCCCCAGAGTGCAAGGGTGGAAGGCCCTGATTCCCTTGGCCTTTCCCTCCAAGTGCCAAGATGACAGATCCAGCCACTGCAGCCACGTCAGAAGAAGAAAAGGTGCAGTCCTGGGACCATGAAAGCTGAGGCTTTCCAGAAACCCTACGGGACTTGTGCTTATTCACCACTGGCCAGAGCTGTCTTGTAGCTTCCAAGTGCAAGGGAGGTGAGAAGGTGTGTTTTCAATGAAGGAGTAAACCAAGGAAAGAGAAAGTTGGAAGGGCTTTGGGTCCAACCTACAGAGTGTCCGCCATAGGCTCCAAGTGGGAAACACACACAGAGCTGTGGGAGCAGAAGAGAACACACCTAACTCTGCAGAGGTGCTGAGGGTGATGGAAACCCAGCCTCCGCTGACTCGATGGATGGAGAGCTCCGCACATGGGTGCTGAGGGTGAGAAAGGGTGTCGTAGGCAGAGCTCACCACATACAGCACAGGGCCAGGCTCAGGAAATTAGGCCCAGCGGGTAGGAAGGGGCCAGATGCTAATGAGTTTGATTTTCATTGGCTATGAAATCATCGGAGGGCTTCCAATGTAGATTTCAGGGCATCCCCGGATCTGCCTAATCAGAACCTCCAGGGGATGCCCAGCAAGTTTGGGAAAGCTGGCTCCAGTCTCGACCAGGGGTTCTCAAAGTGTAGGTGCTGCCTAAAGCCACCCACAGCAGCACCACCACCACCACCCCGCCCTACACACACACCAGGCATCAGAATGGCAGTCCTTCTGGTGAGGGTGCCGCTTGGTGAGGGGATGGTCACTGGGTCACTGCTCTCCTGTCAGGTTGGCTGGGCCAGGAATGAAGGTGGACCAGTTCTGCAGGTGGGGTGAAAACAAAACCCGGAAAACAGCAACAGAGTTATCCAGGTTCTTTCTGAATGTGACTGAGACCATTCCTGAACCGTCCCAGCCAGGGGCCCTCCTTCCCGGGGAGCCAGAGGGAACTGGGAGAAAGATGAGTCATCAGTCCCTGGCTGGGGTTTCCAGTGGGGCTCACCCACGCTCAGGGCTCCCCGACCACCCCTCCCTCTTTAAAATCTAACTCCTCACCTCCCCCACTGCGGAGTTAGCCTGGGGAAGATGGTTCAACAATAACTCCTGGGCTGGAGGGAGGGAAGGAAGGAGGTAGAGGACCCAGACGCTGGTGCTTTACCCGCTGGGCTAATTCGGAATTAACCTGCTATCAGCAACACTAGTTTTGCAGGTAAAGCACCATTTGTCTTGAGTCAGATATATATCCCCAATAAATCTCAGCGACCTCTGGGACTCTGGGCTGGCATTGGTATTGGTAGCTAGAGAAGACATAGGAGAAAACCACAGCACTAATTTACAATGTGTAGTGCTGGCCCTCAACATGTGAGGTCGGTCACCTTCCCATCTCCCCTTTTATTTCATCAACAAACAATCCTTTGAGAACTTGCCATCTGCAAGAGGCTGTGATGGCCCTGAGGCCCCAGGAAGAAAGGCAAGCCCTTCAGTTTGGAGCAGAGGAGACAATAAAGGTGTGATAAATAAATAAGCAAAGGAGACTTCCCTGGTGGCGCAGTGGTTAAGAATCTGCCTGCCAATGCAGGGGATGGGTTCGACTCCTGGTCCAGGAAGATTCCACATGCTGCAGAGCAACTAAGCCCACGTGCTGCAACTACCGAGCCTGTGTGCTGCAACTACTGAAGCCGGCGCGCCTAGAGCCCGTGCTCTGCAGCTAGAGAAGCCACCGCAATGAGTAGTCTGTGCACCGCAACGAAGAGTAGCCCCCGCCCTCCGCAACAAGAGAAAGCCCAACACAGCCAAAAAAAATAAAAATAAGTAAGCAAAGAGCTGTGACAACACAACACTGGGGCTGTCAAGGAGGGGCATTAACCTGGAATAGAATAGGGGCAGGGGGTGGGGTGCAGGCAAGGAAGTCTGAGCCAGTCTTGAAAAGTCAGCTCTAGTTGACCAACCAAAAGGAAGTTTTCTTTTCCCCCAGAGGGATCACATGGGGATTTCAGGGATAAAACAGGTGGTGTTTACAGACTTTTCTTCTCCCACCTTCACCCCCCACCCAACCCCGGAAACTTCACTTCCATGCCCAGTTAGACTAACTTTTAGTACTTTGTGATCCAGACATTGAGCAGAAAAGGTCCAAAGGGGAAAGTGTTTACTGAGGGTGGAGTGGGGGGGGAGAGTGAGTCTTCTGATAAAGAGTGGAATGGGGAAGAGGGAGGGAGGCGGGTGTCACTCCTGGCTGTTGAACTGCTTCTGGAACTGGGCCCTGCTGTACAGTTTAATCAGTGGGCTTGGAGGTGGCTTTCCCTCAAATCTTGGCATCTAGAGCCCTATGGCTCTGCTCCGCCCATCAGCCACGCTAATCGCAGTAGCCACCCATTCATTCACTCATTCATTGAGACAGAAGATACAGCCATGGGCAAAAGAAAACCTCTGACCTTATGGACTTCTGTCCCAGTGGGGAGACAGGCAAAGAACAATCAAACCAGTAAGGGATGAAGAGCAGCAAGAAAGAGAGGGGGAAAGGGAGGGGGAAAGAGAGGGGGAGAGGGAGGGGGAGAGGTAGGGGAGAGGGGGGGAGAGGGAGGGGGAGAGGGAGGGGAAGAGGAGGTATACTAGTTTACTGTGTTGGGGGAAGGCCTCCTCTGTAATAAGGTAACAGGTGGGCAGAGACCTGAAGGAGTGATGGAGGAAGGAGCCGTGTAGATAGGTATCTGGGGGAATCACATTCCAGGTGGAGAGAGCAGCACCTGCAAAGGTCCTGAGGCAGGACTGCGGGGGAACCCCAAGCTTGCCAGTGCTGCTGAAACAGGATGAGCAAAGCAGGGAGTTCCCTGTAAGAGAAGAGACCCAGAAGGAGTTTAAGAGCACCAGCTTTGCAGTCATGCCTGCCTGGGACCTGCTGTTTAGTAGCTGTCTACACTTAGGCAAATTGCCTAATTCTCCCTACGGCTCATTCTCCTTGTCTATAAAGTGGAAGGAACAGCGTTATTGCCCTTGTGGGGTTCCTGTTACTGAACCATACTTGGGTCTGCTTGCCCGTAGCGCAGCAAAGCCAATCCACTGACACTGGGTTGTGGTGAAGAAAAGTACAGTGTTTATTGCATGGCGCCAAGCAAAGAGAACGATGTTCAAAAGACCCGAACTCCCCAGTGGCTTTCAGGGAAGGGGTTTTAAAGACAGTGTGATGGAATGCGTCGCAGGATGCGTGATCAGCTCGTGGACAGTCCTCTGATTGGTTGATGGTGAGGTAACAGGGTGATGTTTCAGGAATCTCAATTGTCAACCTTCTGGTCTGGGGTCTACATCCTGGTGGCCAGCATGCGGTTAACTTCCTCCACCTGATGGGGGGTTCAGTATCTTTAAGACAACTCAAGGTCATGGCTCAGATTATTATCTATAGCCTTTGAGGAGGAAGCAAAGGTCCTTTGTTTTTATGGCTAAACTATTATTATTTTGTCTTGCTTGTCTGTTTTCCTTTGATTCTGCATGTTCTGACTTCTCCGATTAAATTTGCTCTTTAGAACTTGGGGAAGGCCTAGGAGGCTAAATCTTTTCCATCAGCAAGAGACGTGGGATGAGGGGTTGGGGCGGGGAGGTCTATCCCCGGGAAGGCCCCACAGGGTCCTGCTCAGTTTCATTCCACATACTTTTATTATACGTACAGTGTACATGTTCATTATTTACTTTAACATTTTCCCAAAGAGATTTTTCCAACAACACATGCTAAATTTTTTTCTTTTTTTCCAATTTTTTAAATTTGAATTTTATTTTATTTATTTATTTTATACAGCAGGTCTTTTTTTAAAAAAAATTTTTGGTATGTTTTATTTTCATTTACTTCAGTGTATTTTTTTTTAAAGATTTAATTTTATTTTTGGCTGCGTTGGGTCTTCATTGCTGCGTGCAGGCTTTCTGTGGTTGTGGCGAGTGGGGGCTACTCTTCATTGCAGCGTGCAGGCTTCTCATTGCGGTGGCTTCTCTTGTTGAGGAGCACGGGCTCTAGGCGCGTGGACTTCAGTAGTTGTGGCACGTGGGCTCAGTAGTTGTGGCTCGCGGGCTCTAGAGTGCAGGCTCAGTAGTTGTGGTGCACGGGCTTAGTTGCTCCGCGGCATGT
This sequence comes from Grampus griseus, assembly GCF_964374135.1. Classification (NCBI taxonomy): domain Eukaryota; kingdom Metazoa; phylum Chordata; class Mammalia; order Artiodactyla; family Delphinidae; genus Grampus; species Grampus griseus. Next base: position 54,365,443 of record NC_139014.1, read on the forward strand.
GGGATCGTCACGGACCAGGGCTCGATCCTGTGTCCCCTGCATTGGCAGGTGGATTCTTAACAACTGCACCACCAGGGGAGTCCCAGTATGTTCTTATTAGTTATCTATTACCCAATTTTTTTTTATTGCAGAAAAATATACATAAAATTGACCATCTTAACCACTTTTAAATTTGCAGTTCAGGAGTATATTCACGTGTTGGGCAGCCATCACCACCATCCACCCCCACAACTACTGTCATCTTGTAAAACGGAAACTCTCCATCCACTAAACTGTAACTCTACATACCCCCTCCTCCCAGCCCCTTGCTGCTACCATTCTACTTTCGATCTCTATGAATTTAACTACCCTAAGTATCTCATGTAAATGGAATTATATGGTATTTGTCCTTTCATGACTGGCTTATTACACTTTTTTTTTTTTTTGGCCAAGCCACGAGGCATGTGGGATCTTAGTTCCCCGACCAGGGATGGAACCCGCTCCCCCCAGCAAAGGAAGCGCAGTGTCTTAACCACCGGACCACCAAGGAAGTCCCTGGCTTATTTCACTTAGCATAATGTCCTCCAATTTCATCCACGTTGTAGCATGTGTCAGAATTTCCCTCCTTTTCAAGGCTGAATACTATTCCATTGTATGTCTATGCCACATTTTGTTTATCTATTCATCCGTAGGTGAACACGCTTTGGCTGTTGTGAAGCATGCTGCTGTGAATGTGGGTGTACAAATATCTCTTCAAGACCCTGTTTTCAATTCTTTCAAGTATATACCCCCAAGAGGAATTGCCACATCATATGGTCGTTCTATTTTTAATTTTTTGAGGAACCTCCCTACTGTTTTCTGCAACATCTGCACCCTTTTACAGTCCCACCAAAAGTGCACAAGGGCTCCAATTTCTCCGCATCCTCACCAACACTTGTTATTTTCTGGGATTTTTGGGATAGTTCACATCCTACTGGGTGTGAAGTATCTTTTTTTTTTTTCCGATATGCGGGCCTCTCACTGTTGTGGCCTCTCCCGTTGCGGAGCACAGGCTCCGGATGCACAGGCTCAGCGACCATGGCTCACGGGCCCAGCTGCTCCGCGTCATGTGGGATCTTCCCGGACCGGGGCGCAAACCCGCGTCCCCTGCATCAGCAGGCGGACTCTCAACCACTGCGCCACCAGGGAAGCCCAGTATCTTTTTTTAGTTTTATAAAAACATCTTAAATCACATGATAACTGCGTGTCTCCCATGCTGTGTTTGAGGTACGTGGGCATCACATACCAGCAATCAGAAATTACTCTCACTGCTTCCCCCATTCCTCAAGGCAGGGGCTTGCCATTGTTACCCCGGAGCTCTGGTACAGGCACCAAAAGCAAGGCCAGAGGAGTGCAGAGCTTGGCTGGGTCTCAGCAAGACAGTTGCCAGAGTCAGGGTCAGGTTTCAGTTATCTTCAGACGGAAGCAGAACATTTCTCTTTGAATCAGTACTTCCTCCCACTTTCTTTTCATTTTGAGCAAACAGAAACCCTAAGATTTAAAACCCTTTCCAAGGAGCTCTGAGCTATGGTCAGCGTAAGGAAGCAACTGTCTTGCTTTTAATCTTCAGTTTTGAACCGGAGTCATTGGGAGGTCCCTTGGCTACTGGTCCTTGGAATGGTCTCTGGAATGTGGGCAGATGGTAGCAGGTCCTGTCTCTGCCCATCCCTGTTTGACCCCTGTCTCCTCCAGGCATTGCACACCATATCTGGTCTGGAGGGTTCCGTGTAATCACGCCCCCTGCTCACCCCCTCTGAACTTCTCAGGAACCCACACCCTGCCCTGGCCCCGCTCACTGCACTGTTTGTACACTTCATCCTAGAAGCACGGCATGACACAGCTTCTCTCTCCTCGGCACATACCCCCGGCTCCCTGCTCTTCTCGGCCCCCTGCTCTTGGCTGTCCTCATAACACAGTGCATCCTCCGTGGCTGGCCCACGGGTCTATGACGGTGGGAGAGACGGGCACAGGCCTCACCCTGGAAAAGCCTGGCATAGCAGGAGAAACATAGTAATGACAATCAGCAAATTGAGTGCTGCATTAAGGAAAAACTAAGAGCTGCATTAGATAAAAAGTAAAGGTCCCGAGGCCAAAGGTGGAGAATCGGGAGGAAGAGCTTGCCGCTGAGCCAGGAGCTGGAGGCCCATCGCAAACGTGGCCCTTGCAGGTGAGGCTTGGGAGGGGGGAAGGTCCCTGTCCGTAGGGAGAAGATCTCCGACTGTTGCTGATGGGCTGGCAGGAAGTGTGATGGGCATCGGGCATCCAGTTGCCTCTGCTGGACTTCAGAGGTGCCCAAGACGGGGGTGGTGGTGCCAGTCGACGGGCCAGGTGACCAGGTCAGGGTCTGTCAGCTGCGATGGCTGCATCACACAGCAGACATTGAACCTAGTCTGGGATAGTCAAGATAAAAGGTTTAGAAAAAGGCATGGTTAAAAAAAAGAAAATGAAAAAACATTAAAGAAAAAAAAAAACAAGAAAAGAAAAAGGCATGTGATTTTCTTCCTTGTTTGTTTTTTACTAAAAACAGTAACTCCTCACCAATAACATGATGGCAATAGCTCTCTCCTAGTGATCACGTGGTAGGTGGCAGATGCTTTGCTAAATTCTTAACATGTATTATCTCATTTAATCCTCGGAACAATCTTAGGAGGCTTTATCACTATCTTCACTTTATAGATAAGTCTACTGAGGAGTTTATCTCTTAGGGAGGTTAAGTAACTTTAACAAGGTTCAAACAGAGATCTGTTTTACCCAGAGCTCAAATCTTTAGCCACCTAATTCTGCCTAAGTATAGGCATTTTCTTTAAACAGCTGGGATGGGTTTGACCTGGCCACAGGGCTTTCTTTAATTCCCAACTCCTTCACCTCAATTCACATTTAAACCAGTCCTCCAGTTTCTGCCTAAAAAAGCAATGCTTATCGTATTTAAATATTTACTAGAAGTCTCCATCTCTGTAATGGTGTATTTCCCGAATAATTTTTCTGATGGGGTCCAACCCCATTGTGAGAATTTTTCAGATTTTAACTATGAGAGGTGATGGTTGCATTAACTAATCCTATTGTGGTAATCATTTCTCACAATATACATATATCAGTTCATTAAGTTGTACATCTTAAACTTACACAGTGTTATCTGTCAATTATATCTCAATAAAGCTGGGGAAAAAAAGAAAGAATTTTGGGGAATTCCCTGGCGGTCCAGTAGTTAGGACGCAGCGCTTTCACTGCTGAGGTTGTGGGTTGGATCCCTGGTAGGGGAACTAATATCCCACAGACTGCGTGGCCAAAAAAAACACACACACACACACACACAAAAAAGGAAGAGTTTTGCTGAGGTAAATATTTTTCAAAGTAAGTAGGTCATTAAGTAGGGTTAGGAATCCTTTGTTATAAAGATTTTTGATGAATGGAATTTTCTGTAGCGAGCTTACTGTTTATATTAACTCTAAGCATACCTTTGTATCACCTCTGTCAGGCAATTTACCTTTGCTCACCCTTTGGGAAATGGTTTTACATTTGATAAAGAGGCCCAAAACAGACAATGCATCTCTGCTTTAATCCTTTAAGAAAAATACCTGCCTTTATGTCTGGCCCAACCTTAAAAATCAGGTAAATAACAGAGAGTAGGGACTCCGTAAAACTGTCCCTAAAAAAATGGGCAGAATGGGAAAAACTGTATTTACACTGGTAAGTACTGTATTTACAGTAAAACTGTATTTACACTGGTAACTGGGATTAATGTAGACCTCAGAGCTTTTAGTGACTTCTTCTGACCTCTCCTGGACACATTTGGGATTGCATGGCTCTCAGGTTCTTTAAAGCAACCAGCAAAATTAGAATTAAAGAGTTGAAGTATAAAGTGTTTCATCTAAATCCCTCATTTCTTGAGATAAAGAAAGTAAGGAGGGGCTTCCCTGGTGGCGCAGTGGTTAAGAATCCATCTGCCAATGCAGGTGACACGGGTTTGAGCCCTGGTCTGGGAAGATCCTACATGCCATGGAACAACTAGGCCCGTGTGCTACAACTACTGAACCTGTGCTCTAGAGCCCGCGAGCTGCAACTACTGAGCCCGTGCACCACAACTACTAAAGCCCATGCACCTAGATCCCGTGCTCCGCCACAAGTGAAGCCACCACAATGAGAAGCCCGCGCACCACAATGAAGAGTAGCCCCCGCTCGCCACAACTAGAGAAAGCCTGCGTGCAACAATGAAGGCCCAACGCAGCCAAGACAAATAAATAAATAAATTAATTAATTAAAAAAAAAGGTAAGGCCCGATGAGTTTATGTGACTTATCCAAGGTCATTCAGTTACATGGTGGCATATGCAGGACCAGTACCTAGATATGTATTATCTCATTTAATGATAAAACAGCGATATGCAAATAGTGGTGAACTCCACTGGGATGAATACTCTTTGGATTATCTACAGAGAACCATCATTATTAGAAATGGGAACAACTGGCATAGACAAAGTGGTTGATAACCAAGAATTAAAAATTAGGATTGTTGGGACTTCCCTGGTGGACCAGTGGGTAAGACTCTGTGCTCCCAGTGCAGGGGGCCTGGGTTTGATTCCTGGTTGGGGAACTAGATCCCACATGCATGGCACAACTAAGAAGTCCGCATGCCACAGCAGAGATCCTGCATGCTGCAACTAAGACCCGGTGCAACCAAAATAATAAATAGATAAATAAATATTTTTTTTAATTAGGATTGTTTGAGGAAGGTCATAATTGTTTGAGGAAGGTCATGTCCCATATCCTATAATCCCACAATTATCTTCAGTTACTATTTGATGATATATGTAGAGTAACAGAGAAAGATTCAGAGAATTCATTTTCACAAAAAGCTCTTTTTAGTTGCAAATTCCTCTTCTCAATTATGGTTTATTAAAGTTAGTTTGCTTTCCCAGAGGAAATTTTAACTGACTATAGGGAAAGAAAATTGCCCAGGGTTAAAAGGATTGCTCTTTTTAAGAAATGACTCTGCTAGTGTCCCTGCAAAGGCATTTGGGACCCAAAAGAGGTGTCCAGAGGTTTCTGGTGCTTCTTCGGCCATGAGTTCCAGGTCTCCCCTTTGAGGCATATCTGGATTAGAAAGCTGAATGACCACAAATATAAAGTCAACTTATTCCACATTTTGAAAGATCCAGATGCATAGCATTATCTAGATGAGTAGAATATCATATTTGAAAGCATAAAAGCTTTGGAGCCATGAAGTTAGTGGCTACTTACTAGCTGTGTGAACTTAGGTAGATTACTTAACCTCTCTGAGCCTCAGTGTCCTCAGCTATAAAATAAGACTCAGAAATGGTACCTCCCCAGAGAGTTGTTTGAGAGTAAACCAGACTGTGTGTGCAAATGCTTAGCACACAACCTGGTACAACAGGCCAAGGGGAGGGATAGTGTTGAGTTTCTCACATGATCCTAAATACATCAAATATTTTTTAAATTTTATTTTATCGAAGAATAGTTGATTTACAATGTTGTGTTAATTTCAGCTGTACAGCAAAGTGAATCAGTTATACATATACATACATTCTTTTTCGTATGCTTTTCCATTATGGTTTATCACAGGATATTGAATATAGTTCCCTGCGCTATACAGTAGGATCTTATTGTTTATCCATTCTATATATAATAGTTTGCATCTGCTAATCCCAATCTCCCAGTCTATCCCTCCCCCACCCTTGGCAACCACAAGTCTGTTCTCTATATCTGCGAGTCTGTCTCTGTTTCGTAGATAAGTTCATTTGTGTCATATTTTAAATATTTATTTATTTATTTATTTTAGCTGCACCAGGTCTCATTTGCAGCATGTGAACTCTTAGTTGTGGCATGCATACAGGATCTAGTTCCCCAACCAGGGATAGAACCCGGGCCCCCTGTATTGCGAGCGCAGAGTCTTACCCACTGGACCACCAGGAAGTCTTATGTATCATATTTTAGGTTCCACATATAAGTGATTTCATATGGTATTTGTCTTTTTCTGACTGACTTCATTTAGTATGGTATTCTCTAGGTCCATCAATGTTGCTGTAAATGGCATTATTTCATTTTTTTTTTATGGCTGAGTAGTATTCCATTGTATATATGTACCACATCATTTTTTTTTTAAAGGTTTATTTTATTCTTTTTTTTTTTCTTTTTGGCTACGTTGGGTTTTCGTTGCTGCGTGTGGGCTTTCTCTAGTTGTGCGTGGGCTTCTCACTGCAGTGGCTTCTCTTGTGGAGCACAGGCTCTAGACGTGCGGGCTTCAGCAGTTGTGGCACGCGGGCTCTAGAACACAGTCTCAGTGGTTGTGGCGCATGGGTTTAGTTGCTCTGCAGCATGTGGGATCTTCCCAGACCAGGGCTTGAACCCGTGTCCCCTGCATTGGCAGGCGGATTCTTAACCACTGGGCTGCCAGGGAAGCCCACCACATCATTTTTTATTTAAGTATTTATTTAGTTAGTTAGTTAGGCTGCTCTGGGTCTTAGCTGCAGGTTGCAGACTCTTAGTTGTGGCACACAGACTTCTTAGTTGCGGCATGTGGACTCTTAGTTGTGGCATGCAACTTAGGGGCTCTAATTCCCCGACCAGAGATCGAACCCGGGCCCCCTGCATTGGGAGCTCAGAGTCTTACCCACTGGACCACCAGGGAAGTTCCTGTACCAAATCTTCTTTATCCATTCATCTGTCAATAGGCATTTAGGTTGTTTCCATGTCTTGGCTGTTGTAAATAGTGCTGCTGTGAACACTGGGGTGCATGTATCTTTTCAAATTATAGTTTTGTTGGGATATATGCCCAGGAGTGGGACTGCTGGATCATTCTATTTTTAGCTTTTTGAGGAACCTCCATACTGTTCTCCATAGTGACTGCACCAACTTACATTCCCACCAACAGGGTAGAAGGGTTCCCTTTTCTCCACACCCTCTCCAGTATTGTAGACTTTTTAAATGATGGCCCTTCTGACTAGTGTGAGGTGGTACCTCATTGCAGTTTTGATTTGCATTTCTCTAATAATTAATTAGTGATGTTGAGCATTTTTTCATGTGCCCGTTGGCCATCTGTATGTTTTCTTTGGATAAATGTCTGTTTAGGTGTTCTGCCCAGTTTTCTTTCCTTTTTTTTTTTTTTTCCAGCACCACGTGGCATGCGGGATCTTAGTTCCCTGACCAGGGATTGAACCTGTACCTTCTGCAGTGAAAGTGTGTAGTCCTAACCGCTGGACTGCCAGGGAATTCCCATTCTGCCCCTGTTTTGTTTTTTTTTTTTTTTTTTCCTGCGGTACGCTGGCCTCTCACTGTTGTGGCCTCTCCCGTTGCGGAGCAACAGGCTCCGGACGCGCAGGCTCAGCGGCCATGGCTCACAGGCGCAGCCGCTCCGCGGCATGTGGGATCATGTGCCCCGGACCGGGGCACGAACCCGTGTCCCCTGCATCGGCAGGGGGACTCTCAACCACTGCGCCACCAGGGAAGCCCCATTCTGCCCATTTTTTTTCGATTGAATTGTTTGTTTTTTTGTTGTTGAGTTGTATGAGCTGTTTGTATATTTTGGAAATTGAGCCCTTGTCAGTCGCATCATTTGCAAATATTTTTCTCCCAGTCCATAGGTTGTCTTTTCATTTTGTTTATGATTTCCTTTGCTGTACAAATGCTTGTACATTTGATCAGGTCTCGTTTGTTTATTTTTGCTTTTATTTCTATTGCCTTAGGAGACTGACCTAAGAAAACATTGGTACAGTTTGTCAGAGAATGTTTTGCCTATGTTCTCTTCTAGGAGGTTTATGGTGTCATGTCTTTAAGTCTTTAAGCCATTTTGCATTTATTTTTGTGTATGGTGTGAGGGTGTGTTCTAACTTCATTGATTTACATATGGCAGTCCAGCTTTCCCAGCACCACTCGCTGAAGAGACTGTCTTTTTTCCATTGTAAATACAGAAGATCTTAGTGGTGAAAGTTATATTTGTTTTATCCACAAAATTACTAATTTATGTATTTATCATGAAGGAAGTTTCAATTCTGTCCCTCAAAGACCTAATAAAATCATCTAAAATGGACAAGACATATGTTCACAGAGGCTTTCAAAAGAGTAGTACGACATCCCCACTCCAATACTTTTTTGTTGTTTGCTTTTTGTGATTTTGTTGTGTCTTCTCCACAATAAAGAGTGCTCCTAAAACTTGGCAGTTAAATTGACTGACTGCGTATGTGTGTGTGCGTGTGCGTGTGCGTGTGTGTTTAAACATTTCATAAGCGTGTGCTTAGCACATTTCTTCAAGAGGAAACAAATCTTTGTCAATGAGAAACTGAAGACGTGATGCCTCCCTGAGTTAATGAAGTCAACCCAGCCTGTCTTTTGCTGCAATGAGAGAGGGGAAGTGTAATCCTTTCCCATTATATTAGAGCAGAAGTCACAGTGGGGTGCTACTGAGAAAGAGCTAAGGGGACAGGATTCTGGAGTTTTGAAATTCTTTAGCCAGAGCAGTGCTGCATTGATCAGTTTTGTGATTTATCTGCTCCCCTCAGGAAGATTTTGTTTACGCACAATTTTTTTTTTTTTTTTTTTGTGGCTGAAAAATATTTGAACAATAGAACACAGATCAAGTCCCATTTCCTCATTTTACATATGAGGAAACTGAGGCTCATGGAAGTGAAATGACTTACCACTATGTTAGAAGTAGAGCCAAAACTAGTGCCCAGGATGTGTATTGGTCAGAGATCGTGGTTGTCCATTATAGAAGCCAATTCTGGATAACTCAAGCAAAGGCTCACAGGGGCTGTCAGAATTCATGGGAATCTGAGAGTCAGACCTGGAAACATCAGCAACTAAGAGCCCTCTGGAGGGCCAAGAAGCTGGGCAGTGTTCACAGAAAGTCCAGAAATTGTTTCATAACCAGAGGAGCCTGTTCAAAATATTGATGCCTCTTCCGCCTCGACTGCAATGGATGGCGCCAACCTTTCTTTCTTAGTATCATGTCTTTTTTTTTAAATTTATTTTATTTTATTATTATTATTATTTTTTGGCTGTGTTGGGTCTTTGTCGCTCCACGCGGGCTTTCTCTACCTGCGGTGCGGGGGCTACTCTTCGTTGAGGTGAGCGGGCTTCTCATTGTGGTGGCTTCTCTTGTTGAGGAGCACGGGCTCTAGACGTGTGGGCTTCATTAGTTGCAGCTTGGGGGCTCAGTAGCTGTGGCTCACGGGCTCTAGAGCACAGGCTCTGTAGTTGTGGCACACGGGCTTAGTTGCTCTGTGGCATGTGGGATCTTCCCAGACCAGGGCTCAAACCCGTGTCTCCTGCATTGGCAGGCAGATTCTTAACCACTGTGCCACCAGGGAAGCCCAGTATCATGTCATTTGCTCAAGATTCAAAGTCCTCAGGGAAAGTACCTGGTTGACTGAGCTGAAGCCATGCACTCTTGTTGCAGCTGAACTTGAGCCAGGAGAGGCAGATCTGGCCCCTTGAGTTCCCATAGGAGAGCAGCACCGCAATGACCCATGCGCAATCAGGGAGGGATAATGCCCCAGAAGGAAATTTTGGATACGGTTTAGTGGGAATGGATGTGGGCAGCCCATGGGGCAACCACAGGGAGCCTGGTGGCATACAGCGGATTCTGACCACATGGATAGATTGCGCCAAACAGGAAGTGACACAGCAGGGAGGAAAGGATCCTTGTTGATGTTTAACCTGACTCTGACCTTTCCCAGGGTGAGCCTCTTTCCTGCTGTTACATCCTTGGTACAGTTGGGAAAACTCCACCAACTTATCACCGACATGAAACTAGTTATTTAAAAATCCTGTACCCATTGCCGAACAATGGCTCTTTTCGAAAATTATTTCTTAAAATGTAGGTCTACGTCCAAGGTTAGGATAAAGAGCTGGTCGGGTCTTTAGGGAAGTAATGATGGTCTATCAGTCCAGAGAAACAAAACCAATAGGTTGTGTATATACAGGCAGACCTCAGAGATATTGAGAGTTCTGTTCTAGACCACCAAAATTAAGCGAATATTGCAATAAAGTGAGTCACATGAATTTTTTGGATTCCCAGTGCATATAAAAGTTATGTTTACACTGTACTGTAGTCTATTAAGTGTGCTATAGCATTATGTCTTAAAAAAAGCAATGTAGAGACCTTAACTTAAAAATACTTTATTAGGGGCTTCCCTGGTGACGCAGTGGTCAAGAATCCACCTGCCGATGCAGGGGACACGGGTTCGAGCCCTGGCCAGGGAAGATCCCACATGCCGCAGAGCAACTAAGCCTGTGTGCCACAACTACTGAGCCCATGCACTGCAACTGCTGAAGCTCATGCACCTAGAGCCCGTGCTCTGCAACAAGAGAAGCCAACGCAATGAGAAGCCGGCGCATCACATGGAGAGTAGCCGCCGTGTGCTGCAACTAGAGAAAGCCCGCGCACAGCAACGAAGACCCAACGCAGCCAAAAGTTTTTTTAAATAATTAATTGATTTTTAAAAATATTATTAAAAAAATACTTTATTGGGACTTCACTGGTGGTCCAGTGGTTAAGACTCCATGCTCCCAGCGTGGGGGACCCTGATTTGATCCCTGGTCAGGCAACTAGAGCCCGCATGCATGCTGCAACTAAAGATCCCATGTGCCACAACTAAGACCTGGCACAGCCAAATAAACAAATAAATATTAAAAAAAAATAAAAATACTTCATTGCTAAAACATGCGAACCATCCTCTGAGCCTTCAGTAAGTCGTAGTCCTTTGTTTTGTTCTGCTTTTTTATTGAAATATTGTTGATTTACAATGTTTCAAGTGTATAGCAAAGTGATTCATTTTTATGTATACATAAACATATGTACATGTATATATGTATATATTCCAGCGAATGGTAATCTTTTTGCTGGTGGAGGGTCTTACCTTGATATTGGTGGCTGTAGCAATTTCTTAAAATAAGACAACAATGAAGTTTGCTGTATGGATTGACTCTTCCTTTCATGAATGATTTCTCTGTAACATGAAATGCAATTTGATAGCATTTTACCCACCATAGAACTTCTTTCAGATTTGGAGTCAGTCCTCTCAAACCCTGCTACTGCTTACAAATTTTATGTAGTATTCTAAATCCTTTGTTGTCATTTCAACAATCTTCACAGCATCTTCACCAGGAGTAGATTCCATCTCAGGAAATCAGTTTCCTTACACTCAGCTGCAGAGCAGCATACTCATTCTTCTTTGTGGAATGTGTTGCTACAAACGTTCAATTTGTAAAAAGTGGCAATATCTGCGAGGCGCCATAAAGTGCGGTACAATGAAACAAGGTATGCTGTATATGGAGAGAGGGATGTATTTTCAGGAATTGGCTCACTTGATTGTGGAGGCTGGTGAGTTCAAAATCTGCAGGGTAGGTGGGAGGCTGGAGACCCAGGGAAGCATTGCAGCTTGAGCCCAGTGTGGTCTGCTGGCAGAATTTCCTCTTCTTCTGGAGAAGTTGGTCTTTGTTCTTTCTTTTTTTTTTTTTAATTAATTAATTTTATTTTTATTTATTTTTGGATGTGTTGGGTCATCGTTACTGCACGCGGGCTTTCTCTACTAGTGGTGATCAGGGGCTACTCTTCGTTGTGGAGCACAGACTTCTCATTGTGGTGGCTTCTCTTGTGGCGGAGCACAGTCTCTAGGCACGCGGGCTTCAGTAGTTATGGCACATGGGCTCGGTAGTTGTGGCTCGTGGGCTCTAGAGCGCAGGCTCAGTAGTTGTGGCGCACAGGCTTTGTTGCTCTGCGGCACGTGGGATCTTCCCGTACCAGGGCTGGAACCTGTGTCCCCTGCATTGGCAGGCGGATTCTTAACCAGTGTGCCAGGAGGGAAGCCCGAGTTCGTCTTTTTTCTATCAAGGGCTTCAACTGGTTGGATGAGGCCCACCCACATCATGGTCATCTGCTTTATTCAAAGTCTACTACTTTAAATGTTAATCTCTTCCTAAAAATACCTTCACAGAAACATCTAGAATGTTTGACCAATATCTGGGTACCGTGACCTAACCAAGTTGACACATGAAATTGACCATCACACGTCTCAGAGAAACAGCTGGGGAGGTTTAAAGGACTTTACAGCCAGCTGTAGCCACAGTTGACCTTGGGCAGCCACTTTTCTCTTTGGGTTTCAGTGTCCTTATTTGTAAGGTGAGGGGCTTGAGTTGGGTGGTCTCTAACGGCTTGGGGGTAAAAGAGGAAGGTGAGTATAAACACTGAATTTATCCCCTCCCAGATTCTCATGGGGAATTTCCAACAGAGTTTTAAATGGTGAGAACTTGCTTCAGACGTGGAAACCAGGTAGAGTCCTATTTATGGGTTTCCTACCCAGCCCCCATTCCCTCCTTCCCAGCAGCACCCCAGCTTTTATTCAGGTTCCCATCTTCCCTCACATAACTGTGTGCTTCCAGAAGAACTGACCTCATGCCCAGCACCAAGAGTTGGCCTGCTTGCCCTGAGAGGACTTTTATCCCCCTGCCATTTATTGGTTCAAGAACCCCGTCAATTAACACACACCGATTCTCTGGACATGGGAACAAGTTCACAAAGGGGTTGGTAACCAGATGCAGCCAATAAGGTGTAAAGAGAAGTTTGCTGTAAGCTTCTGAAAAAGTTACATCCTCCTGCTTGAGAGATACCTACTAGAAGAGGCCATTTAGCTTCCTCTGCATGTGGTCAGGTGAGGCTCCGAATTGTGGCAGCCATCCTGCTACTAGTGCAAGACGAATCCAACTCAGGAGAATCCCAAGAACCAAAGCTAAAGCCCTGGTTGTATCATATCCAACCACCCCTAGTGATGAACTTTTCCAGTTATGGGACCCAATAAATCCTCTTTTTTTTTTTAGGCCAGTTTGAGTGGGGTTTGGGTTACTCGTAACAAACAGAACCCTTACAGACACAACACTATAAAGGATGCCATTGAAATGCTTCTGGACTTGGTGCTAGGCTAATTCTGACAGTGGAGGGTGAGAACAGGCAGACACAGCAGGACGGAAGCCTGCACAGCAGGGCTTTCTCTCCAAGCAGACAGCTGCACCAGGCAGTACCTGCATCCAGTAGGGCTTTCCCCCAAAACAAACAAACGGGGAGACATCACCGTATCTATGAAAAGATGCTGCAAATCCGAAGAAGAGGACCACCCTGGAGAATAAGGAGGAATTCTCCAATTTGAAGTAAGTTTACGCAACATTTTAGAAAATGTATGAAGTGGATGTTATTGTTTAATCTGCTCAGCATCCCTCCCCCACCTCTTTTGACAATTGGCTTCATTCAATGGACAGAGGTCTGGGAATGAGACCCAGGATAGACCGATAAGCCTATCCCCGAAATATTTCGTGAAGCCAGAAGAGAGGAATTCTATCGCTTCTTGGGTTACAGAGCTGAAAGGGTATGAATTTGGTATTACTAATGTTCTTGTTTCTAACCAGAGGGCAAAAATCCAACTGCAGTAGGAGAAAATGAAGCCAGTAAGGCTAAGCAAGGGGAGAGAGAGAGAGAGAGAGAGAGAGCCGGCACTGTGAAGACCCTGGTTTCAATCCCTCTCTGAGGTCCCTGGAGACATCCTCGTTTCTGAGACTCTGCCTTCATTCTGTCAGCTTCCCCAGTGTCTTTCCAATAAAGTCCCCGTTTCCCTCAAGCCACTTCCAGCTGGGTTTCTGTTTCTTGCATGTGAAAAGGCCCTGGCTCACAGAGCTTCTGCTTCATGTCCTTATCCAGCCAAATTGAAGGAAACATTGGCCAATACAGAGCAAGAAGTCGTAAGGAGGGATCCCTCTGAGATCCGGAAACATTTTCACGGAGAAGGAAACAACAAATGCCAAATGAAAAACTTCTTGGAGGCAGAGCTGCCAAAAATTAATTTAGTGAAGAAGATAAACTTAAGAAATTCACCTAGAACTCAGGATACATATGAAAATTACAAAACCAAAAGTGATGCGGAGGGCTTATTCAGGAGATCCAAGGTAGACATACAGGCTAACAGTTCTTTATTCAAAACCCCTGGAGTCAGATGCGCTTCTGGAGTCGGCATTTGGGGGGTTTTAGAGAGGTGACGTAGTGTATCCACGGATAATACATCCATCCCTCATGCGGTCTAGGTCAGCACTCTGCAATCAAAAATATTACATTTCTGCAGTGAAACACTGAGGGAAATAAATAAAGACAATAAATAGTCTCATATCATGCCTGGTCAGGGTTTACTGCCAAATAAGTGTTGCCACCTCCTGAGAAAAGTTTTGGTTTTCAGAGAATTTGAAGATTTTGGAATTCTGGCTAAAGGCAACTGTAACAGGAACCTCAAAAAACGAGCACAGAACTGATAAAATAGGAGAAACATTCAAAGAATCAAGGGGCGGGGGGGGGAGCATTCAAGAGCTGAAAATAGTGACACTGAAGTTCAAAAGGTCAAAGAGTGTGAGGTACAATTGATTTAAACAAGACCTAAATGCACTCTGGTCATGTTTTTAATTTGAAAGATGAAGAAAAAATCTATAAGAATATAGAAAATTCTAATAAATAATTTATTGCATTGATTTAATGACTCTATACCAAACTTTTTACCCTATACACACTAAATATTATTTGCTTCAAACACATATATTGCATTTATATAAATTGATCATCTACTGGGCTACAAGGAAAAGCTCAGTTGTTTCTGAAAAATAACTTGACCAACGTCGCCCAGCTGTTAGGTGATGGAGGTGGGTATTCAATCCAGAGCTCCACCTCTTTACTTCTTCTAATATCTTAATATTCTCCATGGAAAACAAGGGGGTAGTAATTCACTTCCAGGCACTTGATCACAGAGATAAGTATTAAACTTGAGCATAAAGTCTACAACTGGCTAAATGTTCAGAAACATGTAACTATTCAATAAGTGTTAGTTGGTTAAATAAATGAGTGAATGAGCTAATAAAAACATGAAATAAAAAAAAGCTCACCAAGGAATTTTGTATTTTACACGGGAGGTGCTCAAAGACACCACTCTTTTTTAGAACACATCTGAGACACGGTTGGGGAGGGCAGCTGTTTCTTTATAAAGCAAGCGATGTAGCCACGCTGCTATTAGGCACCATTAGAGGAAGCATTAAGACAAGGATGTACATGCGACCAAATTGCAGTAAAACTTCCCTAGGGTGACAGGGATCAATGGGAGATGGGGCCTCGAGAGCCTTAATGGGCTTCACTTACTCCCCCTCAAAACTTTTTAAGCTTCCCCCATGGAGACCAACCCCAGAATAATGCACATTTAATTCAGCTGCTAATGCAGGAAAATCAATAGCTCCGCACCACAGATAGTTTATTACACATAATCTCAAGTTTAACACATAAATAAATAATATACATAAACCATGGCATTTAAAGAGTACAATTTGGGGCTCCTTTTTTCCCCACAAATCAAAATACTTCTTATATCTTACTAAATATTTCACGTTAAAAATGATAAAGATTTTTTTAAAAATCTAGGCTGGAATCACTTGGAAAATTTTTCCTTTAAAATAATCATTATGGGGCTTCCCTGGTGGCGCAGTGGTTAAGAATCCACCTGCCAATGCAGGGGACACGGGTTCGAGCCCTGGCCCGGGAAGATCCCACATGCTGTAGAGCAACTAAGCCTGTGTGCCTCAACTACTGAGCCTGAGCTCTAGAGCCTGCGAGCCACAACTGCTGAGCCCACGTGCCACAACTACTGAAGCCCGCGCACCTAGAGCCTGTGCTCCACAACAAGAGAAGCCACCGCAATGAGAAGCCTGTGCACCACAACAAAGAGAAGCCTCCACTCACTGCAACTAGAGAAAGCCTGCACGCAGCAACGAAGATCTAACGCAGCCAAAAATAAAATAAATAAATTTAAAAAAATAAAATAATCATTATGATGGCTTTTATTTTAATAATACTTTACAAGTTGTTTTCATATACCTCACCATATTTTGAGCTTCCTCCTCACATCCTTGTGAGTTAGATGGGACAAGTAAACCTATTTAGCAGATGAAGAAACTTGAGAGGTGAGGAGAAAAGTCCAGCTTATAAGAACTGGGAATCTAACATCTAGCCAAAGGTATTTTTAGTCCTAACAGGGACTTGGTTCTGTTTGGAGCTGGTGGGGCTGGAAGCAGTTTTACCCTGAATTGTGTCTACCGCTGGAATTCACACATGTCTGGACTTGGTAAATTAGGCTCACCAGAGTCTTAGTTTTCTGGAAGCTTGTTTTGTAGGCTTTTGGAGACCTCAGGTAGAGAGAGTTGAGTTAATCATACCCCTTAATTCATGGCACATCACCATCATCTTCTTCTTCAAGGAATTGCTCTTATTTTGTTCAATTATAGTTTTCCTTTTATGCCCAATCCCCACTCCTTTTATATAAAGTTCAAAACAGGCAAAGCTATTCTCTAGTTACCAGGGTTGGGGGGACCACTGGTGTTCCTGAGGTGGTGGTAATGCTTTAGTTTTTTATCTGTGTCATGGTTATATAGAGTTACTCACTTTGCAAAAATTCATTGTGTTATATACTTGTGATTGGTGTGGGGTTCTAGATATATGTTACAGTTCAATAAAATTTTACTTTAAAAAATCCTGCTGGCATTTTTAGTGGAATTACATAAATGTACAGATAAATTTGGGAGAGAACTGACAACTTAGAATTGCTAAGTCATCTTATCCATGACCATGTTGCTAAAATTTTATTGAGGGATATTTGTCATGAGGGATTAAAGTCTGTAGTTTTTTTGTTTTTGTTGTTGCTGTTTTTCTTGCAGTGTCTGAATTTAGCATCAGGAAAATGCTGGCCTCATGGAATGGGTTGGGGAGTGTTCACTCCTTTTCATTTTTCTGGAAGAGTTTATCAAGAATTGGTATTATATCTTCCTTAAACATGTGAGAATTCACCAGTGAAGCTACCTGGGCCTGAAGTTTTCTCTGTGGGATGATTTTTAACTTCAGATTCTATTTCTTTAACAGATATAGGGCTATTCAGGTTATCTATTTCTTCTTGAGTGAGCTTTGGTGGTTTGTGTCTTTCAAGAAATTTGTCCAGGGAGTTCCCTGGTAGCCTAGTTATTAGGATCCCTGGTTTTCACCACCGTGGCCTGGATTCAGTCCCTGGTAGGAGAACTGAGATCCCTGGAAGCTGTGCAGTGTGGCCAAAAAAGAAAAAAGAAAAAGAAATTTGTCCATTTCATCTAAGTTGTCAAATTCATTGGCATAAAGTTGAATTACCTTATTATCTCCTTAATATCTATAGAATATGTAGGGATGTGAGCTCTCTCATCCCTGTTTTCTCACTTCTGTCTTCTCTTTTTTTGCTGATTAGTGTGGCTAAAGGTTTTTCAACTTTATTGATCTTTTCAGAGAACCAGCTTTTGGTTTCATTGATTTTTTTCTATTGTGTTTCTTTTTTCTAGTTTACTGATTTTCACGCTAGTCTTTATTATTTCCTTTTTTTCTGATTACTTTGGGTTTAATTTGCTCTTCTTTTTCTATACCCTTAATGTGAACCCAAGAAAATTGATATGAGACCAATAGATCAATGGAATAGAATGGAGTCCAGAAACAGAGCTGCACATACACGAACAACTGATTTTTAATAAAAGTGAAAAGACAACTCAGTGGGAAAAAGATAGTCTTTTCAAGAAATGGTTCTAGGACAATTTAGATATCCATATGCAAAAAAAAGAATTTTGATTCCTATCTCACAACATATACAAAAATTAACTCAAACGTATCACTGACCTAATGTAAAACCTAAAACACTAACATTTCTAGAAGAAACCATAGGAGAAAAGATTTGTGATCTTGCAGTAGGCAAAAATTTCCTAGCTTCTGTCTGAAAAAGTTGTACATTCTATTTTTATTCTTCTGGGGTTTACTTCTCACACATTAATATGTATACTCACCTCCATTTAACTTCTTAATCTTATTAATAACTACTTGTTTTCTCCCAAAGAGACACGGACCAGGTACTTTTCACTAGCTCTGATCTTTTTTATTTCTGCTCTTGGTATTGTCTGGAGATTGGGTTATGGCTTATTATATTCTTTTTCTTTTTTTTTTTTAATTTATTTATTTATTTATTTGGCTGTGTTGGGTCTTCATTTCTGTGCGAGGGCTTCCTCTAGTTGCGGCGAGCGGGGGCCACTCTTCATCGTGATACGTGGGTCTCTCACTGTCGCGGCCTCTCTTGTTGCAGAGCACAGGCTCCGGACGCGCAGGCTCAGCGGCCATGGTTCACGGGCCCAGTTGCTCCGCGGCATGTGGGATCTTCCGAGACCAGGGCTCGAACCCGTGTCCCCTGCATTGGCAGGCAGACTCTCAACCACTGCGCCACGAGGGAAGCTCCTTTTTTTTTTTTGTCATCATTTATTCAGCTAGCAAAGAACTTGACTAATTTATTTCCATGCCATATATTTCAAAACATTCTCTGGTTTTATTTTTCTCCTTGCTGGAGAACTCCCTCCAACAAAGTCTTCAGATGAGGTCTTTGTGTGAGAAATCTTCTGAGGGTCTCCTAGAGCACCTGACACTACCTTCAATTCATTCCTTCACTCAAAAGATAGCTTAGCTTGATATAAAATTCTAGGGTCGGGCTTCCCTGGTGGCACAGTGGTTGAGGCTCCGCCTGCCGATGCAGGGGACACGGGTTCGTGCTCCGGTCTGGGAAGATCCCACATGCCGCGGAGCGGCTGCGCCCGTGAGCCATGGCCGCTGAGCCTGCGCGTCCGGAGCCTGTGCTCTGCAACGGGAGAGGCCACAACAGTGAGAGGCCCGCGTACCGCAAAAAAAAAAAAAAAAATTCTAGGGTCAAAATTCCTTTCTTTCAACATTTCAGAAGCATCTCTCTAGTGTCCTCTTGAGTCCTATTGAGGATTCTGACGTCAGCCTACTTCCTGTCCCCTTAGAGATTATCTGCTTTTCTCTCTGGATAGCTCCATGAAAACGAGACCTCCGCTTTACTCACGGCTTCATGTTTAATGCCCAGATCAGTCCCCAGCCCAGTCCTTCAGTCAGCATTTGCTGGATGAGTGAATGTTATACCATTCTGCCTCCAGGATTAGTGTTATAGGCAGTTGTGTGCTTACACTGGTGAGCACGGTAGGCAGGTGTGGTGTGATTTGACAAGAAAGCCACATAGAAGCCTCAACTATTCTTCCAATGTTTATAATGACCAGTTGAAATTATGGCCCCCTGGTTCAAAGTCAATGTCACATTCAAGAAGCAGAGGACAAGAATTAATTTAAAAGAAATTTTCTCCCCCTCTCTCCCTCCTCCACAGGGATTTATTATTCCAGCAACTCCTTCCCCTATGTTCTTTTTCTGTTTATTCTCCGTATCTGCTTCAAGAAAGTTGTCTCTGACCAAAGTGTACAGTGAGTAGAAGCTGGGGACATGGACAAAGGAGGCAAGAAGTTAGTCTGGCAGCTAGAGGATCGGAGAGAGGTCTTCTGTAAAAACCCTCTTGTTCACAATTTATATTCCTGAAACTCTACCCTGGCATTAGGTGTCTGCTGAGTATTTCCTTCTAGCTGGAACACTTCCCTCTCAGTCTATTCAACATCTACTTGCCTACAGCTCAGATGTTACCTCTGTGGGGCCTGAGATAACAATTAGGTACTCATCTACACATTATATTTGAGTCCCTACTGCTTGGTAATAAAAATATGTTTCATTTCACCCAGGTGATAACATGTAGTGTTTGGAAGGGACTTCAGGGAAGGTATGATCTGACCCCCAGCCAGTGCTGGCGGTTTCTCAGCCCTGCATAGTAGATTCAAACCCTAGACCAATGAGATCAGAATACCTGCAGGTTGGGCTCAGGCATCAGGAATTGGTAAAAGCTTCCCAGCTGAGTGTATGTGCAGCCAGGATTGAGCATCACTGCTCCAGCATCCTGACTAGTGGATATCCCAGAGGCACCATCGTGCACTGGAATACAGCACAAAATATAAGGACTTCGGGTTTTTAGTTTCAAACCAAAGTTCAGAGATTTTCTAGGTATATGATCATGGACAAATTAATATTTCTGTGCTTCAGTTTCCATATCTATAAAGTGGGAATTTGAAAATACACCATCAGATCTAACTGCAGAATATACATGGACATCCACACTTCCATTAAGTAAATTTGAGAATACATAGGAAATTGCTTATACAATTTCTTATCTATCTATCTATCTATCCATCTATCTATCTGTCATCTTTACAATCTGTACATATATTCTTTCTGTGATCAAGATTAAAGTAATTTGTGGGACTTCCCTGGTGGTCCAGTGGTAAAGAATCCACCTTACAATGCACGGGATGCAGGGTTCTATCCCTGGTGGGGGAACTAAGATCTCACATGCTGCGGGGCAGCTAAGCGTGCGTGCCACAACTACTGAGCTCGCATGCCTCAATGAGAGAGCCCACGTGCCGCAAACTACAGAGCCCAGGCGCTCTTGAGCCTGCGGGCCACAACTAAAGAGAGAAAACCCGCACTCCACAACTAAAGAGAAGCCCATGCCACAACGAAAAGCCCGCACCCTGCAACGAAAGATCCCGCGTGCCGCAACAAAGACACAATGCAACCAAAACAATAATAATGATAATAAATAAATAAATAAATAAAATGTATTCTTGAAAAAAAAAGATTAAAGTAATTTGGAAGCCAAAATTTTTTAAATAAATAAAATAAAATGGAGATAATAAAACACGCCATCCTCTTAAGGTGGTTGTGAGGGTTACAGGAGAGAAGCAGTATAAAACACTTAGCATAATGCTGGTACATTTCTAGTGGTAACCAACCTTCAAGACCATCCCAAAGATTCTCGCCACGTAGTATTCATCCCTATGTGTAGTCTCTTCCCACGTGACAATTACAGAAATAACAGAGAGGGATGTCTGAGGCTAGGTTGGAAAAGACATTGCCCCTTCCTCCTTGCTCTCTTTCTCAAATCATTTGCTGTGGTGGAAGCCAGTTACTATATTATGAGGTTGAAACTCAGGTACTACATGGAGAGTTCCCCTCAGTGGGGGAACTGAGGCCTCCTGCCAGCAGCCAGGTCAGGGAACCATCTTGAAGCACATCCGCCAGCCCCAATTAAGCCTTCAGATGACTGCAGCCCCCGCCGGGATCTTTGCAACCTCAGGAGAGATCCCACGCCAGAACCACTCCTCTAAGCCACTCCTAAATTCCTGACTCACATAACATGCATGAATTAACAAACGTTTATCCTTTTAGGCCGCTATGTTTTGGAGTAACTTGTTATGCAGCAATAGATGAGCAAAACACCCAACAAATCTATCATCATTATTATTATAAAGCACTTCCTAATTTTGAGCTGAAATCCATCTTCTCATAATCTCCACCCTCTCTTCCAGTTCCGTTTTTTTTTTTTTCAAGCCACATAGAAAGAATATCATCTTTCTTCCTCATGGTCAAAATGTTCAGTGACTATCTTCATGCCCACAGTTTAATTAATCAGACCTTAGCTGAAGAACAGTCATTGTGCCAGGTACTAGGGTTGCAAAGAAGAGTAGGACAGGGACTCTGCTCAGCCAACATCCCTCCTTGTGAATGAAGGGACTTGGCTCCCAGGTGCAGGAAGAGGAAGTCCCGATGGAGACATGGCTGGTTCTACTTAGAGAAGTGAGGGAAGGCTTCTCAGAAGAAGTGGCAGGAGCTGAGGCCTAAGGGATGAATAGGAGTTCTCCAGGCAGATGAAGGCGAAGGCTTTCCAAGCAGAAGTTACAGGCAGCAGACCCCACACCTTCACCCCTCCACCTAAGCCCTTTCTCCTCCAGGGCACTCATCTCCTCCTCTTGTCCAACTTTTGGCACAGTTTTGAGTCCCTCCACTGCCCCATCCCCACCCCCAATCTGAGTAATTCCACTCAGGACACACCCTTTCCTCTCACATGACGGGGCATCCAGACAGAGCCAAGCCTCCTCCAGGGTGGTCTGACCAGTGTGGGGTAAATTCAGCCATTCCCTTTCTTTTTCTGGAAGTTCCACTGGGTCCAGAGCTGCCTGAGGTTTTCCTGGCACCCACATCCTCCTGCTGACTCATGATGGGCCTACAGGCGTCTGGACTGCTAAGTCCCTTTTCACACGTGCGCCTGTTAAACCACATCTCACTCAGCTTTGTACTTCTGCTGTCGTTTTGTTTTTACAATTTTTCCTGGGTATTTTGAAGTTTGATAATTTGATCTATGCAAACTGCTAATCTCAGCTCCTGGTTGGCAGGGGCCACACAGAAGCAAACTGGACCACAAAAACTCACTTTAGAACACGCCCTGGAAACAGAAGCCTTCTGTCATTCTAAGGCCATTGTGGTTAGGGCTGATTCAGACTGACTGCAACTCCAACCAGCCTCAAAGATCTCACCGGATAAGAGGCTGTCTTGGATTTGGAGATGCCTTCGATGAGGGAAAGGCCATGGTGGGGTGGGGTATGGGCTGTGATGCTTTACAGATGGAAGGGAATTGGAAGGGGATGTTTGTCTGGTTCCCCATGGTTCCCACCTTCCCCAGTCAGGGAGAATCGGGCCATTGTCTAGGTGGAACGCTTGGCTTGTTTATCTTCTTAGGCCCAGTTTGGTACGAGGTTTTCACTCAGTTTTTCTTCTACCCAAAAAACAACCACAGGAAGGGGCTGACCTGCCTTTGGCAAGTGTCCAATCCATGTTCTCCTTCTCCATTTCTCTGCCTCTTTCCTCTATCACCGGTTTCTAAGAGAAAATAAGAAGAGCAAGCTTCCCCTTTTGTCCCATCAAGGCAACATCTAATCATTCATTCATTCAACTAGTGTTTATTGAGTACCTACTATGTGCCAGGCATTGTTCTGGGTGCTGGCAGTCCTAACGTGAAAGACACAGCCCCTGGCATCAAAAGGTCACAGTTCTGGGAGGAATCTCAGTAGTGTTAGAGGCAAACCAGAGGAGGTGAGAGCACATGGTAGAAGCATTTGACCCAGCTTGGGAGGAATTAGAAAAGTCTTCCAGGAGAGGAGACACATAAGCTGATCTTTTTTTTTTTTTTAACTTTTTATTTTATATTGGAGTATAGCCAATTAACAATGTTGTGATAGTTTCAGGTACACAGCCGAGGGACTCAGCCATACATATACATGTATCCATTCTCCCCCAAACTTCCCTCCCATCCAGGCTGACATAGGCTGATCTTAAAGGTAGAGTTAAAGTTAGTCATGGAGAATAATCATTATTATCATAGCTTTTGTTAAACATCTTCTCTGTGCCAGGCACTGTGTTAAAATCTTTACCTATATATTATTTTATGTTAATCCTTGCAACACCACTAAGAGGTTGCTACTGTAATTATTCCAGCTTTATGAATGAGGAAAGTGAGGTTTAGAAAGGTCAATTTGCTCACGGTTTTACAAAGAATAAATAGCAGAAGTGAGATTTAGACTCAGATTTCTCTGACTCTGGAGCTCATTCTTTAACCCAGGGCTGCTGTGTATAGCTGTGCATGTTGTTCACTGCACAGCTCCAGGCACGGCCCTGCTCTTAATGACGCATTATGCATGGGAAGGATATCCAGGCAGAAGAAACTTCCTTTACAGAAATACGAGAAAGCAACCTAGATTTGGGAAACTGGCTCTGCAATGTAGCCGTGTCAGGGGCTAAGGAACTCCTTGAAGATGGGCAGCTCCTTTTGCACCTCCTGTGATTGCTATTGGAACTAGCTATTAGCATCTTGGGAGAGCTCCTGGAGCCTTGTATATGGTGAGGGACCCACTTCTTCCTTCTCACAGAGCAGTGGAACTCTCTGCCAGAGGTGACACGGATGCGCTTAGTTCCCTTCTGAGCTGTTGGTCACACACACTTTCCAGTTCATAGGCTGCATGTGGTCCCAGGTTCATGAATTTCAAAACACCAGATGGAGGCGTTTGAATCTTTCCGCTGTGCTGTAATATTTTCAATAAACCTTGGACAACCGTAATGACAACAACAACAAAAACTTTATTTACAAAAACAGGCAGCTGGCCTGCGGTCTGTAATTCACCAATTTGATTTTTTAAAATATTGCATTGAAATATCACTTCCCTTGAGTATTGAGTTTTCCAGCATCCCTTTCACTCACCTCATCCCAGCCCCTGCTCTGCTTAAGAGCGCATGTGTCCCTTGACTGGATCCTAGTTCAGAAAAACCAGCATCTATAAAACTTTTGGGGAACAAACCAAAAAAAAAAGAATGTATAAGATGATATTGGGGAATATTGTTACTCTTTAGGTGATAACGGTTTTGTAGTTAATGTAGAAGATGTCCTTATATTTTGGAGATGGCTTTAGCAAAAAGTACACTATATATACATATATATATACACACACACACATATATATACATACATATGTATATATATAAAAATAGAATAACAATTGGATTTTGGTGGTAGGTATATGGATGTTAATCGTACTCTCCTTCCAATTTTTCAATATGTTTGACACCTTTCATGATAAGTGGCTTTTACAAAATCTTATATAAGCCAAACTTTTACAATAATATAATAGACTGAAGACTGCCTGGAGGAGGAGGATTGCCCCACGCTGGGGAGGGGGACAGAGACACCTCACTTGCTCTGAAACTAACCCAACCCTACTCCTTTCAGCGCCTCCCCACCCACCTTACCTGCTGCCTGTCCTTGCTCCAGACCCATGAGGAATGGGGGGTAATGGCACAATAAATTTTCAACTTAGGCTGAAATACAGAATTGCAAATGAAGAAGTTTCTAATTAATAAATATCATTTCGCCCACTTCTGTGTTGTCTTCTTTCTCGTGGTATTTCCCAGGAGTGTGCAGTGTGAAACAGGCGGGCCCCACATCAGACCCAGGAAAGAAAGGAAAGCAGGATCCGTTTTTATTACATAAGGCAGAGGTTGTCACAAGTGGGCCTCTGACCAGCAGCAGTAGCGTCAGCTGGGACCTTGTCACAACTCCTGGATGCCTACCTCAGACCTGCCAAAGCTGAAACTGCGCTGCGGCCTGGCAATCTGTTTTAAGACGTCCTCCAGGTAATTCTGATACATTCTCAAGTTTGAAAACTACTAATACAAAGACATGCAAAAATACTTATAAATAGACTTCTTAAATTTGGTTCTCAGTAGACTTAATAGATTTTTTGTTTGGCTGGTTTTTGATTTTTGGTGTTTTGTTTCGTTTTGGTCTTGGCCACGCCATGTGGCCTGCGGGATCCCAGTTCCCTGACCAGGGACTGAACCCGCACCCTCGGCAGTAAAAACATGGAGTCCCAACCACGGGACCGCCAGGGAATTCCCCATATATACTCCATTCTATTCCACGGTGATGGATATCCATTATAAACAGGTCTAGAGTGACATTCACCTGTGTATAATTCTGATGAGGAGGTTCCATTACAGTGTGCTCAGAACCTGTAGCAAGTGCTTTATTTTTTTGTTTCTTTTGCGGTACGCGGGCCTCTCACTGTTGTGGCCTCTCCCGTTGCGGAGCACAGGCTCCGGACGTGCAGGCTCAGCGGCCATGGCTCACGGGCCCAGCCGCTCTGCAGCATGTGGGATCTTCCCGGACTGGGGCACGAACCCGCGTCCCCTGCCTCGGCAGGCGGACTCTCAACCACTGCGCCACCAGGGAAGCCGTAGCAAGCGTTTTAGAAAACTGCCCGTGTCACTTTCAGGAGTCGGTCTCAGGGCATGTGAACCCAAGACAGTGTTGCCAAGTCTGTGGTGTCTTTGGACCTTGAGTGTCTTTTTAAGCTTGGTCGTATATTTCAGAGAGTCGGGACAGCTATAATGTAGGTGTCTTATTACAGGCATTTTCAAGTTTTTCTGAGGCCTCAAACGATTTTATTAAAAAAAGAAACAGTCAGTCCGATGAGGATGTTGGGAGCAGGCTCTAGGGATGGGGTGATGTACTTTTTCATCACGTAGGGCTGCTAGTCGGCCCCTACTTCTACATCCAGATCCATGCCGGGGAGCCTATGACAGCCAGGGTCCTCTCTTCCTCCCCGACCCCCAGACCACTACAGCCTCCATTTGGCCTCAAAACATGGAGCTACCACTGTTCCCAGACACAGCTGGCCCAGCTGCACTGACATCACCCCTTTGGGCCTTCCCATGATTTAGGCATAAAGTAAACACAGATGTGGCAGGTGAGCAGCAGGAAGGCCAGGTGCACTGAGATTTCATAGAGGCAGGAAGTGTCCATGTTGTGCGATATTATGATGCTAGTTTACCTAACAACAATCAAAAGGCAATTCTTACCCCTGGCTCTGGACACCCCACCCCGAAGCCCCACCCAGGTGGGAATGGTCCTCTTCCACTTAAAGCCTGGGCAGCCTCATGAATGGGCTCCTTTAATCAGGTGCAAGAGGCTGCAGGCTCCTGATTAGGCAGCGTCCCCATGTCAGTCAGAGAATATCACCTTCTAAAACCAAAGTGAATTTTGAATCATGTGTATAAAGTATGCTAATGGTGACATGTAAATGTGTTTCTGACATTTCTCTAATATCAGCAATGGGGGGACTTCCCTGGTGGTCCAGTGGTTAAGGTTCCATGCTTCCACTGCAGGGGGCTCGGGTTCAATCCCTGGTTGGGATACTGAGATCCCGCGTGCTGCACAGCGCGGCCAAGGAAAAGGAAAAAAAATAGTATCAGCAAGGGGACTAAAGTATAACATAAATTGTGATTCAATCATTGCAATGGGTCTGAGTTAATTCACCCATGGTGTGGAGGGCATTTGCCAATGTTTGTGTCTATCTATCATCCAAGCCCTCCCTCTGTTTGGGGGAACTTCCCACTGCGTGAGTCAAAGTAAGCCTCTTGTCCCACAGGGAAGCAGAAAGGTCTAGGGACTAATCTCTTCCCCCACGTGCTCTTCGAATAAGGCCAAATGACCTAGGATAGCCAATCAGACGCTCTCACCCTAAACTTTAAATTGTGAATAAACGAAGCAAAGATGAATGGAAAGTTAGGATACGTGTGCGTTGGAAGGACTGGGCTGAGGTATTCTGGTTGAATTGTTCCTGCTAAAAGATGAGTATCCTGTATTCTGCTCCTTAGGCCCTGGCCCTACCTCAGTTTTTGCCTAGTCTCCAGCTTCTTGTAAGTTCTTTGTAGCCCTACAATCTCTTTTCTGTTTACAATAAACCAGAGTTGTTTTCTGCTGCTCACAACCAAGAATTGACTATACACACATGTTTTGAATGCACAGTTCCAAGTCCATTTCCAGGTGTTGTAGGGATACCGAGATGACTACAGGCTGGAACGTGCTGCAAGCGGTGGATGAGAACACAGGCTCTGCAGTGACACAGGCTTGAGTTCCAATCTTGGCTCTGTTCCTTACTAGTTGGGTCATCTTCCACATGTTCCTTATCTTCTCCTGGCGTCATTTCTTCATCTATAAAATGAGGCTGCTGCTCACAAGGTTGTTATGAGGGTTAAATAAAATAAGAGTGGTAAAGGGCTCAGCATAGTGCCTGGTATGGAAAAGTACGTGATAAATGTTCGCTCTGATGATGATCTTTTTTTTTTTTTTTTGCTGTACGCGGGCCTCTCACTGTTGTGGCCTCTCCCCGTTGCGGAGCACAGGCTCCAGACGCGCAGGCTCAGCGGCCATGGCTCACGGGCCCAGCCGCTCCGCGGCATGTGGGATCCTCCCAGACCGGGGCACGAGCCCGCGTCCCCTGCATCGGCAGGCGGACTCTCAGCCACTGTGCCACCAGGGAAGCCCGATCTTTTTTTTTTTTTTTTGGCAGGGGGTGGGGGTGTGGGGGTGGGGATGATTCTTAACTTCAAGGAATTTGTAGTCTTGAGTCTGGCTCATAGTCACTAGTTCTTCCCAAACTTCCATGGTAGAGATACAGGGACAGATACTATCACGACAAAACGTAATTATCTGCACGGGGTCTAGAAAATAGAGAGGCATAAGTACATTAGTCAGCCATTTAACCAATAAGATTGAGAGAGAGTTATTCGGGTCTTTATTGAGCTCCTATTATGTGCCATGGCCTTCACTAAGCATGGCTTCAATGGAGGAATAAAGCTATATTTGGAAAAAACACACACTCTTTAAGAGAGCCAGGTTAATTCTCCAGCCTAGAAGGAGTAAATTCCTCTCAAAACCATCCTCTTTCAAATGCACTTCTGAATATTAACTAGTTTACTTTTCCAGGGACTTTAAGGCCAGGAAGTAGATATCCTGTAAGTCTGGTTATTGTGAATCATTTCCCAGATTCTGGGCTTCCATGAAAAATTAAGTTTCTAAACTTGCAAAGATGAAAGCCCCGATCCACCACTGACATTTGACCCCACTAAGAAGCAGACAGCCTGTGAGACCTACTCTGTGCAGAGACATGCACAACACAAATATTTTTTGAGCATGTCCTGTATGCCAGCCACTGGGTGAGGCACACAGGAAATGCAACAGCAAATCAAAGAGGATGGCCCTTGTTCTCTTGGTGCTTACTCTGTGGTGGGGAAGGGAGCTATTTACCAAAGAATTACATAAACAGTCATGCCATGGCAAATTGTGATAAGTTCTCTGTAGGAAAAATGTAGGGACCTATGAGGTCATGTGGTAGGGGGCACTGACCAAGCCTAGATGTTGGGGAAGGTATTCATGGGTAAGATCCCATTTGAGCTATGATCTTAAGGATGTGTAGTGGTCAAAGTGAGGAAGGAAGGAAGGAGCAGGTTAGGCAGAAAGAACACAGATGAAGGTGCTGCAGTGGGAGGGAGCAAGGCCTAGGTATCTACCTTCTGAGTGGTTGGGGAAACATATGAGAAAATACCTGTAGTCTTCAATAAATATGAGCTGACTGAATAAAATAATAATGTTAATAAAAACTAACAATTATTAAGCCCTTATTATATTGTAGGAACTTTTAAAGTGTATGAATAAGGTTAATTAACACTAGCTGCTATAGCACAGAAGTCCCAAATCTCTGCGATTTAGCACAACAAAGATTCATTTCTTCCTCAGCTCACAGTGGGTTGGGCAGCTCTCCTGGGCAATCTCCTCCAAGTGGTGACTCAGGGATCCAGGCCTCTTCCACCTTATAGCTCTATAACCCCCCAGGGCATCCTTAAAATTCTTCCTTAGATCTTTTCTATTACAACCACCCAACTAGTGAAGAGAGAGAGTATGGAAGATTGTGTGAGGTGTTTTGGGGCCAGGTTTGTAAGTGGCATACATCACATCTGCCCTCATTCAACTGGCTAGAACCCTGTCATACGGCCCTAATCTGACTGTCATGGAGGCCAGGAAATGCAGTTGCCTGTGTGCAGTGTGACTGCAAAACCTGCTCTCTTGACCATACATAATATTTGCTGATAAATCTTTATCAAGAGGCAGACTGAAGTGCTTGTTTGTACACTACTATTCTGGATGAAGCACTAACAGAATTAGATAGAGATGGTTACCAGATTTGGGAGTTTACACTCAAAAAGCCAGCTCTGGCCCGGAAACTCACAAGTATGGTACATTCTATTGAAGAAAACTGTTAAACCCAGGCAGAGATTGTCAATTGCCGGGGAAGGGAGATGGGAGCAGGGAAGAGATTTCAAATCTCTGTGGGTGCTTGTGTGCTTTGAATAAGAATATTCTAAGATGACCATTGTTTTAATGTGTTTTAGTTATGATCCATTTATTTTGAAATTTTGAATACAGTTGGGGTGGGGTGTGAAAAGAGATATTTATATTGTTCTAAGGGGATTAAAAAAAGGTTGAGAAGCTGCCTAAGGATAGGAGTAATTTACAAGGGGCTGAATTTATGTGGGAAAGAAATAAAGGAACAGGCATGATTCCTTCCCTTCCTTCTTCTCCCAAGCTGACCACATTTTACATGTTCTAAACTGATGAAAATTTCCTATCCAGTCTAGACTTTGGCCTCTGGAGGGACCAGATTAGGGAAAGAGAAGACCAGGAATGAAGAACTGGAGGGAAAGAAAGAGAGGAGGCTCTCACATAACAAAGTTGCTTAAGAACATAGGGAAGGAGAAGAAGCCATCAAAAGCCAAATGGAGTACTTAAAAACGGTACCCAGACTACGTTTAGGTGTCAGAAAGTGTTCCTGGGTGGTTGGAGAGCCTAAAGGACTGAGTATCAAAGAAGGGAGAAGTAGTTTGG
Source organism: Grampus griseus (assembly GCF_964374135.1). Lineage (NCBI taxonomy): Eukaryota > Metazoa > Chordata > Mammalia > Artiodactyla > Delphinidae > Grampus > Grampus griseus. Next base: position 54,395,539 of record NC_139014.1, read on the forward strand.
TGATTTGAAGAGTGTGACATTACTCTAGACAGGACTTCAAGATCTGAGGTGGTGAGAGTGATTGATGGATAACAAAGGTAAATAAGGTACATTGAGGGCTGCTACTCACACAGACTGTGACATGCAGTTTACCTGCTTTTACTTTACTATTTTATTTTACTTTACTTTTATTTTATTTTACCTGCTTTTAATCATCACAAGAGTCCTATGGAACATGCACCCCCGTTGGTCCCATCTGCCAAAGGTCACATGGCTGGCAAGTGGCCAAGCTGGGATTGGAACTGTCCTTCTGGCTCCAGAGTCCAGGCTAGAGTGGATGTGCCTGGGTTGCATGGAGGCTTAATTAAATGCTGGTGTTTATACAGTGGAAACACACACAGCACAGTCAGTTAATTACTTCTAACAGTCTGGGCATTAAATACTTTCTCCTTTACCTTTCCTCCAGGCTCCCACTTAGAGAATCTTTGCATCCTTAAGGACAATCTACTTGTTTCCACTTGGACAGCTTGATTAGGAAGAGAACGAACTCCTGGAAAGCTCGTTCTCACAGCCAAGAAGAGCCAAGTGAAAAGTTGGTTCCATTTTCCCCAGAGAGTAACAGTTCGTTTAATTCCGGCAATAAACTGGCTCCAGGGAGAAAGGACTGTTTAAAGGTCTGTGTCAATTACACAGTGATTATGAAATTCATGATATGACTAATCCAGTGGCTGAACCTATGATTATCAGACATAATCCAAGAATATAAGTGTAACACACTCTTTTCCTCCCATTAAAGAGAAGTCAGTGCTATGTTCCAGATGACTTCTCTCCTTTCCTAGATCTCTTCTCTCTATGAAAGAGTAAATGTTTATCAAATGGTTTCTGAATTAAACTCAGTGTCCTGGAAGCTATAAGGGCTATTTTTCTTGGATGGCTCAAGGTCTGGGAACTCCAGTATGTTGTTTTATATAATTTGAAGTACCATAAATGCCTTTGACCTTGAAGACTTCCTTTTAATGATTTGCATATCCTTGCCAATGATTAGACTACAGGCCATCATGACAAGCCTGTAACTTCCTGGAGAACGTCTTTATTTATTTTTGGACATTTTATAATTTTTTTTCTCTTAAGGCTTTGTAAAAGGCTTTGTAAAACCAAAACCCATTTGTAACAAGCACCTATAAACGTACCGGCTCTTAAAATCAGGAGGTAAAAAATTATTGCCCAAGCTCTGAGGTCATTGATTGTTTTTGGTGAGAAGTCTGTGACAATCTCTAAAAGCCTGCCACCTCTCAGCCCCTTTCAGAGAAAAATGTTTGTGGTTCCTATGCACTGGGGGCTATGTTTTGGGTCCTGTGGCCACGCTTCCTTGGCCAGAGCTGACTGGACCAAGGATTGGCACGTGATTCAAAAGTTGTCCTTTATAGGCTAGACAGCAGCCAATGAGATGTCCTGATACAAGAGCTTGGCAGAAAAGGAGGACCGTCTGCAGGATGGTGTCTGGGTGACTTGGACTGTGAGAGATGCTGAGGTAATTAGTAAGAAAAAAGAGGAAGGAGAGACAGTCATGATATCGGTGTAAGTCTAGAGTCGCAAGCAAAAGACACCTGTTGTTAAGAGGCCAGCACGATAACCAGGTATCTGTGTTGTATCCCAAATGCCAGTTGGTTTTCTTATCTCCTATTCTCTCACTTCTCCATGTAACTTTATAGTAAGCCCCCAGACTGAGAAAACATGATTAGAACTCTGTTTCTGGCCCCCATCCCATATGTCCATATCCTAACCCCCAGAACCTGTGAATGTTACTTTATAGGGTAAAAGGGACTTTGAAGATGTGATGAAAGATTTTGAGATGGACAAACTGTCCTGGATTTTCCGGTTGGGCTCAATGTAATCCCAAGTGTCCATATAAGAAGGAAGCAGGAGAGTCAGAGTCAGTAGTAGGGGTTGTGACCATGGAAACAAGAAGTTGAAGTGATGTGAGGAAGGGGCCAGGAGGCAAAGAATGCAGGCAGCCTGGAAAAGCTGAAAAAAGCAAGGAAACATATTCTCTCCTGAAACTTCCAGAAGGAACCAGTCCTCAGGACATTTGGCTAAATCTCAGTGAAACTGACTTCAGACTTCTGATGTCCAGAGCTATAAGATAATATCAATAAACCTGTGTTGTTTTAAGTCACCAGGTTTGTGACAATTTATTACAGCAGCAATAGGAAACAAATACACCACCTGACTGACTAAGCCAGGGATCCAGCATTTTTGTGCTTTTGTTGAGAAAAACATAAAACAAGTAACTTAAGCACTTGACAGTTCTGCCTATTAGTTCAGTATTGTGGGACGTTCCCTGATCTGCTCTGAAGAGGTCATTTCATTTTGCCAGGAGGATATAAAGGGAAAAAATGGGAAATTAGGTATTAAATGACAAGAGAATTGTCAGCGTGGCCACAGTCACTCAGAGAAGATGTCCTTAAGAGCAGTATTTGTAGGGGGAAAGAATTTTACCTTATGCTTTTAAGACAACAAGATCAAAAACAGATGAGAAGCCCAGTAAAACCGAAACCACACTTCACCCAGGACTATACCCATCACACTGTCATTTTTCATTAATTCAGAATCTGTCTGGAGATAGATCTCAGTGCCCTTGTTAATGTCTTTCAAGGCATTCTCATCATTGTATTTGGGTGCCCTCCTAGAGGGGAGGACGTTAATGACCCTATACAACACACTGAGCCAAGTACGAATACACATTAACTAGCTTTCCAGGACTCCTTTCTGCTCTCACATTATAATTTATAAGAGAACACTCAGCCCGTTAGGTTCACCTGTCATCCTCCGTAAAGACCCAAATGAGAATTCTCTTCTGGAAAGCTTCAAGTTTAATCAGTTCCTTCTGCTAGTTGTTCACAAAAGGCTTTCTGCTGCTGAAGAAAATTAAGCCTAAAAAAAACCAACAACAACAAAACAAGTTTCTATACATGTGATATCTTTTAGGATGAATGCATTTTGAAGGCAAGGACAAGGTTTTTTATACATGCTGTTCTTGATCTCTTTAGGAGACAATATACTTAATAAAGAAAACTTTTTGACAGTGGTAATTAGGATTATTCTGATAATTACTGTACTGATAACTACTGTTTGATAACTACTGTGTCCTTAGTTGCAGGCAACAGAATCCACTCCAGCTTGTTTTAACAGAACAGGATTGGAGCAGAGTACTAGGTAGATTAGAGGATTTCCAGCAGTGCCACGGAAACAGGCTAGGATACCACACAGCCAGAACAGTCCCAGGAGAAATGCCCAACCATAAACAGGACTGTTCTCATGGAAACCCCATTGTGGCTACTCACCACTCAATACCTATGATACTAGGGGCTGGACACTGGAACGTCTTTTTTTTTTTTTTTTTGGGCCACGCAGCATGCAGTATCTTAGTTCCCTGAACCAGGGATCCAGCCCAAGCCCCTGCAGTGGAAGCGCGGAATCTTAACCACTGGACCGCCAGGGAAGTCCTGGACACTGGAACTTTCACCAAAGCTTCTCCACCATTGTGCTTGCAAAAAGATGGATCCACCCATGTGCAACTGCCACTCCGTTTGAATCACGTTCACCTTCCGGGGTCACACGTGCATCTGCTTAGCAGAACCTGGGTCATATGCAGGACCCTAGTTATGAAAGAGTTCAGGTGCTGGGAGTTTTAGAAAGGGTCAGAGTGGATGTTGTACAAGCCAATCTATGGAATCTGTCACAATGACCATATCTACTTCAGGTAACTTGTGTGACAGAATGGTGGTAATCATGAGGGTCACAATAAAAATAATAGCTAGCATTTTTTGGAGTGCTTTCTGTGTGTCCAGCACTGTGCTAAATATTTTGTGTACATTATCTCATTTAATCCTCAAAGAAAAGCTATGAGGTTGGTACTATGTGTACCCTCACATTAGAAGCGAAGACATTGAAGCACACAGAGTTAATGAACTTGCCCCAAGTCTCGCAGTCAGTAGAGTCAAGATTCAAACTCAGGTCTGTCTAAAACGAAAGTCTGTGCTTTCAGCTAGTGTAGTGATGATGCTTTATTTTTTACCATTTTTTTTAGTCCATCCGTGAGGGCCAGCTTGACTAGCTAATCTGTGTTTCCCAAGTTTCTAGAAGACTTTTGCAAACACTGGGACTCTGATACTTGTGTAACTGGAAAAAAATATTAGATCTTCTGAATGTGGAATCCAAAGAAGGGGTACATCTGACCAGTCCTGGATTATATCACCTTTGTGTCATATCTAAGGTGACCAGCCAATGGCAAGAGATGCACTAAATGGAAAAAGTCAGCTAAACAAATTGACCTTTGAAGAGGATGGAAAAAGCATGACAATTCTATATCCTGTACAGCCTATATAGGTTGCTTTATTTAAAGTGGGGGGAACCCTTAAAAAGACTAACCTTAACTCTAGGCAAAACTTAAATGATTTCCTTCTCTTTCTTCATTTTTTTTTTTTTCTTCTTTCTTCATTTTGAAAGCCAGAGCCAGCCAGACAAGACAGGGCGTATACTGTTGCACAAAATCCTGCTGTATTTTGAGCCTCCAGGCTGAGGAGCAAATGCAATTAACATTCCAAGGTGTGAATTATTTCCTCACCATATGAAGCCCTGAAGCATCTTATTGTGATTACAAAGGCTGGACTAACCGCAACTTTCTTAATGTAAAGTGTACACAGTAAAGATATACAGAAAAGTTCTTAAAAGTTATAAACCCAAACATTGCATAGTGCTTAGAACTCGTTTAATCACAGAACAGGAGACAGTTTCTGAAGAGCTTGCAGTTCAGTGCCTTCCCACCTCCTCTTTCTAAGTTAAAACAAAACAAAACAAAAAACTAAGACTCAAACCAACTCCACTGGAATCATCCTTTAATCTCATTCTAAACTTGTGTCATCCTGTTGAATAGAGGTCCACAGGGAACAGGGCCTAGCAAATCCCTGGACCTCCTGGTCTCTGGTAAAGACACGGTTCCTCCCCTGAACTGGCTTCCTTAAAGCTAAGGTATTTTCTCTTTTGCACACAGAGCAGTATTTTCCAAAATGTACTGTGGAAATCACTGGAGGGGTCAGGGGGTGTGTACATACATGAACTTTAAGTGGTTTATGAACAAGTATTTTTTAATTTTCACATTTTTTAGTTTAAATGTATATTGAGAAAAATATATAACATCAAATATGAGATTCATGGATATGATTCCTTATAACACGGCTAAGAGTTTTAAAAAGGGAGGGACTTCCCTGGTGGTGCAGTGGTTAAGAATCTGCCTGCCAATGCAGGGGACACGGGTTCGAGCCCTGGTCCAGGAAGATCCCACATGCCGCGAAGCAGCTAAGCCCTTGCACCATGACTACTGAGCCTGCGCTGTAGAGCCCGCGAGCCGCAACTACTGAGCCTGCACGCCTAGAGCCCGTGCTCCACAACAAGAGAAGCCACCGCAATGACAAGCCTGCGAACTGCAACAAAGCAGCCCCCGCTCGCAGCAACGAAGACCCAACACAGCCAAAAATAAACAAGCAAATAAATAAATAATTAATTTAAAAAGGAGGAATCACTGCAAGAAGTACATATGTTAACCAAGTAGTTGTTAAATAAACCAATCAAATGCTACTTTAGTCAGCAAAACTGCAAATTGCTCAGGTAATAGAAGTGTGGGAAACTGTCAAAGGCGAGGGTGACCGGATTCTGGCACCTACTCTGTTATGCCCAGCTGGGGAGATCTTGTTTTAATTTTTATTTTTTAACACAATTTTAAAATATACCCCATTGGGCTTCCCTGGTGGCGCAGTGGTTGAGAGTCCGCCTGCCGATGCAGGGGACACGGGTTCGTGCTCCGGTCCGTGAGGATCCCACATGCCGCGGAGCGGCTGGGCCCGTGAGCCATGGCCGCTGAGCCTGCGCATCCGGAGCCTGTGCTCCGCAACGGGAGAGGCCACGACAGTGAGAGGCCCGCGTACCGCAAAAAAATTTAAAAAATATATATATATATACTCCATTTACAGTTATTACAAGATATTGGGTATATTCGCCTTGTACAACACATCCTCGTAGCCTATCTTACATCCTGTAGTTTGTACCTCCCACTCCCCCACCCAGCCGGGGAGATCGTGAACAAGTCACTTCCTCCGGTAAACTTCAGATTGTAAAATAAGAGGGGTATTAGGGGAAATGTTGGCAAGTGGGGCTGTTCTTGTTCCAGGAGCCCAGGGCTCCCCAACGTGTCTGAGGGGCTGGCTGACGAAGAAGGATGAGGCCAGCTGTCTAGGCTCCAGCCCCCAGAGCAGCTTTCATTGGTTTTACATATCAGGCTTCTAATAGAAATTGGTTTGAAAACAGGGTTTCACTGATTTTTAAAAAGTCTGAAAATGTTCTTCTCAGCCTGAAAATATAATATTTTTATACTTTGCTTTTATAAACCATAACTAACCAAAAAGCTAATGGTATTTAAATAAGCTCAACAAGAGTGAGGATTGTTTCAGGAATTTTAGCCAAATAATAACAACATGTTTTGATCACATAGTATTTACCAGGCACTATGCTATAGACCTCATAGTATATACCAGGCACTGTGCTATAGATTTTGTTTTGTTTTGACAAAACAAAATTGAAAACAAAACAAAAACAAACCACCACCATGAGGTAATTAACTCCATTTTATAGATGAGAACACTGAGGCTCAGAGAGGTTATGCACTTGGCTTAGGTCACCCAGTTTGTTTCTGGTCAGGATATAACCCAGGCAGTGTGAATCCAAACCCTTCGCCTGTATTGCTGTTTTTGCTCCTGGGATGAGAGAGTGAGGTGCCCTAGTCTGAAGGCCAGTATCCTGGGGGTTGGAGATCTCCAGCAATATAACCATCCAGGTAATCCCACTTATCTCAACTTCACATACAGCTGCCCTGCACGTTTCCAGTTACCCAGCATCCATGAGCCAATTTTCAAAGACTCTACCCATTCATCCAGTTGTTTGGCAGCTGTGGTCCAAGCATGCTGCTTTTGGCTAAATCATGGGTGATTTCTAGGTCACTGTACAGTCTTTGGTGTGAGGGTTCACCTGTGTGTGGGCTCACCAGCCACTTGCAGTAGAGTTCCTCATGTTCTGAAAGCACTCTGGGTTCTCAGGCTAGGTCCCTTGTTCATATTCATTTTCATTCTGTACCCCAGTGCTGGGCCTACCTACTGTCTGATCCACAATTACATTCCTGCTCCTGCCCTCACCTAGTTTCCCTTTTCCCAGACCCATGACTGACTTCAACACAATTTTTTCCTCTCTCTCCACCCAACCCCCATTCTGCTGCTCCTGGGGAAAAAGCAGAGAACCCCTTTGAGATCTCCAAAAGTTTTTTTTTTTTTTCTAGTAACAATGGAGGGGACATGATAATCATTTTTATTTAACAATCACTAATAGAGTGCTTACCTTATTACCAAACACCACTCTAAGTGCTTTACAATGCGTAACTCGTTGATTCCTTATAATGACCCTATGAGGTAGGTACTATCATTATCCTTGTTTTGTAGTTGAGGAAACTGAGGCACGGAAAGATTAGGAAACTTGCCAAGGGTCTCTTAACAAATAAATGACAGATTTTATATTCAAAACCAAGATTGTGTAGCTCCAGTTGGTGGGCACCTGTTAGCCACCACGTGCTGATGCTTCCCAAAAGAAAAAAGTAAACAAAAAGTAACAAGAGAAGGTCGGAAGTTGGAAGTCATCTTAATTCTTTTTTTTTAAATTGAAATATAGTTGATTTACAATCTTGTGTTAGTGTCTGGTATACAGCAAAGTGGTTCAGTTTTACATATATATTCCTTTTCAGATTCTTTTCCATTATAGTTTATTACAAGATATTGAATATAGTTCCCTGTGCTATGCAGTAGGACCTTGTTTATCTGTTTTATATATAGTATTACAGTTTGCAGTTTGCAATTAGCAGATACATCTTAATTCTTTATGGTCCTCCAAGACTTTCAAATGCCTCTTACAACATTCCTTCGTGGCTTGTGCTGCTGGGCTGTTGATTCCCTCTTCATCGTAGTGCCGGGCCCGGGTCTCAGTAAACGACCATTAGAGAGGGCAGGATACTGGGTCTCTGCTGAAATCCTCCCAGATCTTTTTTATCATTTTGGTCATTTCTCCCCAGCGTCAAGTGTGCTTTTGTTTACAACAGCCTAACCTGTGACTCTTCGGGAGCCCCTGTTCCCTCAAGGGCATGGTTTTGGAAGTGCTGAGAAGTTTTCATCCTCCTGGGGTAGTCCTTAACTGGTGGCCACCGGTGGGGAGTGGGAATGCCTTGCCTTCGTTTGGAAGAGACACAGGTGTGACTTGCATTCCAGAGTCCCCTGCAGCATCAGGCCCAATGGCAGCCTTGCTGGTTTCTTCCCTTTCCCCTTTGTCCACTCCTTTACTGATTTCTCCTGGGAGCCCTTCCTTAATAAATCATGTGCCCACAGTTCCTCACCTCAAGCTTTTGTTCTGGGAAACCCAACCTAGAAAAAACTTTAAAAAAAGAAAAACACCTTAAATGTTAAAAGAAATAGTGCTCCCTGATTTCAGGATAATTTAATAGAGCCAGGCCTGTTCCTTCTTAGCATCCTGATGGATTTAATGCTCAATTGAGCATTTTATTTACATTTTCACTCATCTTTGTAAGAGTTAATAGTGCCCAGTCTTTACGTTGCTCTTTTATTTCTTTGAAAGGTTTCTGCAATTCTTCCTCTCTCTAGGGACTCACTGGAAAGGATTGACTTAAACAGGGGTTAAAAATTTGTGTTACCCCAAACCCCTACCACCTTTCAGGAAGCAGTATCTCAAGTCATTCTTTGTCCCCCAGGACATGCACACGTGAACAAGCACGCACACACACACACATGCAGATATACTCACATATACGTGCACAAATCATGTGCTTACATGCATGCACCTGTAACGCACATACAAATACACATGCGTGCACACAATACTCATATATTCACACACAAACCATGCACACACATGCATGCATAGACACATACACATATATGTGCCACAGTTAGGATACAGATTTCTGCCCGTCTGTCTGCCTAAGCAGTTCTCTGAGGAAACTCCTGGTGCTTCTTTTCACTTGTATAGCTTCCCAGAGGAGTATGAAGGAGCCTGATGGCTGTCAACAGAGTGTCAAGTGTGGCTCTGAACCAAATGATATAATTTTAAATGTAATGAGAAAAATAGAAGGCACTGAGGAAAAAAAGAAGGCAAATTATACAATTTCTTTGGGCAGCTTTTAAAACACAGCTGGCCTGTTCAATCATCCTAAAAGTTTTTTTAAAGTCTAAGGGGGCATACAAAATTACCTTTAATTGAGTGTTTACTACAGCTTACATATTACTGTTAGGTCAAGTTTATAATACAGTAGATTCTGAACAGAGCTGTATTTATTACTATGTTGTGTGTATGTCGATTGTTATCTCAATAAAACTGGGGGTTGGGGGGAAGGACTATTAAAAAATATTCTCTGTAGAAGCTAAAAGAATCCCTGCCAGGTGACTTTCACATCAAAGAGAGGAATTTACATGTGATGAGTGTTACAGAAGGAACTGAATCCTCTTGGGAGGTGTTGCTTCTCTCCTAGCCCATAAGAACCAACAATGAGCACTCCTCATCTATAAGGTACTGTGCTAAGCACCCTATGTGAGTTATCTCAATTACTTCTCACAGCGCTGCTATGTGAGAGATAGCATTATTCAGTGAAAAAACGGAGGGTTACGTGAGGCGGCCAGCAATTATCTGACAGGTCTGGATTCAAATCAAAATCTCTAGCACCAAAGCCCGTGGCCTTAAACAATAAAAGGAATGAGGGGGAAATACGAGTATATGTAAGTGAACATCTGGATACCCCTCTACGCTTGTGTGGCTCTGCCTGCCTAGACTTAAAGTCAGGCCAGAGCCTCCAAGGTATGTGGCCCAAAGGGACCATGTGAATTTCTTATACCTTAGGACAGGTCACTCAATGATCGTAGCTGATACTTACGCGTGTTTCCCAGGTGCCAAGCACTGGTAAGATCTTCACAAGCATTATCTCACTTAAACCTCAAAGTCCAAAGCTGTGAGGCAGGTAGTATAGTGACCTTGTTTTACAGATGAACATAGGCTCAGAGAGGCTGATTTCCTTGCCCATGGCCACACAGCTCAGAAACAGCAGACCTGGCCTTCAAACCCAGATCTGGTCTGAGTTCAAGCCACATACTTAACCCCCTCTCCTATACTGCCCTCCAAAGTACTAAGCATAAGACAAATTGAATAGTCTAGGTCTCAAATATGTCCTTAAAACCCTACCAGGTCTCTCAATTAAAACTGGAAAAAGATAAAAATTAGTCTTTTTTTCAGATATTTCCAAATTGTGATTTTTTTTTTTTTTTTTTTTTTTTTTTTTTTTTGCCTATGCAGCACCTAAATCTCATTCCCTTTTAGTTGGAATTCCATTTTTGGAAGGTCTTGAAGGGAGGGTCCCTGCCTGCAGCGGAAGCTCAGAGAGGTCAGATAGTCCCTGTCCTGCTTCCTGGCTCAGCCAACAGGATGCTCCAGCAGGGAAAGATGGCTACGGAGGCATGGTGATGCAAAGACACAGGAGCCCTTAGAGAGCACTCACAGCAGTGCCTGTGGCCGTGAGTAATATTCCTGTGTCACGTCTTTGGCTGGGTTTCCTGCTGACTCACTTCCATTGGTTCCTGCCTGTTTCCTGGGGCCTGTCACTCAGCCTCCGCACCCATTCTATGACCCACCAATATCTTTCCAGTACTTTCTCTTTCTGTTCAGGTAAACTGCAGGTTGCTTCTGATGTGTGCAACCGAGAACCTGACGAGTACGAAATTATTCCTGCATTTGGAATTACATAGGTAGAGGCGAAGATAAACCCTTATCTTAGACTTCCACAGATGATAAAGAATGTACTCTTTTCTGAGATCCAAGGCTAGGGACATAAGTACGTCTTTGTACTTGGGTAACAACAATCTTTTGTACATTGGAACTATAAGGAGCTTTCCTGTGAAGGCCAGAGGCTGTCAGTAGCACTCTAAGTATTAAAAAACAGACACACACACACACACACACACCCCCCAACACACACATGCACTCACACAAGATAAAGGTGTTATCTGACAATGATGGCAAGAGAGACTAACTCCTTTCCTAAAGAAACATGCTATGGAGAGGGCATTTGGAAAACAGATCTTTAAATATTTTGTAGTTATGTGGTTTGTTCCTAAAAAACATCCGTGTGCACTCACAAAAGTGCTCATAGCTGCACATTTTTAAATTTGGAAGTCAAAATTTCTAATTTAAAGTAAGAAGTTCATGTTTCAGGGGATTTTGAATCCATTTGCTAGTTTAGAAAAACAACTGACTGACCTCAGGGAAAATGGAAATACACTAACTGCATTACAAGAGTAGCAGCACCCTTGCAGAGTTAGTGACTAGGGCTGAAAAACTAATATCATTAGAGGAAACTTGTAAGTGAGGGTAGCCATTAAAGAAGTAACAAAATAAACTGACCTTTAGAGCCAGAACTTTGAAAAGATCAATAAATCAAGATGACGAAAAAAGTCCCATCACGATGCTCTTGGTAAAAATATTATGATAAACAACATTCATAATATTTTATGATTTATAATATATTATAACAGTATATTAAATATCATTAATAATATTGCTACTATTAGACATTTGAGTGAGAACAAAAAGTAATATATTACTAAATAAAACAGAATAGTTTAGAATATGTGTAGAATGTTTAAGTAAATAAATAAACCTCTACTGGGCATGAGTGCTTAAATTTTTTTTAGTGATAGAAATACGCCTTCAAAAAAGTTTGAGTACCATGGGCCTAAACTATTACATTATAAAGCAAAATGACCCTGTGAATTGACCTTAAGGGGCCATAGTGCATAGCGTTTCTCAAACTCCTCTAGTCATGGAACGTATGAAGAGATGAGGATTCCAAGAAGCCTTCTGCGGACAATGCTGTATGATGGTTAAGAGAGTGGCCCTGAATGGCAGTCAGAGCTGGATTTAACTACCAGCCTCATCACACACTAGCTGGGTGCCCTGAACATGTTACTAAATCTTTTTGACCTTCTGTTTCTTACCTGTAAAATGGGGCTAGGAATAGCACCTCATATGCTTGTATAAACTTTTAAAATGATACTGTATATAAGTGCCTAGTATTGTATATAAGTGCCTAGTATTATATATAAGTGCATAGTACCTGACATCTTGTAATCACTTCTTGAAAGGAAGCTTCTATTATTACATGGTACTAGAAAGTTAGGATAATTGTTTAGAGAGCTGTCATCTTTCACAACTAGACTTCCTCAGGGCAAGGGTTGAGTCATCTATTACAAGTCCTATTAACACTTAGCTGCCATAGACACTCATGAATGAATGAAGAAATGAATGATAGAAGCAGAATTCTCTGAAATGAAAGTTTGGGAGACTAAGTATAGCACCAAAGACTGAAGGAAAAACATTTCTTTCTTGGTTGTCTATAACTCACCTTTTAATGACTAGACCAGAACACTCATATAGGATGAGTATTCGTAGTAGCTTTTGTTACCTAGACAGTTGATAACAGTTAGCCAGTAATTAATTGTTTCCATCTGCTCCCCTTTGATTCATCATTCAAAACAAATTTATTATGGTTCTCCTGTGGTTTGGTATTGCTAGGAGCTAGAAGTCTAGCACAACCTGAGATGAAGACAAGATGACTACAAGTGCTTTAAAGGTCAAGGGAGTAAGGACTGGGGTGGCCAGGGAACGTTCAGCCGTGGGGGCATAAGATAGGCTTCCCCCTCCCCCTCCAACTTTATTGAGGTATAATTGACGAATAAAATTGCAATCTATTTAAAGTATATAATGTGATAATTTGCAATACTTATACATTGTGAAATGATCACCACAATCAAGTTAATTAACTCATCCATCAACTCACCATTTTTTGTCTTTTTTGTTTTTGTTTTTGGTGAGAATGCTTAAGATCTACTCTCTTAGTAATTTCAAATACACAATACAGTATTATTAATGACAGTCACCATACTGTACATTAGATCCTCAGAACATATTCATCTTATAACTGAAAGTTTGTGCCCTTTGACCACCATCTCCCCTCTTCCCCCACTCCCCAGCCCCTGGCAACCATCAGTTTACTCTCTATTTCTATGAGTTTGACGTTTTCTTTTAGATTCCACATGTAAGTGATACCATACAGTATTTGTCTTTCTCTGTCTGGCTCAGGTGGGTTTGAAAGGGTAAACAGAAGAAAAATTATTTCAGGCCCAGATAAAACGAGTGAAGGCATAATAGAGTCAATTTCTATCTCTCATTTCCCTTTGTGGGCTCTTCCCCAGCCCCTGCTGTTCCTATTACAGTGTTTAAATAGTTCTAATGATACAACTGCTACTCCTGATGTCATATTTATTGATCAATAAATAACTCAAAAAAGTCCTAGGCTTCACATGGCCCAGTTTTGGAGTGGTATTGTATTCAGAAAAAGAATCCAGAAACCAAAAGTGAAAGGTAATTCCTATGTACTTTCTTCAATTTACAACTCAAAGTAACACTTGAGAAAGTCACTCTCGGTCAATTCCCCTGGTCTCCAATCAGCAGCTGCTAAGCCCTCTCTCTTTCCATTTCTTTCTTTTTTTTTTTTTGTAAATTAATTAATTAATTTATATTTGGCTGCGTTGGGTCTTGGTTGCTGCACGTGGGCTTTCTCTAGTTGCTGCGAGCCGGGGCTGCTCTTCGTTGCGGCGCGCGGGCTTCTCATTGCGGTGGCTTCTCTTGTTGCGGAGCATGGGCCCTAGGTGCAGGGGCTCAGTAGTCATGGCGCACGGACTTAGTTGCTCCGCAGCATGTGGGATCTTCCCGGACCAGGGCTCGAACCCGTGTCCCCTGCATTGGCAGGTGGATTGTTAACCACTGCACCACCAGGGAAGCTCCTCTTTCCATTTCTTAATACCCACTGGTGTCAGTTGGGGTTGCATTCAGCTGCATGTAATGACACCTGTATGCACCTGTGTAACTAAATGGAGGTTTTATTTTCCGTGTGTAACCAGAATTCCAGGGGTAGGCAGTTCAGGGCTGGTATCACTGCTTGAGGAAGTGTCCGGGACCACAGTTCCCTTCAGTTTTCATCTTTTGCAAAGTGGTTGCTTCACCTCAAGGCTTTGAATCTGTGTTCTCAGCAGGAAGAAGGAGAGGAATGAAAAGCAAATGACAAAAGCTTCATGCATGCCAGCTGAGTCTGTCTTCTTATTTTTCTTTTTTCTTTAAATTCAGGAAAATAATAGTTTTTTAGAAACTCCACCCCTTGGAGTTCTGCTTATATCTCATTGGGAGTATTGGGTCAATTGGCTATCCATAGCAGAAAGAGAGTCTGGAAAGGTAAGGATTTTTGTTTGTTTGTTTTTTTAAAGTAGGCACATTGTCCCCTAAGAACAAAAATGGGGGAGAAAGGAAAGAATGATGGTTAGGCAGCTGGCGGTGTGTGCTGTATTTCTCTCCACCGAAATGCTCCCTGAACCTCTGCTAACACACAGGTACACATATAAACTCCCCTCTCATCACCCCCTCTCTTTCCACTACTATTCTCTTCTTTCTTTCAGGAGTCAAACTGGATCTTTGTTATTCCAGCTTTTGGGGGGCTCCTCTCCTCAACTGGGAAATACCTACTGGATGACAGGCACTGTGCCAAGCCCTTTATAAGTATTATTTAACTCTCATTACAGCCTACAAAGCAGGTACTTTTATTATCATCCCATGTATAGATGTGGAAAGTGACGCTTAGAGAGATGAATTAACTTGCCAAGGTCACGTAGTTAGTAAGAGAGTAAGAGGTAGTGCTGTCATTTGAACTCTGATGTCTCAGGTAGAAACTGACTTGAGTTTTAAAAGGTGTACACAAAATTGGGGCAGCCACTATGCAAAACAGTAGGTAGGTGCCTTAAAAAGCTAAAAATAGAGCTACCATGTGATCCAGCAATCCCACTCCTGGGCATATACCTGGAAAAGATGAAAACTCTAATTTGAATGTTCATAGCAGCATTATTTACAATAGCCAAGATATGGAAGCAACCTAAATGTCCATTGACAGATGAATGGATAAAGAAGATGTGGTATATATAAATAAACACACACACACACACACACACACACACACACACACACACACACACACGGAATACTACTAAGCCATGAAAAAGAATGAAATATTGCCATTTGCAGCAACATGGATGGACCTAGAGAATATCATACTAAGTGAAGTCAGACAAAGACAAATATTATAACCTCTTATACGTGGAATCTAAAAAATAATACAAATGAATCTATTTACAAAACAGAAACAGACTCACAGACATAGAAAACAAATTTAGGGACTTCCCTGGTGGCGCAGTGGTTAAGAATCTGCCTGCCAATGCAGGGGACACGGGTTCGATCCCTGGTCCGGGAAGATCCCACATGCCGTGGAGCAACTAAGCCTGCGTGCCACAACTACTAAGGCTGCACACGTAGAGCCTGTGCTCTGCAACAAGAGAAGCCACCGCAGTGAGAAGCCCGCGCACTGCAACGAACAGTAGCCCCCGCTCGCCTCAACTAGAGAAAGCCCACACACAGCAATGAAGACCCAACGCAACCACACACACACAAAAGAAAAAAGAAAACAAACTTATGGTTACCAAAGGGGAAAGGGCTGGGAGAAGGATAAATTAGGAGTATGGGATTAACAGATACACACCACTATGTATAAAATAAACAACAGGTATTACTGAATAACACAGGGAACAATATTCAATATCTTGTAATAACCTATAACGGAAAGTAATTTGAAAAAAATATATGTAACTGTATCACCTTTGCTGTATACCTGAAACTAACACAATATTGTAAATCAACTATACTTCAAAAAAAAAAGTGTACACGATGAACCCTGGTTGGCTGCCCATCTCAGTTTCCTTTAGGTACACAGTGTTCTATTAACTATCTCCATAGCTCTCTGTGGGTCATGTCCCCTTGGTTGCCACTCTTAACAATGCCACTTAATTTTGTTGGTTAAGCGCTGCCACTTGGTCTCCATTTCTTCAGGATCCTGTCAGGCCTGTTGTTATCAGGAAGCCTGGCTCTGTAACAGTATCTTCCGTCATCAGCCCAGGCCTGCAGAGAGGAGTGTAGTAGTGAGGTTGATGTCCCTTCCCCTAGTGCATTCCTTGTTGGCTTGTGCTAAGTGGCAGAACGTAGTCAGTTGGTGGGATGTACGCGGTATATCCCTCTAGCCCGCCCACTTCCCTGCGTCTTTTGCTCCCTTCTTCTGTCGTCTTCCATGACAGCTCCAGCCTTTCTGTTTCACCTAAGGTGGACCACTGCTTTCTCCAAGCTTCCTAGAACCATCCCAGCAACCTGTTAGCACTATCTCCTGGATTCCTTGCCAGGATGTAAATACTGTAGAACGGGAATATGCTCATGTCAGTAAATTCTGCTTTGTCTGGTGTTACGCTGTCCTCTTTCCTCCCCAATTCAGCACCCTGGGGACTTGATCCCACACATATACTCCCAGCTTCTGCCAGTGTATATACGTTAGCTAGGTCCTTTAGCTCTTTCCGGTTGCATAGTACCTCTCCTCCTTTGGCAGGTCCAGCAATTCCTCAGTGGGGTTATTTTGTGACTTGGCTTTAGTTATTGGTCTGGTAGGAAATGTACAGGTAGATCCTGAGAGCCTTGCAGGGTAGAGACTTCATTTTCAAGCAGGGGGCAGGGCACTTCTACAAACCCAGCGCTCAGGGTGATGTGGGATTTTAAGGTGTCTCAGTGCCTTTACCCAGATACCCCATCCGAAGTGTCAGGACCCCTCTGCTTCCTGGCTACAGCCCTGATCTTGGCATAGCACACTTCCCAGAGCTGAGAAGTCAACCTTTTGGGAGTTCTCCTAAGCTGCTAATTCAGTCCTGGGCCTGATCCCCCGCTTTTTCTGCCTCCTCCCCCTCCCCCACCTCATTTATATGCTGCTAAGGAGGCACTCTAGCTTTCATCCTAAGCCTTTAGTTGGTGATTAATCACCCTCAACTTTGCATTGTCTTTTCCTGAAGCTTAGATTTCCTCCATCAATAGCTATCCAATCCCGTAGTTCTTAAATTGCTATTTCCCCCATATAGGGGTAGGATTCAGTAGAAAGAGAAGCTGGACTAAATGCAGTCACAGCTGAGGCCTCAGCTGACCCCTTGGGAGCTGATCCCTTAAGGGGACTCTGGAGTGGGAAGGGCCCTCCAGGGTGGTCTCACCCTGAGGCTGCATCTCCTGGTCATTTGTGCGAGCTCCCCTGGGCAACGGTGTGACCTGCTCCAGGCAGTTGTTTGAAAGAGGGCGATTCCCGGAAAGGGATTCTGTTGAGCGCTGTTGGCCAGCAACACTTCCAGGGCTGGGGAAATGGGCGCCTCGGTCCTAAGAAGTTGCTTGCTCCTTGGCATGCTGGAGGTGGGAGAGAGAAGAGAATAGAGGGGATGCTCCTCTTGAAGAGCTTGAAGAAAAAGATCGGCAGATTGTTGCCTGACCAAGAAACAGAAGATGAAGGAAAGAGATGCATTTCAAACTGTATCAAACACTAGTAGTTCCCCTAAACCCTCTTGTGCGGGACGGTGCAGAATGGGGGATGTTAGGACACAAAATTCTGTTTTACTCTGAAGGCCATGTCTTCCTACTAGACCAGAGCTAGTCAAACTGGTGCTCCATGGGCTAAGTTCAGATAGCAGATGTATTTTGTTTGGTTGCACAGTGTTTAAAAAACTGTGAATTGGCTGCCACTGTGTAAAAATTGGAAGAGTTTTATATGTAAGTTCAGAGCTCCTGCTTGTCTTGAGTGATGGAAGATCTAGCAACACTGTGTCAACATTCCTGCAGGGCAGGAATTGACTGGAGTTGAGTGACAGCTGCTCCTTTACATGAGGGGATGTGCTCCATAGTTCACCCGTCTCTATGTGTGAATTTCTGAACTTCTTTGGCATTTTTGTTTAGAATTCCTGCTATAATGTGCATGATATATATAATAGGTGTTTGGGCACTTAATATTGGTTTAGTGGAATTGAATGAATTTGATTGGAGAGGAGGTTTGGAGTGACGTCTAGACCTCCAATTGTAATGAGTGGCTTGGCACTCAGGGGAGGCCCCGGGACAACAAGTGCTGATTAGGATAAATTAATGACATGCTGGCTGGAGCCTGCGTAAAGCAAGATGAGCAGAGGGCAAAGGCCTGAAGTTTGGGTGTCTTACCATAGAGTTAGAGAGGAATGGGGAATTAGGGGAACCAGAGAAGGAGAGGAAAGGGAAGCACAGAGGGACCTTGGCAGTGAAATGTCACTGGAGGCAAGGGAGCCAAGAGTTTGGGCAGTTACGTCCAGTCTAGCAAAAATGAGAGGAATGGACAGGGAAAAAGCCATGCCAACAGGGAAGTAATTAGGGACTTTCAGAAGAAGTATGAGAAAAGGAAAGATAGATTGTGGGTCTGGAAGTTCGGCCCCGAAGTAGAGGCCCTGGGATCGTTCGTGGGCATATGAATGAGAGCCTTTTGGGGGGTCCTAATTGGGGAAGGCATAGATGGACATTGGTTTAATATTCATCCTTTTCTTCAATACTGTCAGCATCATTTCTGACATCATCTAAAAGACATTAGTCAGTATTCATGTTGCATCCTTAAAGAATGGACAAAAGAACCATCCAGACTCTGTCCTCTTGTTCTATTGGAATGAAATATTAATTAACTTAATATGTATTTTGGACAATCACCAGCCGGCAGAGACTGGAAACTTCTCTCACAGATATATCTCTCTGTATAAGTGCTATTGGCTTTGTGGGTTTTCTGTGGTAAAATTAAAATTCTGGTTTTGCTCTATCTTGTCACCCAGTTAGTAACCTGCTGTGTGGCCTCACTGGCTCTTAATTAGTATGTGCTCAGAATGTGTAAACTCACTTTAACATTAGCCTAAGTAAAGTGTATCGAGGAAAATGAAATTAAAAAGAACACATTCCAAAGTTCACGTTAGATATAGATAGATCATCCATTGTTTTGGATGTAAACCTGGAAAACCATCATGACCCAATTCCACACGAAATCATTTCAACTCTGGTATTGGGGGCACAGAAAACGCCTTTGTTTCAGAAGAGCCACAATCTGTCTCTATTGTCTTTGGGGTCAAACCACCTGGGTTTGCATCCTGACTCTGACACCTACCAACCAACTCTATGATTTCAGCCAAGTCACAGAACCTCTTGTGACCCAGACTCATTACATGAGGGTAATGATGCCTATTGGAAAGCCTCGTTGAAAGAGTTAAATGAAAGGATGAATGTGTTGAATTAATAATGTATGCCAAGCCCTTAAAGGCTTTTTGAGGATGGTGAAACTTGAATCTTTCTATTATCAACTAAGCAAAAGTTTTATTAACTCGGGTGCCTATCAGTTCAGCAGAGGAAGTCGACTGGGATTCCGGAGTCTGAGTACTTTGCCATTGGGTCTAGCACTGGGATTTAAGAGAACGTTTAAAAAGAAAAAAATCACCGAATCTCCCTTGGCCTTACTTTTTCCTGTTACTCAGCAGGCTATAGTAGCTACGAAGAACCTGGAAACCTGAGGTTGTGTGCTTTATTTTTTGAGAGAGCTTAAGGCAGAGCATAGCTCCCCAGAAATCAGCGGCAGAGATCTGTGTGCAGGGAGAAATGCTAGCCTCAGGGCGCCCTAACTTCCAACCCGGGGAGCAATCCAAACTCGGAGGCTGGCGGGGGACGGGGAGTCTGAGGTGTTGGTGGGATGGGAGCGGATGCTCCCGGGTCAGCTCAGACTCTCTCCGGCTACCACCAGAGTCCGAGTCGAGGCGAGCCCGGCGGCGTAGAGGGACGCGCGCCTCGGGGCCCGGAGGAGTTAGGTGACGTCACCTCCAGGAGGACTCGCTTTTTCATTAATGAAACCGGCCGGAGCGGGCGCATGCGCCGCAGGCCCCCTTTCCTCTCGCTTCCCCCTCCCCTTTCCCAGCCGCGCTCTCAATCTCGAGCTCGCTCGCTCTCCCTCTCCCCGGGCCGTGGAAAGGATCCCACTTCCGGTGGGGTGTCATGGCGGCGTCTCGGACTGTGATGGCTGTGGGGAGACGGCGCTAGTGGGGAGAGCGACCAAGAGGCCCCCTCCCCTCCCCGAGTCCCCCTCCCCCGTCCCCCTCCCCCCAGCCTCCTCGCCAACGCCCCCTTCCCCTCTCCCCCTCCCGGCCGGGCGCCGGCCACCCATCCCCACCCCCGTGGGAACGTTCGGCGCCTGCACTCCTCAGACCCTCTCTTCGCCTCTCCCCTCACCTCAGCCCCCGCTCCCCGCCCTCTTCCCGGCCCTGGGCGCCGGCCGCCCGGTCCCTCCGCCGCCCCCCGGCCGCGGGGAGGACATGGCCGCGCACAGGCCGGTGGAATGGGTCCAGGCCGTGGTCAGCCGCTTCGACGAGCAGGTAACGGGCCCTTGCCCGGCGGGAGGTGGGGACGGAGCGGGGGTGGGGACGGAGTGGGTGAGGGGAGGAAGGAGCGGCCGCCTCCCCCGCGGCCGCCTCCCCCGCGGCCGCCTCGGGCTCTAGAGGAAAGACTGGGGGGATAATTGGGGGTGGCCTAGGGGGGAGGTGCGGCAAGGAAGGGACAGCTGGTGGCTCGAGCTCCCCTTCCCTCCTAAGTCGGGGGTGGGGCCTTTTCCCTGACCACCCCTCCGACCCTCCATCCCCTTTATCCTAGCCCTTCCGCTTGCTAATAGGGATGAGTGACCTGGGGACGCTTCCAGGGGCTCTCCATGTGGATTTAATCATCCCCCCCTTACTATTTTTTTGTGAACGGAGGTGGGTAACATTTAGGGGTTTCCTCTTCCCTCAGTTGATCTCCTAACTCGGGGTGAGTAACTGAAGGAACCCCCAAGGCCCGTCTTCTGTACCCCCAATGGGAGAACGATAACGTCCCGCCCCTCCCCCAGTTTCTTCAGCTTCCTCTCTTGGAGGGGGAAGAGTGGAAGAAAGCAGGGAAAGCACAGGTTTTGTTACTTTCTGCTCCGTCGTCTCAGCCCGCCCCGAGAGCTCCGAGTGCACACACTCTGCACGTCTTTTTGATGCCCCACACGGGCGTCCCCCCATACCCTGATAAGACAAGACTGGCTTTTACATTGCCGTTTGCAGTGGAAACCATGGTTCTGGTTCCCTCCTGCTTCTGAAATATTTTTCTTCTTTTTTTTTCCCCTTCCTTGGTAGTTGCAGTTTCCCCCTTTATTTTCTGCCAGAGATCTGAGAATGTGAATGTTGCTTTCTATAGTGGGAATCTTGGGGATTAAGGGGAGAAGAGTGAAAGGAAAGTGGGAAACTGCATCTGAGCCACTGACAACAGAGAGCAAAGACAGCTGGGAAGTGGTCCTGAAGCCGTTAATTCTGCTAGTGTTTTGTTGTTTTTTTAAACTCTCACCTCTTAGCTGACAAGAGAACTTTCATTGAGAATATTTGAGATGGAAAAAAAAGTTTCATATTTTGGAGAGGTGCCTTTTTATTCCCTGAGCTTCAACTCTAAATCCTGGGGCTGATCTGAATGAATGCACCCGGAGCCTTTTGTCAGTAGGATTTAGTTTAACTTTGTGTTGCTTAGGTAGTTGGGGATCGTTTAAAGGGATGCTTTTTGCAGCTGCAGTTCTACCATGGGCTTCCTGTGATGGGGGAACTGTTTGAGATTGAGTCAATCTATTTTGTTTACTGGATATAATCATAAAACTGATTATGGGAGCTGAATGGGGGGAGGGCTCCACTTTTATTTGATCCATAAACATTTTCTTATGGGACTCATAGTGTTTCTGACCTATATCTGAAAGATATTTGGGAATAGGCAGAGGAATTGAGAAGAAATTTGAGAAGAAACTACTTAGATAAAATAGAATTATTAAGCTGTCAGAGACTTCAAGTTCTTTCACACATCCTTATGCTTCCAGACCAAAAAGTATGTAAACGACTGTGCTACTAATCTGTTTGAGGAAGTGAAATGTTACTGCATATATTGGATTGTATTATTGATAGAGCCTTAGATTTAAAACTTGAAAGAAAAGACTTTCTCTGTGTAATTTTAAAAAAGGATTTAAAAGACCCACAGAACCCCAAAGCTGATCTGTGTGGACAGTTTAATCTGGGTGCGGGAATTTGATAGATTCACACCACGACTGTAGTTTCCAGGTTTTTTTTAGTTAAAAATATTTTCCAGTTTTTAAACTTTATTTCTTCACTTCTTACCTGTTGATCTTTAGGCTTATCTGCCACATATGACAAACATAGTTTTCTATATTTTACAAGAGGAATGATTTTGATTATATGCCCAGTAATGCAAGTAAATTTTTCCTTCTTTTTGTCCCCAGAGTTAAAAGACCTTAGGCTTTGTTGTTTGCTTTGTTATGAATATTGTGGAATCAAACTCACCACCATCTGTTAAAAAGTAAGGATGTAAGAATTTTAAACAGAAGCATTAAAAAAATATATTCCTTAGGTTGTAATTAAGAGAAAGATCCATAGGACAAATTATTCCTCACATTTTTCTCTTACAAGGTTAAAGCCCACTGACTTGGAGATGTAAAAGTATAAGAGTTTTGGTGTTTAACATAAGGCATTTATATACATTAACTTATTATAGAAGTAATAAACGTTTAATTCAAATTAGAGTTTACCTTGAGATTGGAAAGCAAGAAAACTAAGGCTCAGAGTGGTTAAATGACTTTCCAAGGTCACATAGCAGACCTAATAATAAGAGCCTCAGTATGAAAAGCATTGAATGCTGGACAATCAGGAATATTTTTTCTGATAAGTATCCCATAGGATTTGTTTTAATAATCCAAAAGTATAGTTAGGAGAGAAGAATTTACCTTTTTATTTAGGGGAGAAAACAACCTGCATGTAGTGAGAGATATTTGTATGAGAGTCTTAAGCATTTCAACTATGTCTAAAAGTTTTAAATTTTGGATATATTGACTAATTTGTTTCACTGGGTCCAGGGGTAGGTGGGCTGCGTCCTTTTATTATAGCTAAGGCATGTGTTGAGGCAGAGATCATGTGCAGGTCTAAAGATGGCAGCTCTATTTATGATTGAATTGATGTTTTGGTTGGACTTCTAATATTTGTGGTGATTAAAGTAGAAATGCATTACTAGCCGCTGTTGATTATGTGTTGTACTCTGATGGGTATTGCTCAGCAGCTTGGTGCAGTAGACCCAGTTTAAGCAAGTGGTAGTGTTCCATCTTGACATTTTGAGCTCAAGTCCTTGTTTCCAAGTGGGTAAAATAAAATTCCTGTAACCTGCTGGTATTGCAACTAAACCTAATATTTATGGCCTAAGTTGAACAATTCTTAACAATTTGAAAGTAAGTACTGGACTTCCCTGGCAGTCCAGTGGTTAAGACTCCCGTACTTCCACTGCAGGTCATGCGGGTTTGATCCCTGGTCAGGGAAGATCCCGCATGCACAAACAAACAAACAAAAAGTAAGTACTTTCTTGATTAGGGATGGGAGTTGTGAAGGTGGGCAGCTAGAAAGCTGAATGGATAAGTTATATCTTCTGCTTCTTCTTAACCTGCCTTTATGGTGCTGAGTGGTAAGTTTCTAAATTGAAATTGGCAAATTTTAGGTGTGCAGCTTTAATTTGTGGCTCATTATCCAGGTTGCTTACAATGAGAGGGAGAACCTTCTTACATGCCTCACCTAGCTCCATACGCCCCACCAGTCTCTGTAGGACTTTGTTCCTGGAAAGGAGTATAGGAAAACTGGTCATAGGAAGGTTTTTGTTTTAAGAAATTGAGAGAAGATATCACCAAACGATTTGCTTAAGTTCACTTAAGCACTTACATTTTCCATATCTGGTCAAGTAAAAATGGTATATAAAAAGCCAAAAAATAACATTTTAAAGAACATATTAGAGAGTAAACCCTGATTTTTTATTTTTAATAGTAGCATATTTGTTGTTGTAAATTGAACGCTAATCGGAATGTCCTTCGAATATGTGGTAGAAAATTCACGTTATAAAATGATTGGCAAGTGTCTTTGAAGTTGCAAGCTACATGTTAGTTGGCCAGATACATTTGTAAAACTTTGAAGTCATTTTGGATTTAAAAAAAATCTCCTTAGCTTTGTTCTTAAAGCTTGTTCTGCGTTTGTAAGGCCTTATAAGTAGTTGAAAATGAATATTCTTTTGACAAGGGCTGTGTTATGGTGAGTGAGAAAAATTGCTTATTCTTTATTCTGGAACTCATCTTTTAAAAACAATTTCCAACTGGTCCTCAATTAGTTCTCTGTGTTCCCTCACTCCCCCCACCTTATCTAGCATCTAATTCAGTCTTTCTTTATGTGAGCGCCTTCCTTTTCACCTTCAAACTTAGATTTTTTTTCTTTTAAACATTTACTTGGTCCTGTAGCTTTCTGTGTACAGATCAGTCGTCTTCTTCCTTTGTTGCCAGATACCTGCTGCCTCTACTGTTTATCCACCTGTATCCTTCAGAACTCTCTGAAAACTAGCTTTTGCCTCTTCTTTCCTTCTGGATTGCTTCTTTCCAGAAAGTGATTTCTTCTGGCAAAACAGTGGTTTTCTGATCAACTGTAATGCCTCTGTGGTGTTCCGTTACCCCTGGAAATCAGTCTCCTCGAATTCCCAAGACACAATACTGTCTTGTATGTACGCTTGCAGATCCTTATATGTTGATGTTCTCATCAATCCTTGTGCTTTCTCTATCATACCATGCTGCCCATTGTTGAACTGCGGTTCCTAAATGAGGGTCTGAGTTTTGTTCTGCTATTTACAGCCTCAGTCTTTATGCTAGCCATTAGATCTCTGTGGATCCTAGATTTCCTCATCTGTTGGAATTGACTAGAAAATCTGTACGATTTCTTTCCAGTTTAAATATTCGATGATTTTAATACTTTAACAGCATCTACCTATGCCGCAACAGTCTATCGGGAGCTGACCCCACTTAATTTACCTAACGTTTTCTCATTATGCCTCAGTGTGCACCTGTGTTCCAGGCAAGCTGGCTTAGTCTCTTCTGTGTATGTCAAGCTTATTCCTGCTTCTCAGCCTTTGTTTACACCAGCCCCTGCCTAAATGCTTTAATTCCGCCTTTATCTTTTTTTTAATTCCTGTCCACACTTAAATGGGCAGCTCAAGCTTCATTTTTCCCACGAAGTCTTTTTAGACTAAACTCACTGCAGCCTCACTTCTTGGTGTGGTTGTCACCTGGGGTTCTACAGAACCCCCCTTTAACATGTCTCCCTTTGGGAGGGTAGGTTGAACATAGTTTAGCATTGTTTTCTTTTATCTTTTTATCAGATAGAGTATAAACTTTCTTAAAAGCAAGAAGCCATGGTTAGAATTCCCCTAATAGTCACCCCAGGGTCCAGCACAGTTAGAAGCACACAGTGAGTCATTGATGGAATGTTTTTCATATGATTCCTGGTTCAAAGGTAGACTGGCTAAAAAGAGTGGTAATTTTGACTTTGTTTTAAATGTAAATAACTGAATTTTAATTTAGTGTTTATGGTAGCCTCGGTCTTATTAAGTTAAGTGATATTTTAAGTAGGAATAGGTTTTTAAGAAAAGAGAGCTTTAAGGAGGAACTTGTATATATTTATATTTCCTCCAACAGAGCTAACATTTTTAAATCAAGTTTCAGATCCAATTAACTACCTTTGTGATCTTGAATTTGTCATTTACTTTTAGTGGCAAGTCTCTACATAAGGAAATTTTTTGCAGTGGTCTGATAGGATAATGAATGTGAAACACTTTGAAAAGACTAAAATTATTCAGATGTAAAACTGATACATTTTCTTCACTGCTGACTGATTATTATGTTTTCACTAAATAAAGGAGATTGACTAGTCTCTGGATATGCCCCTGTATGTACCTTGGCCAATATATACCTTACTTTAGCATTCACTGCGAATACTTAGGGTACTGAGAGGGTCCTTAGGATGACTATAATCGATCTGTTTTCTTGTTTATCATCTAATTTGTGGCATACATGATATACAGCTCTTCAAGTTTGGGAAGTGTAATAGAAAAATGTCATAAGGTGTGTGTGACTTGGGCCAGCAATATTGTTATATTAGATTTTAAATATTTCTACAGTTTTTGACATTTTTGACCAATAGGAAATTAGAATCTTAAATTTTTCTTTTTTTTTTTTGTGGTACGCGGGCCTCTCACTGTTGTGGCCTCTCCTGTTGCGGAGCACAGGCTCCAGACGCGCAGGCTCAGCGGCCATGGCTCACAGGCCTAGCCGCTCCGCGGCATGTGGGATCTTCCCGGACCGGGGCACGAACCCGTGTCCCCTGCATCGGCAGGCGGACTCTCAACCACCGCGCCACCAGGGAAGCCCCCCCTTTTTTTTTTTTTTTTTTGGATGTAATTAGCATGGAGAATTTTGTCCTTAAAGAAAAGGTTAGAGATATACTATAATAGTAAGCATGCCTTAGTTTTGCATCTTTGTTCTCTAAATTACTCAGACTGCTGTGGGGCATTTTTGTTTTATTTTCATATTTGTTGTTATGGTGTTCCATATAGACTCTCTGTTGTTGCATTATAACAACATACTTTTCAGGGTGAGCAGTGTATTAAAAATGTGTTTTGCACATGTGTTCACTAGGCCTCAGTCTACTCTTCATTGAGGGTTTTGTGTGTGTCTGTATGTATATAAGACAAGGGATGGGAGTTATAGGAAGGCTCATTTTTTAAAGGAAGTTTAAGGAGAATGTTCTATAGAAGAAGTAGAAGGGGAGATTTGTGGTCAGCTTAAACTGTTAAAAGGCTTAGAATCAATACTGAAGTAGAATATGGGCATCTTAAGCCCTTTGCTGAGGATTGACTTGGATTTATGAAAAGCATTGGCTTATTCCGTCTGACATCTTTTAGAATACCCCATTTTCTTGGGTGTGGAGAGGGAGGGATGAGACAAAGTCTGTTTTGACCTTGAAGAATAGAAAAGTTAAGGTGTTTTTACATTGTGGTGGCTGTGAATTAAATTCAAGGTTTCAGCAATTTGTAAATTTCTGTTTCATACTGTGTGGTAGCGCCTTCAGGAAAACAGAGCACACTCAGAGGTTGTGCTGAAGAAAATTTTAATGTTGTAGAATATAAATAACTGGAATTGATAGTGCCTCCAATAAACTCTCTCCAGGTGCCTGCTGTCGGTGGCATATTTGACCACTTCAAATGTTACATGCCTGAGATGTGTAGTTACCTTCTTTGGTTCTCTGAGTGGCTTTGGAGCCATTGATTATGTCATCAGAAGGGCTACTGTTAAGACAAGAAAGCCCCAAGCTCATATGGAATCCCATCCTGTTATGATGAAAAATTGGAATCATCCTCTAAACTTTACGTATTTTTGCTATAAATGGTACTAATCACTTTGCTGTAGCAATAACTTGAGGTGCAGACTTACAGATTGCATGTTTTCTTTAAACCACAGCCTGGCACTCTTGTGATTTGGCTTAGGGTTGCCACTACGGTCTACAAGCTGTTGCCTGCCCCTATTCATATTTTATAGTTTGGAGTATCTTATCCTGTTGGATTTCAGAGAACTTACTTAACTTTTTCTGGAGAAATCCTCACCCCCTCCGTTTCACATCCCCCAAAGCAGGGTGTTGTGTCTAGTGCAAGAGGCATGAAGTTAAGTTAGTAAATAGCAGGACTTCTAGAAATTTACTTTAAAGGACTTTTATTTAACTTATTTTAAATCATAGTTTTATATCCAGATAATGGCCTTGTGGGTAATTATGGCTATAAGAATCTCAAGCGACCCTTTTCTGTTTAATTATTGGCAGCTTTCCTTGGATAGTCCTCATAGTCATTTGGGCATGACTATGCCCATTTGGGCATGACTCTTACTGCCTCAAATTTGTGATGGCACATAGTATACTATGTAGTAAGAGAAAGAGCTTTTGACTGTGCAGTTTTCAGAGTGACCTTGGGTAAGTCAGCCTCTCTGAACTTCAGTTTTCTGTTTTCATCTGTAAAATGGGGATAATATCTGCCTTACTTACGTCATGGGCTTGTTTAGTGTCTTAGGTGTGACTCTTTTATGTGAAAGGAAGCTGTAAATAATCATAAAAGTGTATTGCCATGATTATTATCCTGTGCAGTATTTTTTCTATCTTTTCTTTATATCAATAGTTTGGTGATTATTATTATTTCTATAATGCATGAAAAAAAATGAGAGGCAAAGCAACTTGTTCACAATCATATGACATGTAATTAATTGAGTTTAAACTAGAGTGTGGGTGTCTTAATCCTTAGAGCAGTAACTTTCAGTAAATAGAGCTTTATTAAAAGGCCTAAATTTTGTGAACAGATAGCACAAATATGTAGAGTGAGGAAAGTATAATTGCTTCTTCACTCAAAAATGACATGTTACGTTTTACCTTTTATGTTCATAAAAGAGTATCTGGAAATCTTTTTCGATTGGTTATGGGTTAGACATAAGTTTTTTTTTTTACATCTTTATTGGAGTATAATTGCTTTACATGGTGTGCTAGTTTCTGCTTCATAACAAAGTGAATCAGTCGCACACACACATATGTTCCCATATCCCTTCCCCCTCTCGTCTTCCTCCCTCCCACCTTCCCTATCCCACCCCTCTAGGTGGTCACAAAGCACCGAGCAGATCTCCCTGAGCTATGCAACTGCTTCCCACTACCTATCTATTTTATGTTCGGTATATATAGACATGTTTTAAGCATTATATACTGATTTCATTGTTTATCATTCTTCTTTTCACCTTATCAAAGCTTCTCTTGGCTGTTAGAAGTTGTAACATTGTTCCCTTTTATTTAGCTTTATAACATTTTATAACTCACTGCAGATTTTTAGGTGAGGAGAGTTGAATTCTGAAGGTGAGAGAGTAGAATTTGTGAGCATACCAACAGGAATGTATAATTATAAATATGAGATTATGTTTTTATTTCATTCTCTTATCTGGCATTTTACAGTCAAGTTTTATAAAGTTGCTTTTCATACTCTAAGAACATTCCATTTAGGATTTGATTAAATTTGAGACAACCTTTTAAACTTTGGTAATGTTTGAATGCCTTGTTCTGTTGGATTTCTGGGTCTTTCTTTTTGTCTGTGCCCGTCTGCTTTCCTTCCTTGTTTCCTTCCTTTGTCTACTTTTTCAGCTCCTTCCCGCTCCCATCCCCAATAACAACTTTCAAATCATTCATCTTGTCTTTTAGAGTATCTTTCCAAATCTCCTGTCTTTATCAGTGCCTTTCACTTCTGTCCCAGCTCAGGGCTGGGAAGATGTTTTAACTTTATGCTCCAGGCAGGTCTTCTTCCTTTTGGGTAATGGACTAAGGGGGAAAGAAAAGAAGCATTTGTATTTCCTGTTATGTTTCAGGTTTTGGTCTCTGATAACTGAATTTACAGTAGGGAATGGGAGAGAGAGAAAGCATTGTTTTGGTTAAATGTTGGTAACAAAGATCAGTAAAGACCTGTGCTCTGGTTTCTGCCCTAACACGAACTACCTTTGCTATATTATGTAAATCTCTTCAATTCTGAGCTATTTCATTTACTGAATGTTAAACAGGAAAAATACAATCTGACAGTCCAAAGCTTTTATAATTCTTAAAATGGGTTGATGTTTGTTTCATTTTTTTTAGAGCCAGTTGTTTTGACTAAGAAAATAATTGCAGTCACTAATTGATTAGTGACAGATCCTTAGTTAGAAGGAATCTGAGCTTACTTAAATCCACTTCTGCAATAGCCCTGACAGAAAATTGTTCAACCTCTACTTGGACATTTATTAAAAAAAAAAAAAATAGAGTGGTAATTCGTATTCATTGTAGGAATATGAAATGTAACAAAATCACAATAAATGAATAAAAGTCATTTATAATAGCACAACTCAGAGGAGAACCACAGTTAAAACTCTGAAATTAGACCCCTTGGGTTTGAGTTCTTGAGCTTGGGCTCTGCCATTGCTTACTAGTCCTTGGCCAGGTTATTTAGCTTCAGGCTTCAGTTTCTTCACTTGTAAAAAGGGGTCAATAATAGTACTTACTTCACAGAGACTGATGTGAGATTTATATTAGGAAATACATGTAGAGCACGGGGCGTAGTTTCTGGCAGTAAATGTTAGATACTATTGCTTTTATTAGGTTGTTGGGATTGAATGAGATACACTGTCTTATAATCTGCTCTTTTAACATAATATAATGTGAGCATTTGCCCAGATGATTATACTTTCTTTTACATTATTTAAAAATTTAAGGTATTATATGTAATTGTTATTTTTTCTTAATATTTTAAAAATAAATTTTGAATTTTCTACACTGAATATGTATTTTTATAATCAGAAAAACAATCGGTAACAAAGCAAATAAATGTTACTTTATAAAATGTAACTGGAATGTATTAATGTAAAAAAAAATCTCAGTTTTTAGCAGCGTAAGGTTAACATAAGAGTAGAATCAGAATGAGGTGACTATAAAAAATTATTAAAGTACAAGAACTTGTTACAGTGCCTTCAGCTGTCCAGGTGAGAGGGGATCATGACCTGCCCACAAGAGAAGCCTTCTTGACAGGTCTATTGATTTCAGAGTTTTCAAGGATGGTTGTATGGTTGTACCTCACAAAATTTGACCAGTTCCCCTACAGACAATGGGATAAATCCTTTTTTTCCTGTCTGTTATAAATAGTACTATGCTATGCAATCTTATTTTACCCTTTGGGCAGCCAGGGGTACTACATCTCAAGGTAACACATTCCATTAGTAGAATTGTAATTGTTAGAAACTGTCCCTTAAATTGAGCCTCCTCTGTCTTACTTGATCACTAAACATTCAAGTTCCTATTATTTGTGGTAGGTGCTGAGCACTGTGGTAAATGCTGCGGAAATAAAAACAAGACATGCTCTTGGTCTCAAGGAACCTAAAGTCTAGTAAGAGAGAAGGATGAAAAGAAAATTATGGTGAATGTTATGATGGATGCATAGGATACAATGGGAGTGTGTGAGAGGAGCACTTAATTTAGACTGGGCAGCCAGGGAGAGCTTGACAGAAAGTGAAGCCTGAACTAAGTTGTGAATCTTGTAGGTTCTTATATGCCATACTAAAATGTTTAAGCTCTCATTTGAAGATTTTGGGTGAATGTAATTTCATCTAATGGCTTATGCTTTGGTGGGAGAGGTTGAAAAATATAATAAAGGGAAATGTGGAATGAAGTACCATAGGAGGTAGAAGAAGATAGGGGTCTAAATTCAGGTGGTGGATTTAGAGACTGAGATGGTAGAGAAGGAAAGAATGGGTTTGGTCTATAATAACTGTTGGGGTAAATGAGAGAGAAAGTGCAGTTTAAGGGCACTTAGCAATATTGGGCAGTATTAAGGACTCAGCTGAGTTTGGAGACAATGTCTTTGTTATGGTAATAGTCACTAGAATTGAAGGGATCAAGGAGTGTTGAGGACCAGTTGTTGGATAGGTGGTCCACCTTGACATTGAAGTCACCTAGATTAGGGTTCCCAGATTTAGCAAATGGAAATATAGGATGCCCAGTTAAATGTGAATTTCAGATAAACAGTAAATGTTTAGTATAAGTATTTCCCAATTATTGCATGGGATATAGTTACACTAAAAATATTAACTTATGTTTATTTGAAATTCAAATTTAATTGGGAGTCCTGTACTTTATCAGGCAACACTCACCTAGATGGTAATGGATGTGAGGTAGAGGAAAAACTGAGCCAGGAGTCAAATTGTTTTGATGATGAGGAAAATACC
The DNA here is from genome assembly GCF_964374135.1 of Grampus griseus. Classification (NCBI taxonomy): domain Eukaryota; kingdom Metazoa; phylum Chordata; class Mammalia; order Artiodactyla; family Delphinidae; genus Grampus; species Grampus griseus. The sequence goes on from NC_139014.1 coordinate 54,427,349, forward strand.
TAGAAAATTTGTAGGTGACTGTGACAAGGTTTGTTAGTGAGTAGCACATGATTCATGAGCCTCAAGGAAGAGTGGGAGGAGTAGAAAAGTTTGGAATTTGGCCTCCTGGAGTCTTCTATTCATTGTTCCTAATTCTATTCTCTATAACTCTTCAGAATGTTTGTCTTTTTACATAAAAAATGTTGGAAGACAGATCTTAAGTATTCCTCAGGGTTGTCTCCCCGACCCCGAAATATATTATTCATTCAATTATTTATAGTATAAATTGTTAAGATATTTCACTATCGTGGTTGTTTTTTCTCTTGGTGCAGTGGTGGTCAGTATTCAGGCATATCATTTGTCATCCCTTTTCTAAGTATTTTTGTATATGAGAGTGTTATGTGAGACTTTAAAAAAAGGCTTACAAAATGCTGAACTTCAGGTACTCTGTATTTTGGGTATTCATCTGATTACTGGTACAGTTAACCTATCAAAGAACATGTGTGTGCATGTGTATTTTTTTTTAAGTTTTATTATGAAAAATTTTAACATATACAAAAATAGAGAGATGATTATAAGTGAACCCCCATGTACCCATTACCCAGCTTCTACTTAGTTTTATTTCATCCATAGTCCTACCCCTTTCCTGCTCTGTGCGTTTTCATTATTTTGAAGCAATCCCAGTTATCATTTCCGTGTGACTTATTCTTAACTCATGCTGACCTTAAGAGCTGTGCGATATAAATACTGTACTCAGTGGGGAAGGCTTGAGTTTGAGTCATAATTGTCTACTGAGGAATGAGTTAACCTGGGCAAGTCAAGCTATCTGAGTATTTTGAAGAGTGTGTATGAGGGTTGGGGAGGAGACATATGCTACCTGCTCTTTTTCACAAATCAAAGATACGAGGGAATGTATGTGAAGGTAGTTTGTAAACTTGCTTTACACAGGTAAGATTTCATTATTGTTAGTAAATAATGCTTCCTTCTGTAAGTGCTTAAAAGTCATGTGCATAATAATCAGTCCTAGAATTATTTGGGTGTTGACATTAAATTAAGTCCATAGTCCTAAAATGACCTTTTCACCTTTAGCCGCACCTGCGTTTTGAGGCACCGTTGTTTTCTCATTCCCAGTCTGGCGCCTTTCTGTTTTTTGTGAGTTCTCAGAGTTCACAGACAGCATTCCCCTTGTCACATTTCAAAATTTTCATGTGTCCCCTTGGATTAATTCATATAGACTTGAATTCAGATAAGCAGGTAGTTGGGGTCTTTATGCATTATCTAAGTGTTCTGATGGCTGTCAACAATACTCTTTCTCACATTTGAAGATAATTTTGTTTTCTGCTAAAACAATTAGAAATAAAATTGAATAGTTCTACTTTCAGTCTCCTATAGGTATTATACCATGTACTCTAATGATTCTTGCCTTTCCTTCCTCCTCTTCTTGATCGTAATATATTTTTTGAAGGCTTTACATATTTATTTTAACATCTTATCGTTAAAGTCTTTAGTGATTCTGAACTTTTAACTTTTTATATTCATGTATCAGTTTATCTGTTGTAGGTAGTGTGTGTTCTTTCTCTAATGGCCTTATCAATACCGAGCTGGGGATGAGGGACAGGAGGAACAGGCACGTTAGTTTCTTTCTTTCTTTTGTTTTTGGCCACACCGGGCAGCTTGCAGGATCTCAGTTACCGGACCAGGGATTGAACCTGGGCCACGGCAGTGAAAGCCCGGAATCCTAACCACTAGGCCACCAGGGAACTCCCACATTAGTTTCTTTAGAAATGTCAGCTTTACCAGATCACTTAAGACTCTTGTTAAAAGTACAGATTTCCTGGCCCCACTGAACATCTATGAGTTCTAGAGGTATGGACAATGAGTTGTAGTTTAAAAACTCTCCCCAGGTCACTTTGATGTAAAGCTGGGTTTGGGAATCACTGTATGATATGCAGGGAGACTTAAGCTTCTGAGTAGTATAGTCATCTATATAGTACATAGTACAGTCATCTATATCACTGCAGTGAGTAGTAAGAAACTGAATGAACTTTTAAAATCATATTTTAAAAAATATTGGAGGCCTGTAGAAGTAATCACGACTAGATTAATTAAAATTCCAGTTACAGAAGAGCCCTCTGTAGGTGAGAAGAGGATTGCTGACATTTGCTGATTCTGGACACAGACTGAAGAAAAAGAATGAACCAGAGCTGAACTGAGTCTTACTAAAACTGCAGCGTAGCACTGACACATTTCAATTCGTGAATGGATTGAAATGATGAGCCTCTCTCATCCCTTTTGCCTAATAGAGTAGATAGAGAGTGCTCACTGGGAAGATATATTCTGGGGTCTCTGATGCTCTTTCATTTCCAGTATCCAGCGTACAATGAACAATTTCTAAAAATTTGAAAAGGTGGAAAACTGTGATCCTTAATCAAGAAGAAAAATAAACGGTAGAAGTAGACCTACAGGTAATTGAAATGATCAGACAGGGACTTTAAAATAACTATGATATGATAAAGAAAATATAGGAAAACGTGGACAAAATGGAAAGGTGGAGAATTTCTATAGAGAATTGGAATTCATGAAAAGGAATTAAATGGATATTCTAAGAATCAAAAACACGTCAGTAGCTTAAGGTCTGTCATTTATATGTTACTGAGAAAACTTTGGTGCAGGACTCTAGTATCTCACTCCACCCTTTGCCTTACTCTTCATTTATCTAAAAAAATGGGAAAACAGGTCAATCGAATATATACCATTTAAGTTCTATGAGAGCACGGACTGTGTCTGTCTTTTCACTGCTGTGGTCCCAGGGCTTAGTGCCTGACACATTAAAAATAAAACAAAAAACATGCAACAACAAGAAGCCCACAGTATCTGAAATTAATTATTTGTTGGGTGGATTTAATAGACTATACCAATAAAAGACAAGAGTACAGAACTTGTAGACAAGTCAATGGAAAATGATCCAGTTTGAAGCACAGGAAGGAAAAAACAATGGAAAAAGTAGGACAGGACAAAAGAGATATGTGTAACTCTAGTAAAAAGTTGAATAATGTGTGGGACTTCCCTGGCGGTCCAGTGGTTAAGACACCATGCTCCCAATGCAGGGGGTGCGGGGTTGGATCCCTGGTTGGGGAACTAAGATCCCACATGCCAGCGTGGCCCCCCCAAAAAAGAAAAAAAAGTTGAGTAATGCGTAATTGGAAACCCAGAAGTAGAGAAGGGAACTTAGTGTGGGAGCAAATATTTGAAGAGATAATGGTAAGACATTTTCCAAAACTGATGAAGGATATCAACCCATAGGTTCAAGTAGTTTAGCAAAGCCCAAGCAAGATAAATACAGAGAAAAATACACTTTCTAAATATACTCAGACATACCTTAATTGATCTGTTGAAAACTAGAGACAAACTCTTAAAAGCAACCAGATGGAAAAAAAATAAAATGTTACTTTCAAAAAAACTAATATAACTGATGGCTGAATTTTGAACGCAACGGTGGAAACTGGGAAATAATGGAATGACATTTTTTAAGTGTTGAACAAAAAAAGCCTGTCAGGTTAGAATTCTGTTCCCAGCAGAAGTATCCTTCAGAAATAAGGGTAAAATAAAGACATTTTTAGACAAACAAAAGCTGAGAGAATTAATCGCCAGCAGACCTGCTCTGTAAGACTTACTAAAGGAAGTTCTTTAGGCAGAGGGGAAACATGTCAAGTGGAAGGATAAAACTATAGAAAATAATGAAGAGCACCCAATTGGGTGTAAAATTAGTAAATACACACCCAATATGAATAAATATACAAAACAGTGCCTTTTATTCCCCCCCATGTTCTTAGGAACTTTTTAGGAACTTTATTTTAGGAAGTTTCGTTTTTTATTATTATAGAAATTCTAGAATAGGATTTCTACAGTTTCTAGAATGATAGAAATTCTACAGTTTTATTAAGGCAAACTTGCCATACAATAAATAAATAAACTGCATATATTTAAAATGTACAATTTGATGACTTTTCCTATATTTTTAAGCCTGTGTTAACACCACAATCAAGATAATGAATATATATATCACCTGCAGAAGTTTCCTCCAGCCCCCATAATCCATTCTGTACCTCCATCCCGTTTCTGGGCACCTGCTGAGCTGTTTTTCTCAATATTTATTCATTCACCTGTTGGTAGACACTTGGGTTGCTCCAGTTTTTAGCTACTGCAAATGAAGTTGTCCTGAAGATTCATGTATATGACTTTGTGTGGATGTATACATTCATTTCTCTTGAGTAAATACAAAGGAGTAGAATGGCTGGGTCATATGGTGGGTGTATATTTAACTTTTTAAGAAGCTGCCAATCATTGTTTTCCAAAGTGATTATGTCATTTTACAGGAGTATATGAGGATTCCAGTTGTTCCACATCCTTGCCAACATTTATTTGCTTAAAAAAAATTTTTTTTACTAAAAATTTTTTAAGTTATAGCCATCCAGTGGGTGGGAAATGGTATATCATTCTGGTTTTGATTTGAATTTCCCTAATGACCAATGAGCATCTTTTCATGTACTTAATTTACCATCTGAATATTTTCTTTGATGAAGTGTATATTTGAATCTTTTGCCCATTTTTTAAAAATTGGGATTTTTTATTACTGAATTTTTGAGAGCTTGTAATATATGCTGAATACAAGTCTTTTACGAGATATGTGATTTGCAAATAGTTTCTCCCAGTTTCTGGCTTGTTTTGTTCGTTTGTTTTTGTTTTGTTTTTTTGCTTTTGTTTTCTTCTCAAAGTCTTGAAAGCAGATGTTCTTAATTTTGCTGAAGTCCAAATTATCAGTTTTTCTTAAAAAAAAAGAGGATCATGTTATTGATGGTATGTCTAAGAAACCTTTGCCTAATGCAAGGTCACAAAGATTTTTCTCCTATGTTTTCTTCTAGAAATCTTGTTTTAGATTTTACACTTAGGTCTATGACTCATTTTTAGTTAATTTTTGTACTTAGTGTGCTTCTATATGCCTATTTTGTCTTGCCAGTCGACAGTCTTGATTATTGTAGCTTTATAGTCATTTGAAATCAGGTATTGTAAATACTTCAAGTTTGTTGTTCTTTCTCAAGATTAAGTTAGTGTAGATATTTTGAAAAGAGGAAGAATCAAGTCCTTTGTCCTTCCTACAGTCTTTTTTTTTTTTTTTTAAAAAGTATTTATTTATTTATTTGGCAGCGCCGGGTCTTAGTTGCGGCATGCAGGATCTTTTAGTTGCGGCATGTGGGCTCTTAGTTGTGGCATGCGGGATCTAGTTCCCTGACCAGGGATCGAATCCGGGCCCTCTGCCTTGGGAGCTTGGAGTCTTAACCCCTGGACCACAAGGGAAGTCCCACCTCCTCCAGTCTTGACAGGATTTCTTTAGTGTCCCCTTGGCAGAGGCTTAACAAGGAGCCAGCTAGCGAAGGGAAATGTAGTTTGCGCAGTAGCCCAGCCATCAGAAAACAAGGTAGAGAAGGATAGGTGTGAAGATGAGAGGCAGCAACTTAGCAGTTGGCACAGTGCACTCCTTTGGCTACTCAGCAGCCATCCGTGCCTTTATACAGATATTTGATCTTGTATACAGAAGACAAACACTATGCTTTTGCCTAAGAAGATGGAAGTCTTCTTTATAAAAATGAAGATGTCCTGGGACTTCCCTGGTGGCGCAGTGGTTAAGAGTCTGCCTGCCAATTCAGGGGACACAGGTTTGATCCCTGGTCTGGGAAGATCCCACATGCTGCGGAGCAACTAAGCCCGTGCGCCACAACTACTGAGCCTGTGCTCTTGAGCCCATGAGCCACAACTACTGAAGCCCACAGGTCTAGAGCCCATGCTCAGCAATAAGAGAAGCCACCGCAATGAGAGGCCTGTGCACCACAGTGAAGAGTGGCCCCCACTCGCTGCAACGAGAGAAAGCCCGTGCGCAGCAATGAAGACCCTAAGCAGCCAAAAATAAATAAAATTAAATTAATTTTTTAAAAATTGAAGATATCCTTACCTTCTTCCCAAAATGGGAAGCAAGTCCCAATACTCATTGTATCCATATTTGGGTGACTTTCACACTATCCATTTTTAGGCTATGTTAATTATGTCTCAAATTCATAGTCCCATCTGAATATCATGCTACCTAAAGACTAAATTGTAAAGTTAACCTTTACTAATAAAATTTGTATAACATATTGAGAAGGAGAAGAGAGAAGAAATTGGTTTATATGTTCACGCAAAATCTTCTGTAGTAAGCAAAGAAGAATATATGTGTAACTGCTGTAGTCTTTGCTTTTGTTAACTACTCTCTTCTACTGCTCATTCCATGTTTCCTTTGCCCTCATTCAGGGCCTCAGCTGGTGGGGTAACCCAAACCTTCATTAGTGAAGAATATGTGTCCTCACATATTCTTCACAACATCCTCATGTATTCTTCACACATCGCTTTGTGTGTGTGTATTTTCCATTAACTTTTACTATTACACACGTATAAGAGAGATTTCAGAGACTCCTTAGGGTTCCACGCAGAGTCCTCCCCTGTCTTTATGTAGCAGTAGTCCTTTATCTCCTAGGTAACCCAGATGAATTACAACAGCTAGTAGAATGGCCCTCTACTTTGCCTCTTCATGATGATTCCAAGTTTATTTTGATCGTTAGCTTTCTTTTTTTATGAATGAAATTCTCTTCCATTCAGCCTGATAGTAACAAATGGCCATTAGTACAGAAGCTTGGGCTTCTGGCGTGAACTAAGTAGTAAGCTAAGCACAGTGGCAGGTTCTTGAGCTCTGTTATTTGAAAAACCTCTCCTTTCCTGGAATGAGTTTAGGATCTTATTTATTTATTCATTCATTCATTCATTTATAGCTGTGTTGGGTCTTCATTGCTGCGTGGGCTTTCTCTAGTTGCAGCAAGTGGGGGCCACTCTTCGTGGCGGTGCACGGGCTTCTCATTGCAGTGGCTTTTCTTGCTGTGGAACATGGGCTCTAGGCACGTGGGCTTCAGTAATTGTGGCACGCAGGCTCAGTAGTTGTGGCTCGCCGGCTCTAGAGTGTAGGCTCAGTAGCTGTGGTGCATGGGCTTAGTTGCTCTGCGGCATGTGGGATCTTCCTGGACCAGGGCTTGAACCCTTGTCCCCTGCATTGGCAGGTGGATTCTTAACCACTGCGCCACCAGGGAAATCCTTAGGATCGTTTTACATGTCATGTTACAACCAGCAAACAGAATTTTTGCCATTCAAAAAATCTTTTCTCAGCCTCAGGAAAGAGGTGAAGCCTGGTTTGGACTCTTCACTGACTGTTCTGACTTTTCTTCTGAAATTTTAAATTTATTAAAATTTGCAATTTGTGAACTGTATGAGAATATTTTGTTAATATGTTCTTAAAAATTTGAATGCCAGAGGTAAACACCATAAACATTTAGTGTGCATATTTGGACTCTACTATTTGGATGTCCGTTTTCATTTTTAACATCAACTGCATTATTTCTTTACATAACTAGAAAAACAGGATGATTTGAAAGTTTGGTTGCTGGCTTTAAAAAAACTGTATTAGAAAAATAATTTTCACAATTGAACATAATTTAAATACTAGATAAAATGATGACCTGGAGGCAGATTGTTTTGGTAGGTAAACACTACATTGGAATTCTGGGGCTGCCAATGCTACCTGTGTACTTTTAGAATTTTGAATAATTTAAAACTTATAGAAAAGTTGCAACAGTAGTATAAAACGTCCCATATATTCTTTACCCAGATTTACTAGCTGTTTGTATTTTGCTCTTTGTTTTACGTTTTATTATTTATTCTCTCTTTCTCTCTGTCCATGTGTCTGTGCATGGGTGTGTATATAATATAAACACACACACACATAATATTCATTTGTTGCATGTGGAGGAGGCATTTGACAGTAAGTTGTAGGCATCATGTTCCTTTATTCCTAAATACTTCAGTATGTCTTAATAAGTAAGGACTTCTCTTACTTAACTACAGTACAGTTACTGAAGTCAGGAAATTTAACTTTGATAACTATACTGTTCTCTTTAATACACGGTCCATACTCAAAGTTTGTCAGTAACAAATTCCCAAATAATTCACATACTTTAAAAATCTATTTTGTTTTTACCAGTTTCCTGTGTTTCCTGATTTTTGAAGTGGTATTTTTTTTTTCTTCTTTCACCTTTGGGTTTCAGATGTGAGATTAATCAATATTCAGTACTGTAGACTCTACAGAAATTGCATACTGTGTTTTTCATTCTTAGGCATATGTAACGTAAGTCCAAGTAGGTATGCTAGGCTCCAACTCTTAAGCATATTTTGGGTAGTCTTTTTGGAAGATGATTTTATTTAAATTTTTTTGAAAAAATTTGAAAATTTAAACTAATATGGCTATTATGGAATAGAATGCAGAATTTGCATCTCTTTTTAAGATAAAGCATGAGACATCAAAGAAGTAATTTACCTCCCAATAATTGAGAATAAGAATCAAATTTGCTTGAGGTAGAGGAAGTATCTCCCATTAAGATTAGGCTACTGGGGGCTTCCCTGGTGGCGCAGTGGTTGGGAGTCCGCCTGCCGATGCAGGGGACACGAGTTCGTGCCCCGGTCCGGGAGGATCCCACATGCCGCGGAGCGGCTGGGCCCGTGAGCCATGGCCGCTGAGCCTGCGCGTCTGGAGCCTGTGCTCTGCAACGGGAGAGGCCACAACAGTGAGAGGCCCGCGTACCGCAAAAAAAAAAAAAAGATTAGGCTACTGAAGCCTAGGCACTTGACTATTTAAAGCAAAAAAATTAATGTTTGAAGTTCCTTGAGCAATAATTTGAGGAAGAAAATCACAATTTAAAAATAAAAATAAAGAATAGTAATGATTTATTAAATGCTGTTTTAGTTATAGCTCACTCACCCAGAGTGTTTCTTGATTTCAGACATTTTCCTGGTTTTCTTCTGGTTGGTAATTCCTATCTTAAGTGTCCTGTGGCCAGTGAATATGGTTTGTATGATACCAGTACTTTCAAATTTGAAGTTAGCTTTATGAGCTTGAGCATTGTATTAGTTATTTATTGTTATGTAACAAATTCCCCCAAATGTAGCAATATTGGACCAGAAACATTTATTATCTCATAACATTTCTGTGTGTTAGAAATCCAGTAGCAGCTTAGCTAGGTATTTCTGGCTCACAGTCTTTCATGAGGTTCCAGTCAAGCTCTTGGCTGGACTGCAGTCATCTGAAGGCTTGACTGGGCCTGGAAGATTTAATTCCAACCTGATCATTTACACAGCTGTTGGCTGGAGGCCTCAGTTTTTTGCTAGCTGGTTCTTTTTTGACATTTTTTTTTAAAATTCAAACAGAAAGTCACAAAAATTATAATCATCCTCATCAGTTCACTCAGTCCCATGTAATTAATTTTTTTTATCTTGATCTTTTGTTAGCACTTTTATGAATTCATCAGTTTTCCATTAGTTCTGAAAATGCTTATTCATTCAGTTCAGCAGTATAGTCAGTTACCAGAAACCTGTACTTGTCAGAGTCTTTTCCATGAATTCCTTGAAGATGAAACCCTTTTATAGGAACATTTTTGCAAAAGCATCAGAGTACATCCAGAACTGTCTGTAGATGACAAAAGACTTAAAAATGAGCACGGTTAAAGATTTGATGAAAGTTCATAATAATGCAGTTGACAAGGAAATTTAGTTATTTCTTAGATATACATTTTAAAGCAATAACTAGAATTATGACTTATTATACAAGAACATATAAGGTTTTTAGGAATTTCATGTAATGTCTGAAACATTTATATTAATATATTTCCATACAAATAACCCAAAGAAAGTTTAGTATTAGTTTTTTTTGAATTTTATTTTTTTATACAGCAGGTTCTTATTAGTCATCAATTGTATATACATCAGTGTATACATATCAATCCCAATCGCCCAATTCAGCAACCACCATCCCCACCCTCCTGTGGCTTTCCCCCCTTGGTGTCCATACGTTTGTTCTCTACATCTCTGTCTCAACTTCTGCCCTGCAAACCGGTTCACCTGTACCATTTTTCTAGGTTCCACATACATGCGTTAATATACGATATTTGTTTTTCTCTTTCTGATTTGACTTCACTCTGTATGACAGTCTCTAGATCCATCCACGTCTCAACAAATGACCCAATTTCGTTCCTTTTTATGGCTGAGTAATATTCCATTGTATATATGTATCACAACTTCTTTATCCATTCGTCTGTCGATGGGCATTTAGGTTGCTTCCATGAGCTGGCTATTGTAAATAGTGCTGCAGTGAACATTGGGGTGCATGTGTCTTTTTGAATTATGGTTTTCTCTGGGTATATGCCCAGTAGTGGGATTGCTGGATCATATGGTAATTCTATTTTTAGTTTTTTAAGGGACCTCCATACTGTTCTCCATAGTGGCCGTATCAATTTACATTCCCACCAGCAGTGCAAGAGGGTTCCCTTTTCTCCACACCCTCTCCATCATTTGTTGTTTGTAGATTTTCTGATGATGCCCATTCTAACTGGTGTGAGGTGATACCTCATTGTAGTTTTGATGTGCATTTCTCTAATAATTAGTGATGTTGAGCAGCTTTTCATGTGCTTCTTGGCCATCTGTATGTCTTCTTTGGAAAAATGTCTGTTTAGGTCTTCTGCCCATTTTTGGATTGGGTTGTTTGTTTCTTTAATATTGAGCTGCTGAGCTGTTTATATATTTTGGAGATTAATCGTTTGTCCGTTGATTCGTTTGCAAATATTTTCTCCCATTCTGAGGGTTCTCTTTACGTCTTGTTTATGGTTTCCTTTGCTGTGCAAAAGCTTTTTAAGTTTCATTAGGTCCCATTTGTTTATTTTTGTTCTTATGTCCATTACTCTAGGAGGTGGATCAAAAAAGATCTTACTGTGATTTATGTCAAAGAGTGTTCTTTCTATGTTTTCCTCTAAGAGTTTTAGAGTGTCTGGTCTTAAATTTAGGTCTCGAATCCATTTTGAGTTTATTTTTGTGTATGGTGTTAGGGAGTGTTCTAATTTCATTCTTTTACATGTAGCTGTCCAGTTTTCCCAGCACCACTTATTGAAGAGACTGTCTTTTCTCCATTGTATATCCTTGCCTCCTTTGTCATAGATTAGTTGACCATAGTTGCCTGGGTTTATCTCTGGGCTTTCTATCTTGTTCCGCTGATCTATGTTTCTGTTTTGTGCCAGTACCATATTGTCTTGATTACTGTAGTTTTGTAGTATAGTCTGAAGTCAGGGAGTCTGATTGCTCCAGCTCCATTTTTTTCCCTCAAGACTGCTTTGGCTATTCGGGGTCTTTTGTGTCTCCATACAAATTTTAAGATTTTTGTTCTAGTTCTGTAAAAAATGACATTGGTAATTTGATAGGGATTGCATTGAATCTGTAGATTGCTTTGGGTCGTATACTCATTTTCACAATATTGATTCTTCCAATCCAAGAACATGGTATATCTCTCCCTCTGTTGGTATCATCTTTAATTTCTTTCAACAGTTTCTTATAGTTTTCTGCATACAGGTCTTTTGTCTCCCTAGGTAGGTTTATTCCTAGGTATTTTATTATTTTTGTTGCAGTGGTAAATGGGAGTGTTTCCTTAATTTCTCTCAGATTTTTCATCATTAGTGTATAGGAATGCAAGAGATTTCTGTGCATTAATTTTGTATCCTGCAACTTTACCAAATTCGTTGATTAGCTCTAGTAGTTTTCTGGTGGCATTTTTAGGATTCTCTATGTATAGTGTCATGTCATCTGCAAACAGTGACAGTTTTACTTTTTCTTTTCCAATTTGTATTCTTTTATTTCTTTATCTTCTCTGATTGCTGTGGCCAGGACTTCCAAAACTATGTAGAATAATAGTGGTGAGGGTGGACATCCTTGTCTTGTTCCTGATCTTAGAGGAAATGCTTTTAGTTTTTCACCACTGAGAATGATATTTGCTCGGAGTTTGTCATATATGGCCTTTATTATGTTGAGGTGGGTTCCCTCTATGCCCACTTTCTGGAGAGTTTTTATCATAAATGGGTGTTGACTTTTGTCAAAAGCTTTTTCTGCATCTATTGAGATGATCATATGGTTTTTATTCTTCAGTTTGTTAATATGGTGTATCACATTGATTGATTTGCGTATAGTGAAGAATCCTTGCATCCCTGGGATAAATCCCACTTGATCATGGTGTATGATCCTTTTAATGTGTTGTTGGATTCTGTTTGCTACTATTTTGTCGCAGAGTTTTGCATCTATATTCATCAGTGATATTGGTCTGTAATTTTCTTTTTTTGTGGTATCTTTGTCTGGTTTTGGTATCAGGGTGATGGTGGCCTCATAGAATGAGTTTGGGAGTGTTCCTTCCTCTGCAATTTTTTGTAAGAGTTTGAGGAGGATGGGTGTTAGCGCTTCTCTAAATGTTTGGTAGAATTCACCTGTGAAGCCATCAGGTCCTGGACTTTTGTTTGTTGGAAGATTTTTAATCAGAGTTTCAATTTCATTACTTGTGATTGGTCTGTTCATATTTTCTATTTCTTCCTGGTTCAGTCTTGGAAGGTTATACCTTTCTAAGAATTTGTCCATTTCTTCCAGGTTGTCCACTTTATTGGCATAGAGTTGCTTGTAGTAGTCTCTTAGGATGCTTTGTATTTCTGTGGTGTCTGTTGTAACTTCTCCTTTTTCATTTCTAATTTCATTGATTTGAGACCTCTCCCTCTTTTTCTCGATGATTCTGACCAATGATTTATCCATTTTCTTTATCTTCTCAAAGAACCAGCTTTAGGTTTATTGATCTTTGCAATTGTTTTCTTTGTTTCTATTTCATTTATTTCTGCTCTTTATGATTTCTTTCCTTCTGCTAACTTTGGGTTTTGTTTGTTCTTCTTTCTCTAGTTCCTTTAGGTGTAAGGTTAGATTGTTTATTTGAGATTTTTCTTGTTTCTTGAGGTAGGCTTGTATAGCTATGAACTTCCCTCTTAGAACTGCTTTTGCTGCATCCCATAGGTTTTGGATCGTCGTGTATTCATTGTCATTTTTCTCTAGGTATTTTTTGATTTCCTCTTTGATTTCTTCAGTGATCCCTTGGTTATTTACTGACGTATTGTTTAGCCTCCATGTGTTTGTGTTTTTTACGTTTTTCTCCCTGTAATTCATTTCTAATCTCCTAGCGTTGTGGTCAGAAAAGATGCTTGATATGATTTCAATTTTGTTAAATTTACTGAGGCTTGATTTGTGACTCAAGATGTGATCTATCCTGGAGAATGTTCCATGCGCACTTGAGAAGAAAGTGTAATCTGTTTTTGGATGGAATGTCCTGTAAGTATCAATTAAATGTATCTGGTCTATTGTGTCATTTAAAGCTTCTGTTTCCTTATTTATTTTCATTTTGGTTGATCTGTCCATTGGTATAAGTGAGGTGTTAACGTCCCCCACTGTTATTGTGTTACTGTCCATTTCCTCTTTTATAGCTGTTAGCAGTTGCCTTATGTATTGAGGTGCTCCTATGTTGGGTGCATATATAATTGTCATGTCTTCTTCCTGGATTGATCCCTTGATCATTATGTAGTGTCCTTGTTTCTGTAACATTCTTTATTTTAAAGTCTATTTTATCTGATATAAGTATTGCTACTCCAGCTTTCTTTTGATTTCCATTTGCATGGAATATCTTTTTCCATCCCCTCACTTTCAGTGTGTATGTGTCCCTAGGTCTGAAGTGGGTCTCTTGTAGACAGCATATATATGGGTCTTGTTTTTGTATCCATTCAGCGAGCCTGTATCTTTTGGTTGGAGCATTTAATCCATTCATGTGTAAGGTAATTATTGATATGTATGTTCCTATGACCATTTTCTTAATTGTTTTGGGTTTGTTTTCGTAGGTCCTTTTCTTCTCATGTTTCCCACTTAGAGAAGTTCCTTTAGCATTTGTTGTTTGGTGTTGCTGGTTTGGTGGTGCTGAATTCTCTTAGCTTTTGCTTGTCTGTAAAGCTTTTGATTTCTCCATCGAATCTGAATGAGATCCTTGCTGGCTAGAGTAATCTTGGTTGTAGGTTCTTCCCTTTCATCACTTTAAGTATATCATGCCACTTCCTTCTGGTTTGTAGAGTTTCTGCTGAGAAATCAGCTGTTAACCTTATGGGAGTTCCCTTGTATGTTATTTGTCCTTTTTCCCTTGCTGCTTTCAATAATTTTTCTTTGTCTTTAATTTTTGCCATTTTGATTACTATGTGTCTCGGCATGTTTCTCCTTGGATTTATCCTGTATGGGGTTCTCTGCGATTCCTGGACTCGGGTGGCTATTTCCTTTCCCATGTTAGGAAAGTTTTCGACTATAATCTCTTCAAATATTTTCTCTTGTCCTTTCTGTCTCTCATCTCCTACTGGGACCCCTATAATGTGAATGTTGTTGTGTTTAATGTTGTCCCAGAGGTCTCTTAGGCTGTCTTTTTTTCTTTATTCTGTTCTGCAATAGTGAATTCTACCATTCTGTCTTCCAGGTCACTTATCCATTCTTCTGCCTCAGTTATTCTGCTGTTGGTTCCTTCTAGTGTATTTTTTATTTCAGTTATTGTATTGTTCATCTCTGTTTGTTTGTTCTTTAATTCTTCTAGGTCTTTGTTAAACATTTCTTGCATCTTCTCGATCTTTGCCTCCATTCTTTTTCCGAGGTCCTGGATCATCTTCACTATCATTCTGAATTCTTTTTCTGGAAGGTTGCCTATCTCCACTTCATTTAGTTGTTTTTCTGGTGTTTTATCTTGTTCCTTCATCTGGTACATAGCCCTCTGCCTTTTCATCTTGTCTATCTTTCTGTGAATGTGGTTTTGTTCCACAGGCTGCAGGATTGTAGTTCTTCTTTCTTCTCTGCTAGGTGATTCTTTTGCAGAGAGTCTCTTTGTAACTTACTTGTAGATGCGTCAGGTGTGTGTGTGTGTGTGTGTGTGTGTGTGTGTGAATTATTATTTTAAAGTAGAGATTTTAAAATGGTATCTTCCAGATGGTTTGAATCTTGTGTCATTATGTAGTGATTCTCTTTATTTCCAGTGCTTTTTGCTCTCATTTGCTCTAGTTTTCTTTTGTTTTATATTTGGTTGGTAGTCTTTTTCCATTCTTTGACCAGTAATCTTTCTGTGCCCTTATGTTAGTCCATCTCTTATAAACAGCACGTACGTAACCAGTCTGAATTGTTTTCCTTGTAAGTGGAGAGTTTGGCCCGTTGATATTCATTGTGGTTACTTATATATTTGGATTCACTTCTGACATTTTATTATATGCCTTTTATTTGTCCAACGTTTTCTTTTTTTTTTTTTTTTCCTGAATCTCAGACTTTCTTTCTGGGCTCATTTCTCTTCTGCTTGAAGCATATTTTTTAGAATTTCCTTTGATGGGAATCTGTTGTGGTAATTGCTGTTTTCCTCTCATTCAATGTCTTTCAGTGTCAGTGTCTTTATTCCTCCTTATTCATGAATGGTAGTTTTACTGGGAAGATAGAATTCTAGGGACTTGTTTTTCTCTCAGTATGTTAAAGATACCATTTAAGTATCTTTTTGAGCTCTACCATTGCTGGTGAGAATTTAGCCATAATTGTCATTACCTTATGGGTGATATTTTCTCTCTGGCTGTTTTTTAGCTTTGTTCTTTGTTGCTCTGCAGTTTCACTGAAATGTTTGTAGATGTTTGGATTTCTTATTTATTATGGTTTGGATTTTTGGACTTCCTGGAGCTGAGGATTGTCATTGTATAAAGTTCTAAAAAATTTAAGCCATTACCTTTCTCCCCCCGCAGTTGACCTTGGCCTTCTTTATTTTTTTAGAGCAGTGTTAGGTTTACAGCAAAGTTGAGAGAAAGATACAGAGATTTCCCGTATACCTCCTTTCCCCATACACGCACAGTCTCCCCCATTATCAACATCACTCACTAGAATGGCACATCTTTTTAAATTAATTAATTAATTAGTTGATTTTTGGCTGTGTTGGGTCTTCGTTGCTGTGTGTGGGCTTTCTCTAGTTGTGGCGCGTGGGCTTCTCGTTGCGGTGGCTTCTCGTTGCGGAGCACGGGCTCTAGGCATGCTGGCTTCAATAGTTGTGGCATGCGGGCTCAGTAGTTGCGGTGCATGGGCTTAGTTGCTCTGTGGCATGTGAGATCTTCCTGGACTAGGGCTCGAACCCGTGTCTCCTGCATTGGCAGGTGGATTCTTAACCACTTCACCACCAGGGAAGTCCCAGGATGGTACATTTTTTTTGCCAATGATGAACCTGCATCAATACATCATAATCACCTAAAGTCCAAACTTTACCTTAGGGTTTGCTCTTGGTTTTGTATGTTCTGTGGGTTTAGACAAATCTATAATGACATCTCCATTATTATAATATCACACAGAGTATTTTCCCTGTCTCAGAAATCTTCTGCTCTGCCTGTTCATCTCCCCAACTCCACCCTGGCAGCCGCTGATCTTTTTATTGTCTCATAGTTTTGCTTTTTTCAGAATGTCCTCAAGTTGGACTCATACAGTATGTAGCCTTTTCATATATGCTTCTTTCACTTAACATCATACTTTTAAGTTTCCTTGTCTTTTCATGGCTTGATAGTTTATTTCTTCTTAGTGCTGATTAACATTCCATGGTCTTGAGGTAACAATAGTTTATTAATCCATTCACCTACTGAAGGACATATTATTTGCTTCCAAGTTTAGCAGTTATGAACATAGCTGCTGTGAACCTCCATGGCAGATTTTTGTGTGGACATATGTTTTCAACTCCTTTGGGTAAATACCAAGGAGCATGATTGCTGGATCATATGGAAAGTCATTACCTTTTCAAATATTGTCTCTTGCCTATTATCTCTATTAATCTGCTTCTGGGACTACCATTAGATGTTTATAATGTTGTTTGAGGCTGAGCCAGCTAGTGTGATTAAGTTTAATTTCTTGTACAATGTTTTGTGCCTCTTCAAGTTGGTAACTGCCTCATTTTTTTTTTCCATTTGCTTTGTTTTCGGTTTACCAGTTGTTAATTGTTCATATTATTAACATGCTTTCAGTACTGTTTTTCACACAAGGTCAAGCCTATTAATCTATCCGTTGAAGTTGTTTTCCCAGAGGACTTCTTCCCGTTCTCCTGTTTAAAGATGGCTCCTTGTTAGGCCAGGTGTGTAGCTATCAGCCTGAGGTTCTCCCTTCATTGTCATTTTGGAAATTCCCATTGCTTGTGTCCTGTGTTGATTTCCCTGTTTTTTAGATCCCATTAGTTTGTAGCACATCCTCCACAGCTTGCTGAACAAAAAGGTGGAGAAGAGATAAATTTTGAGACCCTGAATGTTTGAGAATATTTTTATTCTACCTTTCTGTTATTTGATAATTTGTCTGGGTATTAAGCTCTAGAAAGAAAATTTTTCTTAGAATTTTGAAAGCATTTCTTCATTGTCTTCTAGTTTATCACTGAAATTATTGCTAAATCTAATGACATTCTGGTTCCTATAATGTTGTGAGCAGCTAGCTTCTTTTTAAATTTTTTCTTTTGTAGAAGCCCTTGGGACTTTTTCCTTTGTCCTTGCTATTGTGCAGTTCAGTAATAACAGTGGTCCCCAGCCTTTTTGGCACCAGGGACCAGTTTCGTGGATGACAGTTTTTCCTCGGACGGTGGTGGGGGGATGGTTCAGGCGGTAATGCGAGCTATGGGGAGCAGCAGATGAAGCTTTGCTCACTTGCCCGCTGCTCACCTTCTGCTGTATGGCCCGGTTCCTAACCGGCTTCGGACCGGTACCAGTCTGCATCTTGGGGGTTGGGGACCCCTGAGTAATAACATACTTGGGTACTTAATGGGTCTTTTTCAGTTTGGAGACTCATATTCTTCAGATCTGAGATATTTCTTGTATTATTTCTTTGGTAATTTCTTCCTTCCATGTTCTTTTTTTCTCTGCCTTTTTTTTTTTTTTTTTTCACATTTTGGAATTGATTCATCGTGAGTTTTAAAACCGTTTTCCTCTCATAGTGTTTTCTTTTGTTCTTTTTCGGGGAGAGGGTCTTGACTTTATCTTCCAACTCTTTAATTTTTTATTTTATCCATTTGTGCAGAGTTAACATAGCAGGCCTGAGACTGTTACCCTTAGAAAGGTCTGCTTGCAAGGTTGGCCCTTGGCTGGTGTCTGGGACCTTGGATTTTGGAAGGGTTCCCACCATTCCTCAATAAGAGTGGTTCAGTGTGCTTAAACTGTTCAAACATGATTTATGCTGAACACCTGCTTTCCATCTGGGTGTCTGTAACTTTGGTATGGCTAGGCAGACGGTACCTCCAATAAAAACCCTGTGCAGGGACTTCCCTGGTGGTCCAGGGGTAAAGAATCCACCTTACTGTGCAGGAGATCCCTGGTCAGGGAACTAAGATCCCACAAGCTGCAGGGCAACTAAGCTCGTGCGCCACAACTACTGAGCTCTTGTGCCTCAACTAGAGAGCTTGAGTGCTGCAGACTACAGAGCCCACATGCTCTAGAGCCCACGTGCCACAACTACAGAGCCCACGCGCCCTGGAGCCTGCGCGCCACAACTAAAGGAGAAGAGAAAACCTGCACGCCACAACTAGAGAGAAGCCCGTGCACCACAACGAAGAGCCCCAATGTAAGATCCTGTGTGCCGCAACTAAGACCCGACGCAGCCAAGAATAAATTAAATAAATAAATAAATAAATCTTAAAAAAAAAAAAAACCACCTGAGCACTGGGTCTCTAATGAACTTACCTGGTAGACAATATTTCACATATGTTGTCACAACCCATTGCTGGAGGAATTTAGCATCCCCCGTCTGACTCCCTTGGAAGCAGAAGACCCTTGGAAGCTTGTGTCTAGTTTCCTCTGGACTTTGTACGTTTTCCTTTTGCTGATTTTGCTTTGTATCCTTTTGCTCTAATAAATCATAGCTGTGAATGTGACTGTGTGTCAAGTCCTGTGAGTCCTTCTAGCATACTACCGAACCTGGGGTGGTCTTGGGGGCTTACGACACACTGTCATATTTAACTTTCCCAATGTTCTTTATTTTTTATTCTCACTTGCTCTCTCTTTTAAAAATAGCATCCTTTAAAATCTTTCCTAATGTCTTTTAGGATGTTAGTAATTAACTTTTTTTATGTGTGAAATTTTCTTGTCATTCCCGAATTTTTTTTTTTTTTTCTAAAAATTAATTTGTGTGTGTTTACTTGGTTCCCTTTCTTTCATGCTAACAAGCCTTCTTTGTGCCTGGTGATTCTAGGCTGTCTGTTCTCAGTTTAAATATTTATTCTTAAATGTGAGACAATTGGAAGCTTATGCACATCGGCTTGACTATGGAGTGAGTTGGTGGTGAGCTAGCTTCACTGTTGGAAGCCCTCCAAATGCAGATATTTTCTTTGGACATTCAGTTTCTCCAGGAAAATACTACCCAGTTGCTTACCTGGGAAGATATATGTCTAGTCCCATATATGTCTAGTTCCAGGATTCTGAGAGCCACATGAACGGGGGCTGGTGGTTTATGGTGTGGAGGTTTTCATTCAACTAGGAAGTAATAGGATTATTGTGGAAATATTATTTTATGGTTCACATTTGTAAAATATAGATGAAGGAAATGGTTAATTGGGTTTCTTCCTCTGAAGTCCCCTAACTCTGTAGACTGGGTGATAGACTAGTAGGGACCATCTGTTGTTCCTGGATGTAGTCTGAAGAACACTGCATTAGGTAATAAAGAGGCTGTTGTTAAGGGAAGTAAGAGTCGGTGTGACACACTAGCTCATTCTTTTATTCAGCAAGCATTTATTAATTACCTTTTAAAACCCCTGACCTCAGGGAATAAAGTAGGTTACAAGAAAGATACTTCCCTGCTCCCTTGGGACTTGCATTTTTGCATAAGGATGGACATTAAACAATTTATCATCTGGTTATTTAATTACAGTTGTTGGAGGCTCACAGAGCATTCATATATAGGAGACCTGCTCTGGGGTTCAGGGATGGCATCTCTGAAAGTATGAATCAGGAAAGTGGTGGGAAAATGAGAAGAGAGTGGCAAAGATGAGACTAAAGATCTTATTCAGGATAATAATAATTGTGAGATTAAATGAGGTATAGAATGTGTTTAGTGCCTGGTACTTGTACTCAATAAGTGTTAACTAGTAATTATATTATTTGTAGGAATATTATATTGGATGATCAAATAGACATTTGATTTTTAGTATTTAATTTATAAAAATAAAAGTTTTGTGTTAACAGTACAATAAAACAATATATTCATAGAATCATTTATTACTAAAAAAAAATCCTTTGTTGTATAGAAATTTTGGTATTTCAGAGTATTGCTAGAGCAGAGATTGTGCTTAACTTCTTAACAGTTATATCTCCAGCACCCAGCATAGTGTCTGACACATACAAAGTGCTTAGTCTTTTTTTTTTTTTAATTTATTTTTGGCTGCATTGTGTCTTCATTGCTGCATGTGGGCAAGTGGGGGCTACTCTTCGTTGCAATGCATGGGCTTCTCATTGCTGTCGCAGAGCATGGGCTCTATGTGTGCGGGGTTCAGTAGTTGTGGCTCGTGGGCTCTAGAGCGCAGGCTCAGTAGTTGTGGCGCACGGGCTTAGTTGCTCCACGGCATGTGGGATCTTCCTGAACCAGGGCTTGAACCCGTGTCCAGTGCATTGGCAGGCGGATTCTTTTTTTTTTTTAAAAAAAAGAAGATGTTAGGGGTAGGAGTTTATTAATTAATTAATTAATTTTTGCTGTGTTGGGTCTTCATTTCTGTGCGAGGGCTTTCTGTAGTTGTGGCAAGCGGGGGCCACTCTTCATCGCGGTGCGCGGGCCTCTCACTATCGTGGCCTCTCTTGTGCGGAGCACAGGCTCCAGACGCGCAGGCTCAGTAGTTGTGGCTCACGGGCCTAGTTGCTCCACGGCATGTGGGATCCTCCCAGACCAGGGCTCGAACCTGTGTCCCCTGCATTAGCAGGTAGATTCTCAACCACTGCTCCACCAGGGAAGCCCGGCAGGCGGATTCTTAATGACTGCGCCACCAGGGAAGTCCCTCAGATTCTTTTTTTTTTAAGACTAAGCACTTTGGGGGACTTCCCTGGTGGCGCAGTGGTTAAGAATCTGCCTGCCAATGCACGGGACACGGGTTCGAGCCCTGGTTCAGGAAGATCCCACATGCCGTGGAGCAACTAAGCCCGTGCGCCACAACTACTGAGCCTGCGCTCTAGAGCCTGTGCCTTGCAACAAGAGAAGCCACCGCAATGAGAAGCCCGGGCACCGCAATGAAGAGGAACCCCCGCTCGCCGCAACTAGAGAAAGCCCGCGCACAGCAATGAAGACCCAATGCAGTTAAATATAAATAAATAAATAAATTTATAAAAGAAAAAGAATCCAAAATGAGTACTAGAAATTCCGGGTAACCTAGAAGCTGGGAAGGATATGTGATTTCAGATACAAGAAATACTTTACTTTTTTCCTTACTAAGGCATTTGTTTGGTCGTGTTCCTTCAAGGGAATTGCAAGTGGCCTTTTGATTAGAATTTAAATATTATCCTTTTCATATATATTCAATACCTTTTCTGTAGCCAGCAAGAATCTGTTAGGACAAAGTACTTTTCTTCTCTTGGGGGAGTATAATTGTTGCTCTTTAGCTCTCCAGCACTCAGACCTATGATGTATTAATTATCTATTGCTGCAAAACAAATTACCTCAAAAAACAACAGACATTTATTATCTCACAGTTTCTGTGGGTCAGGAATATGAGAGTGGCTTAGCTGGGTGCCTCTGGTTCAGTGTCTCATTTGAAGTTGCAGTCAAGCTGTTGGCTGGGGTTGAAGGTATCTGAAAGATTCGTGGGAGGATGTGCTTCTAAATTCACTTCTCTTATCGTTGGCAGGAAGCCTTAGTTCTTTGCCATGTGGACCTCTCCATAGGCTGCCTGAGTGTCCGCATGACATGGCTCTTGGCTTTCTCTAGAGCAAGTGATGAGGAAGAGGCAGGGATTGGGGGGTGGAGGGGCGGAGAAAACAAGCCAGTTGGAGATGAAATCCTCCGTCTTTGATAACCTAATATCGGAAGACAGACATCATCACGTCTGTTGTAGTCTAGCGATTAGAATGACCAACCCTGGTACAGTGTGGGAGGTGTGAATATCAGGAGGTGTGCTCATTGGAGCCATCTCAGAGACTGCCTGCCCCACACTCAGTCAGCGGGATGAACTTCTTCCAGCCCAGTGTATCAAATATATTTAGAAGTATAGGTTAATTAAACTAGAGCTTGATTAATAGTTGTACATTGTTTCTGTTGTAAATTGAGAGTTCCCACATTTCCGAGCTTGTTGGTTTGGCATTTTTGCTACTCTCTCTTTTCTTCTCTTTTCCCACTTTTCCCTTCCTTGTCCTTTTTATATTTCTCAGATTTATTCAGAAAATTGTTCATTGTTTTCTACTTTCAACTTAATGTTGGGGGGGTACTAGAGAAAATTGGGTTAGATGCTTATAGCTTGTAGATCCTGTTAGATTATAAATTTCAGTCTCTTACAATAATGCATGTAGATAAAAATTCAATTAACAGTCAAGCTAAGAAGAAAAAAAAAAAAGAGAATTTTATTCAAGCCAAACTGAGGATTATAACCCAGGAGACAAACTCTCAAGCTTTCAAAGGTTCTACCAGTTAGGAGCTAGAGATGCAGTGTTATGCATTTTTGAGACAATTATGGATCATATTATACATAAAGTTCATCAGAGATGTTTTGGTCAGGTATGTATGTTCAGAGCGAGCCTTTAGGTCAGTGTGACCCCCTATATAGGATGCGAAAGAAATAGTAATCTTAAAATTACAATGTTGGTATCAGAAGAAAGGGACCATTTTTCTCAAAGGTTGATTATATCCTCCTGCCTAGAGGAGGTCTGGTTAATGTGTAATGCAGATACACATTGTACATTGGGAAAGGCCCATCACAGATGGGGGCGGGTTGGGGCATGTTTGTGTGTGATTCAGTTCTGACTTAGTTTGGTTGTCCTGCTGTAGAGAAATTTATGATTTTCCTTATGTGTATAATAATAATACTAATTTTGTGGTTTTAAGTCTTCAAGGAAAAGTGAATAAAGTAAATAAAAGGTATTATTTGTAGGTATATTTGATTTTACTTGTATGTGATTATTATATGTTTTATTAAAAAATAAATGATTACTGGGCTTTAGCACTTATGGATAGAGAACATGGGCCTTCTCTATAAATTAAGAGCCAGGAGATTTTTGTTTGAGTTTAGGAACAAAATTATTTTGTAGCTTTCAGAGGTACTTTTCTTCCTAAATCGTGAGCTTGAGCATCAGATTTCGGAAAGCTGAATTATTACTGAGGGCACTACAGCCCTCAGCCTGTGAATAGGTTTTATGCTGACACTTCACTTGTTAAATCTGTGTGGAATTCAGATACTTGATCCCTATGGAAATGCTGTTTTAAATAGTATTAGGTTCTCTTCCTACCCTCTAAACTCCTCCCCCTCTAAAACCTGAAGATTAGCCTGTATTGAATCAGAGCTCAATCAGAATTTTTAAATCTTTTTTAAAAATCTTAAAGCAATCATAAACTTACAGAAAAGCTACGAGTAAAGCACAAAGAATTTTAATCCCAAACCATTTTAGTCGTAAGTTGATGATATGATGCCCTATCACCCCTGAATACTTCACTGCCTTTTCTACAAATTAAAATGTTACTGTGTTACCCATAACACACCTATTAAAATCAGGAAGTTAACATTGATGCCTTATTACTACCACCTAATTCTCAGGCCCCATTCAGGTTTTATATTTGTCCAATAATGTCCTTTATATCAGAAGGATGAAGTCCAGAATCATGTTATATTTAGTTCTTACGTCTTTTTTGTCTCTTTCATTCTGGAATGAAATGTATCATCTGGTTATTTTGTAGACTGTTCCTCAATTTGGATTTGTTAACATTTCCTCATGGTTAGGTTTATGTTATACATATTTGATAGGAATATCTCAGATGCAATGCTGTGTGCTTATATCCTATCAGGTGACACAATTCAGACTGTCCAGCTATTGATGATGCTAACTTTGATAACTTGATTAAGATGATGAGCCAAACTTCTTCATTATAGAATTACTCTTTACATTGTATGGGCATGCTTAGAAACTGTGTAAATATCTCAGTCTTTTTTCTTTTTTAAATGGATTCTCTTTTAAAAAAATTTATTTATTTTATTTATTTATTTTTGGCTGTGTTGGGTCTTCGTTGCTGCACGTGGGCTTCCTCTAGTTGAGGTGAGCGGGGGCTGCTCTTTGTTGCGGTGCGTGGGCTTCTCATTTTGGTGGCTTCTCTTGTTGCAGAGCACGGGCTCTAGGCGCACGGGCTTCAGTAGTTGCGGCATGCGGGCTCAGTAGTTGTGGCTTGTGGGCTCTAGAGCACAGGTTCAGAAGTGACACACGGGCTTAGTTGCTCCGTGGTATGTGGAATCTTCCCAGACCAGGGCTTGAACCTGTGTCGCCTGCATTGGCAGGCGGATTCTCAGCCACTGCGCCACCAGGGAATCCCAATATCTCAGTCTTCATCAAGCTTTTAGTTTATTCAGGGATTCCTAAGAGTACAGACTAATTGTTCTGTTATTCAATGGATGATATGTTTTATCGTTATTTATTTTTATGCTCAAATTATTCCAGATATGGCCAGTGAGAGCCCCCTTAGTCTGGCTTCTGTGTCCTTTTGACATGTCTCCATCATTCTTTGAGCATTTCCTTTTTTTCTGACATGACAAAATGTTCCAGACTTCTCTGGATCTTCCTTGTGTTTCAGAGCTGGAAATCATCAGCTGTTTCTCTAAGGAGCCCTGGTTCCTTTTAGAGGAGAATGGTTTTTAAAAACCAAGATATAGGGGCTAGGTAGACTCATTACTACTGAGTTGTCCTTGTTTCTAAGTCTTCTTAGTGAACAGAGTTAGGGAATAGACGTAGTCCTATCCACACATTCCAGGTATGTGTGTGTATACATATTTATATCAATATTAATTTCCATATCTATATATTGAAAGCTCTGTGTTTACACTGCCTCTAATTTTATTTCAACACGAGGGTCTTTTGTAGTTTTCTCCCTTTCTTTATTTGTAACTTCTTTCTCTGACAGTAAGAAACCTGGCTGTCATTATTCTTAACATATTTACTTCTTTGATTATTCTCCCTTCATGTAACCAATCTCCCATCACTGTCATTCCCTGTCACCACTTGCTCCCAAGTACAGATGCCCTCCTCACTCTGCTTGGGCTCCAACGCCCCTGATTTTTGAACCGCCACCCCCACCTTATGTGGGTGCCCTCCTTGCCTTGCTCAAGCTCGTATTCCTTACCCTGTGCTGCTTCCCTATGTGGACATCCCTCTCACCCTGTTCTGTGCCAGAACACCCTCTCCCTCGTCATGCAAATGCCCAACACAGTCCATCTGCCCTGGCTGGGCCCCACTCTCTTGTCTCTTAGTCTCACTCAGGCTTTGAAACTCAGCTTTGGGCTATCCTCCTTATGGACACCCTCCTTATCCCATTTCAGCTCTGACACCCTATGTGGCCTGCTCTCCCATGTAGATACCCTTCTCACCCTGCTTAGATTCTAATACCCCATGCCTGGCTGCCCTCTCAATGGGAGTCTTTCCTTACTCCATTCATGCTCTGACACCCTTTGCTGGGCTGCCTTCCACATGTGGACACCCTCTTCGCCCTGTTCATGCTCCATTTCTTCTACACAAATGCCTTACTCATCCTGCTCCGACTCCTGCATCTCCTCCCCGAAGCACACACAGATGCCTACCTTGCTCTACCCCTCTTAATGGCTTTTGTATTGAATTATTTACTGAAGGGAAGGGAGAGGAAGGGAAAGGAAGAGCCAGCATATTTTATGGGAACAATGTGATCCAAGTTTATGTTTGACAGAAACAAATCTTCCCCTGCCGTGGTAGATATCTGGAGACAATGGAAAGGGCATTTGGGAAGCTGCTTTTGGAACTTCATTAGTATTTGGGACTACTGGTATAAATAGGTTCTTTATTTGTGAATCAGAGACTTCTATGTATGGAAAAACTTGGGTAGTTGGTAAGCTCAGAATAGTAGGAAGGGAATAAACTAAAAGCAAGAAGTGTTTAGGGAAGGATGATGTTTGAATTCACTTCTTGATAAAATTGGTTTGGCTCTATGTTAATATCCTTGCCTACAAGTGTCCATATAGTCTTACAGTGTCCGTTAAAAAAAACAAGTTAATTATTTAATAACCTGTTTTATGAGCTCAGTATTAAATTTCAGAATGTTATTGCAGTATTTTCTTACCTTTAATCATTTATGTACTATTAGTTTAGCCATATCCTGTGTCCTTTACTTAGCTTAACTTGAAGTTGGCTTACCTTTTTCACTTAGCCTTGTCAAAGGAATAGTATCTTTGTAATCATAGTGCTAATGATATTTTTTTTGTTATCACATGTTAAAATGAATGTAAAACTTAAAATTTTTAAAGTTCATTAGGTGCTATATAAAGTCATATTACAACCCACTGGTGCAGAGTCCACTTTGGGAAATGTGTTAATATAACCAGTATAAATATTCGATATATTTTCCTGATTTGTGTTTGTTACTTGATATCTAGAGCCTGTTGGTCTTTTTTTTTTTTTTTTGGTAGCATGATTTTTTTCTAGGTGTCTTTTCCCCCAGTATGATTTTTTTCTTTGCTTTTTTTCTCATTTAGATGAAGACTTATATTAAGTGAATTTTAATGTCATTCCCAACCCCATCATGGTCTGAGGGCCTTTTAGAAATTGGTTAAAATGTACACAGAGGCAAAGATTTTAGCCTATGACCTTTTCAAGAATTTTCTGAGTGCAACTAGGAACAAATTATCCATTGTTCACAGTGCTTTGCTCAATGTTTTGCCTTCTCTTGCTAAATCCTCTTACTTGTTGAAATCTTCTATCTTAAGTAGCTAACAGCTTAATACAGATCATATTAAAAGGTTATTTTTCTTCCTGTAGTTTAGGCCCTTTACATTTCTGCAATAATATCCAAAGTTTTATATAAGGTAGCATGAAATGTTCAAAAAGTTTTTTTCCCAATTGGGAAAGTAATACATGCCAATTGACAGTAAGAGAAACTCATAAGAGTAAAAGAGAGGAAAAAAATTAACTCATTTTTACCTCTCAGATACAATTTATCTTAAAAAATAATTAAAAAAAAAATACCCACTCCAGGCATAGTCATTTCTTTATTATGAGTTCCACTAGGATTTAACTTTATTTTGGAAAACTGTAGAGTCACAAAAATGGTTTCATTTTATTTTTCACTTTTAAAATTATTAGTGAAATGAGCACATTTTCATATATTTATTGACTACTCATCTTCTGTGAATTGCTTCGTATTTCTTCAGTTTTTGCATTAAATAGTCTTATTAATATATAATATAACCTGGGACTTCCCTGGTGGCACAGTGATTGAGAATCTCCCTGCCAATGCACAGGACACGGATTTGAGCCCTGGTCCTGGAGGATCTCACGTGCTGCGGATCAACTAAGCCTGTGCGCCACAACTACTGAGCCTGTGCTCTAGAGCCTGTGAGCCACAACTACGGAGCCCATGTGCCACAACTACTGAAGCCCGTGTGACTAGAGCCCATGCTTCTCAACAGAAGCCACCAAAATGAGAAGCCCATGCATCGCAGCGAAGAGTGGCCCCCGCTCACTGCAACTAGAGGGAGCCCGCATGTAGTAACAAAGACCCAACACAGCCATAAATAAATAAACAAATAAACAGATAAATATAGTATAACCTTATACTATATTAGTATGTAAACCTTTTGGCTGCTAGTTGTTGCACATTCTTTTACTTCCTGTTACTTGTCTTTTTCTTTGTAAGTAGTGTCTTGTTTTTTTAAAGCAAGATTAAAACGTTTTTATGTAGGTAAATATATTGGTGTTTTTTTGTTAATGGCTTCTGGATTTTGTCTTGTTTAGGAAAATCTGTCCTACCCAAATATTATGAGATTATTCTTCAGTATTTTTCCTAGTAATTTTATGACTGTTTTTCTTTTTTTACGTTAGGTTCTTAATCTCTCTCTCTCTCTCTCTCTCTCTCTCTCTCTCTCTCTCTCACACACACACACACACACACACACACACACACGCATGTATTTTAAAATGTTCTGTTGACAAATCATTCTTTTACCTCTGATTTGAAATATTAACTTTATCATGTTAACTTTCCATGTACATACTAATATCTGCTCTATGACTATAATTAGTTTATCCTTATAATATATTGGTTTTGTTATGAAAGCTTAATATTGAATAGAATGTTTTAAGTACCTGATAATGCAAGTCTCCTCTGGTTCTTGTTTTTCAGAAAGTTATTTGGTATTCTCACAAATTTGTCCTTTCAAGTGAACTTCAGAATCAATTTGCCATTTTAAATAAGCCCCACATCTTCCAAATCCATTATAATATCTTCTCACTGCTTCTCCTCTACTTTTTTTTTTTTAAGGACATACTTTTTTAAAAAAAATTAATTTGTATTTGGCTGCGTTGGGTCTTCGTTGCTGCGTGTGGGCTTTCTCTAGTTGCAGCAAGCAGGCTGCTCTTCGTTGCGGTGTACAGGCTTCTCATGGCAGTGGCTTCTCGTTGCAGAGCATGGGCTCTAGGCGCATGGACTTCAGTAGTTGTGGCACATGGGCTCAGTAGTTGTGGCTCGTGGGCTCTAGAGCGCAGGCTCAGTAGTTGTGGCGCACGGGCTTAGTTGCTCTGCGGCATGTGGTATCTTCCCGAACCAGGGCTCAAACCCGTGTCCCCTGCATTGGCAGGCGGATTCTTAACCACTGCGACAGCAGGGAAGTCCCTCCTCTACTTTTATTAGCGTAATTTAAGCTACCATTTTTCTCTTGCCTAGACTATCTTCTAACATACAGCAGCAAGAAGACTCTTTTAACAATTTTTTTTTAAGATTTTTTTTTTTGATGTGGACCATTTTTAAAGCCTTTATTGAATTCTGTTACAATATTGCTTCTGTTTTATGATTTGGGTTTTTGGCCGCGAGGCATGTGGGATCTTAGCTCCCCAACTAGGGGTTGAACCCGCACCCCACGCATTGGAAGGCGAAGTCTTAACCACTGGACTGCCAGGGAAGTCCCAAGAAGACTCTTAAAAGACGTAAATCTGATCATGTTGCTCCCTTGTTTACATCCCTTCAATATCTTCTTTCCCTCTCTTTTTCGTTACCTATTGCTGCATAACAAAGTACTACAAAGCTTTATAGCTTAAAATGACCTGTTTATTTTGCTCACAATTTTGGGAGTCAGGACTTCATGACGGGTTCAACAATGTTCCACAAGGTGTTGGCTGGGGTGGCTGGGGCTGGAGAATCCCTCCCAGTACAACTTCTTCAGTCACATGTCTGGCATCTCAGTGCTTCTTGGCCTCTGTCTCCACATGGCATCTCATTCTTCATGATCTCTCCACGTGGCGTGGAGTTTTCACAGTATGGTGGTCTCAGAATAATCACACTTTTTACATGCAGCTGGCTTCCAAGGAGGAGGGAAAGAAAAACTGTCAGACCAATTAAGGGCTGTGCCTAGAACTGGCACAGTGTCCCTTCTACCATATTTTATTGGTCAGAACAGTCACAGAACCTGCCTAGTGGCAAGAAAATGGAAAAATAGACTCCACTTTTTGATGTGGGAATGGCAAGATCTTATTACAGGAGAGCATGTGGGTTGAGAGATACCATGACTGTATTTGAAAAATATAATCTGCCACACCATCAAACTCAAAATAAATTCAAAGCTTTTAAAATGACCCACAAGGCTTTTCATGATCTGACCCATCCCTGCTTCTCTCTCTGACCTCATCCCCTGTATTTTCTTCTTTTGTTCCCTTTAGTTTAGCCACAATGGCCTCTTTGCTAGGCTTTGAATGTGCCACACTTGTTCCAGCGTCAGATGTATTTTACCTGCCTCTGCTGCCTTGAATGTTCTTCTTTAGACCTTTGCATAGGTCTTCCCATTCTCTTCATTTAGGTCTCTCCTCAAATGTCAGATCTTCCTGACCACCTTATCTGATAGAATCTTGGTTGCTTAGTACCCCTAATCTTGCTTTTTCTTCTACATAGATTTTAGGGCTGGTATGAGAGCCTGGGGGGCCTGCATATACTTTTCTTCCCTCTTTGTTTTCTGAACAAGTTCAGAAATAGAAGACCAAAGGTAAAGACCAAAATATATATGAAATATATAAATATTTGTGTGTATATGTATGTGTGTGTTCAGTGTGAAGTTGTGAAGTTGGAGACCCAGTGGGCCTGCTATCTAAACCTCAGAATTAGGCAGACTTACCCACCTAGTCTCAGGCAGTGTTGGTTACTCCCTTCTGCAGGGTGAGTCCCCTGATCAACTCTTGGAATGTTGATATAGAGGAAAATTCTTGTACTCTGTAACAAGCCTGTTCCCAAGTAAAGAAGAGTAGAGCTGAGTTGTGTGTACCTATTTATTATTCTCATTTTTATCAATCTGACTGACTAAAGGAGGATGAAAGGAGGGGAATAAAGGAAGTGTCAGAGATGACTCTCAGATCTGAGAAACTTGGTGGATTGTGGTACTATTTACTGAGATAGGAAGTATGGTAGGAAGATTATAAATTAAATTTTAGAAACACTGACTTTGAAGTGTCTTAAGATACCCACGTGGAGATACCAAATAGGCATTTGGATGACACATTTGAACATACAGATTTGGTAGTTGTATTAGTTTTCTATTGCTATGTAACAAACTACCAGAAACACAGTGGCTTAAAACAATACAAAATTATTATCTCACAGTTTCTGTGGGTCAGGAATCTGGGCACTGGTTAGCTGGGTTCTCTGCTCAGGTCCTCACCAGGATGAAATCAAGGTATTGGTCAGGGCTATGATCTCATCTGAGGCTTGGGGTCCTCTTCCAAGCTCACTGGTTGTTGATAGAATTTAGGTCCTTACAGTTGTAGGACTGAGGCCTTCAGCTCCAAGAGGCCTCTTGCTGTTCCCTGCCATGTGGCCTTCCCCACAGCATGGTAGATTGCTTCTTCAAGGCCAACAAAGTATTTTTGGTGCTTCATATCTCTGTTTTGGCTTCCCTGGTTAGGAGAGACTCATCTGAGATAATCTCCCACTTAAGTCAACTGATTAGGGACCTTAATTGCATCCTCAGAGTCCCTTTTGCCGTGTAATGTAACAGTCATGAAAGGGATATCCCTTCATGCAAGTCCTTCTCACTTTTAAGGAAGAGAGTTATACAGGGTGTGTCCACCAAGGAATGAGACTCTTGGGGCTTAGTCATTAGCAGTCATCATAATAGTAATCAGTAGGATAGTCAGTGAATACACAAGATTGCCCAAGAGAAAGGGTGAACAGAAGAGAGATTAGGGGATAATTTCAGAATTATTGGTACCTTGAGGGTACATTTATTCATCTTTGTGTTTATAGTACCTACATTGCTATCTGGTACATAGCGGATATTCAATAAATGTTTGTTAGAATTCTTCCTTGATCTCAGATTTTGAAAAATTAATGTATAAATTTATATTATGTGTCCTTCCCTTTTATGTATATAGTCTTTTTTTCTTTTTCTGTGTGTGGTAAAATACACATAAAATTTACCATCTTAATCATTTTTTTTTTTTTTTTTTTGCGGTATGTGGGCCTCTCACTATTGTGGCCTCTCCTGTTGCGGAGCACAGGCTCCGGACGCGCAGGCTCAGCGGCCATGGCTCAGGGCCCAGCTGCTCCGCGGCATGTGGGATCTTCCCGGACCGGGGCACGAACCCATGTCCCCTGCATCGGCAGGCGGACTCTCAACCACTGTGCCACCAGGGAAGCCCTTCCTTTCCTTTTTAAGGCCGAATGATATTCCGTTGTATGTATATACCACATTTTGCTTATCCTTTCATCTGTCAGTGGACACTTGGGTTCCTTCCATGTTTTAGCTGTTATGAATAATACTGCTGTGAACGTGGGTATACACATATCTCTTTGAATCCTACTTTCACTCCTTTTGAGTATATACCCAGAAGTGGAATTGCTGGATCATATGGTAATTCTATTTTTAATTTTTTAGAGAAAATTTCATACTGTTTTCCACAGTGGCTATACCATTTTATATTCCCATCAGCAGTGCACAAAGATTCCAGTTTCTCCACATCCTCACCAACACTTGTTGGTTTTCTGTGTGTGTGTGTGTGTGTGTGTGTGTGTGTGTGTGTGTGTGTGTGTGTTTTGATATTAGCTGTCCTAATGGGTTTTGATTTGCATTTCCCTAATGATTAATGATGTTGAGCATCTTTTCATGTGCTTATTGGCCATTTGTTTATCTTCTCTGGAGAAATAACTATTCAAGTCCTTTGTCCATTTATGAATCAGGTTGTTTTTGTTATTGTTGAGTTTTAGGAGCTCTCTATATAGTCTGGGTATTAATCTCTTACCAAATACATGATTTGCAAATATTTTCTCCCATTCTGTGGTTTACCTTTTTGTTCTGTGGATAGTGTCTTTTTTTTTCTTTTTCTTTTTTTTTCGGCCTCACCGTGTGGCATGCGAGATCTTTAGTTCCCCAACCAGGTATCGAACCCCATGCTCCCTGCAGTGGAAGCATGGAGTCTTAACCACTGGACTGCCAGGGAAGTCCCTGGATAGTGTCTTTTGATGCACAAAATTTTAAAGTTTTCCTGAAGTCCAGTTTGTTTATTTTTTCCTTTGTAACCTGTACCTTTGTTGTCATATCCAAGATATCATTAAGAAATTCAGTGTCATGAAGTGTCCTGTGTTTTCTTTTAAGAGTTTAATTGTTTTAGGTCTAACATTTAGGTCCTTGATCCACTTTGAGTTACTTTTTGTATATGGTGTTAGGTAAGGGTCTAACTTCATTCCTTAGCATGTGGATACCCAGTTTTCCCAGTACCATTTGTTGAAAAGACTATCCTTTCTCCTTTAACTGGTCTTGGCACCTTTGTCAAAAATCATTTGACGATATACAAGAGGGTTTATTTCTGGGCTGTCTGTTCTGTTCCATTGGTCTACATGTCTGTCTTCATGCCAGTACCATGCTGTTTTGATGACTGTAACTTTCTAATAAGTTTTGAAATCAAGTGTGAATCTTCCAAGTTGTTCATCTTTTTCAAGATTGTCTTGGCTATTCAGGGTCCCTTGAGATACATATGAATTTTAGAATGGGTTTTTCTATTTTTGCAAATATGTCTTTAGGATTTTTGATAGAGAGTGCATTGACTCTGTAGATCATTTTGTGTAGTATTGACAGCTGAGATAATCATGTGGGTTTTTTTTCCCTTGATTTTGTTGATGTGGTGTGTCACATTGATCAGTTTTCATATATTGAACCATTCTTGCATTCCAGGAACAAATCCCACTTGGTCATGGTGTATAAATAATCCTTTTTTTTTTTTTTTGCGGTACGTGGGCCTCTCACCGCTGTGGACTTTCCTGCTGCGGAGCACAGGCTCTGGATGTGCAGGCTCAGCGGCCATGCCCCACAGTCCCAGCTGCTCCGTGCCATGTGGGATCCTCCTGGACCGGGGGCACGAACCCGTGTCCCCTGCATCGGCAGGCGGACTCCCAACCACTGCGCCACCAGGGAAGCACAATCAATCCTTTTAATGTGATGCAGAATTCTGTTAGTATTTTGTTGAGAATTTTTGCATCAATGTTTATCAGGGATATTGGTCTATAATTTTCTTGTAGTGTCTTTGGCTTTGGTATCCAGGTTATGCTGGCCTTATAGAGTGAGTTAGAAGTGTTCTTTTAATTTTGGGGGAAAGCTTTAGAAGGGTTGGTATTAGTTTTTCTTTAAATGTTTGGTTGAATTCACTAGTGAAGTGATCAAGTACAGGATATTTCTTTTTTGGGAGATTTTTTGATTACTGATTCAATCTCCTTAGTAGTTATAGGTCTATTCAGGTTTTCTGTTTTTTTGTGATTTAGTCTTGGTAAGTTTTGTGTTTCTAGGAATTTTCCCATTTTATCTAGGTTTTCCAGTCTTTTTGGCATACAGTTGTTAATAGTACTTTCTTTAAATCCATTTTAGTTCTGTAGAATTGATAGTAATGTCCCCACTTCCATTTCTGATTTTAGTGCTTTGAGTGTTTTCTCTTTTTTCTTGGTCCATTGAGCTAAAGGTTTGTCAATTTTGTTGATCTTTTTGAGGAACCAACTCTTGATTTCATTGATTTTCCTCTATTGTTTTACTATTTTGCTTACCTCTGCTCTCATCTTTATTTCTTTCCTTCTCCTAGATTTGGGTTTCCTTTGTTCTTCTTTTTGTAGTTCCTTAAGTTGTAAAGTTAGGTTGTTGAGTTGAAAGTTTCCTTGTTTTTTGTTTTTTTTAGTTTCCTTGTTTTTAATGTAAGCATTTATAGCTATAAATTTCCCCCTTAGTACTGCTTTCACTGCATCCCGTAAGCTTTGGTTTGTTGTGTTTTCATTTTCATTAATCTCTAAGTATTTTCTAATGTCCCTTGTGAGTTCTTCTTTGAAATATTGGTTGTTTAAAAGTATAATGTTTAATTTCCACAGTTTTGTGAATTTTCCAGTTTTACTTTTGTTACTGATTTCTAACTTCATTCCATTGTGGTCAGAGAAGATACTTTGCATATCTATCCTTTAAAATCTATTGAGATGTTATTTGTGTCCTTACCTATGGTTTAACCTGTAAAATGTCCCATGTACACTTAAGATTGTATATTCTGTTGTTGGGTAGAGTGTTTTGTACATGTATATTAGGTCTAATTGTTTTATTGTGTTGAGTCCTCTATTTCCTGACTTATCTTCTGTCTGGTTGTTTTCTCTGTTATTGTGAGTGGAATGTTGAAGTCTCCAACTATTATTGTAGAACTCTCTGTTTCTCCCTTCAATTCTGTCAGTTTTTGCTTCACGTGTTTTTTTTTTAATTGTGACCATGTCACATATGAAGTTTTTTTAAAAAAATAATTAATTAATTTTTGGCTGTGTTGGGTCTTTGTTGCTGCACACAGGCTTTTTCTAGTTGTGGTGAGTAGGGGCTACTCTTCGTTGTGGTGTGTGGGCTTCTCATTGCGGTGGCTTCTCTTGTTGCGGAGCACGGGCTCTACGCACACAGGCTTCAGTAGTTGTGGCATGTGGGCTTCAGTAGTAGTGGCTCGCAGGCGCTAGAGTGCAGTCTCAGTAGTTGTTGTGGCGCACGGGCTGATTTGCTCCGTGGCATGTGGGATCTTCCTAGACCAGGGCTCAAACCTGTGTCCTCCTGCATTAGCAAGCAGATTCTTAACCACTGTGCCACCAAGGAAGTCCCTGCTTCATGTATTTTGATGGTCTGTAATTAGCTGTGTAAATGTTTATAATCTATCTTCTTGCTGTATTGAACCTTGTATTAATTTATGATGTCCTCCTTTGTCTCATAACTTTTTGATTTAAAGGCTATTTTGTCTTATATTAGTATAGCCTACTCTCTTTTGATTACTGTTTGCATGGAATAATTTTTTCCATTCCTTCTTCTTTAACCTGCTTGTGTCTTTGGATGTCGAGTGAGTCTCCTGTAGGCAACTTATAGTTGGGTCATTCTGCCAAATCTGTCTTTTGATTGGCGGGTTTAATCTAATTATATTTTAAGTAATTACTGATAAGAGAGGACTTACTGCTGTCATCATGCTATTTGTTTTCTATATGCCCTATAGCTTTTTTTGGTCCCTCATTCTCTACATTACTGTCTTCTTTTGTGTTTACTTTTTGTAGTGGAATGTTTAAATTCCTTTCTCATTTCCTTTTTGTATATTCTACAGCTATTTTCTTTGTGGTTACCAGAGGGATTACATTGAATGCCCTAATGTTATAACACTCTCACTTGAATTTATACTGCTTAATTCTGAGTTTTGACAAATACACACATTCATGTAATCCTCACCATGATCAAGATATAGGAAGTTTCATTACCCCCCAAATTCCCTTGTACCTCTTTGGCCAAGAAGGGAGGTGGTGGCAACTCCTGAGGGAACATCTGTTGTCTTGCAGGGGAGAGGCCTCTGAATTGTCTTCAGACAGGCGTAGGGAATGCTTGCTCTTAGTAACAGTAATGGGCCACTTCTGTAGACTTTGAGGGTTCAGGGCAATTTGGAGATAAAAGATTTTGGGGAGCACCAACCCAGATGTTTCCTTTACATGTGTCAGAGTCTTATTATTCTTTGCCAACCACAGCTCTCTGATCTTGGCGTAGCAGACCTGCCTTGTTTGGGAGTTTAACTTTTGGAACCTAGAAACTCTGATAATTCTGGTTCTTGTCCTTAGGTTTCTTTGCCTTCCTGCTGGAGGAGAGGAGAGCATCTTTGTGTGCTTCCAGAGAGGCCTTCTGGCTTTCATACTTAGCTTCTAATCGGCAGTAAGCTTTTTGTTCTCTTTTTTCGCAGAGCTCAAATAGTTTAGTAATATTCTTCAAATTCAGTTGTTTTTGAGGTTACTGTTTCTCCTTCATTGCCAGCTTTAAATTCACATCTTAGCACCTGCTCCATCTGCCCTGAGAGCCTAGTGCAGGATGTTCATTAAGGTGTTCCCTTGGGATGCACACCTGAGAGAAGGGAGGATTGCAGATGCAGAATTCATGGTACAGAGCAGGCCCAGAATCAGGTTTGGCCAACCCCTTTGGGGAGCTCTGGAGCTAGAATGGCCCTTTTGAGTTTCCCAGAATTGGGCTGAGGTGTTCCGGCCTTTATATTGCCATTATCAGTTGGTCATTGGATGTGGGCTGCCCAGGAAGGCTTTCACCTGGGCAGGATCATTCTCTTCAGATGAGGCGATCCCTGAGGGGCTGACTGACAGCACTCCAGCAGTTAAGTTCTTCCCTGAATGTGGAGCTGAGCAGTGCCTCAGCAGTGCCTACCAAAATTCCCCTGTATCCACTAGGAGTGACCAGTTTGTTTTTTTAGTATCATTAACTCATGGATTTAAATATGTATTATTTAGAAAACTTGCCATTGACTTATAAGTATGGAAAGATGCACAAATGTATGTAAATATACAGCTCAGTGAGTGTTTGCCAAGTAAACACAGCAGTGTAACCAGTACAGAGATCAGGAAATAGAATAACGCTAGCAATCCAGGAGTTCCTCTTTCCCCTTCCTTTTCCTTCTGGTCATTACTTGCTCTTTCCAAGGGTCTCTGCTATCCTGACTTGAATTTAACATGTTTTTGAAATTTGTGTAACAATCATACAGTAAGGGATCTTTTGTTCTGACTTCTTTCACTCACTATTATATTTATGAAATAAAGTTTATAGCTGTAAGTCATTTATTCCCATTGCTGCAGAGTTTTTCTTTGTTTGAATATACCATTTTTAAAAACCATTTCTGCTGTTGATAGACATTTGGAGTGTTTCCAGTTTTTGGAAATTATGAAAGCACTGCTATAAACATAGCTGAACATATCTTTTGGTGAACATATGTACACATTTCTCTTGGGTATATACCTAGTGAAGTTGCTAAGTACAGTTGGCCCTCTGTATCCATGGGTTCCACACCTGTGGATTCAACCAATGCATATAAAAAATAGTCGGAGAAAAAAAATTCCAGAAAGGTCCAAAAAGCAAAATTTGAATTTGCCAAGCAACTGGCAACTATTTAAGTAGCATTTGCATTGTATTTAAAACTATTCATGGCATTTATATCCTATTAGGTATTGTAAGTAATCTAGAGATGATTTAAAGTACACGTAAGTATATGCGTAGGTTATGTGCAAATATTATGCCATTTTATATAAGGGACTTGAGTATCACAAATTTTGGTATCCTCTGGGCTCCTGGAACCAATGTCCTGCAGAGTTGGAGGGATGACGGTATGTACATGCTCCATTTTAGCAGATAATGTCAGTCTTCCAAAGTAATTACTGATTTACACTCCTACTTGTAATGTACAAAAGTTCCATTTGCTGTGATTTGCCCCTGTTTATTTAGGATGTTACTCTCCAGGCTGTACAATTAAGAACTGGGTGCATTTACTAGGGTCCCTCTCTCTTTAGCAGGTTCTGTACTCTAATCGTTGTTTTCTGAGGCTGTGAGATTTTGAAATTCTGTTCTGCTTTTCAGAAGTTTTTGGCTTAGCTTTTTTACCATTTTCCACCCAATTATGCATTTGAGACTCCCTCATGTCTTCATTTGTGTCACTCCAGCTCTCAGTGACAACCAGAATCTCTGATGGTTCCTCTTTCCCTCAGCAGAGGTACTTTGCTTGGGAAAGGCATATTTCTGAGGCTTTTTTTTTGGGGGGGGGAGCAGATTCTGCAAATGCCCCAGGGCGGGAGGAAACAGCTGCAGAAGATCACCTTGCTTCTCCATAGTTCACCCTTTTTCTGAAACTTAGCCTCTCTAGTCCTCATTCCTTCAGTAGCTCTCTAAAATCTTTAAACAGTTGATTTTTGTATTTTTTCTATTTTGTGTGTGTGTGTGAGTTTGGGGAAGGGAGGTGTTGTTTTGCTGTGAATTACTCTACCTTGGAAGCAGAAGTATGGATTAAAACATATTTGAAAAAAAAAACATATTTGATGTTTCAATAAATTAAAATTGTTGTCCTTAACAATGTTCAAATTATTCCATTTTTGGTCAGTGGGAACCTCCTCAAAATTTATTCCTGAGTCTTTTTGACTCGACCCTTTGATAGCTTTCTTTGGCAGCTTTCTTGCTATCTGGTATGACAAAGTGTTCCAGGTTCATCATGTACCTTTTTGCCTCAGATGTGGAATCAGCCATTTTCTGAAGGAGTCCCAATTCCTTTTACCAGGAAATGGAATCTCAAGATCATTACTGCAGGGTTGGTCATTGTTTTAGGCATTTTCAGCAAACAAAGGGAGAAAAATATATTTTATTTTCTTCATACAAGATAAAACTACATTAAGAATTGATATAGATACTTCCAGTTCCAATTCAAGACTACAGGGTTTTTACTTTGCTGTTTCTCTCCTGTTCTGAGAGTCGCAGTTTTTAATGACACCAGTAGTGACAGAATTAAAATATCACCGAATCACTCATTTCCATGATCCCACAATACATACAGGATCAAGATTTATCTTCATTTTTTTGTCCCTAGAGTATATTCCATTAGGAAGTCAACCTAATATGATTTAAAATAACTTAGAATAGTTCTTCTCTTTGTGACTATGCCATTAAAAATTTGGATACAAATTTCAGTTCATTTGTTTATTTTTGATTTCTATTTTATTTTTTAGAATTTTAATTTAATTTTATATTTACATAAATTACATAATTTCAAAATAAAATCTACAAAAACCAGGGAATATAGATTCTATCCTCAACACCTCTCCTTTATTTTCTTTCACTTCCTAAAGGTAACCACTTAAAAGTTTTTAAGTTTCATCCTTCTGCTTTTGTATGTGTGAAGAGGTGTGTGTGTGTGTATTTATTTCTCCTCCTACTTCTTAGATGGTAGCATACTGTATACTCTTTTCTTCAGCCTGTTTTTTTAACTTAAAGATAT
This sequence comes from Grampus griseus, assembly GCF_964374135.1. NCBI lineage: Eukaryota > Metazoa > Chordata > Mammalia > Artiodactyla > Delphinidae > Grampus > Grampus griseus. The sequence goes on from NC_139014.1 coordinate 54,466,816, forward strand.
ATCCTGGAGACTGTTCCATAGTTTGATGAATTTGGACTCATTTCTGTCATATTTTTTATGTTACATTTATATTTATACAAGTCTTTTATTTTAAGTCATTTTTAATTGTGTGGTCTATGTTATTTGCTCTCCCAGCATATTTTTTGGTATTTCAGAAGGTTTGTGTATTAGGGTTCAGTCAGGGAAGCTGATTGGGTGATGTGGGAAGGGACTTATTATGGAAATTAGACCATATACAATTTTGAGAGGACTCGTGGGGTGAAGATCTAGAAGGGGGAATTGGAGGATCAGAGAAGGAGTCACTAGTCAGATCCTCTAAATTAGTGACAATGGGTAGACAAGTTGGAGCTTTTAGGGAAATCTGAGAAGCCAACTATGTCCAGCCACTAAAGTGCGACTGTGAAGGAGAAGCTTGAAGAGAGCCACATGGGAAACCCTTGCTGTGTTTAGTTACCCCCTCTGTAGGTTTTCACCTAAGCATCTGGTGATGGGCTTGTGCCACTGCTCACCCAGCACAAACCAGCAGTTTGTATTTTTGTTCTGTTGGTTACTTTTATATTGATGTCTTTGTATAGTACTCTAATTTCCTCCCTTTCTTGGGAGGGCAAGTTGTTATATAGTGGTTTTCTTCTGTAAGCAATATTGAAACAGCTAGTAAATTATTCTCATCTCGTCAGCTAGCATTTGGTTTAAAATAATACCCTTTTACTCTTAGTACCATAAGGTAATCAGGAAACATCCTACTTTTTGTATACTCTCACTACCCTCTCCCCATTTTTGATAATTGTACTGTATCTATACTGTCATTATACATAGCAATTATATAGTATGTTTTTTCTCTTACTCTCGTCATTTATTCTCAGTTCTTTTAATAAATGTGTATTTAATGGTCCTTCTTAATGTGGATGTGTCTCCTGTTATTTTGGTTGACTGAAGTATATTCTCTAGTAGATTCCTCAGGAAAGGCTTAAGGGAACAATATTTCCTGGGTTCTTACAGTTCAGAACAGTTTGATTGTCACCATTGTACTTGGGAGTCAGTTTGCCTGCATATAAAATCCTTGGTTTACTTTATCTTCTCTTGAGAATATTAAAATATTATTTCATTTTCTGTTAGCATATAGTATTGTCAAAGTTTGATGACAGTCTAATTTTTGTTCTTTGTGTAAGTGGCTTTCTCTTTCTGCCTGAATGTTCAAAGGATTTTTTTTTCTTTCTTGTTCACAGAAGGTCAATAGTTGTACTAAAATATGCCCTGGTATTGGTCATTCTGGGTCAGTTTTTCCAGGTATGTGGTGTGCCCTTTAAATATATAGTTTCAAGTGTTTTTGAAAAATTTCAGCAACGTTTTCTTGAAGTCTAGTTTCTAATATTCATTCTACTCCATTGATTTGATTTCCTTCTTTGAGGACTCCTGTTATACATATGTTGGATCTTGTTTGCCTGTCTTCTCTGTCACTTTATTGCAAATCCCATCTCATTTTTCTTTTCTTTCTTTTTTTTTGATATTAGAATTTTCCTCCTATTTACCTTCTTTTTCTCTTAAAGCATTAGATATATATATATTTTAATAAATTTTAATTATGTATTTCTGGCTGCATTGGGTCTTCATTTCTGTGTGCGGGCTTTCTCTAGTTGCAGGCAGGTGGGGGCTATTCTTCACTGCGGTGCACGGGCTTCTCATTGTGGTGGCTTCTCTTGTTGTGGAGCATGGGTTCTAGGCGTGCAGGCTTCAGTAGTTTTGGCACGTGGGCTCAGTAGTTGTGGCTCGCGGGCTCTAGAGCACAGGCTCAGTAGTTGTGGTGCACGGGCTTAGTTGCTCCGCGGCTTGAGGGATCTTCCAGGACCAGGGCTTGAACCCATGTCCCCTGCATTGGCAGGCGCATTCTTAACCACTGTGCCACCAGGGAAGCCCTATATTTTGTTTTATTCACTCTTTAATATCTTCTGGTTAGTCTTCACTTCTGAAATGATTTTTCTTTTTTTTCCTAATTCTTTCCTGAGTTTTGTCAACTTATTTCTATTTGTAATTCTAATTTGTTATTTCATATCTTTAATCATTTAAAAAAATTTCTCTTGGCTCATTTTGAATTAATAATTTACAGTTTCATCTGTTGGTGATCATATCTTTTTGGTGTGTTTTCATTTTCTGTTGCAATGTTATTCTGTCTCTTATTCTTTTTTCTCAAAATAACTTCACATATGATTTGACTACAGTGTTTTCTGTTGCTCATTTTTATGTGAAATTAGTTTTCCTGAATTGGTAGGAGAGAAATGTGGGCCAGGATAATTTCTATCTTCATGGCTCTGGAGCTCTTCTATTGCTTTCATGAAATTAAACGAATACGTCATCGCATTCTTTGTGAGCTCTCTTGGCTTCCTTCCTCTCTTCCACCTTTATCTGGATCTTTTTCTTTTGCCCTGTTGTTCTTGTTTCAGTCTGGAGTGAATCTCAGCAATTTCTTCTCAGCATGGGCTTCATCCTTGAAGGAAGTGTTTCTTTAGCTGGTTGGTTTAGAACTGTGCTGTCCAGTGGGTACAATGGCTACTTAAATTTAAGTAAAATAAATTAAAAGAAAATTAAACATTTGATTCATCATTTGCATTAGCCACATAACAAGTGCTTAATAGCCATATATGGCTAGTGGCTACTGTAATGAGCATTGTTGATATAGTATAATATCCTAACCACAGAAAGTTCTATTAGACAGTGATGGTTTAAAGTGTGCTATCTTCTTTTCAGACTTTATTATAGACCTTTTGCACACATGTGCCAATTGCCATGTGTACAAAAACCCCTGTATTTTAGCTAAGCTTCTAAACTTGTCCTGCTGTACTTTTCACTGAGGATCTAATGCAGTTTGGGGATTTTCCTTGTCAGACCCATCAAACATTATGCTTCCCTCTGCTGTCTCTTGCACAGATGCTTATACCACACCAGTTTTGTAGCTGTAAGTGGTTTGTTTGTATTTGCTGCTTGTATTTTGGTTATTGTGGGGTGCCTTGTCCCCTAGTTTTGATGTAGATATATGGTCCATGGGTTTTGCGATTCTGGCTTCTTTGCTATTTTATGAGGGGGTATATTAGTCAGGGTTCTCTAAAGAAACAGAACCAATACAGGGGAGATAGAAGGGTCTGAGGGCCTGAGAACCAGGAACACTAAGGGCAGGAGATCAATGTCTCAGCTTAAGTAGTTAAGCAAAAGGGACCAATTCTTCCTCCTTCTGCCTTTTTTATTCTATTCAGGCCCTCAGTGGATCGGCTGATGCCCACCCACATTGGACGGGGTGCAAACTGCTTTACAGAGTCCACCTATTCAAATGCTAATTTCATCTGGAAACACCCTCAGAGACACACCCAGAAATAGTGTTCAGCCAAATATCTGTGTGCTCTATGATCCAGTCAAGTTGCCATGTAAAATGAACCCTCACAGAGGGGTTTGGGGAGGTTCACAAGCTACATTGCAGCCACTGCCATCTTTTCTCTTTGTCTCTCTTTTTAAGGATATTAACAATTCTTAATTTTCTTAATATCAAATGTAAAAGATCTTATGTGTATTTATTTGCATTTTTTTTGCATTTTTTAACAGTTTATTTTTTAGAGCAGTTTTAGGGTCACAGAAAAATTGAGTGGAAGGTAAAGAGTTTTCCCATATGCCCTGTGCCTCCACACATGCACAGACTCCTTTATTATCAGCATCTCCCACTAGAGTGGTACTTCGGTTACAGTTGATGAACCCACATTGACATGTCATAATCACCCAAAGTCCACAGTTTACATTACAGTTTCCTCTTGGTGCAGCCACTGCCATCTTCTACAGTCCTCTTTTTTCGGTCTTTCAGAATTTTTTCTCTCCATAATGTTGTAACATTATGTAATTCTGTAGCTTCTGTTCTGCCCTATCTTCTAAACGCTAAACATGCTTCCCCTCTTTTATTTAGTATTTCTTTACCATCAAATTAGTCACATTATTAACTGACTAAGCAAACTCGGGCATGCTGCTTGGTCTCTTTCCACCTTTTGTTGCACCATTTTAAAAATGAGGAAGCTGGACACAGGTTTGTTTCTTCACGGAGGAACCTCGTCAGTGTTCTGTATTAGTGTTAGCAGGATCTAATATTTAAACAGTAAAGATATTCGTGATGCTTTCAATACAGAATGCTGCTCTTAAACAGGGTAGAGATGAACTTCCTGGTAGTGCCACTTAGTTCATTCTCAGATAAATATAGGTAAATATAAATATAATATCTCCCTTAAAAGATATTTTTTTCCATGAGATTTATCTCTTTGTTGTTCTGTTACTCCCTCAGCTGTGTACCTGACGGTGATTATCTTACCTGAATCAGTCTTACTATGTATATTCCAGGCTATACAGTTTGTTTTCTTTTCTGCACAATCTGCTGTTATTTGCCATTATTGACTAGAGGTCTAAGGCATAGATTTTCTTGGTCTGTTGTTCTTTTAATGCTTGAGTTCAATATATAAAAGAAAAGATTGCATTTTATTGCAGACATATTTCTCTGAAATAATTTTTAGCTACAAGGAAGTAGCTCTATTTCTGTGAGTCATCATTCTGTCTTACATAGTGCTGGGTAAAGATTTAATTTGGTAGATAGAGATTTATGACTTCTAGAAAGAAAGCTGCAAAAATTGAAATTTCTAAAGAATTTTAGATTTGCTATAAATTCCTTTATGTATTGAAAATTGGAGCTTGAGATACAAATATAGGTAATTGTGGTTGATAAAATTTTCCTAATATCTCATGATTTTCAATGAGAAATAGAGTTCTCGGTAGTCATTTTAAAATGTAAGCTAACATTTTTTTTTTTTTTCCTCAGCTTCCAATAAAAACAGGACAGCAGAACACACATACCAAAGTCAGTACCGAACACAACAAGGAATGTCTTATCAATATTTCCAAATACAAGTTTTCTTTGGTTATAAGCGGCCTCACCACTATCTTAAAGAATGTTAACAATATGGTGAGTGTTTGCATTACTGTTTTACGGGAGAATTCGGTTTGTTTTTGATTTTAAACTTTGGAACAGCATATTTTGAAATATGTAAAGTCATTTTCTGTGGACCCTGGATATAAACATTCATCTTAATTTATGGATGAGCACAGGTAACCTTTTAACTTTCTTTTTAGATTTTAATTCTTTTTCTTAGATACTTGGCTTATTTGTGACCCTATATCTACTGATCCATTTTTCTGGAATTAGGATTTCATACAGATTTTGTCATATTTAAATTGACCATAGTAATCTATTAAAATCTTTTCCTTAGCTTCTCATTTGAATATTTACATATCAGATTGTCCCAGTCTTAAGTAGATGCTAAATAAAATATGACTTTGTAGTCCTAAAATGTGAGATTGCTTTTGTGAAGATGCTGTTTTATTTCCTTCGTCCTGTAACCTGTGAAAGATTCCATGGTAGAGAACCTGTGTTGAAAGTTTTCCTCAAATACTTCATCAAGTATTTCCACTGTCAAAAGCTCATAATTGCTTCTTATTTTCCTGTTTCATAAAATCTGTTTACATTCCCTAGACTTCAAGGTACTCCAACTATTTTCTCTCTGTACCTTTGAACATATTATTTCTCCTCTTGCTGTCTGGTGATTCTTTCCTCTGTGTCAGTTTCTATCTAAAATCTCCTTCATACTCAGTCCAGAACAACCGATCTGGATATTTCTTGATTAACTCCAAACTGCTCTGCTTGTTTTGAGCACTTATAACCACAATTTATACTGTTTGCACTGAGCAGTGAAACTGATTTCTGGTTGTAGATTGTGAAAATCAGTACCATTTTCATAGTCACATCATCTTTGGTGTGTTTTCTTTTGAAAAAGTTGATTGGAAGATACCCCAGGCTTACAAAATTGGTAAACTGGAGGACTGGGCAATCATATTTTCTCTTTATGGAAAAAAATTAAGATTTTCTGAAAAAAGGACCTTTTATAAATATGTAAAGTGACTTACAGAAATACATTTAAGATTTTATGGAACGCTTCTGTTGCATAGTGTGTGGGTCATACAGATAGGACTTTGCTTTTATAGATAAGTGGCCATGTTCTCATATTGAAAATGTTTTAGTATTTGGACCCTTCTTTTAAAAACAAAAACAGTATTGAGATATTGGCATTCATTTAGTGCTTATTGAGTAAACTGAATTGTGGGAACCATAGTCTGCTGTTAATAGTGTAGTATTTGATTTAAAGATAGTGAATGCTTAAAACTCGCTTTAATTGGTGTTACAGCATTTTGTTGCTGTAAGAGTTAGGCTTTGATTATTTTGTGGCATCAAAGTGTGGTTACATAAATGTTCAGTTCAAGATTCTGGTAAAGATCTATATGTGTACCTAAATCCTACATATTTTTTTCTATATTGTTCAAATCTAAATTTTACTTAAAAAATAACAGAACATGGGATTTTCCTAATGTTACCATCTCTTTACTGCTGTTTGTTTCAAAGTGCATTTACTACATATTTTTTAAAGTATAACCCAGAGTATCTTTTACTGTGGCAGGCTGATGACAGATTGTTTGCCTGAGAATTTATTTTGTGTGAGCATTAGGAGAAAATCAGAAATAATAGATTTAAATATAGTATAATCTGGGAGATACAATGATTATTGATTTTCTTGATCCTTAGGCCCTCACTTTTCAGATGTGTGCTGATTTGTAGTGGAGAGTAATAACCAACTTTTAGTGTTCTGAATATCTTTTCTTTTAGAGAATATTTGGAGAAGCTGCTGAAAAAAATTTATATCTCTCTCAGTTGATTATATTGGATACACTGGAAAAATGTCTTGCTGGGGTGAGTAAATCTATTCTTGAATAGGCAGGTTTTGTGCATTCAGTTTTGAGAATGATCTGATGTCCTGAAGCATAGGTGTGGACAAGGAGAAGAGTCATGGACTTTTTGTCTAAGACATGAAAATGAATTTTGTTAACAGAGCTGACTGGGTAGCATAGAGAAATTTTCAAGAAAAAATTATATTCTCATCTTTTGTAAATTAAATAGATATTAAGATTACTTATAAAGTGTTAAGCTTGAGTCACATCTCTTCTCTCTCAGGTTTTCTAGAAAAAATTTTGTGGAAAAGTCACTATTTCATTTAACTGATTTCTCCAGTTGGTTAGGCCTGTGGCATTGCTTAGCTGTCAAAGAATGTGATGTTAAAGACCAAGAGAATCTTGTTTCCCCCTGTGTGAATCTGATTTTATATTTTACTTTTCAAATCTATGTAAAAGAGAACTTAAAAAATTAAAACTATTACTATTACTGTGATAGATTCTACCTTAAGAACACTTGTTATGTAAATATGAACATATAAAATAGATATGTGGAGGAGTAGTTGAGTACAAAACAGTTGTTTTTCATGTTTCCTCTAAATAGTTATCTCAGAGTTTTCAACCATGACTTACTTAGAAATTTTTCAAGAATATTTCTGGTTATTTATTTATTTGGCTGCGTCGGGTCTTAGTTGCAGCATGCGGAATCTTCGTTGCGGTATGCAGGATCTTTCGTTGTGGTGCGCGGGCTCTTCATTGCGGCGTGCGGCCTTCTCTAGTTGTTGCAGGCGGGTTTCTCTCTAGTTGTTGCACACAGGCTTCTCTCTAGTTGTGGTGCGTGGGCTCCAGTATGCGCAGTCTCAGTAGTTGCGGCGTGCAGGCTCAGTATTTGTGGTGCACGGGCTTAGTTGCCCCTCAGCACGTGGGATCTTAGTTCCCCGACCAGGGATTGAACCTGCGTCTCCTGCCTTGGAAGGTGGATTCTTAACCACTGGACCACCAGGGAAGTCCCCAAGAATGTTTCTGTTGTATAAAGCATAGTGCTTCTATACTTTAGTAGCTTTAATTCTTCCTGGAAAATGGTAGGAGTTTACATAAATATATAAATTTAATACCTCCATTTTAAAGATCTGTCTATTCAATATGTATTGGGGTTAACTTATTTCTTCTGAGATTATAATCTCTCTTCCTTTGACCCATCTTTTGCTTTTATTCAGAATTGCTTCTCTCTTCCACATATGTTATAATTGTTCTTTATAGTAAAACTAGATGGGAAGGGACTTCGACATATGAGGACTGATCAATTGAGAACAGAGAGAACAAAGTGTTTAAAGAAGGGGTAGCGTAGGGAGTTGGAAAAGGGGTAGGGTAGGGAATTGGAAAAAATAATTACATTCACACAATGATGTATCCTTAGGGAAGAGAAGTATAATATTTAAGACTATAGGCCACAAAACCTAAGCATAATGTTTTAAATTCTTTTATTGACCCTCGTCCACATTCCAAAATTGTGCGACAGTGCTTATAAGTTTTCTTCTTAAATTGAGGACAAGCTAGTTCTGTTTTAGCTTTGTGCTATGTATTAATCTGTGATGGGCTGTTCATTTGTAAAATAGAGTGAAAGAGCAAAAAAGCTGTTAAATAGGATGATGGAATTTTGAAGGTGGACAGTTTTTCAACTTCTCTTGAATCAATTCTTTGTAGTGGTCTTATTACTTTGATTGTAGATGCCAGTATATCAGTGACACCCATGTTTGAATGGGGGTAGGCTGGTTTATTGCCTCTTCAGTTCTACATCTTTTCTCCATTAACATTTATAATTGAGAGGTAGTGGTAAAGGTATTTTGGATAATGATCACTGATATCATTGACCCCTGTTTAATTTGATACTCTTTGGAGATAGCTTAATTGAATCCCTACTGAGTGGGCATGGTACAGCTTTTATAATACATAAAATATATATTAGCTTGCTCTGCTCTATTGAAAATGTATAAATTTTTAAATTAAATTTATAATTAAAAATAATACTATTCATATTATTGAACAGCTGTGTTTTTCTGGATTGCCTTCAATGACTTTATGGTTGTGTCCTGATTTTCCTTTTTACTTATTTATTTATTTTATTTTTTATTAAAAATTTTTTTTTTTTACAGTAGGTCCTTGTTGGTTATTGGTTTTCCTTTTTAGATCAAAGTAAGTTGAGACAGTTTAAGAACTGAGCCCTATAGTACATATTTATCATATTAGTAGTTGAACTAGCTAAATGAAAGTGAACAAATACTTATCAATATCATGATTAAAACCAAAATTTTATGAGTAAAATTTTGTAGAATTTGAGGAATCTTAAGTATTTTTGATCCTGTATATATGACCATTATTCAAAAGATTGAACACTTCTATAATTTTTATTTGTATATTAATTGGAGTTGGTTTCAACACCTGTATTGTCTGGTTAGCCTATAAATAAGAAAGAGCATTGTAACTCAAATTTTGCAGGTTTTTGTGATATCTATTTACTGTCCAAATATTTCAGTGTATTTGCATCTGAAAGCTTTTGGAATGCAATTACAGATTTGATCATAGCACACTTACAAAAATTTGTTCTTTGTCATTATGCTTGATATTATCAAAATTGTCCTTCATATAAGGATACTAAAGCCATTAGGCAAAATACTGATGTGGAACAGTCTATTTTCACCTAAGGGTAGCTTATCCATTGGCTGTTTTGTTAATTGTAGAGATTTATTTTACAAAGTAGAAACCTCAGTGTTAACACCAAAGTTATCAAACTTGGTGTCATTAACAGAGAGACCACCTGGCATTATGTACTTCTGATGTGATGTAATACAAACTGTAGTGAATTCTACCTAGTGTTTAACTTAAATCTAATCAGACTGTTATATTTAGATTCCAGCTTAACAGAAAATATAACAACTAGAAGAACAAGTTTCACCACTAAGACATAATCAGATCAATAATATACAACATTTTGTAAGGCAACTGGTCTATTTTCTTAAAAAAAGTCAGTGTTATGGAAAATAAAAATGATCTATATGGTGTGTGAGGGGAAAATAGTTTTAGGATAAAGAGACTAAAGGAATGTTACAATCATGCTGCAATCTGTGAACCTTTTTTGGATCCTGGTTGAATAAAACAAGAACAGCTATGAAAGACATTTACGGGGCAATTGGGGAAATTTGGATATGGTTTGGGTATTAGCTGATCTAAGGGAATTTTTTTTTTCTCCTTGGTGTGATGATTGCATTGAAGTTATATTGGAGAATTTTCTTATATTTTAGAGATGCCGAAGTAAGTTAGTAGTGAAGTAATGATGTTTGTAATTTACTTTGAAATGGTTAAACCAAAACAAAATTATTTGTAATAAGTAATATCTGTTTTGGTCAGTCTGCCCAAAGGTAGATGTGATTGCTCACCCAGGAATTAATTTGGATGTTGAGACAGATGACACAGTGCACTCACCAGTGAATATGCGTAAAGTTTATTTAGGACTCACAATAAGCTAGGGATTCCCAGGAAGGGAAGGGCTTATGTAGGGATTTGATGAACAGGGGAACAAGCAGAAATTGGGGTGCTGAGGAGGATGGATGGGGGTACCTGGACTTTTCTTGTGATTAAGAAGTGAAAGATGGAACCACCCTCTTTATTAAACTAATGGTAGATAGATAAAGCAAACATGATGAAATATTAACAATTGTGGAATCTAGGTGATGAGTATATGGGTGTTCGTTATTCTGTTTCATCGCTTATGTATGTTTGAAATTTTCCATAATAGAAAATATTTACACGTAAGTTTAAGAAAGTTTTAGAATTATGTGATTATTTCTATTTTAGCAACCAAAGGACACGATGAGGTTAGATGAAACGATGCTGGTCAAACAGTTGCTGCCAGAAATCTGCCATTTTCTTCACACTTGTCGTGAGGGAAACCAACATGCAGCTGAACTTCGGAATTCTGCCTCTGGGGTTTTATTTTCTCTCAGCTGTAACAACTTCAATGCAGTCTTTAGTCGAATTTCTACCAGGTTAGTGTGTAAACTTACTTAGGAATGTTGTAAGTAATATAAAATTCGTCTACGTAAAAGTAGAAAGTTGACAGAAATGAGTTTAACCTGGGCTTCTGTTGAAATTTTTTACATTGATTTCTTTGAAATTTTTATTTTGTAATGTTGTGTTATTGGTGGGTACACTTAAATGTGAGTACGATGATAAACTTGAAAGTCTAAATTTTAGGAAAAAAATGTCACCCATGACCAGGCTTTTTTTTTTTTTTTTTTTTAATACTATTGATAGATATAAATTTTGGGTTTGGCTTTTTAACGTATTATTCCTTGTAATGAAATTAGTCAATCAGAATAATTGGTGAGTAGTCAGAATTCTAATGATCTTAACGCTCTGATCCTTATCACAAGCTCCTAAGTTATCAAAAAACAAAGCAAAACAAAAAAACCAAACCAGCAATGTGGAAGCACAAGGAAATGAGTAATTCTAGAAAGTGAACTGTATTTTAAGTGTATGAACTGTGAAATCTCCCATTTGTTGAGCATTTACAGCATGTGCTATGCTGTTTGATCTTCACAGTATCCCTGAAATGTAGGTGACACCCCATTTTATAGGTAAGCAAACTAATACTAAAGAAGTTATCAAGGTGCTGTGCCAAGTACCAGAGGACCCCAAACTTCGAAGTCGGGCTGGCTTCAGAGTCTGTCTGTTTTATTGTGCCTGGCTGCTTCCTGGTACTGCTGTGTTAGCTGCATTTTGATGAAATCCTTTTTATAATATCCACTGCTGTGCTTTAAAATTGCATGGTAAGTATAATTTAAGCTTTTATTGATGCTTAGAAATCATCATGTGAGCATTCATTGTGATAATGCTAGAGATGGAGAAATGGATATAGAACTGTAGCTGATGGTAGCAGGTAACTCTGGATCTTAATTTCATGCAGACGATTTGCCTTTCTCATGCAAGTAGAGTCAAATGGGTCCCTAATTAAGACCAAGTAGGAAGTATAACGTAAATCACCTAGTGATTCGGTGGATCAAAGACTAACGCAGAATGCTTAATGGCACCTGCATCTTTGGTTTGTCTGTGTTGTGTGAGGAGTGGACGTCCATTAGCTTAGTTCATTCTTATGTTGTTTTCCAACAGATGTGAATGAGAACATACATCATAGTTTGAGAATTTGTGCTGTGGTTTTTAGGTGGAATTGGCTAACTTCAAAATCCTGCAGTCTTTTTAATAAAAAATGGCATTTCTTTGATGGTGATGCTGGGCAACAGTATTCTTCCAACCTCTCATCAGAATTGTGGTGCAAAGAAAATTAAAATTTTATCTAATGTTATAATATGACTGCTAATGTAGGGTAATGGTTATACAATAGAACAATGTCTTCATGAAATCTCTTGAGTGTTAACATCTCATATTCTGAATAAATAGTACACTGGTTGAAGCAGCAAGGTAGCAAACACCTAGGTAATAGGATGCATTAAAGTGATAAAAAACCAAACCAAACCCTTTCTTTGTTTAGGTGACTACTAGACCAGTCTTACTGTTTGAAATAATCTTACATTGAAGGTAGAAAATGATCAAAAGGGTAAAATGTTTTTTAGTCTATCCAAACATGAATTGCTTTAATAAAACACAGCAAATGTGCCACCTCTGAAAACTCTAAAAATCTTCTGGTCACCAAAGGTTTTATTTTGCAGCATTGGCACGTGTAAAACTAGACAACTTTTGGGTATTTCCTGAATCTAGTTCACTGTTTGCAGAGTAGAAGTTAAATGTCTCCAGAATAAGCCAGTTTCTTTAGCTTTCAGGGGACAGACTGCTCAGAAATGGGATCTATGAAATTCATGTTTCAGACAACTACACTTGCTGTTTCATTTAGTTGGTGCCAGAAATAGGAGCTGATCTTATCAGAGGGTCACTTACCTAAAAAACCATTATGATGGTTTAATTGAGATGGGGTTATCCTGTGACACTGCTGTCGTAGCATTAGGTGACAAAATATGCAAGGAACTGGAATGGCAGTTCTTTCTGAAGATTGATTTTATACTTCGTATGTACTAGATGAATCAGTATCATGAAAATTTGTTGTGCTTGACCATTCTACCTGTCTATGGATGTTTCTCTTTTAGGATTAACATTAGCTTTTGATATTTCTGTCCTTTGCTTTTCTTTAAGGGAATAATATGAGTTATAGATCATAAGATAGCTTTTTTATTCTGCTGAAGTATACCATATTCTGTGGCTCATAGTACTCTTTTATGTAGAGCATTAGCTGCTTTCTCCACAGAGTTATTATACAATGCACTGGATCTAATTGTTTTGTAGTTGGAGGGTCCTGAAAAATACCTAATTTGACATATACCAGAAGCAGAAGACTCAATGACTTTGAAAGTTCTGTTTGATTCTTTTACAAATCTGCTGTTTTTTAAAAATGGTTTCTTATTGTTTTTAATAGTTTAAAATTTCTTCTTATATGTCTAGTTATTTAAAACATACTTATTATATATTCTCTTTAAGATTGTTAAATAATCTCATTTGTTTGTGTGTGCCAGCTGTCATTCACAGTGAATTTTTTTTCTCTGTTTTGTAAACCTTTGATTGCAAATTTATCTTTAGTGCAGTCTGTATTTTCTTTAGGAATCTCTTGTAGCCTGGGACTGTGGGAGTATCCTAGTGATGGTTTTGCATTTGCTTTTGCCAAGTACCCAGTTCTGGACCTATATTTTTGTTAATTTCTCAGCCCCAGATTGTATGGGTAGTACAGATGTGGGCCTCAAACCCTTGTAAGGTGACAGCCCTGGGTGATTTTTTCCCCTACCCAAAGCTTAGGCAGAGCAGACAGACTTCTTGTGCTGGTAGATTTTCCCCCCTCCCTCTCTTTTCTCTATGTCTCTGTCTCTCTTTCAGTGTCTCTTTCTTCTTTTAAGGAAGTGCGTAGCTCTTTCTAGCCATGTTTTATGCAGGCCCCTGGTTCTACTCTCTGCATTATGAGGGTACAGGACTTTGTATCCAGTCCTGTGTGGATGTTTTAGCCCCAGACCCCTAGGTTAAGGAGAGACAAAAACTCTGACTCTCACCCTTCTTTTGTGGGCTAGATCATGCCTTCAAAACCATCTCTGGTTTTCAGTTTCCTTTCCATTTCTGGACTTGGGTGGGTACTTAGTGTTTGTTTTGCTTTATTTCTATACATTTAAAATATCTTTTTGTTGTTGTTCAGTTTACCTAGTTTTTCTAGATGTTTTAGTGATAGGTTTTCCACTTCATTTCTTTTGCCAAGAATACCCTTTATTTGATTTCTCTGCCTTATAAATTCACAGAATGTTCCTTCCTTGTGGTAAAAACTGGACTATAAAACAACCACAGCCACTCACAAACAACCACAAGAGTTAGCTTTTCAAAAGTTGGTGTTGCTGATTTATTAAGTTGTGTTTCTTAAGGAGTCATATTCCATATTTTTAGGCTCTTTGCAGCAGCTGTGGAATTTGTAGCATGTAAATCAGTTTTGAGGACCTTCTCATTCCCAGTGTGAACTGCTAAGCTTTTCTCACCCTGATGATAAGAAGAACATTAGTGTAAGTGCTTAGAATAATTTTAATGTTAGCTATACATCTATGGGCTAAAGTGAGTGAAAGAGGAATTTGAGAAGGAAGAAATAGCATTGATTTCATTTTTAGCAGCTGAAGGTTTAGTGTGATGATTAATGTCAATTTTAAATTATACTGAAATGGTTATACTTTGAGCTAATATTTTGAATAAGGTCATGTACTATTTGTGCTTTTTCACACATCTCTCTCTGCATTTATGAAAATTAGTAATTTCATTCTATTGCTTACATTTTTGATATCTATTAATTGAAATAAGCAAGCTTCATTAGGAAGCACACACAATAGATTAGCAGTACCAACTTTGAAAAGCTGACCTCTGTGGTTGTTAGTGAAAAAAAAAGAAGAAAACTTTAACCTCTTTTATTTATTAAGCTTAAGTGAATTTCTTAGCAGTTTAAACATCTATATTTTTGTTAAGTGCTAAATTTTTCTACATTTTTGGTAACTTCATATTTAATAAGAGGGAAATTTGGAGTTTAGAAAGATTTTCGTCATTACAAGCTTAAGTTCTGTGAGAGAGGGACACTAATTAAATAATCACGTAAGCACACGTACAGACTGAAAAGCGCAGTGAATAAAGGCTTACTCATTTTTTTTAATACAAAGTAAATGTATCCTGTGAATGTAGATAAAATGTCATTCATGTTTCTGAAGTCTAGTTGATGTGAATAGAGGTTAATAAAATTTATCTTTTTTTAACTTATAATTTGAAATTTGAATTTTATATTATAGAAAAAAATTTAAAGTACACATAGCAGAGAGAAAGTATTTCAAATACCATCTCTTACTGTGCTTCAACAGTTATCAGCATGCTGTGATTTTTTTTTAATAAAAATTCTGTATATTAAATTCTGTATATTTTACAACATGGTGATTTGATGTACATTGTGAAGTTTACTGGATTATCACGGCTTCTTTTGTCACAGCCCCTGAATTAGTTATGTTCCTTTAGATTTTCATAAAAAATTTATTCTCTTATTTTTATATGTGTCTTTTCTCTTATAAACTCATCATTAGGGTGAGAAGAGTCTGTTGAATTCAGAATTTCAGACTATCCTAAGACTTCAGTTGATAAATTATTTTTGGTTTTTACTTTTCAGGTTACAGGAATTGACTGTTTGTTCAGAAGACAATGTTGATGTTCATGATATAGAATTGTTACAGTATATCAATGTGGATTGTGCAAAATTAAAACGACTCCTGAAGGGTAAGTTTAAATGTATGATATATCTGAAATTAATCACTGTGGGTGAAAAACCAGTATGTTGAATGTACTAATTATACTAATTGTGTTGAGCTAGAACATCAAAGTGGATTTTATAGTGCAAATGTCCTTGAGAAATGGACAGTAATACTTTATGGTTCAGTAATTTTTGAACCTTTGAAAACAATACATTAGCAAAAATTAGTATCTTAAGTCTTGGCAATGGAAAGTTTTGTTCAACTACAATTTTTGCTTTTAATAAAGAGAATGTGAGGATGCTATTATTTAATTTTTCTAGAATTTCACCTCTTGAGGGTAGCGAGTAGGTTATAGAAGTTATTTGTTTAGCTATTGGTAGTGCTAAAAGCAGATAGCTTAGCAGGATATAAAAGTTTCATTGCAGATGGAACCAGAAGATTGTGGTCTTACGATGAGAGGAGAAATTGAGTCGGGAATCTCATTTCTGACATTCTGTTTTCAATTCTGTTATGGACTTACTGACTGACTTTATAGCATTACAAAGTCTTTCACTCTTTCAGTGCTTAGTTTTGCTTCCTTGTAGAACATGTCAGTAGTAGTCACACATGGGAATGTTATAATGCATAAAATGTGTGTTTGTAAAGCTTTGGAAAGTGCTTTCTATGATTATGTTGATTGAAATAAACTATCAGAAGGAATTGAGAGAATTTTTGTGGTAAGCAGGAATGTGTTAATATAAATCAAATATCGTTGAGTATTATTAATAAACTGAGTATAAATACCTAAATTCATTTCACAAAAATTGTATTTTAATTTTATGTAATATTGGATCCTGGCTAATTTAAATGTGGAACCTTATAGTATATGATTCACACTCATTTTTATTTTACTTTGTATATTGATATAGGAATTGTCAATAATGTTTTTTAATGTCTGACCTAAAAGGAAATTTAGTTATACTAACTTTGAAACCCTCAACAGTTCTACAGTGTCTAGTTTTCAAAATACCATGTTTAGTTTTCTTAACATTTGCTTTAAACTCAACAACTATTCACCAGAGATGTAAAAAGGCTGTACCTATATAGATGAATACTATAAGGCTGTGTTCCAGCTATATTACCTTGTTCAGAATTTGTGATTTTAGATCATTACCATTATAAAACCAAGCAACAGTTAAATCACTTTTTAGTAACTTTAATAAAGGAAAAATGGATCATTTTAGCTATTATGTCAAGATAAGGACAAGTGGGCAGCAATTATTTTAGATTATAATAAACTACCACTCAAGTCAGTTGAAATTTCAAGATTTTAATATTTATCATTAAACATTGAAAAGTTAAGGAAGTGAATGGTAATATTTAGAGATTTAATCTTTGTATAATATTTAAGAAATGTAAGTGGGGTTTTGTGATTTTTTTTTTTTCATAACTGTTCAGTGACATTTGGGAAATCTAGTCCAGGGTACCTGTGGATTTTGTTTGTTTGTTTAAAAGATCAGTTTTCTTAGAAATGTTTAATCCATAATAATTAATTGAGATGGTTCTCCATGCACAAATGAGAGAAACTAAGTGTGTGGATAAATTACTTTCTTTTTATTGTGGTAAGTTATCCCCATTGAATGCAGCTTCCTTATGATCATAAATTTAGAGTTTATACTGATAAATGTGAAATATAAAGCTAATATTAGATAGACCAGCAAAAGATGGTTCTACATGATAATAATAATGGTGAAAGGAATGGAAACTTCCTGTAATATGGAATAGTAAAAGTAGTGATGTGTTTTAAATTCGATTCAGCAGCTTTTGTTGGGAAACTGTATGTAAGGAACCATGCTAAGTGCCGGGCTTACAAAGATTAATAAAGTATTGAATCTCTCCCTTTGGAGCTCATGGCCTGGTTTATGAGACAAATATATTATCAGATTATTTGCAAAGCAGTGTGGCAGAGCTAAATAGAGTGAGCATAAAGTGAGAGATTAAGTATCTATGGGTTTGGGGGTGGGAGATGTTAAGAGGAAAAGAGCAAGATATAGAGAGGTACAAGAGTAGGTCAGATCATATTAATAAAAACATAGTAACATTTGTTGCATTTTCAGTATATGCCAGATGTCACGCTGTGCTCTTCACGTGCTTTTTCTCATCAATACTCACAGTAACCCTGTGAAACAGATATTATTATTATCATCCCCTATATTGATGAGGAAACTGAGGCTTAAGTAACACTTACAAGGTCATACAGCTATTGAGTGGCAGGGTCACATCTGTGTGTCTCTAGAACCGAAGTACCTAACTGTTATTAGGTTATTAGGCTTTATTTTAGTGGCCATGGGAAGTGATGCAGAGGCTTTTGGGTGGAAATTACCTTGATCAGTATTTTATTTTAGATATGCCACTTTGCTTGAAATTTGCAGGACGATTTGATAGAAAGTTAAATGAACTTCTGGGACTTGGTTGTATAGTAACGTGAGGTAGAAATGATAGTGGAGGTCTGGATGGAATGGGGTAGGATGGGGACCAATTAGATATGGTATTTAGGAAGTAGAATACATTGCATAGCTTTTGGTGATTAATTTAGGTGTGTGATGTTAAAGGGAAGTATCACCAAGTGTTACAGAGCAAGCTGGTTAAAGCAGAGAAGAAGGTGGCCAGGAAAATGATAAATTCAGTTTTAGATCTATTGAGTTTGAGGTATTGGTAGGGGGTATCCAGTCAGAAACTTGTAGAGCTGGAGTAATAAAATATTTATACATTGGAATTGAGAATAGACTACTGTGTATAACACATTTAAAGTGTCATAAAGGTAAAGTTGATGAACATAGGAAGGCAAAAAGACTCAAGAGCACTGTAAAGTGTAATGCTTTTGTTTGGAAGTCAGAGGAGAGCAAGAGCAAAGAAGGTTGGAAGGGTATGTTTTAAAACTGACTTGGAGAGCAAGCTGCTCATTTCCAAGTCCAGGAAAAAAAGTGACTTTTAAAGGATTATTTAGACAATTTTATAACTTGTAGACTCATCTCTATCTTATATTTATGTAATTGTATTAAGTACCTGCATCCCTTCATTAAAAGTCCATATGGGGAGTTCTCTGCCAAGAGACTGTTACCAGTAATATAGTTTATAGAAGGGTCATCTTTTCCAGATATAAATCTTTTTATAAATGTGGACAATACATTTACAGAAAAGGAAATTAAAATATCTAATATATTTATATGGAGAAATGTTTAGTCTTATTTTAAAAATGCATTCTACTGCTTTGAACAATCAAATTAGCAGAATAAAAGAAATGAACACATTTAATGATGGCAAGGATGTGATAAGGGCACTTTCGTATGCTGCTTGGTGGGAGTGGCCTTTGACCCAACCCTTCCGAAAATCAGGTTGGCAATATTTATCAAGAGCCTTAAAAATATTCATCTCTTTGGACAGCTCTTTTTCTAGGTATTTATGTGCCTTAAAGAAATAATCGGAATGTGGAAAAGACTTGGATATAAAAGTATTAATGTTACTTATAATAGTGCAGTATTGGAAATAATATGCAACAATTGGAAAATATTTAAATAACCAGTGACTTAATACAGTGACTTAAATATTCTGAAAGACATCAAAGCGTATTACTGAAAAGACTATGGCTTTGAAGCCCAATTCAATCATTTATTAGATCTGTAACCTCAGAAACACAGTTGGCTCATCTGTAATACCTGAAAGCATTAAGATTTTGAAAGAATTAAATATATTAGATTGAAAATACCTGGCATGTTGTAATTGTTCAAGTAATAGTTATTATTGTATATAGAGCCATCAAATATATGTATGAGGAATTTTTAATGATATGGAAAAAGTTGGGGATATGATGTGAAATGTAAAGAACAGGTTTGATATGAACAGGTTTTGTTCAGTAATGGTAAATGTATTTGTCTTATACATGCATAGGAAAAGGGAAGGGAGAAAATTCACTGAACTGTTAACTGTGATTGTCTCTGAATGGTAGAATCATAGATAATGTTTTAAATTTCCCTTAGATTGCTGTGTATTTTTTGAATTTTCTACAATGACCGTGTATTTTATCCAGTTTTTAAAAATGTAGTTATTATTAGAAACAAAACAAAGGGAAAAATTCACAACAACCTTTGAAGTTCAAGGTTCAGTTTGGTCTTTAGTGGACATAACCAGTGAGGTTTTGGCTTATACTAATTATCTTTACCTTTACATTGCTTATAAATAATACTGGAACAACAGTTTGTATATAAAAGGAAAGTTATTTTTACCAGTAGCTCTTAGTTGTATTTGTGTTAACTAATTAAACTAGAGTTAATTGTAAAACTTTTTTTTTTTTTCTCCAGAAACAGCATTTAAATTTAAAGCCCTAAAGAAAGTTGCACAATTAGCGGTTATAAATAGCCTGGAAAAGGTAAGTAATAACCTCTTTGATATTAAAGTTTTGTTAATTTTTGGTTATAAGTGTTGCTGTCTTCAGTATTTTGAATCAAGGAGTTGTGACTTGAGTGATAATTTCACATTAATTTTTAGGAAGACTGCATTGCAATATTCTTCCGAAGGAAATTAGAATTTTGTGATATAATTGGAGACATATGTTATTTTATTTACTATATTAAGAAAATATGACATAAAAACATACGTTTTGTTATTTGTAGGCATTTTGGAACTGGGTAGAAAATTATCCAGATGAATTTACAAAGTTATACCAGATTCCACAGACTGATATGGCTGGTAAGGATAAGATTGGTTTTTTTTGTTGGTTTGTTTTTGTCTTTTAAACTCTTACTTATGAGGTAAAAACCTGTCATTTTCCAAGTTATTTTTGTGATTATGGTGCTTTTAATCTTTTCAACTTGTGTCAAATAGGAAATATTATTTTTTTCTTATATTTCTAAATTAGCCTCAACCTTTTTCCTTTGAGCAAATGGATAAGGAAGTTTGAAATGAAGCTTTGATCTTTAATTAGAGTTGTAGATTGGATACTGATGGCTCTTTGGTGTAGAGAAGCACCTTTTTTCTGTGTGTGCTCTGAGGCTTTAGTTTGTATTTAGAGAGATGTGTGTAAAGTAGGAATATCCCCACTTGGAATTCTCAAGACACAACTGCAAGAAGGAGAATAGACTCCTGGAGAGCTTTGGTAATTCCCTTTGAGAAGCTATTCAGTCTTCGTTTCTTGGATACATCACACTTTGCATAAGGCCCTGCACATTGAGACTAAATACAAGTCTGGCTATTCTAAAATTTGGACTTTTCTAGGATGGATCAAGATAGCTGTTCTAATACATAGACAATATAACCTCTTCTAATACATAGACCATATAACATTGCTTGAATTGAAAGAATTTGCTGAGTTAAGTGAACTTCCAAGTTTATCTTTTAAAAATGTGGCCTTTGGGTTTTTGGATAGCACCAGCTTTTAATTTAATGCCAGAGATTTTCTTCTCATCTAATTATATCATTTAATATTTATATTTTTCACGTAGAGTGTGCAGAAAAACTCTTTGACCTAGTGGATGGTTTTGCTGAAAGCACCAAACGTAAAGCAGCAGTTTGGCCACTACAAATCATTCTCCTTATCTTGTGTCCAGAAATAATCCAGGATATATCCAAGGATGTGGTTGATGAAAACAACATGAATAAGGTGAGGAGGGCAAAGTTGTTTCCATCATGTCCAGATGTGAAGCAGTTTTTGTTTTTTTGTTTTTTTTTTAAATTTGGCCACACTGTGCGGCCTGCAGGATCTTAGTTCCCCAACCGGGGTCGAATCCAGGCCCGGCAGTGAAAGCACCGAGTCCTAACCACTGGACCGCCAGGGAATTCCCATGAAGCAATTTATTTTACTCAAGGTGTATATTACTTTAAGCTTAGCATTCTGTAAGCATGATATTTCATGTGACCATTTCTAGTTGCATCATAGTAGGTTTTTTTGTTTCCTGTCCTTAGCAGAGACATACTTGGACGTAGATTTAGTTGGAGGAAAAATATGATATCAGTGATAACAGTCATTGATTAAAGACTTAAAATAATCCTGTAGTTGCATTCTTTTACCAGAAAGGACAGTATTAAACATAGTTTTTTATAAATTTATTTATTTATTTAATTTATTTATTTGGCTGCGTTGGGTCTTCGTTCCTGCACGCGGGCTTTCTCTAGTTGCGGTGAGCAGGGGCTACTCTTCGTTACGGTGTGTGGGCTTCTCATTGCGATGGCTTCATTTGTTGCGGAACATGGGCTCTAGGTGCACGGGCTTCAGTAGTTGCGGCACGCAGCCTCAGTAGTTGTGGCTCGTGGGCTCTAGAGCACAGGCTCAATAGTTGTGGTGCATGGGCTTAGTTGCTCCGTGGCATGTGGGATCTTCCCGGACCAGGGCTCGACCTGTGTCCCCTGCATTGTCAGGTGGATTCTTAGCCACTGCGCCACCAGGGAAGTCCCTAAGCGTAGTTTTTTGTTCGTTTGTTTTGTAACATCTTTATTGGAGTATAATTGCTTTACAGTGGTGTGTTAGTTTCTGCTTTATAACAAAGTGAATCAGTTATACATATACATGTATCTCCACATCTCTTCCCTTTTGCGTCTCCCTCCCTTCCACCCTCCCTATCCCACCCCTCTAGGCGGTCACAAAGCACCGAGCTGATTTCCCTGTGCTATGTGGCTGCTTCCCACTAGCTATCTATTTTACATTTGGTAGTGTATATATATGTCCATGCCACTCTCTCACTTTGTGCCAGCTTACCCTTCCCCCTCCCCGTATCCTCAAGTCCATTCTCTAGTAGGTCTGCATCTTTATTCCCGTCTTGCCCCTAGGTTCTTCATGACCATTTTTTTTGTTTGTTTTTTAGACTCCATATATATGTGTTAGCATACGGTATTTGTTTTTCTCTTTCTGACTTAGTTGACTCTGTATGTCAGACTCTAGGTCCATCCACCTCATTACAAATAACTCAATTTCATTTCTTTTTATGGCTGAGTAATATTCCATTGTATATATGTGCCACATCTTCTTTATCCATTCATCTGTTGATGGACACTTCAGTTGCTTCCATGTCCTGGCTATTGTAAATAGAGCTGCAGTGAACATTGTGGTACATGACTCTTTTTGAGTTATGGTTTTCTCAGGGTATATGCCCAGTAGTGGGATTGCTGGGTCGTATGGTAGTTCTATTTTTAGCTCTTTAAGGAACCTCCATACTGTTCTCCATAGTGGCAGTATCAATTTACATTCCCACCAACAGTGTATGAGGGTTCCCTTTTCTCCACACCTTCTCCAGCATTTACTGTTTGTAGATTTTTTGATGATGGCCATTCTGACCGGTGTGAGGTGATACCTCATTGTAGTTTTGACTTGCATTTCTCTAATGATTAATGATGTTGAGCATTCTTTCATGTGTTTGTTGGCAATCTGTATATATTCTCTGGAGAAATGTCTATTTAGGTCTTCTGCCCATTTTTGGATTGGGTTGTTCGTTTCTTTAATATTGAGCTGCATGAGCTGCTTGTAAATTTTGGCGATTAATCCTTTGTCAGTTGCTTCATTTGCAAATATTTTCTCCCATTCTGTGGGTTGTCTTTTTGTCTTGTTAATGGTTTCCTTTGCTGTGCAAAAGCTTTTAAGTTTCATTAGGTCCCATTTCTTTATTTTTATTTCCATTTCTCTGAGAGGTGGGTCAAAAGGGATCTTGCTGTGATTTATGTCAGAGTGTTCTTTCTATGTTTTCCTCTAAGAGTTTGATAGTGTCTGGCCTTACATTTAGGTCTTTGATCCATTTTGAGTTTATTTTTGTTTATGGTGTTAGGGAGTGTTCTAATTTTATTCTTTTACAAGTAGCTGTCCAGTTTTCCCAGCACCACTTATTGAAGAGGCTGTCTTTTCTCCACTGTATATTCTTGCCTCCTTTATCAAAGATAGGGTGACCATATGTGCGTGGGTTTATCTCTGGGCTTTCTATCCTGTTCCATTGATCTATATTTCTGTTTTTGTGCCAGCACCATACTGTCTTGATTACTGTAGCTTTGTAGTATAGTCTGAAGTCAGGGAGCCTGATTCCTCCAGCTCCATTTTTTTTCTCAAGATTGCTTTGGCTATTTGGGGTCTTTTGTTTTTCCGTACAAATTGTGAAATTTTTGGTCTAGTTCTGTGAAAAATGCCAGTGGTAGTTTGATAGGGATTGCAGTGAATCTGTGGATTGCTTTGGGTAGTATAGTCATTTTCACAGTGTTGATTCTTCCAATCCAAGAACATGGTATATCTCTCCATCTGTTTGTATCATCTTTAATTTCTTTCATCAGTGTCTTATAATTTTCTGCATACAGATCTTTTGTTCATTAGGTAGGTTTATTCCTAGATATTTTATTCTTTTTGTTGCAGTGGTAAATGGGAGTGTTTCCTTAATTTCTCTTTCAGATTTTTCATCCTTAGTGTATAGGAATGCCAGAGATTTCTGTGCATTAATTTTGTATCCTGCAACTTTACCATATTCATTGATTAGCTCTAGTAGTTTTCTGTTAGCATCTTTAGGATTCTCTATGTATAGTATGTCATCTGCAAACAGTGACAGCTTTACTTCTTTTCCGATTTGGATTCCTTTTATTTCTTTTTCTTCTCTGACTGCTGTGGTTAAAACTTCCAAAACTATGTTGAATAATAGTGGTGAGAGTGGGCAACCTTGTCTTGTTCCTGATCTTAGGGGAAAGGTTTCAGTTTTTCACCATTGAGGACGATGTTGACTGTGGGTTTGTCCTATATGGCCTTTATTATGTTGAGGTAAGTTCCCTATATTCCTACTTTCTTGAGGGTTTTTATCATAAATGGTGTTGAATTTTGTCGAAAGCTTTCTCTGCATCTATTGAGATGATTATATGGTTCTTCTCCTTTTTCTCCTTGTGTGTATTGAAGAATCTTTGCATCCCTGGGATAAATCCCACTTGATCATGGTGTATGATCCTTTTAATGTGTTGTTGGATTGTTTGCTAGTATTTTGTTGCAGAGTTTTGCATCTATATTCATCAGTGATATTGGTCTGTAATTTTCTTTTTTTGTGGTATCTTTGTCTGGTTTTGGTATCAGCGTGATGGTGGGCTCATAGAATGAGTTTGGGAGTGTTCCTTCCACTGCAATTTTTGGGAAGAGTTTGAGAAGGATGGGTGTTAGCTCTTCTCTAAATATTTGATAGAATTCACCTGTGAAGCCATCTGGTCCTGGACTTTTGTTTGTTGGAAGATTTTTAATCACAGTTTCAATATCATTACTTGTGACTGGTGTGTTCATATTTTCTGTTTCTTCCTGGTTCAGTCTTGGAAGGTTATACCTTTCTAAGAATTTGTCCATTTCTTCCAGGTTGTCCACTTTATTGGCATAGAGTTGCTTGTAGTAGTCTCTTAGGATGCTTTGTATTTCTGAGGTGTCTGTTGTAACTTCTCCTTTTTCATTTCTAATTTCATTGATTTGAGACCTCTCCCTCTTTTTCTCGATGAGTCTGACCAATGATTTATCAATTTTGTTAATCTGCTCAAAGAACCAGCTTTTAGTTTTATTGATCTTTGCATTTGTTTTCTTTGTTTCTATTTCATTTATTTCTGCTCTGATCTTTATGATTTCTTTCCTTCTGCTAACTTTGGATGTTGTTTGTTCTTCTTTCTCTAGTTCCTTTAGGTGTAAGGTTAGATTGTTTATTTGAGATTTTTCTTGTTTCTTGAGGTAGGCTTGTATAGCTATAAACTTCCCTCTTAGAACTGCTTTTGCTGCATCTCATAGGTTTTGGATCGTCGTGTATTCATTGTCATTTTTCTCTAGGTATTTTTTGATTTCCTCTTTGATTTCTTCAGTAATCCCTTGGTTATTTACTAACGTATTGTTTAGCCTCCATGTGTTTGTGTTCTTTACGCTTTTTCCCTGTAATTCATTTCTAATCTCCTAGCGTTGTGGTCAGAAAAGATGCTTGATATGATTTCAATTTTGTTAAATTTTACTGAGGCTTGATTTGTGACTCAAGATGTGATCTATCCTGGAGAATGTTCCATGCGCACTTGAGAAAGTGTAATCTGCTGTTTTTGGATGGAATGTCCTATAAATATCAATTAAATCTATCTGGTCTATTGTGTCATTTAAAGCTTCTGTTTTCCTTATTTATTTTCATTTTGGATGATCTGTCGACTGGTGTAAGTGAGGTGTTAAAGTCCCTCACTATTACTGTGTTAGTGTCGATTTCCTCTTTTATAGCTGTTAGCAGTTGCCTTATGTATTGAGGTGCTCCGATGTTGGGGGCATATATATTTATAATTGTTATATCTTCTTCTTGGATTGATTCCTTGATCATTATGGAGTGTCCTTCCTTGTCTCTTTTAACATTCTTTATTTTAAAGTCTAGTTTATCTGATATGAGTATTGCTACTCCAGCTTTCTTTTGATTTCCATTTGCATGGAATATCTTTTTCCATCCCCTCACTTTCAGTGTGTATGTGTCCCTAGGTCTGAAGTGGGTCTCTTGTAGACAGCATATATATGGGTCTTGTTTTTGTATCCATTGAGCCTTCCTGTGTCTTTTGGTTGGAGCATTTAATCCATTCATGTGTAAGGTAATTATTGATATGTATGTTCCTATGACCATTTTCTTAATTGTTTTGGGTTTGTTTTTGTAGGTCCTTTTCTTCTGTTTCCCACTTAGAGAAGTTCCTTTAGCATTTGTTGTACAGCTGGTTTGGTGGTGCTGAATTCTCTTAGCTTTTGCTTGTCTATAAAGCTTTTGATTTCTCCATCAAACCTGAATGAGATCCTTGCTGGGTAGTCTTGGTTGTAGGTTCTTCCCTTTCATCACTTTAAGTATATCATGCCACTCCCTTCTGGCTTGTAGAGTTTCTGCTGAGAAATCAGTTGTTAACTTTATGGGAGTTCCCTTGTATGTTATTTGTTGTTTTTCCCTTGCTGCTTTCAGTAATTTTTCTTTGTCTTTAATTTTTGCCAATTTGATTACTATGTGTCTTGGTGTGTTTCTACTTGGGTTTATCCTTTATGGGACTCATTGTGCTTCCTGGACTTGGGTGGCTATTTCCTTTCCCATGTTAGGGAAGTTTTCAACTATAATCTCGTCAAATATTTTCTCTTGTCCTTTCTGTCTCTCTTCTCCTTCTGGGACCCCTATAATGCGAATGTTGTTGTGTTTAATGTTGTCCCAGAGGTCTCTTAGGCTGTCTTCATTTCTTTTCATTCTTTTTTCTGTATCCTGTTCCACAGCAGTGAATTCCACCATTCTGTCTTCCAGGTCACTTATCCGTTCTTCTGCCACAGTTATTCTGCTATTGATTACTTGTAGTATATTTTTTATTTCAGTTATTGTATTGTTCATCTCTGTTTGTTTGTTCTTTAATTCTTCTAGGTCTTTGTTAAACATTTCTTGCATCTTTTCGATCTTTGCCTCCATTGTTTTTCCGAGGTCCTGGATCATCTTCACTATCATTATTCTGAATTCTTTTTCTGGAAGGTTGCCTATCTCCACTTCATTTAGCTGTTTTTCTGTGGTTTTATCTTGTTCCTTCATCTGGTACCTAGCCCTCTGCCTTTTCATCTTGTCCTTCTGTGAATGTGGTTTTTGTTCCACAGGCTGTCAGACTGTAGTTCTTCTTCCTTTTGCTGTCTGCCCTCTGGTGGATGAGGCTTTCTCAGAGGCTTGTGTAAGTTTCCTGATGGGAGGGACTGGTGGTGGGTAGAGCTTAATGGGACTTTTTGTTTATTAGGAGCAGTAATCCATTATTTTCAGTTGGTTGTAAATATTTTTTCCAGACCATCATTTCTTTTGACTATATTATCTTTTTTGGCAGCAATAATTGAAGTGTACAACGAATATAACAATGACCCGTACTCATATTAACATTATGATATATTGCTTATATTTTTTCTATTTACATATGATTTTAAAAATTGGACAAATAATAGTTGCATAAATTCTCTTTTAATTCCAGATAAAGCTCAAGTCCCCTTTGATTCCACTAATTCCATTTTCTTTCCTTTTTCCCTGGGAACAGCCACTGTCAAGGGTTGGTATATATCCTTCTAGTCTACTTTTTAAAATTTTTATGAGACAGAGAGATTGGGATCAAGATCTAGTTCAGTGCTTCTCAGAGTGTGGTCTTAAGAGCAGCAGTGTCAGCATCACCTGGAAACTTGTTAGAAATGCAAATTGTTAGATCCCCACTCTAGGTCTGCTGAAACAGAAGCTCTAGGGGTGGGGTACAGCTAGCAACCTGTTTTCAGCAAACCCTCTAAGCGATTGTTGTGCACACTAAAGTTTAATAACCATTGTTCATTTTGTTATGAAACAATAACTCCCCATATTCCCCTCCTGCTAGCCCCTAACAGCCACCATTCTACTTTCTGTCTCAATGAATTTGACTACTCTAGATACCTCATATAAGTGGAAATATAGAGTGTTTGTCTTTTTGTGGCTGTCTTATTTCACTTAGCACAATGTCCTCAAGGTTCATCCACCTTGTAACATGTGTCAGAATTTCCTTTCTTTAAGGCTGAGTGATATTCCATTGAATGTATATACTATATTTTGTTTATCCAATTTCATTTGTCCCTGGACTTTTGGGTTGCTTCCACCTTTTAGCTATTACAAATAATACTGCTGTGAACATGGGTATACAGATATCTCTTTGAGACTCTGCTTTCAATTCTTTTGTATATATACACAGAAGTGCTATGGTTGGATTGTATGTAAATTCTATTTTTAATTTTTTGAGGAAGTTTTGTCTCCTTTAAGATTACTTTTGACAGTTTATTCTTTGCTAGGAAATATATTTTTCAATTTTATCAGCAAGGAGTTATGTATATCTATATCTACATATTTTATTTATAATATAGAAATATATAGACACAATGTTTATTTATAATATTTATATATTCTCTTCTAATTATTTTCCTCAATATCCATGTTTATAACTCTTTCCTCATTTCTAATATGTCTCATGTTTCCTTATTCATGTTTACTAGGGTTTATCTATTCTATTGGTCTTTAAAACCTGGCTTTTTTTTTTTTTTGGCTGCATTGGGTCGTTGTTGCCGTGCGTAGGCCTTCTCTAGTTGCGGTGAGCGGGGGCTACTCTTCGTTGTGATGTGCAAGCTTCTCATTGCAGTGGCTTCTCTTGTTGCGAAGCATGGGCTCTAGGTGTGCGGGCTTCAGTAGTTGTGGCACGTGGGCTTAGTTGTTCCGTGGCATGTGGGATCTTCCTGGACCAGGGCTCAAATCCATGTCCCCTGCATTGGCAGGCGGATTCTTAACCACTGCGCCACCAGGGAAGCCCAAAACCTGGCATTTTGACTTCATATTTTCTAACATTTATTTTCTGAGGTAATGGTTTAGTTCATCTATTTGCAATTTTTTAAAAAACTGTAGAAGTATCTGGAAGGCTTTGGATTTTACTTTTTAGCAGCAGTCTTGGTTTTCAGATGAAGTTTCCTCAATTTTAGTAATTATCAATTTCTAATTTCTGTTACTTAATGATGCCATATTTGACTTAGAGGAATGTTTTATAGTTTCTAAATTGTTAGTTTTTCGTGATTAAAAAAATTAATTGTGGTACATATTTGTTTAAAAAGGTGTTTCATGGTCATCAGAGTAGAATGTGTATAATTTTAGTAGGACACAGAATTTAATGCAAATCTTTAATACTACTCTTAGAACTACCCTGTAGGTGGCTTGAGATAGTATGCTGTGAGAAATGCTTGGTTTAGCTGGCTGGGCTCCCACAGGTAGCCAGTTGACTTTGGCAGTGTGGCAGAACTCCTTCCAGGCTTTGGTAATCATGCATAGTGCTTTATTATAAAGCAAGCAAGGCAACAAACAACAAACAAATAGAACCCTAAACAGATCGGATCAGGCTTTCATTTACACCAGTCCTAGACTGCAGACTGTGTATGGAAAGCAGTTCTATTTTTCAGTTTCTAAATTTTATTATTATTTTTAGTTGTATTACTATCTTACTGTATTAGGGTAGGTAGTGTAATGGCTCAACCAAATAGAACTTTATTATACTTAATGAAATAGTATTGAGCAGCCGAACTGAGTAGCTCTGCAGGACAGTCCTCCTCTTTGTGGTTTCTTAGGACCTTGGCCAGCAACGACTGCCATTTTCCATACATGGCTTCTGTGGGAGTTGTTTCCATTCTGCGAGCCAGAGGGGAAAATATAACATAGAAAAAAAGCATGCTGAGGATTTTTGTGGGTCAGTCCCTTAAATAGCATGTATCTCTTTCATTCGCATTTCATTAGTTGAACTCAGTCATATAGCCACATTTAACTGCAAGAGAGGCTGAGAAATATGGCTATGTCTCCAGGAACAAGAGGTGAACATGGGAACCAAGGAATAAAGGAGCTAGAGGAGAGATCAGCAGTCAAGGATGGCTTAAGACTGCTGTCTCCCTAGAATTCCCAGTTATTTCTTTTTAAAATAAATAAATAAATAAAATATATATTTGGCTGTGTTGGGTCTTTGTTGCTGCATGCGGGCTTTCTCTAGTTGCAGCGAGTCGGGGCTGCTCTTCATCGTGGCGTGTGGGGTTCTCATTGCGGTGGCTTCTCTTGTTGCGGAGCACTGGCTCTAGGCGCACGTGGGCTCAGTAGTTGTGGCTCACAGGTTTAGTTGCTCCGCGGCATGTGAGATCTTCCCAAACCAGGGATCGAACCCATGTTCCCTGCATTGGCAGGCGGATTCTTAACCACTGCGCCACCAGGGAAGTCCCCATTATTCCTTTATGGATAAAAAGTTATTTATCAAGAGTACCTGTTTACTAGGATAATAATACAGGCTATATGTGCTGTAAGGATTCAGATGAAGCTAGGATAGTTAGGAAGGTTTTATGGAAGAGGTATGGAACCTTAGTTGAACCTGAAACAAGAAAGGAATTTAGATTAGAGAAAGAAAGTGAGTGTTGTTCAAGCCAGGGTAATCAAGAAAATGGATATAAAAATGTTGAAGGTATGTTCAGAAAAGTTAGCTAGAGAGTGAAAGGTTCACACAGGCAGTTACAAGAAGTGAAGATGAAGAGCAGATGTGAGTAATCTGGAAGACATTGTGAGCCAGTTTGGATTTAAACTTTATTCTTTAGACAATTAGGAGAAGTCTAAAGATTAGGGTTAGAGGTGAGATATGCAGAATAGTGTTTGAGACTGATCAAAAGGAAGTCCAAAGTGGGAGTTGGTTCAGAGGAAATATGAGTTTAGCTTTTAAATTTTTATTTACTTATTTATGTTGTGGTGAAGTAGCAAAAAATTTACCCTTTTAACACTTTTTAAGTGTACAGTTCAGTGGTGTTGAGTACACTCACAGTGTTTTGTGTTGTTGAGTTGTAGGAGTTCTTTAAATATTGCGGATATTAATCCCTTTTCAGATATATGATTTGCAAATATTTTCTTTCATTCTGTGGATTGTCATTTCACCTCAATAATGTCCTTTGATACACAAAAGCTTTTTAATTTTGATGAAGTCCAGTTTATTTTTTGTTGCTTGTGCTTTTTCTGGTATCATATCAAGAAATCATTGCCAAATTCGGTGTTGTAAAGATTATCTTGTATATTCTCTTACAGGATTTTATAGCTTTAGTTGTTTAGATCTTTGATCCATTTTGAGTTCATTTTTGTATATAGAGTAAGGGAAGGTTCTGACTTCATTCTTTTGCCTGTGGACATCCAGTTTTTCCAGCTCTCTTTGTTGAAAAAAACTGTACTTTCTCCACTGAATTTGATCATATATTTGAGGATATCTTTCTGCACTTTCTCTTCTATTCCAGTGGTCTATATGTCTGTCTTTATACCAGTATCACAGAGTTTTGATTACTGTAGCTTTGTAGTAAGTTTTGAAATCAGGAAGTTTGAGTCTTCCAACTTTGTTCTTCTTTTTCAAGATTGTTTTGGCTTTTTGGCTTCCTTTGAAATACCATATGAATTTTTGGATGGGTTTTTCTGTTTCTGCAAAAAACACTATTGGGGTTTTGATAAGGACTACATTGAATCTGTAGAGTGCTTTGGATAGTATTGCCATCTTAACAGTGTTAAGTTTCCAATCCTTGAACAGGGGATGTGCTTCCATTTATATCTTCTTTGATTTCTTTCAGCACTGTTTTATAGCTTTCATTGTGCAAGTCTTTCATCTCTTTGGTTAATTCCTAAGTATTTTATTCTTTTTGATGCTTTCATAAGTGGAATTGTTTTCTTAATTTCCTTTTTAAATTGTTCATTGCTGGTGTATAGAAATGCAGTTGACTTTTGTGTGTTGATTTTGTATCCTACAACTTTGCTGAATTTGTTTATTAGCTCTAACAGGCTTTTTGTGTGTTTGTGTGTTATCTTCAAGGTTTTCTACATATAGATCATGTCATCTGAGAACAGAGATAACTTCTTCCTTTCCAGTTTGGATGACTTTTATTTCTTTTTCTTTTCTCATTTCCTTTTCTTTTTCTAATTGCTCTGCGTAGAACTTCCACTAGTATGTTTAATAGAAGTGGCAAAAGCAGGCGTCCATATCTTGTTCCTAATATTAGACCAGTAGCTTTCAGTTGTTCACCATTAAGTATGATGTTCGCTATGGGTTGTTCATATATAGCTTTTATCATGTTGAGGAAGCTTATTCAGTGTTTCTGTCGTTGGAGGGTGTTGAATTTTGCCAAATGCTCTTTCTGCATCAATGGTGATGATTTTTTTCCCTTCATTTTATTTATGTGATGTATTACGTTGATTGATTTTGTTGTTGAACCATTCATGTCCTCTAGGAATAAATCCCACTTGGTCATAGTATATAATCCTTTTACTATACTGCTGGATTTGGTTTGCTAATTCATGTTGAGGATTCTTTCATAGATATTCTTAAGGGAGATTTGTCCATAGTTTTCTTGCAGTGTTTTTGTCTGGCCTTCATATTAGAGTATTGCTAGCCTCATGGGATGAGTTAGGAAGTGTTCCTTCTCCTTTAATTTTCCGGAAGTGTTTGAGAAGGACTGGTGTTAATTCTTCTTTAAATACTTGATAGAGTATTCACCAGTGAAGCCGTCTGATCCTGGGCTTTTTCTTTGTAGGGAGGTTTTTTATTACTGATTTCATCTCCTTGCTAGTTATAGTTCTATTTAGATTTTCTGTTTCTTAATGAGCCAGTTTTGGTAGATTGTGTGTTTCTAGGAATTTGCCCATTTGGATTATCCTGTTTGTTGGTGTATAATTTTTCATAGTGTAATAATCTTTATTTCTGTAAAAACAGTAATGTCCTCATTTTCAATTCTGATCTTTAGTAATTTGAGTCTTCTTTTTCTCTTAATTTAGCTAAAGGTTTGTAAATTTCTTGACCTTTGCAAAGAGCCAACTTTTGATTTTGTTGATTTTTTTCCCCCGTTTTTCTATTCTCTATTTCATATTGATTTGAGAACTTTCTTCTTTTTTAATGTAAGAGTTTCCAGCTATAAAGTTTCCACTTAGCACTGTTTTCTTTAATTTTTGGTGTGTTGTATTTTTACTTTGATTTGTCTCAAGATATTTTCTAATTTTCCTTGTGGTTTTTTTCTTTGACCAAGTGTGTTGTTTAATTTTTACACATTTGTGAATTTTCCAGTTTTCCTTCTGCTGTTGATTTCTAGTTTCATTTCATTGTGATCAGAAAGATTATATATATTATTTTAATCTCTTTAAATTTATTAAGACTTGTGGCCTAACATATGGTCCATCCTGGAAATTGTTGCTTGTGTGTTTGAGAAGAATGTATATTCTGCTGTTGTTGCGTGAGTTTAGCTTTTGGCAGGTTATATTCGAGAAGGTGTGTAAGTATAGATGTATTATTTTCAGTTAGGAGTAAGGCCAAAGGGAGAAATTTGTTAATGAGCTGTAGAGAGGGCTTGAGATCACAAGAATGCCTAACTTTCTATGAGGAATGGAATTTAGAGCACTAGAACAGCCTTAGATATATCCTTAGTTAGAAGGCTGAAGCTTGAATATAGCCTGGAGTTCTGGATAAAGATGGAACAATTTGAGATAGACATTAACCAAGAAACTATAATATTTAGAAATTAAAGATAATATAAAAAAGAGAAAAAAAAAGAATTTGATCAGCTAAATTCAGGGTTGGGAAGTCAACTGCATTGTTTGGGAAGGATGTTTTCTCATGTTCCTTTAATAATTCAACAAAGAAAGGGAAGAACAGGTTCCTTTTTTTGTATTCAAGAAACATTTAAATGACAGCTACTTAAATTATGAAATTTAAAACCACAAATATCAATTATATGTTTCTAGAGTATAATTTTTAGAGGCTAATTTCCTACTTTATTAAGTAAGTCTGAAATCTAAGAAACTGCACATATTATCTAATTGCTGTATTTGAATTTTGTAGAAGTTGTTTCTGGACAGTCTACGAAAAGCACTTGCCGGCCACGGAGGAAGCAGGCAGCTGACTGAAAGCGCTGCAATTGCCTGTGTCAAACTGTGTAAAGCAAGTACTTACATCAATTGGGAAGATAACTCTGTCATCTTCTTACTAGTTCAGTCCATGGTGGTTGATCTTAAGGTAACATGCTTATTGTTTCTCTTATACAAACTTAAAAAACGTTAAATGAAGAATAAACTTGTAGTATAAATAGTATACTAGATCACTGTCAAAGATCATTGCAACACAGAAGTTCTGAGTCTTCTTTTATTAAGTTCTTAGGACCTGCTTTTGTTACTGTTCCTCTGGCTACATAAGGTGGCTTAGAATATGAAGAAAACACAGAATGAACCCGTTTTCTTAAATTAGCATAAATATTCAGACTTGTGTTTAAAATAATGTAGAAATTTGGGCCTGAAAGGAACCATATATGGTATAGTAAGAATTTTGAATTTTGTCAGACTGATGAACCACAATATTAGTGCTTTGTCTGGGAACTAAATGTTACTGCCATCTGTGTGGATGATGTGTTATTATTAAATACTAGTAGAAAAAATACTGCATGACTGTTTAAAGGCTTTTGTTTTCTATTGGGATTTTCATAGAACCTGCTTTTTAATCCAAGTAAACCATTCTCAAGAGGCAGTCAGCCTGCAGATGTGGATCTAATGATTGACTGCCTTGTTTCTTGCTTTCGTATAAGCCCTCACAACAACCAACACTTTAAGGTGAGAGCATTGGTTTTGATCCAATTGTATTTACTGATGCTGTTGATCCTTTTAAATGTGAAAAGAGTAGAAAAATGAATAGATTACACCTTTATCAGTATTGCTCATTATTATATGTTAAAGTTAATTTAAAGACCTTAAAAATTTATTCTATTTTAAAAAAAACTTTCTTTTTGTTGTTCCTTTTGTCCTCATATATATTACTATATATTTTTCTCATAAAAGTAATAATCATTTTTTTTCTTTCCTCTGTAGATCTGTCTGGCTCAGAATTCCCCTTCTACATTTCACTATGTGCTGGTAAATTCACTCCATCGAATCATCACCAATGTAAGTCCAAAAGGTATTGCTAAATTACTTAAAAATTTTTTTTCTTTACTCCTTTTTTATTTCTTTTTAAGAAAGACGTTTTTGGTTTACAAAAGATTTTGAATTTAGATGTATGATATAGGAAGATTTCTTACACATGATTCTATCTAATAACTGATATACAATTGTATTTTTCATATTTAATCTTGACCTCAGGGCCCTTATTGAGGAAGACGGAGTTAGTGGGATCCTTTGGAAAGATTAAACTTAAAAGATATTTGGATCAGAAGCCCTTGAGAACAATGCCACTGAAAATATAATTTAACATTTTCATCCCAAAGCTCTTCACATATTATTTTAATACTCTTAGCCCTTTCCCAGCATTTGATACGTTCTTACTTGTCACCTTACTGTTTAAGTTAAAAGTAGTAGTATTTACGTTGTAGCGCATTATGTATATTAAAAAAATGGTGAGACCATATTTGATTGCACTTTTTAGTCTTCCTTAAACAAGTGAAACATTAACACTTAGAGGTGTTTACATGATATAAAAGCATATCAGACAAAATAAGCAAACTTATTAAAAGGTACTTGTGAAACCTTCGACTCTGATGTGAGTACATCAAGTAGAAAGATAGTAACCGTATTAGATTTGGACCATGGATTTAAAAAATTCTGTTCTTCTGATCATATTTTGAAGGTTTTCAAGTGTTATTTACCATAGCTCCACTTTTATCCATTTTTAGATATTCACACGTAAGTGTAAATTGTTCAACTTTTTCCTGTTTTCCTCCCTTAAAAAGGACTTTAATCATTGATAACTTGGGTATATTTGTCCTCTTTATAATCAAATTTCATTTTAAAAGAGTGTCTCTAGTGAGTTAAAAATATCCTTCTCACCTTCATTTACCTTGGATGTATTGAACTATATCAAATTCTTCCACATTTTCTTTTATCCATTCCTGCAGAGGAATAATAACTATTAATAAAACTATGTAGTGACACATTTGGTTTTTCTCAGTGGGGTGCAAGTAGCATTTTTGGTCAGGACAATCTTTACAATGCAGGACTGCCGTGTGCATTGTAGGCCATTGAGCATCCCTGGTCCTCATTTCATTAAATACCTTTTTTGCCACTTCCCTCCTCTCCCATCTCTGCCCCCAGACACTATGAATAACTAAAAATGCCTAAGGGAATGATTCCTCTCTCAGTTGAGGATCAGTTATAGGTAGAAGTAATATTAACTACAGTTTTTTGCAAAAGGGAAATTTTAATGAATCTGATATTGCAGATAAGGTATGTTTGTATTAAAAACTTAGAAAAATTTTTATTTTGCTTTTGCCAGTGTAATGAGCTAAGACATTGTACCCTTGTTTACTTTCAAGGCCATTAATTTAAAAACAATGACTTTTACCCTTCATGTTTATGTGTAATTCAGAAATAAAATACTATTACTTTTTTCTCCTTTGGTTTATAATACTAAAAACATTCTGTTTATTAGAGTGGATGGTTTACATAAATGCTTAAAGCTTGTATTTAATAAACCCAAGTGTATACTTTTTTGATACTCTGTGGCTAGTTACTTTAATTGTGAAATATTTTTGTCTACAATTGAATATATAGAGCACTTTCAAGCATGGACTTGGCACTGCTGTAAGTGGCTGAGCTGCTCCTTTGTGGGTTTAAAGCATGCCTGGAGTGGTACTTCATGCATGCCTCAATGTATATGGTGAAGTGGTTGTGCATCCTTCTGTACTCTAATGAGTACTGCATGTGTGAAGGTGGAGTGTGTCTGTATCAGAGGCCACATAAATACGAAATCTATTTTTATAAAGAAAAACCTATATTGACTAACTTTTAAAATATTAAGTGTTAGTAACCTTTTAATGATTAGCTTGAAAAGGAACATAAATTTGAGTCTATAAAATATCTTTTATAGTTGGACCTTAGATAATGATACTTTATTACAATAGATTGTTTGATAAATTGTTTCTTGTTAGGGTTTTTCTTTCCTTTGGTTTGAGGCTAAGAGATATTGAATCTGAAGTAATTTCTGATTGAAAAGGACTGTGTATAAAGTAAATATGCTAATTTATGGAATTGACTGTTATAGAATCTCACTTAATGTAGATATTATGGAAATATTCTGTCTTGAAATCACATAAAATTTTTCTTAGATATTTGGACTCCTAATCTTAAATTTATTTGTAGTATAAGATTTCCTTTTGGGCTTCCCTGGTGGCGCAGTGGTTGAGAGTCTGCCTGCTGATGCAGGGGAGGCAGGTTCATGCCCCGGTCTGGGAGGATCCCACATGCCGCGGAGCAGCTGGGCCTGTGGGCCATGGCTGCTGAGCCTGCGCGTCCGGAGCCTGTGCTCCACGACGGGAGAGGCCACAGCGGTGAGAGGCCCACGTACCGCCCAAAAAAAAAAAAAAAAAAAAGAGATTTCCTTTTAAATGATTCTTGGTTCAATACACCTCATAAGTTTTCTTCTTTCTTGCTTTTTCAGCCAGCTCACAGATTTTTTAAAATTACCACATTCTCAAATTAGATAAATGATGTGGTTTTGAGGGTGTATATAGAAGTAGTAATGATGTTTGCAGTTTTGTTTTGCTTTCGTGAAACATACTCATGTTCAGTTCATAAGTATTGTGTTTAGGTCTAAAAGAGTCCACTGTTTCTTCTTAAGAAATCTGAAAATCCAGTCACTATTTGAATTTGATTATAATTTAAGCTTTTATCAGTTTCTAAAATGGTACGTTTAGTACCATCACCTTTTTTATTACGGAATACCATAAGATATGAATTGTAGTTAAAAGATCTGTGTTATGTGCTTAATCTTTATACACTTCCTTTAGGTTAGATTAGATATGTTGTTATAATTGGGCAGTTAAAGAAATAATATATACATATATGAACCAAATATCTCTCCCATCAGTGGAACATGCTATAGCTGGTATAGTACTTAGTATTGTTTTTTCCTTATGGCAGTTGAGTGTAGTTTACTTATGGATAGTTCACATATTGAGAATGAGATGATCTCATTCTATTGAGTGGGTTTGGTTGAAGAAATTATTTCCAAGGCATGTGAAATTTATTGAAATAATCTTGAAGAATTGCCACATGGTTTGCTTATATTATGAAAGTATTGCCATTTGTTTGGCAATGAACTTAGAATTTTCAAGGACAAAAAAGAATAAGTCTACCTTAGTTGACTGGTTTCAGAAAGGACACATTTAATAACTGCTTGGAAAACTAAAATTTTTACCAACTACATAATGTCTAGGTTTTAGTGCCTATTTTATTTGAAAGTGTATCTTTAAATTTTACTTTAAAATGAATGATTTTATATATTATGAAAAATAGAAATTTTGAAAATAACTAAATCTTAAGTTAAAATCAAGTTATTTAATAGGGTATACCTGGTACCATGATACAATTTCAGCAGCTGTCAAAATGACATAGTAGTTTGGATAGGATGTTACATGGGATGCATATGTCTTTAGTTCAGCAGTTTCTGACAAGATATTATAGGGTCAGTAGAGTGAGGACTCTTACCTCAAAGCATTTTGTGATTATTCAGTCTTTGTTACTTTAAGCTGATTAACAC
This sequence comes from Grampus griseus, assembly GCF_964374135.1. Lineage (NCBI taxonomy): Eukaryota > Metazoa > Chordata > Mammalia > Artiodactyla > Delphinidae > Grampus > Grampus griseus. Next base: position 54,505,458 of record NC_139014.1, read on the forward strand.
AAGCTGTATAAATTAGTAGATATATGGAAATCAAGGTGTATTGATTGCTCTGTGCAAGTCAGGTGACCAGATTGACTAACATTTAAAGAATTCATTATATAACGAAACTAATAAAACTTGATCATTTGTTAGGAAGTAAATTAAGAGTTTGAGAGAAAAATAGAAACAATCATACTATCCAAATAAAAGTATTTCTTCCCTCATAACTTAGGAGTTTTTTCATAAATGGAGTTCAGTATTGATTGTATTTTATAAATTGGTTTTATAGGATACTATACAGTAAATAGAGTTTGTAATCCAAAATTTGGGGTTTAGGTAATATAACCGGATGCTACTGTAAATATTCTGAGAGTTATGGCTAAAAAAATTAAATGTTGAGAATTTAATTAGCTTAGTTTCAAAGTAGAAGGAACTTGGGCATAGGATGTGAAGCTATCACATCCCCTTATCTAGTGTTTCAAATTGTTCTTTCAGGTATTTCTTATAGCAGGAGTTTTATAAATTGGAAGCCTGTATTTTAAGTCATCCTATTCCTTGCATACTCTCTCTATATAGTGAAAATTCATCCAGTCATTTTTGTATTCACTGATAGACAAACTTAATAGTTTTAGTGATTTTCATAATTGTCATTTTCCATAATATAGTAATTAATTCATTTAAAAATAAAAGATACACTTTCAAATAAAATAGGCACTAAAAACTAGAATCAAAGCTAAATAAACAGGTTAAACTGTAGAAAAATATTTACATAAAATAATTACTTAAAAAAATATTTAGCTATGATCATTTTGTCTTTGTGGTGATCGTTAGTCTTCTCATGTATTGTGCCATCATTGCATATCAATTTAAGATTATAGGTTTACTAATAGCTTTATCTCATTTACTAATTTCATGTTGTAATTATCATTGTTTGTCTGTAGGCATATAAGTAATGGTTTATCACATATTCCTTCAACACTGTGTTGAACCACTAATCTCTTTTAAAACTGATAATAGAATTCTTGCCTTGGGAAATATATACTATATATGCATATGTTTCTGAAATGTGTAAAACATTAAACTTATAAAAAAGAAAAAGATTACCTACAGAATTAGCCCTCTAAAAACTTTGTTTTTCAGATTCACTAAATTATCAGTGAGAAAAGACAGTCTCAAATGCTCACGCTTACGTAGTGAGGGATTTGTTTCATGTTCATTATGATATTTTAAAATAGATGTATGGTTTGGTGTTTGAATTAAAGACATTACTTGAAGACTTTGGAAATCATAGTGTGTGTTTGCATGGTCTTAGGAAATTTCTCACAAAGTGATAAACCATAAAACTACAGTGATTACCAGAGCATATAACTCATGCAAATTTGGACTTTTCCTTTCTTATGGTCTCTGTTTTTCTCCAGTCTGCATTGGATTGGTGGCCTAAGATTGATGCCGTATATTGTCACTCAGTTGAACTTCGAAATATGTTTGGTGAAACACTTCATAAAGCAGTCCAGGGTTGTGGAGCGCACCCAGCGATACGAATGGCACCGGTAAGATTAATCGTGAATTTTGAATTCCACCTTCTTGCAGTTGCGTTTTCAGTGCCTTTATCCCATTCTTGCTGTTTTGATTTTTTTAGAAAATCAAATGAGACCTTTCTTTTCAGTAAGTATTGTGGTATGTTGAATACTGCAATATTGTTGCAATACTAGTTAATGATGTATGTTTTCCACTATTTCAGTGAGTTTAACTTACTTTTCTTAGAGATATTTTCTAACAAAATGCTGTTAAAATCTTAATGAATGTCACTTTTTCTTTCTTTTTTTAGTTTCTTTTTCCTTTAATCTTTCCTTATGAATCAAAATATTTTGATTAGCTCCTCATCTTTTGGGGGTGAGTAAGGGAAGCTGACTCCTGGGTTAGAGTGAATGTTCCTACTAATGCACAGTTTTGCCCATTGGATGCTGAATATTGCACACAGGAAATTACAAATAAAATTTAAAGTTTATATTTAAAATAAAAATATTTCATATTTCATTAAACATGCTTTGAACATTAAAAATGATAGGCACTTTGATATTAAAGTTTGACTCTGTTTAAACTTAATAAAAGTAGATATTTTCAAATAAGCATTCTCACAGATTAATACTCTTAATTTGGAAACTCAAATAGAACCAATTTAAAAAGACAATTAGAAGATGGTAGAAGTCATTTCTTGGTATTCATGTATAGCCGGAGTATTATACATGGCAACTCTTGACATCGATTGGTAGTGCTTTGTCTTCTGCTTCTTATTTTCTATTCTTTTTGGCTACTGTCGCTCACATGGTCAGATGCCAACCAGTCACTGTTTTGCATGGCAGTGGGCAGTGGCTGTATGTATGACCATTGTAACTACCTCAGAAAAGTCCTTGGTTTCTTTGACTTTTCTGTGTATAGTTACCATTATAGTCACATCATGTCATTTCACATGAAAATGTGGCATGTGGCATGTTTTCACCTATTGGTTTTAATAGTAAATTAGCCACTTCACACTTAAAAGATAATTTAAACAGCTTTCTTCCTGGCATACATCTCTTTTTCCAAGTTCCCTCAGTCAGTAAAATATTTTGGTTTTATACAGTTCTAGTTCAGTCTGATCCAGTTGTCAGCCATTGTTTCTGAGGATTGTTTATCTTAGATGTTCAAATAGAGAAGTTTGCTACACCATATATTTTGGGATTATTTAGCCCAAAAAATTATAGCCAAAAGAGCATGGCAGTCATGTTTTATTAAATAAAATGCAAAGTTATCTTTAGTTTTTGTAATGCCAAGTACTTAATTTTTTAAAAAAATGAAAATTTCAATCCAAGTATAAATCAATTGGAGATAAACATAAATAATAGCTACTTAAATGTTATTAACTTGACATTCATTTTTGAAAAGTTTTAGAAAATGACTTAAAATAAACTTTAAAAATTATTTACTGACCTATTTATTCATTCCAAATATCCTCTGGGAAGTTAGAATTTTGACTTTTTAATTTAATTTAATTTAATTTAATTAATTTATTTATTGGTTGTGTTAGGTCTTCGTTGCTGTGAACGGGCTTTCTCTAGTTGTGGAGAGTGGGGGCTACTCTTCATTGTGGTGTGGGGGCTACTCTTTGTTTTGGTGTGCGGGCTTCTCTTTGCGGTGGCTTCTCCTGTTGTGGAGCACGGGCTCTAGGCGCGTGGGCTCAGTAGTTGTGGCTCGCGGGCTTAGTTGCTCCGCGGCATGTGGGATCTTCCTGGACCAGGGACTGAACACGTGTCCCCTGCATTGGCAGGCAGATTCTTTTTTTTTAAATTAATTAATTAATTAATTTTTGGCTGTGTTGGGTCTTCGTTGCTGTGTGCGGGCTTTCTCTAGTTGCGGTGAGTGGGGGCTACTCTTCGTTGCAGTGGGCGTGCTTCTCATTGCAGTGGCTTCTCGTTGCAGAACATGGGCTCTAGGTGCGCAGGCTTCAGTAGTTATGGCACGTGGGCTCAGTAGTTGTGGCTTGCGGGCTCTAGAATTCAGGCTTAGTAGTTGTGGCACATGGGCTTAGTTGCTCCACAGCATGTGGGATCTTCCCGGGCCAGGGCTTGAACCTATGTCCCCTGCATTGGCAGACAGATTCTTAACCACTGTGCCACCAGGAAGCCCAGCAGGTGGATTCTTAACTACTGTGCCACCAGGGAAGTCCGTGAAATTTTATATGTATATGTATTTGTACATAATGGCCAAGGGACAGCTTCCTGGCTGATACTCTTTTTTTTTTTTTACTTTTTATTTTATATGGGAGTATAGCTGATTGACAATGTTGTGATAGTTTCAGGTGTACAACAAAGCAACTCAGCCATACATATACATGTATCCATTCTCCCCCAAACTCCCCTCCCATCCAAGCTCTGGCTGATACTCTTATCAGGGAAAATAATCATCAAATCTACTATGAAATAATTTTTTAGGATAAGAAAATGCTTCAATTTGGATGATCCTTAAGGTGAATCTTATCTCTCTTAAGCCTGGTGAGTGAACAGTCTGACAACACATATAGGAAGTATCAAATTTCCGCTAGCTGCCAAGCACATTGTTAATGCTGGGGAAGCATGATGAGCTGAACAGTCACAGAGATGCCAGTCTTGTAGGTTTTGCTTGAAAACTTCTAATGAAGAGCCAAGTACAGTGCCCATAAAGTCTGGAAACAGTCAAATATACATAATGAATGGTTTAGAGATACTTCACATCAGGGTTTTCCAACTTTGGCACTACTGACATTTTGGCATGGTTAATTCTTTGTTGTAGGGGACTGTCCTGTGCATTGTGGGATGTTTAACAGCATCCTTAGCGTCTACCGACTAGACACCAGCAGCATCTCTTGCCCCCCAGCCAGTCATGAAAAACAAAAATGTCTACAGACATTTTTCAGATATTCCCTGGGGAACAAAATTGCCCCCAGTTGAGAGCCACTGTATGATAGGATATGTTCAGTGGGTTGTTCTTATTTGCATTGCCTCAGATAATTTGTGGCTCTGATAAACCTTAGCTTTCAGTTTGCTGCAGAATTAATCAAGGATTTCATTGTGTCAAGTTAAAATAATATGTGTTTCTAGGCTTTACAACTACTTTGTATTTTGGATTGGATAAATTTCTTTCTGTAAAGAGCCAAGTATTTAAAAATTTTTCTCCAACCAAGATCAACTCATGTCCCTATCACTCCCACCTATCATAATCCTCTCTCTTTTTTTGGAGCTCTAGAGAACCCTTCTGATTCTTCCATAAGACAGCACTGCAGGGGGGGGTGGGATTAATTGGGAGGTTGGGATTGACATATATACACTATCGATACTGTGTATAAAATAGGTAACTAATGAGAACCTACTGTATAGCACAGGGAACTCTACTCAGTGCTCTGTGGTCACCTAAATGAGAAGGAACTCCAAAAAAAAGGGGATATATGTATATGTATAGCTGATTCACTTTGCTGTACAGTATAAACTAACACAGTATTGTAAAGCAACTATACTCCAATCAAAAAAAAAAAAAAAAAAAGAAGCGGCACAGGAGATCAAATAAAGAAAACAAGCTCCATACACACACACACACGCACACACAAAGACAGCACTGCAGATATTTGAATAAAGTTATACTGTACTGCTAAGGGTTCTTCAAAAGTGTGTGTAGGTATGCACTTTGTTTCCTCTGTTTTTACAGCTAAGGAAACTGAGGCACAAGTACTGTTAAATGAAAGACATATCATCACATGGTTAGTAAATAGTCAACATTCAGTCCAGTGTCTTTCCAGTTCTTCAGCTGTCTTCCCCTACCCTTGTTTTAGCTTGATGAAAGCAGGAGCCTTGTCTGGCTTGTCCAGCACCCAGTTCCTGGTCCCTAGAACAGTATCTGGCATGTCGTAGGCATCTAGTACATATTTGTTGAATTTCTTACTTGACCTGCTTTCAAAACCCTCCTCCATCTGGTATGCTTCTCTTCTGGAAAGAATCTTCGTTGCTTTTTTTCAATGAAAATGACATATTAAGGTCTGAGTTTAGTGTTCTAGATGTGGTATAATAATTGATGAAAACTGTTAACCTTCTGTGTCTGCATATGATGTTTCTACTAATACAGTCAAGGATTGCATTATTTTAGATTAAGATTTTAATCATTTAAACTCTTTAGCCTTTTCCATATGAACATTGAGCCATAGCTTCTCCATTTTGTACTTTTGTAGTATTTTTAAAAATTTGAGATATTTATCTCAGCACTAATCATTTATGTTTTAAAAATAAGATAGCCTGTTAATAATATGTGTAGATTCTGCACGAAAATTTTCCTTCTTAAAGGGGATCCTGGCTCAGCACATGCTTCCTACATGCCTATAATTCAGTCATGGCCTTAATTAACTTAACAGATGGTTTTGGCCCTTCATAAACACCTGAGTACTCTGATTCATGAATTTTTTCCTGGGCACGACTGCCTCTCCTCTTTGGCCAATGTGCATATACCAGGTTGGATTCCTACTATTGTTTGCAGTGTGGAAGATTAATTAATAAACTAATGGATGGTTTATTTTTCTTACATTTCTAGCCAAGAAATATCTTTCTTCTTTAGCATGTTATTTTTGACTTTAGGTAACCCACTAATGGTCACTAATTAAAAGGTGTTTGAATTGAAAAATTTATTTAAATTTTTCAAGTCTTTTCCCTCAGTTTTATTGAGATATAATTGACCCACAGCACTATATGAGTTTAAGATGTACTGCATAATAACTTAAGTTTCATATAGTGTGAAATGATTACCACAATATGTTAGGTTAACATCTATCATTTCATATACATACAAAAAAAAAAGAAAAAAAGGTTTTTTCCTTGTGATGGGAACTCAGGATCTACTTTCTTAACAAGTTTCCATACAGCAGTGTTAACTATAGTCATCATGTTGTACATCCCCAGTACTTATTTACCTTATAACTGAAAGTTTGTATATTTTGACCATTTCATCCAATTCTCCCAACCTCTACTCCCTGTGTCTGGTAACCAGAAATCTGAGCTCTTTTTCTATGAGTTTGTTTTTTGTTTTGTTTTGTTTTTAAGGTACCACATATAAGTGAGATCATACAGTATTTGTCTTTGTCTGTCTGACTCATTTCACTTAGCATAATGCCCTGCAGGTCCACTCATGTTGTCCAAATGGCAGGATTTCCTTCTTTTTTATGGTTGAATAATAATCCATTATGTGTGTGTGTGTGTGTGTGTGTGTGTGTGTATATGTACCACAGTTTCATGACACTTGTTTCCATGTCTTGGCTATTGTAAGTAATGCTGCAGTGAACATAGGGATGCAGATATATCTTTGACATAGTGTTTTCATTTTCTTTGGACAAATACCCAAAAGTAGAATTGCTGGATCTTATGGTAATTCTATTGTTAATTTTTTGAGGAACCACCATACTGTTTTCCCTAGTGGCTGTACCAGTTAAATCTCACCAGTAGTGCACAAGGGTTCCCTTTTCTCCACATCTTCACCAGCATTTGTTATCGTTTGTCTTTTTGATGATAGTCATTGTCTCACAGGTGTGAGGTGATAGCTCATTGTGACTTCATTTTCCCTGATGGTTAGTGATTTGAGTACCTTTTCATGTGTCTGTATGTCTTCTTTGGAAAAATGTTTATTCGTGTCCTTTACCCCTTTTAAAATTGGATTATTTGGATTTTGCTGTTGAGATACGTGAATTCTTTACTTATCTTGGATATTAACCACTTATCAATTTATGATTTGCACATTTTTTTCCATTCCCTAGGTTGTCTTTTCATTTTGTTAATCATTTCTTTTCCTGTGCAGAAGCTTTTTAGTTTGAAAAACAACACCCCACTTGTTATTTTGTTGTTTGTGCTTTAGGTGTCATATACAAAAAAAATCATTGCCAAGACTCATGTCAAGGAGGTTTTTTTTTCTGTTTTCTTCTGGAAGTTTTATGGTTTCCAATCTTACATTTAAGTCTTTAGTCTATTTCAAGTTAATAATTGTGAGTGGTGTAGAATTTTTCAAGTTTTACATTTTGTATTAGGCAGCCATGCTGGAACAAAATTTGTATGCTGCTATCTGAGATTGATATGATATTATCAAACTATTATTTACTTTCTGGAAATGGTTAATAAGTGGATAATTTTTATATCTGCTAATTGTTCTCTGCTCCGTTTTCCTGTGCAATGGCTGCATCATGGAAGAACAGTTACACTTAGTGACATTTTAATAAATAAATTTGTTTAATGAAAGTTTTACCTTGATCTACAGTGTTACTTCGACTTAGAATGAAAAGAAGTTTAATGGGAGCAAACAGTAAAAACAGCATTTATTAAATGTATTTGGTAGGACGTTTGTTGTGGGATTATAAATATAAAAGCAACTTGTTATTTGTAAGTTTTGCTATTTATTTTCTGTAGTGACATTCCTGTAGTATATTAGATAGTTTTTCTTCCACACTGAGGACAAAAACCTTCAGTGTTCTTGGGCATAATAACAAATGCATTTCTCACATGTAAACATTGACAATAATTGCTGTATGTTATAGATATGCATCTCTACTTTTTACCTTTGAAGGTCAGCCTTTTACAAGGACATTTTTATTATGAGTCCATAGATGCTGGATATTCTCCTGTGTATTTGCATATAAAAACATACATGTCAAAAGCATACATTTTTGTTTCCTTTTAAAGGAAAAGGGGAAATGTTTTGTAAGAACAGATAGAAAGGTGGTATTGGATCCAGAATATAATTGTTGGATTTCCAGTTGAATAACATCCATAATTATAGTATTAACACAGCATCTGCCATAGTATCTCTGTAATTGAAACACATTTTCCATGATTTAATTTTTCTCAAAGAATTCTTTCTCTGTTTTATCAATGTTCTTCAGGCAAAATACATGCATTCTGTAACTTGAGAGAGATGGAATACCATTAAAGGAAAAAGAAAATCTTACAGTTAAACTGTTAAATACAGAGATTGCCTGTATAGCATATTTCATCAATTCTAAGAAGTACCTATTTAACATTTCTGAAATTGGGGTTCATCTTATTTGTATGATGTCTTACAGTTGACAGTGAGTTTTCATTCCTTGTGGTACATAAAATGATGATGCATCTTACAGTTGATAACATCATTGATTCTATGAAATATTTGTGTATACCTGTATGAGATGTTTTGTTAAATGAGTTGCTTACTGTATGTATCTGTGAGATCTATAGAATAAATATTTTATCTCTAATATTTTCACATTTGAAAAATTGTTTTTAACATAGGAGTCAACCTTATATTAAAGCTTTTAGTACCTTAGCAGATTTTCACTTAAACTTTATTAGATTATATAATAATGTTGCAAAAATAATTTTTGTTTGCTTTTCAAGCTTAATTATATTCATCTTGTGCTTCCTATGGAACGTTTCTACTAAGACTGCACATTTGGTGGTGTAAAATATGTCCTTTATTTTTCAAAGCTTTTTAAAAATAGATTTACTTGAAAAAGCTGAATAGCTATTATCCTGATTCTGATGTCTGATTCTTACAAGGTGAATGTCATGTTTTTGTTTTTAGAGTCTTACATTTAAAGAAAAAGTAACAAGCCTTAAATTTAAAGAAAAACCTACAGACCTGGAGACAAGAAGCTATAAGTATCTCCTCTTGTCCATGGTGAAACTAATTCATGCAGATCCAAAGCTCTTGCTTTGTGTAAGTATTTTTTATAAAATGCCTTGAAATTATACTTAGTTTGGTTTAGCTGGAAAGCCAAAACCTTGAAGGTGATTGTTAGCTCAAGAACACTTACTGACCTTCCTGATCATACATGAAACCTAAGAGATCCCTAAGAAAACGAACTTACAGAGAATACTAATATAATTAGATCAGATTTCTTAACCTTTTGTCTTAATTTTTCTTATCATTAAACTAACATACTTTGGTAAGATCTTCTGTCCATACCCGGCTACCAGATTATATATTATTCAGGCATAATCCTGGGATGGGGTTTAGATGTAATGAAGCAACCATAAATTGAGTGCTTCCTATATCTACACAGTTGGTTTTTTAAGTCTCCAATTGCTATTGCCAAAAAATTGAGTTTTTCCATCCCCCTTTCTTCCTGTCATCAGCCTTTTAATGTCACTGGCTTTGCCTATGTATACTGTATTGGGAGAAAAAGGAGTTAAAAATGGGTATGGTTAGGGCTTCCCTGGTGGCACAGTGGTTGAGAGTCTGCCTGCCGATGCAGGGGACACGGGTTCGTGCCCCGGTCCGGGAAGATCCCACATGCCACGGAGTGGCTAGGCCCGTGAGCTATGGCCGCTGAGCCTGCACGTCCGGAGCCTGTGCTCCGCAACAGGAGAGGCCACAACAGCGAGAGGCCCGCGTACCGCAAAAAAAAAAAGAAAGAAAAAAAAATGGGTATGGTTAGCGCTCAATTATTGTGGCAACTCTGCTCTTAACAGCCTCAGATGGTATTAGATTCCTGAAAGCATCACTGTAGTACACAAGATAATTAGGAACTAACAAGTGAAAATGAGTGACAGTTATATGAAAGGATGAAAAACATGGGTTCTGGAGACATATTAGCTATGTGATTTGGGTGACTTAACCTCTCTGTGTTTAGTTTTCTTATCTGAAATATTGTGATGATAATAATAGTTCCTACCTTAGCTTGTTAAGCAGACTGAGATAGTACATGTCATGCTTTTAGGAACAATGCAAAATAAATGCATAATGAGCACTAAATAAATGTTATGTATTATTACTATTAATAAAATACAGTTAACATTAACACTAATATTATTAATGCCCCAAACATAACAGAAATATATTGTGAAGCTCATAGGATAGCATATTTAACCCCTGTGGAATTTCTTCAGTCCTTGGAGAGCAGCATACAGAACGATTTCCTATTGCTTTGTTCAGCAACAGGCTTTTTAAGTGCTAAGGGTACTTTTAATTTTGATGGTATATTTTTCAAATTACTATACTATAGGAGTTCATAACTTGATGTCCATATTTTCAAGAGTTCTTTGAATCCTCTGAATTTAAGAAAATATTTATGTAAATATTTTTTCTGGAGAGAAAAGAGATGAGAGAGAGACAGAATTCCCAAAAGGGTTAGTGGCCCCCCCCCCCAAAAAAAGGCCTGTGTTGTTTTGAACTCTTTGAGAAGCCCATCCAAATTTGGGAGTCTAATAGAATAAATTGTTAAAACTTTGGTGTGGAAAAAGTCCTAAAATCTATCATTAAGACTTTATAAAAGGAATGAAATAACGTTTTCCCCTCATTTCTTTGTTATGTAGCCCAGGTTACTTGTGGTGGTGTTTCATCATGCATGTCATATATTAGCACCACTCTGTTTGCATAGCTATAATTCGGAATCAGAGAATACATCAAAGTCACCAGTGCCTTCTGTGTTAAATATTTTATTGTCAAGGAACAAGAATTTAAGCAAAAAGTGCTGTTTTCCACGTTTAAAATTTAGCAAGCAGAAAAGGATCATTTAAAATAGAAGTTATTTTCTTTGCTGCCATCTAGTGGTTAAATAACTTTTCTCAGAGTAATCAAAGGTAAGCTAAAATAGTGAAAGATTCATTGTAAATATTTGATTATTTTATATTTTACCTATAAAAATCTAAATCTTAGTAAATAGGATTAATATAGGAATAACTATTAAGTGATTTCAGTCATGGTTTTTTAAAGTAATGTGATTTTATTGTCTTGTCTCTACCTCTCTATCCTAATTCATACTACTCTCAATTTTTCAAGCCTCCTAATTGCTCAGCTTGCATCATCTCTTGCTTCCTTTTAATCATTTCTCTGCACTAAAGTTACAGTGATATCTTCAAAAAGCAAATCTTATGCTTCCTGCCCAGCTTAAAACCTTTTAGTTGAGGTTGCTTTGGGAATAAAGCAAACTCCAAATAGACCTACATGGTTTTGCAGCGTTTGTCTCCCACCTACCACCTCTGCAACATCTAGCATTATATTTGTCGTCTTTACTCTAGTCATGATGGCCTTTCACTCCCTCTTACTACATTCCTTCATGCCTATCCATGCACTTGCAGTTCCTCTGCCTACAGTATGCTTCCCTATCCTCTGTCCTCTTCACATAGTAATTCCTAATTCTGAGCTGTTATCACTGCCCTAAGGAAGCATCCCTGCCTATACCACATTTCCCTGTTACAAGTGCTCGTAGCAGCATGTAACTTCATAATTCTTTCTCATTTGCAATTTAAACTTGTTGATCTAATTATTTTATTGATGTTTGTCTTTCCCACCAGACTACATGCTCCAAGAGGGTAGGAAACATGTCTTTTTTACTTGTTGTGTCTTTGGTGTTCAGTAAATGTTATTGGGTTATTAATGAATTAATACAAATGTCAGAAAAATAGGCAGTTTTTGAATTATAGATACACTGGGGTGAGGGCTTACCTTAATTGTTGTAATGGGAAAGAGTGTGTAGTTAACAAAATAAAATATGGGCACTAATTGAATTGGCCTCACTTAAATGAACCATATATGCTTGAAGTGTAAATAGATTCTTCCAAGTTACAGGAAGCATTTTAGTCTCTTTAAGTAGGTAGACATTCACATTTATATACTGCTTTGTTTTGTATACAATGTCTTTCCACAATGAAAAAGTCTGAAGTATGGGTATCGGGAGGTGTGGATTCTAGCCCTGTGTGGATTTGGGTAGGTCCTTATACTGGACAAGAGGGCTACACAGGATAATCGTGCAGTCCTCATCAAGCATGCACATTCTTTGCCTTTCATCACAAGTTTAAGATCCCAAACCAGAAGTTCCAAATCAGAGGTATATTATTTAGCCAATGTAGTGTTGCTGAAAAAAAATTATTTACTTCCATTATTGATGTAATTTCTTAACTGAAAAGCTAATACCTAGTTTTTGTTTTATTTTAATTAGGATTTTCTCTGGATATTATTCACGTTAATGAACAAGTATAGATGTAGATTGAGAATTCTTAACAAAAGCAGTTTTGATTTTTTTTTTAAAAAACCCCACAATTATTATTATTTTTGAGGTAAAATTCACGTACCATGAAGTTTTTACCTGTTTAAAGTGTACAGTTCGCTGGTTTTGGTATATTTACAAGGTTGTGTAGCCATCACCACTATCTAGGTCTAGAACATCTAGAACACTTTCATCACCTCAAAAATAAACCTAGAACCCATTAGCAGTCAGTCTCCATTCCCTCCACCCTTCAGCCTTTGTCCATCGATTTTTTTTTTTAATTGAAATTTGCTTTTTTGTTTGCAGAATCCGAGAAAACAGGGGCCTGAAACTCAAGGCAGTACCGCAGAATTAATTACAGGGCTCGTCCAACTGGTACCTCAGTCACACATGCCAGAGATTGCTCAGGAAGCAATGGAGGTAAGGGGAAAATGAATTCTAGGCTCTTGAAGGTAAAGTTGTAACTACGTACATTCCTTTTTTTAATCTATTCCTTTTAAATTTTTTCTTTAATTTTTATTTTATTAAAAAAATTTTTTTATCCAATTTTTAAAGGTTACTTTCCATTTACAGTTACTACAAAATATTACCTATATTCCCCATGTTATGCAATATATTCTTGAGCCCATCTTACACCCAATAGTTTGTACCTTCCACTCCCCAGCCCCTGTATTGCCTGCCCCCCAAACTCCCTCCCACTGGTAACCACTAGTTTGGGCTCTGTATCTGTGAGTTTGCTTCTTTTTTGTTATATTGACTAGTTTGTTAGATTTTTTAGATTCCACATATAAGTGATATCATATAGTATTTGTCTTTCTCTGTCTGACTTATTTCACTTAGCATAATGCCTGCCGAAGTCCATCCATGTTGCTGCAAATGGCAAAATTTCTTTCTTTTTTATGGCTGAGTAGTATTCTGTTGTATATATATGTATTCATTACCACATCTTCTTTATCCATTCATCTGTTGGATGAATGGACACTTAGGTTGTTTCCATATCTTGGCAGTTGTAAATAATGCTACTATAAACATTGGGGTGTATGTATCTTTTCTAATTAGTATTTTTGTTTTTTCCAATATGTACCCAGGAGTGGAATTACTGGTCATATGGTAGTTCTGTTTTTAGTTTTTTGAGAAAAAAACTGTTTTCCACAGTGGCTGCACCAGTTTACATCCCTGCCAACAATGTACAAGGGATCCCTTTTCTCCATATCCTCATCAACATTTGTTATTTGTGTTCTTTTGGTTTATTCTGACAGATGTGAGGTGATATCTCATTGTGGTTTTGATTTGCATTTCCCTGATGATTACTGATATTGAGTATCTTTTCATATGCCTGTTGGCCATCTATATGTTTCTTTGGAAAAATGTGTATTCAGTTCTTTTGCCCATTTTTAAAATCGGGTTCTTTGTTTTTTTGATGTTGAGTTGTATGAGCTGTTTATATATGTTGAATATTAATCTCTTATCAGTCATATAGTTTGCAAATATTTTCTCCCATTCAGTAGGCTGTTTTTGCATTTTGTCAATGGTTTCCTTTGTTGTGCAAAAGCTTTTAAGTTTAATTAGGTCCCATTTGTTTATTTTTGCTTTTATTTCCTTTGCTTCAGGAGACAGATCTAAAAAAATACTGCTACTATTTATATCAAAGAGTGTTCTGCTTGTTTTCCTCTAGAAGATTTATGGTTTCTGGCCTTATATTTAGGTCTTTAATCCATTTTGAGTTTATTTTTGTGTATGGTGTTAGAGAATGTTCTAATTTCATTCTTTGACATGTAGCTGTCCAGTTTCCCCAGCACCACTTATTTTCTTCCATTGTTTTTTTTTTAAAATTAATTAATTAACTTATTTTTGGCTGCATCGGGTCTTCGTTGCTGCGCGTGAGCTTTTCTCTAGTTGCAGTGAGCTGGGGCTTCTCTTCATTGCGGTGCGTGGGCTTCTCATTGTGGTGGCTTGTCTTGTTGCGGAGCATGGGCTCTAGGCACATGGGCTTTGGTAGTTGTGGCACATGGGCTCAGTAGTTGTGGCTCACAGGCTCTAGAGTGCAGGCTCAGTAGTTGTGGCTCACAGGCTTAGTTGCTCCCCAGCATGTGGGGTCTTCCTGGACCAGGGCTCAAACCCATGCCCCCTGCATTGGCAGACGGATTCTTAGCCACTGCGCCACCAGGGAAGGCCAGTATGGTCATTTTAACAGTATTGATTCTTCCAATCCAAGAACATGGTGTATCTTTCCATCTGTGTGTTGTCTTCAGTTTCTTTGATCAGTGTCTTATAGTTTTCGGAGTATAGGTCTTTTGCCTCCTTAAGTAGGTTTATTCCAGGGTATTTTATTTTATTTTATTTTTTTGATGCGATGGTAAATGGGAATTGTTTCCTTAATTTCTCATTCTGATAGTTTGTAGTTAGTGTATATAGACATGCAACAGATTTCTGTGTATTAATTTTGCATCCTGCAACTTTACTGAATTCATTGATGAGCTCTAATAGATTCTTGGTAGTGTCTTTAGGATTTTCTATGTATAGCGTCATGTCATCTGCAAACAGTGACAGTTTTACTTCTTCCTTTCCAATTTGTATTTCTTTTAGTTCTTTTTCTTCTCTGATTGCTGTGGCTAGGATTTCCAAAACTATGTCAAATAAAAGTGGCAAGAGTGGACATCCTTGTCTTGTTCCTGATCTTAGAAGGAAATGCTTTCAGCTTTTCACCATTGAGTATGATGTTAGCTGTGGGTTTGTCGCATATGGCCTTTATTATGTTGAGGTATGTTCCTTCTGTGCCCACTTTCTGGAGAGTTATTATCATAAATGGATGTTGAATTTTATCAAAAGCCTTTTCTGCATCTATTAAGATGATCATATGATTTTTATTCTTCAGTTTGATAATGTGGTGTATTACATTGATTGATTTGTGGATATTAAAAAAATCCTTGCGTCCTTGGGATAAATACCACTTGATCATGGTGTGTGATCTTTTAATGTATTGCTGAATTCATTTTGCTAATATTTGGTCGAGAATTTTTACATCTGTGTTCATCAATGATATTGGCCTGTAATTTTCTTTTTTGCCATAGCTTTGTCTCATTTTGGTATCAGGGTGATGGTGACCTCGTGGAATGAGTGAGGAAGCATCCCTTCCTGTGCAATGTTTTACAATAGTTTGAGAAGGATAGGTGTTAACTCTTCACTAAATGGTAAAATTCACCTGTGAAGCCATCTGGTCCTGAACTTTTGTTTGTTGAGAATTTTTTTTATTATTGATTCAGTTTCATTACTGGTAATTGGTCTGTTCATATTTTCTATATCTTCTTGATTTAGTCTTGGAGACTGTACATTTCTAGGAATTTGTTTTTTTCTCAGGTGTCCATTTTATTGGCATATAATTGTTCATAGTAATCTCTTATGATCATTTGTATTTCTGTGATATCAGTTGTAACTTTTCCTTTTTCATTTCTGATTTTATTCTTTTAGGCCCTCTCCCTTTTTTTCTTGATGAGGCTGGCTAAAGGTTTATCAATTTTGTTTATCTTTTCAAAGAACTGCTGTTAGCTTCATTAATCTTTTCTATTGCTTTTTAAGTCTCTGTTTCTCTTATTTCTGCTCTGATCTTTATGATTTTTCTTCTACTAACTTTGGGTTTTGTTTGTTCTTCTTTTTCTCGTCCCTTTAGGTGTAAGTTTAACTTGTTTATTTCAGATTTTTCTTGTTTCCTGAGCTAGGCTTCTTCTTAGAACTGAGGTAATCTTCTCTCTTAGAACTGCTTTTGCTGCATCTCATAGATTTTTGTGGATCGTTGTGTTTTCATTTTCATTTGTCTGCAGGTATCTTTATTTCCTCTTTGATTTCTTCAGTAGCCCATTGGTTGTTTAGTAGCATATTGTTTAGCCTGCATATGTTTGTGTTTTTTGTAGTTTGTTTCTTGTAGTTGGTGTCTAGTCTCATAGTGTTGTGGTTGGAAAAGATGCTTAATATGATTTCAGTTTTCCTAAATTTACTGAGACTTGTTTTGTGGCCTAACATGTGATCTATCCTGGAGAATGTTCCATGTACACTTGGAAAAGAGTGTATTCTGCCGCTTTTGGATGGAATGTTTTCTACGTATCTGTTAGTTGATATAGACTAACGTGTTGTTTAAGGCCAGTGTTTCGTTATTGGTTTTCCGTCTGGATGATCTGTCTGTTGATGTAAATGGTGTGTTAAAATCACCTACTATTATTATGTTACTGTCAGTTTCTCCCTTTATGTCTGCTAATATTTGCTTTATGTATTTAGGTGGTCCTATGTTGGATGATAAAAAGAGACATCTCATTATTGCAAAGGGTTCAATCCATCCAGAAAATAAAACTTTATATGAGTCTAACAACAAAGATTTAAAATATATAAAGCAAAAACATAAAATTTCTAAATATATAAAAACATGTAAAGTAAAAGGAGAGATAGACAAATACAGTTATAGTGGGATACTTGAGCATACCTTTCTCAGTGTCTGGTAGAATAAGCAAGCAAACGAATAGTAAGGGTAGAAGATCTGAACAACATGGTTATCAGATTTGACCTGTTTGACACTTACAGAGCACTGCATTCAATAAATGCATTTTCTTTTCAAGTACATGTGGAACATTTAGTATATCTTGAGCATAATGCAAGTCTCAACGAATTCTGAAGGATTGAAATTATCCAAAAAATTTTTTAT
The DNA here is from genome assembly GCF_964374135.1 of Grampus griseus. Taxonomy (NCBI): domain Eukaryota; kingdom Metazoa; phylum Chordata; class Mammalia; order Artiodactyla; family Delphinidae; genus Grampus; species Grampus griseus. Next base: position 54,522,629 of record NC_139014.1, read on the forward strand.
GACTACATTGAAATTAAGCTAGATAGCAGATAACAAAAAGGTTTATGAAAGATCAAATGACTATACAGTTGATGCTTGAACAACATGGGTTTGAACTGTGCAGGTCCAGTTGTATGCAGATTTTTTCAAAAAATATGTTGGAAAACTTTCTGAATATTTACGACAATTTGAAAAAACTTGCCAATGAATTGCTAACCTAGAAATACCAAAAAAAATAAGAAAAAGGTATGTCATGACATAAAATATATATGGATACCAGTCTATATTATCATTTTTTGGATCATTTATTTTATTACACTTTTTTACTTTTTTTAATTGAAATATAGTTGATTTACAATGTTGTGTTAATTTCTACTGTACAGCAAGGTAATTCAGTTATACATACGTTCTTTTTTTTAATATTCTTTTCTGTTATGTTTTAATCACAGAATATTGAATGTAGCTCCCTGTGCTATACAGTAAGACCTTGTTTATCCATATATTATCATTTATAAATCTATTATAAAAAGTTAAAATTTATCAAAACTTACACACACACTTACAGACTGTACATGGCATCTTTCACAGTCAAAATAAATATAAAAAAATGTACAGATGCAGTATTAAATCATAACTGCATAAAATCAACTGTAGTACATACTGTACTACTGTAATGATTTCATAACTGCATTTTGTTACTATTTTGGTGAGCTCAAGTGTCATGAGTATCCATTTAAAATGCTATGTGAGGCTCATAGTCTCTGCATGAGCAGTTAATCTCATCAGTAAATTGTGTATCAGTAAAAAGCGATCTCTTGTGGTTCTCATGTATTTTTCATCATTTTTAGTGCAGTAACATACCTTGAATAACACCATGTAACCCATATGAAGTGCCACTAGTGATGAACGCAGAAAGAAGTCATGACATTACAAGAAGTTGAATTGTTTGATATGTGCTATAGATTGTAGACAGCTGTGGTTGTCTGCCATTTCAAGATAAATGAATCCAACATAAGGACTGTTGGTTGGGGGGAGAATGGAAATTCATGAGGCTGTTGCTGCAGATACTCCGGGTGGCATGAAACCTTGCACTTTTTGTGAAATATCTTTTTATCTTGTATTGAAAAGGCAGCTTTTATGTGGGTGCAGGATTGCTATAAGAAAGGTATACCTATTGACTTCGAGAAAAAGTGAAGTCTTTATCTGACAATTTGAAGCAAAAGGAAAGTGAAGGATCTAAAAGCTGGAGAATTTAATGCCAGCAAAGGATGATTTGATACTTTTAGAAAGAGCTTTGGCTTTAAAAATGTCAAGGTAAAGGAGAAGCAGCTTCTGCTGACCAAGAGGCAGCAGATGAGTTCCCAGACGCCATTAAGAAAATCATTGAGGGGAAGGGATGTAAGCCTGAACAGGTTTATAATGCAGATGAAAGTGTGCTACTCTAGAAAAAAATGCCACAAAGGACATTTATTAGTAAGGAAGAGAAGCAAGCACCAGGATTTGTGCAAATGCAGTTAGGTTTATGATCAGAACTGCCCTTATTTATAAAGCTTCTAACTTCCAAGCCTTGAAAGGAAAAGATAGATACCAGTTGCTAGTCTTTTGGTTGTACATCTAGAAAGCCTGCACAGTGAGAACCCTTTTTCTGGATTAGTTGCATCAATGCTTTGTCACTGAAATGAGGAAGTACCTTGCCAGTAAGGGGCTACCTTTTAAAGTTCTTTTGATACTGGACTATGCCCCTGGCCACCCGGAACTCCATGAGTTTAACACTGAAGGTGTCAAAGTGGCCTGATTGCCCCAAACATGTCTCTAATTCAGCCTCTAGATCAGGGGTTCATAAGGACCTTTAAGGCTCATTACACTCGGTACCCTGTGAAAAGGATTGTCAACGCTATGGAAGAGAACCCAAATAGAGACAACATTATGAAAGTCTGGAAGGATTACACTATCGAAGATGCCATCATTGTTATAGAAAAAGCTGATTCATCTTGTAAACATGATGTAAACTTACAGTATTGATAAATACAGTACAGTACTATCGATCTTTTTTCTTTTTGATTTTTTAAAAACATTTTCTTTTTACTAGCTTTGTTGTAAGAATATAGTATATAATATATATGACATCCAAAATTTGTGTTGATTGACTATGGTATTGGTAAGGCTTCCAGTCAACAGTAGGCTATTAGTAGTTAAGTTTTTAGAGAGTCAGAAGTTATATGTGCATTTTTTACTGCATGGGGGGTCAACACCCCTAACCTCATTGTTCAAGGATCAAACTGTGCTTTGTTTTTACTCATATATCCTGCTCGTAAGAAAGTAAATTAGTACAACCATCATTAAAAATTGTTTTGCAATATATCTATAAAAGCTAAACATATGACTTAGCAATTCTCCTCCTAGGTATGTATCCAACAGAAATGTATATGTATGTTTACTAGAAGACACATACAAAAATATTAATAGCAGCATAATTTGTAGTAGGCAAAAACGCTGGAAACAACTCAAATATATCAACATTATCATTCCACTTATTAAAGCAATGCAAAAAGAACAAGCTACCACTAAGTACAAAGCATGGTTGAATCTCACATACATAATATTGAGTGAAAACAGCCAAACACAAAAGAGAACATGCTGTATGATTCCCTTTATTTATACAAAGTTCAGAAACAGGCAAAAATACCTATGGTGATAGAAGTCAGAACAGTGGCTACCTTTGTCAAGAGCTGATGACCGGAAGGGAATGTGAAAAAGGCTTCTGGGTGTTAATAATGTTGATCTGGGTAATGGTTATATGAGGTATATTCATTTGTGAAAATTCATTGAACTGTATATTTAAGATTTGCTACTTCATTATTTATCATGCCTTATTTTACCAAAAGTGTTTCAGCCTCATTGTTACACTCATTGCTTGTATTTGTGTACATTGCTGTTGGTTCTATAAAACAGTATATACTTTGCATTCTTTTTGGAAGGCTATTTGACAGTATTTAGCAGGAGCTATACAGATGTCCATTTTTCTGTCAAATAATTACATTCCTGTAATTTTTTAATCCTGTGAATATAAGTTAAAAGGAAAAAGTTACACACATATATGCTTACTGCTCTTATTTGTAATAGAACATTAGGAGAATTTTAAATATTCACTAGTAAGAGAATGTGTTAATATTCAATAACAAGAGAATGATATTTCAGTTTGGTGAACTGATTGACATATATACACTAGTATGTATAAAATGGATAACTAATAAGAACCTGCTGTATAAAAAAATAAAATAAAATTCAAAAAAAAATCCATTAAACCGTGCAGATCACAAAGCAATATGGAAAAATATTTATGAAATGTCAAAGGAGTATACTGTGTTTACAGTTTTGTTAAAATATATGTGGAAAACTTAAAAATGGAAAGGAACATGAAAAGGAAAACATTCATATTAAGGCAGAGGAAAGACTAACACATTTTCTTTGAATATTTCAAAAAAATGGTTTGTCAAACAAAAATGTTACAGAATTTGCCACTTTAAAGTGTCAGTAACTAAATTTTTGCACAATAGTAACAAAATTGAATGTTAATTTGTGCTGTTTTTCCTTGATATGAGAGGTATAACCTATATAATTTTTGAAGATTCTCACAGCGAATTGCAGTTTTCACTAAACATCTCAAAATAATTACAGTGAAAGTATTTGAAATAAGAAAATATAGGTCTGGTGTTTATATAATTTATAACTTTTGGAGTTACAAAGTTGAACAAGGTTAGAAATTGACTTATTTTTCCTAATGTGAGGCAGGTTATCATTGCAGCTGTATTTGCAGTTTATGCATTTAATTTGGTTTTAAGAGAAGAAATCAGATCTCATTATGTGTTCCAAACAGTGTTTCATTGGAATTTTAATAAAAGGCTTTAAAGAGGAGTAAAGAATCTCCAAATGTGCTGACCAAAGACTGAGGAGAATGTGCAGAGCTCAACAGTGTGCGTCTGGGGGAAACGTTGTGGAGCTGGAGTTAGGATAGGGCTGGTTTGAAGGAAGAGTCTAGTTTTACTCTTTATACCCTTGATGGCATTAATTTATTTAATAGTAGTGTTTTTTTTATATTAGTTGTGTATTCCTGTTAATGTTCTGTGAGCCAAATCCAATTTCAATTCTGTGGTCAATTGAGGTATTTTAGGATGAATAATCTGCTATGAAATACAAAATCTATTTTCCTCCCCCTCTCTCCTTTTTGAAAAATAATTTGTCCTGTCTGTTCCAAAAGAATTTGTGGCAAATAAGATAACTTCTACTTTATCTTATGGCCTAGAAGTAAAATTTTTTTTGTCAGACTTTATGGACTGACTTTATTTTTTATTTTTATTTTTATAATTATTTTTTTTTCTTATTAGTCAACCATTTTACACACATCAGTATATACATGTCAATCCCAGTCTGCCAGTTCATCACACCACAACCCGCACCCCACTCCACTTTCCCCACTTGGTGTCCATACGTTTGCTCTCTACTTCCGTGTCTCAATTTCTGCTCTGCAAACCGGTTCATCTGTACCATTTTCTAGGTTTCACATATATGCGTTAATACGATATTTGTTTTTCTCTTTCTGACTTACTTCACTCTGTATGACAGTCTCTAGATGCATCCACGTCTCTACAAATGACCCAATTTCGTTCCTTCTAATGGCTGAGTGATATTCCATTGTATATATGTACCACATCTTCTTTATCCATTCGTCTGTCGATGGGCATTTAGGTTGCTTCCATGACCTGGCAATTGTAAATAGTGCTGCAGTGAACACTGGGGTGCACGTGTCTTTTTGAATTATGCTTTTCTCTGGGTATATGCCCAGTAGTGGGATTGCTGGGTCATATGGTAGTTCTATTTTTAGTTTTTTAAGGAACCTCCATACTGTTCTCCATAGTGGCTGTATCAATTTACATTCCCACCAGCAGTGCAAGAGGGTTTCCTTTTCTCCACACCCTCTCCAACATGTGTTTGTAGATTTTCTGATGATGCCCATTCTAACTGGTGTGAGGTGGTGCTTCATTGTTGTTTTGATTTGCATTTCTCTAATAATTCGTGATGTTGAGCAGCTTTTCATGTGCCTCTTGGCCATCTATATGTCTTCTTTGGAGAAATGTCTATTTAGGTCTTCTGCCCATTTTTGGATTGGGTTGGTTGTTTTTTTTAATATTGAGCTGCATGAGCTGTTTATATATTTTAGAGATTAATCCTTTGTCCATTGATTTGTTTGCAAATATTTTCTCCCATTCTGAGGATTGTCTTTTTGTCTTGTTTGTGGTTTCCTTTGCTTTGCAAAAGCTTTTAAGTTTCATTAGGTCCCATTTGTTTATTTTTGTTCTTATGTCCATTACTCTAGGAGGTGGATCAAAAAAGATCTTGCTGTGATTTATGTCAAAGAGTGTTCTTCCTATGTTTTCCTCTAAGAGTTTTATAATGTCCGGTCTTACATTTAGGTCTCTAATCCATTTTGAGTTTATTTTTGTGTATGATGTTAGGGAGTGTTCTAATTTCATTCTTTTACATGTAGCTGTCCAGTTTTCCCAGCACCACTTATTGAAGAGACTGTCTTTTCTCCATTGTATATCCTCGCCTCCTTTGTCATAGATTAGTTGACCATAGGTGTGTGGGTTTATCTCTGGGCTTTCTGTCCTGTCCCATTGATCTATATTTCTGTTTTTGTGCCAGTACCATATTGTCTTGAGGTAAAATATTTTTGTGTGTATTAGTTTTGGAGAGATCTCCTTACTTGGGGATTATTTTTATTTTCTATAGAGTTCTTTGATACTTATTGAAATTATTTTGTTTGTGTCTTAAAGCACTTTTTACACATGTATATTGCTATTCTGAATTCATCAGTATATAACTTATGTGTATATGCCATTTAAAGTAAGACTGATAGGAATAAAGTAACTTCATTTTTTATATATATTATTATATATATATATAATACATATAATCCCCTAGAGGTTTTGGTTCTTCAGAGTTTTTCTGTTGTGCCCTATACTGTGTGTTGAGGCTACAATTAAGTAGCTCAATTAGTTAGCATCTGTAAAATAAATACTCCAGTGTTATGTTTACCAAAACTCTTTTGAATAAGTCTTCTCTTTCTCTTTTTTAAAAATTCAGGCTCTGTTGGTTCTTCATCAGTTAGATAGCATTGATTTGTGGAATCCTGATGCTCCTGTAGAAACATTTTGGGAAATCAGGTATATGCACTGTTATTTTTCAATTTAAAATTTTATTTTGTATTTTTTGTCTTTGAATATTAACTCTGTAGTACTTAGTTTATTATAAAACTTTATTCATTTATACCTCCAGAGGTTTTATGAGTTTGTATTTTATTTGACTTGAAATTATTAGATTATTTCTTGTTTTAACTGTAAGAACACTGTCACAGCAGTTTAGAAAATAAATTTTTAAGAATTGTGCTAAATTTCATTATCCAAACATAAGTACTGTTATTTGGTATGTTCTCTTCTATTTCGGAATTTTGTGTGGTTACAACTGTGTTTTAAATTGATTTTCACAGTTATAATCTTAGAGTATTAAAATTTTGTAATGTTAATAGTTTATTTCAGTTTTCTAAACTATGATCTTTCATACATTTTCGATAATACCAGTGTTTTTGGTGGATGAATTAATACAGAATATCTGCTTAGAAGGCAAAATATATATAAATTTTATAATTTATTTCCTTGGTTATATAAATTATTACCTTTCAGTGAGCACAGAGGTAACACATTGAGGAAAATGTAAGTGTGTAAGCCTCAAGTTTCGTCATTTTCTTATAGAAGTGGGTACACCAAGTCGCTTGGCAGCTGAGTTAAATCCTAGACTCTGAAGCAATGCTTTTTGATAGTAATGTAATGTGAACCACATATGTAATTTAAAATTTTCTAGTTGCCACGTTCAGAAGTAAAAAGAAACAGGTAAAATTAATTTTAATAGTATATTTTTTAACCCAGTATATATATAATAGTTTTCAACATGTAATTAATATAAAAGTTATTAAAAAGATATTTTACATTCTTTTTTAAATAAAGTCTTCAGAATTTGATATGTTTCATATTTACAGGACATCTTAGTTTAGACAAGCCATATTTCAAGTGCTCAGCAGCCGCATGTGGCTGGCTAGTGGCTGTTGTGTTGGACAGTGCAGCTCTAGAGTAGGAATAAGGAAGCTTTTTCTCTAAAGGGCCAGGTAGTCAATATTTTAGGCTTTGTGGGCCAGGTAGTGTCTTTTATAACTATTCAGTTCGGCTGTTGGGACATGAAAGCAGCCATAGACAATATGTAAATGAATGAGTGGGGTGTGACCGTGTTCCACTAAAACTTTATTTACGAAGGCAAATGATGGACTGGATTTGGCCTGCAGGCAGTCGTTTGCAGACCCCTGCTCTAGAGCATTAGGTTCACATACAGTCTGTGCTGTGCACCTGGTCTATAATTTTTTCTTGAGTCCTCTGCAAGGATGAGATGTATGGATAAAACAGCTGGAAGTTGGGAGAGTAGGGGGCTTAGAAGTACTTGCTTTTTTTTTTTTTTTTTTAACGTAGTCCGTATACGTACATCATTTGATGATCATGCTGTTAACATTTTGATAATCATTTCTCTAAAACAAATCCTGGAAAGGAAAATAAGCTTCTCTAGACTTTGTCCATTATTAGAGAATGCCATTCTTATGGACTGATTTTATCTGCATTATGTTGTTTGTTGACAATGCTGGTGACAGTGAACTTTGTTTCTGCAGCTCACAAATGCTTTTTTACATCTGCAAGAAATTAACTAGCCATCAAATGCTTAGTAGCACAGAAATTCTCAAATGGTTGCGGGAAATTTTGATCTGCAGGAATAAATTTCTTCTTAAAAATAAGGTAAGCAAAGTGACATCTTTCAAAATGGAAGAATATTTGGAATGGTAATGAGAAGACATTAAGGAAGTGTTTATTAGCCAAATTAAGTCCTAATTCAGCTCCTCTCTCCTACACTCTTCAAGGGAAATTTTGTGCAGAAGACAATGGCTGACAAATCAACTCTTTAAAAATTATTCTGAGCCTTTAGCCTTAAAGCCACAATCCTGATAAAGTCTAGTTGAGTTAATCCGGACTCTGTGGGGCAGTCCTAGGAGGAGTGGGGGCTGCTATAACCAAAGAAGATTGAGTAACAACATAGTCTATCTGTCCTCTCAAGTTCATACATAAGACTTGAATCCTATGGCTAAGCTAGCCCAGAGAATCTTATCTATCTGTATATGTAAAGAAGCTGAAGGGAAGAGATTGAGGGCCCTCAGTCTAGGTTTATTTATATTTCTGCGAGAAAGCTTTTACCTCTTGAAAATACCAGGAGTCTTCTTCCTTGGGGTTGAGTGAAAAGTTTTGATCCTGAACTATTGGAGTATGGTGAGAAGGTTTTGGGGGCTAGAGAAGAGCCTTAATTTTTTTTTAACATAAAGTTTCTGTAATTAGTCAATTAAAAAGTTCTTCTATTACAGCATAGTTTTAGGAGTACTTGATTCAGTGAATTTTTATCCATTTCTAGAATGGATAAAATCTATGAGAAATCTTTTTCTTTTTTTTTTTTTTTTTTTTTTTTTTTGCGGTACGCGGGCCTCTCACTGTTGTGGCCTCTCCCGTTGCGGAGCACAGGCTCCGGACGCGCAGGCTCAGCGGCCATGGCTCACTGGCCCAGCCGCTCCGCGGCATGTGGGATCTTCCCGGACTGGGGCACGAACCCGTGTCCCCTGCATCGGCAGGCGGACTCTCAACCACTGCGCCACCAGGGAAGCCCGAGAAATCTTAAATGTATCAAACGCGTATGCTTTTCAGTGTACCATGCAGCTTGTTAAATTTTCTTTGTTTAGAAATGGGCTAATGGTAAGTTGGATTTATTTATATCTGGCTTATCTTAGTGTGTTAATATAGTGGAATTTGGCATTATTCCAAAGATAAGGAACAAGATGTTTCATGTTTCATGCCCTTGCCTATGGTATAATTCTCCAGAGTACAAGCATTGGTAATCCAGTAATGAATCTGTAGTCTTCTGGTCAGTGAAGTCACTCTTATATATGGCTTATATACCAGTGTTAATTCTGGTCCAGAGGAACTTAATCTCAAAAGAGTCAACTTCCAGTTATCCTGACCATAGCACAGGATATAAGTCTTATGGGAGGCAATCGTAGTCGTTTTTAATTGACCGAGAAGTACATTATATCTTTCATGTGGTAGCTTTATGTTGTTGATGTTTTACTTGTGTCTCTGTTAAACCTAGAAACGTTAATTTACATTTCTAGAATCTGTTGATTCTCATGATTTGAAGAGTGGAAAACTGAGAGGAGTTTCAGAGATATTGAGGAAACATTATTTGTACTACTGGGTTTCTAGTGAATGTTTTTCAGTGTGAGGGGAACAGGAGATGGAAGGAGAGGTTTTCCAGGATAGTCTCAAACAGAAAGACAACTTATATTAAATATTTATTTCTCTTGGTTATCAGTACTTTGAAAAGGCTTATTTTTTCTTTCTAGCAGGCAGATAGAAGTTCCTGTCACTTTCTCTTCCTTTATGGAGTAGGATGTGATGTTCCTTCAAGTGGAAATACCAGTCAGGTGTCCATAGATCATGAAGAATTACTACGTACTTGTACTCCTGGAACCTCTCTCCGAAAGGGAAAAGGAAATTCATCCATGGTAAGGAGTTTCTTTTGTAGTTTTCTTGTATCATCATCTGTGCTCTGTATTTTTTTCGGAATGAACTTGGGTAAATTTCAACTAGGTAATATAGCATAGTGAAGAACTGCTTAGCTTGTAGTTCTATTACTGCTCTTTGTGGACCCTCAGGCAAGTTCCTAACATCTCTGTGATTCAGTTCCTTGACTTTAAAATGGGGATAATAATTATTTCTGCCCCAGAATTGTTGTGAGGATTAAATGAGATTATGTGTAAACAGCACTTGATTTTTTGACACTTATAAGCTTTAACTGATAACTATAATTATTATAACTCTCTATCCCATAAGAAAGACCATTCATACCCCAGAAGTTTAAAAGTTCTGTCAACTAAAAAGAGTACAGATTTACTGGGAACAAAAGCATGTTGCTTGATGTTATGCGTAAGTGTTCTCATGACTTCTGTGTCCATAATTCCCTTTAAAAATAAATCATAATACCAGTGAAAATTTCAAATTATTAGAGTTTCTTTTTCAGACCAAAGCTTTTTTTTAATCCATAATTTACAATATAATCTTCAGTTGAAGGAAAAAAAAACCAACTACTAAGCAGTGTGGTATTTACTCTTGTCTTACCTGCAGAATTTGCATTCATTTTGTAAATGAGGATTTCTCTATTTCGTGTTTTGGGAATATGTTATCCAGAGCCCAGTGTATCTTCTACAGTAATGTTTAGTTTTTATTCATGTCCTTAGTTAAGTCAGTTTTGCAGCATGATTATTTTATTTCTTCCCTCAGGGTGGATAGAATTTCATGTTACTTCCTCTTCCTTTGTCGTTTATGATTGACTGAGAAGTGTGTTATATTTTTCATTGAGTAGATTTGTGTTGTGCATGTTTTATTTGTGTTCATATTAGACTTAATCTACATTTCTGGGATCTGGAAAGGATACCTATTCTAGCTGAAATTGAACAGATAGTAGTATTGTGTTGGTACAAATAATCTGAGTTCTCATTCAGGTGAGATATTTTGAGGTTTGAAAATCCTATCATGGTTAAAGGGGAAAAGTTCTTGCGGGTTAGTGTATGCAGACATATCTGATACACAGCTTGTTGTATTATTGGGTTTTGTAAGTAAAATTACATAAGTTGCAAATACTTGCCTCCCACTCCTGACTCCCAGGATAGTGCAGCAGGGTACAGCGGAACCCCGCCAATATGCCGACAAGCCCAGACCAAACTAGAAGTGGCCCTGTACATGTTTCTGTGGAGCCCTGACACTGAAGCTGTTCTGGTTGCCATGTCCTGTTTTCGTCACCTCTGTGAGGAAGCGGATATCCGGTGTGGGGTGGATGAAGTGTCAGTGCACAACTTCTTGCCCAACTATAACACGTTCATGGAGTTTGCCTCTGTCAGCAATATGATGTCAACAGGTAAATCATGGGTAATGTTTTTTTCACTCAGTCTGCCTTGAATCACGTGACATCTGGTTGCTCTAGGAAAATAAGAATGTATCTAAGATTACTACTTTGTAAGTTTACAGGGCTAATTCAGATAGCTTACCTGAAATCCTTTTCTGCACAAGGTAAGGTGAAAGTAAATAGTATTTGAAATAAGCTGTTAATTTCTCACTGAGTTTTTAATATGCCATATACATTTGTTTAAAAACTGGCAGTATAAATTGCTTTCAGTTATAGATTATATAATTTACTCTGCCTGAACTGTATGTAGTGAAGTTTTAAAAACATTGGCACATGTTGTGAGTAAGTTTAGGTGGGAGTAGCTATTTTAGGCTGTGGACATTGTGGAGTCCCAGTTAAGTGCCCCTTTCCTGTGAGGCTGGTACAAGGAAGTGTTCAGCTTTATCATTTGAAGTATTCATTCCACTCCTCCTATTCTGCCTTTTGGGTTGGGCTTGCCAGGTTCTCTGTTGGCAAGCAGGGCTCTAAGTGCAGTAGGTTGATTTGTTGTTGTCTTTGCTTAGGAAGAGCAGCACTTCAGAAAAGAGTGATGGCATTACTACGGCGAATTGAGCATCCCACCGCAGGAAACACTGAGGTATGCCCTTGGCAACAGAAATATCCCTCTCAGGCCCCCACCCTCAATTTTAGAAGCCTGGTGTTATGCATATGTGACCAGGAATAGCTTTTGAAGCAAGTCTAAAATATGTGCATATTATAAGTAGGATATTATAATATGCACCAGGTTTGAGACCTGCCTATTACTGATTGATTTTTAGCTCTAGGTTTAAAGTTGCTTTCAAGCGGTAATTGCCTTCATTTCAGGCTTGGGAAGATACACATGCAAAGTGGGAACAAGCTACAAAACTAATCCTCAACTACCCAAAAGCCAAAATGGAAGATGGCCAGGTGAGTTTGTGAAGTTGATTTTGTCTATTGATTGATCTCCTAAACATATGTACTTTACTTCATCTTTTGTGAGTGACCTCTTAGTATAATAAGTATGTAGATGTCTTCAGACTGATATTTAGTTGTGGTTCATCTAAACCTGCACTAATATGGTAGCCACTAGTCAAATTAAAGTTTGATTTAAAATTAAAAACAATTAAAATTCAGTTTCTCTGTCATACAATAGCCACATGTGGAAGTTGACTACTCTATTGGACAGCATAGATATTAAATGTTTCCATCATTGCAGAAATATTGGACAGCTCTGAGCTAGAGATGATTTATGGTAGGACCATTTCTTTCCCCTCTTTTCTTTCTCTTTCTCCGTCAGAGTATTTCACAGAATTTTCAGGAAAGGAGCAACAAAGGTAGAGAAAAATAAATTAAAATTGAAACAATACATTTTACTATCTTATTAGGTATTCTAATTAAGGGATCTGGTGGCCAGAAGACTGAACCATAGATTAAATGAAGTTTTAAAATTTGGGCATTTCATTCATCAACTGTTATCATCTGTTACCCTGAACATTTACAATTGATATTTCTGTATGTTTGATTTGTAATGGCCATATTGTTCTCATTATTAGGTGTTTTAGAAAAACTCATTAGTCTCCCATTGTTTTTTTCTTGTCATGCTTTTTAGAACAAGAAAAAAAGTTATGTTTTTGTGAAGCAAAAATCTGTACCTAATATCATTATTGGGAGAGGGACACGTGGCTTTAAAATGAAAGCTTTTTTTTTTTGGTAGCTGTTTTGTTGAGATACAATTCACATACCATAAAATTCACCTGTTTAAAATGTGTGATTCAGTGGTTTTTAGTATATGCAGAGTTGTGCAGTCACCACCACAATTTAATAAAAACCCACACCCATTAGCTGTCATTCCCTAACCTTTCCCCGCACCTCTGCCGCCAGCCGTCAGCCCTAGGCCACCACTAAGCTACTTTCTGTGTGAGTAGACTTGCCAGTTCTGGACATTTCATATAAATGGAATCATGCAACATGTGGTCTTTAGTGACTGGTTTCTTTCACTTGGCATAATGTTTGCAAGGTTCATTCATGTAAATCAAAGCTTTTTAAAAGAAATTTGATATCCTGTGTTGATTATATTAGTCTATGATAAAAATATTTTAGTGGCTCTTTAAAAATGTATATGATAATCTTAAGTTTGGGTTTTTTTACTTAAAAAAATTTTTTTTGCATCTTTGCATAGTTTTTTTAAATAGAAGTATACATTCAGAAATATGTGTAAATCAAAGTGACAGTGCAAAATATTAGGAGGTGAACGTACCTGTGCAACCAGCACCCACATCAAGAAAGAAATCATTACCAGCATCCCAGAAGCTTTCATTGTGCCCCTTCTGGTCACTAATGACCAAGAGTAACCACTGTCCTGATTGAATGCAATCATTTTCTTGTTGTTAAACTTATATAAACAGAGCAATAGAAGTATACTTTAGTATCTGGCTTCTTTCACTTAACATAATGTTTGTGAGATTCAGCCACACTATTTCGTGCAGTTGTAGTTCATTTATTATTATTGCAATATATTATTTTGTTTAACAGTCCTCAATTTTTCTTTTCTATTCTTTTTTGGCATTGGATAGTTATACACCGACTAGTTACTTTGAATAGTGCTGCTCTGAACATTCTTGAACGTGTCTTTTGCTGACCTTATAGATGTATTTCTGTAAGGCCCACACTGAACAGTGGAATTGCTGGGTCACAGGGTATGCAGATGCGCATATGGGGAATATAAATGGATATAATCACGTTGAAAAACTGTTTGACAGTTTCACAAAAACTTGTAAAAGATAACTAACATTTTAAAGTGAACAGGCATAATATCTGTGGAAATGATCACATATCATCCAGCCATGGAAAGCATTCCTTTTAAAGAGTATATACAAAATGAGACAACTGATCCACTAACAGGGGTCTATTAGTGCTTTCTTATACCTGCACGAACAAGCAGTTTTTCTTTTGGGATTGTTCAAATTATAACCCTTTAAAGACCAAAAGTAGGAAATAAAATATTGTACATACTTTTTCTAATTCAACTAGATAAATATTTTGAAGCACTTAAATATTCAATAAAATTAGACATTTATATCAGGCCTGGGCAGAGCTACTCTGAAAATATATGATATGATATGATATGATATGATATAATATATTCAGTTATGTCAGAGAATGGGACAACATTATCAAAACAGTATAAGACAAGGGAAACTTGAAATTGTACCAGTGGAACAGAACTGAAAATCAAGAAACTTGTGGTAATCATTTGAGCCCCGATAAGAAGTATATAAATATATAGCAGAATTCAAACTAGACAACAAACACCAATCTAATTCTTTCTGCACTGTAAAAGTCAAGACACAAAAGATTCCCCAGATGAAAGGACAGTGTCATAATCAAAATGTTTATATTTCAGCTTCAGTTTAACGTCGCGTCACTTATTTAGCTTCTTTTATATTTACTGTGACACAGTTTAAGAACATTTAACTGTAATTTGAAACCACAGTAATCACCACTATGTTTCCAGAGTCAAGAAGAGAATAAGTATTACTATTACTCCTTTGTTTCTGTTGGAGATGATCTAATCAAGAAAAGTGCTGAAAAGTACTGATAAAAGCAAGACAATGATAAAATATTGGGTTGGCCAAAAAGTTCGTTGGGTTTTAAGGACATTTTTCATTTTCACCAAGAACTTTATTGAACAACATATTCATTAACCGAACGAACTTTTTGACCAACCCAATATGAACCCTGTAAGGGAAGTCTTTAAACCTAATATGAAAACCACAATTACTAAAAAATAGGTTGATAATGGTACGTTAAATGCTATGAATTCACCACACCTATTTGATAAGAATACGCAAAATGAACTTTGACTACTGCATAAAAAAATTTTTAATTCCTATTTGCCTGTTGTTTCCTATTTTCGAGGCAACCTTCAATAAATCTCATTCAGATCTATCTGTAAACCAACATACTAAGGAACGGAGAAGTTTCTCTGCTTCATTTATTAATCCTTCAGAAAGATTAACTGTATCATCATCTTGGACTGTATCCCACAACAAGGTGTTTCCTTTCTTGCAAACAATATCCAAATTAATGTCTTTCACAGAATTACTGTCGAATTGATGTTTATGAATTATAGGTTCTTGATTAAGATGTTCATGGTAAATAGATGCTACATTGGCAAGATGTTGTTAGAGATGAGATGGTAGCTCTGCCTGTGAAATGAATCTGAACTAGCTCCTCTTCACACCCAGATTCTTCACTATCGAAATCAGCCATATTTTTCTCTGATTTTGCACTGACCTGGGAGCTACGGCAACTGACATCATCTGTACTTAGCTTATCATCAGCCATATGCCCATCATGGTAGTGATGATGATGTGGTGGTGGTGGTAGTGATGCTGAATTTAGTGATGCTAAATTGCCGACAAGCAAATAATTCATTTCCAATCGTCTCCCAAGGAAGTCCCCAGTGCGTGTAATACTGCAAGATTCCTGAGATGCTTCTGCTATATGAGCAGCATTCATTTCCTCTGAAATATGTTCTGGGTCTTCAGCGTGTGAACAGGCATCCAGCATTTGTATTTGATTATCTACTGATGGCATCGGCTCAGGGTTAGAAAACAGGTCCTTTCCTGTTCCATTGCTTGCTGATGGGCCTTGGGAATCCTCTAAGCAAATGCCTGCTTGACTTTCTAACTTTCTGTACCAAAGATCCGTACCACAACTGCTTTTAAGAGGATTATGACCATGATCTGCATCTTCTTGAAGGGCTTCAAATCTGCAGTGTCTTCTGACTGTCCCTCATTACCAGAGCACTCAGCTGACTGGCTTGCATTAGTAGAATTCACCTCATTGCTAGATCCATTACTATTGCTTCCAGGACCACTGCTTCCATCTTCACCACTGTTGGCAGTTTTGTCAGAACTTCATTGCTTGGATTTCTTTGTGTCTGAAAGTTGCTATTGCATCTGTTTCGTTCTATGTGTAAGTTGCTCATCCATTTCAATATCACTGCCTCCATTCTGATGAGTTTCACTGTTACTGCTGCTTTGAGGACTAACTGCAGGTGACCAAGGTGATGGAGCTGGTCTTCTGAGCTCTTCTTCCTCTTTCTTATTTTCAATGGGAAGATTAATAAAGATGCCAAATAACTGTTTAGGTAGCTGAGCCTTAGCTGCTAATACATTATTCCATAATGCGTTAATTAACATCAATGCCAAGCATAATGTCTGTTCAGTACTTACACTTGGCTGAAGAGCTGAAACCAGATTAAGAAGATGTCTAAGTGGTACTGGATCCAAATTCTTGATGAATAAAGGAAATAAATCATGCATATACCAACTACAGTGTTTTCAGCTGTGCTGCAGCCCAAATGTAGTCAATATGCTAAGTACTCAGTCATCCTGCTGCTGCTAAAAAAAATTCAGTCACTTGACAGTGTTTGATAATCTCAGTATGAAATTCAGTCCATATATTTGCTCTACCACATTGTTGCTTATAAGCCAGTCTGCAAGTTCTTTTGCGATGGACTTTCTATGTCTGATGCTAGTGACTCATTATTACATATATCGTTGAAGGTGTGAAGTTGATTCATTATTTGACTGAGCCCAGTCAACCTCTTAGTCAAAATAGATCACGTAAAGGGCTTCCCTGGTGGCACAGTGGTTGAGAGTCCGCCTGCCGATGCAGGGGACACGGGTTCGTGCCCTGGTCCGGGAAGATCCCACATGCCGCGGAGCGGCTGGGCCCGTGAGCCATGGCCGCTGAGCCTGCGCGTCCGGAGCCTGTGCTCCACAACGGGAGAGGCCACAGCAGTGAGAGGCCCGCATACCGCAAAATAAACAAAGCATAGCATTGTATTCAATGGTTCTTTCCCTGTGGTACACTTTAAGTCATCCGTATTGTGAGCCCCGCTCGGTCTTAACTCCTGATCAGGGAACTTGCATAAATACCTGATAATGTAGGTCCTAAAAGAGATAATGTGCTACATGACAGCAGAGATATGTAGCCATATTCTAATACTAGATACAACTGTAGTAAATCCATGTGCTGTAAGAAATGGCAAAGTTTTAAGAGTCCCATATTCAAAGCAGTCATTCACGAGAGGTCATTTTCCCCATAAAACAGACGTACCTAATGAAACAAATGCAGTGGCACTTCCACATCATCCATTGTCCCTAATATGTTGCTTTCTTAGGTTGATACATCCTCTATAGTAAGGTGAGTATTATGCTTGCAAGCAGTTGGGAAATTGAATCTGAAAAATTTTTGCTACACATAGTAAGTTTTTCTTTCTCATCTCTATTCCATAAACTGAAAGGACCAGAACTCCTGGAAGATTCCTCCTCTGTCAGGTTACAAATTCTTGTAGAGTATTATTTTTTTCTATTGATTTTTAAATTTTTCTGTACTCCTTCATTACACTCTTTTCTACGTTCAGTGGTTCTTCCACTTGGTTACTCTCATCTTGCCATGTGGGAATCTATAAGATCTTCTGTAAGAGCTTATGGAAAAATCCGAATGAACTTTTTGGCTAACCCAATATGTTAATAGTAGTACAATGTTTACAAAGCTGATCCCAGAGCACTTCAACTTCAGCAATCACTAAGTTATTAAGTGCACACACTACTTGGTTAAAAATCTCCAAATGCTTATATTCCTTGAAGCAGCACAGATATGGCCTCTGTGTCCAGGAATTGATATAAGCAAATGTTTTGAAAGTATGTTCCTTCCTGAACTGCATTCCATCACCACCTTCTGTATCTGATACTGGATATACGTGTATCACTACCTTCAATTCTGTAACTTAAGACTCATCCATCCTCAAGCAGTAAGGTACCTTGATGTGACTAGAAATTACAGAGTGAAGACCTGAATTTTTTAAATGTAAAAAATGTTCTTTTGTCGTGGAAGAAATGTTGGATAAAAAGTAATTTGTCAAATCTCTCAACCAATTGAGGTTGAATTCATGCTTTCCATAAAAATTTTGTGTTTAGGCTGCTGAAAGCCTTCACAAGACCATCGTTAAGAGGCGAATGTCTCATGTGAGTGGAGGAGGATCCATAGATTTGTCTGACACAGACTCCCTACAAGAATGGATCAACATGACTGGCTTCCTTTGTGCCCTTGGGGGAGTATGCCTGCAGCAGAGAAGCAATTCTGGCCTGGCAACCTATAGCCCACCCATGGGCCCAGTCAGTGAACGCAAGGGTTCCATGATTTCAGTGATGTCCTCAGAGGGAAACGCAGATACACCTGTCAGCAAATTTATGGATCGATTGCTATCCTTAATGGTCTGTAACCATGAGAAAGTGGGACTTCAGATACGGACCAATGTTAAGGATCTGGTGGGTCTAGAATTGAGTCCTGCTCTTTATCCAATGCTCTTTAACAAACTGAAGAATACCATCAGCAAGTTTTTTGACTCCCAAGGGCAGGTAAAGTGTTCTCTTTTATTTTTCACCCTTCCCTGTGAATAGAGTGACTCATTTGAAATAATGAAGCCTTTTCCTTTTAGATTATTTAATTTCGATACTGGCGTGAATTTTCACTTATAATTTTAAAAAAATAGGTGAAAACGTTGCAAAAAGAAGAATCGTCTAATGTAGGAGTCAATTTGCTTTTTAGGGACTCTAGTGCATGGGCGTGCCTGGGGTTAACAATGTCTTGGGTGTGGATATGAGTGTCTGTGTGTATCTGTGTGCACATTTGGATATGTGCCCATGGTTGAATTTCTGCATGTGTATGACATTTAGATCAGGCAGCTTCATCTCTCTGTGGTCTGTCTGCTGTGCATTGATTCCCAAATCAATTCCCAATGTTTTGTTCTTCGTATAGGTTTTATTGACTGACACCAATACTCAGTTCGTGGAGCAAACCATAGCTATAATGAAGAACTTACTAGATAATCATACTGAAGGCAGCTCTGAACATCTGGGGCAAGCTAGCATTGAAACAATGATGTTAAATCTGGTCAGGTAAGCATTCTACTGAAGTGTAGCAGACTCATTGGTGTCGGTAGTTAGTAGTGAAATAATTTGCTATCCTTTTCTCTGTTGCACCCAAATTAGGGTGTAATAATAAGGTAATTAGAAGTTATATATGTTCTCATATAAACAAAATGAAAATCTTATAGTTCTTATGGTTACATGTGAAAGCATTTAGAAAATCTTCTCTTTTGTTTATATCGGATCTTTTTTTTTTAATGCTTCTGTGTCTAGATATGTTCGTGTGCTTGGGAATATGGTCCATGCAATTCAAATAAAAACGAAACTGTGTCAGTTAGTGGAGGTAATGATGGCAAGGAGAGACGACCTCTCATTTTGTCAAGAGATGAAATTTAGGTGAGTTCTCAAAAGAGCAAAGTTAAGTCTTGTAGATCTTATTATGTTAAGTGAAGTACAGAAAAGTAGTGTGCACCTGGTTATCATGGGAAGTGGGGAAGGTGAAAAAGGAGCATTTTATGTGTGTGTGGTTTTTTTTTCTCTTCACATCTTTTCAAATTTCCCAAACCTTTGTGCCCATGACAGTGCTCCCTTTTTCTAAAATTACACTACACTTGAGCCAAAAATTTGATTCTGTATCCAAATGGATACCATACCTAAGGGCTGATGTGGTGGATGGGTACCCAGGTTGCTCATGTTTGCGCCCTTCTCACTGTTAGATTTGTAATAGCAGTATCTCTTTTATGAAATTGTCATGTTGCTTGGGTGATTTGGAAAATTACTTGAACTATTAAAAATTCTTATATGACTAAAAGTGTATGTGTGGCTTTAAAAAAGCTGTGTCCTCTTTTCTTTTTCTCTGCCATTCTATAGGAATAAGATGGTAGAATACCTGACAGATTGGGTTATGGGAACATCAAACCAAGCAGCAGATGATGATGTCAAATGTCTTACAAGGTAAAAAAAAAAAAAAAAAGACCTTTAACTAAGTATCAGCAGGTTTACTCTAGGTGTTACTACTACTTCATTATAGTTTGTATACATATATTTTATGTGTATTGAAATTGTTTTTTGGGATATCAAGCTTTTGCATTTGAATTATATAAAGATACTAATCTTTATTATTTCTTTTTCTTTTTAACTAAAAGACTTTCAGTAAAAACAAATGTGAGAGAGTGTTATGTTTGGAAAGCTTGGGTTGTCTGTTTAGGGAGGATAGTCTACAGTTGGAAAATAAGGTATATAAAGCCTTAGATTGTTTTTAATTTTTGATTGGATAAAGATATTATTTGAGGAACTTAGTCGTTTTGAGTCTTTCTAAAATGTAATTGCTTAAGTTTGCTCTAATGATAAACACTTACTGTAATGTATCAGAAATATTTAAACATTATGTATTACACAAAAACCATTCACGTATATTTCTTTGGCCAGCCTTGGTTCCATAGTTTGTGCTTTTAATTTAAGGTAGTCATTTTGCCAAGATTACTTTGTAGAAAGTTATTATCACCCTCTCCCCAACTTGAAATGTCTTGGCATTCTGGGCTCTGCATATTAACTCAAATTATTTAGGTTTTCATAGTAATTTGTTTAATGAAATAGGTAGTTATTAAAGTTTGTATCTGTTAGGAGGAAGTTTATTTGAGGGGAAGGTGGAGTGGAAGAACCTGAAAGATTTGTGGTCTTTAAACTTTTTTTTCCTTCAGAGATTTGGACCAGGCAAGCATGGAAGCAGTAGTTTCACTCCTGGCTGGTCTTCCGCTGCAGCCTGAGGAAGGAGATGGTGTGGAATTGATGGAAGCCAAATCACAGTTATTTCTTAAGTAAATTTCAGTCACCAAAAATACAAAGCAAAAAACAAAGCCCCACACACAACAAAACAAAGTGTAACCAAAGTAGCAAATGATTGTATTTAGAAAATGGACCTCAGTTGCTTTGTTATTATGGCCATCAGCCGCTGTCTCACAAAATATAACATGTGTTTGAAGCAATATTATCCATGATACGGCTTGTATAGGAAGCCCTATACCAGAGCCACTCATGTGATGCACATGTGTTTTGTGGTTTAATTTTCTTTTCTTTCTACTGAACACTCTGTATTTTTTTTTCAGACACACACACACACACACACACACACACACACTGTATTTTATTTTTACAAGAGATAAATAAACTGACACCAAGCATTGTAAATGGATGACCACAACAAAAGCAACAATGATTGCAATTACCAAACATGAAACACACTCATACTATGTCATAATATTGACATTCAGTCCAGTAATCCAGTGTTTTGTGGTTTTTAAAGAAAATAATTTGATTGGTGAATTGTAAAAAATTTATTTATTTATTTATTTTTGGCTGCATTGGGTCTTCGTTGCTAGGCGTGGGCTTTTTCTCGTTGCAGCGGGCGGGGGCTTCTCTTGTTGCGGAGCACGGGCTCTGGGAGTGCGGGCTTCAGTAGTTGTGGCACGCGGGCTCAGTAGTTGTGGCTCGCAGGCTCTAGAGTGCAGGCTCTGCGGTATATGGGATCTTCCCGGATCAGGGCTCGAACCTGTGTCCCCTGCATTGGCAGGCGGATTCTTAACCACAGCGCCACCAGGGAAGTCCGATTGGTGAATTTTTATTGGTAGTAAAACCCAGATCACCTCCTTAAGTCATTTAAAATGTCATTGTCTAAACTGTTTGGACCAATAATTTTTATATTCTAAACATTAAAAGTGATGCATTTGCCAGGAAACACTGCATGTATTTGGTGTTTGTATTACGAAATATGTACTGAGCTTTGTCAGGATAAAATCATATTCAACACAAAACACTTCATAATGAGCCATGCTGGCTGATTACCCCAAGATTGGAGAGAAGCAGATACCCAGAGCCACTCATGTGATGCACATGTGATGGTTTCAGAATGTCTGATTCGCTGTCTGGTTGATGTGGCCTTCACTGGGTAAGGGTCAGTTTTTTTATTTCACAGGTATTTCACATTGTTTATGAACCTTTTGAACGACTGTAGTGAAGTTGAAGATGAAAATGCACAAACAGGTGGCAGGAAACGTGGCATGTCTCGGAGGCTGGCATCACTGAGGCACTGTACAGTCCTGGCAATGTCAAACTTACTCAATGCTAACGTGGACAGTGGCCTCATGCACTCCATCGGTGAGATAAAATGAAAGCTTCATTTAGAAATTTAAAACCTAGAGAACTGGCATGTAAGACAAGTGGAATTACTTCAGAAAGACCATGTTAGTAAATTTGCATCTGTCTGTCCATATCAGGTTTAGGTTATCACAAAGATCTTCAGACAAGAGCTACATTTATGGAAGTTCTGACAAAAATCCTTCAACAAGGCACAGAATTTGACACACTTGCAGAAACCGTGTTGGCAGATCGTTTTGAGAGACTGGTGGAGTTGGTCACAATGATGGGTGATCAAGGAGAGCTCCCAATAGCTATGGCTCTGGCCAATGTGGTCCCTTGTTCTCAGTGGGTAAGTTCATTGAGTAAGAGCAGAAGAACAGTGCCTGGCACATAGCAGATGCTTCAAAATTCATTCATTCAATGAATTTTTTTTTAATTGAAGTATAGTTGATTTACAGTGTTTCAGGTGTACAGCAAAGTGATTGAGTCATATATATATATTCTTTTTCAGATTCTTTTCCATTATAGGTTATTACAAGATACTGGATATAGTTCCCTGTGCTATACAGTAGGTCCTTGTTTATTTTCTATATAGTAGTGTGTATCAGTGAATTGAATTAATTGCTAAAACTTTTAGAGCTGGAAGAAACTTCAGATATTATTTGAGTGATTTTCAGCTGTGGAACGTGGTTGGCTCTTCTAGCCCTCACTAGATTTCTTAAATATGAGGATCTTATTTCACATATTTAAAGTAAAACTCAAACTCCTTACCTGACCCACTGAAAAATTCCATTTGAGCACTCATCAAAAGAAAATTAAAACCCCTGATGTGGTCTGGTGTCTTCATACATTAAATGAGATAATTAGGGTTAAATCTCATATTTAGTTGTCAGTAATGCTAGAACTAGAATTCAAGGCTTATGCCTGTTTACTATTGATATACCTCTAGTTCACAACTCTTTTTTTCTGTAATACGTTATATAATTTTTTAAAAATTTAACCACTCTTATTTGCATTTGAAATTGTGGCATTGCTTGTTTTAAATACAGAAGACATAATATGGCTATTTGCCGTCTGTTAATAAAAAATTTCCTAGAACCATGTCATTTTGGGTAACATGCTAAACATTTGAGAAAGCTTGTCCCTTTCCATGTTAAAAAGCTGTTTAGTTTATACTGTACTGAAAATGATTTCATTTCATTTTAGTAAATTATATCTAATTTATAATTATATCTATAATTGTATCTAATTATATCTAATCTGTTGTTGCCTGTAGATGTGTTTCTGCTTAAAAGCTGTAGGATCTTATTCTTCATACTTACAGTGAAACTCAAACTCTTTACCCTGGTCTACAAGGCTCTACCCAGCCTGGGTCCTGCCTCATCTCTGACATCATCTTATGCCATTTTCCTTCTTGTTCACCAGACTGAAACCACAGTGGCCATCAAACATGTTAGGCTTATTTCTACCCTTGAGCACCCTTGCTGCTGCTGCTGCCTAGAATACTTATTCCCTGGTCTTTTGTTATTCAAGTTTCAAGTCAGATATCACTTTCCTAGTGAGGTCTTTTCTGGCCATCCAATCAAAACCACACTCACAGTCATTTTATTCCATTCCTTGTTATATTTTCTTTGCAGCAGTTATTTACTATGTGAAATTATCTTGTTTATTTGATTGCTTGGTCTCCTTCCACCACAATGTGAGCTACATGAGAGCAGACTATGGTCTATGTTGTTTACTGCTGTAGTTCCAGGTCTTAAAGTACAACCTGGCATATAACAATGACTCAGTAAGTAATCGTTTAATGAATGAAGATGGAATCCTGCTTGTAGCTAGTGAGTTAGAAAAAGGAAATTGTTGAAATCCTCTTGAAGCCTAACATTAGTTCACAGATCTTCATATATTTTGAAAATGGAATTCTGAATTACCTTTTAGCACCTACCTATAATTAGCGCTAAAAATTATCAGTAATTTTTTCAATAAAATAGAATTAGTTAAGTCCAAGAGGCTTTAATCATTTTGTTTTCTTTCAGTAAATCATTTCTTATGTGTTTTATACTAAATGACTTTTTTTTACAGAAGGACTTTTATATTAGGCCAGATCTATTCGAACTGTATCTAAACAAAATACAAGATAACTTTAAAAATTTTAGTTCTGTTTTGTAAATTTAAATTCTGGTGCTTATATGAAAATTCAACTACCATTTATAAAGCCAGATACTTTTAAAAAATGCAAAAATACAAAACAACACTACTCTTCACAGATTTTTGTTGTTGTTGTTTTGGAAAATATAATTATTTTTACAAAAACTATTGTTTATGCTAACATGTTATGGATTTATGATGTTATTTTTATTATGTTATTCTTAAATTAAAATACTATAAAAAATAAATAAGTAAATTCTGGTGCTTAAAGTTTTCAGAATTTTGCAGGGGAGGGATTAGAGTGGAAAAAACTAGCACAACAGTCTAAAAATAGTTTTATTTTGTAACTGAATTATCTCTCGTAATTACACTTGGCTTTAAAATGGAGGATAGAATTTTTATATCTAGTCAATTATGTATTATGTAACTGTAGGAAGTATAGCAGCGTATTGGGTCGTATTTGGCTTCAGTTATCTGTGGTTAGGATTGTTAAATTTTTTCCTTTATTCGAATAACAGATTATAATAATCCTGGGACCAGACAAGAATTAGAGGAGCTACAGGCCATGATCCTGGCTTTGTTGACACTGATTGAAGTTTGGGCCATCTTATTATGGCTACCCCTGTTCTCTCTAAATCTCTTCCCAAGATGTATGGTTAAACAGTGATTTACTATCACGTTCATTTTTCTTGAATGTACCAAAAGATACTTTACTGTGGGGAATTATGAGGCTTACCGTTTAGGACCTAGATGGGAATTAGCCACTCATCCCCACTTTGTATGTAAATCTGGCTAATCTTTGGGTTCTGAATGCACAGCCTAGGTCTTTTTCCTGACTTGCTGCAAATCCTGTAGTTTTTCCATTTTTGTTGTTTCTTGCCTAGCCGTGTTCAGCGTTCACTGAGTTTCCCTCACCATATGAGAAGAGAGTAGAGCTCTGTGGTCACCGAAGTCTTATTTGCCCTCATTGATTTTCTAAGAAAATGATCTGTGCATATCAAATTCTTTGCCATCATCTTCTATTTCTGTTTTCTTTCATTTTGTCATAGAATTTGAACTGAATCCTGGATTTTTTTGTCTTCTGGTAAACCCTTGACCTCTCTTACCTTTTATCATTTAATCCTTAGAGTTAGCAGCTACTGTAGGTGTATAGAAATAGTCATCTGTCATAGACAGATATACACAGATAAATCCCAGGGGAAAACTTAATCAGTCACCATATACCTCAGTTCAGCAGGTGGTTGTCAGCTTTGAATTTGCCTTTCAGTTTCCTGCTTAAGGAAAAATGGAACTGTTGACACTGACACAATTTTATTTTGTTCTCAGGATGAACTAGCTCGAGTTCTAGTGACTCTATTTGACTCTCGGCATTTACTCTACCAACTGCTCTGGAACATGTTTTCTAAGGAAGTAGAATTGGCAGACTCCATGCAGACTCTTTTCCGAGGCAACAGCTTGGCCAGTAAAATAATGACCTTCTGTTTCAAGGTTTGTATCCATTTATCTTTTTTTTTTTTTTTGGTGCGGAGATATGCCAAACAGTGATTATGTACAGAGCAGAATGTCTTCTTTAATGCAAGATATTTGGAGCAGGCATAATAAATTCCTACTTGTGTATTTCTTTAGGTATATGGTGCTACCTACCTACAGAAACTCCTGGATCCTTTATTACGGATTGTGATCACATCCTCTGATTGGCAGCATGTTAGCTTTGAAGTAGATCCTACCAGGTGTGTCATCCTCTCATCTGCAACAGCTCTCCATTTTTTCATTTCCACTGCATGAGGCAAGGCCCTCATAATTTCTCCCCTTGATTCTTAAGATTAGTCTTTAATTATAAAAGTTACACACAAATACATTTTTCTTTTCTTTTTTTTTAAAAAAATATTTATTTATTTGGTTGCGCTGGGTCTTAGTTGCAGCAGGCAGGCTCCCTAGTTGCAGCTCGCAGGCTCCTTAGTTGTGGCATGTATGTGGGATCTAGTTCCGTGACCAGGGATCAAACCCGGGCCCCGACCCTGGGAGCACAGAGTCCCAACCACTGCACAACCAGGGAAGTCCCTCAAATACATTTTTCTTAAAGAAAGTTACAAATAACATTAAAGGTATCTTTGACTGTCACCTCTAGAGACATAGTACTGTTACTAGTTAGGCCGTTCTTCTGTCCTTTTTTCAATTCATTTGCATATACATATTTCTAGTGGTAGAAACTATATTATAATATGAGCACTTAATATAAATGGTAAGATATTATCAATATATACATGGTTTTGCAACTTTTTTTTTTAACATAACCCTGTGTCTTAGATCATTCTTTGTCAGTATAGAAAGGTAATGAATCGGATTCTTTTTAACTGCTGCATAATATTTTGTGGTTTGGCAATATCATAATTTATTTAGCCAATGCCATATCGATCCCATTGACTTTTAAAATAATTAATTAATATTTGGCTGCATTGGGTTTTTGTTGCTCCATGCGGGCTTTCTCTGGCTGTGGCGAGCAGGGGCTACTCTTTGTTGCGGCGCGCGGGCTCTAGGCGTGCAAGCTTCAGTGGTTGCGGCACGTGGGCTTAGTTGCTCCACGGCATGCGGGATCTTCCCGGACCAGGGCTTGAACCCGTGTTCCCTGCATTGGCAGGCAGATTCATAATCACCGTGCTACCTGGGAAATTCCAATCCCATTGACTTTGGTAGTAGCTTTCTAATTATTGTCCTAGCATTATCTTTTTATTTGCAGATCATTTACTGCAGGAATTATTCTGAAACCTAAAATTTTTTGTCACTTTTTTCTTGGAAACCATCAGTTGTTCCCCATTGACTGCAAGAAAAAAACTCATCTGACTATAATCCACATCACTACTTGTCATTCTTTCATGTGTTCTCTGTACTTTAACTCCAGTGAAATATGCGCATGTTGTACATTTTTAAAGTGGCTTGACAACATGGGGTTCATTGGGATTAGAGTTGCTTAATAAGTAATACCCATTTCCCCCCCACCAAGTTCAAAACCAAAAGGGCAGAGGGAGGGGAGGGATGGGAGTGAAGCACCCAGGAATCAGCTATCTCCTTTATTTCTGATAAAAATGATTAAAGAGTGGGGCTTTAGATCCTGTGGGCATGTAGCATAGGCTTGCTAATACATCACTTTGAATTAGAATCATCTTCCCCATCCCTTGCACAGCTGGGTAAACTACAGGCTTCCATCACAGGGGC
Source organism: Grampus griseus (assembly GCF_964374135.1). Taxonomy (NCBI): domain Eukaryota; kingdom Metazoa; phylum Chordata; class Mammalia; order Artiodactyla; family Delphinidae; genus Grampus; species Grampus griseus. Next base: position 54,550,162 of record NC_139014.1, read on the forward strand.
TGGCAAGCTTTTTATCACAAGTGGAGAGAAGACCAGATTATATCTTTTCTGTAGGCAGACATATCTAGAATGGAGAGGATGGCACTGAACTGAGCATGCTTGACTCTGTTTTTTTTTAATCTATCTCGCTCTTCCTCCTATAATGTGGATTGACTTAGGAGAAGGGAAAGAGGCCAAGGGGTAATGTAAGGTGCAGTTTAAAAACCACCATCTCCATGAAGCTTTCTACCTGTCCCCATGGTATCTGGCTTATAGTTGGCATTTCATAAATATTTGTTGAATGAAATTTTTAACACTTATGCTTGCTTTTGCTAAGCCACATCTCTTGTCTTTCAGTTAGGACCTTAACATTATTTTATTTTTTATTTTCAAGTTCAGAGCTTCTTGATGGTTTCTCTTCCTAAAAATTTTATTTGGCAACTTCGTATCAGTTGATATTTTTGGCTCTGCCTTTGCTGAAGTATCAACGGTAAAATCTAATCAGAACTCTGGCACCTAAATTAACCAGTTATTGTTAAAATGGTTAAAAAGTTGTAGTTTAAACTTAAAAGCGACATTCTTTTAATGTCATCTTGTATTTTGTTACCATTTAGCAATTTCACTTTCTAAAGGGTAAAAATTACTTAGAGAGTGAACTACTGCCTGAAAGAAATCTACTGTACTAAAGTACTTTGGCACAGAGAAGGGAACTAGATGACAAGCTACCTATATTCAGGTTACTTAAAATCAAGTTGACATCTTTTCTGACATGTAGAGAGGGCTTGGAAGTTGACACTGCTATGTTCATAACAAGAAAAAGCTGAAAACAGAAAATCAGCAACTCTTCTTAAATTCATCAGAGAATTGAAGGGCACCCCCCCCCCAAAAAAAGGGAAAAAACTGGCGTGACAGCCAAATTCAGAGAATCCCAGCTTACAGGGAGAAACAGCTGCTGGAGTCAGTAACTGGTAGGAACACTTAGGCTGTAATTGATAACTTGCTGGAGGTTGAGTGTGGATTAGCTTGAGAATGAAAGCTCCTGGGGGCCCTGTGTCAGGGGGACCCCCACACTTCTGTGAGTTTGACCTCTAGAAACCCTACCAGGTTCTCATGGTGAAGGTGGAAGAAAAGTCCCCTTGTGCTCTGGCAGGGGAAGGGGAAAAGTAACCATTTTGTAATATGCCCATAGTGTTCTGTTCTCCCTTACAAAGGCCTGCCTTTAAGGATTGCTACCAGAGCCTTATCTGACCTGGAGGATGGGCAGTTACCCAACTTCAGCCTCCTCTAGCCTTCCTGACTCACATAAGGGGAGAAAAAAGGCTAAGAAATTCTTCTGAAGGTCACAACCCAGCCACTCTGGCCCAGTAAAACGGTGGAGATATAAGCATAAGATTATAGATTGCTTCCCCTCCCCAGTACCTCACTACTACATCAACAGGACTCCAGTGTATTAAAAGTGGGTTACAGCAGAGAGCTTCAACACAGAGACTCTAAGAAGGAATTCCTAGGGAAAACTAGGGAATCCCAGACAACTAGGTAGACAAAAACAAGGACACCGGAAGAAATTGACACCTATAGCTATAGCAAACATTAAGCACAACCTAAGTCCTAGCCAGATTAACATAAAACCTTACACTAAAGACCTCTTTGTTTCTGTTCCTGCTACCCATTATGTCTTGGGTCTTTCAACAAAAAAATTACAAAGCATGCTAAAAAGCAATAAAAATTACAGTCTCAAGAGACAAAGCAAGCATCAGAACTAGACTCAGGTGTGACAGATTTTGGAATTATCAGACAAGGATTAAAATAACTACAATTAATATGTTAAGGGCTCTATGGAAAAAAGTGGACAACATGCAACAACCGGTGGGTGATTTAAACAGAGATGGAAACTCTAAGAAAGAATCAAAAGGAAATGCTAGAAATCAAAAACATTGTAACAGAAAGGAAAAATGCCTTTGGATGGGCTTATCAGTAGACTGGACACAAATGAGAAAAGAATTAGTGAACTTGAAGATATGTCAATAGACATTTCCAAAACTGAAATGCAAAGAAAAAGAAAAACTAAATGAAAAAGTGCATCTTCTCAGAATGTGTGGGATGTAGTGAAATGTAGTATTTACAGCATTAAATGCATATATTAGAAAAGAAGAAAGATCTAAAATGAATGGCCTAAACTTTCACCTTAGAAAATTAGAGAAAGTTCAGTATAAACCTAAAGCAAGCAGAAGGAAAGAGATAAAAATTAGAAATCAATGAAATTAAAAACAAGAAAACAATAGGAGACAAAAACAAAAGCTGATTGAAAATCAGAGGGAAAAATTTTTATACACACAAACACTTAAATAATTGAACACAAAGCTTCATTATAGATCAGAATTAATGGAATAGCCAATAAGTTATCATTGGCATGTGGGAGGCGTGAGGGATAGATGTATTAGAGGGACATCTGAAACAGACCAGCAGCACACCTGCTGCTGTGTTGACTCATTAAGAAAAAGTTCCCACAAAGTAGACAAGAACTGTCAAGGTTTCTAGGAATCTCTTCTAGCCCTGTTAAATATATTGTTAATATTTTCTTTCATACGCAAAGCTTCTATGCCCTCCATATCTCAGATTTGAGTTACTATTGTAGCTTCTTAAGTGATCTCCCTTCATAAAGCCCCCATATTTAGACCAGTCTCTTTTTAGTTCCCCATATATCCCAAGTTCATTTTCTGCCTCTGACTTCCCGGCAACCAGTTGCCATGTGAATTAATCGTGTCTGTCTCTGGTTTGCTATTTTGTCTTTTATATCCTTGAATAATTGTACTCATTACTTAGTGTGTACTTCTCTCTGCTCTTTGAGAGGTTCAGAGGCCAATTATTGTTGAATCCTCAGCACCTGGCATTAAGATGGCAAATAGTAGATGCATGACAAATGTTTATCAGATTGAACTGTGTGCTTGTCCTGCCTTCTTCTTTCTGAAATGCCCTTACTTCTTTTTGCCTGTGCAGATTCTTTCCCTCCTTTAGAACTCATCTAGTCCGTGAAATCTTTCCTGCCTGTCATCTACATTAATTTCCAAACTCTTACTGTATCCATATGCTGCACCACATGGTGAGCTGAAGGAATCTGGAGTGTCCCAAACTTTTATGTAATATGTAAATTAGGATAGAAAGAAAATTACTAGTTAAGAGGTTGAAAACAAGTATTTATTCAATAATTGTTTTGGTAAGGTACTATGCTAGTTTTTAAGGGGTCAAAGATGAATACATCCTTCAAGGATCTTACAGTTCAGTAGGGGAGATAAGACATATAACAAGTAGTTAAGTAGTGACTTTCATAGGGAATGTGTTTTGAGAGTTCGGTTGGGCAGCTCAAGTAAAGGTTTGTGGATTTGAGAGCCACTGGGTAAAATTTAAACCCCATAAAGTAGGCATTGTAATTATTCCTGTCTTATTGATGGAAAAAATGAGGCTCAGAGAAGTTAAGTATCTTGACCAAGGTCATAATGGTCAATAAGTGGTAAAGCTGAAATTTAAACCTAGTGAGTCTGCCTTCTGAATATCTGCTTTTAATCACAGCACCAAGACTTTAGAATCATACAGAAGAGGGGCTTCCCTGGCGGTCCAGTGGTTAAGACTCCGTGCTTCTACTGCAGGGGGCACGGGTTCAATCCCTGGTCAGGGAACTAAGATCCTGCATGCTGTGCAGCACGGCCAAATAAATAAATAAATACCTTAAAACAAAAAGAATCATACAGAAGAATTAGCAACAATAATTGAATGTGGGGAATAATGGAGTACTGCAGGCAAAGACGACATCAGAGGTCACCTGAATGACGTGATTGAAACAGTGATGGTGCCGTTGACAACATGGGGAACACAGGATGAGACATACAAGTAGGAGGAAAAAAATCAGCTGATTTTGAACAAACTGAGTTTTAGGTACTGGCAAGAGGGACACCTAGCAGTTAGAGATATTAAACTGGATATGAAGGGCAGTTGAAAATAGGGCCTGAATGGCCACAAAATATTGAAAGCATGTCTAACTTTACTGAAGTCATGGAAATAAAAGTTAAAAATGTGAGATGCACTCTCCTACCTACTAGATGGACAAAAAATAAAATCATATACTAAATTTGTGAAAATATAGAGGGAGAAGAATTTTTATACACAGTTCTCAAAATTGCCTTTTTTATAGTTGGTTTGTTTAAATCAGGTTCCCAACAAAGTCCAAATGTTGCATTTGGCTGAATGTCTCTTAAGGAGTCTCTTTTAAGGAGTATGTCTGTCTGTTTGTTTGTTTTTAATTGGTTTTGCTTTTTTTCTTTTTCTTCTCGGTAGGTTAGAACAGTCAGAGAGCCTTGAGGAAAACCAGCGAAACCTCCTTCAGATGACCGAAAAGTTCTTCCATGCCATCATCAGTTCCTCCTCCGAATTTCCCCCTCAGCTACGAAGTGTGTGCCACTGTTTGTACCAGGTATGCTTAAGGTTAGAGATTACCATTATTAATCCACAGCTAAATTTTAAAAAATGCTTTACCAAAGAGGGATTTAGCTGCTAATAGTGTGTGGTTGATAATACTGAATCAATTTGGATGAATAATACATTAAGAATTGTTTAAATTGGCTTTAAAAATATAAAGTAGTTTAAGGGGGTACTTTAAAAATAATAAATTTTCCTTGCGTTGAGAACAAGCTTAAAATGCACCAAATCTACTGGGTATAATAGATGTGATTGAAATGAGATATATTATGGAATTTTTGTTGTTGTTTTTATCTTGTACCTAAATTACTCATAGGGTCTTTCACATATGAGGCTGGTCTACTCCTTGTTTTTTGTGTTGTGAAATGCTTGATCCATAATTTTGATTTTTTATTAAGTTCTATTGTGTTTGTGTCAGGTTTTCCCAGGACAGGCTGATGTTTTATTTTATGTAGAATGCTACTTATAAAATATATTGCATCATCATTCATGTCAAATTATTAGACTTTCCAACACTAGAACTGCAAGCAATGCTTCTGAGTTCAGATGTCCACAGTCACCCCCTACTTGCTAAGGAAATTGCATCTGTGTTCTTTTATGGCTTCCACTGTGTTTTTGATCGGCATATGCAGTTTCAGAAATGATTTAATCACTCCAAGGGAGATTAGTACAAATCCACATTAGCCTGTTAAAACTGTGATTCTGGAAGAAACATTAGTGGGCCTGGAGTTTGGGACAGGGGCAGGTACAGGGGAAAAAATTTATGTTTTTATCAAAACCCATGCCTTTTGTGTCTTTTTCTTTGCAGAGTTATCCCCAGCCATTTGTTTTTTAGCACAGGGCTTTGGTTGCTTAGAGACATTAGCAAGATCAGTGAAATTGTCATTTAAAAAAGCTGTTTCAGGCTGCTCTTTGTGAATTTTTCCCCCGTTGCTATTTATAAAGATGTATCTGCTGTATCTATAAAAAAATGTTTCATCATGTTTGTAGATGATGAAGCATACTTAGCATTAAAACTCTCTTAATTTAATTTATCATGACTTTTCCTGCCTTTTCAAAATAGCTCAAGGAAGCTTAGGAGAGCCCCACATAATTTTTTCAGCTAGTTAAATCTGAGACCAGAGGGTGGTTTAGTTATAATATGAAATCTAATACAGTAAGTAATAGCTTAAGTCTGGGCATTATTCAGGTTTCTCTTTAAATCCAATTCAGTCCTTTCTGTTTATAAAACTCGGCAGATAAGAAATGGTGAGCACCTATTAAAAATAGTCTGGACCAACTTCTTGGTTGGCCTAATAGTAACTGTTTTCAGAGAGCAAATGAATTTCTCAAGTGGCAGTAGCTTTGACTTTAGCTGGTTAGAAGTGAACGGGTCCTAACCACCTGGTTACATATATGGTCTCTAGTAGATTTTAGTAGAAATTCTTCATGTGGTTGTCTCCCTAAAAGAAAACAATTTTTGTATCATCAGCAAACTTGGAGTCCCATTTGATAAGGAAAAAGGAACTAAGTGCTTGGCACTTAGTAAGTACTTAGAAAATATTTAATGAAGGAATAAATAACCCCATTTCTCCCACCCAAGTAAACAAGATTCTTGTCAGCTTTCATAGTTAGGAAGGGAGGGAAGTGAAAATGATGCAGAAAATAATGCTAGTTGATAATTGGTGGCTTATTAACCACTATGTGTTGTGCTTTTTAAAACATTCCATAATACAATATCCCATATTACAACAGACCTGAATTATTGTATTAAAATTTCACATACAATTATTCCCTTTAATAATATTATTTAAATGTTAGTGCATTTTGGGGACGTATTGGATAAACTTATTGTTGGAATGTACAATACTATAGAGGAAATATATGCTATGTTATTTATAAATAAAAGTTTGTTTTTTAATAAGTGACTGATTATAGGAAATTTTACATTTACTAATTAAAAATGAAAAACAAATAAACTTTGATCTCAAGATATTCTTTCATTGAGTCTCTTTCCAAATGTAGTTTTTCCCTTAGTTTGCTCTTTTATTTTTATTCATCTTCCCTCTTCTGGCTTTTCCTTGCCCTTTTGACTTTGGAAATAACATAATGGTCCATTTGTACTTTTATGTTGTGCTGTGAGGGATAGTAGTCGATTGTTTTTTTCCCTCTAGTAAATATGTCTCCTGCTTTGGAACCTACTGGGGAAGATTTGAAAGCTGAGTATATTGCTAGCTAATAAATTTCTCTGAGCTTTAGGTCTTGAGTTAGTACTTTTGACTGTTAAGCCTTTTTAAAATCATGGTTTAACCATGTCTTTCATTTTATATGCCTCCTTACTTAGTGGACTGGGTTAAGATTATATAGGAATAGCCAACTGTGAACATGTGTTAGATTTATAACTGAGACATTTTCTCATGTATTTATTTCCACTTTTCCTCCTGATAGTTTTGGAATAATGAGAAAATAATTCCCAGATTGGATATTCTCCTAAGTTGTGGTGAGAGAATTCTGAGAAAGAGCTAAATATGATTCTAAATAAATGTCGTCTTTTCCTAGCAAATGTGCTTCTCCAAACAGAAGTCGTTTACACAAAAATTTTAAGGCTATAATTGATGGTTATATACCGTAATTGAAAATAAAAAGTGTATAAAACTGCATTTTGGGGATAAATTGGGTTACTAGTGCTTTTGTATATAGTCTAAAGTTTGAATCAAAGCTCCTTGAGGAAAGGACCATGTCTTCTTATTTTATTGCTTTCTTCCAGTGCTTAGAATGGTATCTAGCAAGTAGGTGCACAGTAACTACTTGGATGGATGGATGGATGGATGGATGAACAAATATCAAACTAATGCCAAGTTATTATGGGTTATGGTGTTGAATGCACAGAATTTTTAGAATAAAATGCCATGTATGGTGGATTAAAGAATTCTAATTTGTTTTCAAGATATTTTAAAAATAATTATTGTGCCTAGTCTAGTCCAATCAGGAGTCTTTTAATTTTAACAGAGCTCTTTGGCCTAGAAGGAGCTCGGAGAGATGAAACCAATATGTCTCTGTGGGTTTTGGGGTTTGTGTGTGTGTGTGTGTGTGTGTGTGTATGTGTGTGTGTGTGTTTTGGAGACATTCTGATAAATGGTCAAATCTGTGAAAAATTTTAAGCAGGCTTACAGTTTTATTCTGTAATTTTCTCTGCAGTTTCTTCACTTTAATATTAATGCTTATTTCTAGTTGAGCTGATAACATTCTTTTCCCAAACGTTGCAGAGCTTTTAACCTCCTCTGATTAGAACTTTTTCAGGAAGTAGCCTGCAAACAAAAATAAGTGAAATTGTAAGAGTAATCTTTCTTAAAGAGAGAGAGACTAGCTCAGAATCTCTAAAGTGTATTTTTCTATTATATTTAGCCATTTAATGTTTATTTTTTTAATCAGTAGGATAGGAATTCAATGCCAGCTATTGGAAAAAGAACTTTTTAAGTCAATTGAAGGATACACAGAGAAGTATATATAAATATATGTATCAAGAAAAAATTATGTAGACGCATAGAAGTGTTTTTAGAGTATGATCTATTTGTAATGAACATCTTATATAAAATTTATCAAAAGCTAGGATTTAACTGAAATGTAAATATTAAATATCCTCACATTCACTTGAGGAGAGCTTTTCTGCGATTTATAGCCAGAAATAGTAGATATGATTGTCTCAACATTTCTTGCTATTTATGCTTTGGCTTAAAAATGTAATAAAAATTAAAATCCAGAGATAAAATTCATCCCTCGAAATTAAGTTGATTCCTAATTTTTTGTTGATTCCATTTGTGTTACATTTTGATCATGTAATTTTATGTACAAGCCAACATTGTTTTTGTTGCTGTATGTAGTTGGTGCTGTGACTTGTTTGTGCTCATCTCTGTTCTGTAGGCAACTTGCCACTCCCTACTGAATAAAGCTACAGTAAAAGAAAAAAAGGAAAACAAAAAATCAGTAAGTTTGGAGAACTTTTTTTTAGCTGTTTCTTTCAAAGCAAAACAAAAATCTTTTGCTGTTTGTTAAGAACATCTTCACTTCAGCCTATTTGACCTTCACTGTAAAATCATTCTACTAATTCTGGCACAAAGTAGCTTTCATTTCAATTAACCCTGGAATTAAGTTACATTGAAACATTCTCTGTGTTCCTTTGGTTTGATTTATCCCAAAGGTGTTTTGGGGGCATTTGTTGCATTGGATATCCCTGGTCTAATTTTATTATTTATTCTTTAAATTATAAATGAATGCCAAAGAAACTTAATTTCAAGGCCTTAGGAAATGCTGACTCTCTTCATTCTTGCTTCTTGTTTGCAGGTAATGTGAGTGATTTCTTTTCCTAGAGATGAAAGTTTTTCTTAATTGTTAGAAGTACATGGAAGGAAAGTGTCACTTTCTAATAAAATTAGCTAAAGTTTATTTTTTACTTCTTATATTTTTATCTAGACAGTCTCAGCCAGGATTTAGATAATTGTGCTTAGATTATAAAAATTCTAATGGTAAAACAAAACCACTTTTACCTTAGAGAAAATCATTATTAAACTATTGGGACTGAGAATTATAGTACTTCTGAAATAAAGGAAAAGTGAGCCCATATTTATAGAGAAACACCTTATTTGCAAAAATGATATGCATATACTTACCTGCTTCTACGAACTTGCCCTAATTTAAAAGGAAGAAAATTATGGTAGTCATAATTATTTTCTTCCTGTGAGTGACATTTGTCCAAAATATTAACGTGCATTCATTTTAAATTTGCCATTATCTGTCAGTGTGACCGATCTTTATCAGGCTCAGTACTACCTTTGTTCGGACAATCCAAATAAATCTAGAGAAAGATGTAAAGAAAAGCTTCAGGAGTCACGTAGGTAGTTTACTTTAAAAGGTAAAATTTAGTGTAGAGTATTCATCTGGTTTCATCTTTTATTTCTCGTCTGAGCTTTACATATAATAAATTTCTATTTTAAATTCAGAACTAAATTAAAATTTAGAGACATGCTTTTATGTCCATTCAAGAGATTCTTTTTTGGATAGGTTAAGTAAATTTGGTCAGCTGTGAGCAAATGAATTGGATTGGATGGCCATCTTACTTAATAAAAACATTTCTTTCTAATGCTTCAGCCTTCTAATTCTCAGCATATGTGGATTTAACATAATATACACCATCACTGTTGAAATTAATTTACTATTTCTAACACTCTTGTTTGGTGTTTTACTAATACCATTGTGTAGTATATCACATAAATTAAAATTCAGGCTTTCTCTTTTTCTCTAGAGCATGTTTTTTAGCCTTCCTAACATTGCTTTATTTATTAAGATTTTGTCTAAAATTGTTCCTTGAAATGTTTTTTTCTACTAGTGTTATTTTCAGATTTAAAAAAAAAAATGTTTCTGGGTAACACTAAGTTTTGGAATGTATTTCTCAGCACAAGTGATATGAGGTCCTTGTGGAAACAAAGGAAATCTAATTGGCAATTTAAGATATTTAGAACACATTGCAAAGTATGAAGACAGTATAGTTATTATAAATTTAAAATGTTGGTTTATGGAGTTGTTGGCTTAACAGAATCTACTGATCTAAAAAGCAAGTTAACTTTCTTTTGGGGTGTATGTACCATGGATTGTAATATGTAAAATATGGAGAGAAGGTTCTGGCTTCTGGTTTGTAGCTGTGTAATCATATTATAGATAATTCTCTTTATCATACTCAAACATATACTGTAAATTAGATTTCCTTTGAGAAGTTGTCAACCTAACTCAGGTAATTAAGGATAGATGGGTTGTGATTCTCTTGATGATGTACAGTGTATGACTGCCTTTATTTGTAACCTGTAGTTCAGCTTTTATGGGGGGGTGGGCGGGGAGGTAAGTAAAGGGGACATTTGACTGATAATTGGTTTCAGCATTCAGACTGGCCCTACTTTGACCTTTTATGCAGAATGTCTTTTGGATACAAATTAGATTTTTGCAGATTAAAAATAGAAACAACTTGAGTATGTGTATATTATGAGGTAAAATTACACTGATGTTAATTTGTGGTGAAAGGAAAAGAAGTATTTTAATAAATTAACCATAAAATTTGTTGTTGAGCATTTTTATGGATATTGATTGTTTTATCAGGTTTTAGTTCCAAAAATATACTGTTATTGGTGAGCTACATAATTATATGATACATGAAATAATATGTGTTCTTGTAGTGTGGATACTTTTGAGTTTTGACATGAATTATTTTTGAAGATGTGGAAGTTAGTGAAGGTGTAGTACCTTTCATAATTTTTACAATATTCCGTTAGGGAAATAATTCACTCAGATATTCATTAAATTCTGAGATTGAGTAATATTGAGTTTAAATCAGGTATAAATGTGCATCACACTTTAAAAGCTTTTCTGTCTTAGAGAAAACCAGGAAATAGCTACTCTAAAAGTGCATTTTAAAAGAGTTCTCTGTGTGCATATAAGTAATTGATTTTTTTGAGCCACTTTCCCAGCAGGTTAGTATTTTACAATTAACCAGTCCTTTGGAAACCAAATTCTTAACTTTTACTTCTTTAAAAACCATTTCAGGATTTTAATGGATTAAACTGAATATATGCGATTCTTTTAAAACAACCTATTTGCAATTATAAATATAAAGCAGTTTTTAATCCCGTTCCTTCTTGCTAACTCACTCCTTAAAGGCTTTAAAAATTTGTAGGTTTGTTGAGGTGTTTCTTATCTTTTAAGATTAAAATTTGTGAGTTCTAAAAGAAACAATCAGTAGCAATGGTGGTCTGTGAACATTCTAAAATTTATGAAGTTTTGTCTGTGCGAAAGTAAACGTTCATTTTGCTGTTCCTACTCCCCGAAAGGTTAAACACTGTACTAGAGTAGTAAAAGCACTTGTGTTTTCTTCTTAATTCTGTTTCCAAAACTGTATTTCAGCTAAAAATAACTAAAACAGTACTTAGGTTTTAAAGCCATTCTTCTAAGACTGCTGTGTTTAGCCACCTTCACCGGTTTCCTCTTACTGAGGTGTAAGCTTGTCCTTCATGCAATAGCACTCCAAGTACTATAACACCAAGAAAGCTTCCTGAGCTATGCAGTATACATGAAGGTGAGAATATATTAGTTATAACTCACCCTTGTTATCACCTCTCAGAAAGATTTTCTCAGCTTAAAAATTCATTCTCTAAAGTCTTATTTTTACTAACTTCCTATCATATATAGTTGAAAATTATTTTAAGATTTTAGGCAGTGAATAAGAACACATTTAAAATGTATACCACATGAAGCACTGAAGAAAATAGAATGAAGTGAAATGATTCTCATTCTTTCCAGAGTTAATCTTGAGTCAGTCAGCCATGAGAATTCATGACAAGAAGTATTATTTTTTTGAGGCATTGTGAAGAAAACTAGAGCTGTGTGAGATTCTGCATATAAATCCTGTTTTCTCATTTTCCCCCAGTAGCCTTTGAAATGCAGGTTTATCCTTGGAATCCCAGAACATTGAGTGGAGCACTGCGGCCTTGCCGTTAGTCAACACTGCTTTAAGCAGCAGTTAGGCACGCTAAGCATGAATAGTTGTAGAGATTTAAATGTTATATGAGTGTTCTTTAAAAATAAATATGTGTGTTATCTGTAACAAATGTAAATTTCAGAAAACTATAATTTTCATGTGTTAATTTAAAACAGGACATGCTAGGAAAAGATGGGAGCTGAGCCAGCTTCATAGCACTTTGCCAGTCTAATTTACCTTCAAAGTGGAATGTTTTATAAAGAGAAAAAGAGAAAATAAATCCATTTAAAATGTTGAGCTCACATTGTTTTTCAGTGTGGGCAACGATTTCTTGTATCTTTAACTTTTTTTATTTGACAGAATTACAAATTGAGGTACACATAGGGGTTCTCTCTTTTGCTGGTGGGATCCTGTTTTCTTTTAGGTCCCCAAGAATTCCCATTCCTCCATGGTTTAAATAATAAGTAGGCCCTTATAAAGCATTCTGATGAAGAAAAAGAACTGGCAATAATGTTACTTGTAAGTAAGTTTTTTCTCTCGATAGGAATCAAAGAAAACTAAGTTTTGTTTTGTATATGGCAAGCATTTTGCTCAAGAAATTTAATTGTACCTGGTATACAGCAAAATGTAAGTATTTACCATTAGGTATTGGATGTTTCAGGTGTATGCTGTTGAAAACTTATTTAGCTTTGCCTTACAAGAGTTGACCACACTCTCATGTTTTGTAATCTTAGTAAAATATGATAATCCTTGTGTGAAAATTTGTTCTGCTTTTGTTGCTCATCAAATCTGCAGTATAAACAGTGATGATAAAATTAAGATCTTTTTTCAGATCTCTTCTGCACAACTCATCTATGAGACTTCTCTTTTTTTCTTAGATGCCTTTATTGTGCTTTTAAATGATAGAGGGCAAGAATTGAGGATAAATTTTTGTTTACTGATGTTTTGGGAGTAGGAAAAATTAGACATGTGTTGTTCACAAGGATTGGTCTTTCAGCATTTTTGTGCAAAGTTTGACTTTCAAGCCCTTTCTTCCCATTTCCTTGTTTTAATTCAAACCATATACTGAATTCTCCACTCCTTGTTTTTAGGTGGTTAGCCAGCGTTTCCCTCAGAACAGCATCGGTGCAGTGGGAAGTGCCATGTTTCTCAGATTTATCAATCCTGCCATTGTCTCACCATATGAAGCAGGGATTCTAGATAAAAAGCCGCCACCTAGAATCGAAAGAGGCTTGAAGTTAATGTCAAAGGTGAAGAATCATTTTGATAAGATAGCTATTCAAAATTTCTCTTCCATAAATTTTCAGTTTTTCGTATTCACTGTACTTTCTCTTAATTTTTGAAATGCCCTGTGGTTTTCACTTATATGCTTTTGTTTTATTTTTGTTTATATTACAAAGAAATTCATTAGACTGATACCGATGGACCTTATTATCATTTGAAAATATTTTAGCAAATGTCTTCTGAAGATGGTTTTCTATGTAATCATTATGGATATTCTGAAATGGAAACCAAAATGTGTACTATATGATTTTTAAATTAAAAAATACATTAAAATTTTAATTTGTATTTTATATATGTAAATATATACGTGTTTATATAATTATATTCATATTTGGGAAAGCATAGAAACAAAACCAAGTATTTATTGAATGAGCAATAATTGATTTTTAACTACCAGTAGAAATTGTATCAGTGAGAAAATTAATATTTTGTAAAGAATGTATGAATGTGTAGCTTTCATAAATAAATCATCAGACCCTTTATAACCCTATTTTATTGTTCAGGTACTTCAGAGTATTGCCAATCATGTCCTTTTCACAAAAGAAGAGCACATGCGGCCTTTTAATGATTTTGTGAAAAGCAACTTTGATGCAGCACGAAGGTGAGCAGCCAGCCTGATACTTAGCCAGTTGCTCTGTTTGGATCAAATATTTTCAATTTCACTCAAGTCTATGTACTTGATCTACATGAAGCTCCTGTGTAGGTTGTTTTCTTTTTTCTCTCTTGGTCAAGAACATAATCTTATTTTATTCCACTATAAAAGACAGTAATGAAATAAAATGATATTCTTTATAATCTGGTAGTGATTTCCGTATTTAAAAACCAGGAGGGGTTTTTGACATATCTCCTAAAATAAAGGATTTGAGTTTGACACAATATGGAGGAGAGGAAGAAGGAAAAAGATTTCTTTCAGTAAAAACTAAAACCAAACTGGTACAGATAATGCATTATAGTGTATAATCACAGGTTTTTTTGATGTTAGAATATTTTTGATACTTTAATTTGGATATGTATGTAAACTAAAAAGTTACTCTTTAAACCACGTGATGCAAATGCGTAAGATTTTGTTCATGAGTAACTGGATAACTGTTGAAGTTTTATGATTTTAGAAAACTTGAGTTCTGCTAGGTTCCCATAACTAGCTAGTTGCTTCTCTTTCTCTCTCTGAGTTGCTGGTTTATCTGTAGAGTAGGTATAACACTATGTTTGCCTGTGAGTTGATTTTAGAGAAGCAAATGACATAACTTATGAGAAAGTGCTTTGTAAATGTAAGTTGACATCAAGAATTTTACTTTTCATACAGTGTGAATCTAATTGTTTTGGCTCACAGTCTAAGCTATACTTGTACAACACTGTCTTCCAATTTTTCATTATAGTTCCTGCGAACTTCTGTCTAATTGGAGTTTAAAAGGTGTACTGTTGGACTGCAAATCACATTGGAAAGAAAGTGAATGTCAGCATAGGATTTATATTCTGGCAGATTGACTACCCGTAGAAAGTTAAAAGAACAAAGGTTCTGATCCTGGCTTTGACCTAAGAGCCTGTACAGACCTTTGGGGAGGTCTTTTGTCTTGTCTGGGCCTCCATTTCCTTATCTGTAAAGTACTGGCTTCTCTACAAAGTCTCATCTGTTTAAATTTCATTGTCTGACCTCAGAGCCTGCTCTGAAGCTGTAGCCAGGTATCAGAAATGGAAGACCAACTTTCTCCTTGTCTCTTCTTGTTTCGTTTAATGATAAAACCTCCATATTTGTAATAGCAGTAATTTCACAAAGTTACTTCACATAGATTTAATTCAAGCGTAGATATGAGTATATCTGGTTTTTGAAATTCTAATAACTTTGCATTTTTGAAGGTTTTTCCTTGATATAGCATCCGATTGTCCTACAAGTGATGCAGTAAATCACAGTCTTTCCTTCATCAGTGATGGCAATGTGCTTGCTTTACATCGTCTACTCTGGAACAATCAAGAGAAAATTGGCCAGTATCTTTCCAGCAACAGGTAAAATTTCCCTGTCATGGGGATATTGAAAAGTCTCAGCTTAAATTTTTTTTTTTTAGTATTTATTTATTTGTAATAAATTTTTGGCTGTGCTGGGTCTTAGTTGCAGCATGTGGGATCTTCGTTGGGGCATGTGGGATCTTTATTTGTGACATGCGGACTTCTTAGTTGCAGCATGCATGTGGGATCTAGTTCTCTGACCAGGGATCGAATCTGGGCCCCCTGCACTGGGCATGTGGAGTCTTACCCACTGGACCACCAGGGAAGGCCCAGTTTAAATTCATACCAATAAAATTATTGGTCATGAATGCTTTTTACTTTGCATCTTCTTAGATAAGAATTACGATTTGGAAAGAGAAATGTAGACTCTTTTTAAAAGTATATAGGCAACAGGTTAAGTCATATTAAATGATCAACCAACCTACATCAGTGCTACAGACTTTTTAAAAAATATTAAGCTAAGAGGGAATTAATCCTCTGGTGGTCCAGTGGTTAGGACTCGGCGCTTTCACTGGGTTTGATCCTTGGTGGGGGAACTAAGAATCTTACAAGCCATGCGGCACAGCCCAAAAAAAAAAAAAAAAAAAAAAAAAATTAAGCTAAGAATTCACAAACTAGCCTTTTGGGTTTTCTCTGGTTTGCAAACATAATGTACAACCAGACATAGAGAAATTTAAATATACTAGAAGTTCAAGTGAGTATTGGCATCTGAATCTGAAGAGCAGCTTAATTCTTAGGAATTTAATAATTAAAACATTGCTATTCTATTACAATCCTATAATAATCCCATTTGTGATACTCTATATGCAAATAGCTTTATATAGACAATACTTAATAATTGAAAATTATTAATTTGGGAATTGTTTCATTTGCTGTTTTTAGTTAAAGTCTCTTGTAGCCTGAATCATTTGCTGTCCTTTCTAGTTATGTATGTTTATAAAGGGCCCAAATTCCTACGTATGAGTTCTCTTACAAAGGTAAAATGAGTCCAGATTACTTTTAAATGGCAATAAAAATGGTTTGCTCATTCATGGGAAAAATAGAAGACCATATTAGGAAATGGGAGTTTAAAAGAGAGAGCATTTTAATCCTTTAAGAGTTGTTAATGGCTTGAAGTAGACATGGGTTTGACTAATATGTGCCTAAGATAGAAAGAGGAAGATGCTTTCTGTATCTGTGTGGCACTTAAACTGTGGAACTTTTAAATGCAAGCGTTCTTTTAAATGCATTTTTTAAGCACAAACTCTTATATAACTTACAATCATATTCATGTAGTTTAATACTAGAGAGTTTTTCTTCAATTTGGTTTTTTAAAAAAAGACACATTCCAAACATAAAAAGAAGTATAGACCATAATGTAACAGAGACCCATGTCTACCACCTAGCTTTAACATTATTTATTTTTCTGTAATTACTTCAGATCTTTATAACATTTTATTTCTTGGGGAAGAAAAGGTATTACTTCTCTCTTGTGTAACTGACAAGAAAAAGGAAATTACCGGTATAACATAGGTACATATAATATAGTTTTGTGTGGTTTAAAATTTTACAGCAGTGATACACTGAGTATAGTCTCTTCACACAATATTCTATTTGAGATTTATCATTTATATAACTTAGTATTTCATTGAATGACTATATCACAGTTTATTTTTGTACTTCCTAAATGATGGATATTTAGGGTTTCCTGTTTTTTATTATTTTAAATAGTGATGTAATAAATATTCTTCATGTTTGTCTCCTTGTGTATTACCTAAATGTGTAATTGCTGAGTTCTGGGGTATACACAGCCTCAACTTTACTAGATGTTGCCACATTACTTTTCACAGTGTACATGCTTATTTACACTTTGACAGCACTGTTTGAGAGTACCTCTTTATACACATCCTCATCAAAATTGGCATTAGCAAACTTCATGATGTTTTTGCCAGTTTGATGTTTGTGAAGTAATGTCGTTATCTTTAGTTTTAAACGTTTAATAGTTGTTGAAAATTCATATTTACCCTGATAAGCAGAAATCTGATATCAGGGACAGTATGTCCACTTCCTAAAAAGTGGATCAGAATGTTATATTTACTTGCTGATTGCCCATTTAATGGTAATGGATTAATGCTAGAACAAAATGAATTTTTATGTGAATTTTGTAGTATGGGGAGTGGTCATATTTCTAAGACATCTCAGTGTAAACTTAAAACCCCTGAGCTCTTTTGGATTCTGTTTACAAATTAACAGGAACCACCAGCTGACAGTAAAAAGAAAAGCAGCCAGTGACAATCTAAAGAAATGTGTTCTGCTAAATGTGAACTGCTACCTTTTTCCTAAGTAGTTTGCTATATCTAGGGATCACAAAGCTGTTGGAAGACGACCTTTTGATAAGATGGCAACACTTCTTGCATACCTGGGTCCTCCAGAGCACAAACCTGTGGCAGATACACACTGGTCCAGCCTTAACCTTACCAGTTCAAAGTTTGAGGAATTTATGACTAGGTAAAGTATCACCTTGAAATGATGATTGCTTTCTTTTTCGATGAGATGCAAGGTTTACCACCAGGCCACTTGTTAGATATGCTTGTATATTTGATAGAGAATTATTAGAAAGGATGTACTTAATGACCACATTGCCATGTTTTGGAATCCCACTTTTCTCTTACCCTATATATTGTTGAAATATGCTTTGTTTCATAGTTGATTTTCTTATAAAAATAATAGCATCTTATTGAATAGTACTTTGTCATATTGTTTTGAGGTGTTTTTGCGTTTAATAGTTTAAAGGGAGGGTAGATAACATTATTTTCATATTATAATTAGGGAAAACAGAGTTCAAAGTGAATAATTAATTTGCCTAAGATTCCATACCTGATTCATAGGTCCTTTGGTTCAAAGTGCAGAACTCTTTCTACTACACTGTAACATTTTTTAGAACCCTCCTGAAAATTAATGATACTAGCTTCTTTTAGATTGAGGCTCAGAAAATATAGTTTACTTTAATATTGCTATAAAATTTCTGTAGACATTTGTTTTGAATCTCATTTAGATGGATTTAGTTTGGATCCTCATTGTTAGACATTCACCACTATGATGTTACAGTGAAGATAGTTTGCTGAATTCTTTAGTCCTTATAAAGTACCTTTCATACTACTTTGCACTTAGTCACTTAGTGTTTCATAGGGAGTGTGGGTTAAGTGTTTTGTTCATGGTGTGTGCCAGAGGCAGAGAGAAAAAAGCAGAATATGACATTCTGAAGTTAATTCACATTAACGATTTGCACATAATGTCCCAGGCATTGTAAGTGCCTGGTATTAATCACATTACATACAGGCCATAGTTTTGTACACATGACTCCCATATTTTGATACTGTTAAAAGAATGTATGAATGTATAACAATCTCCTTTCAAACTTAATTTTTATCTTTAGCTCTGTTACTTAATTTTTATCTTTTTAGCTCTGTTACGTTTTTCTGTGTAACAAATGCTTATTCCTATGTAATTAAAGGAATATTTTCCATACAAAATTTTCATGTTACCTAGCTGAAAATTGTGCAGTCCAAAAATGTAAAACTATTTTTTATGCAACATTACTAAGGATGTCCTTGCCATTTTTCCATCTTTCAGAGAAAACCTCTTTATTAGTCCTTTTACCTAAGACCCTACCTTCCTTACAAAGCAACCTTCTGTCTTTTTGAACACTAAATGATGTAATATGTGTAAGGTACTTAGAACAATGTCTCGTGTATATATAAACTGTTTAATAAATATTAGGTGATATTTTTGTTCTGAGTTCCTACTGATGCTGAGACTCATTTTTCTTTTAAAAAAATGGAAATAGCTTTATAATGTTGTCAACCATAAAAATAAAAATTGTTAAATTATTCAAAACAAAGAAATCTAAAAAAGAAAGTAAAACGTTTTCAGTTATTTCATCCCTTAGAGATAATTTAGTTAACATTTGGCAGATAGCCTCCCAGTCATTTACCTATACACATGTGCACCTATTTGCCTTATCAAGTGATATCTATGTTGTTTCCATTAATATTAAACAAATGCTGACCTGGCACAAGCAATATGATGAACTGAGGTAATGCAGCCTCTCCTCCCACCCCCAAGACACATAGAAAAACTAGGTAAAAGAAAATGTATTTTAATAATAAAGTAGCACAGGGAGATCAGCTCGTTGCTTTGTGACAACCTAGAGGGGTGGGAGAGAGGCTGAAGAGGGAGGGAATATGAGGATATATGTATATATATAGCTGATTCACTTTGTTGTACAGGAGAAACTAATACAACATTGTAAAGCAATTATACTCCAATAAAGATATTTTGAAAAATAATAAATGCATACATAGCTAGAAGAGAATTTTGGAGCAAATTACCTAGTATACAGTCAGTACAGAGAGATAAAGAAATGGAAAATATGAAAGAGTTTAAGAGATACAAGTGAGAATGAGAAGGTCCAGCATATCTAATAAATAGAGCTTAAAGAGAATAGTGAAGAGGTAATATATGAAAGACAACAAATGAGAATTTTCCAGGGTTGTTGACTGACAAAAATCTTCAGGTTAAAGACACACACTGAGTACTGAGCAGAATATATAAAAATTAAACCATGCCTTTTTTGGAAGTATGTTTAAATATATATAAGAGTATAATTATAAAAGTGATATTCAGAATCAGGGAGATTAGAATGGACTTTTAATAAATTGTGTTGGTACAACTGTACCAGTAAGTAACCATCTGGAAAAAGATAACGCTATTTGTGAGGATAAATTCCCATAAAGAAGAACAGGTGGGCCTTTCTCACTCATTCAGAATCAGTAAGCCAGGAAAGAAAAGGTTGATAAACTGAACTCTTAAAAAACAAACAAGTAAGTAAAAACTCAAAAATTTATGTCTAGAAAGAAAAATGATTAAAAACAATTCTATGGTTAATATCCCTGTCCAGTAGTTTTCTTAGCATTATCCTAAGAACCACTGTTTGTGGTTCAAAGAACAACACCTTGAATTTTTTGGTACATGTTAACCACATTGCCCTTCAGAAAGCGTGTTGCTTTTAAAATATTTTGTCATTTTGTATATTTTATCATTGGTGCAGTTGTGGATTTTTGTAGATATTCAGTGGACAATGTAAAGCCTATGAGTTACTCTATTCTTTTTTTTCTTTCAGGCATCAAGTACATGAAAAAGAAGAGTTCAAAGCTTTGAAAACTTTGAGTATTTTCTACCAAGCTGGGACTTCCAAAGCTGGGAATCCTATATTTTATTATGTTGCACGGAGGTAAGAAACACTATGTTTTATCTTACCAGAGCTTTTAAAATGATACCAAATGTAGAGAGACAGGAAGTTTGGTTTTTCCCATTTGATTTTACTAGAATTGGAGACAAGTTTTTCTGGGAGAATGTAGCTGGGTAAACAGCCATCTTGTCCCTAAATGATGCTCAGTACATTAGAAATTGCTTTTCAGACTACCTGTTTCGTATTGGCTTCTCTTTGTTACATCAATTTTTTTATACCACGTTACAATGAATTAATTACAAAGAGTAAAAAAAATCACAACTTTTTATTTTCTGGTGTATTCTGATTAAATACTATCCATCACATGATACTCAGAAAGTTTTTTTTAAACGGAAAGAGTCTTAGTGAGAACTTTTAGTAATATGCTGTGTAAGACAACATCAGGGTGATTTAACAAACAATTCAGAGACACTATGGGAAATTTCTATAAAGATATGGCACAGGTGACAGCCTGAAAAATTGATTGTATTTGTTCATGCTGCCTTTCAGTCCAGGCTAGTTCCTAGAAAACCTTTCTGGCAGTGCTCCTCCTTCACAATAGGTATAATGCTTGCATTGCTTTCCCTGCCATTGTCTTTTCTTTCTTGCCTCATTCTGCCTTCCTTTTGAGAACTTGTCTGTGACGTTAGTCAGTTTTACTTCTTCTCATTTAGTGTGACATAAACTCATGGTAATTGAACCTTAGGGACAGTGTGATATAATAGAGAGACCACTGGCTTTGGAATCTCAAGGACTATGTTTACTCTTGTTCTGCTGTTCCACTAGGCTCTGGGAATTAATCTTTCTGAATTACCTCAATTTAACATAAATTGAGGAATTATGTCAGTAGACTTAATGGTCATGAATGGCAAAAAATTGGCAGTGTATAGGAAATAAATGGAGGTTGAGAAGTAGTGGCAGAGGAGTGAAAAAAGGAAGGTGGGAGGTGGGAAACTCAGTTAATTGGATAATTCAGGTAGCGTTAACACCAAGAAGTCCTAAGAACTGGGGTGTTAGGGAATCAAGAGGGCATAGAAACTTGCATTTATCCTTAGCCCCTCTCTTTAACAACTCTGAGTAACATCTCTTCACCTTCCCATGAAAGTCTTCTACCTTTTATCTCAGATGCTGTTTCTAAATTGCCTAAGATGATTTTAATTTTCTTTTGCATTTGAGATGAACCCTATTTGTATTCCATCCCCAATCTTTAACACCACCAGTGTTTGTTTTTTTTTTTTTTTTTTTTTCGGTACGCGGGCCTCTCACTGTTGCGGCCTCTCCCGTTGCGGAGCGCAGGCTCAGCGGCCATGGCTCACGGGCCCAGCCACTCCGGGGCATGTGGGATCTTCCCGGACCGGGGCACGAACCCGTGTCCCCTGCATCGGCAGGCGGACTCTCAAACCACTGCGCCACCAGGGAAGCCCCACCAGTGTATTTTGATTTTCCCTATTTTGTCGAAGTAATTTACAGTGAGACATTGGTAAGAGAGGTAGATAGACATATGTCTCTCCCCTGCCCCTTTAAATTCTTGTTAGTTTACAAGTCAGAAAGGTTTCTGGAAAACCTCAAAGCTGAGTTTTTTCTTCAGGATCAGAGTGTAAGATTGTGTTCGTTCTCTGCAGTGGTCTGTACTATACAGGCCAAAAGGAAAGTAGCATGGGCCTGATGCAGACACCCTCTGTGGTATTAAATCAGTGGGATTTCCAAGAAACGTGTTTAATATGGTGACTTGAGAGTACTAAGGATTCCCGGCTCTGCTGCTTCTTAGATAAGTTAATTTTTACGAATCCGTTTCTTCATATGTTAAAGAGGGGGAGATGCTTATAAAAACTATCCTGCCTACATCTCCCATAATGTATTTTGTGACCTATAAAGTTCTGTACAGAGTATATTTGAGGTTTTCTTTTTTGGTTGTTTTTGTTTTGGGATATGACTTTACTAATTTCAGACTTTCAGATGTTTCAGTTTCTTACTTAGACCTACGAGAGTGCCTCCTGGCCTTCATTGTCACCTGGTGTGAAGCTTCCGGTCCAGGACAGATGAGCACGTAATAGCTCAGAGTAGAGAGAGGCCCAGTTCCTCCACTGTATACAAAAGCAGGGCAAGGTAGTAACTCAGCCAACTTTGTCAGAGAACACTTAGGTTTGACTTTTTGATGTTCCTTTGTTTTTGTGGCTTAGACTACCATGTATTAGTTTATGTCTTTTGAGCTGTGGATTCCAGTCTCCTTACAGATACTCCACAGACATTTCGCACTTGAAATGTCCAAAATTTAATTCAGTGTATATTCAAATCAACTTCTTCTTCACGCCATATTCTCTTTCTCAGTAGCATCACCATCCCTTCTCACTCTAGAAACCCTAATCATTTAAAATTCTTCCCTCTTTCTTTTATCCTCCTCATTATCAATCACCATGTCTGATTTTAGTTGTGTGATCTAGGCTCATCAGTTAGGCTGTTTTAGTCAGGGCCCTGTTACTACAAAGAAGGCATTCTTACTGTCTCAAGAAGATAGGCCTCAGGAAAAACATGAATTAGAGCAGGGCCTGCCCAGATGTAGACAGAACTTAGATGTCTGTCAGTCCTGGAACCAGCTTGCGCTAATTCTCTCTTGGCTTCACGTTCAAGTCTACCTCATAATTTTTCTCTTTCTGTATTTCTTCAGTTTTAGCCCCAGCTAGTCAGTCCTTCATTACCTCAACACTGCACACTTCAATTCCAGAAGGAGAACATGTTCAGCTAAAAATACCTGTTTGGCAAAGCCCTTAATGCTATATGCTGGCCAGCCAGTAGATTTCTGGCTGCCCCTAAGTCAAGTACTTGTTCCTAGCCTAGCAGTCATGTGATTCAGAATAACCTCCTAGTGCTATTCCTTTATCAGGGGCTGTCCTGTGTTTTAATTTTTTTGAATTGAGTCTTAATGGTTTAATATCACTTTTCGGTACTTTGGAAATGTCTTTTGAATTCATTTCCCTCCCACTGCCATTAGTGAGACTCTCTTATTAGCTTTAACCTGTACTAATGCAGCATTATTCTCCTACTCCCTAAACCCCACATAACTACTTCCAGGTCATCTTTTTATTTATTTATTTATTCATTCATTCATTCATTCATGGTTGCATTGGGTCTTTGTTGCTGCGCACAGGCTTTCTCTAGTTGCAGCGAGCAGGGGCTACTCTTCATTGCGGTGCGCAGGCTTCTCACTGCAGTGGCTTCTCGTTGCAGAGCACGGGCTCTAGGCGCACAGGCTTTAGTAGTTGTGGCACGCGGGCTTCGGTAGTTGTGGCTCGCGGGCTCTAGAGCCCAGGCTCAGTAGTTGTGGTACACAGGCTTAGTTGCTCCGTGGCATGTGGGATCTTCCTGGGCCAGGGCTCGAACCCGTGTCCCCTGCATTGACAGGCTACTTCCAGGTCATCTGAACGTTGCTTCTGGAGGCAGTTTCCAGTTCAGATCTAATCTTGTCTCTCTCCATTTGTTAAATAGAGTTCCCATATAAAGTCCAGGTTCATTTAAAGTCAGGCATGCTGGGTGTTCCATAATTTTGACTTAATTTAGTTTCTAATCTTTTCCTGCTATTGCCTCCTATACACTTTTGCTCCTAGCCTGTAATAGTTAAAGTACCATAAATATAAGGACAGTTGTTGCAGCATTGTTTATAGTGGCAAAAAACTGAAAATAATATAACTGTATCAAAAGGAAATTGTTGAATAAATAATGATACATCTCTATTATGGAATAATATGCAATGTGTTAAGTCTAGTTTGCTTGTTACAAGTGATAGAAATGAAATTTAAATTTGTGTGAACCAGGAAAGATATCAGTTGCCACATGTACCCAAGAAGATCAAGAGACGGACTGGCTTCTTGCATGACGACGTGCAGAGCTTTGAACAGTATCATCTGGAGAACATCTGTCTTCTCTGTGTCTTGACTCTACTTTCTTTGTGTTGATTTTATTCCCAGGCAGCTCTTCCTAAGCTACAGCCAGTGATGGTTTGTGTTCTCCCAGCTTAACAACCCAGTGGAAAAACACTTCTTTCCCAGTAGTAACAGCAAAAGTACTGGTCTCATTGGCCTGAGTCACCTGCCAATTTCTGAGGCCTTCGCTATGGCAAGGGGAATGGAATTTCTTGGTTGTCTGTGCCCGAATTATGTGCCCATCCCTGGAGCTCAGTGGTGAAGCCAGCTTGAACTGCATGAACTAAAAGGGGTGGGGGGATGGGAGCAGGGTTTCCCAAAGGGAAATTGGACTGCCGATATCAGAATGAGGAAAAATGGATTCTGAGCAGGAGAAAGTAACAGAAGTCCTCTAATGCACCTTTAAAAAGATCCAGAAGGCTGGCTCTGACATTTATCATGCAAGGTGCAGAGGAATGTGGGTGTGTATGTGCACAGGCATATGATATGTATAGACTGTGAAGTGTGTGAAAGTATACACATTAAACTGTTCACATTGCTTATCTCAGGGGAGTATGATTGGAGCAGGTAGAGGATCAATTATAGTATTTCTATTATATATCTCTGTTGTTTGACTTGTTGCCAGGGGCACATATTATTTTTGTCAGAGTAATTAAAAATATAAAACCCAGAAGTACAATGAAGAGTCTTCCTCTTAGGAATATTGTGATACCTGGCAGTTGCCTTTTGGGTGTCAGTAGTAGCTAAAACTTACTGAGTGCTTTCTCTGCATCAGGCAAACTGTGCATATTATATACTTTTTCATTTAACCCTTAAAGTAACCTGCTGAGCTATTATTATTACCAGTGATTGACTTGTGTGTAAACTGAAATTTAGAGAAATTGTTAGTCATTCACAAATGTAGGTATCAATCAGAATGACCTGGGAAATTAAAGCAAGCAAATGTATATATCCCAAGGCCCTACCTGGGCTGCCAAATCAAAATTTCAGGGTAGAGCCTAATCTGTATATCTAACAGACACCCCAAGTGATTCATTCATAGTCAGTTTATTACTGGTTTGTTTGGGAGTCTCACTGGTCAGGTATTTAATTCATGGTGGTACAACTAGTAAGAATCAGAGTTGGGTTTCAAACCTTAACAACTGCACTATTAATAACATGATTATTAAAAAGATAACATGTTTATTATCACTGTTAAAATTACACACTAGGTTTTTAGGTTAAATCAGTCTTTGTAGACCAGCATGAAAATCTTACCAGTAGTTATGGGACATATTTCTGTAGGGAAGAATTCTGAATTCTAGGCATCAGATTTACAAATGACCTTTTGCAATAAAGGACAAAAGTTTACTCTAAAATAATTTTGTCATTGGAGCAGCTGTAGTCTGCATTCCAAAGGTTAGCCGAATTGGAACCTTTTTTACTGTAACAACGTATTACTATCACACATTCATGGAATATGGTGACACAGATAGATGTATTGTTTTGTACAGCAGCGGGCACCAGGGACCGGATTTGTGGAAGAACAATTTTTCCACAGACCCGACGGGGGTGGGGAGGAGGAATGGTTCAGGTGGTAATGTGAGTGATGGTTCAGGCAGTAATGCGGGTGATGGGGAGCGGCAGATGAAGCTTCCCTCGCTTGCCTACCACTCACCTCCTGCTGTGCGGCCCGGTTCCTAACAGGCCTAGGGGTTGGGGACCCCTGTTGTAGAGCACTGTAGTTTATCCTTTTGTCTATTTAATAAAAAATAAAATAAATACAAAAACAACACACGCCACTCCTCAGTCCCCATCCCCAACCCCCTATCCGTTACACACACACACACACACACACACACACACAGAAGCATACTTTGGTTAAACGTTGCCAACATAATTTCTTCTGTTACACCTTTAATGTAAAAACCTGAGTTTCAACTCAGTTTTGCAAACATTTAAAAGGCAAACGTGGTATTTTGCTTTTTTAGCATTTATAAGGAAGGAAACCGTCATATTAAGGTAATAATTAAGCTTACACAATTAAAATTTGCAAACAACCAGATTGAACTAGGATATGATAATTAACTCAGAAGTAAGTTGAAATAAATTTAATTTTCCTAGTGTGCTTGTCATTCAGCAGATATAGTGAACTGAGATAGCAATGCAAACAGTCCAAGTCCACTTCAGCTTGAGTGTACACAAAACATCAAAAATATTACATAGAAAAGAAAGTGAGTGCTGTCCACTGCATTCATTGTGGTGCCGCCGCTTTCCGTGTTCGTGGTTGTGGCTGTCTTTGGGACCACTTTTGTACACTTAATTGCCTTGAGATTTGAAGTTGTCTTGGGATTTGAAGTTGTCTTGAGATCCAGAGATGCTTGGAGGTCTGGAGTTGTCTTGGGATTTGAAGTTGTCTTGGGATCCAGAGATGTTTGGAGCTCTGGAGTTGTCTTGGGATTTGAAGTTGTCTTGGGATCCAGAGATGTTTGGAGCTCTGGAGTTGTCTTGGAATTTGAAGTTGTCTTGGGATCCAGAGATGTTTGGAGCTCTGGAGTTGTCTTGGGATTTGAAGTTGTCTTGGGATCCAGAGATGTTTGGAGCTCTGGAGTTGTCTTGGGATTTGAAGTTGTCTTGGGATCCAGAGATGTTTGGAGCTCTGGAGTTGTCCTGGGATTTGAAGTTGTCTTGGGATCCAGAGATGTTTGGAGCTCTGGAGTTGTCCTGGGATTTGAAGTTGTCTTGGGATCCAGAGATGTTTGGAGCTCTGGAGTTGTCCTGGGATTTGAAGTTGTCTTGGGATCCAGAGATGTTTGGAGCTCTGGAGTTGTCCTGGGATTTGAAGTTGTCTTGGGATCCAGAGATGTTTGGAGCTCTGGAGTTGTCTTGGAATTTGGGGTTGTCTCAGAATTTGTGCTGATCTGCTTAGAAGCTGTCATAGAATTTGAGGTCGTCAGTGTTGGAGTTAACTGCAAAGTGTCACCAACCAACAGGAGGAGCAGACTGAGTAATAGCTTGAACATCATTTTCCTGTTTCAAAATAATTATGGAAAATTAATATAACACTTGGATCACAAGCAAATCTAAGAACTTGCTTTTTTAAAAGTGGTGGTGAGGGGGCAGGAGGAATGAAGGAAACCTTATCTCAGCACTGAGGAAATGCCAACCTTGGTTTAACAAATTTCATAGTTTTTAAGATAAAAGGAAATTCAGAAGAGATCGATATCAACTCCTCCATTTTACAGATGGGCTCAGACAAAGGCAAAAGGATGCATATCTAAAAATGACCAGAACTAGAACTTGAATCTGAGCCTTAGTCTAGTGTTCTTTAGTAGATGGGGACTATGACATAGGCATAGTATAGACATATCCCAAATGTTTACTAGTAAACCATTTTTAAAGTAAGGCTAATTTTTTTTTAATCATATATTCAAATCTAGTGGTTTGCCACATTTGAGATAAAGCAGCTAGCCCATGTTGAACACGGATAACTATTCTTTTTTTTAACTTAAATCTCAAACTTTAATTTTAGAAATCTAATATATGCTAAAATTTACTTTTGGTTCTAATTTATAATTGAGAAAATTTCAAATTAATATTACCTTTTGATGTTTTTTCTTTGAAGATGAAAACTTCAGGCTTTCTCCAGTGTCCCGTGGGGGATCTAATTTCTCACTCACTGTGTGCTGTTTAAATAAAATTAGTAAGTCACATGTTATAAACTTGACCTGCTATTTGCTCTTTGGAAATAACCTATTGAGTGCTTTCCAAACTGGTGCAAACAGATGGACTGTGGCAGAAATCAAGGAATTCAAATAAAGTTCCTCTAAAATCTAGTGTCTTATTTAAAGAACCCTGTGAATACCACTTTGTTATTCCTCTTATCCATGTGTATATTAGTGAATGTCTTCATTGGATTAGCACTAACTGGAGGAATATACTCTTTGCCTGCTGTGATTATCATGACTTAAAATCAAGTAAGTATATTAGAGATAGATTTTTTTTTTCTTAAAGCATCTTGTATATATGTTTAGAGGGTAGGTAGTTTTTGGCTAGGATTATTTTGAAGTTTTAAAAATAATTCAAGAATATAGCATTCTAGGAGTTTAATTTCTAGTAAATAATTATTCTATTAGAAAAGAAGTTAAACTTTATTAACATAAAGCTAAATAAGAAAAGAATTGCATATGAAAGTGATACTTTTCACATTGAGTTTGCAAAGTTTTTTTTAGTACATGAAATCACCCACATTGAAGCACATTAAGTGAATTCTTTAAAGGAATTTCATCTTTCGGTCACTCCTTTTCTTTGATAAGTGGTATACAGGCAAGTTGGGTTGCATTGTGCTAATGTTTTCATCACATTAGCTGGCTCTTTTAAGAAATTGCAGGGCTGTGAACAATGGTGTTGACATACAAGGAAATGGCTACCTAAGTGGCAGAAGTACAAGTCAGTACATGTTCCTGACTTGTTTTACTTTGCTATGTAGGTTTCTTTTTCCTCCTGAGTGAAGAGAACCAGTGCTTGCTAAATCTTATTTATATTAGGTACATATTGTATAGAACCTAACTTAACTGGAGATTTGTGTGATCAGACCCAAGAAGTAAATATAAAAAGCCTCAGAGTAGATATTATAAGTCAGAGTACTAAGATAATGCACAGATAACTTTTTATTGATGCTTCAAACACCTCAATCTCAACTTATTTAAAATTTTAAATTCAACATTTTCCCCTTCCTATGTTGGGTTGGCCAAAATGTTCGTTTGGGTTTTTTGGTAAGATTTTATGGAAAAAGTCGAAAGAGCTTTTTGGCCAATACATATTTTTCTCATAATCTCTTTCTCGATTAACTGCGTCATTACCCAGCCAAATGGCTCTCCAACCTTGAATTTCTTATTGTCTTCTTATTGATCTTAAGCTGCCCAAGCCTCTCGGTGATAATTAAGTAAAATTAAAAATTCTGAACACTCCCCACTTAAATGTTCCCCCGCCCCCCAAAAAATCATTTTCAATTATTTAGGTCTTTAAATACCTCCCACTTCTTTATCTTTGTGCAGCTTTCCCCATCTGCCCAAAGTATTTCTTCCTCATTCAACATTGCATTCTTCCTTCAAGGTCTAACTCTGATGGCAGCACCTTTTATGAGAGCCTTCCTTAGCTCTATACTTCAGAATCAGACATTTTAGGACTTCGTACTTCTAGAGCACTTATCAGAGTCTGTTTTTTTACTATAGATGTATCCTCAGTCTTTCTTCAACCAAATTCTGGCTTCCTTGTGATCAGGTACTACTACTTTTTTTTTTTTTTTTAACATCTTTATTGGGGTATAATTGCTTTACAATGGTGTGTTAGTTTCTGCTTTATAACAGAGTGAATCAGGTATACATATACATATGTTCCCATATCTCTTCTCTCTTGTGTCTCCCTCCCTCCTACCCTCCCTATCCCACCCCTCTAGGTGGTCAGGTACTACTTCTTATTCTTTGTACCTGCTAGCACAGTGAGTACTTGTACATAATAGGGTACAACAAACACTGGAATTTGCTGAAACACCTCTTTGTTTCTTCATGTCTGAGGGCTGATATCATTAGTGATGTCTAAAATAATAGACATTTGGTCATTTGCAGTTTTCCCTGCATTATAAAGTCCTATTTCTACTTTCTGGCAGCTGTTTTGAGAGGATTTCTTTATTTGTATGATGTGGATCATAATGTACATTCATATCCTTTACCTGTGTTATATAACAAAAATTCAACCGAGTAAATTGTAAAGATCTAATTGGCTTTATTTGAACAATTCATGAATCGGACAGCATCCCATCTAACAAGTAGAGAGGAGCTCCAAAGGATTATGGAAAGGGAAAGTTTTTGTTTTTGTTTTCCACATCTTTATTGGAGTATAATTGCTTTACAATGTTGTGTTAGTTTCTGCTGTACAGCAAAGTGAATCAGCTATATGTGTAAGGTCGGATCTTAACAAACGGCACCACGAAACAGAGGAAAGCTTCAAGTGAGCTTTATTAGGGAGTGCTCCCGGGCGAGGTTCACTGGTCCGAGAGAAAGGGGACCAGAGAAGTCGCACCCGGGCGAGGGTTGGGCAAGATTTTATAGGGGAAGAAGGGAAAGGGCTGTGGTGAATCTGGGAGGGCGCAGGGTATTCCTTATTTGGTGGTCTTTTCGGGTATCCTGGGGGACCGTTAGTCCCGCCCCTCGAAAGGCGGGAAGGCTGGGCTGGGTTCAAAGTCCCCAGGTCAGTTTCTGGAACTGGGTGGTCCGGAGAATTTCGGTCTGTTGCAAACTGTGAATCTGATTGTGTTCCCCTGCCTCGGGCCAGTTGGCCTTACAATATGTATACATATATCCCCATATCTCTTCCCTCTTGCGTCTCCCTCCCACCCTCCCTGTCCCACCCCTCTAGGTTGTCACAAAGCATCGAGCTGATCTCCCTGTGCTATTCAGCAGCTTCCCTCTAGCCATCCATTTTACATTTGGTAGTGTATATATGTCAATGCTACTCTCTCACTTCGTCCCAGCTTCCCCTTCCCCCGCTGTGTCTGTCTGTGTCTTTACTCCTGCCCTGCCACTAGGTTCATCAGTACCGTTTTTTTTTAGATTTATGGAAAGTTTTTAAAGGCAAGACAAGGAAGTCATAAACAGAAGTTATTTCAGGCTTAAGTAACCTACCATGGGGGATGGACAGGGTCTGTCTATGTGGCAGATTATCTCGTCTTCCTTTTGGTGCTGACCAGAAAATTTCACTCTGACTGGTTAGGATTACATTCCTGGAGAAGGCTGTAACTGCAGTTAGTTTAGGTATTAAGTCTCCATTTTAGCACAAGTGACTCCATTTGGTGCTTGTTGTTTCTTTCTTTTTTTTTTTCAATAGTATGTAGTAGCAAGTGGCTTTTCAGTGTGGACAGTTAGGTTTCAAAAATCTTTTTGGAAACTTCCTGAGAAAGTGGATATGGAGATGTGCAAAAACAGGCTATTGTTATGTTAGACTTAAATGTGAGTACCTTTTAGAATTGTACATAAGCAGTTTTACAGTAAAATTTCAGCCTCTTCATTGTAGGAATCTAATACAGGAAAAAGAACACATTTCTCCTTAGTGGCAAAATACACGTTCTGAGGGGAAATGTCTGTCTTTGAACAAGTTTGTCTTCCAGTATTATTACAGTATAATACCGTAAGCCTGTTATCTAATCTTGGCTTGTTATTTATTCTTGTTTTTCATTATAAATGAAGAAAAGTGATTTAATTTTAAAAAGAGGCTTTTCTGTTTCCTTCTCTTGGATAATGGTATCTTCATCCACCTTGAGTTTTAAATGGAAGGCTAAAGATCAATCTTCATTTCTCTTAACCACATACATCTGATTAATCACTAAGTCCTGTTGATTCTGCCTCAAAAAATTTTTTGTACTTTATCCTTACATTACAGACTCAGTTTGTAGCTTTATCAGTTGTCTAAGCTGGGGTTAGCAAACTTGTTTTTCAAAGGAGCAGTAGTAAATATTTTAGGCTTTATAAACCACATGAAGTTTTTCTTTTTTTCTTGTTTTGTTTGGCTTTTGGTTTTTATCTGCTCTTTAAAAATATAAGAGCCATTTTTAGCTTGCAGGTCATACAAAAACAGGCCACAAGTAGCATGTGGGCAGGATATCGCCAGTGGACCATAGTTTGCTGCACTCTGTTCTAGGCTGTTGAAATAACTTCCTATTTGGATTCTTTGTCACCGGTATGTTACCCCATCCCCTCCTTCTTCCACATTACTGCCAGAATGATCTCTCTAAAATATGACTGTGTAACTTTTAGATAAAACCTTTTATGTGCTCTATTAACTAAGTTTTTATACTTAAGGCATTCATATACCACCTCTGGGGTTTTTGCGTTTCTTCGTAAGATCTATCCTATTAGTTACTCAATATTTTTTATTGACTTTTTTCTTAAGGGAAATTTTGTATTATACCATAAACAGAAAATCAGTATTGACTGCCATAACTAGAAAACCAGCAAACAAAAGATAACAGTAAAAAAGAAATACGGAATTATTAAATGACTGTTTCATATACCACCCCATCATATAGGTACCACACTTCAAAAAACCACTGACTTATAAGATAAACCTTTTTTCCTTAGTGTCATACAAGTCTCTTCATAATCTTTTACACTGTTCACAGTAGTTGCAAGATTGCTGAACTAAAGCAGGAGATTGAAAGTCATTTTGGTAAGAGGCTAGAGATGCTGGCCTTATTCTGGAAATCTCATGATGCTGTCGTCATTGATGTGGTTCCAAGTAAGCCTTGTGTGCTTTCTGGGCTGTTCTCAGGAAAGTGTGCTCATGACGCATTGCTGAGGGTATCTTTAAGGGCAGTTGTGAAGAAGACTCTAGGAGCTGGCAAAGCCACGAAGTCTGCCCAGAGAGCTCAGAATGCCAAATGAGCATTCTGCACATTACCTCCTATATTGGTTAATAAAGTCTTAAAATAACTTTCTCAATTGGTCATTTAAGTTTAATAATAGAAGACTAGTCATCACAGTGTGTAGTAACAGCTGTAGAAAGATGTCTCGCCTTTGCTTCGGCAACACTGACCATCTCACCATTTTCCTACCCTGGCATGCCTCTGTGATTTTGCATAGGCTTACCATTGGCTTTGGGTGCCGTTAATAGAGGGCAAACTCCTACTTTTGATTCAAGACCCATCTCAGTAACCTGACTCTCATTCCTCTAGGCAAGTTAAGAAAAAAAAACAGCTTTACTGAGATATAATTCACATGAAGTTTACCCTTTTAAAAGTGTACAATTTAGTGGTTTTTAGTATATTCACACAGTTGGGCAATCATCACCACTACGTAATTTTAAACATTTCGTCACCGCAAAAAGAAACCCCGTACTCATCAGCAGTCACTCCCCATTCTCCCTCCCCTCAACCCTCTTAGTCCCTGGCAACCATAGTGTGTGTGTGTGTGTGTGTGTGTGTGTGTGTGTATACATATATACACCACATTTTCTTTTTTTGCTATTAAATATATATATTTTTTTTCTATAATAAAGCCTTTTTTTTTTAATAACTTCAAACTTACAAAAAAGTTTCAAATATATAGTACGGAGAGTTCACACATACCCTTCACTCAGATTCCCATAATGTTTATAATTTTCAAAACCACAGTACAATGATCAAACCAGGAAATTAATATTAGTATACTCTTGTCAGCCGAACTAAAGACTTCTTCAAATTCTAGTTCCCCCCTTATATCCCGTTTCAGTTCCACAATCCAGTTAGGATCCCACATTACATATAGTTGCTGTGTCCTTCGTCTTCTCCAAGCTGTGACAGTTCCTGAGTCTTTCCATATCTTTTGCTACTTGATAATTTTCATACTTGTGGTCTTAAATATATTTTTATATGCACAGATTTTTCAGCATGAAGAGCCTTCTCTGGTGGGTAACCCATCTCTTGAATCACTTTCAGTCATTAAGGAGAAATGACTGTGGCATTGTGATTTGCTGAAGCAGAGCCTCATACAAGTGTTAGGCTGTTCAGAATGCATCACTTTTATTTTTATTTATTTATTTGTCTTAACATTTTTATTGGAGTATAATTGCTTTACAATGGTGTGTTAGTTTCTGCTTTATAACAAAGTTATAAATATATATACAGTTATACATATACATATATCCCCATATCTCTGCCCTCTTGCATCTCCCTTCCTCCCACCCTCCCTATCCCACCCCTCTAGGTGATCACAAAGCACCGAGCTAATCTCCCTGTGCTGTGCGACTGCTTCCCACTAGCTATCTGTTTTACATTTGGTAGTGTATATATGGCCATATATACACTACTACTCTCTCACTTTGTCCCAGCTTACCCTTCCCCCTCCCCGTGTCCTCAAATCCATTCTCTAGTAGGTCTGCGTCTTTATTCCCATCTTGCCCCTAGGTTCTTCATGACCATTTCTTTTTAGATTCCATATATATGTGTTAGCATCTGGTATTTGTTTTTCTCCTTCTGACTTAGTTCACTCTGTATGGCAGACTCTAGGCTCATCCACCTCACTACAAATAGCTCAATTTCATTTCTTTTTATGGCTGAATAATATTCCATTGTATATATGTGCCACATCTTCTTTATCCATTCATCTGTCGATGGACACTTAGGTTGCTTCCGTGTCCTGGCTATTGTAAATAGAGCTGCAGTGAACATTGTGGTACATGACTCTTTTTGAATTACGGTTTTCTCAGGTTATATGCCCAGTAGTGGTATTGCTGGGTCATATGGTATTTCTATTTTTAGTTTTTTACAGAACCTCCATACTGTTCTCCATAGTGGCTGTATCAATTTACATTCCCACCAACAGTGTATATGGGTTCCCTTTTCTCCATACCCTCTCCAGCATTTATTGTTTGTAGGTTTTTTGATGATGGCCTTCCGACCGGTGTGAGATGATATCTCATTGTAGTTTTGATTTACATTTCTTTAATGATTAGTGATGTTGAGCATTCTTTCATGTGTTTGTTGGCAGTCTGTATATCTTCTTTGGAGAAATGTCTATGTAGGTCTTCTGCCCATTTTTGGATTGGGTTGTTTG
The DNA here is from genome assembly GCF_964374135.1 of Grampus griseus. Taxonomy (NCBI): domain Eukaryota; kingdom Metazoa; phylum Chordata; class Mammalia; order Artiodactyla; family Delphinidae; genus Grampus; species Grampus griseus. The sequence continues at coordinate 54,585,145 of NC_139014.1, forward strand.
TTTTTTTCATATTGAGCTGCATAAGCTGCTTGTAAATTTTGGCAATTAATCCTTTGTCAGTTGCTTCATTTGCAAATATTTTCTCCCATTCTGAGGATTGTCTTTTCGTCTTGTTTATGGTTTCCTTTGCTGTGCAAAAGCTTTTAAGTTTCATTAGGTCCCATTTGTTTGTTTTTTGTTTTTATTTCCATTTCTCTAAGAGCTGGGTCAAAAAGGATCTTGCTGTGATTTATGTCATAGAGTGTTCTGCCTATGTTTTCCTCTCAGAGTTTGATAGTGTCTGGCCTTACATTTAGGTCTTTGATCCATTTTGAGTTTATTTTTGTGTATGGTGTTAGGGAGTGTTCTAATTTCATTCTTTTACATATAAGCTGTCCAGTTTTCCCAGCACCACTTATTGAAGAGGCTGTCTTTTCTCCACTGTATATTCTTGCCTCCTTTATCAAAGATAAGGTGACCATATGTGCATGGGTTTATCTCTGGGGTTTCTATCCTGTTCCATTGATCTATATTTCTGTTTTTTTTTTTTTTTTGCCAGTACCATAGTGTCTTGATTACTGTAGCTTTGTAGTATAGTCTGAAGTCTGGGAGCCTGATTCTTCCAGCTCCGTTTTTGTTTCTCAAGATTGCTTTGGCTCTTCGGGGTCTTTTTACACCACATTTTCTTTATCCGTTTGCCCATTGATGGATACTTAGGTTGTTTCCACATCTTGGCTATTTTTAATAATGTTGCAATAAACATGTGGGTACATAGGATATTATTTTCCTGCTCATCTATTGGACTTTTAGCTCCTAGATCTTAGATGTCTTTATCTGGATACACAGAGAATCTAGCAGAGCATGTGGCATTTCATAGAACACTTAATAAATGAACTTAGCTTTTAATTATTATATGTATGTAATCATTCAGTGCTAGTGTTAAGACTAATCGCCAGTTTTAATTATGGACACACATGACTCTAGTTTAAAGGAAGAAGACTTGATTTAATAACAGTGATTAGAGTTGGAGTCCTGATTTGAACCAAAAGATTACTCGAGTGGTTTTGTTTTCTGTGATTCTTGGTTTATAGAAGTATAGTGGCCTTGGCTGTTAGTGAAACAAGGCTTTGGTTTACTCATCAAGGATGATTTAGTGATTTATGACTAGACAGTACTTAAAAAGAAACAGTGGCTGCAATCCATCTATTTTTATGAAAACACAGTTGTTTTTTTTGAATCAACTGTGGTTCACCTCTTTTAGTGTAAATATATAATCCTTGAAAGGAAATAATCCTGAGATGTATTTATGAGGTTTGATTTTATGAAACAATAGGGAAAAATTCTAAAACAAGCATCTAAGGGTAAATACATCCAAGTGAATATTGCTCCCTTCAGAAGAGCCGCTGTTGGAGGTGATGTACTTACTTCAAACCCTGATGCCTTTGAGTACACATTTTTAGGGAAATACATTTTTGGACGTGTTGTCAAAGTCTAAAACATGTTCTTTTTAAATGTGGTGGGAAAATCTTCATATTTGAAATTTTTAATGAGGCAAAATGTCATTTAGTAATATATTTGTTTAAGATGAGTTTTTTCTTGTGTGACATATAAACTGGCTCTTAGTAATATTTGAAAGGAGGGGCCCCAAACGTGTTTTCACTAATGACAGCCTCATTGGAATAAGAGTTTAAAGACTCAAACATAACTGCTTTGAAGAAAAATGTAAAGAAATTTAGATATGTGACATTTATGTTTAAAATTTAAATCAGTTTATAGTCAACTCATTGTTAATATATGAAGATATTTTACTAGTTTCAGGTGACTCCTTCATCCTTTGATTACTTTTACTATGTTTTAAAGAGACTAGCCTTTACAGTGTGTTTCTAAGTTTATATTTAATGTCCTGCAACTTTTTTTTTATGATTTAGTGTCAGGACAAGAGACTCATAACACTTCATCAAAGTATACTTTGTTAAGCAAGAAAGATTTCATTTACTCATTGTAGAAAAGCCATACCATGAGGAAATACTAGAGCCTGTAGATAGATGAAATTATTTTTAAACATTTATTGGCTTTCTTTATTTGTCATTGGTATGAGGAAATGCAGCTGAGTGTCTGATGCTAAGTAATAGAACTGGTAAATGGGTGTGGCTGTGTGCCAGTTACTCTTACACTATACAATGGCTCAGGTGCAGTTGTCGTCACTGAGGCTTTGGGTGGCAAGGAAGGGCCTTCCAGTGGTTTTTGTGGTGTATGGCATCTTTATTTTTCCTTAGTGATGTTTTGTTCTTTTCTTTCTCGATGAAAAGCCATTAAATCTTAGTTTATTTTCTGTTGAGGCAAGCATTTGACAGGCATTTGAACTCCCTCAGCCTTCCAGAAGTGTTCACTTTGTTTTTTTGAGCTGTGACTATGGGCAACAAAATAGCACAAAGTAAAGAACTACATTTCCTGGTATTGAGTATTTCATCAGATTTATTTGATACTTGGCCTTGAGATACCCATTTGAAATATTCAGATATCTAATTTTTTACTGATAAATCATATTTTCCATGGAATAAATAAATAACAAACCTTGTAAATTAGTTATTTGAAGTGTAACTAAAGAACACAGATACATGGGGAATTATGTACCACTATGGGTTCAGTTATCTCCATTTCTGATCTTTTTAATTACCGAGAATCTCTTATACAAGACATAGGAGTAATATTTACAATATTTATGTAGCACCTACAAAGTGCTTTAATATACATGTTTTATCTATTCTTTAAAATACCCATGTGGAACACGTGTTCTTAACAAGATTTTTACCAGAGGACACATTTAATCGTTTACCCAAGATAACAACACAGGCTTTTGATGACAGTCTTATCTCACGCTCTTTCTATTAAATCCCAGTGTACTTTAAATACTCTTCGAATTGTTTTGATCAGAAAAAACTACAGTTTTGCTGCTTTTATTGTGTGTTTGTGTGTGTATGTTTAATTTCTGTACTTAGATTTCATCAATAACTTCCAACAAATTCAGAATATCAGGCCATGGTTTATTGAAAAGATAAATGGGTGTATTGGGCATATGTCTCAACTGGTTCCTGAACGTGTTTAACAGAGTTGGGGCCGTTGAACCAAAGTGACATTTCGTAAAACATGAGCTTCTTAAGAACCTCACTTGTATCACAGTTTTTTTGTTTTGGTTTGGTTTTTTTGCATTACGCGGGCCTCTCACTGTTGTGGCCTCTCCCGTTGCGGAGCACAGGCTCCGGACGCGCAGGCTCAGCGGCCATGGCTCACGGGCCCAGCCGCTCCGTGGCATGTGGGATCCTCCCGGACCGGGGCACGAACCCGCGTCCCCTGCATCGGCAGGCGGACTCTCAACCACTGCGCCACCAGGGAAGCCCCAATGTATCACAGTTTTTAAAGTGTGGAGCAGACTAATCTGCTTAACACATTATTAACACATTGAGGTGGCTTTTTTTTTGTTTCCTTGATTTCCCTTGAGCAATCTACGTGTACTAAATTGTTCACAGGTATCAGAATTAACCGTTCTCTGAAATTGTTCCAAAGGTAACTCCCCACTGCCCAGAACTAACTTCTTATATGACAAGTAGCAGCCTAGCCAAATCCCCTTCATTCATAACTTTTCTTTCATCTCTCTTTTCCCTGGACTATGAAGCTAAGACTTTGACCTATTGGAAGAAACTTAAGCTCTAGAATAAGAAAGACTTGAGGTTTGTCTTAAGTAGGTTATTGTTAGCGCACCAGTCATATCTTTGATCTGTATTAATTCATCCTTTTATTTAATAAATTCAGATCAAGCTAGCCCCTCTCCCCACCCCGCCCTGAAAAAAGACCTCCTAGCAGGAGGTGATAATCTACACAGAGATAAAAAGGATGAATAAAGGTTTGCCAGGGGAAGAAGAGGGAAAGGAGTGTAGTGGTGAGGACGTGAAGAATCTCTGAGAGCCTGATGGCAGGAGGGAGCATGGTGAATTACAGGGACAGAAAGATGTTTTGTTTGAACTATACAGTGTGAGGGAGCTGGAAAATCTTACGATGATACTGTAAAGGGTGGCAAGGGCCCGATCATATAGTAAGCCATATTGAGAATTTAGATTTTATTCTGAGACATGGGAAATTATTGAAAGTTTTTTGGAGGGGTTTTTGTTGTTGTTGTTCATTTGCTTTGTTATTAGGAGAGAAAAGAGCTTGTCTGGTTAGATTTGTTGGAGAACAATCCTGACAGCAGTTAACCATGTAGAGCTAACGTAAGCTAATATAATAAGTATGTGCTTCCAAGAAATCTGATCGTGCATCTCTGTCTCTGATCTTTATTCCATGATACCCTCTAGTTTCTTAACCACCCCTTCCTATTCACAGTTCATTTTGCATCATCTCATTTTCTTACTCAGCCTAGAGCCCTTGGACAGCTGTTTCAATAGTTCTTTTCTAAGATCTCTTGCATTTTTCAAAGACAAAGCAGGTGATAAAACACACTTGGTATACATATTAGCATTTTGGTATATTTATCTTTTTTGTTGTTTTTATACATAGTTCTATAACATGCATGTTTATATATCCTATAGTTTTTGCTTATCTTTCTGGTATATGCATTTTCCACTTTTCAAACTTAAAAAAAACCTCTACATAAATATTTGTATTGGACATGTAATATTCTGGCCCATGGGTCATCACGTACTTGACCAGTTTCCTAATGGTAGATATTTAGCATTCTGTTTTTCTGGTATTTACCTAGAATTTACTAGGTTAAAGGTTAAAATATTTTAGGTTTTTGATCATTGCTGTGTTGCCCTCCTGCGTTAATTGGTATATTAATTTAAAGATATGCAGATTATGACTTGTTGAATGAGGAGGCACAAGCCACCCACTCGGGGTTGGCAAGTAGCTCCCTCAATTTTCAAGAGAAGTGAAAACCCCTGGGGTCATTTTGATTGAAGGCTCAGTTTCAATACACTCAGAAAAAGGAAGTAAAGTCACAAGATTTATTATTTAGAGATCCCAGAAACGTCGCCGGGGGCTGGGGGGGTGCACAGTGAGCTGGGGGAAGAGCAGTCCTCTTCCCCAGTTCAAGAGATACAGTACAGGGTAGGAAGCACCTCTTGCAAGGTGGTTGGGATGACAGTCACTTAAATTTTTACAGGCTCGACTCTAAGTGCTTATTTTAAAAGGTGCCCCAGGAAAAGCAAAGTGGGAACTTCTGGTGGTAATCCTAATTTGAGTCCTTATCTAAATGTCCAGACTCTGGGTCTGTGTAGGGTTGTCATTCTGTAAAATGCTTAGGCAGCAACTCAGAATAGCTATTTTCTCATCGCAGTTGCCAATTGCTGTCCCAAAGAATCGTACCAGTATGTGAATGTGACTATTTCCTAACGTCTTCCCCAGCATTGATTTTTTTTTTTTTTTTTACTTTTTAAAAAATTGCTTGCTGTTTCAGTAATAATCGTGGTATCACATTTTATTTTTATTTCTCAGTTATTATGTGGTTTGCCATATTCCCATATACTTATCAATCCCCATGCTTCCTATCTTTTAAACATTCTGTTTGTGTCCTTTACCCACTTATCCATTGGGAAATCTAAGTATTTTTCTTATCAATTTTATGAGCATTTGATTAACAATCTCCTTTACGTTTTTCTCTTTGAGTATTTGTTTGTGTGTGTGTGTGGTACGCGGGCCTCTCACTGCTGTGGCCTCTCCCGTTGCGGAGCACAGGCTCCGGATGTGCAGGCTCAGCGGCCATGGCTCACGGGCCTAGCCGCTCCGTGGCATGTGGGATCTTCCCGGACCGGGGCACGAACCCGTGTCCCCTGCATCGGCAGGTGGACTCTCAACCACTGCGCCACGAGGGAAGCCCTATGTCTGTTGTTTTTTATTCTGGAATAATGTTTAAAAGGTTGATGGTAATGGGCATTGTTGTTTTGATTCTAATTTTAATAGAAATATAATTTTTCACTTTTAAGCATGACATTTACAGTACATGGTATCATTCCTTATCTAGTTCTTACAATGTATTTCATAAGGAATAATCTTATAAAGGTTTTAAACTGACTTTTGTGTGACATTTTTGGTGTAAAGGAATTTGCTGTTGCTTCAGAACGTTGTTATGGAAGATCATTGAATAGCACATATTTGTCATCTTTTAAGTTAGGCATAGAAGACATTTTCTCATTCTGCTGTGATAAGAGAATGTTTCTCTGACTTTCTTCTGTGTCTCCGTCTCACTAACATCTGAACCTGAATCCTGGAGGGTGAAGGATCAGGGACTGAAGCAAAAAATATACTATTTCATTTTCTTGCTCTTAGAGTGTGGCGCTTGGGTGTTTACATATGTGGGAATTTCTCAAAGCATGGGTTTGGACACACACATATAATAATACTAACAGCAAAATTACTGTGTGTAGAATGTGGGGAGCCAAGACACTGTGATAAGACTGTATATGAATTATGCCATTTATTCCTCAGGAAAAAATACCCACTATGAATAAGTTCTGCCAGCCCATATGACTTAGGGCATTGGTAACTTGCCCAGGGTTGTACAGTTGAGAAGCAGCAGAGACAGGATTTAGGCCTAGAACATTTGACACCAGAGCACAATACCCTTCACCGCTATTTTATCCCTTATTGCATTTGCTTTTGTATTTGTGCTCTTATTTGAATTCTCTTGACTGGGGAGAAACAAAAGTTACTTGTAAAATGAAATCAAACCTTAGGTATGGATGGATGGATATATAACTTACGAGCTTGAGAGATAGACACTGAGGATAATACATTTTGAAATGTTTATGGAGCCCAATAATATGGTAGTTCTTGTTTGAGTGGCAAATACTATACTGTTCCCTCCACCATCAGTAATGATAAGAACACAATTTCCTTAGAAGGAAGTATGTAATTACTATAAGGCTAGATAATACTTCTTTCTGAGGACTTAAGAGTCTGTGTGGTTGACATATGTTGTACTTGTAAATTTACTGCATTTTTTTCTCTGCATTTTGCAGACACATCAGTAAGATTGGCATAATGTATAGGTGCTGCTAATGCTATAATACAAAATTTCACTTTTTGGTCACTTTTCCTCATAGGATTTCTAAGACAGCATTGAATTTTTGGCACCCTCAGAGTGAAAGACAGTTACTTTTAAGAAACCTACTTTCTGTGCAATTCTGTGTGTGGATTTTTAAAACAAGATGCAAGTATGTGGTAGATTAGGAAATATCTAAGCAATTAGCCTCTACCATTGATGGTGAAGATACTAGATTGTTGATTGGGAGGGAGGAGAAACAGCTTGCCCATTTTCAAATCATTTAGGGACTATTTCATATAATTTCTTTTCTTCATGGTGAGATTCCCTCCTGACAATAGTGAGCCAGTTAGGTTTGCCAGGGCAGAAAAATGTTCAGGAGTCACTGTACTAAGTCAGTATAGGAGAGGAACTGCTTCATTGAAGCTTAAAAGTAATTTTTCCATAAGCCTGCCCCTTAAAGAAAGAAAAAAGAAAGAGCATATTAAAAGGTTGTTACTTTTCTCTGTCTCTGAATAGAAATGCTTCCAAATGTGGAAAGAAATCTTAGTTTTAAAATTCCTTAGGAAGGAGCCCAAAAATTTCTATCTGTAGTCTTTTACCAACTCTAAGAATGCTTGAAATAGATTCTTCCTTATGTCTCACAAATTAAATTCCTCATTTGTGGCTCACCCATTTCAGTTATGCTGTCTTGCATTTTAATCTAGCTGTGTTGCTGGGCCTCTTTTTCTGACTCTTGGCTATTACTTATGTGTTTCTCTGATTCAAAAGATGGCTTACTTGTATATTTGTAGAAAATTCTGTTTTCTTCTAGTTGAAGTCCCAGTGCAGTTTGGAGTGTCAAGATCTGTCCCATGCCCAGCTGTATTCCTATTGTCTCTTTTATTGGGTTCATCACCTGGTCGTAGCACCAGATGAATCCCAGCCTTCTTTCCCTTTCTCCTTTCCTTTTCCTTCCCTTCCTTAGTACTGCCCATGTTTGTTAGACCCCCATGATTTTATCCTGGAACTAATCTTATTTTTAACTTAGGTAAGTCAGATTCTAACTTCCAATGTGCAAAAGATAAATTTCCCTCTCCTGCACATAGGATGCTTTTAATTTTTTAAATATTTTAACATGTCTTTAAGCTTGAAAGTTTTATTACATTTTTAATACTTCCCTTAAATACAAAAAACAACGCCATTAAACTTTACTTATTAAAATGCAAAGCCTAGTGTCTTCTAGCTTTTTGAAGAGCTTTTGTCCATTATATAATCTGTAAAGTAGCCAAGAGTTCCTCAGAAGCAGGACATCATTTAGATTTAAAACAATCATGGCTTGTGTGCAAAATAATGATGTGACATAACCATTCATAGGGAGGCAACCACAGTTTTACTTTATGTGGTGACAGAACTGTTGGATACCTCCAATATTACATTTGCCATAAAGACTTTACCAAGGTACCCTAGAACAAAAAAAGGTTAAGTCATTTTGATTCTACCAAGTAGATTAAGTTGGTATGACTAGAAAGCCAGTGACACAGTTATGAGCATAGACCTTTTATTTTTTCCCAGATGTTTGACAGTGTAAACATACATAAAATACATATTAAAGTTGAGATGCTTTATATTTTGTGCAGTAAATTGAAGCCTTAAAAAGAAAACATTTCATTTAAAAAAAAGAAACTCATTAGTTTTACTTCATTAAGACAGTAAAGTAGCAGCAAGTACCGAGACATTGTGCACTTCTTCATTAAGACGAGTTGCTTCATTCACATCAGAGTCGGAAATGTGAGACTGGCTTTCTTGAATACATAATATAGCTTGAGTCACTGGTTAGATAGGGGCATATCTTCCCAACTATACATCAGGGAGGAGTTCTTTCATTAATTTCAGAAAATGCAGACCCTTAGCCAGCCAGCATGACCACAGCATTGAGCATTAAGAGAAACGAAGCATTTACTTTCCAAGCACTTGCCACAGAAGAAGGTAAGCGAGTCTTTACATTTGTGGTTGTCTCTTCCCTCCGTAAGTTAAGGGTTGTGCTTTGTTGAGGCATTTCAGAGAAATTATTTGGCATGCCACTAGTGATACTTAGGGTCATGGGTGTTGGGGATGGTTTTGTTGAGCTAGTGAGGCTTGTGTTTGTAACCATTCCATCTTGGAGGTGAATAGTTAGAGTTGCAGCTGCTGCTTCATGTGAATTGATCGTTTCTGTGGATGTATCTTCTGGATAGGGCACAAAAGCCTTGTCAGTGCTAGTAAAGGTGGTGTCTTTGCTTAGAGTGGCACCAAACGTTGTTTCCTTTGTTCGATATTGTTTGGGTATTTTGGTCACTTTGGATTGAGTTACCATACTCAGAGAGTTAATGGTGTCCACTGTCTGCATCCCACTTACAGTGAACAAGCTTGAGGTAAATCCAGAAGGTGTGGGATATGTGTTATGTTCCTTCAAAGGTGATATCTGGCTAGAACAGGGAGTCCCTATTACATGGGCTTTTGTTTCCATCATCCACTTAAGTAAGTAAGTAATGTTTTGTTTATGGTCACATGACCACCTGTTATTGTAAAGGGTTATCTCTTGCAACTGAAAGAGCTGGTCAAAAGCTTGATCTGGAATGAATGTGAACTTATTGTTGTGCAGGTAAAGATGTGTGAGATTTGTCAGGTTTATTAATGTTCCTGGAAGGATTTGTGTCAAGGAATTGTTAGACAGGTCCACAGTATGCAGTTTGGAGGGCATGTTGGTTGGAACTGTCCAGAGTTTGTTACTACTGAGGTTGAGAACCTCAAGACTTCTCAGTGTATTTTTAATGAGGACAACCTTTTCCAGCATATTCTTAGAAACATCCAGATATTTAAGGTTCCATTGATAAGCAGTATCAGATTTTTCAAGCAGTTTAATGTTGTTGTTAGCAGCAGACATGTTCCAGAGGGACCGAGGTAACTGAGCAGGCAAGCTTTCAAGCCTGTTGTTTGAAATGTCCAGGGTCCTCAGATTGGTGTACTGGGTTAACTGGTTATGCAGATCAGTAAAGTGGTTATAAGACAGATTTAAATGGATAATATTCTCTTGCAGTCCAGATGGTAATGTAGTCAAGTTTCTGCCTGAACAGTCCACATGCCTGTGCCTCTCGGTGCATATACATTGGAGAGGGCAAATGCATAAAATACCAGGTGTGAGAAACAGAAGGATGAACAGGCTGGGAGACATTTTCAATATCTGATATTCCATCAAAGCCTGGAAACAAACAGATACACCCTTCTTTTAATATGCAAATACAATTAGGCATCTGCATGGGTCAGTTAGCATTAGGCAAAATTTTCAATAAACCTCGTTGTTGTTGAGCTCTTTTATAATTGTTCCAGTGATTAAACTAACAAAGCTCCCCTTCATTTATAGTCCAAATGCTTAATCCTTCAATTGGGGCTATGTGATAGAGACTCTCTCCCCCTACTGTCTTCTGCATTTTCTCATTTATTTTCTCCCTTCTTTTACCATAGTCTTTCTTATTTATCTTCCCAGAATGTTGATATTATAAAATGGCATTCTCGGCAAATAAAGAGTCGGAATCTTAAGCTATTACTATTTCTGATAATATTCTTCCTTACTCAGATGGGAAAAAAATGGCTGTCGTGTCTGTTTTGGTTGTTTATTTTTATTTTTGGTTTTTGGTTTTTTTCAGATCTCTGCAGTAATAAAATAGTCAATGTGTATGTAGGATGAGATTTTATTTAGATATTAAGACAATACTTTGAAATGCATCTTTGTCTTTTCAGGATAAATATATCCTTGCAAAACATTTTAAGGCACTTGAAAAATCTGACCAACACCATACCTTTAAATCTCACATTTTATAAAGTGATTTCTTTTCAGTGCCGATTCTAAAGGAAAACAATGTGTATATTTACAAAGTGAATGAATATTAGAAAGAAATCCCTCAACTGACACTGCAGCAAATTTCTGGTGCATGCACTTGCTATTGAATATATATTCAATCCTAACGTTGACTTTCTCTTAAGAAAAGGAAAAAGAAAAAAATTCCGAAGTCGATTTTTTACTGATTTAAATAACAGCTTACCATAGTGTTGTCTTCTACATCAGCATCTCATTTTCTCCGGGAAACTTAAGCTTAAAGGTCGCCTTGTTCTGGAAAGTAGGAACCGCTTCTGGCTGTGGGCTGTGCTTGCCTGCTCAGCTGCATTGTGTTGCTGTGAGCTGAAGCTCTGCAACCACCTGATCAGTACCACATAGGAGGACTGCAGAGCTGTCATTGGTGCTGACTCAAATTTATTGCAAGAGGTGCACACGCAACAGAATGGACCAAAAGAAATTTTTTTTTAATTTAGTGTTGAGTGTACCCATATATCTCAGATTTGCTGTAGGATGGAAAACCTCGTGCACATTAGACCTGGCCTTTACCCATTTCTGTGTATTTGAGCTTAGGCTCCACATTTTAACATTCACCTCGTGAAGAATCTGTGGTTCTTTTTATTGCTCCTACTGTTCATTCATTTTATACATTGAAAAATGTTGAAAATGAATTTGACCTTCCTTGTGGATGGTTTTCTAAGATATTAGTTTAACTATTTTTTAACTCTGCCTTTTTATTTTTTCTAAAATGGTACAATTGTCATCACTTTTTAAAATAACATATGACAATCTGTTTGGTTTTTTTATGTACCCCCCCCCACCAAATATGGTGATTATTATATACAATCAGGTTTTCACATTTATCAACCACCTAACTGTTCATCTTTTGGAGAAGTACATAAGTACTTAAATATGATTATTTTGTTTTTATCTTTCTGATACAAAGGATTGTTTGACCCAGGCTATGCACAAACGAGGCTGCATTTTTTAATGAGCATCTAATTCTTTTAATTATCAGTTCATGTAGTAAAGTAAATGTATTTTATTTGATGTCTTTTGGGTTAAGGATTTTTTTCTTCATGAAATTACTTTGGTCAGTGGATATGAATATTGTTGTCTCCAGAGACATCTTTGGTACTATATGAATGACCATTTATTTGATTTTATGTTTTAAAAATAATAGCATAGCAGCTTCCCTGGTGGCGCAGTGGTTGAGAGTCTGCCTGCCAATGCAGGGTACACGGGTTTGTGACCCGGTCCAGGAAGATCCCACATGCCGCGGAGCGGCTGGGCCCGTGAGCCATGGCCGCTGAGCCTGCGCGTTGGAAGCCTGTGCTCCGCAACAGGAGAGGCCGCAATAGTGAGAGGCCCGCGTACCGCAAAAAAAAAAATAATAATAGCATAAATTTTAGTTGATTTCTTCAGAACGTTTCACATTTTATCTTACTGAAAAAACAATTTACATTGTTTTTAAATTACATGAAATAATGTAAAAGGGAAAACTTTCATTAGGGGCTTTATAAAATAAGACCAGATTTATGACAACTTCTGCTCCACTCTTTTTTTTTTTTTTTTGAGGTACGCAGCCTTCTCACTGTCGTGGCCTCTCCCTTTTGGATTTATTTCCATCTGATGGGTAATAGTATCTCAGTTCAATTTTAAATACATCTTGCTTATTATAAGAAAAGTTGTATGCTTTATATATGTTTTTAAGGATCATTTAAATTTTTCTTCTGTGACTATCTTTTATAAGTTTTGCATGTTTTTTTCTAGTGTGTTGTGGGTATCCCCCCCGCCACAGTCTGTATTTAAGTTTTTTAAACTTTAGGGATATTAGCCCTTTGTCTTAACTTAAGTTGCACATTTTCCCCCCAGTTTGTCCTTTGTCTTTTGACAAAGGTATGTTTTTTTCTTTTTTAATAGTGTTTGTTTTACATTTAAAAGTTTTATGTAATTGGACTTCCTTTTTTTTTTAATTAATGCTTCTGGATTTTGAGTCTCAACTAGGAAGGTTTATCCCACTTTCAGATTATAAAGGAATGCACTCATATTTCTTCTATTTTTTATATAATTTCATGTTTTATATTTATATCTCTGATTTATTTGGTGTTTATTCTAATGTAGTATGAATCCAGTTTCATCTTTTTCAAGTACCTATCCAGTTGTCCCAATACTGATTTGAGATTTGAGTCTGTTTCTGGACTTTCCATTCTGTACCATTGATCTGTCTAATCATGTACTAATATCGCAGTGTTTTACTTATAGGTGCCCATATATTTTGCTACTTCACTTTTTGTTCAGAACTAGGTAATAACAACAATTAGAGTCACTCTCATCTAATTCATTGTGTTGCCCACCACCAACACCAAATGGAATACATGTGTGATAAATGTATGTTGCGATGTGTGAGGTAGGTGCTCTTTGGTCCTATGTTAGTGAAAAGAATGCTGAACCAGGAGTCGGGTAACAAACTCAGCTTTCACTACCACTTCTGAGCAAGTCACTTACTCTCTCTGGGCCTGTTTTCTCAGCATTTAACAAATAAAAGGAGCTGAACTAGATGGTCTTGAGGGTTGTTCTGACTCTGGTTAATGGGATCTGGTAAGAGCACCACTGCTGTGTAGTATGTAGTTCAGTCTACCTTTTATTCCCCTGTGCCTTGTCCTTTTGCCGTAGTCATGAAATAAACTTTCTCTTCTGAATCCTGCTTCTTTAGTCTTTTCTGTAGGTTTTTCTTTGTTCCAGCGTTTTCTTTTCTCCTGTGTTTCTTTAGCTTGCGTTTCTTTCTGCTGATTAGGCAAAGGATTGCCGCTGTTTGGCTGCTCAGCTTCCACTGACCTCAGTGGGGAAAATTGCATTCAGTAAATAGGAATTACTTTCCCCCTGGCAGAGAATTTCTTAAAAAACAAAAAGCAGCTGCTGACAGGAGTCTGTTCTTCCGTTGTACAAAGAACAGAAGGAGAAAAGCTGCCTCTGTAGTGTTTGAAGAAATCAGACACGACTATGACCAGGTCATCAGCTCTTTGATTTGTCTATGAGGGTTGGTATTTCCCAATACTGCTCCTTCAAGAGGTCAGGAAAAGAAAGTGATGAAAAAGAAGAGCAAAAGTATGGAAAGAGCCCGTTAGGTAACAATCCTATATGTAAAGCAAGAAAGGTTATGGTGATTTAAGGCATGTCAAAGTCTTGACCAAATATAAAAACTTTATACTTTATTTACCCTAACTAGAATACTTAAAATTCAAACGAATAAGCAGAAATTCTTAACCTCCTAATTGCTGCTAAATAAATTAACCTCAAAAACGGTAAGTTTGAAAAATACATGAAAGAACTTTTTAATGTGGAAGACAGAGGAAAACCAGTGTAATATGACAATAAACATCATGCTTATTCAAGAAAAATAAGAAGTGCAAAGGAAGTGTGTCTGCAGATAAAAAGTTGTTTAAGAGTCAGTAAGGTACTCTTTAAAGGATTTAAAGAGAAACATTGTATATAAAATTTTGGTGTCCAAAAGCCTGCTAGTTTTTATTAAGGTGGAGCTTTATTGGTTTCTTGAACACCAGTGCTGCCAGTAAATACCATATTTTATTCTGAAAAATCCCAGAGCTATGAGAGGTTCTCCAAGGGTAGGTTACCACTATGGCCTCCGTCTTTCATTCTAAGTGACTGTCCCCCGAGTTCGAGTGGGGTAAGGCGGGAGAATGTGCGCTTTTGGGCAGAGGAGCACTTCTGCAGGCATGGGCTGGCATCTCCACAAGGATCAGCCAGTGGACTCTCTCCGTCTTAACTTTGACAAAGATTGGGCCCGCCCCTACTCTGATAACTCAGATTTATCACTTGTCAGGTAATGAATAAAAGATGAAATTCTGTGTAAGAAAGGTAGTTAAGAGTTTTTTAAAGTTGAGAACCATCTGTATTTTGATACAATCCTTTTTTTCTGAAAAAAGTCATCCGAATTTGGAATGAAGCCATAGAGGTTTGGTGTGTTTTTTGGGGGTTTTTTTTTGTTTTTCTTTTATAAGATTTCATTTTTGGGGGGTGCTTGAGGCATATAAAGAAACTTTGGGAATTCCCTGGCAGTCCAATGGTTAGGACTCCACACTTTCACTGGTGAGGGCCCGGGTTCAGTCCCTGGTCATGGAACTAAGATTCCGCAAGCTGTGCAGCACAGCCAAAAAAAAAGAAGAAGAAACTTTTTAAAGTGGTTAGTTCTAAAACTTGTGTTCCCCCAACAAGATAAGAAAAATGTCTACGTTTTATGGTGTGTGCTCGTATTTTTTTCAGAGTAAATGTCCCCAACTCAGCCCCTCAATTTGATGCTTTAATATGTTTGTCTGACAGTTTCCAATGAGAGCTAAAAGGAAATTTATTCTCAAATAGACATGCATTTTAATCTCTCATCCCTACACACTTGGAATATTTATTTAATACCCGAGGTATTAATTTAAAACTTACAGTTTTGTTTAAAACTTGGAGTATATATTTAAATTCTCTCACACACACACTCCCTCAAACTTTGAAATGGAAAAATAAAATTTTATTTATTCAAGGTAACTTTATACACAGCTTTTCAGGGAAAAAAATATCTATTGGGTAATAATAAGCATATGTAGATTGCTTGTTTCCAAAATGGCTAAGTTATTGATACACATACCATCCACATATGTAAAATGTACTGTACATTAAAGTTAGGGCCTATAGCCAGTAAATAGACCACTGTTATATAATTTTTTTTTTTAAAGTTCCACCTATGCACATAGGCTTTGAGCAGATTTCAGGTAGTTCCTGAATAAAAATCAAAAGTGGCTACCAATTGCCATTTAATGTATTTCATCACATGAAGAAAAACAAAAGATTGGAGTCCTTTGAGAAGAATAGAAAATCAGCTAAAAAGCGAGTAGTAGTTATAACAGTTCTGCAGGTGGGGGTGGCAGGGATTCATTGAGATTTTGATCAAAGTCAGGAGGACTAGGGAACTGCTGACACTGGATCTCCTGGTTTTTCATAAAATCTCCTGGAGGCAGGGTCAAGTTAACTGAGTCAGGGGGAGGTGGAAATGACTGTTTGAACTCAGAATCATGATCTTCACAGACGTGATTGGGGCAGTCCAGAGGTGGTGGGAGATTGGTGGAATCATTTGGAAGAGGAGATACAGTTGTCACTGTGGGTCTGTCAGATTGATTACTCGCCTGTCCTTCCAAATCAAGAGGGGGAGGAGGCGGTGGAGGCGGATCTGCATCATCTGAAGAGGAAACAGCAGTGCCAATTGTTGATCCGTCAGCACTGTCTTCTGATGTGCCGTTTGCTTGATCTTTTATTTTCTCTGTTTTGGGAGTGTTAGAATCTTCAATGTTTTCGTTTGATTCAAACAACTTAATTTCTAAGTCATCTGCTAAAAGTGTGCTTTTGCTTGGTTTCCAGGCCCTAAGTGAAACAATTGATGTACGTTTTGGAAACACTTCATTTTCTCTAATGTTATCCAGACATACGTCAGGGGTTTCACCATCAGCAAATGGAGACCTACCTGCCCAATTTTGATCATGTAACACTGGTTTTCGCAAGCATTTCCACAATACAATCATGATTATAGCTACCACCATAGCAGTCAGAACTAAACCAATTAATATGGCCACTGTTGAATTAGAATTGGTTTTCTGTGGGCTCTTGTTTCTAGTGGTAGTTTCTAGGTTGAATCCTGGTGTACTCCTAGGTGAACTTCTGACAGTTGGTGTTGGTTGTATGGATAGATTATGAGCAGTTGGTGGTATTGATTTTCTAGAGGAGGTGTGGATAGATGATGGTTGTTGAGTGGGAGTACAGACAGATGCTGGTGGTTGTCTGGTAGAAGAATGGGCAGGTGTTGATCGTTGTCTGGCAGAGGTGAACACAGGTAGTGCTGTCCCTTGGGAGGAGGTGTTGGCCATTGGTATTGGTTGTCTGGTGACATTATAGGCAAGTGGTTGTCCAGCAGAAGTATGTGCTGCTGGTTTCCCAGAGGACACATTGACAGCTGGTGTTGGTTGTCCAGCAGCAACTTCGGCAGTTGTTATTGGTTGTCCAGAAGAAAGGTTGTTGAATTGTGTTGGTTGACCCAAAGGATTCTCTGTTGTGCTTTGAGAATTAGCTGAGACGTATGACCTTGATGTTCTAAATATAGGAGACTGTGGTTGCTTCTCTGTTGTAGCTGCTTCTGTCTCTGAGAAACAAGTGTCGTTCAGATGTCCACAAAACAAAATTATGGTGAAATATTTGGGATCCATTTCAGAATGTTTCCTCTTTACCAGTAGTTTTATAATAAAAGAAAGAAGGACAATTAGGTATCATTTACTATCTGGCATAAAGTAGGTAGGTATTTGATAAGTACTTATCTTTCCTAATTTAGACTTGATACACTATGGGCTAATGTGACCAACTCTTAAATATACTCTAATTTATCATATAACATTTGGAATTCATAGGCAGTGATCTCTCTTCTTTCATAAGATCTGTACTTGGCCCTGCTGCCCCTGTAGGTTTATTACATTACAGTCCTTCGTTTCACAGTCATACGTCTCAAATGCATAGGCTCTATATGCTGGTACCATGTGCATGCTACTTTTTCCTCTGTTTACTGCTAGAAATACTTTGATCCTGCTGCCTCGAAGGACACCAGTAACCGTCTATTACCTAATCCAGTGGTCTTTTCTTTCTCTTTTTTTCCTCTCTTGATCACATTTGACACTGTTGATTACTCCTTCACTGCTATTCGAGTAGCTCTTCGTAGTCATCTTTCTTTCATGCTCATCTCACTAGCTCCTGTCTTTCTCTTGCATCCTAAATATGGTACTTGATAACTTGATATGTACTCTGTCCTCACTCTTAACTACTTTTCTTAATCCTGAATCTGTAAGGTTTCAGCTCTTACCTTTATGCTCTAACTCCCAAACCTGTATATCCAGCCTAAATTTCCTTAATTCTTCTTCCATCTGTGTGACTTCTTGGTGGACATTTCCATTATATATATCACTATCAGCAAATTGAACATATTAAAAACAGAATTCATCTTCATCTCGATAGTGACTCCTGTCCTAAATTCTCTATTTTTGTTAATGGTACTACCTTTGTGAGTTTCTCACGCACAGAATCTATTGTATTAAATAATCTTTGCAGCAGCATCAGTGTCCAGCACAGTGTCTTTATATTAGGACCTCATATTTTTAAAGGATTAGATTCAACTCATCGTCCTAGGCTCAGAATCCTCAAGTGCTCTTTGAATCTGGCTGAGTAAGCAGTCTTGCTGCTGCCTTCACTTATTAATTGATGAACACCACCATTGTGTCAGGCCCTGTTCTGGTTTAGGAGATACCCCCCCAATTTTTTTTTAAGTTTCTATTGGTAGAAACAATAAATAAATAAATATAATTTGATAAGTTTTCTCACAAAGGTTTGCAGAAGATGCACAGAGGAACTAAGCTAGCCTGGGAGGGCTTCAGGGAAGGTTTCTCAGAGAAGTAAAACTTGAACTGAATCTTGAAAGGTCTGTAAGAATTAATTAAGCAAATAAAATATTCCAGCCAGGGGAACAACATAAAGGACCTAAGAAAAGAAGGCACGTCTATAAGTTTGTGGGATGTGGCAGATGCTAAAACTTGAAGAGTTTTAAGTTCCAGTTCTACTTCTACCACCTAACTACCTATCTAACCATGAGAACTAGTCACTTAATCTCTCCTGTTCTCAAATGCCTTATCTGTCAAGTGAGGATGCTTTTCAGCTCCGTGTGTAATATACTTGTTTTGCACATCATTAAACACAATGGTAACTATTTGGTTATTTCTTAACATCAGGGAAAGGAAAATCTCAGGGTTTTAGATCCTGGTCTGTATGATTTGAAACTATAGTTTTTCTCTGATTTTTAGGCAATCTGAGAGAGATTTGATGGTCTGTGCAGGATACAGTAATAGAAGAAGAACTCCCTCAAGTTTTGCAAATAGATTTTTCAGTATGTTTGAGTAGTTTTCATTGCTTACTCCTCTGCCACTCGGTACACAGTAGAAAAAAAGACGTAATTTTTTTCCTGTACAGTCTCTTTATTTTCTCTGTAATACTTAAAGCCTAAATTTTAAAATATTTCTCCTTTAAACCCCCTGCACACTGCTGATGAATTAGTCTTCTTACAAGCATGTATGATCAGGTTACTGTTCCCTTGCTTGAGAGTTCCCCATTGCTGTCAAGATAAAAATTCTAAACTGAATTTTCTTCCACCTGGCTCAAGATTACCAGTCCAGATTCATATCTCATGACTGAAACTTCTCATTCCTTATCTTACATACTCCCTAAACACACACTTTTTTTTTTTTTTTTACTAAACAGACACTTTTCATTATGCTATTTTTCACCCTCTGAGAGTGTGTTCTTTCTTCCAAACCCAGCCTCTTCTTCCCCCTCTGGCTGCCTAACTGAACCTGTCCTCGTCTGTCAGACCTCAGCTTAAATTCCCTTCTTAGACCAAATTCTCTGTGACTGACCACAGCCCAAAGAGCTCAGCCATTCCCTGAATCCCCGAAGTTCTTGTTATCTTTATAGTTCCTTAGATAATTCTTCATGTATGTACCTCACTCACACTTCTTTTCTCTTAAATAATTGTGTTTTTTAAATTACTTTTCACATTTTCTTTTTATTATCCCCACCCCCTCAAACAAGGTTTTAAAGAACCTTGAAGAAGGCAGAAAGAAACAAAGAAAATTCCTTATCTAGAACATCCTATGTGTTGCACCGTCTCAGGTGTTTTCCATACTTCATTTCATTTAACCTTTAAATAACTCTGAGAAAGATGGAGTAATCCTTGATTTATAGATAAAGAGAGAAATTCAAATGCTTTAAGCAATTTGCCAAATGTTATGTCATTATTAGCGGCAGACTGAGAATTTATACCCAGGACCATCTGATTCCAAAGCATATGCTCTATTCTGCCACCCCCAAGCTGCCTCATGTCTTTATATTTTGATTCCTTTACAGCAGAGTGCTGCTGTGTGTGTCAGCAGCTCAGTAAACGCTTAACCTGTATTGGGCTTCTTGGTTCTTTTCCATGTCAGTTTTTCAGTTTATTAATACTTCTACCAGAATGTAAGCAGAGAAGGTAAAATCTGAGTTATTAAATTATGCTTTATATCAACTTTGCAAAAGGTTTAATAAGGAAAAAATTGAAACTTTCGGCATAAATATGGGAATTTAAATCATCTCTAGTTGGTTATCATCCATGCAGTTCCTACCTCCTATTCTTACAGATTACCCCTTCCCCCAAAAAAGGCCTCATTGGAAAGTGTTATTCTTTAGAGTTTAACTTTAGTTTTCAAAAAATGCCATCCAAAGCAACAGAAAACATAGACCATGAATTGTCTTCGCCAAAAAAGTGTTTCTTCTTTTGTGACTTTTCTTAAATTTTTTTTAAAAACCCACACAGTTCCTTTTTTCAGTTAGCTGAAAAAGGCATTAAAGAAGGAAAGAACCCAAATAGGAATATAATTATCAGACCAGTTTAGTCTGTAAGATCAATTTTGATAGGTTCATAGCCTCTTTTGTCAATAGGAACGTCGTAGACCTTCAGTGTGTGAGATTTGCCACTTGTCATTTAAGGGTTACAGCAATATTAAGACCAAATTCTATTTTTTACCTATCCTACTCCTTTCTCCAACTCCTCAGTTAGCTATCTAACCTCCTAGGGTCTGCTACGTCAGAATACTAGAATGTCTTAGAATTCTACTACAGCAATTCAGAATAGTCCAGAAAAAAGGAACAGGATTTTAAAAAAGAATAAATAGGGGGTATAATAGTGAAGAAACTGGCTTTTTTTTTCTAGTTCAGAGACAGTGAGGCCAGTGTTATTACCAATGCAGAAAGTTATTTAACATATGTATTTTAAATATATATATAAGCCATGTATACCTGAAATACCAACATTGCTTCTGCAGGGAAAGAGGGTAGAAAGAAAGAACCATATGGGGCAAGGGAGTAAAAAGGAGGAGAAAATATTGGATTAAATGAAATGAAAAAGGAATACAAAGAAATACAAAATAACACAAAGGAGAAAAATAAAGCAAAACTTAGAGTAAGCAGCAAATACATGGAAAAGGGGAAGGTAAATGGATTAGAGAAGGTATTGAAGAGAAGTTAATAAAAAAGCTGAAGAATAAATAGTGCTTATGCATTTAGCAAGAAGTTAGGGTAGAAGGTTAAAGTGAACAAAATTAGACGTTGGGGGAGAAGATTGAAGTAGAAGAAAGAAGGAACCACAAAATGCTGCTCTCCGTCTTTGCGGATACAGGGAACCAGCAAAGAGGAACGATCTTCCCAAAATGGAGGACAGGACTTAAATCACCCACCTTCTCAAACTCACTTACCTTTCATTTCAGGCTCTCCTATCTGTTCTAAGTATCCTTAAGATTCCCCACCTCCCTTTTTTTCCTGGCACTACCCAGAAGCATACTTGTTAATTACTCTAAATAACCTATGCACAATCTATATAGCATTTTTCTAGAAATCCCTTAGTCTGCTGCTCAGGGAAACCCTGAATTTGTCTACTTTTACACGGCAGTATTTTGCTCATTATTTTAGTTTTGGACTTTGAGGTTTAAGTCTGTGATTTTGGTCTAGAACATTTTTTAAAAAGAAGAAAAAAATCAGCTGTTTTAACTAAGCATTTTAAAGGCAGTTATAGTGAAGTAGGAGTCCCCACATATTAGACATGTTCTCATAGATATAATGCATAAGTACATAAAGGATTTAGCATTTAAAATTGATGCTAAGTTGGATATGATAAGAGAGATGTCGTTGTCTTTTAAGGGAAATCAAGGAGATTTGGATAGCATATCCTAGACAAGGCAAGTGTAGGTAGCAGTATCAAAAATATCATTTGAAGTTTGGTTACTTTGATATAATGTTATAATATAATAGATTAAAATATAGTGTACCTAAATTTTATTGTATCTCCAACTAGTAATGTTATGAAACCAGAAAAGGAAGAACACAGCAGTTCCATATCTTGAGGAAAGGCAGAAAGGGAAATTAACTTTGAACTATGATAGGAATTATTTGATGATTATTTTTTATCAATAGTAATAGCTACCATTTACTGAGTACATGCCAAATGTTCAGCACCATCCTATTTTAATGAGCAAGGTGATGTTATCATCATCTTACAGATAAAGCTGAGGCACAGAGAAGTTGGGTAACTTGCCAAAGTGTCACAGCTCTAAACAGTGGCACTGATACAGAAACCAGTCAGTCCTGTACTAGAGCTCTTTCCTTCTGTTACATTCGTAGTAAAATTATGAAATAGGAATGCTTTATGAGGGGAGGAGATGTGAGCTCTCTGGGAACAGATATGTTAGTAACTTTTGGAGTTAGTCTTGTATAAAAGGTTGGACAAGAACTACCAGGAAACCATTTTAGTCCTGTGACTATGAAAACAGCTCTGGGAGTTTTGAATGGTTAGCCTATAAGCTGTCATATTTGAGGTGATTTTTAAAGATTGGACATTGATAGGCATCAGATTTATATTTAACAATTTCAGACTTATTCAGAATTCATAATTTCCTTCTGAGTAGAATTATATAGGCATTAGTTGAAAAACACAAGCACTATTAAACTCTACATTTGAGACTGACCCTTTAAAAATATATAGACAGGACGTCCCTGGTGCAGTGGTTAAGAATCCGCCTGCCAGTGCAGGGGACACGGGTTTGAGCCCTGGTCCGGGAAGATGCCACATGCTGCGGAGCAGCTAAGCCCGTGCGCCACAACTACTGAGCCTGCACTCTAGAGCCTGTGAGCCACAAATACTGAGCCCACATGCCACAAATACTGAGCCTGCGTGTCACAACTACTGAAGCCCACATGCCTAGAGCCTGTGCTCCGCAACAAGAGAAGCCACCGCAATGAGAAGTCCGAGCACTGCAACGAAGAGTAGCCCCTGCTCGCCACAACTAGAGAAAGCCTGCACGCAGCAACAAAGACCCAACGCAGCCAAAAATTAATTAATTAATTAATTATTTTTAAAATATATGTATATATATAGACAAGTCTTGCCCAAAAAAAGAGATACAAATCTTTATTTTTTTAACTTCTGTAATAGTTACTTAGAAGAAATCCAAAGTGGACTTATATGAGGGAAAGTCGTAAGTATTTAATGAAATGTTGAAATAGGATATCACCACCCACTTTATAACTGTTATATTACAAGTCTATGTAAACTCTTTGCAGTTTTTATTTTGGAGGATATTCACTTTGTAATTGTCCAGCTTACTTACAGAATAAGCATCTTTTCTCCATATTAACAACTTTCTATTCTGTGGGTATTTTTTTCTATATCTATTTTACACTGTTTACCAAAGACTCAGATTATAATACATGACATAAATATGTAGATGATATGAGTATATATATACACATTTTATCATAGCAGTTTTCTCTTAGCTGTAAAAATGAAGGATAATATTTTCATGTCATCATTATTACTTAAATTTAAAATTCTATTTGTGTGAAAAATAAAGCATATATGATGATAATTGAATATCTCATCTAATCATCTTTGGGTTTTTTTTTTTTAATTAGGCGAAGGTGACCATTCTTACCATGGAAACTAAAGGGGATTAAAAAGTAAAAATAATTTAGGTCTGTGGATTATGCTTATATACAGGAGAATTTTATAGACAGCAAATCAGAACTTTTAGCAATTGGTATTTTGGGGTTGTAAATTCAGTCATATCCCCATGAATTCTAGTTTTATTTCCAACCCTTAGCGTTTTCTGTCGTGGCTATAGATTTATTTCTTTTAATTACAGAGCTAAGGTCAACAAACATAGTGAATCAATAAACTTTAAAGGGTTAACATTATAGAAACCTAGGTGAAAATTTTTTTTTCAACACTGAATTTTTAAAATTCCATGCAACAAAACCACAATACCTGTTATAGACATCTTTAGACTCTCAGACTTTAAGTTTAAAATAATAATGAAATTTTAGTTTTAAAAATAAATTCTGTATAAAGCAAAGATCAAACCAGATTACCAGTGTGAAAATTGTCTTACCTCAGCTGTTAACTTGTTTTGCAGAATGCTGAATTCTTGTTCTAACTGGACATTTTGGTCATTTGGCTAAGAAAGCAAAAGGGGTGGTTCAGTTCAGATTAAAAATGGTCCTTTAGCAAACTGAAATGGTTTCTGTAGAAAAAGAGGAAGTTTATCAATAGTTGGTTCCGGAAGTGCAGTAAGCCACAAAATGACTAAGAAATGTACTACTTTAACAGAATTTATTTTGAAACAATTTGGAGCTACATGATTTGAGTGCTTTTAATTAACATTTAGAGGTAAACATTTGAGACTCTCTAGTAATGTGATTATATAATTTAAAATAGAACCTTGGAGAGAAAATTATATGTTGTAAGGAAAAACTGCCAGTCAGGTTATTACCCATAGTGAGATTTCTTTTCATAACAAGTGAATGATGTATCCTGTTTTCTTGTATGACCTTAGGCAAGTCGCTGCACTTCTGAGTCACCATTTCCTCCTCCGGAGGAGTATTTCTATTATTGAGTTTTGTGAGGATTAAGTAAGATAACATAACATGTGTAAATGCCTTACACACAGTAGATACCCAGTAAATGTTAATGTTATTTCCTCATACATAATTTAGGCTAAGCCCAGGTAAAAGTGTGATTAATTTTTGACCAAATACTTTCCTAAATGATTTTTGAGTTCAAGTCCACAGCTCTTTGGTTACCGACAAAGTAAGTGTCGGTGCAAAGTAAAATAAATTGGGAATCATTTTTTAAATAAGTTAACTAATAAGCAAAGTATGTTGAGAAGAGTATGAGTCAGTCTGAATACAGATTTCTTTGGGCATGTCACCTTCTAGCCTCTTTCCTCATCTGAAAAATGGAGATCATAATTCTTAATTTATAAATGTATTATGGAATTAGATAAGTGTAAAGTGCCTAGCATAGCACCTATTATAGTAGATACAGTAAGCATTAAACCATGCCCCGCTTTCCCCTGGTCACTGCAGAGGAACACAGATTGTTAAGACCTCGTTCTTAACTTCAAGGCACTTAAAACTTGGTACAAAAAGAATAATTTTTTTTAAATATGCTATAAACTTATGTAATATAATTTGCTATATATATAGTATACAATATGCTATAAACTTTTTAAATATGGTATAAACTTTTGTTTCACTATTTTTAAATCCCTGGATTAATAAGCATGTGGACCATAGCACCCTAAGGGTAGAAAACAAAAGTGTCTTAGTTCAAAGATAACTTTTAAATTTTGAATTCAAAACATATCTTAACCTATCATCTTTAAACACTGGTCAAGTTGGGAAAGGAGCCACTTTTCATGAGCTACCATTGGATACTGTCAATCTGAGTATCTGTGTTTAATAGCCAAGATAGTGAGTGATGAATTTTAAATATTCCTGCAATAGCTTTCTGTTTTGTGAGAAAATGTATGTTGAATAGGAAAGTAGTTGTCTAGTTAATTTCTTCTTTTTAAAAAGGCACTAATTTGTTTCAGTTTACTGACAAGTATTTATATATGACACTTGATTCAAGGACTGCTTTGTGTTGTCACTGTTTGTTCTAGTACACAATCTCAGATTTTTTATTTGCACAGAATGGGAGCTCTGCCCAACCAGTGTCCTTTCAAGTCTGATCCTTTTTACCCCTCAAAAGATAACCTGATGTACCACAATCGGCATGAGTATTCTCTTGCTTTCCTTTTTCCTTTGTTGATGTTTACCTTTTTCTGAAATAATGTGGTTATGATTTGTTATTTAGGAAATGGATTTTTTATAAATTGGTAATAAATTGATAATAAAATTGATGCTTTTTTTCCCCCCTCTCATTTTAAGAGGTAACCTTAAAAAAAATGTAACCTAGATCTTTGGAGCTGTGGAAATTTTAAGAATTGAATTTGATGACCAAGAGCAGTGACCTAGGGAATTATGCAAAAATTATCAATGCCTGGAGCTCGAGCTCACCCCATTCTAATTAAATCAGAAGGAAGGGGTGTGACTTAGGCACTGGTGAGTTAAACTCTTCAGGTGATTCTGATTTGCAGTCGGGATGAGAATCACTAACCTAGAAGGGAGGGTAAGATGGTGGTAATACTTGGAAAAAATATATAAAATCTTTTCTTAAATGTCTAACATATTGCCCAAAATAAATGCTCAGTAAGGGATGAGATGTTTTAAATGTGGTCTGATCTTTAATTAAGTATGCCCTGTGTCAGTTTCAATGGACATTTGGAAAGTCTCTCAAAACAATTTTTGTAATATATTGAATTGATGACGGAAGTCTTGACCTAAATGTAAGTCATTATTTTACTTGAACCCAGTTTCTTTAAAGGTTAAAGAATTACCTGAAGTATCCTGTTTTCCAAATTAGAATAAACACACACACACACACACACACACACACACACACGTCTTTCCTTTGCTTATGTCATATTGGATAATAAATAAAATTGGTCATTTATTAGTCCACTTGGCATTCTCAAAGTCCAAAAAATAATCAGCCTTTGGATATTTGCTATAAATAATCCAATAAGCAATATTTATGGAGTAGAGTTACGTTACACTTAAACAGTAAGATACACTTTACATTTACACTCAGCCTTCTGTTGTGGCTATAAATCTCATCTGTTTCAGTTGAGCTCTATTTCTTATTGATCTTGACAGTGTATTCTCTAAAATAATAAAGTGAATGAAAATGTACGTAGTCACTTTTATTCTAACAAGTCTTAATTTATTATACAAAATTTAAAGTTTTAATTAAATATTTAGAGTAGAAAACCACTTTCTTATGTGTGCCGTATATAAAGATGAAAACATGTAGCATAACATTAGCTGTGTTGATAGATGAGCTGGTATGGATTCTGTCACATTCAGCAAAGAAAGTACCACGTAACTACAGTTCAACTCTATGCATTAAGAATGTGACTTCTGTTAGATGTTAAAGCATACACTTGCCTCTAACGACACACTAAAACTCTTCAAATTTAATAACATTCGGACAAAGATCATTTAACTACTCTTGCTGAACAGGAAATATTTAATTGTCCCTTTCTACCTGTATTAGTCAGTTCCTTCAGCTTGTCTTTAAAACCTTCCTCAGATGCTTGGTGGTTTTATTTTTGCTTTTTAAAATAGTGTCAGACACAGTTTAAGTAATTAAGTAAGCAGGCATACTTCTCCCCTTCTCACCTGCTTGATTCTAAATTGAACAGCCTGCCGTGTTAAATTTTAGACCATCAGAACAACACCTTGGCATTAAATATCAAACTGACTTCATTTTTACTCCAGAAACTTTCTCATTGCTACTTTGCATTTTTCTTCACTAAAGCATATGTTAGTTGGTGAGTTTTTCAGTTCCTTCTTCATCTTTTCTTTCCCTTGTAGCTGTGAGCACTCCAGTAGATTGCATCATTAGGTTAGGCCCTGTGAGCTGTTTTGCTCTTTTCCAAGTGTCTGATTCAGCAGGCCATAGACCACTGCTTGCCAGAAAATCGCCATTGCTTCTAGGCTGACGCTTGCCTACTTGTTTTGATCGTCTGAGAGATGAGACTTTGTTTGCCAGAACCACAGTTGATAGAAATAAAATTGTACAGATAAGAAAAAGCACCACAATTATAATTAAGCAAACTAGCATAGCCATTTTGTTGTTGTTTTCCTCGCAGACGCCTTTTTTGAAAATTTCGCTGTGACTTTTGCTTGTGTTTTCAACGCTATGTACTGCTGGAGAACTGTTCCTGACAACGGAAGATATATAAAGCTCCAGTTCAGATTTAGGAGTTAAAGATGCCATGTGAGATGATGTTGCTATTTCAGGCATTTTTGTAGAAATAACTTTTTTATCTACTTCAGGAGTTGTAGGGTTTGTGTTAATGTTTTCATTTTGGCTTCTGCCCATCTTACTTTGAATATCTAGATCCAAGACAGTAGTATTATTAGCCCACAGATGGGTATAGTTTGCTTTTGTTCCAGGAGACAAAGAAAAAAGTGTTGTCATCAGAAAGGCAAGATGCAGGTAATGTCCTGTGTGTTCCATGTCCGTGAGTATACTGGTAATCTGTTGGGATAGCAAGAAGATTTGTTAACTTGTGAAAGAATAACGGTTCCTCGTTTTGGTAATTGTAGTTAAAAGATAGACAGCTGATAATGTTATAAATTAGCTGCAAGCTCATGCCTAACATTTGCTATCCTGTTTGAATTCCTTCTGAACTGATTTTTTTTTTCTGTTAGGCTACATATAAAGAAACAATTTAATTTCTGTTAATTGTTTAAATGCTAAAAGGTAGCATTACAGATAATCTACTAATCGTTGTAAACTGAATACCGTGGTTTTATAGTTTTCTCCCTCTTAAGCATGCTAGACTTCAGCTTTGAGTCAGATACTTCGGCTTTTACTTTTCTGATTCCTCCTTTTTTTCTTCCTGACCATTTAAGGAAACTCCTTGTAGAAACTCCCCATCCTCTAACAAATGAGTCACCAGTCTTTATAGTAAAGGAGAAATGGGACATTTTGCTTCATGTATGAAAAGAAAATGCAAATGGCTTTGTGGTGATGGGGGGGCAGTTCAGGAACGGGGAAGTGTGGTAGCAACCAAAAGAAAACGGACTTCAAGTAGGAATTCAAGATGTTGTTTTTTCTTCTTGGGTGTTTATCTTGAAGCTTAGAATAAAGCTGGTACTTAGAAATATATTCCTAGTAGTTGTGAAAGCAGTGTTATGGTGGTGGGTCTCCCTTCACCTCTATATCCCCCGACTTATTGTGGCTTTCTGAAAGCAAAGGCATGCGACTTTTCTCATCCTAAACATTTGGCATTAACAGAGAAAAAGAGGCAAGTTTCTTTTGAGTAATCTCAAAAGTTCAACAAAAATTATTGACTTTTTTCATTATTATTTATGCTTAGAATTTTTCTGTGAATATTTTGACATAATTTTTAAAAATAAATTATACAATAAAATATTTAATAGAAATAAATACGACATCAAGATCAAGGGGATTTTGACTCAATTGGGAAGTCAAGGCAGATCATGAGTCTCAACCTATAAAGGAAAAAGTGGAATTTCAGTTTTGGCTCTGAGCTCTCTGGAAGCCAGTCCACAAAGGGGACAAAGTCTGATCCTGATTTTCATTATTCACTGTAAGACTGAAGATTTAAATACAACTAGCATATCTGTTCCAGGTACTGGTAAACAAGCAGGAAAGATTTATTACCATTATTGAGCTATCTCTCAAAATAGTATTGCAGTCTGAGCCACTTTTGTAAGAGTATTTTTATTGTTAGCATTTATATGAATAGGGAAGTAGAAGCAAAAACTAGATTATTCTCCTGAGATGTACTAAATAAAATTGCCTGTCTAAGAACTTTATTTTATATAAGTTCTTCTCAAAAAATGTACATGGGAGTTTGTTGTTGTTGGTTTTTTTAATGCAGATTTATTCCATAGGTCTAAGAGGGACCTAAGATTTCTAACCCACACTCAGGTGACACAGATACTGCTGCTACTCATGCTTCTTCTTCTTCTCAAAAAGTGTACATGTACATGTTTTTTTAATTGAAGTATAGTTGACTTAAGAATAACAAATGTGAAATATTGTTATACAAACAAAATTAGCATATAGTAAACAATGCTAACTGGAAACTGACTTCTGAAGTAATATTTTCTGTTGATAATAGGGAGGGAAAGAAACCTTTCTTATGTGTTCTAGAAGTAAGATTACTTTTTGGATTATGATCTTCAATAGACAGTTAAAGATATTGTGCACTGACTTCTATCTAGTAGTGTCCAGCTTCAGTTTTTAAGTTGAATGACATAAATCTTTGGCTACTTTATGATTCTTCCACAAAGAGAAATACTTTAAATTGGGTTCGCAAGTAATTTCCATCCTTTTAAACTAGACTGGACTTCTGCATTAGATGCTAAAATGATTTAAAGCGGGTTATTATTCTTGTCACATTAGTTCATTAACAACGTAATATGCATCATAGTTTTCGTACACATTTTAACAGTGCTCACCATGGGATAGATAATAGGCCCGCTGTTGATTGTCTTCAGCCAGATGTACTGTCATCTCCAAATAAACAAACTGTTAACAAAATGAGACTTTCTCTTACCCTTACAAATGCCTAAGAATAGAGAGCTGTCTCTACATCCCAGATTTATGCAGTGGAGGCCAGGTTGTTATCAAAAGTTTTCTTTATCTCTGGTCATTTTCAATAAAATTTATAATGCCTAAGCATTAGTAATGAGAAATTTATTTTTTAAACTTATTTTAATAACAAATAAAACTGCAATTCACTCTGGAGTCTAAGCTTAGATCCTTCTTAATCCTAATTTAAAGCTCTATGTTGATGGTAAATCTTTCCATTTCTTACTTAAATTTTACTTAATAGGAGAGAAAAAAAGAGCATACGTTTTCCATTACTAAATCTACTTTGTTAGTAAGATACTTAAGTACTGCTTGAAAGCACTTCCTCAAACACTAATCTGTATGAAGTTATAAGTGAAAAGGCATAAGAAAAGCCATATATATGACCTACCTTACAAAATGCTTGGTCAAAATCTTATTATAACCTGATTTTAATAAGCCACTTCTTTTCTTGTCTTGAAGCACAGCTTCCAAGTAATTTAAGGCAGAATAGACTTGAAGAATCTGAGCCTAAAAGTAAATCTGCAGTAAAAAAGGATATGTACAGCTAGCTTTCCACTAACCACAGATGACACATTTCCTTTCCACTGCAACTAAAGCACATGTCACAGGGGAAAAAAACTCCAACTTGTCTAGTTGGCCACTGGCATAACAGGAGGCTTTGTAGAACAAGTCCCCGCCTCCAGGGCAGGGAGGGTTTTCTGCTTAATGCCTTTTGACCTTACATTTATTATGTATGCCTGCTGTATGCTCTTGAATGATACGTTAGTATCATTAAAATGAAGAGAGAATAGCATTTTCCCTGAGATTGAGCGTTAAAATCATCTCTAAAAATTGTATTTGTATACCACAGACTGATTTGATAACCTGAGTTTGGAGACCCGGGGTATTGGTCAGATAATAGAAACAGTAATGTATATAACCAACATCTCAAAGTGTGGAACTGCAACAATAATTTAGAGAGAATATCTGATACACTTAGATTATAAGGGACAGAAGATGCTTTTGTGTGGTTTAGTGTATACACACACACACACACACACACACACTCTCCCCTAGAATGTCCTGTCATCACTTCATATTCAGTCTAAAATGGACTTCATTTTTCCCCCTAAGTGGCTGCCCCTCATGATCTCTGTTTTTGTTCATGGCAGCAACATTCTTTGTAATGACAGAGCCTTGGTATACAGCAAGTCCTTTTAATTCAAGTCCTTTCTTTCAGCGCTGATCAGACCTTGGATCATGTCGGTCCTTTCTTCATATTTCTGAGTCAGTTTCTTCTTTCATTGTCACTTATTTTCACCGTAACCCTAGTATTTTAGATGCTTATTAAACCATACCTAGACTACTACAACATCTTTTTTTACTAGCCCCGACTCCTTCATATATGTTGTATATATCACTTTCTGTGATCATAACACCCCTTTCTTTTAAAAAATGTGGTTGAATAACTCCCTAACACCTACAGCAGCAATTCAGAAATGTTTGTGCACATAAATATCAGATGAGAAGATTGTTTCAAAACAATGAAAATTCCCAGGCTTCACTGCATAAATTCGTATATAGTAGGTCTGGGCTGGGACAGGAAACTGCATTTTTATCAAGCACCACAGTTGATTCTGATGCTGGTGCTTCACAGAACATCCTCTGAGAAATGCCAGGCTCCTAGGAGAAAACCTGAGCCCCTTAGTTGAACAGTTCTGGTCCATTCACAATTTAGCTATTCTGTATTTTTCCATCTTTATCTCTTAAAACTTCTCTACGTGAATCTTCCATTCTAGCTAAACTAGCTGATGCTTACCTCAACACATCTGGTCACCTGTTTTTCTCCTTTCCCTCTCTCCATGAGGCCTGCCCATCCCTCTTCCTGTTGAGTTTGAAATTCCTCCTGCCCGCTTCAGCATCTTTTATGTAGTTTTCACTGGTTACCCAGTTTGTGTTGATTTCTCCACTCCTTTGAACTTAACAAAAGTATTTTTCTCTGCAATTTCTTTGACAAGTGATTACATACTACCTCATATCTTTTCTTTGTTCTTGAAATATTTTTCTTTTATTTTAAAATCATTTGACTTGTCATAGTTTTGTCTTATTTTCTCCCAGTAAGACTTAAAACTCTTAGGAAAGGATGTTTATCTTAGCCTACTTCGTAGTACCACCTGAGTCATCAAGTATAGAACACTGGTGGTTTTGATTTGAAATTCCCGTACTGTAATTTGTGGGCTTTCTGATGGTCCTTATTTTGCCTCCTCACGTTGATTAGCATTCTTTTGAGTGTAAGCAACATATGACCTAATACAGCTTAATCAAAAAGTGGAATTTATTGGCTCACACAACTGAGTAGCACAGGGATAAATGTGATCCCAGGAGAGGGGCTTTATCTAGGACTCAGATGAAATGGCCAGGGCCCCAGTTTCGCTCTTCATTTCTCTGCTCCATTTCTTCAGTTTTTAGACAGGCTCTTCCTTCATATCTCAGGATATGAGCTAACAGCTGCCAGAGCTATATATGGTCCCTCATTTATAAACATCAGGAAAGAAAAAGTTCTCGATTCCCAACGGTTTAAGCTGAAGTCTTTGAATTGGGCCTCTTTGGCCCTGGTTGTTCTGCTTTGAGTCATGTGATCATTGTTGAACCATCCTCTCTGGTCACGGTGGGATAAAGGAATTGACTATAAGTCATTCAGTTTACTCCAGGACTCCAAGTAGGTCATTCCCACCCAGACTGTTCACCTGGGAACTTGGATGGGCCTAGAAGCAACCAACCAAAGTCCATTGACTTCCTCCTTGCTTGACTATGGTGGGCAGGTTTGTAGTTGTTATTGTTGCTCAAAGTTACTGATCTGGGGATTTGTCTCTTCCATTTTACTTCAGCCTTACTTCTCAGTGTCTGAAGAACAAGTGATTTAAAAAATGGATTCAGACTTTGTGTAATTGTTTAATATTATAGTTAGTTTTCTCTAGAAAACTAGTCAGAATATAAGGGAATAAAGTAGATTAGTAGCATCTGTATATCCATTCAGAACTTTGTTAATGATCTGTGTACTTTTTTTCATCTTCCTTAGGTTCAAAACTGGTCAAATCAATGGCGATTTGCTGATATACCACGTCTTACTTACTTTAAAGCCATATTATGCAAAGCCATATGAAATTGTAGTGGACCTTACCCATACTGGGCCTAGCAATCGCTTTAAAACAGACTTTCTCTCCAAGTGGTTTGTTGTTTTTCCTGGCTTTGCTTATGATAATGTCTCTGCAGTCTATATCTATAACTGTAACTCCTGGGTCAGGGAATACACCAAGTATCACGAGCGGCTGCTGACTGGCCTCAAAGGCAGCAAAAGACTCATTTTCATAGACTGTCCTGGGAAACTGGCCGAGCACATTGAGCATGAACAACAGAAACTACCTGCTGCCACCTTGGCTTTAGAAGAGGACCTGAAGGTATTCCACAATGCTCTCAAGCTAGCTCACAAAGACACCAAGGTTTCTATTAAAGTAAGTTTCACTCCCTGTTAGGTAAGTGATTCATTGCCTTTCTTGACTAACCTGACTATATACTGGACTCCCCAGGGTCCCGGTAGTAATGTATCAAACGTAAAGTCCAGATGGAGGAAAACCAAGCTTTCTGTATCTTCATGGAGGTCCTGCGGAAAACTGGAGAGGTGTACCCTTAATAATATTCCAGGTTGGACTGGAGGCAGGAGAGTGTTGTAGAATGGGCAGTTTGCTGTGTATGCGTCTTACAGTAGGAATATGTGAACAGTGGAAAATTACCTATTGAGAGTTCTTCTAATTATTACATGCTTTTTGCAGAGTAAGGAAGGTGAGCCTTCAAGATAAAACCTGTAATTATCCATAGGATTCTTGACCTTTTAAAAAATAACTTTTTTCTGCTGTTTTCAGTCACTTTTGACAGCATTTATGACAATAATTATTGAACCTATTTGAATACATAATGGTGGTAACTCTTCTTTAAATGGTTAACATGGTATTTTGTTTGGTTGGTTTTCGAAACCTCTCAGAATTCTACGTAATGAAATTTAATTCTTTTCCGCTCTACCCTCTTGCTACCATTTTTCAGGTTGGTTCTACTGCTGTTCAGGTAACCTCAGCAGAGCGAACAAAAGTCCTGGGGCAGTCAGTCTTTCTAAATGATATCTATTATGCTTCGGAAATTGAAGAGATCTGCCTAGTGGATGAGAACCAGTTCACCTTAACTATTGCAAACCAGGGCACACCACTGACCTTCATGCACCAAGAGTGTGAAGCCATTGTTCAGTCTATCATTCACATCCGGACACGTTGGGAGCTGTCGCAGCCCGACTCCATCCCCCAGCACACCAAGATTCGCCCAAAAGATGTCCCTGGGACACTGCTCAATATCGCGTTACTTAATTTAGGCAGTTCAGACCCTAGTTTACGGTAGGTTTATAAAAAACTCATTTCAATCTTATTCAAGGTTTGTTGGTTTTAAAATGAGACCAATTAATAAACTTTTAAAGCAGCTTCTACCTTAATACTGTAAATTGGCAGGTATTCTATATTGGTTAACCAGTATGACCTCATCCAGTTCGCATGAACTGTGGAATTGTGAATAGGGTGATTCACACTAAACCAATGTATGTTCTTTCAACTTGCAGCTGAAACATACAGCATAGCAGTTTTGGTGGGGGTTTTTCTGTTCGTTTGGTTTTTTTTAAAAAAAAAGTCTTTTTTTTTCCCTAAAAGTCTATTTCTAAATTAAGTTTCTCCTTTTCTGAGTTCTCTAAATTTTTCCCATGTTCAAAAGTACATCACTATTAAGTTTCCTCGCAGTCAAATTAGATTATCATTGTTTGAAAAGGAGGGCTTATAACTTTAGCATTTTAACTGAAAGAAAAAAAAAAAAAGAAAAGAAAAGGAGGGCTTAATGTTCAGTAACTCAGTAACGTAGCATAGTTTCCACCTGTGTAACTTTAACAAAATTCTTGAAAGAAAGCTTAAGACAAATACAGATGTCAGATGAGCAGAGTATAATTGGTTCTGGTTAGGCTTAGTAATCAAAATATGAATGAGGAAAGGGCAGGGCCTGTGGAGTCAGTAGATTAGGTTTAAATCTAGATCTGCTTCTCTGTATGACTTTGGGCAAGGTACTGAAGTTCTCTGAGCTCTAGTCGCCTCATTTTTAAAATAAAGGTAACGTTGCCTTCCTCATAGACCTACAAAGGTTTAATAAATGTGTGGTAGTGTAGTATAGCGTCGAGCAGATAGTTCGTGCTCAGCAAGATTATTTCCTCCCAACTTGCACCCACCCTTTCCTCTCTCTGCCATCGTCCCTTTGCACCACTTCCCTCTTCTGCCCCTCTCTTTTTCATGTTAAGATAATTTTTTGTTCCAGGTACCTTGGGACTGTCAAGTTTTTACAGATATAAATTCTTAGCTTCAGAAAATCTTCCCTTGGGTATAATATAACCCAGGTTTATTAATGGGCTTTTTAGAATTCCAAATTCTCCCTTATTTGAGAGGAAAAAAAAAAATCAGCAAGATTTCTTTACCTGGATGGGCCTCATGGGGTTCATGAACTCCCACAAAATATACACAAAACTTCATGTATGCTTAGCTTTCATTATCTCAGAGGAGTCTGTGACACCTACTCCCAGTTTGAGGAATCCCAGTTCTTTGTAGCTGTTGAAATATACAGAGTGAAGGTCACTGTCAAAATAGTATCACTCAGAATTCCTAGGAGTTTGCAAAAGATAAACTTAGAAACAATAATATTAATATTTCCATTTTAGGAAAATGGAACTATAAGTCTGTCTTGAATTTCTAATTCAAAATTCCTTATAGAAGAATGCTAGCAAACTTCCAAAAATTATTAGCTTGAATGAACCTCTATTCTCTTGTGAAATAAAGCGAGCTGACAGCTTCTGCTTTTTGCTGAAGCATGTTGTCGCAGAGAAAAAGCCTTGAGGCAAACTTATAATTTCAGTGGCTTTTTCCCCCCATATGGTTGTTGCATAAATATATTAGCATGATGAAAGTTCAGAGGTAAGGAAAACCTGAAATTTACTGAGCAAACCATTTCTTTTGTGGATAGGGGAGAAAAATCCATCTAAAAATTGAGTTTTTTGAGCTGTTTCCTAAGTTGTTTAAGTGTATATTTAGACATTTATAAGGGAGCTTTTAGTTCTCATGGAACCTGGATATATATTATGGTTTGGGTTTTGTTTTTTTTTTTTAATTTAGTGCTTATGTATAATAGTAGGAATTCATAAAAGAAAAAAATGGCAGGGGGGACTTAATTATATTTAAAAAATGTTTGACCTCTAGTTTGTATTATAACTTGTAGGACGCCTAGAAAGAAATTCAGTAGATGCTGATGAAAGATTTTAACAATCTAATTTGATGAGGGCCATCTTATTTCTCATTATCCCAGTTTTAACTGGATCTAGTGGGAGCGGGAGCCACAATTTGAGTTTTGGCCTCACTGAAAATATGATATGCCTTATTCTGACTTTCTTTATATTGATCCACCTTAAGACCATAAAATTCTCATATCTTATATCCCAATGAAATGTCTTTTAGAAAGGCCTTATATTCGCTGTCTCAGGAGCCTCACAGTTCTCTTCTGGTTATGTGAAGATTTCCCTTTTAAAAAAACCCCTAAATGATAAAGGGGTATTTTGGGTTTACCATAGAATCACAAAATCTTATCTCTAATTGATCATAAAATTTAAAAATAGTTGATCTATGCTTGGTAATAGAATCGTAAGTTGTATGTTATGAAAAAATTTTGGAATTATAAGTTTTAAAACAACAATTTGTGTTTTCTCCTAGGTCAGCTGCCTATAATCTTCTGTGTGCCTTAACTTGTACCTTTAATTTAAAAATCGAGGGCCAGTTACTAGAGACATCAGGTTTATGTATCCCAGCCAACAACACCCTATTTATTGTCTCTATTAGCAAGACACTGGCAGCCAATGAGCCACACCTCACCTTAGAATTTTTGGAAGAGTGTATTTCTGGATTTAGCAAATCTAGTAAGTAATGATAATTTTCTTTGATACTAACAATGATTCTAAGAAGATTCAGAGACAACCGTTTCATTTCAGAATTTGCCAGTGAAATCTTTAGTATAGTTCCACTTCTTTACTTCTGTTTTTTCATCTGACTGAAGAAACTTCATGGTAGACCACATTGAGAAATCCACCAAAATTCTGGCAATACAAGCAAGGTGGCAAGATTTTGATACCATCTATGTCTCTGGGCAACTTACAAAGCATTTTTCGTACTATTTCAGTTTAATTAGCTTTAGTATTTCTCTTCTTAGCAGGTTATTCCCAATGAGTAAAGTATCCACTTCCTTGATTTTAGGGAAGTAGCCATTTCCTCTTTTCTTCAGGTTGACTTTGAACTGTGATTTTATTGTTCATGTACACTTCATGGAGAATGCAGTGGCACAAAATACAGAGTCCAGAGTCAACTCCTGACTTGGCTTTGATAAATGTCATAAATTTAACATCTACTCTTTATGTCTGTCTGTCTTCAGATCCTATAGTAGTATAAATGTTATTCTTCTCCCAGCTTATTTCCTGACATTTTCTTTTTTTTAATTTATCAATGTCATGAATAATATTTTATAGTTTTTTTTAAATTATTTATTTATTTATTTTTGGCTACGTTGGGTCTTCGTTGCTGCATGCAGGCTTTCTCTAGTTGCAGCGAGCAGGGACTACTCTTCGTTGCAGTCCATGGGCTTCTCGCTGTGGTGGCTTGTCTTGTTACAGAGCACAGGCTCTAGACACGTGGGCTTCAATAGTTGTGGCACGCGAGCTAGGTAGTCGTGGCCCACAGGCTCTAGAGTGCAGGCTCAGTAGTTGTGGCACAAGGGCTTAGTTGCTCCGCGGCATGTGGGATCTTCCCGGACCAGGGCTCAAACACGTGTCTCCTGCATTCAGGCGGATTCTTAACCACTGCGCTACCAGGGAAGTCCCTCCTGACGTTTTCTTCCCTTCCCTTTCTCTCTCCATAATACATAAAACTTTTTTTTATGCATTCAAACACATTTTTTGATTTTTCTGTATTAAGTAATTGAAAGCTTTGAAAATTCTGTGAGACCAGATCACTATATATTTTTACAGTAAAGAGATGTAAGAATATAACCCTAAAAAGAAAATCTGTAGGACTGACAAAACAAGAAAAGTATAAAGCCTTATTGAAACATATTAATATGAAAAAAAAGATTTGAGTGAATAGACACAGGTATTGTGTTCCTGGATGAACAGTTCTTCCCAGATTATTACAATATCAATGTAATTCCTTTAAAATATCTATGAGATTTGAGGATTAAGAATGAGGTAGAGGGCTTCCCTGGTGGCGCAGTGGTTGAGAGTCCGCCTGCCAATGCAGGGGACACAGGTTCATGCCCCGGTCCGGGAAGATCCCACATGCCGTGGAGCGGCTGGGCCTGTGAGCCATGGCCACTGAGGCTGCGCGTCCGGAGCCTGTGCTCCGCAACGGGAGAGGCCACAACACTGAGAGGCCTCCATACCGCAAAAAAAAAAAAAAGAATGAGGTAGAACTTTAAATGATTGTACATTTCACTAGAAAGTACAATAGCTAAGAAAATATTGAAAGGAAAGAAAACTGAGAGGGGCTTGAATTAACAAATATGTTAACACGTAACAACAGTGCAATAATTTAAACAGGTGTTCAAAAATCAGCAGTCACGTCACTTTAAGAGAAACAGATTGATAAATAAGTATCACAAACTAATAGAAGAAAGAGTAAATCATTTAAGAAATGAGGCTGGGAAATGAGTTAAGTTGGGTCTTCATCTTAATGCCAAACCACAAGATGCCAAAATAAGTTCTAACTATCAACATATTTAAGAGTTGAGCGGAAATTTGCACAAGCCTCTTAGGTAGCCTCATCCGCCAGAGGGCAGACAGCAGAAGCAAGAAGAACTACAGTCCTGCAGCCTGTAGAACAAAAACCACATTCACAGAAAGATAGACAAGATGAAAAGGCAGAGGACTATGTACCAGATGAAGGAACAAAATAAAACCCCAGAGAACAACTAAATGAAGTGGAGATAGGCAACCTTCCAGAAAAAGAATTCAGAATAATGATAGTGAAGATGATCCAGGACCTCGGAAAAAGAATGGAGGCAAAGATCGAGCAGATGCAAGAAATATTTAACAAAGACCTAGAAGAATTAAAGAACAAATAAACAGAAATGAACAATACAATAACTGAAATAAAAAAATACACTAGAAGGAATCAATAGCAGAATAACTGAGGCAGAAGAACGGATAAGTGACCTGGAAGACAGAATGGTGGAATTCACTGCTGTGGAACAGAATAAAGAAAAAAGAATGAAAAGAAATGAAGATAGTCTAAGAGACCTCTGGGACAACATTAAACACAACAACATTCACATTATAGGGGTCCCAGAAAGAGAAGAGAGAGAGAAAGGACAAGAGAAAATATTTGAAGAGATTATAGTCGAAAACTTCCCTAGCATGGGAAAGGAAATAGCCACCCAGGTTCAGGAAGCGCAGAGAGCCCCATACAGGATAAACCCAAGGAGAAACACGCCGAGACACATAGTAATCAAATTGGCAAAAATTAAAAACAAAAATTATTGAAAGCAGCAAGGGAAAAATGACAAATAACATACAAGGGAACTCCCATAAGGTTAACAACTGATTTCTCAGCAGAAAGTCTACAAGCCACAGGGAGTGGCATGACATATTTAAAGTGATGAAAGGGAAGAATCTATAACCAAGATTACTCTACATGGCAAGGATCTCATTCAGCTTCAATGGAGAAATGAAAAGCTTTACAGACAAGCAAAAGCTAAGAGAATTCAGCACCACCAAACCAGCACCACCAAACAACAAATGCTAAAGGAACTTCTCTAAGTGGGAAACATGAGAAGAAATGAACCTACAAAAACAAACCCAAAACAATTAAGAAAATGGTCATAGGAACATACGTGTCGATAATTACCTTAAACGTGAATGAATTAAATGCTCCAACCAAAAGACAGGCTTGCTGAATGGATACAAAAACAAGACTCATATATATGCTGTCTACAAGAGACCCACTTCAGACCTAGGGACACATACAGAGTGAAAGTGAGGGGATGGAAAAAGATATTCCATGCAAATGGAAATCAAAAGAAAGCTGGAGTAGCAATACTCATATCAGACAAAATAGACTTTAAAATGAAGAATGTTACAAGAGACAAGGAAGGACACTACATAATGATCAAGGGATCAATCCAGGAAGAAGATATGGCAATTATAAATATATATGCACCCAACATAGGAGCACCTCAATACATAAGGCAACTGCTAACAGCTTTTATAAAAGAGGAAATCGACAGTAATACAGTAATAGTGGGGGACTTTAACACCTCACTTACACCAATCGACAGATCGTCCAAAATGAAAATAAATAAGGAAACAGAAGCTTTAAATGACACAATAGACCAGATAGATTTAATTGATATTTATAGAACATTCCATCCAAAAACAGCAGATTACACTTTCTTCTCACGTGCGCATGGAACATTCTCCAGGATAGATCACATCTTGGGTCACAAATCAAGCCTCAGTAAATTTAAGAAAACTGAAATCATATCAAGCATCTTTTCTGACCACAATGACATGAGATTAGAAATCAGTTACAGGGAAAAGAACGTAAACACAAACATATGGAGGCTAAACAATATGTTACTACATAACCAAGAGATCACTGAAGAAATCAAAGAGGAAATCAAAA
The DNA here is from genome assembly GCF_964374135.1 of Grampus griseus. Lineage (NCBI taxonomy): Eukaryota > Metazoa > Chordata > Mammalia > Artiodactyla > Delphinidae > Grampus > Grampus griseus. The sequence goes on from NC_139014.1 coordinate 54,625,974, forward strand.
GATACTTAGGAACAAATGACAATGAAAACATGACAATCCAAAACCTATGGGATGCAGCAAAAGCAGTTCTAAGAGGGAAGTTTATAGCAATACAAGCCTACCTCAAGAAACAAGAAAAATCTCAAATAATCTAACCCTACACCTAAAGGAACTAGAGAAAGAAGAACAAACAAAACCCAAAGTTAGCAGAAGGAAAGAAATCATAAAGATCAGAGCAGAAATAAGTGTGATAGAAACAAAGAAAACAATAGCAAATATCAATAAAACTAAAAGCTGGTTCTTTGAGAAGATAAACAAAATTGATAAACCATTATCCAGACTCATCAAGAAAAGGAAGGAGAGGACTCAAATCAATAAAATTAGAAATAAAGGAGAAGTTACAACAGACACTCCAGAAATACAAAGCATCCTAAGAGACTACTACAAGCAACTCTATGCCAATAAAGTGGACAACCTGGAAGAAATGGACAAATTCTTAGAAAGGTATAACCTTCCAAGACTGAACCAGGAAGAAATAATGAACAGGTCAGTCACAAATAATGAAATTGAAACTGTGATTAAAAATCTTCCAACAAACAAAAGTCCAGGACCAGATGGCTTCACAGGTGAATTCTATCAAACATTTAGAGAGAGCTAACACTCTTCCTTCTCAGACTCTTACAAAAAATTGCAGAGGAAGGAACACTCTCAAATTCATTCTATGAGGCCATCATCACTGTGATACCAAAACCAGAAAAAGATACCACAAAAAAAGAAAATTACAGACCAATATCACTGATGAATATAGATGCAAAAATCCTCAGCAAAATAGTAGCAAACAGAATCCAACAACACATTAAAAGGATCATACACCATGATCAAGTGGGATTTATCCCAGGGATGCAAGGATTCTTCAGTATACGCAAATCAATCAATGTGATACACCATATTAACAAATTGAAGAATAAAAACCATGTGATCATCTCAATAGATGCAGAAAAAGCTTTCAACAAAATTCAACGCCCATTTATGATAAAAACTCTCCAGAATGTGGGCATAGAGGGAACCCACCTCAACATAATAAAGGCCATATACGACAAACCCACAGCAAACATCATTCTCAGTGGTGAAAAACTGAAAACATTTCTTCTAAGCTTGGGAACAAGACAATGTTGACCACTCTCACCACTATTATTCAGCATAATTTTGGAAGTCCTAGCCATGGCAATCAGAGAAGAAGAAGAAATAAAAGGAATACAGATTGGAAAAGAAGAAGTAAAACTGTCACTGTGGACGGCATGATACTATACATAGAGAATCCTAAAGATGCCACCAGAAAACTCCTAGAGCTAATCAATGAATTTGGTAAAGTTGGAGGATACAAAATTAATGCACAGAAATCTCTTGCATTCCTATACACTAATGATGAAAAATCTGAAAGAGAAATTAAGGAAACACTCCCATTTACCACTGCAACAAAAAGAATAAAATACCTAGAAATAAACCTTCCTAGGGAGACAAAAGACCTGTATGCAGAAAACTATAAGATACTGATGAAAGAAATTAAAGATGATACAAACATATGGAGAGATATACCATGTTCTTGGATTGGAAGAATCAACATTGTGAACATGACTATACTACACAAAGCAATCTACAGATTCAATCCCTATCAAATTACCAGTGATATCTTTTACAGAACTAGAACAAAAAATCTTAAAATTTGTATGGAGACACAAAAGACCCCGAATAGCCAAAGCAGTCTTGAGGGAAAAAAATGGAGCTGGAGGAATCAGACTCCCTGACTTCAGACTATACTACAAAGCTACAGTAATCAAGACAATATGGTACTGGCACAAAGACAGAAATATAGATCAATGGAACAGGATAGAAAGCCCAGAGATAAACCCACGCACCTATGGTCAACTAATCTATGACAAAGGAGGTAAGGATATACAATGGAGAAAAGACAGTCTCTTCAGTAAGTGGTGCTGGGAAAACTGGACAGCTACATGTAAAAGAATGAAATTAGAACACTCCCTAACACGATACACAAAAACTCAAAATGGATTAGAGACTTAAATGTTAAGACCAGACACTATAAAACTCTTAGAGGAAAACTTAGGAAGAGCACTCGTTGACCTAAATCACAGCAAGATCTTTTTTGATCCACCTCCTAGAATAATGGAAATAAAAACAAAAATAAACAAATGAGACCTAATGAAACTTAAAACCTTTTACAAAACAAAGGAAACTACAAACAAGATGAAATGACAACCCACAGAACGGGAGAAAATATTTGCAAACAAATCAACGGACAAAGGATTAATCTCCAAAATATATAAACAGCTCATGCAGCTCAGTATTAAAAAAACAACCAACCCAATCCAAAAATGGGCAGAAGACCTAAACAGACATTTCTCCAAAGAAGATATACAGATGGCCAAGAAGCACATGAAAAGCTGCTCAACATCACTAATTATTAGAGAAATGCAAATCAAAACTACAGTGAAGTATCACGTCACACCGGTTAGAATGGGCATCATCAGAAAATCTACAAACAACAAATGCTGGAGAGGGTGTGGAGAAAAGGAAACCCTCTTGCACTGTTGGTGGGAATGTAAATTGATACAGCCACTATGGAGAACAGTATGGAGGTTCCTTAAAAAACTAAAAATAGAATTACTATATGACCCAGCAATCCCACTACTGGACATATACCCAGAGAAAAGCATAATTCAAAAAGACACATGCACCCCAGTGTTCATTGCAGCCACATTTACAATAGCCAGGTCATGGAAGCAACCTAAATGCCCATCGACAGATGAATGGATAAAGAAGATGTGGTACATATATACAATGGAATATTACTCGGCCATAAAAAGGAACAAAATTGGGTCGTTTTTAGAGACGTGGTTGGACCTAGAGACTGTTATACAGAGTGAAGTAAGTCAGAAAGAGAAAAACAAATATTGTATATTAATGCATATATGTGGAACCTAGAAAAATGGTACAGATGAACTGGTTTGCAGGGCAGAAATTGAGACACAGATGTAGAGAACAAACGTATGGACACCAAGGGGGGAAAGCGGTGGGGGGAGGGTGGGTGGTGGTGTGATGAATTGGGAGATTGGGATTGATATATGTACACTAATATGTATAAAATGGATAACTAATAAGAACCTGCTGTATAAAAAAATAAAATTCAAAAAAAAGAATATAAAAACTGGGACCATTTAAAAAAGAAAAGGAAGAATAATATCTAGTTGCTTTGTGAGTAAGGACTTACGAAGCAAAAAACTACAGATGGAAACAAAGGAAATGGTGAACAGTTTTTACCATGTAAAACTTCAAAATCTCTAATTAAAAAAAAAAAAGTAAAAGGTAGATTAAAAAAAAAACTTAAGTATGCTTGCAACAGATATGAGAAAAGCGTAATATCTTTATCATGAAAAATTCTTACAGATTAATAAGAAAAATGGATCAACAGTAACATGCTGGTCATACTAAGAAAGAATATGTTTTTAAGAGTTCACTAATAAATTCAAAGAAGTTCAAACTGAAAGAATAGTAAGATAATATATTCAACTATCAAATTGGCAAAGATATTTTTTTAAAAATTCAGTGTCGATGTCTTTGGAATTGTGAACAGGGCAGCTTTTCTAGAAAGCAGTTTTGACATGGATATCAATAACCTTATGGATGTTTATAGCTTTTGGAATCATAATTCCACTTTTTAGAATTTATCCTAAGGAATTAATATTCATATGTTTATCATAGCATTATTTTTTATTTAGGTTTTTTTAATTCAGGTATATCTTATCAATAAAGTGCCCAAATTTTAAAGGAACAGCTTGATTAAGTTTTACATGTGCATACACCACAAAACCATCTCCCAGGTCAAGATACAGGACATTTCCAGCATCCGGAAGGCTCCTCTCAGTCAGTACCTGTCCTCACCAAGAGTAACCAGTATTATGACCTCTGTTGCCATAGATTTATTTTGAACTTCACATAACATTATTTATAATAGCAAAAAATTGAAACAGTCTAAAAGTAGATAATGAAGAACTGACTACTTTGTTGGATCTCCATATGATGAAATAATATGAAGCCATTAAAAACGTTTTTGGTGTGGAATTTCAGTTTGGGAAGATGAAAAAGTTCTGGAGATGGATGGTGGCGATGGTTGCACAACAGTGTGAATGTACTTAATGCCACTGAACTGTACACCTTAAAATGGCAGATTTTATGTTATGTATATTTTAACATAATTAAAAAATGTTTTGGGTGCTCTAGGTGAAGTTATATAGAGGAATTTTTGCATTATTTTTGTATCTTTTTGTAAGTCTGAAGTTATTTCAAAATAAAAAGTTATAAAATGTCTTTGGAGAATTTTTAATGTTGAGTAAATCTCAGTATAATACATAGTGAAAAAAATATTCAGATCATACTACATATATAGCATAACCCTAAATTTTTGTGGAGGAGTTGGGATGGGTTATGTGTATGTATACACACACGTGAATATACATTATCTTTGCATAGATTTGAAAGCCTATGGAGAGATCAAGTGATACACCAATATATTGATATCAGTTTCATTATTGTGGTGATACTTTCCTTTTACCAAACTTCCTGTGATTACCCACATATTCCTTTTACAATTAGAATAAAGCAAGAAAAATTTTAACTAGAAGTTATTGAAAGGGAGAAAAATAAGGACTTCCCTGGTGGTGCAGTGGTTAAGAATCCACCTGTCAATGCATGGGACACTGGTTCGAGCCCTGATCTGGGAAGATCCCAAATGCCGCGGAGCAGCTAAGCCTGTGCGCCACAACTACTGAGCCCACGTGCCACAACTACTGAGGCCCGTGCGCCTAGAGCCCGTGCTCCACAACAAGAGAAGCCACCGCAATGAGAAGCCCACGCACCGCAACCAAGAGTAGCCCCTGCTCGCCACAACCAGAGAAAAGCCCGCGCACAGCAACGAAGACCCAACACAGCCCAAAAAAATAAAATAAATTTATTTTTTTTTAAATGGAAGAAAAATAAAACTTTTCAAAGATTGGCTTAATGACTTTGAAGATTACTTTCTTTAAGGGTTGCTCTCTTTCTTCATCTCTATCTTCAGTCATATATTTGCCAAGTCTCTTTTCTCCAGGTCTGATTCTAGGTAATGGTCTTTATCTTTTACCGTTTTTCCCCCAATCTTTTATTTTAAAATAATTGTTGATGTAATTTTCATGGACCATCTGTGCTAATAGTGTATTTTTTCCCCCAGGTATTGAATTGAAACACCTTTGTTTGGAATACATGACTCCGTGGCTGTCAAATCTAGTACGTTTTTGTAAGCACAATGATGATGCCAAAAGACAAAGAGTTACTGCGATTCTTGATAAGCTGATAACAATGACTATAAACGAGAAACAGATGTATCCATCTATTCAAGCAAAAATATGGGGGAGCCTTGGGCAGGTATTGAGTTTGCTCAAATATTTATCTAGTACCTCCTTGGTGGAGATATTTATCTGATACCCACGTTGTACAAAGCACTAAGCTAGGGATATAGCTGTATAAAAGACAGTCCCCTCTTTCAAAAAGCATGCAGACACCCATCTAATTCTTGATCTGCTTCAGAATTGTTCAAGTCTAATGCATGTCTCAGAGCCAGAGAAACACTAATTATTTTAGCACTCTCCTCCATGGCATAATTACAGTCATCCCACAGAATTCTCAGTGTGTAGAAGCCACAGGTGCTGAGGGCCAACTGTACTATGCCATTTTTTATGTAAGGGACTTGAGCATCCCGGGAATTTGGTATCTGCAGGGAGTCCTGGAACTAGTCTCCAAGGATACCAAGGGATGGCCGCATGTAGAATTTAACTGTAAAAATCTGATGTTGTTTTTAATAAATAGTGCATTAGAGTGGATTCTAGTACCCTATATACCATAGGTGTTAGTAAATGTTTGCTAATGATGTTATTTGGGCCACCTGCTCTCACTTATAGTACCAGCATAAGAATGCCAATATTAAAATAGTATAATGTAACTATTTTTTATCTGACAAGATTTATGCTACCATTTCTTCAAGATAATCATTGAAGGAGGCGATACCCTTACTCAATGCTGTGAATCCTCCAAATAATTTTAAATGACCTTGGAGCCATTTTTGTAGCTCTACAAAACATCTCAGTACTTGATGTCATTCCTGTATTTTAAAATAATTGTACTTTATACTGCTCGTACATACTGTCTTAGAAGAGAACAGAGGTGCTTTAAGAGTGAGTGAAAATAGGACTTCCCTGGTGGCGCAGTGGTTAAGAATCCGCCTGCCAATGCAGGGGACACGGGTTCGATCCCTGGTCTGGGAAGATCCCACATGCCGTGGAGCAGCTAAGCCTGTGCACCACAACTACTGAGCCTGCGCACCTAGATGCCGTGCTCTGCAACAAGAGAAGCCACCGCAATGAGAAGCCCGCACACTGCAACGAGGAGTGGCCCCCGCTCACCGCAACTAGAGAAAGCCTGCCCGTGCGCAGCAGCGAAGACCCAACACAGCCAAATAAATTAATTAATTAAATAAAATAGTAAAAAAAAAAAAAAAGAGTGAAAATAATATATGTAGAGGTTTTAAATTTTTGAATGCCAGTCTCTGAAGGAATTGAGGGAATATTCTCATCCTTTCCTGGATATTTTATGATAAATTATATTTATTGACAGGTCTCTAAATAAAGCCTAGTATTTTGGAGGCCTCAGGTAACATAGAATTTTCATGTTGATTGGGCTACTCCTTGAACTATTTTTAAGTTAAAAATTAAGTTGGCAGAATGGCTAAAACATAAGTTATCTTTTCCTCTTCCACTAGATTACAGACCTCCTTGATGTTGTCCTAGACAGTTTCATCAAAACCAGTGCAACGGGTGGCTTGGGATCAATAAAAGCTGAGGTGATGGCAGATACTGCTGTAGCTTTGGCTTCTGGAAATGTGAAATTGGTTTCAAGCAAGGTAATCCCTTTTCCTTTGCCTTCTGGGCTATGGCTTGATGTGTCTATTTTTATTCTCAGGAGGTCTTTTGTTTTATAACGAGTCATTTTAAACTGAAATTTTTTGTGATAAAACTTTTTAACTCCCATGTTTTTTAAAATTCTGCTTCTTTACAGGTTATTGGAAGGATGTGCAAAATAATTGACAAGACATGCTTATCTCCAACTCCTACTTTAGAGCAACATCTTATGTGGGACGATATTGCTATTCTAGCCCGCTACATGCTGATGCTGTCCTTCAACAATTCCCTGGATGTGGCAGCTCATCTCCCCTACCTCTTCCATGTCGTTACTTTCTTAGTAGCCACAGGGCCGCTCTCCCTTAGAGCTTCCACACATGGATTGGTCATTAATATCATTCACTCTCTGTGTACTTGTTCTCAGCTTCATTTTAGTGGTAAGTTCCAGGAAAGCCATTTGTGTTTCACCAGTTCCTTTCTCCATTTTACACCACTTGACTGGCATAGATTACCTTATTATTTATTACGGTACCTTAATACCAAGCTGCTTAATCAAGCCTATGTTAATGATACGAAATATAATCAAATCAAAAAGAAAAAGAATGAATTACTTGCATTCCATCTCAAGCCATGGCGAAGATATTCTGTGCACGTTTGTCATGTAGACTCTAGTAGTTATCACATAAGCTAAAGGCTCAGCACTGGTTGACAGTGTTGCTTTACTAGCACAAATTTGTACATAAAGGGAGTTAAGTAATGAGCATTACGCTCACGCATCCAGAGGGTTGGTTTAGGGCGCATTGTTATGTAATTTTGATATGATATTCAAATTATCTAAATTCAAAATGAAACATGGCACTTTAGAATTAAAAAAATAGTATCTTTAAAGTCTTTACTTGTTCCTTTTTTCTTTTACAGAAGAGACCAAGCAAGTTTTGAGACTCAGTTTGACAGAGTTCTCATTACCCAAATTTTACCTGCTGTTTGGCATTAGCAAAGTCAAGTCAGCTGCTGTCATTGCCTTCCGCTCCAGCTACCGGGACAGGTCATTCTCTCCTGGCTCCTATGAGAGGGAGACTTTTGCTTTGACATCCTTGGAAACAGTCACAGAAGCTTTGTTGGAGATCATGGAGGTATAGAAGGCAAAATGATAAGAAACTAAGCTCATTTTTAAAAATCCAGTGGTACTGTATAGAAGAAATACTGGTTTATTCTGCTGTTTTGCATTTAATGCTTAAATAAAAACACTCCCATGGAATGTGTTTATTGGTAATATATATGTCACTTGTTTAGTGCCATTATAATAAACATTTTTTAATGTTTCTATAAACATTTATATACATAAATATATTCGGAGTATCTTTTTTTTAGGCATGTATGAGAGATATTCCAACATGCAAGTGGCTGGACCAGTGGACAGAACTAGCTCAAAGGTATGTCCCAAATAAATTTAAGTTGCAAAAGTATGTGTACTGTTGAAACGATAGATACTATTGCATAATCAATATTTTAATTAATTATTTAATATATATAAACACAGAGGTTTTCATAAGCTCTTTGGATCTTTAAATTGCAGATTTGCGTTCCAGTATAATCCATCCCTGCAACCTAGAGCCCTTGTTGTCTTCGGCTGTATCAGCAAACGGGTGTCTCATGGGCAGATAAAGCAGATTATCCGGATCCTCAGCAAGGTACCTCCTCCTCTCCTCCCAGCTATTGCTTGCTCCCAAGTTGTAAAGTATATCTTGAATTTTTCTAAGGGACATTGAAATTTGAATTTCATAAAATATCTTGTATGTTGCTTATTGAATCTTTAAAAAATGGGTTTTGATTACTTTTTTATTGTAATTCTTTGAAGTGAAGAAACCTCTCTCTAGAGAACATATCTTAAAAAGAAAATTAAGTATTTCTTTTGGTAGAAGATACTCTTAACATTTTATTATAAGCATTTAACTAGATGGTAAGACTAGCCTTATATAAAATTATATAATTTGTAATTACCTATAATAATGCCTGATTTCTTATATTAGAATATAATATAGAAATATTTTAAAATAAGAACCCAAATGTGCTTTGAGCTAGCTACCAAAATCACCATAGCACTGGAAATAATTCTCACACTTATTAAATAAGGAATTGTTCCTGAAATAATTCTGAGATTCAGTTTAGGAGTTAATGTTTTATTTCAATGAAAGTAAAATAAAGAATTGTGTTTCCCTAAAAGGCGCTTGAGAGTTGCTTAAAAGGACCTGATACTTACAACAGTCAAGTTCTGATAGAAGCTACAGTAATAGCACTAACCAAGTTACAACCACTTCTTAATAAGGTAATTACTGTGTAGAAAATGAGTGCATTCATTTTGGGTATCAGTGTTAAATGTTATTTTCTTTCAGAATTCAGAAAATAAGATGGATTGAGAAGTTACAAAGAAAGAGATATAGTTAAAGTAGAACTTCCTGCCTTAAGATTTAGTTGTTTGAAGTATTTACGTTAGAGGAAGAATAAGTATGGGCAGTACGTTCTCAAATGCTTGTGTGTTGTCTCATCAGTGCTAAAGGACAGATGGGTATATATTCTTAATTCTTTTATCCAGTAAGTAATAATTGGGCATCTGCTATGTCCCAAGTACTGTTTTAGGTACTAGAGATATATAACTGAACAAAGCCAATAAAATGATCTGCCTTCGTGGAACTTTCATTCTAGGGTGAATGTGGAAGTTGAGGAGTGGCTAGCTAATAAACAAAGTAATTAAAATGCATGATATATTAATTGGTGACCATTATCGTGAAGAAATGTAAAGCTGGGTAAAGTATACCTGATAATCAAAAGTTTGGGTGCTAAATGAAGGTAATGTTTAAAAGGAGTAAGATGATACTAGCCACTGTTTTAGGGTGGTCTGAGATCATCTCAGCTTTGTGACCTCAAGCAGATCATTTAACATCTGGACATCATGTTTCCACATTGATAAAATGAGTAAAATGGACTAGATGATGGCGTAGTATTATCTTCCAACTCTGAAGTTGTATTCTGTGAATTGAGTACAAAGATATGCCAGATTTCAGAGAGATTACTGAGAAATAAATACTTGTATATTCCTGGTATTGAGTCATATGTTCTACAAACATTCTAATCCTAACGTATACAAAATGGTTCTCTCGTCTTCACTGTGAGGGTGAAGGTCATTCTGGCGGTCGTGTGCACAGTGGATTGGAGCAGGGAGAAACTGGAGGCAGAAAGAATCTGCATTTAGAATAAAGAAGGTTGGCATGGCACAGTGTTATTAGCAATAAACAGGCACGAAAGGGACTACTTTGGAAGCATCAACAAAACTTGGTGACCAGGTTTTAGAATCCAAGAATACGGAGCAATCAAAGGAGATGCCAAGGTTCTCAGCCTGGTAACAGTGTCTTTAGTTACACACATGGAATAGAGGAAGAACTTACTGATATATTTACCTTATCCAGAAGAGAAAACATGCATAATTTGTGGGATAACATGATCTGTTTTGTACTGCAGTGTGTTTTGATGAGGCTGCTTGTGGTTCATCTTGCTAACCTGTAGTGCGTCTCCCTTGCCAGGACTCCCCTCTGCATAAAGCCCTCTTTTGGGTAGCTGTGGCCGTGCTGCAGCTCGATGAAGTCAACTTGTATTCAGCAGGCACCGCACTTCTGGAACAAAACCTGCACACCTTAGACAGTCTCCGGATATTCAATGACAAGGTGAATAAGCTTCCACTTGGTATTCCTAAATGCCAAGCACATTAGAGCTCCTCCCTCTTTTCTTGTTGTTATCTTTTAAAATCAGAAGAGGTCCATAACTTAAATATGAATTTCTGTAATGAAACTTATTATGAGTATAGTTCCTTACCAGCTCATAAAAACTGCTTAAACTTTGCATGTTTTTAATATAAAAATAGCAGAAAACAGTATTTGCTCAATATTAGTAAACAGAATAGGTATAAAAATAGTAATAATAATAGCTACCATGCTAGGCCCTATGCTGTCCAATGCACTGTACACTCAGTTGTAATTTCATAACCCAAAGGTAAAGGTTAGCCTTCCCCACCCCCATTTCACTTCACAAAGAAATAATCTGAAAATTAGCTTACTTTTATTGAATTATGGTACTTAATGGAAAATAGGTATAATTAGAAGCAGATAAGGAATTTGGAGAGTCTAAAGGAAGCTTTTGGATACTTAATTGTACTAGTTTTTTGTTTGCTTAATCCCACTTTAAAACATACCATCACCACCCCTCTTAACATTTATCAGCCTTGATTGAGGTTGGATTTTGGTTCACAGAGGATAGTGGAAGGAATATAACAGTAAGAAATTGTATTCCTTTTGTCTTTGGAGAAAAAAAATGGGACGAGTCTAGGAGAAAAGAGAGGAATTTTAAGATAGATGTGTGTATATAACAAGAGATTTGCTTGAAATTAAATTAACAGAGCTTGTGGGTAGAAAGAAACAGAACCAGAGCATGGTTTTAAGTGTGAAGGTACCTCATCTAAAAATTATTTGTTCAGTCTTATGTAGACCCAGAACAGCTGGGGCTCTGGGAAGTATGGAAACAAAATTATAGAGGTAGAAGCTACCTTGAAGTTTATCAGTCAGACCTCCATTTTACAAGATAGAAAAGAACAAAGAAGTCAAGTAACTTGTTCGTGTTTGTACATCTGATGTGGGACTAGAACCTCTCTTTCCTAATCCCCATTGCCGTTTTCTGGGGTGGTCTTGGGACAGTGGTGGTCAGAGAGATAGCTAGCTATTGGCCATTTCTGTGAATATAAGAATAGTCGTAAGTGAAGTGTTTGTCTAGGAATATCTGCCTTGGCATTTTCATTGCCAGAATAGCCCATTAGCAGAAGCTAATATTGCCTCCAGTGCCCCAGGATACTAGGAATCAGAGATAATAAAGCCTGTTAAAAGTCACCAGAATGAACGATGAATAAGGTCTGAGAATCTGTTGTATAACCTGGTGACTGTAGTTGATAACACTGTAGTGTATAATTGAAATTTGCTAAGAGAATAGAACTTAAATGTTCTCACCAAAAAGGGGGATGGGATATGAATATGTGAGGTGATGGATGTGTTTATTAACTTAATGCGGGGAATCCTTTCACAACATGTATGTGAAAGGGTATATATTCATCGTTCAAATCATCACATTGCACACTTTAAATATCTTACAATTTTATTTGTCAGTTATACCTCAATAAAGCTGAAAATACATATATAAATTGAACATATAGTAGGTTAATACTTTATGTAATATTTATGATATTCTGCAATTTGCTTTTTTATTTGACAACATAAAGTGAACATCTTTCTAAGCATGTATATATGCACACACACATAAATGTGTGTGTATATATATACATTTGTATGTGTGTGTATAATTCTTTCTCATGGCTGCAGAGTATTTTACAGTATGCATGAAGCACAGTTTATTCAACCATTTGCCCATTAATGAACATTTGATTTGTTTGTCATCTTTTCTATTATAAAAAATGCTCGAAACATCTCTCTACACTTATTTTATAGACTCATGCTTTTCTTTCTTTGAGATAGAAATCTAGACAGACCTGAACATGACCCTAAATACCTTCAGTTTTTGCTTTAAAAAAATCTCTGTGCATAAGGAAATCACAGGGCTTCTTTTTTTAAAAATGCAAATTCCCGGTCCTTATCACCTCTCATGTTTCTGAGATGGAACGCAGTACTTTCCACCTTTAAACAAGCATCATCAGTGACTTTAAAGCAGGTATTCCTGGTACCACACTTTAGGAAACATTGACGTATGTGCACTGCCATATGTAAAACCGATAGCTGGTGGGAACCTGCTGTATAGTGCAGGAACCTCAGCTCCGTGCTCTGTTTCAACATAGATGGGTGGGGTTGGGGGTGGGGGTGGGGAGGTCCAAGAGGGAGGGGATATATGTATACATATAGCTGATTCACTTCCTTGTACAGCAGAAACTAAAACACTGTAAAGCAACTATACCCCAATTTTTAAAAAATCTTAATTTAGAGGTCAAGTTACACAGTATTTTTGAGTTTCAACTTCCTTGTTTTCCCACACTAGAATGTCACATCCACGAGGGCGAGTAGTTTTTGTCTGTTTAGTTCACTGACTTACTTGCAGAGCCTAGAACCATGCCTGGCACATCAAAACATATAATGAGTATTTGATAAGTAAAAGAATGAATGAATGAATCTGTCAATCTGTAAAGTAGAGCTAATACCTATTACATAGAATTGCTTTAAGGTTTCAATACAATAATGTATCTAACACTTTATACAGCAGGCGCTCAGTAAATATGAACTCTCTTCATTCTGTTGAATTTCCAGTCATCATAGTACACGAAGTGCCAGCTACAGTTCAGTGCATCGTCTTATTGAAAATAACAATAATTTTAGTTTTTAAAAAGTCACCAGGATATGAACTGACAGTCACTGACTTTGCATTGTAAATCAAAGCTGTTTTATCTTCCATCACCTTATTATTTGTATGCTTAACTATCTTGCACGAATTTATTTGCAGTACCTTAAATGTTCTGTGGTTTTCTGTAGTCACCTGAAAATAATTTCTCTCAACCTGAAAGGAGTATTTACCTTGTCACAGCTGTTGAACACAAACAAAAACCAATAAGTGATCCTTCCTGTGTGGACCCCGTCAACCATCTCATGATTATTTTTTAATAGAGTCCAGAGGAAGTATTCATGGCGATCCGGAATCCTCTGGAATGGCACTGCAAACAAATGGATCATTTTGTTGGACTCAATTTCAACTCTAACTTTAACTTCGCACTGGTTGGACACCTCTTAAAAGGTAGAGAAGCCTTATGTCAGAATATTTTTATGAAATGGTGTTGAGAAGCCAGAAGTAACTGAAATGATTGAGTGCTTGAAATGCAAGTGTATGTCTTACTGAGTTATGTTTTGTTCAGTATATATTTCAATAGAGCCTAATTTCCACATCACATATCAAATTTCCTTTAAAAAGCAAAGGAGTTGATTCTTATAAAATTTCTAAGTACTTTCTAATAGCCGTTTTATCAATTAATGCTACTTATTGATAAGTATCTTTTTGATTATCAAAATAAGATAGACTGCAAATCAATAAATGTTATTTGAGTAACTCATGTTAGAAAATGTTATGTTAGAGATTTGACCACAGATTTTCTTAACTTGTTACTAATTTACTGTTGATCAGTCCGATTATCACATACCATAGACCCTCACCCTTCTGGTGCCCCATCCTCCCACCTCCGCATTTCTGTACTGCTTACAGCAGCGACCTCCAGCTCCTCCTCAGAGCCAGCTTGTTCACTCCCTCACCTGACTTTACTCCCTACTGGTGACTTCGCTGAGTGTTAGTTTTGGTTTATCAATGTGGGGCAGTCATGACCCAAGACTGCAGTTAACAGGAACAGCAAATGGGGTGAGTCAGAAGCAAAAACAGTGTAAAGTATGGCCTGGGATAAGGAGCCGGCATGAGTTGCTGGCTTTAGATTTGGCCAAAATTAGAGACTCAAACTAGAGCTTGAATCTGCAGTTTTGTATCAATTTAAATGATTGTTAAGCTTGAGGGATCATAGAGGTTCCTCCAGTTTTTAAGCAAATATATATATATACACCTACCATTGTGAATGTATACATATGATTTCACCACCTTATGAAATTTCTGCAAAAAATATTGACAGTTTTAATCTCTAAAGTGAATAGGCATTGCTCAAAAGATATTACATTTACTACAGGATACCAAGAAGATGGATTGCAACTAGGCTGATAAAATGCTTGTTTATTCTGTATTTCTAAAAGAATACCAAATAATTTCAATGTACAAATCCCCTATTTTAAATGGAGTAGCATTAGTGATTAAAAGTTGTCCAGAGATCAAGCTTACCCTCTAATCAACCGGATTCTTTGGGCTCTGAGAGCTTATACTCCCTATATCATAAGGCTTTTTTCTTTAATTAAAAAAAAATTTAAGGGCTTCCCTGGTGGCGCAGTGGTTGAGAGTCCGCCTGCCGATGCAGGGGACACGGGTTCGTGCCCCGGTCTGGGAGGATCCCACATGCCGCGGAGCGGCTGGGCCTTGAGCCATGGCCACTGAGCCCGCGCGTCCGGAGCCTGTGCTCCGCAACGGGAGAGGCCACAACAGTGAGAGGCCCGCGTACGGCAAAAAAAAAGAAAAAAAATTTAAGTGATAGAACCCTATTTTCAAAGCATATCTTAAGGCAAACTATACTAAATAGGTTTTTAAAAATTCCTTGTGCTGCTTTAGGGAATAGAAGATCTGAAAACACCATCATCTTCTAATTTTCCTCTCCCTGAGGTACCTTTGAGTTCCAGGGAACATTATTCTATTCTATACATTTTTGGTGCTTAATCCTATATGTAATTAATTAACTATTAACATATGTATATATTTTACCTTCCCAAATGGCTATTCCCCTTACATACTTCCTTTCCTTGCAAAGTTGCTAGTCACAGAATAAGAATTCAACAGATACTTGTTGAAAGAATGAATTAACTTCTTGTTTGTTTGTTTTTTTTGTAGGATACAGGCATCCTTCACCTGCCATTGTTGCAAGAACAGTCAGAATTTTGCATACACTACTAACTCTGGTTAATAAACATAGAAATTGTGACAAATTTGAGGTGAATACACAGAGCGTGGCTTACTTGGCAGGTAAAAACACAAAGTAGACAAAATTAATCTTACCACAGTTATATCTAAGGACCATGAAAAAGGTACAGACACCTCTGGGTCCTTCCGCTGGTTGCTTGGCAGGGTAAAGAGCTCACAGTTCAGTCCTGTGATGTTGGTCAAAATTTGGAAAGTTTTGCCAAAACATTTTTCCTTATAAAAGAATTTGCATTAATATGTGAACTGTGTTCCCTTAGTCATCTTTGGTTCAAGACACCACGTGGCTCCCTGTTGTCTGTCATAAAATCTAAAAGCCTCAGCCTAGCATCCTGGGCCCTTAAGCAGCCCTCCTGATTCTGTCCTCTTTCTCCAATTTCATAGGCCTCATTTTTTATTACCTCTCCAAATGGATGGGCTATTTTAAGCTAATCTACTTGCCATCTCCTCGAAGTGCCTTTATGCTTCTTTAATATTCATTTCTGATGCCCTTTGTTTTACCTAGACTGTCTGCCCATCCCCACCATTCCATTATACCATCCCTATCTGCTCTTACCTGATTTGTGATTCTCCTCTCAACAACACTTAGCACTTATGTATAACACAGTTCTTGAACATCGTTGTTTGTTGGAAAGTGCTGATTCCCAGTTTAGCAGACTTCAGTGTGTGGCAACTTTTTTGTTTGAATTATTTGACCTTGGGCAAATCAGTTAACATTTCAGAGTATTTTTCTTTATCTAAGAAATGGACCTTATAGTCCTGCCCTGCCTACATTTTGTGTTTGTTGAGGTCCAGTGTTTATTAAAGCACTTGACTAATATAAGGTGCTATTTGACTCTTTTGTAAGTTTCATGTTTACATGCAGTCTTCCAAAACAGACTGTAAACGCTTTAACATAAACAAGTCTGTCCTAAGTGTTTTATATCCTTAAACTTCATACTCTCATGTTTAATAGCTATTATTCTCTTCAGGAGGTTGCAAGAAGTATAACCTAATGTAAGTCACACTTGTGATTTATTAAATTTTAAAATCTTCCTTCTTTTTCCTTTTAGCTTTACTTACAGTGTCTGAGGAGGTTCGAAGTCGCTGTAGCCTAAAACATAGAAAGTCTCTTCTTCTTACTGATATTTCAATGGAAAATATTCCTATGGATACATATCCCATTCATCACGGTGACCCTAGCTATAGGTAAATGGACTTCTTCTCCCACAATTACATAATTACAATCAGGTTTCAGTATTCCATGCCAATGGAGGCAAGCGGGCAGAGTAATCCAGAAGGTAGTATAGGAGGGACTCTAAAGATAACCTAGGAAGAGTGTGTAAATCAAAACGCATTTTATAAATGTACACTATTTTATGTGTGTTAGTTGAAGGAAAGTTCTTCTAATTGTGCTAATTAGTTAACATTGGTTTGCCTCTTTTTAAGCACAAATCAATTGAATAATGAAAAGAGATGATCTTGAAAGTATCAGATTCCTAGGAAAAGGCCTAGGAAAACCTAATGTGAAATATAAGCAACATTACATGCTTAATGATAGAAAACTAAGCTATACAGATCTGTAAAAAGATACACATGCCAACATATTTATTGTATTTACTCATATCACACTAAAGTTACTAAAAAGTTTTCTATAGTAAAGATTTAGATGTTAAGATAATCAAATTATATCCTGTTGTATGTTGCTTTGAGTGGTATATTTTTCACTAAAACATAGAGAAATTACATGAAAATAGCATCATTTGGAGTTTTTTTATATTTTCTGTTAAACAAAGATACCTTTAAGTTTTAGGTACAGTGTTGAACATGGGAAAATAATCTTGTATTTGTAGTGCTTATATCATTAAATTTATCAACATCCCACTTTTTGATAAAAAGCCCTCAGCAGTTTCCAGCTGAGATGTTAACAATGTATGCAAAAGCTTTCCAGGCATACTTGGCTTTCAGTAGTCTTACTCTTCAGTCATTCCTATGATTATATTTCTTTGAGATATGCCCTTTTTTGTTATGAAAAGGAGAAAGGGAGTTTGACTGTGTTCCCCCTTGGTTTTTAAACCAGGGATACAATTGCTTATTTAGACTTGATTCTCCCTGATTAAAAAAATCAATGCAGTACAGTTCAGTTGAGCATTTGTTGAGTACCTACTGTGTATAAGATGTCATGGCAAGAAAGTGGTTACTTCCTGGGGATAGATTAAGAGTTTGTACCCTAAAGAGCGAGCTTTAAAGTACAGTTTTAAAATTACTTGACCGCTGCCATTGGGAAATATAGTAGCCAATTAGAAGGGCCAGCAGTGGTTGTATTTGTCATCATGTTTATTGATTCTTCTCAATTGTTTTACTCTCTCAGGACACTAAAGGAGAATCAGCCATGGTCCTCTCCCAAAGGTTCTGAAGGGTACCTCGCAGCCAGCTATCCACCTGCGGGCCAGACCAGTCCCCGAGCCAGGAAATCCATGAGTTTGGACATGGGGCAGCCTTCTCAGGCCAACACGAAGAAGTTGCTTGGTTAGTTTATCTAAATTATGTAGAAAGTTTTAGAATTCTTTTCAAAAATGGTCAGATACTTTCACTCCTGGAAAATTATTTGAAGCTGTTCAAGATTATCAAAATCTGTTTTTGATGTAGCAAAGTTTTTGATGCCAATTATGAGAGAGTTTGATAGATCAGTTAAGCCATATCAGTTAAGATAGAGGAATGAGAATGAGATCTTGAAACAGTTTTGGGGGGATTCTTAGACTAAATATTGTGGCTCTACTTGTTTTATTCTGCCTTGGCCAGGCAGAAGGGAAATGAGAGTAAGACATTAGATACTCACAGAAAAGGAAGAGTCTTGCAGCATTCAGATGCAGGGCCTTTAACAATATATTTCCCAAAATTACCCTCTGAAGACAGAATACATCAATAGGCTATGAAACTATAATAATACTATTTGCCATCTTTTCTTTAAAAAGACAAAAAGGTAAGAGTTTTTGATTACTGTATTTTTTTTATTACTGTGAGAAGATAGGGTTCTTGGAAGTTAAAATTGCTCAGTTATATCAACATTTGACCATGAGAAATATACCTGAAATGCTGTGAGACACTTTTTCCCTTTTCAAAAACTGAAGTAAATAATGAGAGAGCCCACTGATCCCACCTCACAACAGATTGAATGCAAAGGTGCTCTTACACAACTTTGGCTAAAGAAGTATAAAATAAATAACCTGCCAATAAACCATGAGACAAGTTGAAACCATGAATGTTAATCACTATTACTAGTCACATAGGACTGTTATCTTTTGCTTATTTATTTTATTTATTTATTTTTGGCTGCATTGGGTCTTTGTTGCTGTGCACAGGCTTTCTCTAGTTGTGGTGAGCGGGGGCTACTCTTCGTTGCTGTGCACAGGCTTCTCATTGCGGTGGCTTCTCTTGTTGCGGAGCACGGGCTCTAGGTGCACGGGCTTCAGTAGTTGCAGCACATGGGCTCAGTAGTTGTGGCACACGGGCTTAGTTGCTCCGCAGCATGTGGGATCTTCCCGGACCAGGGCTCGAACCCGTGTCCCCTGCATTGGCAGGCGGATTCTTAACCACTGCACCACTAGGGAAGTCCCAAGGACTGTTATCTTTTGTTTGAGTTCCTTTCTCTTTATACTTTTCCATAAATAATGTTCTAGGAGTTTCCTGGTTACTTTGTGTTTTGTGATTTTGAGTTTTCATGCCAAGGAAGTTGTAAATGAAAAACTAACTTCAGAGAAAATGCAATATTGAATTCATTCAACCCATGTGATAGACGAAAAAGTTATAGTCTTTGCCCTGGAGGAGCTCATAGTTTGGTGGCTAAGACTTAAAATCAGATGATTGCAACAGCATCCCCAGGTGCCATTAAAGTAAGGAAATTAGGAAAAGCTACAGAGAGGAGGTAACATTTGAACCAGATCTTGAAAATTTAATACATGCTTGCCCCGTAGGCACAGGATAAGGAAGGCATGTATTCAAGAGAGGGGGGGAAATAGCATGAATAAAGCAAAGTCAGGAAAAGCACTTGGGTACGAAATGAGGCTAGAGAAGAATTGCAACTAGTTTGTGGGAGACTTTGTGCCATGTTAAGAGATTTAGCCTTATCACATATCCAGCAGGGATCTTTAAGTAGGGGAGAGACGTTACAAAATTTTATTCTTAGGAAAGGTTTTTGGCTACAGTATGGAGAAATAGGAAGAGTTTTTTCACAAAGGAATCATTTAAGAGATCGTTACAGCAGTCCAAGCAAAAAATGGTGTAGGCCTGCACTAAGGCAGGAGCAGTGGGACAATGGAGAAAAGAAGTCAGGTGTGAGACTTAGTGCCTGGCTGTTTGGGCCAGGTGGGGAGGGAGAAGGCAGTGAAGGATGTCAGAAATTTCTGGCTTCAAAAACTGGCTGGATAGTGATTCCATTCACAGAGATCGACTAATATATTTATAGTACAAGATAAATTTAGGTTGGTTGATGTTATATTTGAGATCCCTTCAGGATTCTTGGCGTGTATATGTAAGAGATAAATGAAAATATACATCTGGAGTTCAGGAAGAGAGAAGCGGACAAGTGGCACATTTAGAATTGATTAGTTCATTATACCACTGAAGCTATGGTAGTGGAAGGAGATTTCCCAGGAAGAATGCAGAGTGTAAAGTAAAAAAGGAAGAATGAGAAAAGTAAGAAAACTAAACGTAGGGAGTGGTGTCCTGATCTCATGCAGTATGAAAGCACGAATTGGTTTTTAGGAAATTTGATATTTTACGTCTGGTCACTAACTGGATGCCTAGCCTTGCGACTTCCGGCTAATCTCGTAACTGCTCATGGCTTCCTCAGTTTACAGGGACAGGAAATGAAGAGGTTGGACTAGATTCTTTTGGGCTGTTAAATTATTTGACCTTGATTTTTATGACTATTGTGAATAATTATTAGTATTAAAACTTGAGGTTAATAGAACATTAAATTTCTCAAGTGTTCAATTGTCATATATAATTATAGTGGCTTCAGTTCTGGCTTTTAAAAAATAATACGGTCAGAAGTATTCCAGATTTGCTCTTAGAGCTGTACCAAGAAGAATAAGAGAAGTTCTTGGAATATAAAGAACAGAAATATATAAGTTCCAAATAATCCAGTTTCAATACTTTTACTTTAAGAGAAAGGTATTTAACATCGATATAATACATGATTAGAGAAACTCAAAGCCAAGTGGGAAACGGTTACTGCTTGCTATTTTTGAAGCATCTCCCAGTGTATCTATTATTTAGTACTTTGAGGCATGCACATCCTTTCTTCAAAGCCTGAAGAAGTAAAATCAAACTTTGATTTTGTCTACTTTTAGAAATTCTTCATAGGTTAATGACTCATTCTTGGCACCAGCAGAATGCCTTAAATTGAAAAAAGGCTGTTCAGACATAGTTGATCTTTGCTACTAAACAGCACATATCTCTGTATTTATTATCAAATATTGTACTTGTTGGTGGAGTTTGGTTTACCTCCAGTGTAGTGCATGTAATCTCATTTTAATTTGGACCAATAAGGCACATCCTGTCCTGAAACAGAATAGCTGTGTGGCCAAAATTCCTTGAGAAGATGGAAAAAAACAGGAAAGGAGAGGAACTCTGCCCCAGGGATATGTTTGAGCTTTCTTTGGGTCCATAAGTGAAAACTTAAACACTTTATGCCCAAACATTTTCTTTTTAGTATGTTCCTATTCACAGACACTGTGGTTAATGAACTTCCATATTCTGTAACTTTTGTTTATAGGAACAAGGAAAAGTTTTGATCACTTGATATCAGACACAAAGGCTCCTAAAAGGCAAGAAATGGAATCAGGGATCACAACACCCCCCAAAATGAGGAGAGTAGCAGAAACTGATTATGAAATGGGTGAGAAACAAAGTTAATAATTAATCTAGATCATTGAAAGTAAGGAGGGAGAGTACATTAAAGCCATATTTGCTTTCCAGACATTTCTTAGTATCATTAGGATAAAATATAGAAACATTTGCTCTTTTTCAAAAGACAAAGACAAGCTATACAGTCCTTAAAATGACAGATATCCTGAAACATGTGTAGAAAGTAATCATACATATGATATACAACATTGTATACAGCTAGCCAGAACTTCTGTATAGGTGAATAGTAATTCTGTATGATATTTATGTTGATTTTTTAAGTGTCTATTAAAAAGCTATCGAATTTTAGAAGTGACATTAAAATCTGTTAGGTGAAATAGTATCTAGTGTGTTATATTTGATTAATATAGCTGATTGTGTTAATCCATATCTTACCACAGAAACTCAAAGGATTTCCTCATCACAACAGCACCCACATTTACGTAAAGTTTCAGTGTCTGAATCAAATGTTCTCTTAGATGAGGAAGTACTTACTGATCCGAAGATCCAAGCACTTCTTCTTACTGTTCTGGTAATATTTTTTGCTTTTTGTGGGGTTTTTTTCCCAGTCTACTCTTAGAAGGCCCTTAAATATTAAAAACATGAAAGGAAGGCCATATTCTGCTTCTCACCAAAACAGGTAACAATTCAGCCACAAAATAAAATGTTTTTTGTTTACTTTTTTGCAGGCTACACTGGTGAAATACACCACAGATGAGTTTGATCAACGAATTCTTTATGAATACTTAGCAGAAGCTAGTGTTGTTTTCCCCAAAGTTTTTCCTGTTGTGTAAGTATCTCCACTTGTGTTTAACTTTTGTATCTGTCTTGAAGTCAAATGTTTATAAAAGCTTAGGAAAAGTATCACCCAGTAGTGTTCACTGGTTGTGGAGAGGGGAACGTGAAGTAGTGTGATAGTGATTTTTAGCTTAGAGACAGTGGGTTTAATGGGACCTAGGACTAGTTTTGGCCTGTCGATCGGGAAAAACATTTTTTTTTTTTTAATTCAAACAGAAAGTCACAAAAATTATAATCATCCTCATCAGTTCACTCAGTCCCATGTAATTAATATTTTTTATCTTGATCTTTTGTTAGCAGTTTTATGAATTCATCAGTTTTCCATTGGAGTTCTGAAAATGCTTATTCATTCAGTTCAGCAGTATAGTCAGTTACCAGAAACCTGTACTTGTCAGAGTGGGAAAAGCATTTTTTTATCTTGTGATTTTCTTACATTGTTCATTGTGATGAGCATTGTTTATTTCCTCACTTAGGAGAAAGCTGTTAGATTGCTATATTTAAATCAGCATACCTGTTCTGTTTTCTTTTTCAGTAAGGCTTTTGTTTTTAACCCACAGCTGAGTGAAAACAAAATTGACTTCTTATTTGGGAGATGAATTTTATTCTCTCTTAAGGGCTAAAATCATATTAGCCTCAAAGTGTTCAAATCTAGATAACCCAAAGAAACTTGGGAAACTCTATTCCTAATCTAGGCCTTCTAGGTAGTATCATTATTTCTTTGTTTTTGTTTAATCTTATTGATAAATTTCAGAATTTTATATACTTGGCTCTTGGTTATTTTTATTAATGGGGTATAGCTGGGTTAGAAATAGTTAATTTCCTCAGAAGTTTGAATTGAATCATATATTCCACCCCCTCCAAGCTAATTTTGCTTTCCTCATTCGATCTGATTCAGCATTTATTAAACACTGATTAATATTAAATTTAGTTTTAACTCCTGGGTACATATCAATAATCAGCAGAAAGAGATGGTGCTAAAGCATGCTGAGTGGCAGACAGAAGCCAGCCTTGTCTTGAGCAAATAGTCACCGTATATAGTTACGCACGGTTATATGACAGTGCCAGTTAGGTGCTTTTACCATGTTTTCCTAATGACTTAAACACAAAAGACAAAACAAAAAAGCAGATACACACGTTCATTAGAGAAAAATTGGAAAAGCACTCATCACCCTTCATTTTTATCATACTGTTCTAGGGAAAAATATTTTCCAGTATATATTTTCACTTAATTTTCCTTTAAAATGTTCCTCTGTTGACTTTTATTTTTTTAGGCACAATTTGTTGGACTCTAAGATCAACACCCTGTTGTCATTGTGCCAAGATCCAAATTTGTTAAATCCAATCCATGGGATTGTGCAAAGTGTGGTGTACCATGAAGAATCCCCACCACAGTACCAAACATCTTACCTGCAAAGTAAATAAACGTATCGGGAGGAGGATGGTTGATGAACTTCAAACATGTGTGCTATTAAAGGATGCACTGGCTGAAGAATTCCTTATGAGGAATAGGCTTGTTCACGCCTCTCTAATATGCCATTTTCTGACTTTCAATTATGTGTTCAGTACAATAAGTGGTTGACAACTTTTTAACTAAAATATGGTTTTATACTGGGTATATTTTCAGTGAGTGTTAGTCTGACACTCATTCTAAAAAAAAAAATGTTTTCACTGTGTGTGTGGGTTTTATATATCATCAACTATATAATTTCTGTTAAGACTGAAAGAGTGTCATGCTTGCTATAAGTAACATTTGATTTGTTGCAGGTTTTGGTTTTAATGGCCTATGGCGGTTTGCAGGACCCTTTTCAAAGGTAAGAAAATATCTTTTTCTCTATTGACAAAATGAAAGTTTTATTTATATTACTGTGCCTGCTTTAAGACAATATGTTGAAAACCAGAATGATTCACAAAAAACACATATGTTATTTTTATTAAAAGTTTTCTACCACAAGATTCTTTCCAAGAGGCAGCACCTTTAATATGTTTATATACTAGCTTTTACCAAAAAAAAAAAAAAATTCAACTAAATTTATGCTTGACTTTTCAGAAACGTATGATAAACCTCTGTAAACTTTCTGCCCTCGGTCCCTCATGTAGTTGATGATCTTAGTGCACACATTTAGGTATCTTGTGATTAGGAAGGAGCATTACATATGTTTAAAATCTACCTCATGACCTGAACTTATGTCAATTAAACCTCAATTTTAAAAATTACATAATGAAAAAGAAATTTACCTCAAGAAAACATTTTTCCTTCCAACCTGCTGCATTAGATTCACTCTTCCCTGAATATATCCCTGAATGTATCCTCATTTGCTCCATTCAGTTTGTTCTTTGATTGGCGTTAGTTGATATAATGCTACATAAATGTGTATTTAATTATTCTCTCTGTATATGGTCTCTCTCCAAATTGATTGAGGTTCCTTGAAGGCAGGACTTCTTTTTCTTCCCCTAGTGCAGTGTTCTAGAGATAGGGGTGCTAAATCAATACGAATTGCATAAACCTTGTTCTAATTTTAACGATTGAGTACTTAGTTTTGTTTCGTTTAGTTATTACTGCATATCTCTTGATATGCAAAGGCTGTCATTTAAAACATGGGCCTGAAGTCACAGAAATAAGTTTAATGCGGGAACTTTTGTAGTTTGATTGCCAGTAACCCTCCGAGCCCTTCACAGTATTTAGTTAGTTGAATCTCTAAATGGCAGCTGGAATGATGCTCCGCTCATTTTCTCAGTTTTGGAAAATAGACTAGACACCATTCCTGATGACTGGATGCTCTCAGAATTAATTCCGTCTTTGTGGTGGCCTTCGGTAGTCACAGGTCCATCTGGAAGCTGTGTTAGCTGAATGAAATTCCCAGGTGTGAGTCCCATGGTAGTCTACATATTATTCCACCCCCTTTTTTTAATGACCTGTAGTACAAAGGAAGAAAAATAGTAAATTAAGCCCAAAACAAAATTTGAATTTATCTTTTTTGGCTTCAAGGGGGATTTACAAGAAAAAAGAACAGAGCTAAAATAATGTCCTATTTTCCATTACAGCAAACACAAATCCCAGACTATGCTGAGCTTATTGTTAAGTTTCTTGATGCCTTGATTGACACGTATTTGCCTGGAATTGATGAAGAAACCAGTGAGGAGTCCCTCCTGACACCCACATCTCCTTATCCTCCTGCAGTGCAGAGCCAGCTTAGTATTACTGCTAACCTTAACCTTTCTAATTCCATGACCTCACTTGCAACTTCCCAGCATTCCCCAGGTCAGTAAATGCAATCTTTATATAAATTTGAGCAATAATATTACTATACCAACATTAGGAATTCCCTTGTTATCAGTTTATAGCAGATTTTGCTCCTTTTTATCATGAAATTCATCTTACATTTCTTCTTTACCTTGTAGCTGATTTGAATTTTGGTTTCTGTAAAGCTGTCTACTTTCAAGCAGTTATACAAAGATAGTGAAGTGTTTAGAGTGTTCACATAGTGTTCCAAGGTTGATAAGTTTTTAGAGTTTAGGCAGGAAGAGTAACCTAAGGTATATAACCCTGTAAGTGAACAGAATTATAATTCCCTTACTAGATATACTAACCATGCCCTAGTGTTTCTGTGTCTCTGATACAGCATACTGGATCCCAAAAATATACAAAATATAGTAGTGCCCCTTTTCCCTGCTGCCAGCAACAACCTGAAAATCTAGGAGTAAATAAACAACCAGACAAAAATGCCAGCTCAAAACAATAACATCTTAAAGCCCATAAGCATATTCCTGACTCTGGAGTCACTCTTAGGTCCAAGTGGGGAAAGTATGCCCATTCAACATGCAACTAAGAGGCAGATAAACTGAGAAATAACTGCTAATAGCTCGGGTGGGGCTGAGATAAACAAGATGGCAGAAATGGCAAACGTACAGAACTCTGGGCTTATTCAGTGACAAAGCGGATGATTTCTTATGAGTCTGGTCAAACCCTGGAGGTGTATTCAATTCATTACAGAACTGACGCCATTGTGTATTTATGATGGCAGTGGGTAATGAAGGAAGCTTCCGTTGTGGTCATGTATTCTTTTCAGAAAGATATCTTTCTAAAGTGGTTAAAAGTAAAAAGGTTTTGTGTTTAAAGTTTCATTATCTGAAAAGTTTACTTATGAAACACCTCATGCTATAAGGAAAAGTTATCAATATTAGACATAGTTAAGTGTTAGCATGGATTTTCTTTTAAAAAGCCAAATGATGTATTATAACTATTTTGTGATGTTCAAGATCCATAAGTAGAATTCCCAGTTTATAATCTCAGTTTTGCATGAATGTTTAAACATATATAGGTTTGAAGGTTCTGAAGAACTTGGCAAATCTAATACCCAATTCATATTATAAACCATTGTATTAAATAACTATATTCATCTATTAAGCTTTGGTCAACAACAAAGCCTTCGTCAGCAGAGGAAACAAATTGTTTGATCCAGCATTTACTTATCAATCACCTTACTGCACCTAGTCAGGTTTTCTCCCCTCCCAAGAAATAAGAGAAATCTGGCCAACTTTTTTTCCCTATATAACTGTGTTTATTTGGCCTCTGTCACCTGTTCCCTAGAACAGTGTTTCTCCAAGTGTGGTCCCAGACCAGCAGCCTCAGCATCATTTAGGAGCTTATTAGAAATGCAAACGCTAGAATCCCACCCCAGACCTCCTGCACAAGAGACTCCAAGAGTGGGGCCCAGCCGGCAATCTGTGTTTAATAAACACCCAGGTGATTCTTATGCACTAGAGTGTGCCTATGATCTTGCCCCATTATCAGCATTTCAACTGTTAAAGCCAGGACAAGCCTTTAAGTTTACTTTCTTCTAGATACTGCAGCCACTGAATTCTTTCCCTCATCACCACTACCCCCTGCCTCCCGCCATAAAATCTTAGCATTTTGGAGCTAGGGGGTACTATAGAGGTAATTTACTTCTAGGCTCACAATGTTGTGTGTGAAGGGGAGACTGAGTTTAGAAGAGCTAAGTGAATTGCTTTATCACACAGTTCTTACCCAGAACCAAGGCCAGTGCTCTTTCTACCACATTCATTGCCTTCCGTATCTGTCATCTTTCTTCCTTCCCTTCCCCTTTTTGTTTCATTTATTTATTTCTGTCTCATTACTTCCATCTGCCTTACCTTAAGTCCACTGCTCCTTTTCTTCTGTAGAGCTCTCTATCGTCTGGGTTAGTCAACCACTGAAGTTAATCACAATTAGAAAATTCGTAGACTGTCTATATTGATCCTCTTGTTTTTAAAGTTTGGTTCATTTTGACCAGTCTTTTGCCTCTTGGGCTACTAAAGTGATGTTAAAGCTGTCAAAATGTTTAGTTGTTTTTACATTGACTTTTTTTTTTAACCCAAACTAATTGTCAGGGGTATTTCTGCCCATCTTTGCCCACTGATGGAGACAATAAAATAATCAGATTAAGAATAAAGGTACTAGTACAAGTTCTTCTGCTAGTTGATTAACTGTTCATGTCCTGTGTTGATTGGACATTAGCCATATCATTTGCTTAGAAAAGTAGTCCTACTCTGTAACCTCTTATTTAGAATCGTTTAGCGAAATCAAAGAATAGCATATGTGGTTTTGGTTACAGTTTTAAACCTACTGTGTCACCTCCAGTAGTTCTCCAAAGATGGCTGCTTGAATAGATGATAACACCCTGGAAACCTCTGACTATTCTCAAAAGAAACTGAAGCTTTAAAAGAATACAATTAATTAAGTAGAATAACGGTGTTTTTCTGTCTCTAAATTGTATGTCCTTTGGTTCACCAGATTATTTTACTACATGTTACTAGAGAAAGAGTTTATCTTTTCATTAGTAACTTTACTCTTCGATGAAACCCATTTGTATCTCTAAACTGTGGGCTCATCTCCATGAAAGGATCCCGATTTATTTATTTACCTAATTATTGTGTTTTTGTCATTTGCTCTTAGGGAATACCTCTTACAAGAGTTAATACTTTGTAACTAGGTATGCTGTTTTATATCTTTAGCTCCTTGTAATCTTACATCCCTATCTCCTCAATTCTTTGTGGATCTGAGTTTGCTGATATCAAAGGGCTAAAAGAAGTGATGAATCTAATCCAGATTCATAACTCACTCCAGCATTTCGGCTTCGCTATTTGGTTGTATAGAAACCAGAATATTTCCCTGTCTCCACTTCCGTCAGCCAAGTCTTAAGCAGAAGTATTTAAAGAAGCCCTGTGTCACTCCCTGAAATGGAGCATAAGTGTGGCTTGCCATCAAATTACCCAACATCAGCCTGCGCTAGTCTACTGAATTTTAAACAGGTGAAAGCTCTGTTTCTTTATGTCAAAAAGCAAAAGTTGCTGATCTGCACACAGCTCAAGCCTTTGCTTCAAACTTTCTCTGTCAGTGCAAGACTTTGCTTTCTAGATCTTTGGTACTTAGCAGGATCTGCCACTAAGCTGTATCTTCTTTTGGTCTCCAATATTCTCTACTGTCAAATTAGCTAGACAAGAAATTCATGAACCCCCTCGCCCTCCCCCATGAAACACTAAACCTTACTTAGGTAAAAATTTTGGTGATAATTCATCAGTCACCAGCTTTTGAGGAAGTAGCGGTCATTTACATAAAGCAGTTGTCTCTGAAAATCCATTCTTGACAGATGATCATAGCCCACTTGTCTGTCCCCTTAGCACAAGAAGGATTGTTTTATAACTCTGTATATAAAATTACATAAATGACTGTCTTCTGACCCCACTCCTAGTAGAAATTGACTTGGTATCAGTGGAGCCAATGGACTGTACTCAGAGTTCAGTGCATATGAAATTGTGTTAACTGTGGTCCTTTAAGCCAAATGGACATAAAACTTTGTCTCTTCAGATTTTCCCACATGCCACTATGAGAATCTTGAAGAGAATCCATAATATTTACTCTCTGATAAGAATATTTCAAATTTGATATTGCGATCCATTCTTAGGTCCAGTGTAGCTGAGCTGGACATGAATTGAAGAACCAGGATTAGAACTAGAAAATAAAACCTATCTACTAAAAATGTTATATATGGGACTTTCTCGTGCTTAAGGCTAAGCCATAAATGGCTCTCTTACAGGATGAGCAAAGAAGCCTTTTTAAAAGCCATATTGTGAGTGCTTTATAACCATTTCAAGAATGCATTCCAAATAGTCTTCCTGTATCCTCTTTAGATATTAAGGAGCAAGTATACTAGAAATAAAAATCCAGATGGAATTATATGGATTTTAGTACTGATTAGAAAGAAATTAAATAGGTTCATTTCCAATGTATTAAAATTTAATTTATACTCTACCGAGACCTCCTAATATTTTTCACACTGTAATTTAATTCAGTAAACATTCGGACACCTATTTTGTAGGTATACACTAGGTACTCTGGAACATTTAAAGATGAGAGAGACCCTGGTCCCCAGAGACTTGACAGTTTTTGCCTGTGGATCTCAGTATTCGGTTTCAGCTAAAGTTGTTATTTCCTTCTGAGTCATGTTGTTTAACAAATTCTTTGTGTACACAAGTTCTTTGATTTTTAGGTACGAGATTAATACTACAATGCTCTGAAGAAAATAACCCGAAATCCAGATTTTATCTTGAATTATCCCAGATATTCATTGTTTACTACATGCAAGGGACTCTGTTAGACCCAAGGGAGTGGTGGGGGCTACTAGGACATGAGACCTGCCCTCAAATAGATTTCAGAACAGTAAGAGTGGCAAAGTATACACAAATAACTATTTTGCCCTCTTTCGTGATCTCTTTTGTACTTATGTTGTACCTTATACTGTAAACTATTCTGATCATTCAAAGGGACATCTGTTCGGAAAAATCAGGTAATAATTATGGCAAAAGTTTTATAATATATCTTTGACCTCAAAAATATGTGAGGTCACATATTTTATAATTTTTTAACAAAAATAAGCCTGTGATCTATTTTAAATGTTTTTTCACTTGGAAAAAAAACTTTAATTTTTTTCTTTGATCACGTTATTTTACTGTTAGTATTAGAGTATGAATTAGAGTATTAGAGTATGGAGCAAAGACCTATTTAGTTGAACTTTATTTTAAATTCACTTCTTTCACTTTATTTTGGGGCTATGTCCAGGCCTGTCAGTTATTCGGTCACTTTGCTTCTGTAATGCAGACCTCCCTCCCAGGAAGCCGGGTGGATCAGCTAGCCCAGTAGTGCTGACAGCTGTGTGCAGAAAAGGTTAGTTTATCAAAACCATTTCTCCAAAGGGTAGACTTAGTCACACTTCTGCTGTGTTTACCAGGTTTAAAATGTCTCCCTCTTAGAAGAAACTTAGAGGCCTCTATTTTGAGACTACATAAAATCTCCAAAACAATTTTAATGTTTTAGGGAACTGCTTACCGTATCCCAGACCTTTATTTGGTATATTCTTGATTTAGTTTTTCTTCTTTTTTCTTTGTTATTACCCCATATTTAAGGGAAAAAAATAATTTTAAACTGAGCAATTGCTTGGTGTAATTTCTGCTAATTTTCCATTTCATTTTTTATTGTAATTCTTGACTTACACTAAAATTCTTACTTCTAATAAAGGTGGTAAAAACACATCTATCTGTAAAATTGTAAGTTTGGCCATTTATTTAGAGATTGTAACGTTTGGGAAATTAATGGTCAGAGTTCAGTAATTAAAACAAGAATCCTCCTGAAAACCAAGGAAGATAATAATTATCCAGTATCTAATCATATTTCACCCTTTAAAAATCTTACAGATATCACTCACTTTTGTTTTTTCTTCCATTCTGTGTCTGTGAAGCTTCTCTGCCTTGCTCTAAATCAGCAGTTTTCATGTAGCTGTTGCCTCATCAAGGTACTCTTTACTTTTGTCATCTTTGCACGAAATACTGCTTACCCTGCGCTCATCCTGGGCACATGGCATGAGACTTCATTCACCAATCCCTGTAAGCAGAGTCTGGTTCAGGCACCTAAAGAATCTCTAAGGCCATTACTGTAAGGTCTGGATGCTTACGGTGCCACAGGGCTGAGACTTGTCTTGATGAAAGAGCTGTTCATGCTCCCCCTGAACACTGAAGATGCAGTCGCAGCCCTGGACTAACACAGGCAGGTTAACAAGAAACTCCAGGGAGAGTTAATAGAGAAGGGAGGGTATGTGGTTTGGGGAAGAGTTTTTAGCTTAGGAAGTAGTTATTTTCCCCAAATATAGATACAAAGCCAACCCCAGCATTTCCGTAGAAATTAAAGCTGGCTGTCCACTCTGTCACCCGTGTTAAAAAGAAAGGAATATGGGGCTTCCCTGGTGGTACAGTGGTTGAGAGTCTGCCTGCCGATGCCGGGGACACGGGTTCGTGCCCCGGTCCGGGAAGATCCCACATGCCACAGAGCGGCTGGGCCCATGAGCCATGGCCGCTGAGCCTGCGCATCCGGAGCCTGTGCTCCGCAACGGGAGAGGCCACAGCAGTGAGAGGCCCGCGTACCGCAAAAAAAAAAAAAAGAAAGGAATGTGGTCCTTAAGGTTAGCTCAAAGGACTAAGAAGAAAAAAATGTGATACACTTATGTCTAATTTATAAAAGATGCCTTTTCTTTCTTTACTTTTCAGTGATTAGTATACAGAAAGATTAGACCTGTATAGAAAAAGAGGTGTTAGCAATTGATGAAAGACCATTACAAATATTTTTTAAATTCTTATAGTTACTCTTTTGTATATCTAGCTCAAAATATGAATTTTCTAAATATATGTTTAACACATTCCCATCAGTGTATTACTATAGCATAAGAACAAGCTATAGTTATCTTTTCTTCTAAGAAGACATATTTCTTGCTTATTTACATTAGCGTCAGTAATTTTACAATTTCTAGTATAAAATTCGAGTCCTTTGCGTTTGTTCTACAATTCCTTTCAGTACTTCACTTGGTCTTTTTTTTTTCAGGTATTAGGAACATCTTAATTTATGCTGTAATTATCTGTGTGCAAAAAGTCTTCACCTAGCCTATCTGATTCTTCTAACAATCCTTTGAAATAGGCACGTCTACTGTTATTTTTAATTGCCAGATTAAGAACTGAAACCAAATAAGAGTTCTGATCCAAACAGACTGGAACCTGGGTCTTCTGATGTGCCTCACTGTATGTGTAACAAATGAGCCTTCTGACAGCTTTGCCTTCTCATAGATGCAATAAGAGTTTTCTGACAGGTTTGCCATGTGATATATGTGATAAACTAAGCAATGCAGATTCAGGGAACTTACTGTCGCCTTGTGCAGGTGGTGGGAGGTTTGGATTATTATGTCTTTCATTTTTGTTGAATAACTTCTCACAAATCACCTAACCCATTTTTCCTCAGCTTCTCAAGAGCTAAAAGGGATTCGATCCTTTTATTATTTCATGAAAATATTAGGTTCTAGTTTGAGAAATCATTTTGGTGTTTAAAAAAATAGGTGACTTTTTAAAAATTATTTGTCAGCCTGGAACTATATCCCTAGTTGTCAAAATAAACCCTGATACCTGCCTTCAAGGAACTCATGTTTGAGCAGAGGAGATAGACATATAATAGATATGTAAGTTATTTAGATATGTTATTTAACTATAGTGTAATCTAATAATTTTTTCCCTCTTAATTCACTGAATTTTGGCCAATAACACCTTTTATTTAGGATTTTATCTTTATCTGGAACTACCACAGTTCACTGAAGCACAGTGCTTATTCATACACTGCTGTAGAGAATCTTCAGCTTCTTCTGCCCTGCATGTTGTTTGTAACTGGCTGCATGCTTAACCACAGCATATCTAAAGGAATTTAAACTAGCAAGTCAGGACCACAGAGGTTTTTACCTTTATTTCACTTGGGTGGTGGCCTTTGGATCTCTGTCACCTCATGGATTTCTGCTTTTGTGCCCACTGAGAGTCAGAAGGGAAAGCCAGTGCTTAGGGGCATAAGAGAGACCAGGATGCAAAGCCTTCAAGCGGCCTTGATGAGCAGAGTGCAGCACCAAGGTCTGCTCACCAATTTAAAATACAGTATATGCACCAAAGCAAGATGGAGCTGTCTCCAATTGGGCAGTCAGGCTGATAATCTGAGAGTTTTTCCTATAGAATGTTGAGACCAAACCCTTCACTACATTCTAGAAAGGTTTCTAGATTTATTTTCAGAGGGTTAAAAAGAAGAATGCTGCCAACATTCTCAAAAGTGAGAATTATGCTTAGAATCCAGGATACGGGTATCATTCTGTTTCATACTAACCTGGTTTTTTTCAAGGTGCTATTTCTTGGTATAAATATAATGCTTTTTTAAAAAAACCTCCAAGATTTTTATGTCAGCTTCTCCTTAAATCCTTAAATAAAACACCTTTGCTGTGAAGTTGAACTTAGGAATCACCATCATGCCACATTTACCTGTGTGTGACTTGTAGGGTTGGGTCACTAAGTAGGAAGAAAACATATACACAAAAACAGGTAATGAATTGAGATGAAAATTGAGTAAAAGTGGGACATCAGCCTCTCACATAGCATTGAAGCTTTGGGTTATCAGTGACAGTCCCGGTTACTTGCTTAACAAAACAGGAAATGGAATATTCTTAGTATGACTTTGAAGAAAAACCTTCACCCTAGTGACTTACTCTGATTATAATTTATATAATTTTAATTCTTAAGAATTAAACTGAACAGGCCCTTGTCCTCAAATAATAGCTTTGCCACCTTGCAGTGTGATGACTGCTCTGCCCCCCCCACCCCCAGAATGAGCCGTAGTCCAGCAGTGGCAAGGCTGCACCAAAGGTGGTCACACGAGAAAGAGCCCCGGAGTGGCAGATTGCTGGCAGAGGGCCACTGGCCCTCCAGTGGTCATCAGCACTGTGTCCCTCCTGATGACCGTCCCCTGGTTGTTTCAAACCCTTATCTTTAAAGTTCTAGTTTTGCCCGAACCTTATTTCCTATTAAGGAAATAAACTTAGATAAGGAACTATTGGACTTGAACTTTTAGACCACATGCAAATTTGAGGAAATGGAAAGTCAAATACTCAGACAAGTTCATGATCACTTCAGATGGAAGAAGCTGGAAAAAACTGTCTTTTCCAATAAAAATATGGCGCCAGCCCACTGGAGATCAGGGGTTGCATGCTTTTTGGCTCTGAATTGCAGCCATCACATTTAAAAATGGAAACATCGGTTCAACCAATGTTTGTTGAAAAAGACGTCAACTAGATCTTATAGGAAGATAAAAATGCATGATAAACGATCTTTGCCCTTCTAGTTGCTTTTATTCTAGTAGAGAAAATATGACATATACACAAGTTGTGATAATATAGGCAAAATATAAATGCCATATAAAAACAGGCAGAAGGGGCTTCCCTGGTGGCACACTGGTTGAGAGTCCACCTGCCGATGCAGGGGACACGGGTTCGTGCCCCGGTCCGGGAAGATCCCACATGCCGCGGAGCGGCTGGGCCCGTGAGCCATGGCCGCTGGGCCTGCGCATCCGGAGCCTGTGCTCCGCAACAGGAGAGGCCACGGCAGTGAGAGGCCCGCGTACCGCAAAAAAAAAAAAAAAAAAGAGAAAAAATACGGGTTGCATTTTATCTTGTAGAGATTGGTAAAGCAATTGAAAGAGCTACAGAAATACACATTACAGAGTTCAAGGCGCATTCAAGGGATGATGAGCAGTCTCCTTTCAATTTTGTTATTTCTTTTCTAAATAGCTCTGGAGAAGATGCAAATAAATATGCAGAAGAGAATAAAAATCCAGAATTCCGCTACCCAGAGAAACGTTCTCTGAACATCACAGTGTACTTTCTTCCGTTTATCTTTCCACCCGTAGGATTAGATTGGAACAGATTCAAGAGTGGGTTCACTATGCTTGCCTCCTGGAGAGGTGTTGCTGACATTTTTAATGATGCACTCACACTCCCAGCCCAGTGCACTTTGTCATATGCCAGTGTTCCTTTGATAAGCTCAAGACAGCAAACCTCTGTGGAGCTTGTGTAAATCAGACCATGTGCCTGCAGATGCCTCATACTCTGAGTTGAATTCAAGGCTGAATCCAAACAAAGATGTGTGGCTCCTAGAAGGAGGTCATCACAGATCCATTTCCTGTTCAAGAACCAACAAACAAATAGATGTGTGGGTCTATGTACATGTTCAGTAACGTAAATACTTTTTGACTTGACGTACTATTTTTTGTCCAAAAACAGAAGTTTTTCCATTGTCAAATTTACTATTTATTTTAAAATTCAGATGGTACAGATAAGAATAAAGCAGGGAATTCCCTGGTGGTCCAGTGGTTAGGACTCCACGCTTCAGTTGCAAGGGGCATGGGTTCGAGGAACTAAGGTTCTGCAAGCCGTGTGGCTCAGCCAAAAAAAAAAAGAATAAAGTAAAAATTACCTGAAATCACACCATCCAGTGATAACATTTTGTGGCAAATGTTTTCCCAGCCTTTTTGTTTGTTTGTTTGTTTTCCCCTGTATGTGGATTTTTTCCCCCTAATCCAAAATTATGGTCATTTTTCTGTATCAGTAAATATCAATCAGTACTTTACATTTTGATACAAATTGCTGAAATACTTTTTGCTTTCCTACCAGTAGTTATGTCAAAGGTGGGTATAATCGGTCTAATTATTTTAGTAAATTTTATTCAAGTATGGCAGAAAAGCACACAGATTATAAACTTACAACCTAATGAACTTTTAAGAAGTAAACATACTTAAAAATCCAGATCAAGAAACCATCCTCATGCCCCCTTCCAGTCACTTCTTCCCCAGAGGTAACCACTATTCTGTTACCTGTCGAATTTGTAATCTTTATTAATCTGATGAGTAAAAAATACCTTGTTTTTGCTTCTAGTTACTTTTATGAAGTTACTAATTAGATGATTTATAAAAATACATTGTAGGGCCCAGTTTGGGGAGGTTTAATCTCCTCCATGAGAGAAATAAATGGCATCTGTTTACGGTACAGAACAAAAAATGACTTGCCAGAGTTGAAAAGAAGATCAAAGCAAAAATTCTACAGTATGACCTTTTTGATATATTATTTTCTCAGTAAATATTTGAGTTCCTTTGGGGTAGGCACTGTGATTTAAAAAATAAAAAGCATCTGCCTTTCTTTGAAATGATGAATTTCTGTACCTTCTGCAACTACAGAATATATTCTGTGTATAGAACACCAGTAAGGCTACGTGGCTAGAAGCTGACCTCTGCTGGAAGCTTCTGTTTTGATTTGGAGGAAGGCGTTCTAGTCTTTGGTGGCTGCTAGCCTTTCATTCAGCTCAATCCTGCCTGCCTCTAGCTTTTCCTTGCAACTTCTCTGTTTTGTTTTTTTTTTCCTTATGCTATTTTTCTGCCATGATAGCAAATTTTGCTTAACAAAGTGTGAGGTTTTCTGTGTGACAAGATCTTTGTAAACACTCTAGCAACTGACTATTAAAATGAATGCAAAACCAATACACCAGCTTGTATCTCGTATACAAATCGTGAGATTCAGTCCTGGAGCTCAACACCACAGGAGAGGGGGTAACTGGCTGCTCTGTTTCTCTCCAGGAATCGACAAGGAGAATGTTGAACTCTCCCCTACCACTGGGCACTGTAACAGTGGGCGAACTCGTCATGGATCCGCAAGCCAGGTGCAGAAGCAAAGAAGCGCTGGCAGTTTCAAACGTAATAGCATTAAGAAGATCGTGTGAAGCTTTCTTTCTTTCCGTTTTCAAACAGACTTAACTTATACGGGCTCTTCACTAGTGACCCCTCACCACCGTGCTGTGATGCTGCACTTCATGTTTTATAATGAGCCCATCCAGTCTGCCATGTTGCCAGATGATCAACTCTTGGAAGCGTTGCCTAAATTTAATGCTGCTTTTTTCTTTAACTTTTTTTTCTTCTACTTTTGGTTTGTCTGGTTTAAGCAAGTGTTCAGAACAACTGCAAAGAAAGTGGGAGGTCAGGACACTTGAACTGAGAACATCCCAATTGTGAGAGAGGATGATTTCTTGAATACTGCTACTACTGGCCAGCTATGAAAGCCATTTGCACAGAGCTCTGCCTTCTATGTTTTCCCCTTCTTCAACATACAAAGTAAAGTGTTAGTCTTATTTACACACTTTTCAAGATAGAAGTTAATGGGAGAAATAATAATATAACCCCAGTATGTTTAATCTGACTTTTAGCTGTGGACTTTTTTTTACCTTACAAAACTGAAGAACCATAGAGGTCAAGCCTCAGTGACTTCATACCATAAAGCCACAGGCGAGGTACTTTGGGGGGTGGGGGAGGAGGGATTTAGTATTTTGTAGTGGGTTCTTAAGAAATACTAACACTTGAGTATTAGCAATAATTACAGGAAAATAAGCGTAACCACATGTATCTTAACATTACCGAATTAAAGAGATGAGTTCTGAGGCCTTATCCAAACTCAGTCATCCAAACTAGTTTATATTTTTTTCCAGTTGATTATCTTTTAATCTTTAAATATGCTAAAAGTCGTTTTTTGTTTTTGTAAGTCAAAACTATACTAAGTATAGTAATTATACATTTTTCCCCTCCTCTTCTTCTTTCCTAAATAATTCCGAGCAGGGTAATCAGTGAACAGAGTGTTGCAAATTGTTCCTAGGAGGTAATTTCCGTAGATGGTTGCATTAGCTCCAAACAAAATGGAATGGTACGTGACTATTAGAGTAGACGATGCTTTTATCTTGTTTAATAATTTTCCCAGAAACATAGAGTGTGGTGTATATTATCAAAAATTTTTTGATGAGATGTATTTTAAATGTCTTGTAATCTTTCCTCTCCCCTCCAAAAAAGTCAGGAATCTCTAGCAAAAACATTTGGGTTCTATATGATAGAATTGCATTTAATCACTGTGAAAAGACTGGTCAACCTGCATTATTATGACGATAGGGGACCTTAAGAGTTGCTGCTATACTGAATGGTATGGATTATCATGGCATTGGAATTTCCATAGTAATGCAGATCCAATTTCTTTGTGGTACCTGCAGTGTGCAAAATAATTTGACTTCAGTGAATATATTAGTATCTGGATGTTCCAATTTAGGACTAAACCATATTTATTACAAGAAGATATTATCCCCCTATTCCTGGGTTCCCTTTATATGTTAAGGTGTAATGGCTTTGGGAGAGAAGAAGAAACCTAGGGGAGGGGGAGTTTCCTGAAGTGCTATTTCATGAGTGGATTTCAGTAAATTAAATTCCACAGCTAAATCAATGGTACATTTAAATGTTCTGATTTTAATAATATAACACATTTCACATTTATCCACACAGTAACAATGTAATATGTTAATGTAAATAAAATTGCTTTTGATATTCAGAAATAACAAGAATTTAATTTTTTTAATTTGTTTACAGTCCTGGGAAAAGTAAGAACCGTTAGCCAAAATGAAAAAAACTTTAGTGTTCATAGTTATTTTGACACTGAATTGTTGGAAAATATTGAAGACAGGTGCAATTAACTAAACTTTTGTTTTTAACTATTGTAGATGCTTCATTAGAATAGAATGTTTATAATAACAGAGCAACTGAGACGATAAGGAATTAAGACTAGAGCTGAGTTTAGAAACAGATCATTAACAGCCCGGTGCCAAGGATGCCAAGCTGCTGGTAAGGTCCACGTTCCCCCACACCCCAGAGCTTCTGGGATGGGCATCACAACTTCCTGGCTCCTGGAATAAAAGGCAGATGTGAGCCTTTAATCATTTTGGTTCCATGTTTTTCCCTCTTTGTTGTTGGTTTGGTGCAATGACAGTGGGTAGTGTTATGCTATTTTCCTTCTCCTATCAAAATAGAGGAACTTCCAAAGGTTTACCGTTAAAAATATTGATCTGTCCATAAACAAGTTTTCCAAGGTATGCTATGTCTTAAATTTATTCGTTATTTCCCTCTAGTGTAATGAATGGATGAATTCACTTGAAGTACCTCATGAAATTAATGATCTGCATTGCACAAATCAAAATTGAGCCTTCTTTGAATTGCAAAAATACTTTTTACCAGTATGTCCTGGGGATTTGAAAACTTATTAAGGTTTAAGATTTACCTTGTTTGAAGAACTTCTGCCTTTTGAGGAAAATCCAGCTTTCCAAGAAACTGAAATGCACATGAGATAAATCTCTCACCAGTATGCTTCCTCTGAGAAATGAAACTGTTTTTTAGGCCTCATACTTATAACCTGCACAAGAAATTCTGAAGTTCATAGTAGGTTGCCTATTTTGCATAATTGGATGTAAGTTCTATAAAGTAATTTGTTTGGGGTTTGTGGGTGTTTCCCCTGACTTTTTAAAAAGGAAAACATTAACTCACCATGTTTTCTGGCATGCATGATCTCCCTGTTTTATCACTGCCCTGTCCCAGGGGTGTGCCCTTGTTTGCCAGCACCGAGACCCAGTTCACTAGCTTTGGGGGAAGTGGCAAGTGCTCTGTCCTGCATCCACTCAGCACCTGTCCGTTACTGGGTGCCGGCTCTGCGCAGGTCCTGGGCCAGGGCTGAGGACACCACAGAGAACAGCCAGCTGCCACCCCCATGAACGGATGTCCTGGGGGAGACAGACTGTAAGCCGGCAACCCTCCCTGCTCAGTGGGTTTTAGGGGTTTTCAGTTTTGTTTTGGCTTTTCTGGTTTTTTTGGTTTTGTTTTTACATCCCACCCCCAACCCAGGCATAATGAGGCATGTCTTATTCAATGTTATGCAATGGACTTAATACAAAAATTCACTCTTAGTGTCAGCCACACAGTTTTTTTTAATGCAGTATATTCACCTGTAAATAGTTTGTGTAAAATTTGACAGAAAAGTATATTTACTACACTGTAAATACCTGTGATGATATATTGTATTATTTTGCTTTTTTGTAAAGCAGTTAGTTGCTGTACATGGATAACAAACAAAAATTTGATTATTCTCGTGTTAGTACTGTTAACTTCTTCCTGCGACTGCGTTACATCATTTAAAGAAAATGCTGTGTATTGTAAACTTACATTATATATGATAACTTCCTCTCTTTTCCATTCAGGCCCAAACTTTGGCAGTTCCCTTGTCTACAACCTCGTTAATTGTAAGCAGTTGTACGCCAGCAGGAGAAATACTGCCCAACAGACAAAATCTACCATTGTAGGGGAAAACTGTAGAAATCCATTTCAGATCATTGTTGTTCCCGTCCCATTTTCCTCCCTGTGTATGTACTCCTCCCCTTTTTTTTAAGTAAAATGTAAATTCAATCTGCTCTAAGATGTGGGGAGTTATTTAATTTCTTCACATGCATCAGCTCTGTTTTCTCACTTCCCCGCACTCCTCCCTGATCTTTTGAAACATTAAGGCCATTTCCTTTCTTTTAAGGATGTCTTAGGTTCTCCTCAAACCACCATCACCACCCCCGCTCCATGGGAAGGACCTTTCTATTTCCAACACCTCTCTAAACGAAAGGTAAAATAATTTTGGTGAAATGTGCAGGGGAGAAAAAAGTTTCCCTTGAGCCTCCTAGGGTCTCTGGCTGAGTCTGAAAATTAAACTGATCAATTAATAGGAGAAAAGCACACACATTTATTTAATATAAATTTTACATGACACAGGAGCCTTCAAAAAGAGATGAGAAGACCCGAAAAATCAGTTAAGCCTGAGTATTTCTATCCTAGGTTTGATGAAGAGTGAGCATTTGTGTAAAAATCTGATAGGTCAAAGACTATGAGGTAAGTGCGGTGAAGTGGGGGAAACCTAGCAAGGCCTGTTCCAATTTTCGAAGTCCCTCTCTTGTCTTCAGAGATAAGGATGCTCCTTTCCTCCGGGGTTAGGGAGGGCACCTCTCAAGTGAAGGTTTTATGACCTGTTTCAGGAGACGATGGCAGGGGAAAGGTCAGAGAAACCTTCCTGCTTCTGCCATTTCCTCAAGCTCCTTCAAGGTGCCATACTTTGAGGTCACATGTCCTGAACCCCATCAAATACTTCTTTAGGGCCTGCCAGACTGAGGGGTGACTCTGTTCTCTGGGTTAAGGTGACTTTGGTTCTTTTAAAATGAGCAGTCAGAAATGCCAGGACACCCCGAGATCAACCAAAGGGCATATATTAGGAGCCCACAATTCTCTCCAGCTCTCAGCTCTCCCCAGCAGAACCTTCCCGGGCGCGGCCTGTGTAAACACTGTCAGACGCTTTCCATGGCTCCACTGCTGGGAGTTTTACCATTTTCTTTACCCCATTATGTGGGCAGCTCCCAGATGGAGAAAGAATGCAGCCTAGACCCTGTGGGCAGGACAGAGGTGATGCCTACGAGGGCAACAGCGTCTGGTATGTTAGACAAAGGGCTAAAAGAAGCAGACACCTGCAGGGCTGAGGCAAGTGCTGGTCTGTTTACAGAAAGACTGAGAAAGCAGAGGAAACTCACCTGGAGAGCTTGGCAGCACTCTGGGCTCTGGGCCAGACCGAGGCAGAGTGTGCATACTCTCCAGGGGTGGGGTCCTGGGAGGGAGGGAAAGAAAGAGCCTGTGGGGGGTGTTGGTGTGGCTGTAAAGCTTCAGGTGAGTTCTCTGGGCACCAGGCTTAAAGACCACTGAAAATTCAAGTACAGTTGACCCTTGAACAGTGGAGTTTGAACTGCAAGGGTCCACTTACACACAGATGTTTTTCAGTAGTAAATACTACAGTGCTTCATGGTCCGTGGTTGGTTGAATTCAGGGATGCAGAGGGGACCGACTATAAATTATACACCACCTTGTTCAAGGGTCACCTATACTGCAAATAGCTATCTTTTCCCTCCAGGCTAAAGTATCATAAAGTAGGGGTGCCTTTGGGTGATCACCTCTCCATCTCCGGACAGTGAGCTCCTTGAGAACATTGACAATATCATCCACCGTTTACAGGCCCCTGTGCCCATTTTTGCCTGCACAGTTTTGCTTTCTGGGACAGTCCAGGCTAGTCTGGCAATTTTGAACTGTCTGGCCAGAAAAGTTTATCCCCAAGGGGGTTTGGGTAGGGCGGAAACATGCTGGAAGAATAGTAAAAACTTAACCTACAACAAAGGTAGCATCGCAGTGTTCCTTTTTCCAGAAAAAAGCAGCCCATCCCTCACCCCCATGCCCCAAGTGGTGGCCAGCATCTGTAACACTTGCCCTCACCCCTCGTTCTCCCTTGATTTCTATCCGTGAAACTTAGCCTGCACGCTGCACGCCAGAACGCACGGTGGCATCTAAACTCCCTCGAGGGCAGTTGCCCCGAGTAACATGCCAGGCCTGTCTTCATTAGAGAGTCAATCTTCTTACTGAAGTAAGTTCCACTTAAGACTCTTTTAGCTGCCAATTGAAAAGAAGCCGTTTCACAATGTTGATTATGTTTCTGTAAATATTAGGCCACACTATAGCAACGTAGTCCCCGTTTGTTTGAATCTCTCACACTTTGTTCTTTTAAAAGTACTCGCTGATGGTAAGTGGATATTTCATAATGTTAATGTGGAATTGTAATTTTAGTAGATTTGGCTTTTTTTAAAGTACCTTCTAAAAATGCATTTATATCTTGTAATATGTACATATGTACATACACCATATATATGTATATATGCATATTTAAAATTTCCAAAGACGCATCATATATTTAAATTGGGCCAAATTTTTCTAGGTCCTTTACCATGTGTTTATGCTGTGAGTCAAGCTAGTCACGATAAAGAGGATCCTGTGGGGTTACAGAGTTCAGAACATCCCCCCTGGGGGCCACTTCCTCCATATAAAATAGGAAATTCACATCGGAATCTTAATAGGGCCCCTTCCTGATCAGAGGTTCGGAGAGCATTCCCCAACTTAAACATGTTTACACAAAGAAAACGTCAGCAGAGGTAACCTCATCTGATTCATTTGTTCAAAGAAATGTTTTCAGTTACTGTAATTGTGCCAAGCCCTTTGCCAGGCATTGCAGATGCCAAAAAAGAAGAAAGCTTGGTCTCTGCCCTATGCGAGATCACAATTTAGTGGGGGAAACAGCCACGTAACCAGTGAGCACAGTGTCCAAGGTGCGGACCAGTGACTGGCAGCTTCGATGACTGAGGAGTTGGGCCCTGAAAAATGACCAAGAAGTGTGTCCAGATGGATATGTCCACTGAGCAGTTTAAAATAGGGTTATGGAGTCTTGAATGTATAGGGGGTACCTGAGGCTGGGGGTGACCTGGCCCAGAGAGCACATGTAGCATCCAGGCAGAAACGCATCCGGGCAGAAAGCAGTGCACCAGAGAGGAGACTGGCTCGTTCTGTTCTTATTTTCCTCCTTTCGTCCCACTTTGGGAAATGCGCCCTGATTTTGTACATTTAAAAACTCCATGAAGGAAAAAAAAAAAAAAAAAAAAACTCCATGAAGGCATGCCTTAGCCCCAGAGAGCAAAAATAAGGGTACTCTCTTTGAGGCTGGCCCAAAGGCAAAAGAGGATGAGAAATAGATGGCGAGGGATGCTCCCTCACCAACTTGATAATTTGCGGATGGAAGGCAGAAAGGAATTAGGTCGTGTATGCCTTAAGCAAAAACAGTACCACCACTCGCCATATACTTATGTCTAGGATTCTACAGGAGGCCAAAAAAAATTTTTTTTCATTAAAATACTGAGTCTTGGGCTTCTGTGGTGGTGCAGTGGTTGAGAGTCCGCCTGCCAATGCAGGGGACACGGGTTCGTGCCCCGGTCCAGGAAGATCCCACATGCCGCGGAGCGGCTGGACCCGTGAGCCATGGCTGCTGAGCCGGCGTGTCCGGAGCCTGTGCTCCGCAACAGGAGAGGCCACGGCAGTGAGAGGCCCGCGTACCGCAAAAAAAAAAAAAAAAAAAAAAGTCTTTTTAAGCTTACAGCAGTCATTCATTCATCCATCAGACATATATTGGGCCCCTTGTTTTCAGTGAACTCCAGCTTCAGCACCTCTTGGAAATGCTCTCTGTTCTCCCATGGGCTGCACTGAGAGCCTTTCTCTTGGTCCTGTAACAGCTCGTTAGAAGGTTGTGATCATCAACTGTTCCTGTCTCCCTGGTTAGACTCTGGGCCTCCAAATACAGGGACTATGCCTTGTTCAAGAAGCTGGATAGATGGTTGTTGAATAACACCTAAGGCTCTATGCTATCAGGAAACTATACAAATAGAATAGAAAAAAAAGACCCCGTTCACAACATCAAAAATCCCTACCAAAATGGAGATGGCCTGTGTAATAAAGACCTGTTGAAAACGAATCCAGACTTTGAGATTTCACACATCAGGAAAGTTTCGAAAATGTATTTTGTCAGTTTATGCATATAGAAAACAAAAAAATTCCAGGAACAGTCTTTTTATAATAGGGCATCTCAACCCCAAAAAGAGTAGGGCAAGAGGGGCTCACCGGAGGAGAAATAGTTCTTGAAGAGGACTTAGTTTTGCTTTATGGAAGGTCACCGTGTTGTCCCTACTTTCTTCCTGTTGCTGCTGATTCAGTCTGCACAGCGTCACTCAGCAATCAGGCATGTGAGGGCCGCGGGCTGTAAGGAGAGGAGTAAATGGAGAGACAGCCCACAGAGCTGGATGGGAAGAAGCAGAGTGCCAGTTGCTCCCAAACTAATCACTGAGTCCACACAATTCCAATCAAGCCCGCTATAAGAAGAGTGTGTGTATCCAAAGAAAATGATCCTAGGGTTTACCTTACAAAATAGACAAGAGAGCATGGCTAAGAAAAAAAAAAAAGAGCATACATAGGAACTT
Organism: Grampus griseus; assembly: GCF_964374135.1. Lineage (NCBI taxonomy): Eukaryota > Metazoa > Chordata > Mammalia > Artiodactyla > Delphinidae > Grampus > Grampus griseus. The sequence goes on from NC_139014.1 coordinate 54,670,970, forward strand.
TCCTTACTAGATAATAAAACATAGACATTTTTAAATATTTAAAACTGTGATGATGGTAATTAGACTAGGTAAATAGAATGGAAAAGACAAAAAGTTCCGGATTATGTTATGGTGTCAAAAAAAAAAAAATAGCACCAGTAGCCCCCAAATTTCATTGGCTTAAAAGCCACAAAAGTTTCTCACCCCGCTACATGTCCATCACTGGTCGGCAGGGGGACTCTGCTCACCGCAGTTTCTCGGGCCCCAGAGACTGGTCAGCCACCGTAGCAAGTGACAGAGGGAAGGAGAGCTGAGACAGCGCCATCCAGTTGCCGCTGGAGTGATGGAGACGTTCCATAGCTGAACGGTCCCATACACGGCCACAGCCACACGGGACTGGCAGACCCTTGAAATGTGGGTACTGAGACTGAGGAGCTGACTTCTAAATTTTAAATTAGAGGTAAATAGTTACAGGCGGCTAGTGGCTACCAGATTGAGCAGCCCAGAATCTGGAGGGTCTCAGATTAGCAGTTAAAGGCTGGAGAGCAGATGTGCAGCCACTTCTCACAGTCACGGCCAGAACTTGTCACACAGCTCCACAGAATCACAAGGGTCAGAAAGAGCTATCCTCTTCCAAAAGGAGGAGAGCTGGAAATGTTGGCCAAGAACATTTACTCCCACAACAGGGAAGGACTTTGTACGCCTAAAAGCAGTGGAAGAAATCCTAAAGATTACGCTTGACTACCTAATCCATAAAATATCCCCATATCCAAAAAAAAAAAAAAAAAAACACACCCAAATTTAAAGGCCAAATAACAGAGAGATTGTTCTAATTATAGGGTTCATAAGAATCGATTTTAAGAAAAGACCCAAGTAGAAAAGAAAAATGGGCAAAGGACATGAACGGCTAATCCACAGAAATGAAATACTGTACCACTTGCTAATTACTATATGATACAAAAGGTCATCACGCTCAATAGTAAACAACAACAGCAACAAAAATGCAAACTTGAAACAGTGAAATACCATCTTCATCTGTAAAATTAGCAAAGATGTATTTAGTACTCGGTGCTGGTCCAGAGTGTGGTGTGATGGACTTGCTCCTGCACTTGACCTCATCCTTCTGTATCATTAGCCTTAAACATGTCCACACCATTTGCCCCAATAATATTATGTGCAGGGATCTAGTCTAGAGAAATAAGTGATCAGAAAGCTAAGACTTTCATCAAAGCATTACTTATAATATCAAAACACCTGGAGACAACCAAAACATCTGGAGACAACACCTGGATGATTTTTTGGCTAAATCATCTATATTCACCCAGCACTTTCTGGAAGCTAACAGGGCTTCCTTATGCACCCTTTAAAAATGGGTTTAAAGAATAATACTTAACTTTGGGAGGAAACTGCCAATAGAATCAAGGGATTAAGAACTGTATCTGAGGGTAGATCCCCAATCATGTAAAATATCTATGTATTTTACACATAAGAAACTATAGTTATACATAGGAAAAAGATGAATAACTATGTATGGTTAATTTTTGTTTATTTGTCTATATTTTATTACCTTTTTACATTGAGCATTATTTAAAAACAAAAGTTTTTAAGAGGTGAAGATGATGGTGACTTTCAGTTCTACTAAAAAGGTATTTGTAATAATGGAACTTATTCAGGCATTAAATTAACAACTACCATCCCTTCGATGCTTTTTACCTTAGTCTTTTTCCTTTTATCAAAAGGTAGCTTTTAACTAATTCAGATTCCAGGGAGCTGGGTTTGTTTTCTTTTTACAGGGGCATATTTTTGTACCTGGTTTAGAGCAGTTCTGGGGACACACCTGCTGACTCCATGGACCCCAAGAGAGCACACTGGCCACCACCAGCCCTTCCCTATGACTTTATTACTTCTGCTCACAGCTTACAATCTTTCACAGTTAACAAGGCTGATTGGAAATGGTCCTGGAGCTCACGAAGCTCTCGGGCTATTAAGGGGCCTAGAAATTTGCGTAGCTGTGTGCACTGCATCGTGAAGGTTGTGCACGCGGACTACAGTCCAGTCACTTTCCTCAGCTCTTAGGGCTTCCAGGCACTGGCTCCCTGTCCTCATTCTCCTCCCACTGCTCTGACAGCACTTCCCCCACCTGCCTCCTCACCCTCAGCTCTCTACCCTGCAAGTGTTTTCCTGAACCTTCTCATCTATTAACACTATGTGAAGCGATTCTAATTCATCATCACCACTTCACCTCCTTCCTCCCCTCCAGATCTGGATAGCCACTACCTAACGGCAGCTCTTCACCTCTGCACAGGATTTCCAATGCACTTCCTCCTGGGCCCCTGCCTTGGCCAACGGCACCGCCATCCCCAACAATGCACCTGAGCTTGAACACTGGGAATGATCCTTAATTCCTCCCCACTCACCACGCATCCCCACCACCACACTGGATGGTCACCAAATTATACTGATTGTGCCTTCTGAAATTCCTTCACCATCCCCATTACCTCCCTGCCCATTCAGGGGCCCAGCTCGTTGGCCTGTTTACAAGGGTCTCTAGCATGACCCACTGTCCCCGGTGTACCACATTCTAACCCATCATAGGTGCAGCCTGGACATACTTCAAAGGCTTCCTTCTCACCACCAACACACAAAGTCCAAAGCCCTCACCAGGATATGCAAGGCCATCATTTGACCCCTACCTGTCTTTTCAAGCCCATCTCCTGCTCCAACCCACTCTAGCTCCAGCCATTCTAAGCTCCTCAGCTGGGAGAGCAAGCACTGAGATGACATGTAACCTAAATATCACCGGTCCCCTCCTTCCTCTGCTCTTGTTTTCAACCCAAACTCACCCTGAAACATGGCCTGGCATCTCCTACCCACTGAAGAATCCACTTGCACAAAACTTTACTGAAGGCTTTACAGGGAGGTACAGAGGGGGTTTTCAGCCCACAGTCGGCACCTTACAGATCCTCCTAGAGACATGGCACCTTCAGGGCCCATCACTGCCTGGTGGGAGGGATTTCTTCTTTATTGGACTCTGCGCGTGCGCGGTGGCTCTTCTCATGGTGATTCAGATTTGTTCCAGCTTCTCCCCTCAACATGAGTCCTGAGAATGGGATGTTTTGCTTCCTTGGATCTCGCGATGCTCTTGTGTGGGGGGCCTATGCAGACATCATTTCCTCCCGGGGGAGCCTACCTTGTCTTCCAAGAGACACCCCCCTTCCCCCGCCCCGAAAGACCATCTCCAGCAAGACTTTCTTGTTGGGCCATTCTCCCTGCTCCCTCGGCAGCTTACATCTGTCCTGGGGGGTTGAGCACTGTGGGTTGTTGGCTGGCTCCTTATTACTCTCACCCCAGGTCCCTAGACTCCTGGGGGAGTCTGTGTGACAACTTATGTCCCTGGCGCCTTGCCGTGGGCCTGGATCTTATGGAGTCTTCAAATCCAGGTGGCATTAGTTAATAAGTCCTGTCGAAACATTATGTGCCAGAAAAAAAAAAAATCTCTACCATTTACATCCGGGATGGCGCTCGGAAGAGGCCTAGAATTTCCTTGGGAATTCCCCAGAACCCACAAGAAAATGAGCTCGGTGAAGGGAGAGAAGTTTTCCATCTTGTTCACTGATGTATCCCCAGAGCCTAGAACAGGGCTTGGCACGTAGTAGACGCTCAATACCTGTTTGTCAAGAGAATGAGTCTAGGAAAGAAACGCTGCTTCTAAGGAGTGATCTTAAATTTTAAAACCTCCCTTGAACAGCAGGGGGCGCTGGAGAATCGGGCCTGTTCCGGGGGAGGAGGATCGACGGAGTCGCGGAGCCCTCCCTCTCTGCTGCTTTGCTTCCTCGGGCTGGCGCCCTGCTGGAGACCACTCTAAACACTGCACCTCAGTTTGTTTCTGAGAATTCTGTGGAGGGCTTCACCCCAAGGTCACCAAGCCGTGCACCCGTGCGTTGTCCTTGTTGGAGAGGTTCCCAGGAGGAAGACCTTGGCCTCTGCACTGCTAAATCTCAGTGATCCTGGCCTGTTCGGCCCAGCCGGCACCGCAGCCCCCAGCCCCTGTTCCCTCCCAGATGTGTATTCAGCTGGACTGGACGCCCCGGCTTTCTGTTTTCTTTCGTTTTTAAGCTTTTCAGGTGGGGATGGCAGAATAGGTAGCTGGGGCTTTAGTCCAGCAATTCTACTCCAGGACCTTCTGCTCCAAAGCTTCTGTGCAGAAAGGAGCATTGATGGGGGTCAGGAGGCCACTTAGGCCGTGGTCCTAATTCTGCCACCAAAAAGCTTTGTGATCTTGGAGGAGTGGGGGTTGGGAGGAAGGTGTCTCCCATCCTGACAGTCTTTGGCTCTCTGAATGTCAGGCCTTCCGTGGAAACCAGGATCCCTCCTCCTGTATCAGTCAGGGTGAGGCCGGTTACCTTTCAGTAAAAAATGGCCCCTACCCCACCCCAATCTTCCCACTCTCCCCTTTATTCCATGCAGTCTGTAACTGAGGACTCCCGCGTTTCTTTCCGGCAGAAGGGGCAGCAGAGAAGGCCGGGAGCAGGGAACGTGCTGATCCGAGAGGACTTCCAGTAGGTGAGACGCGGGCAGGAGGCCGCTACCTAAACCGCGAGCCGCCCCAGCCACAAGTCACTTCTAGGAGCCATTTCTGAGGCTGTTGAAAGGATGTGGAGCCTAGTTGGGTAGAATAAGTATGGTTTTGTCATTCTTCTTAGAATCCTGGAAGGAACGCTAGCAATCAGATGGACCTACTCCCTTCTGAGGGTCAGAGAAACTTGTGGGTGGGCACCCAGGGTGAGTGAAACCCCAGCCCGGGCACCCCTCCCGACAAGGAAGGACAGGGTCTTGAGACGCCCTGCTCACCCCAGACTCACCCCAGTCCTACCAGGGTCCTCGGCCCCCCAGGCAGTGCTGCTGCTTCTGCCTCAGACCCCGCATGCTGGAGGACAGGTGAAAAAGGCCCAGGCGTTCCCACACCCTTCCTCTCCGCCAGAGCGATATTTATTCATGGTTAAAAAAAAAACCCAGCAGGTTGTGAGCAGCAAGAAACTGAATCCTGTCCCATTTCCACACAACTTGGACGCTGAATTCAAGGCCTGGAGGTGAAAATCAGAAATGCTTCCCCCGTTCAGACTGGCTCTCAACCTCTCCATGCCAACACGCATCATAATCACCACGGGCCAGGTACATGCCAGGCACTGTGCCAGCCACGTTACATTCATTTTCTCACGTGAAACCTGCAGGACTTCTGTAGGTAGGAACTACTATCCTCACTTTACAGACAGGGACACTGAGGTTCAGAGAAGTTAACTCGTCCAGAGTCAAAGGGCTAAATGAGTAGCAGCCCTTGGTGCCTGGCTCAGCTGTTTTAGATTCCAAAGCCTGGCTCTTAATCTGTAATAACTTCCCCATGATATTCATGCCATACATATTGGTTTCCTGTGGCTGCTATAACAAAGTACCACCAACTTGGAGGCTTAAAACAACAAGAAATTCATTGTGTCACAGTTCTGGAGGCCAGAAGCCCAAGATCAAGGTGTGGGCAGGGCCATGCTCCCTCCAGAGGCTCTAGGAATGATTCACACGCTCCCCTCTTCCAGCTTCGGGTGGCTGCTGGCATTCTTGGCTTATGGCTAAATCCCTCCTCTCTCTGCCCCCTGTGGCCACATCGCCTTCTCTTCTGTTTGTGTTAAATCGGCCTCTGCCTGCCTCTTATGAGGATACTGTGATTGCACTTAGAACCCATCTGGCTACCCCAGGAGACTCTCCCCATCTCCAGAGCCTTAACTTCATCACACCTGCAAAGAATCTTTTTCCAATAAGGTAGTTTTCCAGCTCCCAGGGATCAGCATGTGGGTATCTTTTGAGAGGCCATGTTTCTGTTTACCACACCATATGTGTGCCCGCTCCTTCCCTAATTTATTCCTTCATAGACCATAATTGTGTGTATTGGTCATTGTGCTAAGAGCCTGGAGCTAGAAAATCAAAAGAGAAATGACACAGTCCCTGCCCTCACGGACCTCATGGTCACTGTGTGAACTTTCAAACCTGCTTCCCAGATGTTCTTGTGGCACCAGGAGTGAGAGACATCAGGACACAATAGTTGGCACTTACTACCTGGAACACTCTTCTGACATTTACACATATTAAATCACTTGACCCTCATGGCCTTATCCCCAGCTGTAGGGTGGTTCCACAGTGTGTACTTGTCACCTCCCCGCACAGAATGCTACACGAGCACAGGGGAGAGGCAGTCAAGGTGAGCGAGGGTGTGGTCAGGGAAGGCTTCCTGCAGGAGGTACCACTCCCATGGAATCTGGAAGGATGGGAGTTGGCCAGAGAAAGTGGGATGGGGAGAGGGTAGGAGTGAGGAGGTGCCCCAGGAAGAGGGAGGCAGGAGGGAGCTGAGATGCTCCTAGATATGGGTGAGGAGAGACGGGGGTCAGGGAGGGCTCCTGTCTTTTGGGAGAACCACTGATCTGGTGTGGGCTTCGAGCTTGGTTCACCTGATTTGTTCATGCTCAGGTCTGAGGCCCCCACCTCTGCCAGCTGAGGTCTTTCAGCTTCCCTGCTCTCTTCTTTTGGGGGATTTGATGCAGGGAGAGCTCTGAGAGCCATTTCTACAGCTCCCCAAAGGGGATAACTCAGCCCTGCCCATCTCCCTTCTGTCCTGAGCCTCTTGGGTGGGAGAATCAGAGAAGGCACATGGCAGCCCCTGAGCAGGATATATTCACAGTTGAGCAGGAAGACCACAGAGGGGGAAACTGAGGTCCAGGGAAGAGAAGCCACACAGCTCATGTGCAGAACTGGGCCCCACCCCAGCCTCTCTGTCTGGGTCCCTACACTGCTCTTGGCTCCCGCAGACGATGGGGCAGGACCGCATCTCCTCTAGGCAGGGGCTTCCTCTGGACCCACCCTTGAATGGAGGTCAGGGACAAGAAGTGACTAAGATACATCCTGCCCCGGAGGGTTTCCCACCATGCTGGGGGAGATGGGCAGCCCACCAGAGAACTGTAGAACTAAGTAGGTATCTGGAGGAAGGGACCAGAAATCAGACTAACAGGCACGTTGGAGTGCCATCAGGGAAGGCTTCCTGGAGGAGGAAACCTCTGAACTGAGCTGGGGAGCATTAGTGGGGGTGGGCTCAGCCAAGACCTGTATTTGGGTTGGGTGCAACTGGTGCCACAAGGGCCTGGCATGCTGAGCAACAAGGAAGGAGGAGAGCAGAGCCAGGCCAGGTTCTGCAGAGCCCCAGGCGAGGCTGGGAGTCACAGGAGCTGGGGTGGAGGCTCAGCTGAGCACGACTGGGAGGAGGCTAAGGTCCAGGCCTGGAGGCTGCCACCAGCTCCCAGGGCCAAGACTCTTGTCCTGGGCTCTCAGCTTGAAGTCCAGGGCTGCAAGGGCTGAGAGCGGGAACCCAGGGGAAGGGAAGGAACCTCCCCAAGGCGCTGGGTGGCCCCCGGCCCTGCAACAGGCAGGCCTGATGGGTGGCCCTTGCTTTTCCTTCCTCTTGCCTGTTCTGGTCTCCTCTTTCGCTCTCCTGTCCCAGGGTCTCTGCCCCCCCTCTCTGCACCCTTTCCCAGCCCAGAGCTGGCCCAGAGTTCTGTTGGGGAGGCCTGTGTGGACCTAAGCCTGGAAACTGTTCTTTAAAAGGCAGCACAGAGAAGGGTAAGAATAGGGAGTCTAGCTCCATCCGGCTCCAGACTGGCTAGGAATCCTGACCCGGGCTCCCAGAGGCTGTGTGACCTAGGGTAAGTAGTTCAACCTCCCTGAGCCTCAGCTTCCTCGGAGATGAGTGTAACAATCCAACGCGCTAATGTAGGAAACCCCTAGGACATACTGAGCTCTCGACACTGCTGGGTACGCACACAGGACGCGGTGAACGAAGAGGGCCTGGCCTTGGGGTTGGGGGTCTGAGGTTGGAAGCGAGGCTGTTGGACCCCGGCGCGGCTGGTCCGGGGACTCGGGCCTCCTCTCTGACTCCTCCAAGCAGGGGCGGGGCCTTCGGGCAGCCCTGGGTTTCCGGGCGCCTGTCGCACACCCACCCTCCCGGTTTCCCAGGGGACGGGACGAGCTCGGAGCCGCCGAGGGACACCGAGTCTGGGGGAGGCGGCGGGGCCACGAGGGCGGCCGCCCTCGGGGGCGCGCGGCCTCTTTTGTCTGCAGCCTCCCCCTCCCCCGCCCGCCCCGAGCCGCGGGGCTGCGGCGCCGCTGCTGACACGGCTCGGCCGCCGCCGCCACCGGGCGGAGGCTGCGCGTCGCAGCGCCGGGCGGAGGGCGCGCGGCGATGGCGGCGGCGGCGGCGGCGCGGGGCGGGCGGGCGCGGCGGGCGCGGGGCTCGGGCTAGCCGCGGGGCCGGGCCGGATGGCGGGCGGCGCGGGCTGGGCAGGCGCCCCCGCGGCTCTGCTGCGCTCGGTGCGCCGCCTGCGCGAGGTGTTCGAGGTGTGCGGCCGCGACCCCGACGGCTTCCTGCGCGTGGAGCGCGTCGCGGCGCTCGGACTGCGCTTCGGCCAAGGCGAGGAGGTAAGGGCCCGCGGCGGGGGCGTCCGCGCTCCAATCCCCCACCCCGGCTTTCCCGCCGTTTCACCGGCCCGCTCTCGGCCGAGCCCCCGGGCATCCCCGCCCTGTCGGACCCTCGCATTCCACCATTAGCGCCGGCGCTGCGAGAGTCACGCATCACGCCCGGGGTGGGGGCTTCTCTGCCTATCTTCCCTACCCCGGGCCCTTGCGGGCCCTTCTGACCGCTCTGCAGCCCACTCGGGGTTTGGGGGGTGGGGGGAAGGAGCCGTCAGATCCTGGTCCCGGGACCCCCGCCCCTTCCTACCCTGCGGAGACCGAGACGCAGAGGTCTGTGTGCGGGAATGCCAGGACGCCGTGCGGGGTGGGGTGGGGGAGGGAGGCACGCGCCCCACTGGGCCTGGCCGAGGGAGCGAGAGGACAACTAGGGGCGCTCTGCTGTCTCGGCTCCTTGACTGCACCCAGCCGACCTAGAACACAGCGGGAGGTGTCTGCTTGCGACCTTCCTGGATTCTCGGCCCAGCGCCCGATGACCCCCCATGCGGGCTCCCATGGGCAGGCCTGGCTGGCAGCTGGCTGTGTCGGCTGCGGCAGACCTCCCAGAGCCAAGCTGGGGAGCGGCAGCTGAGCAGTATTTGCAGCAAGGGGGGGGGGGGAGGGCGGGCCGCGTCGATTTAGGGAAAGTAGGAACGGTGTTGGTTGTTAGCAGAGCTGGGATCGGAGGGTGGGTGCTGCCAGTGGGGTGGGCAGAGACAGGTGTACTCTCATGCCATGGGCACAGGGACAGGTGGCTATGTCTGGGGGAGGGGGTACGGCAAGGCACCCACCTGGCGGGAGAGCATCCCCACCCTTCTGCTACTGCCCACTCTGAAATCGTCAGGAGACGAAGCCCTGAGTAGTGAGTTTCCAAGGCCACCTGAGGCCTCAGGCTCTGCATGGGCACTGGCTGGCATTCTGTTCTGGGGACAGCTGGGGCCTAGCATTTCAGAACATAAGAGAAGCCAAGGCATGCCTGGGTTGGATCCATGCTTCCCTGTCACCTGGCAAGGGGGAGATGATAGGTAATCATCTCTGCATGGCCGTTGGGCATGGCTGGGACCTGGGAGTCCCTGAGAGCAGTAAGTGAAAGAGGGTGAAGCAAGTGTCAAGTTCGAGAACTCAGGTACCCCATCCCAGGAGGCTCACTGCTACAGCCCCTTTGGAGCCCACCCTCTCCCTCTGCTGGGATTGGTTCAGGACCGTTTCCTGCAGCCAGCCGGTCCTTCTTCCCAAAGGCTGGTCAAGCCCCTCCCCTCATCGAGGCAGGCTGAGCAGAGCCCAAGCCTGGGGAGAGCCCCAGTCTTTCCTCTCAGGACACAGGCTGCAGGGGAGAAGTCTGGCTCTGGCTGGAACTGGAGTTCCAGAACCGCAGTCTCACTGGTGGGAAGAGCTTCCCAGCAGGCTCTGGCAGGAGGCCACGTGGGCTCAGTGGTGAGCCCCTAACAAGCCCCAGCCTTATCCCTGATCTGGACAGCTCCTCTTCTTAGAGCTTCTTCCTCATACACACTGGAGCCAAACCTGCTTGTCACTTAGTCATCGTGGTTCTGGACGGGGACCCACGTGGGTCTCTCTTCTACGTGGCAGCCTTTCAATATTTGAAAACAGCGCTCCTGTCCCCTTCCCACTCACTTCCTACCATCCTCCCTTCTCCAGGCCAAACACCCCCTGTTCTTGAAGCCCCAGACCATTTCCATACAATCTGGCAGGGACCAAACCTCTGGCTTCCAGCCCTGAAGCCACCATCGACTAATTGTGTGACGGAGTTCTCCTAGTAATGACATGGAGGGGCTGGACCAGGAGACTCCAGGACTGTGCCGGCCCCAACACGTCTCACGCACACAGGTGGCTCAGGGTGAGGTGCCTTTGGAGTGGTGCACTCATGTCAAGTTTCTGGCCACTGAAACCCCCAGGGATCTTTCTTACCGGCCTCTGCCAAGATTCCCCTCCATCCTGGAGGAGGGTCAGTGAGTTTTCTTTTTAAAGCATAATATTATATCATTACAGAATCAGTTTATATGCTCTGCGGGAAGTTAGAAATATGGACAAGCAAGAATAAAATATGTTCCCATCTCCCAGGGAGCCTACCTGTGACACCTTGGTCACATCCTTCCAGAGCTGTTTCTATGCAGGGAGCCTACCTGTGACACCTTGGTCACATCCTTCCAGAGCTGTTTCTATGCAGGGAGCCTACCTGTGACACCTTGGTCACATCCTTCCAGAGCTGTTTCTATGCTTATATGTAGATTTTCTCCATAAAATGAGGTCATGCTGTGCATACTGTCTTGTAACCTGATTTTTTTCCAGTAAATGATCAGCACTTTCCTGCTTCAATAAATTCTCATCTCATTTAACATGCACACCTTATCCAGATTTCTCTATTTGGCCCCAAAACATCAATCTTTGCTGTTTTGTTCAAACCAGTTTCCTCGCCAGAACTGTGCAATGCATCCGGTTATTCTGATCTCTTACTTTAATGCAATTCTTTTTTTTTTTTTTTAATTTGAATAACCCTGACTTGTTGAAGAGATCAGGCCTGTTGTCTGTGTCAGTACTTTCTTAAATCTAAACCTGTAACTTGGACCTTATTCCTGTTAAATTTCATCTTGTTAATTTCCTCCCATTGTAACAGACAATAGAGAGAATTTACAATCCTACCTTTGTCACTCCGATGCTGTGCTGCCTTCAGGCTGGAGAAGTGGGTGCTTTATGTCTCAATCTGCCAGGCTGGTGTAAACCCAGGGCAGGACCACGGACAGAGCCTCGTAGGGGTGGTTCTGTTCACACTGTGTTACTGACCGAGACCCACAGAAATACATTTTTCAGCCCTGCTCGCTGCACACCAAATTCACACATGCACTGCAGAACAGGGATGTCATTTCCCCTTCAAAATGCTACGTTTTCTGGCAGTTTCTATCTCATTTGTTTAAAAATCACATAGAGACCTTGATTTCCCACCCCGTACCCGCCGCCAGTGCTCTAGGGTGGAGAACTCTCATTCATTAGATACGGAATTCAGTGAATTTATCAGAGCTGATTATCCATATTTTATCAACTACACCCAGAATGCCAGGGACACCAGAATCAAATGCTTTGCAAAAATCAAAATATACTAGGTTGCAAAGTGTAAAACAAATATCCATGAGGCCACACTAATATCAATAAATGATTTAATATTAATAAATAAATACTAGGAGAGTCTCCCATACAGAACAAATTAATTTATGTAGATGATTCCCTACCAAGGAGGTGCAGCATAACCCCCCACCCTGTAAGCGTCAGGTATGCATATGACTACCTTCTAAAGAGGACACTGTGGAAAGGGGGGAAGGGCAGCCTTACGGTGGAGAAGCCTGGCACGACTGCCTCAGCCGGGTCACCAGGATCAACAACAGCGGTGATAGGTCACGTAGGTAGTATGTACCCTTCATACGATGTGATGGGAGAGGCACCTTACCACTGTGATCCCCCACCCAGACCCATCACCCCCGTCCAGTCATGAGAAAACATCACAAAAATCTCAGCAGAGGGACATTATTCTACAAAACACCTGCTTAGTGCTCCTCACCTTTGTCCAGGTCATCAAAACCAAGGGAAGTCTGAGAAACTGTCCTGGCCAAGTGACGCCTAAGGAGACGTGACAACTAAATGTAATGTGGTGTCCTGGGTGGGGTCCTGGAACAAGAAGAGGACATCAGGCAAAGACTAAGGAAGTCTGAATAAAGTACAGACTCCAGTTAATAATAATGTTATGGGGCTTCCCTGGTGGCGCAGTGGTTGAGAGTCCGCCTGCCGATGCAGGGGACACGGGTTCGTGCACCGGTCCGGGAAGATCCCACATGCCGCGGAGCGGCTGGGCCCGTGAGCCATGGCCGCTGAGCCTGCGCGTCCGGAGCCTGTGCTCTGCAGCGAGAGAGGCCACACAGTGAGAGGCCCGCGTACCACAAAAAAAATAATAATAATGTTATGTATGTATCAGGTTGGCCTCCGATATTCCCCTAATTTATTGACTTGGGAATCATAGTAGAAAAGAGAAGACAAGGAAATTCGATGAAAACATGAGTCGTGTGTGAGAACACAGGTTGACGTTTCAAAGAACGTGAGGGCGCTGTCCCAGCCCTGAAAGTCTGTAATAAGTAGGAGCAAGACCACTGTGACGAGGACGAGAAATGATGGCCCAGGGCCCTGAACCCGTGTTGACCTCTGATAGCTTGCTGTTGTGTCTAACCTCTCTAGGGCTTTGTTTACTCATCCATAGAATGGGGGTGATAACAGTTCTCATTCCATAGCGTTATTGTGGGGCTTGAACACGTTAATACACGTAAAGTGTTCAGTATCGGGACGGGGTAGGCCCGCTCTCAGAATTGCTGCTGCTCTTACTATTGGTGTTTTTGGTAAACATTTGTGAGCATCTTTGAGAGGCTGTTCTAGGCTGGGGCGTTCTTGGGGGTTGAGGTCCAGATCTGCGAACAGTCCCTGGTGTTCTCGGCCCACCCTCCTTGTCAGCTCTGAGCTTCCAGCCCTCCCGCATCTGTGAGTGGAAGGCATTGGGAGCGCCAGAGATGTCTTGGGCCACATCCCTGGTAAATATATTCTTCTCCCTTTTCCAGTTTGAAAACCATCCTTCTTGCTAGAAGCATGGACTCAAAAGTAGTTGAGTGGTGTCTCTGCCATTTGTTAACCAGTACCCTCTCCTCTGAGCAGTGGCCAGTCCTTCCTGCTGGGAAGCGTGGTGGTAATTATTTGGGGGCAGTGACTCAGCTTTCGCCCACCTGGGACTAGTCTATAACGTCCCCGCTTCTTTGCAGGTAGGAAGCAACTGGGGCATTATGCCTCCTTGTTCATATTGAGCAGGAGATGAAATAAGGGGTCAGACTGGGCTCCCTTAGTCCCCAAGTCCCCTCTGGACGAAGGACTGCCGCAAGGGAGATGCTGGTGCTGGCTGGCTTCAGCCTGGGTGTCTGAACCGGCAAAGGGGTTGGGGTTCTAGGTGGGCCGAGACTTATCAGGAGACAGTCCTGGGGCTGCCAGGGGAGGGAGAGCCCTGAAGTAAAGCTGGGTCTGCTCAGGAGAGGAGGGGACAGGATGCTGGGGAAGAAGCAGTTGTATCCCTACATCTGTGGCTGGAGGTGGGAGGTGATAGGAGGAGGGACTTGAGGGGAGGGCGGGGCCAGATCAGGAAAGCCTCAGCTGTTCCCTGTGGCTGGTGGGAAGGTCCAGGCAGCAGGGTCAGAGGTGTGCTTGAGAACAGGGGCTGGATCCAGGAGGGGAATGTGACAGTTGGCCTGAGAGGAAGAGGGTCCTGACCTGGGCAGTGGCAGCGGGTGCAGAACCGACAGGGGTCCAAAAGGCCTGCAGAGCCCAACACGCCACTCCTGGAGGGAAGAATCTAAGGCTCTTTTGGAGAACAGGCCCCCTCTAAGTGCCCCACCCTAATGGGGACATGGTGGGGATGACAGAGCTGGCGAAACAGAAGGAAGGCCCAGGTTCTCCGAGCCTCGAAGGAAAGGTCGGGGTGCCTGTGACCCATGAGTGGGGAGCAGGACGGGAGTGGGGCCCAGAAAGGGCCCTGTGTTTGTGCCTCACCCGGGTGCAGCTGGTGCCCCTGAGCTTGGAGGTCACTGTGGAAGCCAGGCTGAGGCTGCGGTCCCTCGCGAGGCACCAGGCTCCGGGGGCGGGCTGGAAGGGGCCAAGCCCCAGATAGGATGCCCAGTGCTCTTAGCGCACTTTGGCTGTGCTGGGAGGAGGGGCGTGAGAAGAGCGTCCAGGGGGACTGGTCCATCTTGTCAGGCAGTCTTGACACAGCCTGAATCCATGTGGCAAAACCTCTCTGGGCTATAGCTTCACTCCCAAGATACCGGGATGTAGAGCAGGAAGAAGCTCCAGGTCGTGGAGGGCTTGGTGGAGGGCGGTGTGGCCCGTGCCTCCCTTGTTGAGATCTGAATGGAGAAGTGGGGTAGAATCAGGCCTTCCAAATAGCAGGACACGCCCTCGGCCCGGTTGCGGTGGGTGGAGACTCTCAAAGCCCAGACAAGCCCCAGCATGGGTATCGGCCATTCACCCTGTGAAGAAGAACTTACCCCTTTTCCCAGGGGGATGGTGAAGGGTCACCAGGCTGGGCAGGCGGAGCGGCTGTCAGATCCAGCCTTGACTCTGAGGCCCGGGAGCTTTCCCCTGCACCTGGAAGAGAAGCAGAGGAGCGAAGAAGGAGAAGGGAGATGGGGAGGTGTGGGAGCGGGGCAGAGGGAGGAGTGCCTTCCCTGTGGCTGGCGGCTGAGGAGGCAGAGCCAGGAGGGAGGCTGCACCTCCGGATTCCCGCGCACGGGGAACCCAGGACCCTGCTGGGTGGTGGATGGGTGGCTGAGGACCCGCTCCTCCTTCCGTGGGCCAGGGCTCCACTGCCACAGCCTGAGGGGGCAGTGCGGATTGGGGGCTGACGCAGCCACCAAGTGCCTGGCGGGTCCCACCCAGGTGCCCCACCCCGAGCACCCGTGTCCACGGGTCCATTTGTAGGGGTTTGGGAGGGGGGCTCTGCCCCAGCCCTGGACTATGTGTGGGTGAGTCGGGGCTCGTAGGGTGGAGAGGGGCTGCTCCTTTGCCTTGTGCTGCAGCGATCCCTTTGGCCCACCCCACGGCCGTCCCCACCCCGGGGCCTAGAGCAGTCCCCCGAGGTGGAGCACAGAAGGGGAGGCTGACAGCTGGCTGCGGTGGACAGTTAGAGCTGGGTGAACCAGATCTGGGGTGGGATGGAGGGGAAATGCCCTCTGGCCTGGAAACAGTGAATGTCATGCCCGGGTGAACTGCTGGCCTCCCCCGACCTCACATGATTGGGTGAATGCCCTGAAATTTTTAGAGCAGCCTTAATGGAAATACCTTTTGCATTGGTGGTTGGTGGTTGTCTTAATACATGTTTCCAGGATTTTTGTTGTTGTTGTTGGTACGCAGGCCTCTCACTGTTGTGGCCTCTCCCGTTGCGGAGCACAGGCTCCGGACGCGCAGGCTCAGCGGCCATGGCTCACGGGCCCAGCCGCTCCGCGGCATGTGGGATGTGGGATCTTCCCGTACCGGGGCACGAACCTGCGTCCCCTGCATCGGCAGGTGGACTCTCAACCACTGCCCCACCAGGGAAGCCCTGTTTCCAGGATTTAAAAAGGTTTTTTTTCGATTAATATCTTGCATACCTACTCTATGCCAAAACTCTTCCAGGCTCTGGGAATCAGGAGTGGCCCGGAGCTTCCATGGGGGAGGGGCTGGAAAAGAAACTGACAAAAGGAACGACAATTACTGTTGGGTGGAGGAAGGTACAGGACTAGGAAGAAACAGAAAATACTGAGACAAAAAGATTTTTGCCCTTAGAATGACCACGGATGGCCTCTCTGTCATAGATGAACATTGAAGTAGGGCCTGGAATGAAGTGGGGGGCTGCGCCTTGCAGAGATCTGGGGGCAACTGATCCGGGCAGAGGCAGGAGGGGGCCTGGGGGTTAGAGGTATGGCAAGAGGACTTAAGGGAGAGGGCAGGGGCTGGGCAGGAAGACCAGTGGGGAGGCTGTCACTCCATGCAGGTGAGACTTGCTGGAGGCAGAGCAGGGGTGCAGCTGCGGAGACGCGGCTGGCTTTGGATAACTAGAGCCCATTGGAAGTGGGTGTGAAAGGAGAGAATTTGGAGAACTCAGAGGCTGCCATTTGCTGGATGGGGAAGACTGAGGCAGGAGGCAGGTTGGGCAAGGAGTCAAGGAGTTCCACGGTGGCCTGTGAAACCTGAGATGCACCTGGCGTCCCAGTGGGGCTGTGGAGCCGGCAGTGGACAGATCCCAGGAACGCGCCTCAGCCCTGCTCCTCCGGGCAGACCCTTGCCTCCTTCTACCCTGGCCCTTAGGTCTCCCTGCCCATGACAGAGAAATGAGGGAAGAACACAGAACCTGATAAGGTGGGATTCAGCCCCCTTTAAAAGCCAGGCTTGAGTTTGGGGGTCCAAGGACTCAGCTGGACTGGCTTGGGGCATCTCATCTTCCAGACCAGAGGCATCTTCTAGGCAAGATGCTACCCGTCTTGGGATGCTGACTGCCCGTCTGCCCAGCCTCTCAGTCTGAGAGCTGCCCTTGCCTCCTCCTCGCACAGAGTAAGAACTGGCTAGAGCCGTAATTCACTGCCTGAACGTGCTGCTGGTATGACCACTGGCCGTCTCCAGTGGATAGGTTGGAGCCACCCCCCCAGCTAGACTTGGGCTCTTTGCACCCTTCTGCCCCTCCCTGTCTCCTGCATTCCCAGCAGCTTCTGATTCTTGGAGGCCCCCCAGGAGCCATAGCTTAGGGCCACCAGTTCTTTGCAGACCACCACTCCTGGGGTCACTGCTGAGGGACCCATTGTCCGTAGTTGCACGCTCTTGGGGACAGGGAGAGCAAAGCAGCTCAGAATCCGGAAGTGTGTACACCACTGTGATCAAGAGGAGAGTGGGCCTCCTGGTCGCCACAGCCCAAACTGTAGCTGTAAGGATCTCTGAGTCCCCTTTAGACCTGAGACCTTGAGTCTGACCCACACCTCGCTTGCTGTGGCACAGAACTCAGAGAAGATTGCCAGCTTCCTCCAGAAGCATTTGTTCATTGCACGTAGGCCTCTGGTGGGCACTGTCCCCAGGAGAGATCCCAAGTCTGAGGCTAGTGCCTGGACAGGGTAGTCAAAGGGTTGATTTACACGAAAACAAAAGCCGAAAGGGGAGTAGAGGTCCATTCAGTGCTTGTGTTGCTCCAGAACAGCCCTGCCAAGAGATGGGGACTCACCGCCTGCCGAGGCAAGGCCGTTCCATCTTGACAAGCTCTGGTGAGTCCTCTTTCATACAGTGAACTAAGGTCTAGCTCCTAGAACTGCTGCTCTTCATTCCCTCTACCCATCCATGCAACTACCTACCTGCCCATTCAATAATGCATCCATTTATACATTCACTTATCCATCTGTCTACACATTCATCATCCCCTCCATCCAACCATCTACCTGCCCATCCACCCGTCCATCCATCCATCCATCCATCCATCCATCCATCCATCCATCCACCCAGCCATCAACCCAGCCATCAACCCATCTACTTATCCATTCATTACCCATCCATCCGTTGGTCCATCCATCTGTTCACACACCCTTCCACCAGCCTCCCCAGCCTCCCCATCTGTCCATCCACCACCCAGCATTTATTGAATATCTACATGCGCAAAGCCTAAGCCCAGATCCAGGGATGGGGACTGGCATTTTCAGGGAGCGACAAGTGGCTCCGCATGGTGAAGGCACAGGAAGGGCAGGAGGGTGAGAGCTCAGGCTGGAGCAAGGGGTCAGCTGGTGACCTCAGGGACCTTAGGGAGGGCTCAGGGGCTGGGGCTGTGAGACTGGCTCAGATGAGTTCTGGACAGGCAGCAATACACCAGCACCTGCCTACCCTCACTGGAGTTAGCTGTTTCTATGATTTCTCACTTCCCACACAGGCCATTGGGTCTGGCAAGGGCTGAAGCCTTTCTGAAAAAATAGAAAGCCCAGGTTATTTAGAAGGTGCTTATTATGATGGATGGACGTCAGTTTCCTTCTCTGTAAAATGGTGGTCAGAACCCCTATTTGTGGGACTGTTTTGAGGAAAGGAGATAATACATTAAGGCCGGCCATGACGCCTGTTGGCGTGGTCTCTGCAGCCCACCTACTCCATGACCCCTGTTGCCACCCCCTGCTGCTCTCAGCCCCAGGAGTGCACCTCTGGCCCCTTTCCTCCACCTGGTACTCTTCCAGGCCTGACCTCCCTTGTTCAAGGGCCAGAATTTCTCCTGCGGCCACTGGTGACTCTGTGGACAGCGGAGGTGAGGGAAGGATTGGTGTAGACTGCCTTCGTGTTTCTTATTCCCTTCATCCTCGCAATAGCCCTGAGAATCTGAGAGGTGATGGGAGTTGTCCAGGGTCCCACAGTAACTGGAGGAGCTGGGATGTGAACCCAGGTCTGTCTGATTCTAAAGCTGCCTCCTTAGCTGCCTGCCGTTGGAGGGTTCCAGGTTCCAGTGTCAGGGGAGGGGGGAAAATGATCAGATCTGAGTTTCAGAAATTTGACATAGAAACTTCCAATCCGAGGCTTCCTCTGGTTTTCTAAATCTGGGGTGGTCTGGCTTCCAGGGGTGGAGCAGTGCCAGACAGGGGCTGTAAGTAGAAGTAGATTTGGAATCTGCAGGGTGGGCAGGCACTGCCTGTAGGTGGGGCTGCGGGCAGTGTGCCACCCAGAAGATGCTGTGGAAGGTGGCAGGGGGCAGGCAGAGAGAGGCTGCCTGCAACCACGCCCTGAATTATGCATCGCCACCACTTCCTGTGCAAATGGTGATTAAGAGCCCCGGGAGGCCAGCATTTCTCTGGCTGCTCCGGTTTCCTGCCTGGTGCCCTTCCGCAATCCTCTGCAGTCCCAGATGGGTTTGTAGCAGGGACAGGGCCCCGACTCTCAATCCGGACACCCCGCCAGCACCCAGTCCACGTTCTCCGGGCTCCTCCATCTTCTAGGCTGGCGCTGCTGTCTCCTCCCAGCCACAGAGGCCCTGTGGCCCCAGCTGGCCTTGACCCCTCGTGCTCCCCATCTCCTCCACCTCCCTCCAGTGTCTCTGTTCAGGCCAGGTCAGCTTTAACTTTCTCTCTGTGCTACAGAGAAGAGCTTGGGAGCCGGGGTCCTGGCATCAGGCTCACCTGGTTTGAGACCCGGCTCTGCCACTTTCTAGCTGCGTGACCCTGAGAAATTACTTAACCTCTCTGTGCCTCAGTCTCCTCATCTATAAAGTGGGGATAATGTTAGCCACATGTGTTTGCTAATGTGACTGTTAACCACCACTGACTCTAGGTTTTCTGGGTGGGCTCTCCATTTCCATTCTTTTACAGATCTCTTTGAGCACCTGCTCTGTGTCAAGTCTGGTGCTGTCAAACCAAACTTGGGTCCACTCGCCCGATCTCCGTAAAGCCAGTCTGCTGACACCGGGTTGTGGTGAAGGAAAGTGCGGCATTTACTGCAGGCACCAAGGCTGGAGTCCAGGCAGCTAACGCTCAGAAGGCCTGAGCTCCCCAGTGGTTTTCAGGGAAAGGTTTTTAAAGACAAAGTGAGGGAGGGAGTGGCAGGGGACAAGATCAGCTCGTGGACATTCTTCTGATTGGTTGGTGGTGAGGTCATCAGGAGTCAATGTCATCAGCCTTCTGGGTCCAGCTGGTCTGGGGTCTACATGCTCGTGGTCAGCATGCGCTTAACTTCTTCCTCTTGCTGGGGTTTCGGTATCGGCATAATAGCCCAAGGCCATGGCTCAGAATATTCTCTCTAGCCCTTGAGGAGGAACTAAAGGCCCTTGACTGTGTTTAGCGGCTAAATTATTGTTATTTTGTCTGGCTTGACTGTTTTCCTTTGTTTCTGCCTTCTCCCACTTCTCTGCTAAGTGTGCTCTTTGGAACCCGGGGAAAGCCTCGGAGGCTTAAGTTTTTCTACAAGTAAGAGGCAGGTGAGGACATGGGGGTGGTCTGTCCTGGGAAGGCCCCATAGGGTCCTCCTCAGTGACAGTGTGAGAGGATACGCAGAGGGAGAGGTTAGGACTCCTCCCCTGAGGGAGCTCGCTTCTGCGTGGGAGGGGCCCCTAAGATAGAAACCTTGGTCCACCTGTGAGAAGGGCAGAGCTGGAGGCCCGTTTAGGTGTAGTGGGGTGTGAAGACAGCAGATTCGCTCTGCCCGGAGATGGAAAAGCCTTCCCAGAGGTGATGCCGGGCCTGAGTCTTGAACACCAGGGTCCACCAGGGCAGAAGGGAAGGATGGCTGTGCCAGGGGAGAAGCATACCTGGCAGGAGGCGGACAGGTGAGAGAGGGGAGGGGCTGACCAGGCAGGTGGAGGCACAGTGGAGAGGACAGGGTGGATTTCATCCCGAAGGTTGAAGCTGAGGGTGACATGTCTCTGTTGTGTTTTAGACAAGCCCATCTGGAATCACGTGGGGCGGGGGAAAGCAGGCCGAGCTGGGAGGCCTCTGCTCCGGTCCAGGGACAAGGAGAGGGGCGTTTGAGCTGCTGGAGGGAAGGGGAGGGTCAGAGGGCGGCTGCCGGGCCGTCTGCAGGACCTCACAGCACGGAGCTGGGACAAACAGGACAGAGCGTCCTTTCATGAGTCCTTTGTGACCCCACCTAGGTCACTGGGTGATGGGGCCCGAGCCCAGGTGCGGGTGCGTGCCAGCTCCAGGACGCTCACACGCCTGGGCAGCTCCTGGGGCTCCCTGGCCTGCCCTCACTCTCAGGAGTCCTCCCGAGAGCAGCTGCTCTTTATTTTTAAAACAAAAGAGTTCCAAATATTGTTGTCATTTTATAAACAACTCTAGAGGACAAGAAAGCGAACTAGTGTTAAGCTATATTTTTAGACCTCAAGATCTATGTCCTGTCCTTAGCGGTCACCCACATGCGGTCGTGACCAGTGTATATGAGTTCTTTTGGCCCCTTTCCGTCTAGTGATATTTCCTGTGTCTGAGTCCCAGATAGAGCCATGTCACCTCTCTGCTTAAACCTGGTCCAGGATTGACCATCCCATCAGTCACTACTAATGTCTCCACTGCGTTCCATTCTGCCGGGTACACCTGGAGGGGAACCTGGGCGGGCCCGTCAACAGCCTCTGCGGGGCCCAGCCCCTGAGCTGGTACGGGCGGGGTGGAGCCCAAAGAGAGCAGTGCTTCCAAAGAGTGGACGTGGCGGGTGAGGAGGGAAGGATCCTGGGCACCCCCAAGCCTGCACTGCACGCTGGGCTGGACCTCCCTCAGTACCACTGACCATCCCCTGGGTCCCAGCCCGCTTGGCCTCTTCCCAGCCCAGCGCTTGGCTGCCAGCCAGAGGACTGGCCTCTGGTGTGGGTTTCTCAAAACCCCTGACCCCAAGTGGGCACTGCTAGGGGGCACCTGCTCCCGTGTTCTAGACACTGAGTGGGTGGAATCGAGAGCCTGTTTGCCCGCTCGTGTGGACACAGCCATTTGGGGCTTCTGGCCGCGCCTTCTGGGGCCGTGGATGGTCTTTGTTTCTCCTTCAGTCTCCTCCCCTTTCCCCCTCCTGCCTCCTGTTTGGCCGAATACCTGACCTTGCCCGAAGCATGAGGATGCCTGCTTCTCCCATCTACGCTGAGTATTATTTCAGACTTGTTTCTCCAGTTTAATGAGTGTATAATAGTATTTCAAACTTGTTTAAATTTTCATTTTTAATTGCTAACGAGACCACATTTTTTCCATGTTGCTGTTTATTCTTGGTATTTCCTTCTGCATAAACTGTTATGTCCACCTCTGTTGAGCGCTTATCAAGGGGAATTTTTATTTTGATCTTTATAATTTTATTTTTTATTTTTTTATACATTTATTTATAAATTTATTTATTTATTTTCATCTGCTTTGGGTCTTCGTTGCTGAGCGTGGCCTTTCTCCAGTTGCGGTGAGCGGGGGCTGCTCTTTGTTGCGGTGCACGGGCTTCTCATTGCAGTCGCCTCTCCCGTTGCGGAGCTCGGGCTCTAGCGCGTGGGCTTCAGTAGTTGTGGCTCGCGGGCTCTAGAGCGCAGGCTCTAGAGCGCAGGCTCAGTAGCTGTGGCACACGGGCCTCGTTGCTCTGTGTCATGTGGGATCTTCCCGGACCAGGGCTCAAACCTGTGTCCCCTGCATTGGCAGGCGGATTCTTAACCACTGCACCACCAGAGAAGTCCTGGATTACATTTTATTACTCAAAAGTTCTACATTTGAATATTTCTTTTTCCAGTTATATTATATCTGCATTATTTCTAATTATATTGATCACTTTTTAGTAGTTAGGAACTTATTTCCCATCTCTAGCAAGAATAAATAAGCTATTTTGTTAAAACCCCCAATTTGTAAAAATATTCGACTTTTACCCATTTGGAATTTATTATGAGGTTCATCCAACATTTGGTTCTATTCATAGTTTGAATTTATTTCTAAACTAGAACTGAATTACACTGATTCTTTCTTTCTATTTTTTTCTCATGCTTTATTTTGAAAATGTTCGAACAGCAAAGTTGAAAGAAGGATGTGATGAATACCCAGATACTCTTCACCTAGATTCACTGTTAACACTTTGTCACAATTGCTTTTTCTTTCTTTCATTTTGCCACTGATAATCTATCATCTGTCTCCTTTAATGTTGCTTTGCAGAAGCATTTTAAGTAAATGAAGACGTCTTGACATTTTCCCCATGAGCACTTCAGAGTGTAGGGACAAGGAGAGTCTCCTGTCTGAACAAGCGTCACCATCACACCTAAGACTGAATGCTAACTCGACAGTCATGTAACATTCAGTCCATGTTCAAATTCCCCCAGTTGTCCTCAAAATGTCCTTCCTAGCTTCTTTTTGTTTTGATCTAGGATCGAGTCAAGGATCACATATGGCATCTAGTTTGCCATTTTCCTGTTTCATCTCCTCGAAGTTAGAACCATCTCTGATTTTCTTTGCTTCTGTAAACCAACACTGACATTTTCTGCCAAGCCTGGGCCGGTTGTCCTATAGGCTGTCCCATCGCCTGGCTATGTCTGATTGTTTCCTCCCACTTTTGGCAAGGAGAGGTGATGGCGTGTACTCCTCAGAGCATCACATAAGGAGTCACATGATATCGGTGTGTCCCATTATCGGTGATGCTGAGTTTGATCAGTTGGTTAAACCCACGTCTGCTTGATCTCGTCAGTATAATGGTACTTTTTCCCCTTTATAGTTAATACGTAGTCTGCGGGATGGTACCTTAGACAGTGTAAATATTTGGTTCTCAAATAGCTTCTCACACAATGGTTTTAACATCCCATGATGCTCCTTGCCCGCATAAATTATACTGGTGGTTGCAAAATGGTGATTTTTCTTTCATTCCTTCTAGAGATACAGGTTGTTCTGTACAGAAGATCTTTCCTTCACCACCTTTCCTGAGTGTCGCTATGGACTCGTGGATTCTTTTCTTTCCCATGTGTTAGCATTACCATCGTTATTCCTTTTTGATGCTCTAAGGTTGTTTTGGTCTTGTTTTTAATGCAACGTTATAAATTTTGATCATTATTACTTGGTATATTTTAAAATTGATAAAAGTCAGCCATCATTACCTTTAAAAAAAAAGCTCTCTCTGATTCTTCACCGTTTATGGATTTTTAAGTATGTAAACACATTTTCAAGTTCTTTAATTGGTATTGCATTAAACTTATTAAATTAGAGAGTATTACCATCTTTATTATATATTTAGTTCTCCCAGTAGGAACAAAATATTAACATTAAAAATAAATGTCTTACAATTAGGCTAAACTAGTGTTTAGTATTTAATGTGTTTGGTTACTACTGAGAATGAAACTTTTTTTCCACTGATTTTTTTTTTCTAGCTGCATGTCACTAGCATATAGGAATGCAATTGATTTTTGCAAATTTATCGCATATCTCCCCACTGGTATGAACTCACTTATTACTTGTAATTTTTCTGGTTGATTTCTTGAGATTTTCTAGGTAAGCAATCATGTCCTCTTCAAAAAGTAATAATTTCATTATGTCTTCTTTTCTTATATTTATGAGTCTAATGACTTTTCCTTTTTTATTAATTAATTAATTTATTTATTTTTGGCTGAGTTGGGTCTTCGTTGCTGCACGGGGGCTTTCTCTAGTTGTGGCGCATGGGGGCTACTCTTTGTTGCGGTGCGCGGGCTTCTCATTGCGGTGGCTTCTCTTGTTGCGGAGCACGGGCTCTAGGCGCATGGGCTTCAGTAGTTGCAGTGCGTAGGCTCCGTAGTTGGGTGCGCGGGCTCTAGAGCGCAGGCTCAGTAGTTGTGGTGCACGGGCTTAGCTGCTCTGCAGCATGGAGGATATTCCCGGACCAGGGCTCGAACCCATGTCCCCTGCATTGGCAGGCAGATTCTTAACCACTGCGCCACCAGGGAACTTTTCCTTCTGAGATGGGACTCACACGCATTTCTAAAACTAGTTGGTTGTTTTATTATTTTATTTTTATTTTTAAATTTATTTTATTTATTTATTTATTTTTGCCTCACCACGCGGCATGTGGCATCTCAGTTTCCTGACCAGGGATCAAACCCACGTCCCCTGCAGTGGAAGCTCAGAGTCTTAACCACTAGACCACCAGGGAAGTACCTAAAACTAGTTGGTTGTAAATCAACCATATTTCAATAAAAATTTTTAAAAAGGAAATTGTATAATATGAAACAATTTTTTTAATAAAACTAGTTGGAACCTGGGTGGGTACTGGAGACATGGCCCTGACTTAGGAGGGCTCGGGAGTGAGGCATGCTGGGACACTGGCCAGATGGCTAAGTTGCAAGTTGAGGAAAACAGGCCAGGGTAGGTGCCTGAGCTGCAGCTGCCCTGGGTGATCTCACAGACAGTGTCCCAAAGGCAGTGCTGCCGAGGCCGGTGTTGCTGCGGGAGGGGGTCTGATGCAGAGGGAAGAGGCTGGCAAGAGGTAGTCGTGCGTCTTGACTGGGGGTCAGGGGAGGACGCCAGCCTCCAAAGGCAGGGAGACAAGACAGCAGCAGCACAGCAGGGGGATGGACAGACTGAAACTTGCCGGGCACAGATGACTGCAGAGCTGGTGTCGGGTAGCCAGAAGTGGCCGGAGGGCTGAGGTTGTTCCCTGCGCTCTGCTCTGGTCCTGGACTAGTTGGTGGAGCCAGTAGGTATAAGGGTTGGTGGCAGAAGCAGACCCCCATCATCCCTTTCTTATTAGGTTTTTAAATGGAGTGACCGTTGCTTACTACCATTGAGTGTAATGTTGGTACCTGGGTTTAGGTGTATCATCTTCAGCGCGTTAATAAAGACCACACCCTCCTTGCCCCATTCTCCTTTTGTTAGAATGTTATCCAAGACCAGATGGTACATTGTACCACATGTCTTCCCAACATCTATTAAATGTTTTAATGATGTTTGCTCTTTTCCCAGTTGAGGCAAAGAATTATGCTTGGAAGCGGGGAATCGCTGACAGGCCAGGCCTGGTCAGGTGCCCATCCCCAGAGGCGGGCCACCCAAACTCCCTGGAATGGGGAGGGGTAGTTCCCCAAAGGAAACCAGGGTGCACCTGGCAACGTGACGTTGGGCACAGAGAAACAGCAGGCAGTGGGACCACGCGTGAGGAGCGTTTGTTTCTGTGGTTCTCTTGGGAGACAGAATGCGAGGACCAGAGCTGGGTCCGTGCACTGCTCTGTCCCCAGCACCCAGCCCAGCATGTGGCCCGTAACAAGGGCACAGTGAGTGTTACCTGAACGACTGAGGGAGTGAATAAAGGAAGTGCAAGGGGAGGGGGCCGGCCCAGTGCCCAGGAGCTCCGGCTCCTCCTGAGCTCCTCCCTGAAATCGTGTGACTTGGAAGCAAGGCTGCCTGATGAGGGTTTGCGGGGCAGGAGGATTTTGTGGTCAAGGACTCAGGTTCTGGGCTGGATAGGCCAGAGGTCAGCTCCCAGCTTTCCGACTTGCTGGCTCTATGACCTGGGATAGGTCTCTGAGCTTTTTAGCCTCATCTGGGAAATGGGGGTGCAGTGATGCTGTCCTCATAGGGGTATTGTGAGCAGGGAATGAAAGAATGAGGCAGAGCTCCGAGTGCCTGCTTCATCCTAAGCCCTTTATACAGGGAGGTTATTTTTACGGACCCTCTGTCGCTTTAGGGACGTTTAGAAGAGGAAGCATGGCACTGGGTTTAACCACTGCACCGCCAGGGAAGTCCCCAATTCATTTAAAAAATTCAACCAATTAAAGGATGTGGAAAGAAGAGGTGAAAGGACTACCATCCCAGCGGCAGGAGGTAACCTGTGTTTACAGCTTCGTGACCAGCCTCCGGGCGCAGTGTGCCTGGAACACGCCCATTTATCTAGAGTTTGCCCTGTGCCAGGTTCCAGGCTAAGTCTCGCTGTTTCTCCCTTTAAATCCTAACATCCCGCGAGGCAGATGCTATTGCTCAGAGAGGCTGAGTCAGTCACCCTTGGTCACACAGCTGGTAAATGGAGGAGGTGACATTAGACTGCCCCTGGGCTTGTGGCAGTGTTAACAGTCATCTACACACTTTTGTGCTGTTCCCTAGGCTATTTTTATTTCACTCAAAAATATATCAGGACAGCTGTCCCTTTCCTGGGAGCCTCCTGGGAGCTGGTCTGTCTCCCCACAGGACAGTCGTGTTGGGGAGCCGCGGAGACATTTGCTGAAGGCATGGACAGAGGGACAGAGGGATGCACAGGCCAGTTTACCTCAGAGACCACCTGGGCTTCTAACCCTTTCATTCCTATGCAGACACCAAACAAAGCCCTCTTGGGTGGCCTAAGGGTCTCTGGTCAGCAGAAGCCAGGCTGTGGATGAGGGGCCGCCTGGTGACAGTGGGACACACTGGGGGTCTCATAAAGGAGGGCATTTTCAGCCCTGGAGGTGGTGGCCTGGGTACCATGTGACTGGCCCTCCTGGCCACTTGGCCAGAGGCACCCCAACCCCATGGCCTCTCTCGGTTGTGCGCTGAGCGCTTCGCTCACGCAGCCACCCTCCCACCACCGCCTTTAACCCCTGCTGCTCCTAAACGAGGGGTCCTTCATCTGTCAGCACCCCGCCCCCCCCAACGAGCCCACCGCTTTAAGAACCAGGAACCAATGCAAAATGGCTTATATGCTGAGGAAATGTATTCTTTGTCCAAACACTTGGGTCCAGTGTTAGGGCAGCTCCAGGGCTAGTTCCTTCAGAGCCTCAGAGGCACCATCCAGGACCCAGCCCCATTCCATCAGCTCCCACAGGGAGGCCCAGGGTGGCGTCTCCTCTCCAAGAGGTCAAGGGCGGGGAGCCCTTCCTGGGAGTTGTCTTTTCTTTTTCCCATCATCAAAGAAAACCTCTCTCAGAAGCCTCCTGCAGATGTTTCCTCATGTCTCATTGGCCAGAAATGTACAACATGCTTTTGCCTAAACCAATCACTGGCAAGGGGGCTGAGCCCACCTGACTGGCTTGGTCCAATAAGGACTTGTGCCCTGGGGTTGAGGTGCCCCAAGGCAACTGTTCATCTCAGCCACATCAGGGCTGCCCAAAGGGGAGGGAGAAGAGGAGGGGCAGCATAGAGGTGACCAACAAGATCTGCTTCAGTCCTTGTCATAATTTCTTTTTTCTTTTTTTTAATTATTTTATTTTATTTTTGGCTGTGTCTTGTCTTTGTTGCTGCGTGTGGACTTTCTCTAGTTGTGGCGAGCGGGGACCACTCTTCATTGCGGTGCGCAGGCTTCTCGTTGCGGTGGCTTTTGTTGCGAAGCTCGGGTTCTAGGCGCGCAGGCTTCAGTAGCTGTGGCTCGCAGGCTCTAGAGCACAGGCTCAGTAGTTGTGGTGCACGGGCTTAGTTGCTCCGCGGCATGTGGGATCTTCCCAGACCAGGGCTCGAACCCTTGTCCCCTGCACTGGCAGGCGGATTCTTAACCACTGTGCCTCCAGGGAAGCCCCTTGTCATAATTTCTTGACTTTATAGAAGAGGGGAAGTAAAAGGGTCAGAGCAGTTGAGTAATCCCCCAGGGGCACACTCCAGGGTTCCCACGCCATTTATCTACTGGGTCCCTCGGGAAGCTGCCTTGGATGGAGACATTTGCTCCCAGCCCTTTACTTCATCTAGTTCTCCGATTTTCTTCTCTTTATCCGCCTAACCCCTTGCCCACCCCCAGACTTCCCTGGGAAAACATTACAATCCTACAGACTTCAGAGCGGAAGAGACCTTCAATATTAATGGCTCCAATGCCCTCATTTTCCAAATGGGGAAACTGAGGCCCAGAGAGGGAGGGGTCTCTCCAAGACCACTCTGTGAGGTCATTGATGGCAGAGCTAGTACGGGACTGAGGGCCAGGGAAGCACAGCATCCCTGAGACTCGCAAAGGGGCTTGGAGCCGCCCTACTTTACTACCTTCACCCTCACTGCAGGCCACCGCTCAGCCTCCCTGCTGGCTGGCTGGCCTCTCCCTGCCGCTGCCAGGGTGGAGGCTCACCGCCACGCCCCTCTTTAGGCCCCTCTGCACGGGACACTTCCATGGCGCTCTACACTCTATTGGGTCCTTTTCTGAGCCACAGTCTCACTCGAGCCTCACAGTAGTCCTGTGGGCTGGTCAGGAGTGCGCTGTAGACGTGCAGGCTGAGGCCTCAAGGTCACACCATGGGGACGTACTGAAGCCCCCGCGGAGCCGGCTTTACTGGCGAGTAAGCTGTGCAGTCACTCGGGGTTTAATGCCCTGCGGTCACCATCTTGAAATTGCAAATGAATTTTGAACGAGGGGCCTGGTGTCTCCATTTGCACTGACCCCACGAACTACAGAGCTGACCCTAAGCCCCCAGCTCCTGACTCCTCAGGATGCTTCGTACAAGGCGCTTTTCCCCACCCACCTGTGGCCCAGTCAGGGCAAGTCTGGCGGGTTGCGTGGGACAGCCCTTCCCGGGGGGAGAGTGGGCTTCTGGAGGCTGGGGGTGGTCTGCAGCTGGGTCCAGAGAAGCAGGGCCTGGCAGGACCACTTGGGAAGCCCTCCCTGTCCTTGTCTCCAGCTGGTTTTGCTGAAACTCTGGCCTGACTTCCCTCCCCTCCCTCCCCCGCTCCTGAGAATTAATGGAGAGGGCGGCTGGCTGCCTCCCCTCCCCTGTGCCCTTTGTCCCTTGGGGATGGGGGTAGGGGCTCCAGAACACAGGGCCCCATTGTGTGCCCTGACTGTCAGGCAGCTGGGCTGGCTGGGAAAGTGGATAAACAAGCAGCCCTGAGCGCGTGGCCCTGAGGCCAGGAGGGGAGGACGGGAACCCCTGGGGCGGTGGGAAGGAGCTGGAAGTGACCCAGCTCTTTCTATCCGGACGCCTGACACCTAGGAAGCGCTTCTCAGCTGGGAGCTGCGTGCTTGTGACTGTCACTGCTGTGTCTGTGCTTCCAGACCTCGGGCATAAAGTGTAGCCTCCTGGGCGTGGCTTCCAAGCCCTTCTACTTCAGACCCTGTTCCCTCTCTCCCTGGCCTCATTCTTGATGACACCCCGCTTCCCATATGCTCACCCCACCTTGCCCCCACACGCCAGAACTCGCCTTGACTGGAACCCCTCTCTCCACTCTGCTCCCTTTGCAGCCGGCCACGTCCTTCCCCACCAGCCCCCTCCCAGCGGAATACTGTCCAGCTAATCCTGGGATTCAGGATGCCCCCGTCCATGTTCCTTACCCCAGTGGGTCTCAGCTCCACCAGCTGCCTCAGCCCCTCCAGGGGGCCTCCTCCCCAGAAGCACTTTGAAGGTAGTCTAAGCTCTGTGTGGGACACAGGATTCCCAGTGGTGGTCGCAGGGCTCCTGCCAGAACTGAAAGCACTTCCTGGCCTGGCCCAGGGAGTCTCAAGGAACCCTGACCCTCCAGGGGCCTGCGCCTCCCCTCTTTACCTGCCTGCCTCCCTTTGCGGCTGCTTTTTTATGCTGGGGAGTATCAACTCTGCCCTCCCCCAAGCCCAACCCTGGAACTCCTTTTGCTGGTGCAGAAAACTTCAGGGGCTCAGCCCAGCTGGGGGTCCCCCTAGGGCAGCAGGACTTCCCAGGATGCCCATGGGCCCAGGAAGGGAAGCAGCCTGGGGGGTGGGGGGGACTAGGGGTGGGAACTTGGGGTTTGGGGGTTACTGTGGCATACTGGGGAGCAGAGCAGAGGCCTGTCTAAAGAGCATGCTCTAACACAAATGTGACCCGTTGTTGCTGTGGGGAAGTTTCCAAATCTTCAAGAAAGGTCAGATACCCCACTCTGTGTGTGCAGTTTCCTTGATTAAAAAAAATATATATATATTTTAGGACTTCCCTGGTGGTGCAGTGGTTAAGAATCCGCCTGCCAATTCAGGGGACACGGGTTCGAGCCCTGGTCCGGGAAGATCCCACATGCCGCGGAGCAACTATGCCCGTGTACCACAGCTACTGAGCCTGTGCTCTAGAGCTCGTGCGCCACAACTACTGAGCCCGCGAGCCACAGCTACTGAAGCCCACGCGCCTAGACCCCTTGCTCTGCAACAAGAGAAGCCACTGCAATGAGAAGCCCGCGCACCGCAACGAAGAGTAGCCCCCACTCTCTGCAACTAGAGAAAGCCCACACGCAGCAATGAAGACCCAATGCAGCCAAAAATAAATAAATTTATTTAAAAATATATATATTTTTTAGGACATCCCTGGCGGTCCAGTGGTTAAGACTTTGCCTTCCGGTGAAGGGGTGCAGTTTCGATCCCTGGTCGGGGAACTAAGATCCCACATGCCGTGCGGTGCAGCCAAAAAATAAAAAATAAAAAAATAAATGAAATTTTAAAAATTTTAGCTTGACAAATAGTAAATTTCACTTTTTGTTGGGGGAAGGGACATATGATTCCATGAGTTTTAATATTTGCATAGATTCCTGTAGCCACCACCACAATCAGGGTACAGGACAGTTCACCCCCCAGATTCCCTGGTGCTGCCCCTTTGTATTCAAACTCTCCCCTCCTTCTTGCCCTTGACAGCCGCTGACCTGTTCTCAGTCTTTATAGTGTTGCCTTTCTGCGTCAGTGGAATCGTCATATGTAACCTTTTGAGACTGGCGTCTTTGGCCCAGCATAATGCGTTTGAGATTCATCCATCTGTTATCAGTTGTTCCTTTTTATTACAGAACAGTTTGCTTATCCGTTCCCTGTCGGAGGACATTTGAGATATTTCCAGGTTTTGGCGATTGTGTATAATGCTGTTATAGACACTCGCGTATAGTTTTTCGTGTGTGAACATCAGTTCTCCTTCCTCTGGACTAAGGAAGGTCCCTTCTATTCTGAGTTGGCTGAGAGTTTTTATCATGAATGGATGTCAGATTTGTCAGTTGCTTCGTCTGCATCGATTGAAATGATTGTATGTTTTTTTTCTTTAGTCATCTTTCGATTCCATCGGTTGACGTTGCAATGTTGAACCAGCCTTGGGGGATAAACCCCACTTGGTTTTGGCTGTGTTGTATCATTCATATATAAATAAATTTACTTATATATATAAATAATATACAAATGTATATTCTGCGGGTTTGCACAAACGTGTAATGACATATGCCCATCATTAAACAGTGGTCCCTCAGTATCCCTGGGGGATTGGTTCTAGGACCCGCGTGGATACCAAAATCCTCAGATGTTCAAGTCCCACAGTTGGCCCTCTGTATCCGTGTTCCCTCTGCATTTGTGGTTCTGCATCCACAGATTCAACTAACCACAGATCATACAGTACTGTATGTAATTTATTGGAAAAAAAATCCACATATAAGTGGACCCATGCTGTTCAAACCCGTGTTGTTCAAGGGTCAACTGTAATATCATACAGAGTATTTTCACTCCCCTAAAAATCCTCTGTACTTATTAACCTATTAATTTTAAAATCTGTAAGACGGAGAGGTTTGGGCCAAGGTGGCAGAGTAGGAAGACCCTGAGCTTACCTCCTCCCATGGGCACACCAAAATCACAACTACTTACAGCACAACTATCAATAAGAATGACCTGAAAACTAGCAGAAAAGATCTACTACTGAAGATGTAAAGAAGGAACCACAGCAAGACGGACAGGAGGGGTGGAGACGCAGTAGAGTCAACACCCACACTCCCGTGTAGGTGGCCCACAAACAGGAGGATAATCATAATTGCAGAGGTTCTGCCCAAGGATCGAGGGGTCTGAGCCCATGTTGGGCTCCCCAGCCTGTGGGTCCCGCATCTGAAAGATGAGCCCCCAGAATGTTTGGCTTTGAAGGGTAGCAGGGCTTGCTTATAGGAGAGCCAGACGGCTGTAGGAAGTAGAGACTCCGCCCTTAAGGGCGCACACAAAATCTCACACTCCAAGACCCCAGACGGAAGCGGTCATTTGAAAGGAGACTGGGTCAGACCCACTTGCTGATCTTGGGGAGCCTCCCAGAGAGGCAGGAGGCAACTGGGACTCACCCTGGGGACAGAGACACTGGCAGCAGCCATCTTTGGGAGCTCATTCTACCATGTGGGCACTGGTGCTGACAGGTGCCATGCTGAAGTCCTCCCTCCTGCTTGCTAGCCCTGAGAGCCGGCCATGCCCACCAGCTGGTCAGCACCAGTCCTGGGACCACCCTAGGCTAAGCAGGTAGCTGAGCGGGGGACACAGCCCTACCCCCCAGCAGGCTAGCTGCTGTAGGCACCCTGAGCCTCCCAGGCACCCTGGGACCTGGCCCTCCCCACCAGTAGGCTAGCAGTAGCCCTAGGACCTCCAGGACCCCAAAGCTAGTTGTAGGGACCCAGCCCTGCCCACCAGCAGACTGATACCAGCTCCAGGACTCCTGGACCCCCACCAATGACCCCAGGACCTGGCTCCACCAACCAGTGGGCTGGTACTAGCCCATAACCCTGTGCTCTGTATCCAGCCATGCCCACCAGTGGCCAGCAGCCTCCACACTAGGTAGGGCCTGGCAACCAATTGGGGTGGAAGCCAGCCATACCTCCCAGTGTGTACACAGTAGTCAGCCCACCACAATAGAAGGGACTGTGCAGCCCACACAGGGGGCACCCCTAGAGTATACAGCTGTGGTGACCAGAGGGGAGTGCGCTGCTGGGCCCCATAAGACATCTCCTACATAAGGCTAGTTCTCTAAGGTCAGGAAATGTAACTGACCTACCTAGTACATAGAAATAAAAAGAGAATTAGGCAAAATAAGGCAACTGAGGAATATATTCCAAATGAAGGAACAAGATAAAACCCCAGAAGAAGAACCAAGTGAAGTGGAGATAAGCAGTCTACCTGATAAAGAGTTCAAGGTGATAGGCACAAAGATGCTCGATGTACATGTTGAGTATGTGCTCAATATGGTCAGAGCACACAATTTAGATGATTTCAGTTCTTTTAAATTTATTAAGTTTTGTTTAATGGCCCCAGGATATGATCTATCTTGGTGAATGTTCCATGCGCCCATGAAAATAATATGTCTTCTACTGTTATTAACTGAGAGTTCTATAAATGTCAATTAGGTTAAACTGGTTAATGGTGTTGTTCAGTTCTTTTATATCCTTGTTGATTTTCAATCTAACTAGTTCTATTGATGACTGAAGAGAAGTGCTAAAGTCTCCAATGATAATTGTCAATTTGTCTGTTTCTCTTTTCAGTTCTGTTAGTTGTTGCTTCATGCGTTTTGAAGCTCTGTTGTTAGGTACGTGCACATTTAGGATTGTTATATCTTCTTAGTGAGTTGACCCTCTTATATAATGTTCCTCTTAATCTTTGGTAGTTTTCCTTGCTCAGATTAGATCATTTCTACTGCACTGTTTTCAAGTTCACCAGCTGTTTTTTCTGTCATCTCCATTCTGCTACTGATTCCATCTAGTGAATTTTAAATATTTCAGTTATTGTATTTTTGCATTCCAAAATTTCCATTCAGTTCTTTTCCATAGCTTCTATTTTTCTGCTGAGAATTTCTATATTTCCATTTGTTTTAAGAGTGTTCACCCTTCCTTCATGGAATATGGGTATAATTGCTTTAAAGTCTCCATCTACTAATGGTAACATCTGGGTCGTCTTGGGGTTGGTATTTATTATCTTTTCTCTTGTGCATTGCTGAGGTTTTCCTGTCTCTTTGCATGTCGAGTAATTTTGGATTGTGTCCTGGACATTCTGAATATTATATTATGAGACTCTGGGTCCTGTTAAAAATACTCTGAAGAATATTAATTTTTGTTTGTTTGTTTTTAATCAGGAAATCAACCCAGTTAGGTTGAAACCTCAGATCCCAACCTGCCCTCTGAGCTGCTCAGTCAGTTTAGTTCTCAAAGCCTTTGAAGTGCTCTTTGGGTCCACCTCAAGTGTGCACTCTCCTGGGGCCGGTCTGTTCACTGTCTACTCTGTAGTTCAGTTCTCAAAGCCTTTGGCATACTATTTTGGGTTACTTCCCTGTATATGCAGCTCAGGAGTGGGCCCAGGACTTCAAGTACAACTTATCGGATCCTAATCTCAAACTCTCTCTTCTCTGTGATCCTTGCCCCCCACGAGCTCCCAGGAGCCCCTCTTCCTGGTCCTTTGGTTAGAAATCTGAGGTCTTGGCCACCCTGTGCTGTTTCACACCTTCCATGACTGGTCTACCTGCAGGATGCATTGGTGAGAGGAAAAAGAGAGAAACGTGTAACAGGAATTCCCCCTCCCCATTTTGACCACAGGGACCATTTTTCCAAGTGTATCATTCCACAGAGAAAGATTTTCCTCCTCTCCAAGTTTTAGGTGCCTTCCTGGCTGCCGTAGCTGCTGCTACCACCCACCTCTGAGACTGCAGCTTGGGGTGGGGCTGGAAAATGGAATTAAAAACAAAAACAGAAACAAAAACGGCATTTCTCCCACTCTCTCTGTCCCAGAAGGGCCCCCTTCCCTGACCTCTCATCAAAAAGAGAGAGTTTCAGGGAATTCCCTAGTGGTCCAGTGGTCAGGACTCCACATTTCCACTGCAGGGGGCACGGGTTCGATCCCTAGTTGGGAAACTAAGATCCTGCATGTTGCGCAGTGAGGCCAAAAAAAAAAAAAAAAACTAAAAGAGAGGGTTTCTTTTGGAGCTTTTTCTGTTCGTATCTGCTGCGCAGTTCTGCGGTTTGAGCTACCTGAGTCTAGGCTGGAAAATATGTGAGAAAAAATAAATCAGGGGACTTACCACCGTATTCATCTTACTTCAAGGTTTTTGGTTTGTTTTTGGGTTTTGTTGCTGTTGTTTACTTCAAGTTTTAACTTTTCTCCTAGTTTGCCTGCTATGATTTACTTTGCAGAGTCCTTGTATAGTTGCTTTATGTATCCTGTCCAGAGTTTTTAGCTATAATCAGTGAAAGAGACAGAGTGTCGTGTGACTGACTCCATCTTAACCTGCACCAGAAGCTTCTTGGAGCTTGGCAGTTCATTTTAGATATTTAAGTCTGTCTACAGGCCTCATTTGGGATGCTAGTTGGAGACTTGAGCTTTAGCAATACAGCATTTGAAATTACACTTTTTCCTTTAAACATTCAAATTTTTTTGCCACTGCGCTAAAAAACCTTTCTTTTTTTTTTGTTGGCTGCGCTGCGTGGCTTCTGGGTTCTTAGTTCCCGAACCAAGGATTGAACCCGGGCCCACGGCAGTGAAAGCGTGGGGTCCTAACCCCTGGATTGCCAGGGAATTTCCTAAATATTCAAATTCTGAAACAAAGGCTCTTTGGACTCAGTTTTTCTAGGTGAAAAGACAGCAGAATTGGGAATTCCCTGGTTAAGGCTCTGCACTTTCACTACTGTGGGCCTGGGTTCGATCCCTGGTTGGGGAACTGAGATCCCATACGCCAGGTGGCGCAGGCAGAAAAGCAGAGATAGAGCAGAATACAAGTTTATCCTTTCTCTGGAGAGAGCAAGCCCCAAACTTGTGATAGTAATAGTGATTATCATTATATTAGTAGAAATAATAGTAATTATTGGTTAAGAGCACAAACTCTGGAGCCAGGCAGCCTGTGTTCAGGTCCCAGCTCTGCCACTTACTAGCTGTGTGACCTTGACCCTGAATGACTTGGCCTTCCTGAGCATCAGCGCCCTCACCTGTACGATGGGCATAATAATGGTATCTTCTTCTGAGGTGGTTGTGAGGCTTCGTTGAGTTTGTATGTATACAGTGCTTAGCGCAGGCCTGGCATCAAAGAGGAGTTACTAAGCATTTGTTTGATTAATAATTTAATGGCTAACCTTTATTAGACCCGCAGACTGAGCCAGCTTATCTCCCTTGTTCAGATAATAGCTCACTTGAGTCCGTCTGGCTTGCACGTGTCAAAATTGGGGAGGCGGGGACTTCCCTGGTGGCGCAGTGGTTAAAAATCCACCTGCCAGTGCAGGGGATACGGGTTCGAGCCCTGGGCCGGGAAGATGCCACATGCCACAGAGCAGCTAAGCCAGTGTACCACTACTGCTGAGCCTGTGCTCTAGAGCCCGCGAGCCACAACTACTGAAGCCCGCGTGCCTAGAGCCCGTAACAAGAGAAGCCACCGCAGTGAGAAGCCCGCGCATTGCAACGAAGAGTAGCCCCCGCTCGCCACAACTAGAGAAAGCCCACGCGCCGGAACGAAGACCCAACGCAGCCAAAAATAAATAAATAAAAATTAGAAAAAAAAAAAAAAAGAAATTGGAGAGGCGTGGGTGGCCAGGCCCACACTCAGGGAGGATCTGGCTGGTGATCAGTAAGAGTTCAGTGGCCGTGAAGCTCTGAACATCGTCTGGTCTGAGCTAGAAGAGGTGTGACCTCGGGGGAATGAGTGGGGAAAAGAATCAGCCTGAAGAGAAAGGCAACCGAAATAGAAGGGGAAGCCTGCTAATTGTGTGGCCTGAAAAAGGAGGATCAATATTTCACTGCCAGGGAAACAACCAGTTTCCCTGGCAACCAGGTCAGCGGCCCAGCTGTGTGAGCTCCAGCAACAACAGCTGCTTCGCCGCCCCTGGCAGGCCCAGTGCGCCCAGCCCTCCCGCCTGGGAGCCCGGCGCGCCCCCAGCGCAGCCCAGCCCTGCGTGGTGTGTGCGCCCCGCTCCCCCAGCCCGCGGGCAGGCCCCCAGCATCTGGAGCTCCGGTTCACCACGAAGACCACCTGTGGGTGGTTATTTGCTGTTCTCACCGTGTGACCTTGAGCAAGCCCTCCGCCTCCCGTCGACTGGGCTTCCCCGTCTGCCGAATCGAGGGCTGCGTCAGCTGAGCGCACCCGTGCCCTCGGGGGTACCAGCAGAAGTTTATCCAGTGTCCAGGAAGGTTGACGCTCTTGGTGATCAAGGTGAGGGGTCCCAGCCCTAGCGGGTAATGCTACTCCATGTACAAGAGGACGGAGCGGGGCGGGGATTGAAACATACTTTGGTGCAACCTGGCAAGAGCCTGCCTCTGTGGAAGGCAGTAGGGTGCAGAGGCTGATAACTCGGGTCAGCAGGGCTTGGGGGTCATGGAAGAGTTACCACTACAGGGATTCTCTGAGTCTGGGGTCCCCAACCCCCGGTCCGCGGACCAGCACCAGACCGCGCAGCAGGAGGCCAGCGAGCGAAGCTTCATCTGCCGCTCCCCGTTGCTCCCCATTGGTCACATTACTGCCTGTATACCCATCCCCCAGCCCCGTCCGTGGGGAAAATTGTCTTCCACGAAACCGGTCCCTGGTGCCAAAAAGGCTGGGGACCGCTGCTCTAAGTGTCGTAACCTCTCTAAATGTCTGAGCCTCAGTTTCCTCAACTGTGAAGTAGCTGCTATTAAGGCTGGTGTGAGGATCAGAGGAGATGAGTCCAGGGACTCGCCTGGCGGTCCAGTGTTAGGACTCCGCACTTTCATTGCCGAGGGCCCAGGTTCAGTCCCTGGTTGGGGAGCTGAGATCCTGCAAGCTGCCCGGCGCGGACCAAAAAAAGAAAAAAATGAGGCTAGTCCAGCCAGGGTTCATGGCGAGCCCTCGGTGAGCCCTGCCTGTTTCCTACAGGGCTGTATAATGGTTGGTGTGGCACCTTCATACCCACTGCTTGCTTGGACCTTCACTCTTTGAAGAGCCCTGTGGGAGCCCTGGACCCACCGCTCAGCGGTGTTCCAGGGACTTTGCAGTGGTCCCCAGGACCCCATCTATCTGCCTGTCATCGAGCACCCTGGCACCTCTGCTCCAGGCTGGCTTTCCCTGGAGGCAGGGGGACAGATAGCCTGGCCCCACCAGTGTCTCCCAGCCCTGGGGAGCTACGGACTCCAGGGAGTACAGAATCTGAATCTGAATCCACAGCCTGCTGCCCCTTTCGTGGATCTGAGGCTGGGCCTCCACATCAGCCATTCAGCACTCGGTGACGACTCTGCCCTTTGGCTTCCCATCAGAGATAATTAAAGCATAACCCCAACCTTGGAGAGGACTGTAGGGGTGCGCACCGGGAGCCCCAGCCCATCCCTGCATTCATAGACCCCCTAGAATGCCGCTGATGAGAGGGCAGGAGGAGAGGAGGCGGGGCACCAGCTGGGAGGGTGGGTGGGTTCCCCTCGGCCCTGAAGGTGGCACCTGGGCATTTCTATTCTCAGAAGCCACATCATTGCCTGGCAGTGTCAGAGCCTGCCTGGCTGGCAGTGTGGGGACATCTGCAAAGCTGAGGAGGCGCCGGCCAGGGCGGGAGCTGGCAGAAAGCCACCTTCCTCCTTCTCTGGAATTCTTCCAGCCTTTCCCAAGGGCCTGCTAGGTGCCAGGTTCAGGGGGGGTCACAGAGAGACGATGCACAGCCTCTGCCCACCCCTCACCCCCAGAGTCACAGCCGAGTGGAAAAGCAGGGTCAGCACTGGGACAGAGGTACAAGCTCAGGGCCAGCAGGGTCAGGGAGGGAGGAGGGCTGCTTGTATGGGGTCTTCCCTTGCTCACTCATCTTCCAAACCCCACTGGGTGTGTCCCCATAATTGGAGCGGGCTTCAGACCCCTGCAACTGCCGCACTAGAAAAGTGTACTGTGGGCGTGCAAGAAACATGGTCCTGTGGATAGGTGAATCCCCCAGGATGGCTTGGGCTTCGGAGAATGTGGTGGGCGGTATGGTGGGCTGGAGGGTGTCTGCCGTGACAGTATTAACAATAACAACAGTGACGGTAATCCTTTCCCTACATGCTATGTGTACAGTTTCCAAAGTGCTTTCATACCCTCCACCTGCAACCCAGCCCCAAAGGAGTCTGGGAAAGAGCTCATCCTTGCCCGACTGTGCTTTAGATACTGATGGTGATTACGGGGGGGAGGGGAAAGGTGCCTGGCCACCAGCATGTGAGAGTGCGTGCACGTGTGTGTCCACGTGACCGTGTGTGATTAGCCAGAGGGGCCAGCAGCTCCCATCGCCCCCCAGCAGAGTGCCCGGCTTACAGGCGGTACCCAGTCGTCCTTATTGAATAAATAAGTAAACGAACGCTTGCAGGTGTGCTGTAGAGGGGCTGCCACTAAATTACAGGTTGATTTAGAAGTGGGCTTCTGGAAGAAATATCAAGAGGCTGCATTGCAGGTTGGAACTCTCAGGGGGAAAAAACGGGTTCTGACAAAATCGGCCATTGACAAAAACTAGGAAAAAATACCCAGAGCTCACAAGTTTGAAGTCAGATGCTCTGATCAAAGACTAAATTGAGACATCCTTACAGAGAACAATTTGGCAACTGTTATCAAAAGGCTTAAAAACTTAGATGTCTTGTAGAACCATTTCTTTTCATTTATTCACCAAATATTTATGAAGCTTCTATTACATGCCAGTAATGGTGGGAGCTACAAGGTACGCAGTGGTGATCAAAATAAACATGATCCTTGATCTCAGGAGCTTACTTTCTAGAGGGGTGGGGGGAAGCTACAAATTAATAAAATTATCACATAAACATATAATTACGTATTGCAACAAATGGTTCTGAAAGAAAAGTATAGGGTGCTACAAGGCAGGGTAACAGTGGGGTAGGCCCTAATTAGATGGGCAGGACAGGCTTGTCCGGGAGAAACATTTCATAGAGGTATAAATGGAGACCTGTGGGATAAACAGACATTGCCAGATGATGAGTGGGGAGGACAAGCATTTGAGATATAGAGAACAGTATGTGCAAAGGCCCTGAGGCAGAAAAGAGCTTGGCTTGCTTGAGGAACTGACTGAAGGCCAGTGTGGCTAGAATGCAGTGAGTGACAGAAACAGTGGGAGGAGATTTGGCTGGAGGGACCAGAAAATATACGGTGTTGTAGGCCATGTTGGGGAGTTCGGTGGGAAGGGAGGAAGTACGCAGTCAGGGAGTAGGACATTTGAGTGAGTGATGTTGGACGAGGGACAAGCAACGGTGATGCCTGGGTCCTCACTGTGGCCAAGGGGCCTGGGTGGCTGAGGTGGGATATGGGACAACAGGAATTCAAGGTTCTCAAAGGCCAGGCAGTCCATTGGTCATTCGCACAGCTGTAGAACCCCCCAAAGATGAGCTGTAACAGCAAAAAGTTGGAAATGACCAAAACGCCCAGCTATTGTGGGTGGTTAATAAGTAAATTATGGTATAGCTACTGGGCAGAATATTTATAACCACTAAAAATGTGAGTGGTACCCTCTGGGCAAGGAGGGGAGGTGTTTCTGATATACTGTTAAGTAGGGGAGAAACTTCCCAACATCAGGAACGGCAGATTCCTTTGGGCTACACCTATTTACACATTTATTTTTTTAACAATTTTTATTGAAGTATAAGGTACAAAGAGGACAGAAAAGTGCACTGGCCACAAGCGGACAGCTCAGCGAGTTTTCACTGTGTAACCAGACCCTAGATCAAGACAGAGAGACGACCCTGGTGTCTTCCTCCTGCACAGTTCTGCAGATGTAGCTGCTATCTTGACCATAATTGGCTTTGCCTTAAATCTTGATGTGTAATTTGTAATTCTTAAATAATGGATACGTATGTCACATAATTATTTCCTCCCTGTAGATCAAGGGTGTCTCAGAACTAGGAAAAAAAAAAAAGTGGTTAGAACTATGTGTTTTAAAGAAAAGTGGGAAAGGGGAGGGTTTTGTTTTTGTTTTCAATTCATTAATTTATTTGTTTTTATTTTTGGCTGCATTGGGTCTTCATTCCTGTGCACAGGCTTTCTCTAGTTGCTGTGAGCGGGGGCTACTCTTCATTGTGGTGTGCGGGCTTCTCGTGGTCGTGGCTTCTCTTGCTGCAGAGCACGGGCTCTAGGTACGTGGGCTTCAGTAGTTGTGGCTTCAGTAGTTGCAGCTCACGGGCTGTAGAGCACAGGCTCAGTAGCTGTGGTGCACGCGCTTAGTTGCTCCGTGGCATGTGGGATCCTCCCGGACCAGGCCTCCAACCCGTGTCCCCTGCCCTGGCAGGCCGATTCTTAACCACTGCGCCACCAGGGAAGCCCAAGGGGAGGGTTTTGATACATTGTCTTTTCTAGAGTTTCTGCAGTGAATTTGTATTATTTTTGTATGAAAGAAGCTGCTAAGTTAAAAAAAATCAGTGTTTGTTTTCCACGTGCCAGTCTTAGAGAAATAACTCGGAGACGGAGACGGAAGCTCAGGCCAAACAAACCCGGGTTCTGAGCACTGCGGTGATAGGTTTGATTTTCCTCACTCGTGTCTGTCGACCTCAGAATAAAGTGGCCCCACCGCTGTCTGGGGCTGGCGCTGACCCCACCGAGGGGGACAGGGCTAGGAAGGGGACTGCTGGCGTCCCCTTGGTTCAAGTGACAAACCCTCCCTCCCTCCCGGCCTCCCTGGCCAGCCTCAGGCCAGCTCTGTGAACTCTCTGGGGGCATTTCTGGGAGCCTCACACCTGTCCCTCCTTCCTTTCCACAGGTGGAAAAACTGGTGAAGTATTTGGATCCCAACGACCTGGGGAGAATCAACTTCAAGGACTTTTGCCGAGGGGTGTTCGCCATGAAAGGTGAGGTCTTCTGGGGGGAGGGGGGTCCTAGGGGCTCCCAGGATCCTGTCTGGCTGGGGAGGCTGGCATGGCTTGGGTTTCAGCTCAGATTCCCCCCTACGGGGGTCCCAGGAGCCCAGGATGGGTTCCAGAAGTAGGCTCTGCCTTTGGCTCCCCCAGGGGGGGCCAAGGGGAAGGGACTTGGGCTCCCACAGCTGTGCCCGCTGGAGAGGGGCTGTGGGTGTCACTGAACCTCTGTCATGTGGTCCCACACCTGCAGCCAGGCCTTTCTACCCTTCCCATTGTCTGTCCCCATCCCGAGAATGGCCCCTTCCCTTCCCTCCCCTCCCCTCCTCTCCCCTCCCCTCCCCTCCCCTCCTCTCCCCTCCCTCCCCTCCCCTCCCCTCCCTCCCCTCCCCTCCCCTCCCCCTCCCCTCCCCTCCCCTCCCCTCCCCTCCTCTCCCCTCCCCTCCCCTCCTCTCTCCCCTCCCCTCCCCTCCTCTCTCCCCTCCCCTCCCCTCCTCTCCCCTCCCCTCCCCTCCTCTCTCCCCTCCCCTCCTCTCTCCCCTCCCCTCCCCTCCCCTCCCCTCCTCTCTCCCCTCCCCTCCTCTCTCCCCTCCCCTCCCCTCCTCTCTCCCCTCCCCTCCCCTCCTCTCTCCCCTCCCCTCCCCTCCCCTCCCCTCCCCTCCTCTCTCCCCTCCCCTCCCCTCCCCTCCCCTCCTCTCCCCTCCTCTCCCCTCCTCTCTCTTCCCCTCCCCTCCCCTCCTCTCCCCTCCCCTCCCCTCCTCTCCCTTCCCCTCCCCTCCCCTCCTCTCCCCTCCCCTCCCCTCCTCTCTCCCCTCCCCTCCCCTCCTCTCTCCCCTCCCCTCCCCTCCTCTCTCCCCTCCCCTCCCCTCCCCTCCCCTCCCCTCCCTCCCCTCCCCTCCCCTCCCCTCCTCTCCTCTCTCCCCCTCCATCTCCTGAGGGAACTCATCTCCCTCAAGGCTGATCAGACTCCTGAGGAGTTTCCCAAAACACAGGCTTCAGTTTTGAACGAGGACAGTTCAGAGCTGGTCCCTCATCTCCCTGCCTCTGTTCTGAATTTCCTTCACTTGTTTCCTCCCCACTCCCTCCTCCTAACTCCTCCAAATTCCTTCCTGTCTTCCCTTTAGGGGGGAACATAAAAATCCCTCTCGTTTTCCCTCCACTCAAAGGCAGTTATGAGACGCCTGCAGGAATCAGAGTGTGGCCACTCGCTACTGCAGTGTTCATCCGGAGAGAGTGGTCCAGCTCACCAGCCCGTGAGGAGAACA
The DNA here is from genome assembly GCF_964374135.1 of Grampus griseus. Lineage (NCBI taxonomy): Eukaryota > Metazoa > Chordata > Mammalia > Artiodactyla > Delphinidae > Grampus > Grampus griseus. The sequence goes on from NC_139014.1 coordinate 54,714,097, forward strand.
CAGTTTACGTCTGCAAGTCCCCGGGCCTTGCTGTTATCTGTGGAGGATGCCATGTTTCCCTGTCTGTGTGGCTCAGAGCAGCACGAAGCCTTCCCTGTGGGGTCCCTCAGAGTCTGGGAGGGTGGGGAGGAAGCAGGAATTCCTTGCATAGAAGTGACGGGCGAAAGGAAGTGAGCAGAGAGGTTGGGGAGACTGTGCACGGCAGCCCCAGAAAGGTTTCTGAATGGGGTTGCTTGACTCAGTAGGGCCGCCACTAACTGTGCCCGGCATGTCCCCGTGCTGGTGCTTTGCAGGTCTGACCTCCTGTTTGCTGTTCTGAGACCAGTTCCAATGTGTGGAGGTGAGGGGTTCCTCCCATGCCAACAAACAATTTTCTCACACCAGCAGGGTGTCCGAGGAGAATTCAGCTCAATTCTGACACCGTCTACCTGGAGGTAGCGTCAGATTCCACAGGTTAAGGGCTCAGTCCTATAAAACTGTCTCCCCACCCCCATTTCAGACGCCCGTCACAAGCCCAGGCTGTTACCTATGCTTCTGGCCAACCGGCTGTAAGTCAGAGGTTCCCACGACCCCCTCCTTGGGTTGGGTTAATTTGCTGGAGCGGCTCACGGAACTCAGAAACATTTTACTCACTAGATTAGCGGCTTATTGCAAAAGGATACGACTCAGGAACAGGCAGGTGGAAGCGGCGCGTGGGGCAAGGTGTGGAGAAAGGTTCAGGTCAGCCATGCTCTCTCGGAGGGCACGACTCTCCCCAAATCTCCATGTGTTCACCAACCCGGAAGCTCTCCGAACCTGGTCCTTTTGGGTTTCTGTGGCACCTTCATCATAGCCGTGATCAATGAAATCACTGGACATTGGCGATTGATCCAACCTCCAGGCCCTCACCGCTCCCTGGAGGTCAGAGGTCAGAGGTTGGGACTGAAAGGTCCAGCCCTCTAACCACCTGGTTGGTTCTCTTGGCAACCAGCCCCCATCCTTAGGTGGGTCCACAAGTCACCTCATTAACATAAAAAGATACCTTTGTCACTCTCAACACTTAGGAAATTCTGAGGGTTTTGGGAGCTGTGAGTTACAAACTGTGAATGAAGGCCAAATACGTATTTTCTTATAAATCACAATATCGCACCTCCTTTGTCCGTTACGATTTGGGGGCATTTGTTCAGGGGAGGGAGGCCAGCTGTGTAATGAGTCAGCAAATAGCGCCACCCTGAAGGTGGCCTTCCATGTTCTGGAGTTTGCAGGGTTGCAGAGGGCCTCAGCCTCGCAGCCCTGGACTGTGTGTGTTTGGAGTCCCTGTGAGCCAGGCAGGGAGCATGTTCTTATATCCCCTCCTCCAGGAAGGCCTCCTGGATTCTCTTTGCCCCAGCCTCCCCTCCGCAACTGGGAGTCTGTCTTCTGTGTGTTCCCTGATGCTGTTAGTCCCAGTGGAGGAACGTCTGGAGGGCAAGGACCTGTCTCGGCTCCCTCTGCCTGGCCCTGGACTGGCTTCTCTAAGGACTGGGTGCCCCATCTCTGCCTCTGAGTGATCAGCTGGTCTCTTGGAGACTTGGGGCCTCTGCCTCCCTGCAGCCCTACCCAGCCAAGGCTTACTCATCAGAAGCAAAGCTGCCCAGGGAATTCCCTGGCAGTCCAGTGGTTAAGACTCTGTGCGTTCACTGCCAAGGGCCCAAGTTCGATCCCTGGTCAGGGAACTAAGGTCCTGCAAAAAAAAAAAAAAAAAAAGGAGCAAAGCTGCCGGGCTGGGCTGAGGCTCTGACCCTCCACTGCCTGTCTGTCCATCCACAGGCTGTGAGGAGCTGCTGAAGGATGTGCTGGCCGTGGAGAGCGCTGGGACACTGCCCTGCGCGCTGGAGATCCCAGACTGCGTGGCGCAGGTGAGAGGGGCGGCCACCGCGGAAGGGATGGGGAGCCTCCAGCCACCCGCCTTACCTGCTTGGTCTTCCGTCTTCTTGCCTTTGCTTCGCCTTTTTGGTGTCAGGGAGACCCCAGAGCCCCCGCTGAGGGCCCTTTGCCTTCAAAGTCAAGAAAGAGATTTTGGAACCGGAGCAGTGCAGACCCTTGGGAAGCCACAGCAGAGGGTGTAGGGGCTGGGGGTCCTCACAGGGCACCTTCCCCCGCTCTGAGGTCCCGAGGAGAAGCTGAGCTCCAGAGGGAAAGTGGCAGGCTCGAGGTCAACAGCAGGCAGGGAGACAATTTTTCTCTTTTCTCCAACACCAGCTGGATGTCCAGCAATCCAGTCCACTCCCGACACTGACTGCCCAGAGGTGGTGCAGGCCCCGGGGCCAGAGCCTCAGCCCCGCTTGGGAGCTGCCACAGACGGGGCACCCAGGCTACCTGCCTTCTGCTGGGGCCAGCTACAAATGCAGGGTTCTCGCAACCCCCCTCAGGTTCCGTAGTTCACTAGAACAACTCCCAGAGCTCAGGAAGGCACTCTGTTTATGATTATTGCTTTACTATAAGGGATACAATTCAGGAAAGACGCACGGGGCAAGGTATGTGGCCGGGAGGCGGGGGCCCTCTCTAGGGGCACCACGTCCCTGCACGGCAGTGCGTCACCAACCCGGAAGCTCCGGGTCTCGTTGCTCTAGAGTTTGTATGATCCCATCTGCAGCCCTCTCACCTCCTGCAGGTGGGCGTGGGTGGGGCTTAAAGTTCCCCACTTCAAATCACCAGTTTGGTCTTTGTGGTGTGACCAGCCCCATCCTGTGGCTCTCTGGGGATCCCACCTGAGTCACCTCATTAGCATGAACTCAGGTGGGGTTGAAAGGGACTCCTTATGAATAATAAAATTCACTCCTATCGCTCAGGAAGTTCCAAGGTTTTAGGAGCTCTGTTCCAGGAAGTGGGACAAGGACCACAGTCCCCATGGCTCTGTCTTACTGTCATCATCACCTAATGGTTTGTTTATTATGAAACTTTCATCGTTTTCCCAAACACTTGCAGAGTCATCTTACAGACGAATACAGTTCACGATGCCTGTACTGACAGTCTCTAGGGTCCCTTCTGGCGGAGACAGCCCGCCAGAAGGGCTGGAAGAGGATCGTCTTGGTTTGTCATCCAGGCTTAGCTCCAAAACCTCTTCTCCACCCTCTGGTTGGTGCCTCATCTGACCCCAAACATGAGTCTTTTCTATAGCTGAAGGAGGCCCAGGACCCCAGAGGTCACTTTGGCCAATGGCATACTTCTTGGGATCCAGCTGGGTGGTGGGCTCAGGGCTGGGACTGGGGGAGGGGGTCCCTACAGGGGGCTGTGGACAAAGAATGTAGGTTGCCACATCAGTAACAAAGGATGTTGTGGCCATGAAGCCATCAGCCACTGCAGCTGCTGCCCCCCGCCCTCAAACGGTGCCCCCTGAGGGGATTCAGGATGGAGAAAACAGGGTACTGGCCCTAGAGAGCTAAGGTGCATAAAGGAATGATTTCAATGAGCCCAGACTCTTGCATCTTCCCGTACATAGAAAAGTGCTAAATTCATTAACTTGAGATGTCTGTTTTTCTTAAATTAATAGTAATCTGTTGATGTTTTGACTACCTGGTTTTTTTTGCAAAACTCCTGTATGTCCTGGCTCCTTCCTTACCTCTTAGGAACAGTCCCTCAGAGCTATCTGCCTGTGCGTAAGTCCTCAGTAAGTCTGCCAAATAAAACATAATTCTTGGGACTTCCCTGGAGGTCCAGTGGTTAAGACTCCGTGCTTCCACTGCAGGGAGCACAGGTTTGATCCCTGGTCTTGGAACTAAGATCCCACATGCCACGCCATCACGCAGCCAAAAAAACCCATAATTCTTGACTTTTAAGTTGTGCTTTTTTTTTTTTTTTTCCGCTTGACAGGGCCCTAATGCCCAGAGCTGCCCAGCAAAATGGTGTTACAGAAGGCCAAGGCTCAAAGGTGGCAGAGACCCAAGCCGGGTACCAGGGCCTCCAAGATAGGTCTCAGGTGGTTGGACCCCAGGGTGCCGTGCCCTCAGGGATGAGTGAAGAGAGCTGGGCTCCAAGAGGTGCAGAGGCCAGCAGTGAGGGCTCCAGGCCTGCCTCAAGGGGCAGCAGATGTGGGGTGAATATGCATTTGGGCCTGACTGATGGGACCAGGACCAGAGCAGAGGACCCCAATGCAGGACGAACCCTGAGAGTGTCCTGGGAGTCTTGGAGCGGGGCCCTCGTGGACTGAACAGGAAATGGGCTAACGAGGTGGGCTGTGGGACCAGTCAGAACTGGGTCCATACCCCGCTTCGGCCACTGATGAGCCCTGCAAACCCGGACACGTTACGCTCAACTCCTCAGAGCCTGTAAAACAGGGCTCGCCATACCCGTCTTGTGAAAATTCAGTGGGAAAACAGGCTGCTAATATGTGAGAATCCCCTTCCTCCCAGTGCCGTGTCTTAGGGATCCGTGTGAGAAATGGTGCTGAAACCAACACCCTTGGCTACCGGTGTTTCAAAATCACGTCAAAATAAAGGCCTGCATGTGAGGAGCTGGAGGTCAGAGTGGAGCCCTAGCCGGGCTTCCGCACCAGCCAGCGGTACCAGGGCCGGGTCCCGTTCCTGCAGCTGTGGGCTGCTTTCGTGGCCTCCGCACTAGGCCGGCCACACTGGCAGGTGGAGAAAAGGGGAGAGATAGGCGTGGAGGAGTTGGCCTCTGAGAGAGCGCTCTTCTTTTTGTTTATTTATTTATTATTTTTGACTGCGTTGGGTCTTCGTTGCTGCGCGCGGGCTTTCTCTAGTTGCGGCGAGTGGGGGCTGCTCTTCGTTGCGGTGCGCAGGCTTCTCATTGCGGTGGCTTCTCTTGTTGCGGAGCTCAGGCTCTAGGCACACAGGCTCAGTAGTTGTGGCACACGGGCTCAGTAGTTGTGGCTCGCGGGCTCTAGAGCGCAGGCTCAGTAGCTGTGACGCACGGGCTTAGTTGCTCCGCAGCATGTGGGATCTTCCCGGACCAGGGCTCGAACCCGTGTCCCCTGCATTGGCAGGCGGGTTCTTAACCACTGCGCCACCAGGGAAGTCCCGAGAGTGCTCTTCTTTTTAAAGCAATATTGTTTTCTCCACAATGCAATATGTGGAGGTTACAGAAAAGCAGAAAGATCAGGTCGATCGAATCCCAGCAACCCCAGTGCCCCCCTCATCTCCTCTCTCGGGACTTTAGGTGTAAGCCCCTCCTTGTGAACTCTTTTCTGCCCCCGACCTGTCTGGCCCTGACAGGTGGCTCGGGTGGTCGGAGCCCAGCGAGGTGGCTGTTGATCCCTGGGCACGCTGGGCAGCCTTGTCCGTGAGCGCCCGGTGGGCAGCGTGGTGGGCTGGGGCTCTGTTCCTCACAACAGGCTCCTCGGTGCTGGGAGGGCTGAGGGGGCAGAGCGCAAAGCCAGCCTGCCAGACCAGTGGGCTCCCACAGTGAGGGGCTGAAAAGGCCTGGAGGCCCCGTGGTGTGAATGAATCCCTCCCTCCTCAGGCTCCTGCACCGTCTGAGCAGCTCGGGGTTCCATTTGGCTAAAGGCCACGAGGGGCGAGACCATAGCTCCTCAGGCTGGGGGGAGCTGAGGGGGCTGGCCTGGGGCACGTCCTCATCCTGCAGGCTCAGCCCTCAGGGTCCTGCTGTGTCCCAGCTGTCCCCTAGGGGTCAGCTTGAGACCAGCCAACCAGAGGGAGCCTGGATCATTACTTGGGCTTCCCAGGTGCTGCTAGGGGAGGAGTGGTTTGGGACCAAGCGAGGATGACGTAGGATGGGACCAGAGGAGCATGCCTCCCCCCACCCCCAGGGTGGGGCAGGGACCTCTGACGTCAACACTTGACGAGAGGGTCATAGTTAAAGTAGTGAAGTAGTGAAACACTCTGTGGTGCTGGTTGGTAAACAGATGCAAACCTGGCAGCCTGAGGGCACCCACCCCGTTCACCCCTCTTCCAGGCCCCCTGGAACCCAGCCCCCACACACCAGCTGTCACCCAGGCGCTCTGGGCCTGCTCTCCAGGCAGTGCAAGTCTGTCTGGGTAGGGGCACCTGCATCCCACCAGCTCTTTTTTTTTTAATTGAAGTATAGTTGATTTACAATGTTGTGTTCCCTGCTGTACAGCAAAGTGATTCAGTTATACATATACATATATATACATTCTTTTTCGTATTCTTTTCCATCATGGTTTATCACAGGATATTGAATATAGTTCCCTGTGCTCTACAGTAGGACCTTGTTGTTTATCCATCCTATATGTGATAGTTTGTGTCTGCTAATCCCAAACTCCCAATCCATCCCTCCCCCGCCTCACCTCCCCCTTGGCAACCGCAACTCTGTTCTCTATGTCTGTGAGTTTGTTTCTGTTTCATAGCTAGGTTCATTTGTGTCATATTTTAGATTCCACATATAAGGGATATCCTATGGTACTTGTCTTTCTCTTTCTGACTTCCTTCACGTAGTATGATAATCTCTAGGTCCATGTGTGTTGCTGCAAATGGCATTATTTCATTCTTTTTCTGGCTAAGTAGTATTCCATCGTTGATATATACCACATCTACTTTATCCACTTATCTGTTGATGGGCATTTAGGTTGCTTCCATGTCTTGGCTATTGTGAATAGTGCTGCTGTGAACATAGGGCTGCATGTATCTTTTTGAATTATACTTTTGTCTGGGTATATGCCCAGGAGTGGGATTGCTGGATCATGTGGCAACTCTATGTTTAGTCTTTTGAGGAACCTCCATACTGTTCTCCATAGTGGCTGTACTGATTTACATTCCCACCAACAGTGCAGGAGGTTTCCCTTTTCTCCACACCCTCTCCAGCATTTATCATTTGTAGACTTTTTAATGATGGCCATTCTGACCAGTGTGAGGTGGTACCTCACTGTAGTTTTATTTATTGATTGATTGATTGATTGATTTTGGGCTGTGTTGGGTCCTCGTTTCCGTGCGAGGGCTTTCTCTAGTTGCGGCGAGCGGGGGCCCCTCTTCATCGCGGTGCGCGGGCCTCTCACTATCGCGGCCTCTCGTTGCAGAGCACAGGCTCCAGATGCGCAGGCTCAGTAGTTGTGGCTCACGGGCCCAGTTGCTCCACGGCATGTGGGATCCTCCCAGACCAGGGCTCAAACCTGTGTCCCCTGCATAGGCAGGCGGACTCTCAACCACTGCGCCACCAGGGAGGCCCTCACTGTACTTTTGATTTGCATTTCTCGAATACTTAGCAATGATGAGCATCTTTTCGTGCCTATTGGCCATCTGTCCCACCAGCTCTTGAACTCACTGGATGTCACCCTTCCTGTGTCCTTAGAGCCTGCTGCACCCTGGCGCAAAAAGGGCTTGGTAAACCCAACTGTTGGCAAGTTTTCTGATGCATGTGGATTTGAGTTTGGTCAGAGGGGGTGCTGGGTGTCGCAGGGGTCCGTGGGTTGGCATCCCGAGGCTGAGGTCTCAGGAAACGCCCTGGGAGTCCGTCGTGAGGCTGGCCCGCTTAGCGGGCTGCTACTGCGCTCCCTTTGTGCAGCTCCCAGACCTTATGGTGTAGGGGTCTCTGTAGGGTGGGGACATGGGCAGTCACAGAGAGCCCCACCCTCGGGCCTTAAAGGCAAGGGGGCAGTGGGATGAAATCTGACTTATAAGCCCTCATGTGAGATCCTGGTTCGTCCTCCCACGTGGGCTGGTTAATAGGGAACCCCATAAAATGAATAGGGTGTCAGGCCACCTGGTGCTCCTCCTGTGTAACCACCATCCCAGCGAATGGTGTCACCATCATCCAGCCCCTAAGCCAGAAAGTCATCCTTGACGCCCCACATCCAGCCAGCCTGAGTCCTCTGGTCCCCACTCAGCCCTCGCCCCTCTCCCTCTGCTGCCTCCTGGCCCCTCATCGTCCCCGGCCTTTCTCTCTCCAGACCCACATCCCACAGTCGCCTCAGGATCCTCCTAAGGAGCTGTCACCACCCCCACTTCGGTGGCCCCCTCATCACCAGTGGGATAAAATCCACCACTTCTCCAGCCTCACCTCTCACTGCCGCACTTCTCACACCCCGAAATTGGTGACACCCAGTTGCTCCTTATTTACTGAAAAGACCCTGTTCTCTCTTGCCTCCCAGACTTTGCACAAGTTCTTCTTTCTCCTGGGATGGCCTCCCACCCACTGTCCCTGGGATAACTTCTGCTCATCGTTTAAGACTTAAGTAGGTACCTCCTCCTCCAGGAAGCCTTCTCTAGTTCCCTCTGCCCCCAGCCTGGAGTGAAACCTGTGCTGAGCTTCCCTGGGGCCCTGTGCCCTCTGTCATCCCTGCCTTAACCTCACCCTCCAGGACAGCTCCATGTTCCCCACACGGCGACACCATTTTCACCTGGTGGTGGCAGAGCTCGAGCTGAGTTCATCTCCTTCGCACCCAGCACAGTGCCCATAGCGAACACCCTTATCCACGCACCATAGATCGTTTCTCTGAGTATTTCTAGGATTTGAAATCTAGAAATGGAATTGCTCTATCGAAGGGTATGCAGATTTTATTTTTTAATCAATGGGACCAAATTTTTCTTCCAAAAAGACGGTACCAATTGTATCATCCAACAGTAGATGAGAGAGTGCCTGGATTCTCAGCCCTTTGCCAGTCCTGGAAGTCCTCCATCTACCTACAGGCCCCCCTTCTACTCCTCTCCCCTCCCTTCTCCTGCTCACCAATCTGATGGAGGAAAACTCACTCTCACTTTCATCTGTGTTGCCGTTTATGGTGAAGGAGACCATCGTTCCTTCTGTTCACTGGGCCTGTGGATTTCTTCTTTTGTTAATTGCCTCTTTATAGTCCTTGCTCATTTTCTGTTGGGTTGTCTTTTCCTTTTTTTTTTTTTTCCTTTTCTTTTTTTTGGGGGCCTTGCCTCACAGCATGTGGGATCTTAGTTCCCCGACCAGGGATCGAACCTGTGCCCCCTGCAGTGGAAGCGCAGAGCCCTAACCACTGGATCGCCAGGGAAGTCCCTGGGTTGTCTTTTCCTTATTGATTTATATGAAATCTATATACACAAAATCTCTATATATTCTGTCAGTCTATGCATTTTGCTTATATTTTAGTTTTGGTTTTGGTGTCTTATTGCATAGAATTTTAAAGTTCGGATGTCGTCATTATCAGTCCTTTTATGCCATTTACGTTTTGTGTATTATGTGATGCCTTCTTTACCTCAAGGTTATAAACATACTATTCTCCTCTATATGTTTTTCAAATACTTTTAGACAAAAAGTGTTTATGTTTAGCTCTTTGACCCACCAGAAGCTTATTTTTGGTTTTGGTGAGGATAATATCTGGCATTTTTATGTTCCACATGTTGCCAGCTGTTCACATTCCTGCTGTGGAATAGTCCCTCTTTCTCCACTTATTTGAAATCTCATCCCTTTATCGGGAGCTAAATTGCCGTGTGACGTGGGTCTCTTTCTGGACTCTGGTCTGTTGTATTGATCTATTTGTCTACCTGTTTCTAAGCCAGTTTCAGTTACCCTTGCTTTACAGTGTGATATCTGATAGAAAAAGCCTCCCTCATCATTCTTTATTTAAAAAATTTTTTTGTTATCCTTACGTATTTTCTCTTCCAGAATACTCTTTTTTGTCGAAATTCATTTAAAATCCTGCTAGAGATTTTGTTTGAAATTTGTACATCAGTGGAAGGGAACTGGCTTTTTAAAGTATTGAATTCTCTCATCCGAGAACATAGTAAATCTCTTCATCTTTTCTGGCCTTCTTTTATGCCCTTCAGGAAAGTGTTATGATTTTCTCATATAGGTTTTGCACATTTCTTCATAGGGTGGCTCTATTTTAGAATTTCTGTCACTGTTACATGTAGGATCTTTTTGCCATGATATTTTCTAATTGGTTACGGCTAAGTGTCTAGGAGACGTTTTGATTTTTGGTGTTGATCTTGTCATGATGACCTTACTAAACTCCCTTATTAGTTCTAATAGTTCATTTACAAACTATTTTCTAGCCTGCTTAATCTATATAACAATGCAGCCATATTCTTTTTTTCTGCATAAATTTAAATAGCTGCATGATATTTCATTGCAAGAAGACAACCACATTTATTTACCAGTTCCTTATTATTGGTCATATATATATAATTTTTTTTTCTTAAGCTACTTCGGGGGAGTAACAAAAGCAGTGTTTTAAACACTCTTGTAGCTAAATTGTTCCCCACAGAAGCACTCATTGTTTTAGAGCAAGCCAGAGGTTGGCAAACGACAGTTCCCGTGGGCCAAATCTAGCAGCTTGTTTTTGTAAATAAAGTTTTATTGGAACATGGCCACGCCCATCTGCTCACCCTTGTGTGTCTGCTTTCCCATCACAATGGCAGAGTTGAGTGGCTGCCACAGAGCCTAAACTGTTTACTATCTGCCCTTTACGGAAAAGGTTTGCCAACCTTTAAGCTAAAAACCGTTTTATCAAAAGGATACAAATCTTAAAATTTCTAATACATCTGTCAAATTCCTTTCCAGAAAAGTTGTCTCAATTAATCTTTCATCAAGATCGTGTCAGATTCCTCCTACCCTTTGTTTACTGGCTGTTCTGCTTTCTCAAATCTTTCTCATTGAGAGGCTAAAATTAGGATTGCTCTTTTGAATTATAATATGGTTGAACTTCTTAAATTGCCTTTATTGGTCACCAGGAGTTCTTTCTTCATTAGTTGCCCGCCCACATCCTTCACCCTCATTTCCATAGATGTATTCATTCCCATTGATGTAAAAGAAGTAGAAATATTAACTTTTGGACATACCTCACAAATATTTTTTCAGCTTGTCATTTCTTTTTAACTTTGTTTATGACAGCAAATCTAAAAGGTTTTTATAGCCAACTCAATCTTTTCCGTTGCGGCTTCTGCCTTTGGTGTACTGCTTAGAAAACTTTCCTACCCGAGGCTGTGACACTATATTCTGTTTTATTTTTATTTTATGTATTTGGTTTTCATGTTTAAAGCTTTGATCCACAGAGTGAATTTTGATGTCTGTGGTGAGATAAGGATCCAGTTTTCCTTTTTCCCCTCAGCCCCTCTTACCCTCCCTCCTGCCCAACTCACCTCGCGGGAACCAGAAGCTCTTGACAAGGTTATGCTTAAGGGGTCCCCGGAGGCCAAAACAAACCGGGGTTTGCTGGGAATGAGGGCGTCAGCCTGAGCCCAACCTGGCTCTTCTGCTCATAAGCAGAAGGAGCTTGGTCAACCTCCAGTCTTGCCAGAACAGTTTTTAAAAATCTGCTCTGAGCTTCTCTCCAGAGCTGGCCTGGGGGTATGTAGGACATGAAGGTCCAAGTCCACCATTGCTTAATTTCATCCATTTTGAAGCAAGCATTTCTAAAACCACTTTTGCAACAATGATACTTTTGAATTCTAAAAATACTTTTCTTGACAGCCTCTGATTCAGCTGTGCTGGTGAAGGTGTAGGTTGGTGGTACCATGCTTATGCTGGTAAGGGGAGGGGGGAGGGTGTTTCCTAGCTCAGGGAGGGGCCTTACTTGATCCTTTCCTCTCATATTTGGCCCCAGTTTTTTGGTTTTTTTTTTTTTTCTGTTCCAACACCTTTCTCCTTCCAAAGGAAAGAATAATTTACTTATCCGAAGCCCAAGAATTTCTGTAAGAATAAAAAGATCCTTAAGTCATATCTTTGAGAAGTAATTAAATTCTGATTAAAGCAAAGGTGGCTGGGACAGAAGCAGAGCCAATGTTGATGGTTGCCTTGGTCTGTCCTGGACCATCTGTCCCCCATCTTCTGCCCCTGACCATTCCGACCCTAGGAAGGCTGGGTTCAGCTGGCCCACTGAGACCAACTTCCAGGACACTCCTTTTTTTTTTTTTTTTTTTTTGCGGTACGCGGGCCTCTCACTGTTGTGGCCTCTCCCGTTGCAGAGCACAGGCTCCAGACGCACAGGCTCAGCGGCCATGGCTCATGGGCCCAGCCGCTCCGCGGCATGTGGGATCCTCCCGGACCGGGGCACGAACCCGCGTCCCCTGCATCGGCAGGCGGACTCTCAACCACTGCGCCACCAGGGAAGCCCCATTCATCTATTTTTAAAAGCTCCCCAAGTAACTTGAATGTACACCCAACGTTGCAAGCCAAGGATCTAAGCTAGGAATGCTCAGACTTTGCGGCATATTAGAATCTCTGGGAGTTTTTAAGGTTCTGGGTGCCCAGCTGTCCCTCAGACCAATGAACCCGGAACCTCTAGGGGTGGGACCCAGGCATCAGCACTTTTTAAAGCTCCTCACGGGATTCCACGAAGCCATGACCCGTACAACGTCCTGGATTCTGGTCAGTTTACATCAACACTTCTTTTCCCTGAGCATGGAACGCAGAGGCTGGGGGTGGGGAGAAGAGTCTTATACCTTGAAAATGGCCAATGGCTGGCACAGCGTGTGTGTTCAAATGTCGGCTGCCCTTGGCCCCGGAAGTATCCTCTGGGGAGAGTGGCTCAGGATTACAGGGCCCTGGCTGGAGGTGTCCGTCCCCCGTAGAACTGGGCCGCCTGGGTTCTCAGGCCCGGGCAGGGAGCATTCTTGGTGGCCAGTGAGCCATGACTGCTTTCCCAGAGGGAGGCCTGCAAGGGCCCACGGGGACTCTGGGTCAGCAGGGCGGGGGCTCCATGTGTCAGAGCCCAGACAGGAATCTCATTGAGAGAGTTCCTCGTCTGCCACCCAGTTCTGCAAACTTCTGAGAGCTCAGGCCGCCCTGCAGAGAACGGAGAGTAGATCACACTGACTTCACAAAGGCCCACCAGATGTACTTTTCCTCCAACTTGCAGGAAAGTTGTGAGAGCAGTGCAACGAGTGCCCATAGATCTGCCCCCCTAGGTTCCCCGGTTGTTAACATGTTGGCAGTTTGCGTTCCCTGCGTTTGTGTGCGTCCCTGTATACACACTTCTTTGGGGTGATGGGGGCTGGACCATTTGAAAGTTAGTTGCAGACATTATGACACTTCCTCCTTAGATACTTGACCCTTCCTAGGAGCAAGGATATCCTCCTCGATAACCGCAACACACTCATCACCTGTGGCTGATACAGCAATGTATTAGCTGATATAAACTCCACATTCAGGGTTTCCCAATATTTTTATAGCTTTTCTGTCCGATCTCAGATCCAATCCAGGATGACACATTACATTTAGTTGTCACGTCTCTTTAGTCTCCGTTAATCCGGAATAGTTCATCCACCTTTCGCTGTATGTGCACCATCACCTGAGGCCCCCAAGAGGTTGCCGCCCCACTGGTTTTGCCTTTGGCTTCGGACTCCCGTGTGGAGCCACAGCGCCCTCTGCACGAACGGCACTAACGCCTAGCGGCCGGTTCACACCCGTCTGGCCCAAAGCGCTTTGATGCTGCCCCATCCTCCATCTCAGGAGCTGGGACTGCCACCCACCTGTCTGCTCGGACCAAGAACTGAGTTGTGCTTAATGTCTCTCCTTCCTCCCATAGCCAACCCATCCGCAAGGCCTGTTGGTTTTATCTGCAGGATCCGTCCCGTCCCGAGGTGTCCCCTTCACCCACCTCCACGTTACACCCCGTCAGAGCTTCACACCATCCCCCTACCTGGTCACCCGCGCTCTCTCTTCCCTTCCTCCTTACAAGAGCCAGAGTGTCCTTTCAAACTCTTAAACCAGGTCCTAGAACTCCCCCACTTAAGATGTTCTAATCACTTGTCCTCTTAGGGTAAAATCCTGAACCCCAACTTCTCACTGTGACCTACCAGCTTTCACTTTTGCCTGAACCTTTGACCTGGTCCCATCCCATCTTCCCCATAATCCTCGCTGTTCCAGCCACACTGGCCTGTTTTCTGTTCCTCAAACCCCCGAAGCTAGTTTCTTATCTTTGCCTGGCTGTTCCTTCTACCTAGAACCCTCGTCCTCAAGTCTTTGAACGGCTGCCCTTGCATCATTCAAGTTTCAGCACAAGCGTCACCTCCTCAGAGAAGCCTTCCCTTCCCACTCATCTCAAGGAACCCCTCTACAGCAGTCCCCTGTCACTGTCATAACACCCTGCTCATTTCCTTCAGAGCCTGCGCCACTGTGTGCCACACTCTTAACTGTCTACGTGTGTCCTGCCTGTCTCCTCCACGTGGGTGGAGGGCTGTGCCTGCCTCTCTCACTGCTGTGCTCTCCACGCCAAGCACAGTGCCGGCACGGAGCAGCTGGCGGTACGTGTTGGAGGGATGCATCTCTGCTGTGCAAGGTCAGCTCTGCCGGGGAGGAGAGGGCTAGGTTTCCTGCCGCCTGGGAGCAGTTGAGGGGTGCCCCCTTCAGGTCAAAGGCTGTAAAACCACACTCAGTGCTGGGTGGGGAGGAGCGGGGAGGGCATAGGAAGGAGCTGAAAGGGGGATGACTCTGCTCTGACTCTGCACCTGGGCTCTGAAACCTTAGTGTGTGTACGACTCACTCAGGGGCTTAACACAAGGCAGGCTCTGATCCAGTAGGTCTGGGGTCGCCCAACTGCACCTCCTACAAGCGCCTTCAGTGGCGTGGGAAGATGTGGAAAGAGCCTGGGGGTGCTCCCGTTGCTTCTGCCCCTCCCACCCTCTGCCAGGAAGTGTTGTTTCTAGCAGTCGCTGTCACCTCCGCATGTGGTGAGCCCCTCGTGGTTTTCCGTCTCCACATGTCTGCTACCGTGACAGTGACAGACAAGACATTCCCTCCCAGGAATCGTGCTCCGCCGCCTGCTCTGTCACTGCTCTGTTTTCTCTCCTCCGCGCTCCTTTCCTTAAGCAGACTCCTGGGGGCGTGCTGTCTGGGGGAAGTCAGGCCGGGCTCACTGCCCCGGTGCAGGACAGGACAGCTGACCAGGCTGGGAACTGGGAAGCTGAGGGGCTCCCACAGGCTTTGGTTCAGAGTGTAGGCACTTACGGGCAGAGCCAGCACCAGAGGCAAAGGGCTGATTTAAACTTGGGCAGAGGGCTTCCCTGGTGGCGCAGTGGTTGAGAGTCCGCCTGCCGATGCAGTGGACACGGGTTCGTTGCCCCGGTCCGGGAAGATCCCACATGCCACGGAGTGGCTGGGCCCGTGAGCCATGGCCGCTGAGCCTGCGCGTCCGGAGCCTGTGCTCTGCAGCGGGAGAGGCCACAGCAGTGAGAGGCCCACGTACCGCAAAAAATAGAAAAAAAAAAACTTGGGCAGAGCGTTGGCTTTGGGGTCTGAGGGTCCTGGATTTGACTCCCGACCGTGTCGCTTACTAGTGGACCATCCTGAGCAAGTTACTTAACCTCTCTGAGCCTCACTTTCTTCCCTTGCTAAACAGAGGTTGTAATTGGTGTCTTCTGCATAGGGTTATTATAAAAAACGAGAAATGAGAGTACAAGCAAAGCACTCAGTACACTGCCTAGAAAATGCTGGAATCTCTCAGCCCACAAGGCACAGATTGTGAGACTTGAATACTTTTTGCCCCAGGGCTGCTGACAAGGGACTGACAGGCAATGTCTATGTCCCAGGCTTCCTTCTACACCTGCATCTCACAGCCCCACCGCCTGCTGGCTGGTCTTGCACAGCTAGGAGGTTCACCCCCTGGGGCATTCCCCAGAATTGGGCCCACTCCTGTGTCAGACCCATCTCCCAGGGTAGGCAGGGCCTGAGGGCATGAAAACCACACCCACTGAGCCTGAGGGAAAATGCCCAAACATTTTATAAGAGGGATAAACAGCTGCTCCCATCCTGGTCATTGCCGCGTTCCCTTCCTGACCAGGGCAGTAAAAATGACTGGAAATAATGTGAGACACGGCAAGAAGTCTGATTCTTGAGGGGAACTTTCTGTGGGCTCTGTGCGTGTCCCAGGTTTATGACCCTCCCCAAGCCTCTTTGATTATCAGCACAGGGCGGATGGGCAGGAGGGACACTGCACAAGTCCCAGCCTCAGAGCCTGGCCCAGCCCCTGCTTTGTACACACTCGCTGTACCTAGATGGAAAGAGAGGGCTCCTTTGACCCTGGGGGCTGGGAAGCTGAGCACCTTCTCAACACCGATGCCAAGACTTTACATCCAGAACCCGTTTCAGAACAGCTGCCTTTACCACACCCTGCCTGGGCTTCTTCCTGTGCTGTGACTTGGAATATTCTTGCTTTCCTCAAGGGAATTTTTAATCCAGGCTGAAAGGACCCCTGAGCTGGGTGAGGGGTCGGGCACCCAGGCAGAGGCTCGTCAGGACCTTTATCTGCTGCAGTAAACATCAGCTGAGTCCTGGAAAGGGGCTGCACCTGAATTTACAGGCAGAAACTCAGCTTGGAAGAGTGATACGGGAGAAAGTATTCCTGAGGACACACTAACCCCCATTCCTTTAGATTTTCCATTCCTGGTATCCAGTTCCATGTCAGAAAGCACTGTTTCATCTTACCTTATTGCAAAAACCTCTTCACGGATGTGCATTTTGTTTTTATTCCCTTGGCTCAGCGTAAGGCGAAACAGAATATTTCCTCAGCCTCCTTAAAATTGCTGCTGGAAACCTTATCCAATTTGCCATTTTGCACGCTTTGATCTAATACATTCTTTTTAGGATTTTGCACCAGAAAAAAAAGTCTTTCCTGATGAAATGATTTCCTTCTCTCATCGGATAATAAGAATTGCGTTGTAACTAACCTTGCTTTCCCGTGTTTGTCTTGGTAGTTAGAAAACTTAGAGCTAATGGTGAGTCAACTTACAATTTACTCATTTACCTGCTTTTTCTGTCGGGCTTATTTTTTATCTTATTAGTCCAGCTATGAATGTCTCTTATTGTAAATAATTTCACAGATGTCAACAACAACAAAAAATGAGTTCGGTGGCGGGGGTGGGGGGCGTGGGGGGAGTTCGGATTTAATAAGGAGAGACTAATTGAAAGGATTATTCCAAGCTGGCCGGTGAGGGGAGAAACTCTTGAAATAGGAGGAGGGGCCCATGGCAACAGGGAGGAAGCTCTCACCGTAAGATCTCCAAGCATCTCAAGGGTGAGGCAAGAGGGGATTTCGGGGAGGGGGGCACAGGGTGGCTTGGCCATTGGGAGTGGATCTGGGAATGTTTACCCTGAGGCCAGCCTGTGTTTGGAGGGCTGCTGGGAAGGGGCTGTGTGCTGACTCAGCAGGGGTGGGCACGATTCACAGAACTGGGGGAAGAAGGGAAGCTTCATCAAAATTTGGATAGCAAGCGTTTTGTTCTGGTTGGTCACTAGGACCAGCAGTTCAAGAATGGGAATTTGGAGGGTGGGCCCCAGTGGCTTCCACGTTTCCCTCTGTCTAGACTGTTCTCTCCCAGGGGCAGGGACCAGCCTCACTGCTCGCTCTGCCCAGCCCAGTCCTGGGCCTGAGTGAGTTACTTGGTCAGTGTTCGCTGACTGGCTGAATGAGGGCCTTCTTGGAGTCAGGAACTCGCCTCTCTGGGAGGTATAGGAACAAGCAGGCCGCACCCCCGCCCCTCCCTGAGGGACCCCAGCTCTGGGCCATGACCCCTGCCCCCTCCCTGAGGCATACCTAGCCCCTCCCCTCTGCTTCCCCTCCTCTAGAGGGTGCCCAATTCCGGGCGGCACTGCCAGTTCCCGCACCCCACTTTCTGGGTGGCAGGTTGGAGGAGAGGGTGGGAAGGCGGAGGAGGGAGTCAGACCCAGAGGGAGCAGCACGGTGCCCCCAACACACACACCACCACCCCGCCCCCCACCAGGACCCCTTCTCTCTTAACTTGTTTTTCTGTCTCTCTACCTGTGCGCTCTCTCTTTCTCTGTCCCTGTCTATCCAATCTTTCTCTCTCCAGCCCATCTCTCTCTGGCCCTCTGATATCTCCAGTCCCAGCACCAGGAGGCCCTTCCAGTTGGCCTCAGGTCTCAGCATGAATCAGACACAAGACAGGGCTGGGGATGGACAGATGGAATGTCAGCCCTACTCAGGCAGTTTACATATCTAATCTCTATCACCACCACACCCCTGTCCTGTTTACTCAGACCAACCCTGCCAAGTAGGTACCATTAGACCCATTTTACTGGTAAGGAAGCTGAGGCTCACACAGCAATTAAGTCGCTTGCCCAAGGTCTCAGGACTGCAGTGTGCAGAGCCAGGACTTTAATCTGCACCTGTCTGACCCCAGATGCCACAGAGAGCAGCTCTGCATCCACTTTTCCTGAGGCTTCTCGAGTTTCCCGGGCCTCTCTTCACTTCTCTCCCCCGCGCCCCCCCCAACCTGGGAGAAAGGACCAGAGGGACTCATCTGCCCTGAGGGGTTTGCCTAGAATCAAAGGCAACTCATCTGGAGGATCTGCATTGCTGGAGGACAATCTTTCACAGAAAGGAAGGAAACTAAGTATTCCAGGAGCTGAGGTGAGGCCTGGGCTGGGGAGAGAAGGCAGAAGAATTCCCCCAGCCCATTCCTACTACCTTTGGAGCCTGAACGTGGCCCCTGACCTGCACAAAGAGGGTCCTAAAGCCTTTTGCTTGGTGAAGGAGGCTGGCCACACCCAGCCTGCCTGTGCAGGGCTGTGCCAGGATTGCTAAAAGGTGCCCCAGAGATAGACAAATACCGTATAATATCGCTTATATGTGGAATCTAGAAAAATGGCACAGATGAACTTGTTTGCAAAGCAGAAATAGAGTCACAGATGTAGAGAACAAACTTATGGTTACCAAGGAGGGAAGGAGGGGTGGTGGGACGAACTGGGAGATTGGGATTGACATATATACCCTGCTATGTATAAAATAGACAACCAGTGAGAAGCTACTGTATAGCCCAGGGGGCTCTACTCAGTGCTCTGTGGTGACCTAAATGGGAAGGAAGTCCAAAAAAGAGGGGATATATGTTTACCTACGGCTGATTGACTTTGCTGTATAGCAGAAACTAACACAACATTGTAAAGCAACCATACTCCAATAAAAATTAATTTTAAAAAAAAAGAAAGAAAGAAAGGGGGCTCCTCTGAGAGGGAGTCTGAGAAACTCATCAAGGAAAGATGAGCAGCTTCTTGGCTGCAGGACTTCTGAGAGCCTTCAGAATGCTCACGTGTACCTCTGGGACCCCAGCAGGAGGTGAAGGCAGTTGCCAGCCTTCTTTGCTCTGGGAACCCTTCGTGCACCAGCATCTTTGTTACAGAAATGCGGAACTGATGGGCCCTGTGGGTAGCCCAGAGTGTGGTGCGAAATGTGTTTGAAATGTGTTTGGGGCATAGCTGCCACTGCTTCCCCAGAGGAAGCAGAACGTGGCCTGTGATAACAGTGTGGGTTTGGTCAGCAACTGTTACGCAGGGACCAAAAGGCTCGTGGCAACATACACCATCATGTGTGAGTCTGGTCCCTCTATCTACTAGGAGGGTCCCTGTGCTATACAACTTCAGGGAGGACTAATCTCTCTGTCGTCAGTGGGAATGGCACCTCTGGGAGTTGTGCAGTGCACAACCTGGGCAGCTAAACATGACAGTCCTGGTCCTGGCCCTCATCCTGGTCGTCTGACTGTTGCAATAGCCTCTCTGTTGACTTCCTGTCTCCAATCTACCACCTCTGGTGTCTCCTGCCCCCCTCCTCTGTGTCACCTCTCCAGTCCTACCCTCCTCCAAGTCCCTTCTCCCCAGAGCCAGCTGCCAGAGGTCTACAAGCACCCTCCGGCTGTGCAGGACCCTGGGGGAGGAGTCCTGCCTCTGAGATGGGTGGGCTCTATCGTCTTGGGCTTAACCTCTTTGGGGCCAATGTCTCCATTTGTAAAATGAGGATAAAATGCTTGGCTTATAGTTTTATCATTAGATTCTGAGATTCAGGAGGCCAAGGCTGTCTGTCATTCATCCCTGTCCCCTGGTGTCTGGCACGTCCTAGGTCCTGGTGAATGTCTGGTCACTTTGACCAAAACCTTTCTGCCCTTCCCCCTCTCATGCTTGATTGATCTGCCCAGTATTTCTGGAACACTGCCTGCCCTCCTGACTCCTAGGCTTTGCCCATGCCGTTCTTTCCCCTAGGATTGCCTTCTGCTCTATCTGCAGCACTAACCATTTTGGGGAGAGCTCAGTTGCCACGCCTGAACCCTTTCCCAGCCCTCTCCCCCAAACCCCACTGGAAACAGCCTCCCCCTTCCACACCAACCCCGCCCCCACGGCAGGGAAGGTTCCTCCTGTCCCAGCCAGGCTCCTCTGTTCTAGGCAGAGGAGGGGTTGGCATTTCTCTGCACCCGCCTGGGGTGCCCAGAGCCTGCATGGTGCCAGGTACAGAGCAGGGCTCCGGATGGAAGGGCCCAGAGTGGACTGGAACGTGGTAGCAGCTTCCTCCCCCAGGAGGGAGGAAATCCTGGGCAGGATGGTTGCCGGCCACCTTCCCAGAACAGGCCCAGGCTGGGCTGGGGCAGACTGGCGTGCTAATGCCGGCTCGGGGCATGGGGTGGAACACTTCAAGGTCGGCTTTGGGGTCCAAAGCAGTCTTGGGGCTTCCCTGGCGGTCTGGTGGTTAGGACTCCATGCTTCTAGTGCAGGGGACACGGGTTCGATGCCTGGTGGGGGAACTAAGATCCTGCGAAACATGTGGCACGGCCAAAAAAAAAAAAAAGAAAAAGTAGTCTTTGGGTCTGGTGGGAGAGTTAGCGCATTGGAGACTCATGTTCAGTGTCTTGGCTTACGGGGCTCTCTGTTGTTTAAAAAAAAAAAAAAAATTTTAAATGCTTAATTTAGGACCCGGCCTGTGGTAGGTGGTCAGTGTCTGCTGTCCGTGGGAGGAGCGTGGAGCATCACGTTGAGAGCATGGACGTTGGGGTCAGAAAGACCTGGGTCTGAATCCCGGCTCAACCCCTTCCTAGTGAGACTTTGGGCATGTCCTGTCACGTCTCTGGACCTCAGTTCCCTTGTCTGTGAAATGGGCACGAGCCTGGTGCTCTCTTCTTCAGGCTCGGTGTGAGGATTCGGGGAGACCAAGTCGAAGCCCGTGGCATTAGTTAGGATGTGGTGGAGCCTGACAGAAAGCAGAGCGCTAGAAACATTGGTGGCTATAAATATTACTACTTCACTTCTCTTTTCTGGCAAAGAACCATGAATTTCTTGGACCTCTTCATTTTTTTTCACTTTCCATGACTGGCAGTAGCAGGTGGCTTTCTCTCTGGGACTGTTTTTTCACGGAAGCAAAATCGCGTATGTTTTTTTTTATCACTTCACAGGAGGGAGCACACACGACTCGTGAAGAACAGCTCTGCTGTAAACCCAGTGCTGAGCCCTCACTGCCCACGGCTCCCCACCCAAGACCCCACACACTCGTGGTCCCTACCCACGCACCCCCATCCACTGTAGCCAGGGTAACCCCCGGCAGCTCCCTCACCCACCTCATACACCCCACCATCCCCAGCTCCCCAGCCCCACCTGTCTGAGCAGTACCCTAAGGCCATTTGCCACAGAGGAGCAGGTGTGCAAGTGAGGCAGAAGGACCGCTCCACACACACAAGCCTAGGCCTGGCCTTTGACTCAGATCCCTGTCTGCACCTCCATCCTCTCCACAGAGCCCTCAGCCGGTCCCTAAGATGCACCGATAACACCCGCTGATAAGAACCGCCACCAGGGTGCCCGGCACTGCCGTGAGCCACCCAACCAATCAGATATAAATGGGTGTAAGATGCCTCAGTTTGATACACTGATGTCCCTCGGGACTGTCAAAGAGGGTGATGTGACTTGGCCAGGGAACCCTGTCTTCCCCTCAGGAGCAAACTGTGTCACCAACACGCCAGGTCCTTTCTGTTGGTAGTGTGGTCCGGGGATGGTACCTGGGAGCCTGTTAGAACTGCAGGCTCTGAGGCTGAACCCAGACCAGCTGCGTCAGAATCTGCATTTTTAACAAGACAGCAGTGGCCCGTTCACATGCTCTTTTGAAGTCTGAGATGCGCGCCTGCCGGTCACTGGGGCTCGAGCTCGGCTGCGAGCGAGAATCACCTGGGGACTTTAAAATGTGCTGGTGCCTGGGTCCCATGCCCAGATCCAGATTCCACTGGCCTGAAGTGTGGCCTGGACGTGGAGAGTTTTAAATGCTCCTCAGGTGATTTTAATGTGCAGAGAAGTCTGGGAGTCACCCTTCTCTGTCTTATCGCTGGACCCATAAGCTGTTTTATTGCTTGTGTTTGTAAGTAAGACTTGGTGAGAGGAAGGGCATAAGGTTCAGGTGGCCTGGCCGGTGTGTGGATGGGTGTACGTTAGAGAGGGTCTAGGGTTACTGGCTTGGAAGTGTGCAGGGAAGCATTTAAGGCCTTGGGACCGCCCCAGTGAGGCGCAGGGGAGAAAGGCACTGTCCCGAGGTCCCAGAGCTGGCTGGTTGCAAGGCCTGACCCAACACTTCGTTCCCTGAGGCCAGCTCCCAGTTGATGCCTGGGCATTTGGAGGTGCTGCCTCCACACCTTGGTCCTTGAACCAAAACCTCAGCTGCGCTTTGATCAGTAAGCCTGCCCCTGCTCTGCTCTTACTTGGCTGGGTGCCAGCTCCGGCTTCCAGCAAACCGTCCTTGAAGCCGAGAAAGCGAAACCCACTGAAGCTGGAGGCGTAAGCGCATTGGGGCCTCGTGCCCTTGTGTGATGAACACCCGCTGAGAAGCAGCTCAGCTTCGTGGAGAGCGAGGGACTCCAGGTGGGCGGGGTCTGAGCCCCAGCCCTGCCACTTGTCAGCTGTGCTGCCTCACACTGGCCCTGCAGCCTCTCCGGCCTCAGTTCCCTTATCTGTAAAGTGGGCACAGTGGTACTCCCCGGCTTCAGGGAGTGTTCAGGTTGAGTGGGATGGAGGGGACAGAGCCGCAGGCTGGGCCTGGCAGGTGTGGGCACCGGATCAGAGTGAGTCGGGGTCACTGAGGGCTCAGCGTCACGTGGCATGGCCTCAGGAGTCTCCGGAACACCAGCCTAGGTCCCCAGCAGGCACATCCTGAACCTCCAGGGCCGGGGGCTGCTGACACGTACCTCTCTCCTCCTCTACCAGACACACGGGCTCAATGGCCGTCCCATGTGTGTGTTGGTGGCTTTGGGGAGACCTGTGCTGCCAGCGTGGGGACTCCCTAGCCTTCCTGGCCTCATCAGGCAGCAGAAGTTGGCCACGGTTGGTGGCGCTCTTCCCCCCGTGTGGGCCCACTCGGGACAGAGCAGCTGTCACTGTCATGGTTATTTTATTTTTATTCCTCCCTCTGGGAGCCCAGAATCAAAAGGAAACGTTAGCGCTGCAGCCTCATTACGGAGAGTAGAGAAACAGGGTGGGGTGGGCGAGTTTGGATCTTCTCAGCCAGGGCCCCGTAGGCTCAGAACTGCAGCATTTCAGAGGGCAGAGCCCATGGAGATCGTCTGGTGCGATGCTTTCATCTCACAGCATTTCATCTCACAGCAGATGGGGAAACAGACCACACAGGGTCCTGGACTTCCCCAGTGGTGAGTTGGGGCCAGGCTGGAACATGGTCCTCCTGACTCTGGGGTCTGAGGTCTTTCCCCTGCCACCTATGACCGCTGCAGCCAGGGAGGAATTAAGGGTAGTTCTCCAGAGACCTCACCCCTCAGCCAGTGTTTCCACGTGAAATGCAGATCCCTGGGCCCTGGTGCCTGACTCAGGAGCTGGGGTGGACCCGGGGATCTGCACCCTCAGCAAGGTCATCTGACCAAAGTTTGGAAACATTGCTGGGGACTCTCCCCATTGGGCCGAAAGCCCCAGCCCTGTGCTCTGCGCCTGTCCTGCATCAAAATCCCAGCCCCTGGGGCTTCCCTGGTGGCACAGCGGTTGGGAGTACGCCTGCCGATGCAGGGGACACGGGTTCGTGCCCCAGTCCGGGAAGATCCCACATGACGCGGAGCGGCTGGGCCCGTGAGCCATGGCCGCTGAGCCTGCGCGTCCGGAGCCTGTGCTCCGCAGCGGGAGAGGCCACAACAGTGAGAGGCCCGCGTACCGCAAAAAAAATAAATAAATAAAATTAAAAAAATCCCAGCCCCTGACTCATCTTCTTTCACTGAAAGCATCACTTATGAGGCACACCTGACACCAGTAGGTCCCAGGTGAAGGGGACATAGGCAGGATCCTGTCATGGATAAGCACATGCACCCTGGACCCAGGCAGCCTGGGATCGAATCCCGCATCTACAAGTTTTGGGTCCTCGACCTGTTTCTTCACCAGCTGGTGCCTTTGTTTCCTCACCTGTAGGTTGGGGAAGCCAGGCTTCCTTCCTGAGGTGCTGTGAGGGTTCGATGCGTTAATACAGATGAAGTGCTTCATTAGTATCTGGCACATAGTAAGGTCTACAGATATGTCCACTATGATTATGCACAGTTTACAGGCTGAGAAAATTACGCTGAGAGGCTAAGAGACTGTCCTAAGGTCGCACAGCCACCAAGCAGCAAGACTGGTTGGGCTTCAACCCTTGTCCCACATAGTCCCTGCCTGGGAGCCTACAGCCTTCCCAGCCCTGCCTGCTAGCTGCAGCTCTGCTGGTGGATCACGGATTGGCCAGGAAGGACCGCTCCCCATGCTTCCAACTGCTCACTCACACTCTGGGTTAGGATAGATTATCAATTCCTTTAGCCAGGAACGCAGAGTCTCTGGAAACCAAGTGGCCGTACAGAGCCACCTCTGTCCCAGAAGTCCCTCAAGGGGACACAGGCTTCTGGGGACACGACCACCCTCAGTCTCGAAAGCTCCGTTTTGGTTACGGCAATGCCCATCTGTACTCAGAGCTTACTTTCAACTTCTGGTGGAAGAAATTTCACTTAAAACCTCTGCATTTTGGTCTAAGAGAATGTTTTCCTGGTCCTTGTGCCACTTCCTTGTCTGGGAAAGAAAGTAAAGTCCAGGTGTCCTTAAAAGAGCCTCTTCCTCGAGCTTTCTGGTGTTTGGAAAGTGGTTTCTTACCAGCGTTCCCCTTCCCCACTGCCACCCTCAGTCTTTCTCTGACGGTTCTCGTCTGAGTGTTTCTGCTGGAATTGGGAAGTTTGGCCCAGCATCCGGCTGGTGCCCACCTTCAGAAATGGCTCTGCAGTACCTCTCTGGTTGCCCTGAGGACTCAGGAACTGAGCAAGGCCATTCAAGCCTTTGGAGGGCCTGGCCTCGGGCCTGGCAGGCACTGGGCCCCCCTCTTTCCACCACCCACCCCTCTCCCTCTCAGTGGCCAGGGGAGAGGCAGCTCCATTACCACTCTTTTTCTCTTCTTTCATCCCTGCTGTGATAGAATCTGCCCGAGCGGTCAGTGCCCGGCCAGCTCTCAGGGCCCATTCTAATGAAGGTAACTGAATGCCCGGGCAGCTGAAACCGGCCCTTTGCAAAACAGCCAGGGGAGGCCTGCCCTCGAGGGCAGAATGTGCCAGCTCTTGTTTGCCTTAGCCTGGCATTAGAGACGGGCTGGGCCCTGCCGTGTGGATGGAGGGGCCCAGGAAGGGGAAGGGGACAGAGAGCAGGTTTATTTGGGGTGAGCTGGGCTGGTTCATTGCAGTTTGCTCTCAGTGCTTTCAGGAGTTGCAAAAGCAAACAGTAGATTTGGGTCACAAGGGGGTGGGTAGAGAAGGAGATGGTAGGATTAACAAGGATTCTGCCGCCAAGTGCTGGGGCTCAGGGCTCTGGGCTCTGGACTTGGGACCCTTCTGATCAGAGCTTCTGTTTCCCTCCTTCCTTCCGTCCCTTCCTCCCTCCGCTCAGAACCCACAGCTGCGAAGCTGCCCTTGGGCAGACACATGTCACCACGGTCCAGGGCTCCGTTTCCTAGACTCGAGAGGCCTGCAGCAGAGTGGAAGGGCTTGAGAGGCAGGCAGGCAGGCCTGCATCCAAATCCTGGCTCTGAATGTCCTTGGGCAGGTCACTTAATTGTTTTGAACCTCAGTTTTCTCATCTGTGAAATGGGAAGAGTAGTGCCTCTGCTCTGGAACATCCAGATTTTGTGGGGCCTGAAGCTCTTACAATGTGTGGAGTCATCCTTAAGGTGAAGGATCTTGTTGTAGCTTCCTTTTGCACACTTTACAAAGCACATGACCATCTGAACACACTGGCAGGGCCCCTCCGGAGCACATAAGTGTCCTAGACGTTTGTTTCATCAGCTTCACGTGTACACATCTACCTGGTAGGACTATGAAGGATCAAATGAACTAATATGTGTGGAACTCCTAGAACAGTGCCTGGCCCAGAGTAAGGCCCTCGTAAGTGTTTTTTTGATTTTTTTTCTTTAATTAATTTATTTATTTTGCTCTGCATCGGGTCTTAGTTGCGGCACGCGGGCTCTTTCATTGCGGCATGCGGGCTCTTTGTTGCAGCAAGCAGGTTTCTCTCTAGTTGTGGCGTGCGGGTTTTCTCTCTCTAGTTGTGGCACACGGCCTCCAGGGCGCATGGGCTCTGTAGTTTGCGGCACACAGGCTCTCTCGTTGAGGTGCACGAGTTCAGTAGTTGTGGCACACAGGCTTAGTTGCCCCATGGCATGTGGGATCTTCGTTCCCCAGCCAGGGATCAAACCCACATTCCCTGCACTGGAAGGTGGATTCTTTACCACGGGACCACGAGGGAAGTCCCCCTCATAAGTGTTAACTTTTAGTCTTATCACCTCTCAGGGTTGTCGTGAACATTAGGTGTGTACAGTGTTATGCTTGCGGCACCATGCTCGGTGCTGGCAGATGTGTTCATTCACTAGCTCACCTAATAGTTAGTGCACACGATGGGCCGGGTCCGTGTTGAGGTCTGGGGTCAAATGGTCCCTCCTGGCGCTTTCAGTCTGGGAGGGGTAATCAGGCCATCAGTTAATTACACAAATACGCAATCCCAAATGGAATGGTGATGGTGTGAGAAGGTGAAGATGTGCTAGGTGATCTCTAGGGGAGAGAAAAATGAAATCATTTGACTTGGGATATAAGGAAAGGCCTTTCTTGATACATTAAACGAAGGAAAGGATTCTTATTACTTTAATTTCAGCATGTCCATCATGAAGGCAGTCTGGCACAGTGACCAGGTCCAGCTAGAAGCTAAACAAATGTTATCTTGTTTGATCCCCTAGACAACTCTGAGATGAGAGAATGGAGACCAGGTGGGAGAGGTGGTCTTACCTGAGCTGATGTATGTACTCAGTGGTAGAGCTGGGATTCAAACCTCCACCCAACTGCCTTCCTGCTCTCTCAGCTACACCACATGGCTGACACAAACGCACAGATGCCCTTGTAGGCTCATGGGACCTCAAGGCGTTCTCAGAGGTCACACTACTTCCAAAGTGGCTGTGACCTCCCTGGGGTATCAGACTCCAAGAGCAGTCAGTCTCCCAGACTTGGAAAGCGCTCCTGGTGTCCTCAGGCACCTGCATCGTGAGTGTAGCTCTGCAGGCCCAGCTCCCATGGCCATAGACGCCAGCCCTGTCCTGGCTTTCTGGTCTACCCACTTGGTGCACTTATTCCTGCAGGGGCCATTGATGCTCTTTCACTTGTTACCTTGGAGGCCTGGAGGGGCTCACAGCGTGAGGTACAAGATGCACTCAAACCATAAGACAGAGATCAGAGTTCAAAAGACAAGTAGGGAAGCAGGAGGAGCCCAAGTATTGGGCCCAGAAAACCACAGCAGGGGAATAAGCTTCTTCCTGGGTTTGACAGGCGTGGCAGAAGGGGGGATAGGAAACATAGCGCCCATGATCCAATGGAGGGAAGCAGGTAGGCAGGCGCGGGGCAGGATGGGGCCAACATTCCTTAAGCACCTACAATGTGCCACCCACTCTGCTAGGTGCTAGAAACCTGTTATTGAGAGACCCTCTTAGCAATCTTGGGGTAGGTGCTTTTATCTCCATTTCTCAGATGTGAACACTAAGACTCAGAGTGTCAGATGAGCTTGTGAAGACTCATCCCTGAACCTGACAGGAGTTTATGGAGAGGGTCATGACTGAGGAGACAATGGGCCACACAGTAGATGGAGTTTTCTATGGAAATATTATTTTATTTTATTTTTTTATAAATTTATTTATTTATATTTGGCTGTGTTGGGTCTTCATTGCTTCTCACGGGCTTTCTCTAGTTGCGGCGAGCAGAGGCTACTCTTCTTTGCAGTGCGTGGACTTCTCATTGCAGTGGCTTCTCTTGTTGCGGAGCACGGGCTCTAGGCTCACAGGCTTCAGTAGTTGCGGCACACGGGCTCAGTAGTTGTGGCTCGCGGGCTCTAGAGCACAGGCTCAGTAGTTGTGATGCACTGGCTTAGTTGCTCTGCGGCATGTGGGATCTTCCCAGACCAGGGCTCGAACCCATGTCCCCTGCATTGGCAGGCGGATTCTTAACCACTGCGCCACCAGGGAAGTCTGGAAATATTATTTTTGTAACCAACATTATTGTTTTTAAATACAGAAACGTGTCATATTTCTATTAGCCCGCGTTAAAAGCTGAAGCAAATGTGTTAAAATTATGTGTGACAAAAGTATGTCTGTGGGAGACGAGACTTTTTAAAAAGTGTCCAGGGTTGTAGTATTTGTGCACGAAACTCAATGCCAGGGTAGTAATGACAAGCACACTCATATTGAGGTCGTGGGAAGCAAGCGCCTTAGAGACCTTACCGCACGAGACAGATACAATTTTATTGCCATTTTACAGCTAATGGGACTGAGGTCGCCCAGCTGGGAAGTGGTGGATTTGGGACCCACAGTCAGGTCTGTTGGAGAGGAGAGAGGCAGCCGTGTCCTAGTCCTGCCCTGAGCGGGCTCTGACAGGAGCCGGGGAGCTGACGGACCGAGCTGAGGTCTGGGCGACAGAAGCAGCGACCGAGCTCTCAGTGCCAGGTGTGAAGATGAGAGTTGCCACCCGGTTACCGTCCAGCTGGCCGGCCCCTCGCCTGGCACCTGAGACGGCAGGCAGTGCGCCCTGCTGGCTGGGTCCAGACTTGTGTCCGAAAGCAGTTGGCCGTGCCAGGTGGTGGGGCTCCTTGGCTTAAGCCCTCACACGCTGAGTCACAAGCAGGAAGAAGTCCACTCACCGGAGCTCGAGTCCCCGGACCTTGGCTGGGAGCTGCCCTGGGGCAGGCTGGTGGAGAGACAGCCCCGTCCCTCCTGGAGGAGCTCAGCCTACGAGGATGTAGAGACCCACAGCGATGCGTGCTCCAGCTGTACCCCAGGAGGGGGCAGCGGATTCTGCCCTGGGGGGCGGAGGGCAAGCACAGGTGACTGGCTGCACCAGGCTGGGCTTTGAAGGCCGAGTCCTGCTAATCGTCCCAAGAGCTTCCCTGACACCTCCACTGTGTGCACCCCACCGTCTCCACCTCCAGGCCTCCCACCCACCCCGGATGGGTCCCGTTTCCTGACAGGGCTCAGCCAGGCACTCATTCCAAGCTGCGTGGGGGGCACTGGAGATCCACCTGGTCCCTGCCTCCAAGAGCTTTATTCTAAGGGGAGAAGGCAAGACCATACCCAGGAAAATTGTCAGTAATGTAAATGCAGACAAAGAGAAGTGCCTTGAGGGGACTTCCCTGGCGGTCCAGTGGGTAGGACTTCGCGCTCCCAATGCAGGGGGCCCGGGTTCGATCCCTGGTCGGGGAACTAGACACCGCATGCATGCTGCAACGGAGTTCGCATGCCGCAGCTGGGAAGCCTGCGTGCCGCGGCTAGGACCCGGCACAGCCTAAATAAATACATATTTTTATAAAAGAGAGAAGTGCTTCGAAGAAATTACAGAGAGTGAAGGGGAGGGAGTGGTGGGGGGGGTGGTCATCTCTAGAGGGGACTAGAGACATAAGGGATGGAGGCGGGTGAAGCTGGGGGTGGGGCCAAAAGCAGAGAAGTGTAAAGGTCCTGAGGCAGGAAAGAGCTTGGTTGATTTGAGAGCCGGCAAGAAGGCCGCCGTGGCAGGCGATGGAGACGGGGGCGGGGGGGGGGGTACTGGAAGGTGGGGCAGAGGCGCCTGAGAGGAAGGGGCCGGGCGGGACGGGGTGGGGGAGTATAGGGTTTATCCTGGGTGTCGTGGAGGCCAGGTGAAGGTTTTCCCTTGGGAAGTGACAAGACCTACTTGGTGTTTTAAAGAGATCCCCGGGGTGGGCGGAGGGGGGCGGGTGTCAAGACCGCGCTGGCATCAAGGTGGCCAGTAAGGTGGCTGTGCGTTCGTCCAGGGAAGAGGTGGTGGCAGCTTGGCCAAGGACGCTGACAGGCAGGCGGGTTGGGTGGTGAGAGGAAGTGAGCTTGGCTGATGTTGCGGGGAGGAAGGAGTCTTGAAGGACCAGCCTGCGGTTCTCACCTGGGCTCCTGGGTGGATGCTGGTGCCCTGTACTGAGCTGGGCTGCAGCATGGGGAGGGGGATTGAGGGAGGCACCGGGTTCGGAGGGAAATTCAGCAGTTGGTTGTGGACATGTGACTCGAGATGCCCACTGGAGGGTGAGTTGAAGACGTTCACATGCAGTGATGTGCGTCCAGATCCCCTTTAGGTCAGAGCCCCTCCCTCATTCTCCCATCTGCCGGGAGCGCCGGCCGCAGCAGGCCCTCCCCAGGCTGCGGCCAAGGCCCAAGATTACAGACCCTTCCTGGGGGCATCCTGCATCCCACGACTGGTCCATGTGGGGATGCGAGGGTTTCGTCCCCTTGCCTTTTTGGGGGGACAGCTCTGAAGGGCCATCCCAGCGCCAGAGCAGCTGTGGGGTCGTCTGAGACCTCATTAACAACCGCATTGCTGTCCGCCTCTCCCTCTGCCCCGTCCTGCTTCCCTTGCTGCGTTGATCCCTAACTCCCTCCTCGGTAAACTTCCTCCACGGACGATTGGATACAATAGTTGGGACCTCGGAGGAGAGGTCCAGGCTGGACATAAACCTTTGGGAGCCCTAGGAAAAAGAGAAATCACTCCTTGGGGAAGAGACCAGGAGGGCCGGCATCCTAGAAGCCAGGCTGGAAAAGTGAAGGGGCCAGGTCCACTGGGTCAAGTGCTGCAGTGAGGTGAGGACCCACGTGGCCCTGGTTTATTTATTTACACCCTGTGGGGTTTAGGGAGGGATTTTCAAAGCCAGGGCATAATCTGGTATGGAGATGAACTAGTGGAGAAAGGGACATTGGTGATGCAGAGCGGCTGGGCGTGAGGTGGCCGCAGGGACAGAGAACCTTCAAGGGGGCGGCGCCCAGGATCTGAGGAACAGGGTCCATCTGGGAACCACATACTGCAGCGGTCAGAAGGCAGTTAAGGCACCTGCACAGGTGGGTGTGCAGACGTGTGGAGGGGACAGGAGGCGGGTCTCTTCCGGTCGCTTCTATTAAGCACAGTGTCAGTTGCGTGTGAGCAGTGGGGAGGCAGTGCTGGATGGAAAGGAGGAGAACCGACTTAGCCTGACGGCTCCCAACTAGCAAACGGCAAAGGTGTGATTCAAACCCAGCCGGAAACTAACTTAAAAAGCCTGGGCTCTGGGCTTCCCTAGCTGGAGAAAGCACAAGGAACAGCAAAGGTGTCCGTTACCCGGTCAGCAGGTAATAGAGGTAGCGGCAATACAGATAGGTATGGAGCTATCCCGGTGCTAAGTATTTTTGTGAATCGCCGTCAGATGCATGGTCTACTGTGCCACTGGCCTACATCTGTAAGTGTTCTTCACGAGTTACTTCATTTAACACTCAGCTCCCACCCTGTCCCTCAGTCACCCTGTAACACAGATACAGTTGATCCTCATTTTCTGCAGATTCCATATTTGCAACTTTGCTTACTTGCTAAAATGTATTTGTAACCCCCAAATTAATACTCACAGTGTTTTCGTGCTCATTTGCAGACATGCTCAGGGATGAAAATTTGAGTCGCCCGACTGAGGTCGAACAAGATGTGACTCTACTTTTTAGCTCATTCTGTAAACAAGTGTCCCTTTAACAGTCTTTTTCGTGCCATGTTTTTGCATTTTTGTGGGTGTTTTTTGGGGGGTGGGTTTCGCTGTTTAAAATGACTCCCAGATGTAGTACTGAAGTACCGTCTAGTGTTCTCAAGCGCAGGGAGGCTATGATGTACCTTATGGAGAAAATACGTGTTAGGGAAGCTTTGTTTAAGCATGAATTATAATGCTTTCGGCTGTGAGTTCAACGGTAATGAATCAACAACATCTAAGAACGTGTGTCTTTAAACAAACACGCATAAAACAAAGTTATGTATTGATTGGTTGACGAAAATGTTGTGATCAGAGGCTGGCAGGAATTGACTTGAACGCCAGCTATGGGAAGCAGAGCTGAAGCTTGAGCCTGGCTGGCCGGGCGCTCGAGCACTTCCCGGCCATGAATGTGGCCTTGTGGTCCAGTGAGACAGCAGGGGGCCCGGCCTGGAAGAAAGGTTTCTTTCTCAGGGCAGCCCCTCCCTCCCCTGCGCTGGCCTCCTCTGGGCTCGGCCTCACCAGTGTCTGTACCTGAACACAGCGGCTCCTTCAATCCATCTGGCTGCAGCCACTGAGCCCTGCCAGGTTGCGGTTTTCCCCTAAGTGGGAAAAACACTGACTCAGTGTCCTGGGGCCAGGGCCTTTGGTTTCCCGTTGCCGAGCCCGGCCCCGGGAGGGAAGGCACAAACGAGGTGTGTGTGCCTGAGAGGGAGGCCAGCTCCAGCCTCCAGATGAGCCCAACCCGCCAGTTTATTCAGGGGCAGCCTGGCCCTGCCCAGCCCCCTTCACTCATGGGCTGTCATCGTGAAGAGCCCACAGCCCTACTTTTCTCATTTATGGGGTGGCTTGTTTGTTGTGGGTTTGGGGTGTTTTTTTTAATCTCCAGATAATGTAGGAGAAAATTGTGGGGGACTGTGATTTCCAAGTAGAATTACAGGCCCTTCAGGATATGTCCTTCCGACCTTAAAAAAGATGTAAGGTTGTGTGCATCCACTCCCAGCCTTTTCTGAGTTTGTCTCCTCTCAGGAGCCGGCTAAATTCCCGAGATTAATGACCTCCACCCTGGAGCGTCCCTGGTGCAGGTCCTAAGTGCCGGCTGAGAACAGAGATGCAGGGAGAGCTCACAGGACTGTGAAGAGGGGCCGTGACCACGGAGAGGGGGCTCAGAGGGCCTCGGGGCCCCACCCTGCCAGAGAACAGATGAGGGCAGGCGGTGGGCAGGCTACGGCCCAGATCGGCTCTGGGCAGGGTCGCAGTGACCCAACAGAGAGTGCAGCCTGGCTGCCAAGCTGTAAAACCGAGAAAGGAGCCTGGGCTTGTGTTCGGGGCTCATTTGAAACAGCCTCCGCACTCCTGTGGGGAGTGGAAAGAGCTGGTGCAGAATCCCACAACCCTCCCTGAGCCTTTGTATTCAGAAACTGCCACTCAGGGACACAGCTGTCACAGCAGCCGAGGCAGCGTTTAGACCCCAGCATCTCAAGTGCGGGGCCTCTCTGATGACTCACACACCCAGCACACGCATGTGTGCACATGTGCCGGTGCCTGGCAGGGCACCCTCACCCCTCTTAGCGCACAGCCCTGGGTGTCCAGTGGTGCTGGGGGGAGGGGGGAGGGCGGCGCTCTGCATCCCCTTCTTATATTTCCAGGTGGCTGGCCTGTGGTTTCTGCTCAGTGAACGTTGTTTGAATAAATGAATAAACGAGTGAATGCATGAGTGCATGGCCTTGGTTCCACTGTGGTTGCTTTGGGGAAGTTATTTTACAAATCTGAGCCGCCCTTTCTTTGCTGCATCAGTCTCTGGGATCAGCTCCCTGGGTCTGAAGGCTGGCTCTCCACTTACTGGCTTTATGTCTTTGAGTAACCTCTTTGAGCCTTAGTTTCCCCATCTGTAAAATGGGGATAATACCTGCCTCATAGGCTTGTTGTGAAAGTTAAATGAGTTAATGTCATGTGAAGCCCTTAGAACAGAACCTCATGCACAGTAAGTGTCCTGTAGGTGTTTGCTATTCATATCTTTAAAATGAAGATAATAACATCATGTTGTTGTTGTGTGTGTGTGAGTGTGAGTGTATGTTGGGAGCCTGGTGCATTGTTTTCCCAAGTGTGTTCCTTACAACACCGAGTCCTCTTGTTGTTAGAAGTTAAATGAGAAGAAGAGATCCTGTCCAAAGCTGGACAGCCTTGAGAAAACCCCAGGTTCAAACAAAGCGAGGAAGGTCTCTCTCCTGCTCAAGTGCTCTGTGACGTCTCCAAGGGGGAACCAAGAGTTCCGCCTGCGGATTCGACCACAGAGCCCATTTTTGCTTTCACAGTAGGATGGGGGCTCCACAAAATACATTTTTGGAAGCAATAAATATTTCTTTTTGTGTGTGTGTGTGTGGTACGCGGGCCTCTCACTGCTGTGGCCTCTCCCGTTGCGGAGCACAGGCTCCGGACACGCAGGCTCAGCGGCCATGGCTCACGGGTCCAGCCGCTCCGCGGCACGTGGGATCTTCCCGGACCGGGGCACGAACCCATGTCCCCTGCATCGGCAGGCGGACTCTCAACCACTGCGCCACCAGGGAAGCCCAATATTTCTTTTCTTTTAAATTTTCTTTTATTATTTTTTTTATACAGCAGATTCTTATTAGTTATCCATTTTGTACATATTAGTGTATACATGTCAATCCCACTCTCCCAATTCATCCCACTACCACCACCACCCCCGCCCCGCTTTCCCCCCTTGGTGTCCATACGTTTGTCCTCTACATCTGTGTCTCTATTTCTGCCTTGCAAACCGGTTCATCTGTACCATTTTTCT
The DNA here is from genome assembly GCF_964374135.1 of Grampus griseus. Taxonomy (NCBI): domain Eukaryota; kingdom Metazoa; phylum Chordata; class Mammalia; order Artiodactyla; family Delphinidae; genus Grampus; species Grampus griseus. The sequence goes on from NC_139014.1 coordinate 54,748,526, forward strand.
AGATTCCACATATATGAGTTAATATACAATATTTGTTTTTCTCTTTCTGACTTACTTCACTCTGTATGAGACAGTCTCTAGGTCCAACCACGTCTCTACAAGTGACCCAATTTTGTTCCTTTTTATGGCTGAGTAATATTCCATTGTATACATGGAATTGCATACAGTACAGTAGGGAGCCTGACAGGAGGCCAATCCCGACATACATTGTGTTCCTCACAGCAGCATAATTTATGTTTGAGGCATGGAAATCATGAAGCCAAGGAGTCATTTACTCTCAATGAAGGAGAGGGGAAGACTTCACATGGCAGTTCACACCTGAGTGGGGTTTTGAAGGATGAATAGGAGTTTGCCTAATGGACAGAGGAGGCAAAATGTTTGATACTCAAACAGCATCCCCAGTCTACTCTCAACCACCACCGCTTTCTGGGGTCAGTGTGGACCCTTCTGCCATTAGTAAGCTTTGTGACTGTAAGTCATTTCTTCTCTCCAGGCGTCAGTTTTCCATTTGTAAAATGGGATCCCTTCCAGCTTTAATGTGCTGTGATTTCATGTCTATATCGGCCTAGATGATATTAATTTCTAAAGAGTTCCCTTATTTGCAAAACACTTTCCAAAAGTTTTTGACTTTCTTTTAGTGCACAGCCCAGCCTTACAAAGTTGTACTCTCTCCATTTGACTGAAGAGGAAAGCGAGGCTTGGTGAGCTAAAGTGACTTGCCCTTTGCCTATAAGTGGCAGAGCCAAGCCTCAAATCCAGGGCCTCGGACTCTGAGTTTGGGGTTCCACACGACCTCTAACTCAACTCATAAGCCTAAAATCCATCTGTGGGTTGCACATAAATGATCCTTAGTGGATCACTGCCCTCGCACAGGCCCTGTGTCTGATATTACTGCTGACAAAGGGGGAGAAGGAGTGGAGACCATTGTGCGCCGAGGATGCCAGGCTCCACCTAAAGAAATAGCTTAAGGGAAAGAGGTAAGCAGGGTGCCCTGTGAGGGGTGGAAGGCAGGACCTTGAGGACTGATTGTCAAGGGAAAGCTGTTTTAGCCAGACAGCAGGGTAAAGTCCAGGACAGCAGGCAAGGGCTCAGCTGCTCTTTCCAAAGCAAAAATTGGTGCCTAAATCCAGGGTGAAAATAATCCCCTGCCCCCAAAGTCTTTCTGTCCTGCTTCGTTTTCCTTCATAGCATGTGTCATGGACATCATCCATTCATTTATTTGTTCATTGTCTGACTTCCCCCACTAGAAAGCAAGGGCCACAAGAACTGACTATTGATTACAGCTATATCTCCAGCTGGGTCTGACCCATAGAAGATCGTGATTAAATATGTGTGAATGAATGACGGAATGAATGAATTAATGAGCGATGCCTTGCCCTGCGATCGCTCCAACTCCTGATGTAGTCAGCAAGCCTTTGGCAAAGTATTCAATTGTTCCCAAACTTTGCGGCATTGCAGTCACCTGGGAATCTTTAAAAACGGCTGGTGGCGGGTGGGGGGCTGGGGGGGTGGGGGGGAACTTCCCTGGCAGTCCAGTGGTTAAGACTCCACGCTTCCACTGCAGGGGGTGCACGTTCGATCCCTGGTCGGGGAACCAAGATCCCACATGCTACGTGGCACGGCCAAAAAAACAACAACAAAAACCAAAAACGGCTAACGCCTGGCTTCCACCCCAGCCACTTGGATTCATTTGCTCTTGGTGTGACCTGGGCGTTGACTTTTTTACGCTCCCCAAGTGAGGCTAGTGTGCAGTGCAGTTTTGGAACTGTGGCTTCACTGTTCACTCCTAAAATCAGCGATGTGGGCTGCCAGGTCTGGGAGGTGGTAGGGAGGGTGGGGGGAGGCATTTGAAACAGAGGAGACTTGTTTATGCTCTCAAGGGTCTGCAGTCACCTGATGTTACCGAGAGTACAGGAAAGGGAAGTTTTCCCTCCTTGTCCTCTCCTGATGCAAGTCAAAGAAGACCTTGTTCCATTTCCTCCTCACCTGCCACCATCTCCTCTTAGATGATTGGATGAGTCAGAGGAAACGAGGTTCTCTCACCATTTTCCCCTCTTATTGGGTTTGTGTGAGTAAGAAAACCCATTGTTTACGTCTGCACAGGTTGACAAAAATAGAGCTCAGCCTTTCTGAACACTCAGCCCAGTTCTAGAGTCAGTAAGACCTGGTCCTGCCCCGTCTGCTCCATGTCCAGCCAGACATCACGCAGGACCCCAGTCCCCAGGGCAGACTGCTGAAGGCATCCTGGCCGAAGGACAGCCACCAGCCCCGAGATGTTTGCCAGTGGAAGGGGGCTCATGTTTCTGGGGCTCACACCTGGTCCAATATCTGCTCCTGGGAGAGCGTGTGCTGTAGGATGGGAAGTAATGTGCTGTCCAAACCGCAGCTTTCCAGAGGAAGGAATGGTCCCAGATGCCTCCTCTTCCCTACACAGTGCAGACCCCCTGGACAGGCCCCTGCTGGAGTGGAAGGGCTCTGTTTGTTGCAAGCGGCAGATTGGGAACGTTGGGAGTCGTTGTTTGGCTAATGTCAACACTGGGTAAAGCTCAGAGAGCTCTTTCCTGTTACAGTGATGCCCTTTATGCTTAGCCTGGCCTTCCATATGGCCCCAAACATGTGCAAAACGTTGCCTCTTTACACCCTCTGATGTTGAGCTAACTCCTGCGTGGTGACAGCAGAAGGAAAGTAGACATAGGTAGATAGCCGGGGTACAGAGAGAATTTACTGATCTCTTCCCTCACCTGGATCACCCAGATGACCATGTGTTTTCCGCCCCCGTAAGTTTCTGGAGGATCGTTAACGCCTGCTTGTCAGTGTTCTGTTGGCTTTTCTCTGGCTTTGGCATTCAGCGTCATGGGAGTATTCTGGTATCAACAATGGCAGAATCAGTTTCCTGACATAAAAAGAATTAATCAGAGGGACTTGCAGTCTAAAAATTACTCTTGGATACATTCCCTGGGAGAGGGTTTCTGATTTTTTTTTTAAAGCCTTTATTTATTTTTAAAATATTCCTTTATTTTGGCTGTGCCAGGTCTTAGTTGCGGCATGCGGGATCTAGTTCCCCGACCAGGGCTCGAACCCAGGCCCCCTGCATTGGGAGAGCGCAGTCCTACCCACTGGACCACCAGGGAAGTCCTGGGTTTCTGATTTTAATGAGATTGTTCTTTCTCTTGATAAGACAAGTCAGACCCCTTAGGAGACTCACAGCACCGGGCAAGCACTGTGAGGGAGTAACCTCCCTGCCACTCCCCACCCCCAGCCTGTCTGACCCCATCAGTAGGAAGGAGAGGGTCCGGCACTGGCAGTCAGGAGCCTGAGTTTCAGTCCTTGCTTATCTGGTATCTCACTGTGTGGCATTGGACAAATTCCCAGCCTTCTCCGAGCCACTGTCTTACCATTCATAGAATGGGGGACAAGTACTTTTGATACTTACCCAGAGAGTCTTCCTAGCTTAACATGGTTAGAGTCTATGACATCTAAAACACAGCTATGCTAAGGGACCAGAGTAGCTACCTCAAGACCCTCCTTGTCCCAGCCTCGTAGGTGGGGCTGTCTCAGAGACAGAACTATATTGCTTAATAACTGTGTCTCAGGCCCCTCTTGATCAGATGACACTGAGTTCTCCATGTGCCCTAGTCTGGGCTGGAGCCCTTAGTTCCCACATTCCATTTCAGAAACAGTAGTTCCCCACACCCCCTCCCGCCCGCCCCAAAACTATCACTGCTTCCCTGAATACTATGGAAGATGACAGGGCCTCTCCAGAAAGTCAATGGCCTCAGTTCTCCTGAGAATTCTAATCCTCCTGAGGTTCTAATCCTCCCCCTAGTTCCTCGCCAGCTTCTTGCCATATGGTAATTGATAATGGCTACTGTTTATTGAGCACCTGCTATGAGCCAGGCCCTGTTCTAAGTATTTTATGGGTCCTGATTATCTTCATCTTCACACCAATCCTAAAATATGTACCACTATTATCTCCCAGATAGATGAGGAAACTGAGACACTGGGAATTAAACCTGTCTGGAGTCATCCGGCTACAATGTGGTAAAGCCAAGAAATGACCCTCAGTTCTGGCTCCAGAGCTCTTGCACCTAATCACTGGGTCAGACTGGGGCTCATTCATGCCACTGGGAGTAACTAGCGGCTGGTATTTATTGAGTGCTTGCAGCTCAGGAGGCATTATAATAACTACTTTTGTTTTTGTTTTGTTTTTTGTTTTGTTTTTGGCTGCGCGGTATGTGGATCTTAGTTCCCTGACCAGGGATCGAACCCACGCCGGCTACACTGGCAGCGCGGAGTCTTAACCACTGGACCACCAGGGAAGTCCCCTAGGCACTTCTTTTATCATTCCATTTACACCTCACAACTGGAAGAGGAAAGGTCTTGTTTCCATTTTATAAAGTTGGAAAACTGAGGCTCTGAAACATTACATGACTTCCCCACGGCAAATTGTAGAACTGGCAGGCTTCAACTCAGTGTGTCCGATGCTAATGTCTTGTGACACTCCTCTCTGTCATGCTACTTTTCAGGACAAATACCTGGAGATGCTCCCCACCCCACCAGTTTGGGGAAAAATAAAGAGGGACCACTAGCAGCCCCCATCCATGGAGCTCTGGACCGTGTCCATCACGCTCCCCCCTGGTGGGGGTAGGGAAGCCAGGTCTGACTCTCCACTGACCTTCTCTGGGAGAAAGCCAATGATCACCTTAGGTTTCTGCTTCTCTTCCCCAGTTCTGCGTGACCCTGTCAAGTGACCTGCTTTCTGGAGCCCCACACTGCTTAGGGGCAACATGAGACGCGGAAGGGTAAAGGGGAAGCCGAGATAGAAACCCTGAATTCAGCCCCACCCTAAAACCTCACCTAAGGCAGCTGAGCTAAGGCCTCAGGTTGGAGCTGGGAAGGCAGAAAGAGCAGGCCCAGGGTGCATGGGCTCATTCACACACCACACCTTTGATGAATGCCTAAGATCAAGTGTACCCACCGGGCCAGGGTGCAAAACAACCCATGAGGTGGACTGTGCCATTCCCATTTTACAGATGAAGACACTGAGTCTGAGACGTTATATGACTTGTCCTAAGACTGACAGCTGGCAAATAGGATTCAAACCCAGGTCTGTCCGATTCCAAAGCCAGTGCTCTTTCTGGTACACCACAGTGCTCCTGCGTGTTTAGGGACTGTGGGGGTGGACACAAACTAGGGTGAGAAACAGCCTGTGGCCTCCGCACATAGATCTCTGAACTGCAGGGCATAAGCAGGGAGGAGAGGGCCAGCTGTGATGGCGTTTCCACCTCACCCACACTACCCCAGCCTCGCCCCCACATGTAGCCCTTGCCAGGAGGCCCCCCTCTGACTAATACTGTCCTTTTTGGAGAGTCCCCAGCAGGTCTGGGAACCCCAGTGGGATGCTTTGCCTCAGAGACAGGCCCTGGTAAACAGAAAGGTAGCTGGGAATTTATTTGCAAGGGAGATACCGGGGAGAAGGAAGTTGAGAGCAGAGAGCCAGAGACAAGGGGGCTGAAAAGCTGTGTGTGTGTGTGTGTGTGTGTGTGTGTGTGTGTGTGTGAGAGAGAGAGAGAGAATTGGAGTTGTACGAAAGGGTCCTGCCCATACCAAAATGCCACCTTGTTGGTCAGTGAGGACTCAAGGACAGCAAAGGTGGCTTCATACGGGCCTGAACCAGACAATTACGAAGATAAATCCGCTCCCCACCCTCCCCCAGTTACACAATACAACGTCAAGTCAAAGGGAAACCACACTTGCAAAATTTGCCGGTTTACAGTTTTCCTTCTTTCAATCCGGAGCATAATGAAGAGTTATGAGGGGGCACATTTTGGACTTAAATTATATGTACTAGGATCCAACAGAAGGAGTCCGTTCCTTCTTTTGTTTTTTAGTTCTTGTTGCCGCTTGGTTCTTTGTATTCCCGTACTGGTTATAAAGACAGTTTTGACTTTACACGAAAAGATTGGGAAAGTTGTAGGTGGGATTCAGGATGAGAATCAATTTAGGAGTCACCAGGCTCAGGCTGCTGGTGGTGGCGGGCTGTTGGCAGGTCTTCGTTCGCGTCCGCAGATGTGAACCAGGAAGCGCGGACAGCAAACAGAGTAGCCTGGAACAGGCAGCGGCGGCCACAGCGCCCGCCCGAGAGGCGCTTGAATTTACAAACTTCGTCTCCCGTAATCCCAAGGTCCCGGCCGCCCAAATCCCTGCAGCAGTAACCTTGCTGCGCGGGCTCGACAAGGACCCTCGCGAGCTCCACCTCCGGAGCGTCCCCTGGGGCCCGGTGAGGAGTGCAGTGGCCTGGGCCCGCCCCGCGGCCACGCGGCCAATGGTCGGCGCCGCCCCAGCCACCTGCCCCTACCTTAGGGGGCGGGGTTACCTGGGCCCCGCCCCCCGCGGCTCGGATTCCCTGGCCGCATTTCCTCCTCCTCTAGCCCCGCCCCCAGCGCGAGGCCCCGCCCCTTCGAACCCTGAGCCCGGGCGCCTTGTGATGTCACGGCAGCTTTGATACAAAGAGCCCTTCGGCCCACGCGGGTCTCCCGGCAACGAGCGCGGGTGGGGGCGGGGCCGGCGCCTTCAACTGGTGCCGAACCCGGCAAGCAGCCGCGGCTCGGACCGGACTGTTTCTGCGCCCTCCGCTCGGCCGGCCGCATCCCCGTCGGCCCCGCCGACCCGCGCCCGCCCACTTCTCGCCCTTCGGCAGCACACCGACCCGCGGCCGGACTGGGGATGCGCACCCCGCCGGTCCCCGGGGGCCAGGTAAGCGGCGGCCGGGAGGCTCGGGGTCGCGGGGCTCCGGCGACACGCACCTGGCCCGGCCCGCGGCCCCGCCACCGGGGAAGTTGCCGGAGCGCGGAACTTCGCCCGCCCCGGCAGGGTCCGCCCTGTCGGCCCTGGCCGGGGAGGTCGGGTTACCTGCCCCCGGCTTGCTGGGCCAGAGCGGGGAAGTCGCCCCCCCGCCTCCCCCTCCGACCCTCTGCCGGCGCCCAGGTGCGAGGTTGGGCAGCACTAGCCCTGGGGCGCGGGGAGACGAGGCCAATTCTCTCCTCGGCGCCGTTTCAGAAAGTGTTTTTAGGGGGACCCAGTTGGCCGGGAAAGAGGCTCGTTTGCCCGGACGCTTCCCTTGGGACATCCCGCGTCCTCGTGTCCCACCTCGGCTCCCAGCGTGCCTGCCCCTCCGGGACCAGTGTTGCCCCAGCTCCCTTCCCTTGGTCCCGCCGAGTCCCGAAGCGGGCTCTGCACGGCCGAAGATTTCCCGTAGCTTTTGGAGGCAACACCGTTCCCGGGCTTCCCTCGTTTCCGAGGATCCCTGCCAGGCAAGAGGGAGGACCAGCCTAGTTCGGGGTTTGGGGACAGGGCCCTGCTCCTTCCCAGCCGAGAGGCTGCGGAGGCCGGAGGTGCGCGCGGGCTCCCAGCTCGTAGCTCTCTGGGCCGCAAGAGCCGGCAAGTCCGCCCCGGTAGTAGTTGCTGTTGTCACAGACGCTTCTCTGCGGGCGACAAGCGTCTCTGAGGTCTTGGGGGAGCAGCCTCTGGAGAACAGTGTGTGTGCTGCAGGAACCCTCCCCAGCCCCAGACTTGATTTCTTCTCAGCCGTGCACGCTCCAGTGTTCGTCTTTCCACATTTCCCCTTCTTGCTAGCCCTGCTCTCCCACAGATAGCTGGAGGTGACACATCTTTCAGCCCCGAGGGACATGCCAGTATCCCTTGACTGATGGATAGGCCGCCTCCTCAGAAGAGTGTGAGGGGGCCGAGTTCCTGCACTCAGCCTATAGGACTTGGGTGGGAGCTCTCTGGTCTGGTTTCTGCGGATCCACCAAACCTCTGGCTTCCCTGCCTGGAGGCGGGTGCTAATCGCAGGGTCTCCTGGGAGGGGGCACCCCCAGGTCCTTTCCCTGGTGCAGTGTGGTTACAGTGATTGCCAGGGGGCGGGGGGGGGAGGGTACCAGCTGTGTGTGTCTCAGACCTCTGCAGTAGAGTTCTCTGTCTCTCTCTCTCTCTCTCTCCCTCCCTCCCTTCCCTCCCTGTAACCGTGTAACCCAGCCTTTGTGGAGTCCTTGAGTCACTGCCATTGACTGGGGTCTTGCCACCCACCTGGCACCAGCTTACTCAGATAGACTGGCCCAAACCTTACCCTGCTTGCCTGGCATTCGTGAAATGCCGATTACGTGCCCAAGGGCTACGACATGCAGATACTTCCCTCCCCTCAAGGTGTTTGAAGGCTGGTGGGAGACTGATAAACTGGGTCTGATCGCTCCCTGCCCAACACTGTGTCCCCAGCCCTCAGGCAGAGTTGATCTGGGTTGTCTCTGAGGCCCCCATGACTAGGCGTGTGCGTCCCCTGTGGGATTCTTGGGTAGCAGGCCGTTGCTTGGGCACATGCTTGCTGGGGAACAGCTTTGTAATTTGGTGACTCCGGCTTTGCTGGAGGGGTGGGGTGGATGACTAAGGCGGGCGGGAGATAAGACAGTGCTCAGGGGAGGGGCCGGACTAAGCAGGCCAGGTGAGCAGGCAAGAGGCGAGACCTTTGCCCCAAGCAAGACCAGTAAGAGAGACTATCCGGAGCCTGTGCATAGAAAGGACTTTCAGTCTAGCAAGGGCAGGAAGGAGGAGAAATTAGGGTGCCTGGAGCAGCCTGCACTGGGGAGGCACTGGGCTGCAGCTTGAGAGCTTGCTGGTGGGTGTTCTCCTGGCCCCCACTCTCCTTCCCTGCTGGCCTCTCTTCAGAGCGTTTGGACCCTTCCCAAAGCACACTGGCCCCTTTATGGCCTCTCCTAGCCTCCTCCCCTCCTGGTGGGTCCGGCTACCCTCACATCCAGGGCTGTCTCTTCAGCTGCTTACGGGGGCCTTCACGGCTCTCACCTTCCAGCACCCTCCCCACCCCACATCAGAGTGGCTGGAAACTTCCTTTCCTAGGGCTGCGTTCTCTCCTCTGAGGTGGCCTGTTACGCCAAGGGATGTTTTCACAGCTGATTCTGCTCTAAGGGGGCTTCACAGTTTCACTTCACTTCTTATACTTTAGGTGTGGATAGGGAGGAGGCGCAGGGGAGCAGGGGGGAGGCTCCTAATAGCAGGTGAGCAAGTCCTGGAAGTAGGCACCTCAGGGACTCAGGACCTTAGGCGGGGGAGGGACAGCCTGGGCAGATGGAGCCCACCGTCTGGCCCTGTGCCCTGGCCCTGTGCCCTGGCCCTGTGCCCTGGCCCTGCCCCCCGGCGCAAGGCTTATTGCCTTTGGAAGAGGAAGCATCTGTCTGATCTGCCTGCTGTCCGGTGTTGGCAGTGGGCACAGTGCCCTGGTCTTGCTGGGCGTGCAGGATTCCTGGGGTTGGGCTGGGGTCCTCTGTGTCTTGACTCAGCACCTGAGCGTTGACGGCATCAAGTCATCGGCCCCTCGAATGAGGAGGACTGCTCAGGTCTTCCTACTGCCCAGTCCTGCAGCTGGATAACGTGCCCACGGCCAGCCGGGCATGGGACAGGCGTGTGGACTGGGCACATCCACCTGGCATCCTTCTGGACGTTGTGTGAACGTGTCTCCTGGCTGTGGTACACAGTCCCCTCCATCAGGTGGCTTCCAGGGCACAGATCCTTCCCCATGTCTGTTCACCCAGCCCCCACCAGGCACATTGCCCACTACAGGCAATTCATTCATTCAGCAATATTTGAGCGTCTAATTCGTGTTGGATTCTGTGCTGGGCACTGGAGACACAGCAGTGAACCCAACCGGCAGCAGTCCCTGCCTTCACGGAGCTCACATGGCAGCACAGGGCAGGCAAGCAGGTAAAACCTGCAGCGTGCGAGGCGGCAGGAGTGAACGCGGGGTCCTGGGGAGTGCTGGGCAAGGAGCTGTGCTTTTAAACGGAGTTGGCAGGGCAGTCCTCGCTGAGACGGTGGCCTCTGACCAAAGAGGCCCAGGCAGGGGAAGCAGCAACCGCAAAGGCCCTGAGGTGGGACCGCGGCCGGCGAGGTGCATCCGCGGACCTGCAGGGAGGCCGCTGTGACTGGAGAGTGAGCCAGGGGACGGGACAGAGAGGCCAGGGGTGCCTGACGCTGCCAGGCAACAGCCGGAATCCCAGGAGGAGAAGGTAGCACAGCTGAGGTTAGAAACTCCCGGGCACAGAATGCATTTCAGTGCTCTGTCCTCTTTAGACCCTTGCTGTTGAGGGGTTTGGGCCTGAAGGTGTTCCTTGGGGAGAGGTGCCTGCATGCGGCCATCGCTGCATGGACTTCCTGCCCTTAGCGCGGATCGGGTCAGATGAGCCTGTCTGAGTGGATATGGAAACCGTCCTTGCCAGACTGTTGATACGAGCCAAAACCACCGGGGTGCTGTCCGTACAGCTGTCTAAGCAGGCGGATCACGGTCGGGGCTGTCCCCGTCCCCACGGGCCAGCGCTGCGGGGGTGCAGCAGGTGCAGCGCTCAAGACTCACGAGGTAGCGGGCAGCCGCCCCTGGTCCGCGCTCTGGCCAGCCGCTCCCGGGCTCTGCTTCCTCGTCTCCTCCTTGGGCGCCCTCTTCACTCCCGCTGCTCATGGCCAGGTGGCAGCTCAATTCTGTGCCCCGGTCTCCTTAGGGGCCCAGCCGAGGTGCTCACGCATCTGATCTCTGTATAGCTGGGGGCCCCAAGCGTGCGCGCGCGCGCGCGCGCGCGCGTGTGTGTGTGTGTGTGTGTGTAGTGGAAGGAGAGAATAGGCATCCAGAAATCAGTGCATCCTCTGAGGGGCGCGTGGAGGTCTGAGGAGGTAGCTCGGTGGTCCAGAGCCGGGGGCTCCGGGTGACCTCAGCCCAGCTTCGTCTGGCAGGCGGTGCGAGTAATACCGACTTTTCTACCCCCCCTTCTTGACTTCCTTCAGGAAAGGGGAAGTTGCCCGACTCTTGGGCATTGTTTTCATTGATTCAACCTGCTTCATCTTCCCAGGCAAGTGGGTTCTTTCCCAGCAATGTAAACACGACTCAAACGAAAGCAAAGCTCCGTAGCAGTTATTCTTAATATCTGAGGCTCTGCTCGTGGGCGCTTTTCTCTTGTAAGGGATCCAGAAGAGGAAGGCCTGAGCGGAGCTGGAGTGGGAGAGCGGGTGGGAACCCTCTCGCTCTTGAGTCATCTTTTGTCACCCCGACCCTCCTGCGCTCTGCAGGCCTAATTACCATAAAAAGGGGTCTCACGTGTGTCACGTGGCCAGTGCTGTCTGCAGTGGACCCGGGGTAAGAGAGCTGAGAGGGCTCTGCTCTCAGCACCAGACTGCAGTCTCCCTCTTAGGATAGGAGAGACACAGGAGCAAGTTTCTCCTTCCTGCACACCGGTTTTCCTGGGAGAAACACCTGCCTCAAAACACAGGTGCTGGGCTTCCCTCGTGACGCAGTGGTTGAGAGTCCGCCTGCCAACGCAGGGGACACCGGTTCATGCCCCGGACCGGGAAGATCCCACATGCCGCGGAGCGGCTGGGCCCGTGAGCCATGGCCGCTGAGCCTGCGCGTCCGGGGCTTGTGCTCCGCAACGGGAGAGGCCACAACAGTGAGGGGCCCGCATACGGCTAAAAGAAAAAAAAAAAACAAAAAGCACAGGTGCCTTCATCTCATGCTCGGTAACCCAATGCCTGTTTTCTTAAAATAGAGAAAAAGTGTCAGAGCCAGGAAGCACCTGGGTCTAGGTCCTGGCCCTGCCGCTTGCTAGCTATGGGACTTTGGGCAAGCTACCTCGCCTTGCTGAGCCTCAGTTTCCCCACTCCCAGAATGAAAGTGATAATAGTATCCATCTCACAGGGTGATGATGCAGGTATAATGAGCTGCTGTGACCTAGAATACCCGGAGCGGGTTCTGACACACGCTTGGCTGGGGCCTGGTGGACGGTTAGGCAGCTAGAAGCAGGATAGTGTGGTCCCTGAGAGCCTGGGCTCCGGAGTTGGGCTGTCTGGGTTCAGGTCCTGGTTCTGCCAGTGCTGTGTGTGCGGAATCTTAGGCAAATCATTTAACCTCTCTCTGCCTCCGTTTCCTTGTCTGTGAAAAAAGAATGATGCTATTACCTCTCTCATAAGGTTGTTACGTGGATCAAATATGTAAAGGTATGAAAAGCACTTAAGAATGCTTGGCTTACAAGCGAGCTGTTATTTTTAGTTCCTTCAGGCTTCTGCTGGTTTGATTCTTGTGACTGATAACCTTAGCTCCTAACAGAAGTTCTTGCAGGGAAGATGTCAGCCCCAAAACAGGAAGGTGGCAGGGGAAAAACTCGGCTACCCGAGGACAGGAGGAGCAAGATTCCACTTCCTCAGCTTCTGTGCTTTTAAAGAAACCAACTTGGCCTTTGCAGATGCAGACTCTGGGGCTGGGTGAAGTGACTGGCGCCTGCCCGAGAGGCAGTCTGTGAATGAGATGCAAAGCACGTTCCCAGGTGACGGCCGTCTCCCCGGGGCTTGGTGGGGAACTGTGCCGGTTCCTTCCTCCCAGAGGCCGCCTGCTCTGCCGGCCGTGGCCCCTCTACCCAGGAGAGTGGGTCCGCACCTCTGCGCACTGCCCTTTGCCTCCAGCCGGGACCTGCCTCTCTGTCCACCTGTGCTCAGCTGGAAAAGCCAGCTTGGAGCAGGGCTGCCAGCACAGTCCCTGCCTTATTGAAGCACTGTGGGTCTGGCTGGCTGCAGGCCCCAGGAGATCTGGAGAGGGGCCAGGTAGGAAGGTGTGGGCTCTGCAGCCACCCGGCCACGTCGAGTGGCTGCCCTTGGTAGTTTTCCAAGGAGCAGACCTGCCTGTCTGTCTCGCTTGGCTGCTCAGAGGTCTGCAGCTCCACTGAGGCGAGGCTGGCCGGGCTGACTGGTCAGGTGGGTGGTGGTGAGGACAGCCTCTGGCTGACAGTGTTGAGTAACCTTGAATGGATGGCCTCCTGGCGAAATGAGCATTCTTGTTGACAAGGCAGGTCTGGCCAGCACACTGTTGTGTGATTATCTGCAAGAGTTATTAGCAAAGAAGGAGCCCACAGCAGCAGGTGTGTGCGTGTGCGCGCGCGTGCGCGGACGTGCATGCACGGAGTTGTCATTACCCTTCGGCGTACGCACGTGCACACACACAAAGGAACTGGCTGAATCCCCGTTCCCCACCAATAGTCACACTGTATTTTATAGATTCTAAGACATAACTTTTTCCTCACGTTTTAACATCTCAAGTTGCTATGTGTCATACATTTGCTGGTATGTTATACTTTAATTGACAGTGCCATTTCTTGGTACACTCGAGATAACAGTGCATCTTAAAATCAAAGACATCTTGGATTTGATGAAACACAGAAACTAGGTGACCACTAGAGAATTTACATAATTTGCCCAGTTTCTTTGAGGAAGGAAGTAGAGCCACCTTGTAGTGGTGGGAGGATTCATAAAGCAACACTCTGATGTGGTTCAAGGGAATGAGCTTGGATACTGGGCAGACCTGGGCTCAGTTTCCAGCTTTACAGCTCAGAAGCTGTGTCACCTTGGGAAAGTAGAGCAACCTCTCTGAGCCTTGGGTTGTTCCTCTACCAGATGCGGGTCATGGCTCCACAGTCATCAGGATTGTGTGCGAGGCACCTTTCCCTGTTTCTCTCTTGCTGGGTACTGTCTGAGGTCATACTGCTCCCTTCCACCTGGGTTGAAAGGGAAAATGAAGGCAGGGAGTGGGTCCTTGGCCTCCCCAAGGTAGCAGAGGGAAACTGGCCTTCATATCTTGGCTTCCTGACTCAGTTGACAATCCTTAAACATCATCTTTTCCTTCCTTCCCTCCTCCTCCCACTTTGTCTGAGTTTTCATTTTCACATGTTTCCCTTTAGCAATTTTCTTTCAAATCTCTCTCCTCTCCCTTTCTGTAAAATCTTCCCACATGTAGCCTCTTTGAAGCTCCCTGTGGTGGGAAGGGGAGGGGGCTATCCCCTGTGGCCAGGGTGGCACAAGCCCCAGGAGCCTCAGCTGACAGTAGTCAGTGGTCTAGTGGGCTGTGGTCCCTGCAAACTTCAGCTCAAGTCCAAGTTCTGGTGCCACCAGCCCAGCTAATTCCTGTGCCCATGGCCTGCAGGGCTCAGCCTGAGAGGCTGCTCCAATGCTGAGTGTTGGACCTTGCCATCTCCAAGTGTGTTTAGCATTCCTGCACCTTCCTTGCTGTGTTGAAATCAGACCTTGTTCAAACCCTAGTCCAGCTAGCTCTGTGACCTTTTCCAATTGGTTAACCTCTCTGAGCCCCAGTTTTCGCATCTGAACGATGGCTGACGCACAGGAACACCCAGCACGTGCTAGGTGCCTAATAGATGCATTCTCTCCTGGTCTTCCTCAAATGTTTAAGACCACCCTGTGTTTCTTTAGCTGGGTGCCAAGGGCTCAGGGAGTGCCAGCTGACAGTGTCGCTCCAAGCAAATGCCCTGAGACAGATGGAGGAGTTCAGGGCAGGGAATAGCACGGGTGAAGGCATGGGGACCTGCCTGTATAAGCGGGATGTGGTGGGTGGCCTGGCTGGGCTGCAGGGGGAGGGAATGGGGTGAGCAGTCAGTGCCTTGGCACCTGTGGGGGGTGAGATTGACAAGGGGTGCTGCTCCCTAAGGGAGGAGCAGGGCTGGGGGAGCCGCGGGCTGAGGGCTCAGTGAGAGATGGTGGCTGGAGGGAGACCCTTCAGAGTGGGCAGTGGTCTTAAAGCTTATTTGTGTCAGAGGTCTCCTCTCTGCCTCTCAAGATGCTGATGAAAGCCAGTAGCCCCACTTCCTTAGTTTTGTATATAGTGTCAGGGGTTGGCAGCCCAATTTTTTTTTTTTTAAATAAATTTATTTTATTTATTTATTTATTTTTGGCTCCGTTGGGGCTTTGTTGCTGCGCGTGGGCTTTCTCTAGTTGTGTTGAGCAGGGGTTGCTCTTTGTTCTGGTGCGTGGGCTTCTCATTGCGGTGGCTTCTCTTGTTGCGGAGCGCGGGCTCTAGGCGCGCAGGCTTCAGTAGTTGCGGCACGCGGGCTCAGTAGTTGTGGCTCGTGGGCTCTAGAGCACAGGCTCAGTAGTTGCGGTGCACGGGCTTAGTTGCTCCGCGGCATGTGGGATCTTCCTGGATCAGGGCTTGAACCTGTGTCCCCTGCATTGGCAGGCGGATTCTTAACCACTGAGCCACCAGGGAAGCCCTCGCAGCCCCCCTTTGATGAGGTGGTGTTGGGTCTCTGGCATAAAGGTGGACCTCTGTCCTTTGGGTGTACCAAGGGGTGTAATGAATTAAACCAGCCCTAAGAGAAACAGAGCTGCAGGTGGCGCAGAACTTTGCTTTCAAAGAGCCTATAATACCTGGTGCGGTGGCCCCTGTGGGACCCCCAGGAGGCAAGGCTACCACACAGCTCCTGGCTGGGGACAGGGGGAGCCAGTGGGTTAGCTGTGCCAAGGCTGGGATGGAAAAGCTTCCCCCTTCTCTCCTTAAAATGGTACATGAGGGGCAGGAGAGGTGAGGATGAGGACCCAGCCTGGCGTGTGCCTCCTTACCCCGCGCCCCAGGGAGAGTCACGGGCAGAGACAGGGCTCACCGGAGGGAGGGGGCCCAGAGATGGCTGGAGGGCTCTAGAAGCTCAGTTCTGGGCCTGGGGGTGAGGGGCATAGGTAGAGGGTGGATGGAGGGCGTTGGCCTCCCAGATACAGTGACTTTCTAACTGGGGCTTGTTTAGGGACAGGCATGTGTGACTCAGGGTGGAATTGTGTTTCGCGCATAAGGGATATCACGTGCCAGGGCTTGGGGGCTGGGGGGAGAAGCCGGACAGGAGCTTGGGGTCGTGTCCTGAGGCCGAGACTGCCGCGGGGCCTGTGTGTGCTGCCTGCGAGTCAGGACCTGGTTCCGTGGCCAGTGGGGGTCTTGAGGGACTTCAGTACTCTAGGACTCCCTGGGGGCCTCCCGCCTCTGAGCCCCAAGCTATGGCTGCTGGCGGGACCTAGTGCTCTCCCCGTCCCCACTGCGGGGGGCGCCTGGGAAGGCACCTGAGCCCTGGCCAGTTGTGCGCTGGTGGCCCCAGTGCAGGGCTGCACCCCTGGAACCGGCAGCTTGGATAGCTGGACCTGGCAAAGGCTGCAGGACAAAAAGGGACACCTCGACTGAGCCTGCCGGGAGCACTGCCGGGGACTCTGGGCTGATGGAAGGTGCCGGAAGGTTATAAAAGCAGAGAGCCTGGCAGGGGGGCTCTGTGGGGTGTGGAGGAGGAGAGTCGCCACCGTGTCATTGGCCTGCCTGATCCCACCCTGTCCACTCCAGGAGGACGGGTCAGAAGGAGCCTTGGCCGTCAGCTGTGGGTAAACCCTGGCACCTCTTGGCCTTTCAAGGCCCGAGGCTTCCTGTGGCAGAGGGGGGCTGGGGTGGGCACCCAGCCTAGCTCTGGACTGTCAGCTCGGCCCAGGTGTGCCCCCTGGGAGGTTATATCACATCGTTTGAGGGTGCCCTGCTGAAGGAGTGCGGCTGGGCCCACCTGTTGGGCTCTCGGGGGCAGAGGACTGGCCCCTGATATCCCTTCCCCAGCCTTCACTTTAAACTCCTCTTATCAGGATGGTAACACAGGGAGCCCCCAAGACAAGCCCCACAGACTCTTGGCTGTGTGAGTAATCAAGCCCTCACTTCAGACGGCCGCATCTTTCAAAGCTATAATTTGTAGCCCAAAATAGTTGCCTGTTCAGAGAGCCAGGAGAGCCCTTGATGGGCCCCCCTTTCAATGTGCGGCCTGTGGATTCGCTTTTGACGTTTGAGTTGCTCTCCACCTGGCCCGTGGTTTCCTCAGGAAGAGCCGTATTTATGATGGCTGGTGGGAACTGGGGCTTCCCGGAGGGTACTCGGGGAATCCTTTTTTGAGAATTTAGAGGCGGCAATGGAAGTTAAATCACAGGCAGCATCACTTCAGGGCAGAGTGGATTAAATTCTCTGGACACAGGGTCCTCATCTGTAGGGAGGAGACAGTATTTACTTGCAGGATTTTGGGGGGAGGAAAACGAGACCCTCCCCAGTGAAGCACGGAGCAGACGCTGGCCGCGTGGTCAGCGCTCCCGTGTGTTGCCTTCCTTTCCTGGCTTCCTCTCAGGTGCGGCTCCACCTGGCCTCTTGCAGACAGATCTTGCGTGTGGATTCGGGGAGGTGGCTGGGGGTACTCGGCCAACAGGAAACACCTCCCCTGACCTGCAGCCTCTCTGGGCTGACGTGCCTGGAATTCCTGGGGCTGGCCGCTGGGTTTGGTTTCCAGATGTGGAAGCAGTTGAAGTTCTGTTTTCATAATCCCCAACAGTTTGCCTCCATGTTCTCTTTTGAAAATCAAGACCTTTGGCTCTACTTCAGGGGCAGTGGGGGAGACTAGCTGGCCTGTTGGAATCCTTCGTGTTCAGGGGTAGCTTCACCAGGGCACTCAGATCTGGGGCCCTGGGCTTTGTGGGGACGGTTAGACCCCATCAAGGGCTTGATGCCCGTGGGAGCAAAAGTGGACCCTGGGACCACCTCCCCTGTGGCTTTTCCTTGGAGGTGGGTCACTTAGCCAAATTCAGCTGCAGTATGTGCCTGGCCTCTTGGTCACCATCACTGACCCTAGACAGCCAGCCTTGGGGCGGGGGAGGGGACTCTGGTTCTGGCTGGCATCACAGCCGAGGAGGGTGCCCACGTGTCCCAGGAGTGGTAGATCGCCCTCCTTCCTAAACTGACCACAACAGAGGGAAGAAGTCTGCCCTAGATTTCAAGTAGCCAGAAATACTGCCTGGCATGGAGAAACTGGTGCTATCTTGCCAAATTACTAGGCACTGCTGGCCACAGAGGCGGCCTGGCCCAGGGTTAGAGGCTCTGTGGTTCCGGGGCTAACTGCTGATCTCTTGTCAACCAGCCACTATTTAGGCAAAATAACTTTTATATTTGTACTATGACTACACTGTGTACAGCTCTGGGCAAACAAAAATTGGCTTTGCAGTTTTAAGTGCCCGTGATTGAACTGCACACACGCATCTCTACAACGAAGCTATAATACCTATGCTATTGAGAGAACACAAGAAGTGGAAATAATTTACTTAGATCCGTGTATAAAGTGCTTACGAAACATTGTCCTGAAAATCGTAGATCCACCAGGCTTCAGTGTCAGCAGATACAGTCTCTCTAGAAGCAGCGGTATCTCAAAATGATCATGGAAGGGAAGCCAACAATTCCTTTGACCAAAAAAAAAAAAAAATCCCAAGTTTCTTGACAAGGTTCTGGAGATTCAATAGTTAGTTCTCTATGGAGGTTGAATTGAATTGACCTTGAAGGAATTTGCTCTTATTATCCGGGTGGGAAGGTGGGTGGAAAACACAGACCTAGCTGAGGGGTCTCCACACAGCCTTCCTAGAGAAGGAGGAAAGAGTATTAGTTTGCTAGGGCTACCCTAACAGTACTCCCTGGTCGTGTGTGTGTGTGTGTGTGTGTGTGTGTGTGTGTGTGTGTGTGTGTGTGTGTGTGTGTGTGTGTGTGTGTGTGTGTGTGTGTGTGTGTGTGTGTGTGTGTGTGTGTGCGCGCGCGTGCCTGTGTCTGTCCACGTCCTAATTTCCCAATAAGGACGCTGGTCGCACTGGATTAGGGCCACCCTTATAACCTCATTTTAATTTAATTACCTCTTTGAAGACCCTGTCTCCAAACACAGTTACATTCTAAGAGACTGCTGGTTGGGGGGCGAGGGGGACACAATTCTGCCCATAACAGAAAGGTTCTCCGGAATCATGCTCTGAGGGGGGAGGGGGAGGGGGAGCGGAGCCTGGCACCCAGGGAGAGCCCAAGAGGGGAGGTAGCTCTGCCTTCAGGCAAAGGCCCGCCACTGATGAGGGGCCCTTCACATTCTTACAGCTTGACCGCCCCTGCCTCTTGATCTAGTCCTTTGTAACCTAGACTGCTCACCCTTCAGCTCTTATCCTCAAGCGCTGGTTTTACCCAAGGATGTTGTGCTGGTCCTCTGAGCTCCCTCTTTCCGCTGACTCTACCTTTAGGATAGCATTTTTTATTTTATTTTATTTTTTTTGCGGTACGCGGGCCTCTCACTGTTGTGGCCTCTCCCGTTGCGGAGCACAGGCTCCGGACGCGCAGGCTCAGCGGCCATGGCTCACGGGCCCAGCCGCTCCGCGGCACGTGGGATCCTCCCGGACCGGGGCACGAACCCGTGTCCCCTGCATCGGCAGGCGGACTCTCAGCCACTGCGCCACCAGGGAAGCCCTAGGATAGCATTTTTAAAGGGTGGCTGCCCCTTTTCATAGTTCTTTTATTTTTAAAACCTTTTTAAAAGTCTATTCAGATCCTTCATGCATTTTATTTATTTTATTAATTGATTAATTAATTTTGCTGCGCCACACAGCATGCAGGATCCTAGTTCCCTGACTAGGGATCGAACCCGCACCGCCCTCCCCACCCCCCACCCCCACCGCCAGTGGAAGCGCGGAGTCTTAACCACTGGACCACCAGGGATGTCCCGCCATATTCCTTTTAAATGGAGCTAAGTTTATGAGAGATTTTACACTTTTCCTTAACCAGTTCAGCAAATTTGGGGCAACTGTCTTTCACGCTCTATGTATGTAAGGTTTACTTCTGACGTGTTGAAAACAATGAGACCTGTAAGAACTGATTATGGGAGGCCACTGCGGGTGGGATTGGCCGCCATTCTCGGCCACCAACCTGCATGACTCCCATAGGTTTTGCCGTAAGCAGTGCCCTGCAGTGGCTCACAGCACCTGCTCCCCAGCCCTCGTGGCTCCAGAGCCCACCATACAGCCCCTGCAATAGCCATGCCTCCATCACCACACAAGGGAGCCCCACAGTGTTTCACGGGGAGCCCAGATCAGCCCCTGCAGCCAGGACAGACCATCAGGGAGCTGGTCGTGGAGGAAGACTGCACCGTTAAGGATTCTCATGCCCGGGTGCTCCCCGGTGCTGCTACCGTATTTGCTTTATGTCTGTGTGGGAGATTGTTTTCTGAGCCGTTTGAAATAAAATTCGGGAAGATGTTATTAAAACTAAGGGCATTTCTCCTTCATAACTAGATACGGTTAACACACCTAGCAAACTCGAGCATCATTCCCTGATATCACCCAGTATCTGCTCCATATTCCAGTTTCCCTGCTTGTCCCCAGAAGATCTTTCACAGCTGGGTGGTGGTTTGCTGGCTTGCTTGCTTGAACCAGGATCTAATCAAAGATAACGTTCGGTTTTTATATCTCTTGGGTAATTGAAAACAGCAGTTCTCCCAGTGTGGCCCTGGGACCAGTAGCATCAGCATAACCTGACAACTTGTTAGAAATGCACTTGAAAAAAAAAAAAACCTATTTCAACCTATTGAAATGCACATTTTCAGACATCACCCCAAACCTACTAAATCAGAAACTGATTCAGTCTGAGTTTTAACAATCCACTGCACTCTCCAAATGACTCTAAAGTTTGAGAACCACTCGTCTAGAAGAATCCCCCTCCCTTTTCTTTTTTTTTAACATCTTTATTGAATGTTATTTATTTATTGCTTTACAATGGTGTGTTAGTTTCTGCTTTATAACAAAGTGAATCAGTTATACATATACATATGTCCCCATATCTCTTGCGTCTCCCACCCTCCCTATCCCACCCCTCTAGGTGATCACAAAGCACCGAGCTGATCTCCCTGTGCTATGCGGCTGCTTCCCACTAGCTATCTGTTTTACGTTTGGTAGTGTATATATGTCCATGCCACTCTCTCACTTTGACCTAGCTTACCCTTCCCCGTCCCCATATCCTCAAGTCCATTCTCTAGTAGGTCTGTGTCTTTATTCCTGTCTTGCCCCTAGGTTCTTCATGACGTTTTTTTTTTTTTTTGGATTCCATATACATGTGTTAGCATACGGTATTTGTTTTTCTCTTTCTGACTTACTTCACTCTGTACGACAAACTCTAGGTCCAGCCACCTCACTACAAATAACTCAATTTCGTTTCTTTTTATGGCTGAATAATATTCCATTGTATATATGTGCCACATCTTTATCCATTCATCTGTTGATGGGCACTTAGGTTGCTTCCATGTCCTGGCTATTGTAAATAGAGCTGCAATGAACATTGTGGTACATGACTCTTTTTGAATTATGGTTTTCTCAGGTTATATGCCCAGTAGTGGGGATTGCTGGGTCATATGGTAGTTCTATTTTTAGTTTTTTAAGGAACCTCCATACTGTTCTCCATAGTGGCTGTATCAATTTACATTCCCACCAACAGTGCAAGAGGGTTCCCTTTTCTCCACACCCTCTCCAGCATTTATTGTTTCTAGATTTTTTGATGATGGCCATTCTGACTGGTGTGAGGTGATACCTCATTGTAGTTTTGATTTGCATTTCGCTAATGATTAGTGATATTGAGCATCTTTTCATGTGTTTGTTGGCAATCTGTGTATCTTCTTTGGAGAAATGTCTGTTTAGGTCTTCTGCCCATTTTTGGATTGGGTTGTTTGTTTTTTTGATATTGAGCTGCATGAGCTGCTTGTAAATTTTGGAGATTAATCCTTTGTCAGTTGCTTCATTTGCAAATATTTTCTCCCATTCTGAGGGTTGTCTTTTCATCTTGTTTGTGGTTTCCTTTGCTGTGCAAAAGCTTTTAAGTTTCATTAGGTCCCATTTGTTTATTTTTGTTTTTATTTCCATTTCTCTAGGAGCTGGGTCAAAAAGGATCTTGCTGTGATTTATGTCATAGAGTGTTCTGCTTATGTTTTTCTCTAAGAGGTTGATAGTGCCTGGCCTTACATTTAGGTCTTTAATCCATTTTGAGTTTATTTTTGTGTATGGTGTTAGGGAGTGTTCTAATTTCATTCTTTTCATATAGCTGTCCAGTTTTCCCAGAACCACTTATTGAAGAGGCTGTCTTTTCTCCACTGTATATTCTTGCCTCCTTTATCAAAGATAAGGTGACCATATGTACATGGGTTTATCTCTGGGCTTTCTATCCTGTTCCATTGATCTATATTTCTGTTTTTGTGCCAGTACCGTACTGTCTTGACTACTGTAGCTTTGTAGTATAGTCTGAAGTCAGGGACCCTCCCTCTTCTTTATGACTTTCTCTTTTGGAAAAGACCAGGCCGGTTGTCTTATAAGGTGCTACATTCTTTATGTCCGATTGTTTCCCCGTGGTGATGTGTAACTTGTTCCTGTGTCCCCTGCTTTCCCATTTAGTAGAGGTTAGGTTTTAAGGCTTCATTAGGATTAAATGTTTTGTAAAGACTATGTGATAGGTGATGCTGTGTCCTTCATAATGGAACACATCAGGAGGCCGGTGTGTGATTGGTCCTAATTAGCGGTGCCAGGTTTGATCACTGCACTAAAATGACAGTAGCCTGTTTATTCCATGGTAGTGGTACTGGGGGTGGGGTCGGGGTTGCAGTAATCTGTAGGGTGATTCTTTGGTATTGTGCAAGTATCCAAATGCTCATCAACCTTTGATCTGATGGTTTTATTCTACAGCTGTTGGGTGTAATGTTATATTTGTGTCCTGTCTAGCTTGTGTTCACATCTTCTGTCTCCCTTCTCATTATCTTGTTTGTGTGCTTTATCATTTACTGAGAGAGATGAGTTAAGTTTTGCTCTGTATATTTTGAAACCACGTTATTAGATGCATAAATGCTTAGGAGTGTTACATCTTGTTAAATTGATTTTTATCGTTTTTTTAATGTCTCTCTATCTCTTGTCTGATATTAATATAGCCCCTCCAACTTTTAGTTGGTGTTTGCGTGGTGTATCTTTTTTTATTTCCCGCCTACATGTGTCCTTATGCTTAAATTGTGTCTCTTGTAAATGGCATGTAGTTTTTTTTTTTTTTTTTTTTTTGCGGTACGCGGGCCTCTCACTGTTGTGGCCTCTCCCGTTGCGGAGCACAGGCTCCGGACGCGCAGGCTCAGCGGCCATGGCTCACGGGCCCAGCCGCTCCGCGGCATGTGGGATCTTCCCGGACCGGGGCACGAACCCGTGTCCCCTGCATCGGCAGGCGGACTCTCAACCATTGCGCCACCAGGGAAGCCCGGCGTGTTTTTTTTTAATCTAGTCTGACAATATTTCTCTTTTAATAGGATGGTTTATTCAATTTTCATTTAATGAATTACTGATATGGTTGAGCTCTTTATTATGTGTCTTTTTGTTTGTTCCAATCTGATCTTTGATTCTCTTTTCCTCCCTTTTCCTGAATCCTTTTGGATGACTTAAGTATTCTCCTCTTCCATTTTCTTCTCCATTAGATTTTTAGCAACACATTTTTATTTTTATTTTTTAACTGATACCTTTTGACGTGCTCAAATGTGTTATTGGAACAGAAGTGGGGACAGAGGGCTCAGAGTGTCTCCTGGGTGGGGCTATGGCCCTGGTGTGAGCGGCATTTCCAGCGGGGTCCAGGGTCTGACCCGTTGCCTAATGGGCTTGGAAAGCAGATCTTGTTGGCCCTTCCCACACCCCTGGGACTCGAGTGCCACTTATGCCCGCAGATTGTCCCTCCTTGAACACACAGAGCCAAAACTCCAGCTGATTCATCCTCAGTGAACATTGCACTCCGGCAGCAAGCTCGGGCAGCCCTCCTCTCATTGTCACCAGGCTCATCGGAAGCTCGTCCTGATCCGAAGGGTGGTGGGTGAACTTGGACCCCGGGGAGCTGGTTAGAAGGTCTGAATGGGCATGGAGTGGTCTCCAGCTCTGGTGCCAGTTCAGCGAGACCCCACAGCCTTTAGGGCAGACTGGACATTCAGGTCAACCGGACAAAAGACCCCTGGCCAGTGCCTGGGTGGTCGCTGCCAGGATCTGCCTCAGAATCTCACCCCAACCCTTAAGACTTCCAGCCCCTCTGTTCTGCTGCCCCGCAGGGGATTCGCCCACCTCTGGCCTTAGTTTGGCTGCCAGGCGGCCAATCCAGCATCCCTCATTTCTACAGTTCTTCTGGGAGCTACGTCATGCCCTCCTTTCCCTTGCACTCCTGGGGCACTACCTTAGCAGCAGCGTGTGTGCTGCGGGGAGGGTGTGGAGATCAGGCAGAGAGACAGTTGAGGAGTTGCAGTTAAAACACTGAAAAAAGGCAGTGCAGGCTTCCACACCCCTTCCGTGGTGGTGGTGGTGTGTGCAACAGCAGACTGACTCATCTGACCACCTTGGCTGTATGTAAATGGGGTTCTTGAGAAACACGAGCATGACTTTCTCTTCCGTTCATTACCAGCTTGAGGCTCCACAGCTGGTGGAGGCCAGATCCTGGACTGAACCAAGTCTGCCCAAGAGCCTCAGTCCCCCCACCTGCAAAACAGGCTGGTTTAGTGCCTCCCTCCAGGGGGTGATGGGAGCATCAGACCCTCTTGGTATTGCCCACTTGAGGCCAATAGTGAGCTCCTGAGGAGCTCCTGTTGTCACCATCGTCCCCCGCCCGGGGTCTGCGGGTCTGCTCTATGATGAAAGTAGTGTGGCCGCTAGGGCGCCTACGCTGAGATCCACTCCCGGCGGGAGCCCAGTCAAGGGTGGTCTTCAGCTGCCGGTGGCGCCCTCCCTGAAGTGAGGGTTCGGGAGGTGGATCCTGGAGCCCCGGGCCGGGAGGAGACAGCCTGAAAGCTGCTCTGGGCGCCCCACCCCTGGGAGGGAGCTTCACTAGAGGGGATTCTGCTCTAGCCTTGGGGGTGGCAGTCTGTCTGTTTGCCTGACCTTGGCCTCCCCATCAGAGTGGGAAGCTTGGGCTGCAGAGCTTCGATCTCACAGTGTGAGGTCAGTCCCCAGGGCTGGCTGAGACGGGGGATAACCTCTAATAGTTTGGTGACCTGGTGCTCCCAGGTTTGCCCTCGGCCCTGTGGTGGGCAAGCTGAGGCCTCGTATCTGAGTCAAGGTTGCTTTTGTTCCGAAGGCAAGGCTGAGGCACCAGCCCCTCTGTGTGGACCCCGAAATCCCTCTTATTCCCACCCTCACCCCTTGACTGGCACCCGGGCAACCCTCTGCTGAAAAGTCTCCTATGAGCCATTGATGAGCGCCAGCCGCCTGCAGGGCGAGGCCTGGCTTCAGGACGGGCGTTGGGGACAGCCTGCATGGCTGCTAATCTCTGCTGCCACCGTCTTTGCTTGATGGGAGCTGCTGAGCCACAGTGGTGTGTAGTGCATCCTGGCCCAGGTAACCCCATCCCCTCCCTGCGCACCTGGGGCGTTGGCACCAACAAGTTAGCTCCTTCACTTGAATTGTCTGCTACCTGGGGAAGGACGCAGCGAGACCCTGACCGGGCCTATCACTGTTCCTGGGCTGTTGGCTGGCTGGGAGGGTGGGTGAGGGCTTTGACTCCCCACACCCCCAGGCCCCTCAAGCCTGCTCAGCCTCGCCAGGTGGCAGGCTGGCCTCTCCCCGGCCCTGGGCTTAGTTTGTGTCCATCCCTCCCCCCATACCTTCCCTGCAGGGGGTTCCACGTGTGCCCACTGGTGCCTGGCAGCATGGGAAGCTGGGATGTGCCCGCCCGAGCTATTTTTACCCAGCCCTGTCCCCATGGAGCTGTTCTTTGGCTCCACATTACTGCCTGGGGAGCAGAGCCATTGCCAGGGCTGGGGGTGGATAGCCAGAGCCTGGGAGCCTCGCGGACTCCCTCACCCAGGCAGCATCTCATCCTAACACTTAATAAAGGCTATAATTAATGCTCAGAGAGACCTTCCAAGACAGTGGGCAGAAGACAACCCTGGTAGGGAGAAAAGAGGCACCTGGCCTGTTTGGAGGGCCGGCTTTGCACCATGGGGCGTCTGGCTTCCAGAAGCTGCACCCAGCCTACCTTCACACCGTGTGCCACCGGGGTCGTAGGGATAGGATCCCGGGGGCTGGAGAGAGACCACTAGGCCAGCATGCACCCCTGGCTGTCTTTTCTCAATACAACGAAGATAATAATAGCTCAGGTATGAGCACTTTCTGCTTAGAATATGTACCAACTCGTTTAATGCTAATAGTTGACCCCATTCCCTAGATGGGGAAACTGAGGCACTGAAGTTCGGTAAACCTAAGCGCGCAGAGCTGGTAGCGCAGCGCAGGTGGACTGACCAGGATCTGAGCCGGTCAGTCCGCCTGCAGAGTTTTGCTTCTCACGCCACCCCGCCCCCCGCTATTCGCCGTGTTTCCAGGCATCCGTGAGGTGTGAGGCAGCATTATTCTCCAGGGCAGTCTTGCCAGGTAGGTATCGCCATCCCTGTTTTTAGATGAGGCCCAGAAATCCAACAGCTGGGGCACAGCCAGCCAGCGACCAAGCGGGGACCCGCGCCCAGGCCTCAGGCTTCCCACGCTGGGCTCTCGCCAGCTAACCATCCGCGGTGCAGTTCGGGCCCCGTTGCTGATCACCGGCCCTGTGCTCCCTGTGATGCTGACCGTGGGGTTCAGATGTGGACGTCCTCATGTTTACCCCTTTAGGGGCTTCCCTCTCCCCGGGAATGTGGAAATGGGGTCACCTGGAGTCAGCTGCCAGGAAAATGGGCCAGGTGGGGTAGGGGGAGGACCAAAGGAGGCGGTCGAGTCTGGGCCGTGCCGCACCCCCTCCGAGGGTGTGGCCAGTGGGGCGTTGTTGGCCCCTCCGAGGCCTGGAAGGGCCCCACGGGTACTGATGCTTGGCCTTCACACCAGCCATTGAATTCAGCTCGTGTCGACTTGCTACAGAGGAAGATGTGACTTTGGGGCCTGCTGGCGGGTGAGGGCTGCTCCTGAGACAGGAGAAGGAGGCCCCACGGGCAGGCTTGTGCCTCCAGGCTCCCACTTCCAGCCCTGGCCGGCGGCATCCAGCCCCAGCCAGAGACGGGGGTGGGGGGCTGGAGAACCTGCCCTGCCGGAGCGGCTGGCTAGGGCATGTTTGCCCAGCCTTGGGCCTCAGAACTCTCCAGAAACCCTCTGGAGGATGACCTGCCTCCTGGCCTCCTGTCTGTCCAGGATCTCACCGGTTGACTAGCCAGGGACCCATGGGCTGCAGGAGCAGCTCAGCTTCTGCAACACGCAGCCCCTAAGGAGGCCGGATCAGGATTTAATGCTTCCACAGCTGCCAGCTCTTTGGTGCCTGTGAAAATTGTCACGTGTGGTCCTTAGAGTAGCCTCTGAGGTAGGGATGACTGTCCCCATTCTGTAGGTAAGGAGTCAGGAGCTCAGAGGTCACATGCCCAAGGTCCCACTGCTTGTGAGTGGCCGGGCCAGCCAGGACTAAAAACCCAGTCTGCCAGGCCGCAGAGCAGCACCGCCACCCAACCCCACTCACAGGGGTGTCCTGGGGCCCCTCCAGGTGACCTGGAGTGCGCTGGACGTATGCCAGCCACGCCCACGTGGCCCTGGCGGCACAGGGAGCTCCATGTGCAGGACTGGCTTTGGGTCCTGAGGAACAGAGCCCTGGGGACATGGGTCACCCATAGATGTTGCCTGGAGCTACCTGCTGAGGACACCGTCCCTTCCCTAAAGGCCCCCCCAAAAAATCAGGCACCCCCTTTTCTGTGAAATCCCATTACCCACTCCCCTGATCCTGCCACCCCTCCAGAGCAGGCCTAGGATCCGGGACCACCAGGCGTCCTCTGACGCCCGAGGAGCTCGCTGCCGCGGAGGGAGGTCTGGATGTGGACAGGTGGCCTGGGGCGGGCTGGCAGCTCTTGGGGTTCTCGGCCTAGAAGTGCCCACGAGCAGGAGGTGCCCCGTGGAGCGATGTCCTCCTTCTCCCCCCACCTTCCTCCAGCTCCATCCCGGGGCTGCCGCAGCCCAGTTTCCTGCTGTCGGGAATCGGCCTGGGGTTTGTCTGGGAACTCTGGAATCCTGGAGCAACAGGAGAATCTGCCTCACCACGCCCAGGCCAGGCAGATTACTCTTTAGCTCTTGCACATTCCCCAGAGTTCTTCCTCTTCACAGCAGCACATGTGACACGGGGGCTCCCTGGGGGCCCCGACCAGCCCAGGGCCCTGACTGGAGGGTAACTGGGCCTCAGGAAGCCCCTGCTGTCAGGTGCAGCATCTTCTCAGGCCTTCTGGAAACCCCGTGAGGACGGTACTTTTATTATGGATGAGTTCTTCCTCTTCCTCTGTAACTTCATCTAAAAAATATAAAAGAAACTGGCTCAGAAGGGTTTCTGTTGTGACTTCGGTTCTCCCAGCCAGGGATTGATGGCTCCAGGTGGGGTGAGAGGTTGCCTTCCAGCAGCCATCCCTGCTTGCCTCCCTTCCTGAGCTGTCTGGGATCAGAGCAGGCTGTCCCCCAACCTCAGCAGCGCTGCCTCCCCACCCCAATCCCGTGCTACCCTCAGCCCTTCCCTGGCGGGCCAGGGAGAGTGGAAGCTGGGCTGGGACCCAGGCCCCCAGGAAGGAGCACGGGTGACAGGGCCACTTTTGTCCAGGAGAAAAGCCAAACGGGTACCATCCCAGACTAACCAAGGTATGCGGTTAGTTACTTTTCTTATAGCTGTCTTTATATTATTTAAACTGGGGGGGGGGGAACTACAGATCTTAGTGGGATGTAACCCCGTTGTATCGATAAGTGGAAAATGCATTTAATATGCCTAACCTACCAAACATCATAACTTCGCCTAGAATACCTTAAACAGAATTACCCAGCACAAAGCCTATTTTTAAATTAAGTGTTGAACAGCTCACGTAATTGATTGAACGCTGCACCAAAAGTGAAAAACAATGGTTGTAAGCACATTGGTGGTTCACCCTCGTGATCGGGTGACGACGGGGAGCTGCGGCCGCCCAGCATCAGGAGAGCGTCAGACCACACATCGCTAGCCCGGGAAAAGAGCAAAATTCCAACTTTGATGTACAGTTTCTACTGAATGCCTATCACTTTCACGCCATTGTAAAGTCAAAAAATCGTAGGTCGAGGGCTTCCGTGGTGGCGCAGTGGCTGAGAGTCTGCCTGCCGATGCAGGGGACGCGGGTTCGTGCCCCGGTCTGGGAGGATCCCACATGCCGCGGAGCGGCTGGGCCAGTGAGCCATGGCCGCTGAGCCTGCGCATCCGGAGCCTGTGCTCCGCAGCGGGAGAGGCCACAACAGTGAGAGGCCCGCGTACTGCAAAAAAATAAAAATAAAAAATCGTAGGTCGAGCCACTGTAAGTTGGAGGACCGTCTGCACTAGAAATGGTTTTGAAGTTGTAGTTAAAATTTCCACTTTCCTTGGGCAACCAGTTGTGGCTTGAATGAAGAGATGTGGACGTAGGGAGAGCAGCCGTTTTTTAAGAGAAAAGGCTGGCGTGTCGAGAGCGTGTGTGCATACGTGTGTAGCAGAGGGGGGGTGTCGGGGTGGGTGAGGGGCTGGGACTTGGCGCGTCGGGAGCCTGGCTCCAGGTCTCAGGTCCCTCTGTAGCCAGGAAGTTCCAGGCAGTCCCCTCCCTCTCTGAGTCTCATCTTCCCTGAGTGTCAGATGGAGAAGATGAATTCTTCATCCTGCCCTGTACACTCCCCGGAGCTCTCCCAGGGCTGCTTTGAGAGCTGAACGGTGTGTGTGGGAGACAGACAGGATGCTTTGTCAAGTGTGAAGGGCCGGGCAGGTGTGGACTCTGCTTAGTCAGAGGGTAAAAATATGCCCAGGAGGTGTTGGTCTAGTTGGGAGGGAGGGACCCCTGTGGGGTGTCTGACCCCTCCTGCTGCCCCTGCTGTGGCTGAGACAGGCCACTCGAGACCACTCTTTCCACCCGGGGCAGGGCCTTGGGCCAGGTGTCAGGAGTTATGGGTATGACGCTGTGGGAGCTCAGGTGAGGGGGTTGGTCCCCACCGGTGTACCATGGGTTGGGTGTTGGGACGGAGTGCCTGGCAGAAACGTGGCCTCTGTATCTCAGTGTCCAGTGAGGCAGATGTGAGTTGGCCAGAAGCCAAGCCAGATGCTTAATCACAGGTGCTGGGCTCCACTTGGCCCCCTGCCTGTCTTCTGGGGGCAGCGTGGGCGGCAGCCTCTTGCGGACCCCTGCTGACGCGGTTCCAGGGGGAAAGCATGGGCGATGGTGACTCACAGGCCAGTCCCAGCCCTGCCACTGACTCCCACGTGGCCCCAAGCAAGTCACTTCACCTCCCTACACAGAGGGGGAAGGAGACCCACCTCTCAGGGCTGTGAAGAGGAGAAGAAACACCCACTTGCAAAGTGACCAAGCCCTCTTGTGAGCCACAGAGCAGGGACTCCCAGCCAGTGCTGCCTTTGCCCTGCCGTGTGTCTGGGAGGGTGAAAAGCTGCAGGTGGAGGAACAGAACACGCACCTTGCTTCTCCACGAGCCCCAGCTCTCCGTGGAGGGCCTCTCTCCGGGTGACCACCCACTAGCCCGGACATTCCCTGCTGGGGGCAGGAAGAGGGCGGCATGTGGAAGTCGCAGCATTAGGCGGAGTGCCTGGGCTTCATAATTAGTATTGTGTTCCTGTGATGTGTCTCTCCTCATGGTCACCATGGGGTTTGAAAATCCGTGAAGCGTGGGTTGCGTCAGTGATAAATGGAACCAAGCCAGCGGTGGCCAGAGGCAGGTGGGACCCTCTGCCTACCGGCCAGTGGACTTCTGGCAGGTAACTCTCTGAGCCTTGACTTCCTCGTTAGTAAAATAGGGATGGGAATCCCTGTCCTGAAGGGTCATGAAGCCCAAATGGGGTAATATATTAACTCTTAGCTCGGTCTCCAGAACTCGGCGGTGGTTCTGTAAACGTTGGTTTCCCTTTCTTTTCTACTGGGACAGCTCTGGGCTTGCAGACAAGAGCTCGCTTAGGGCACAAGATTTGATAAGGTTGGGGGCTGTGCGGGATTGATTAGTGCCATGTAGGTGCAGAGGGCCGCGTGAACACTAGGGGGGAGTTTAATTACACAGCCCCTCGGCCTCCACAGTCAGAGGCTCCTGGCTGCCTGCTGCCGGCTTTATTGGTCCATCTGGTGCTCAGCCCGAGTCGTGGCACAGGCAGGAGCCAAGCTCATTAATCGCCGTCTGTTCTTAGCGCTGGCGTGTGTCTTGGTGGGGACAGACCCCCTGGACAGCTGCACACGTCTGGGCGGACACAGCCAAGCCGTTCGCTGACCACCTTCCTTGGATGTCCCTGATCCTGTTCTTGTCTGAGATGCCCCGAGGCTTTTCACAGCCCTTCTTACTGTCACTCTTCTTGTGGTCCCGGGGCTGGAGGACGCACCTTTAACGGGGACCCTGCCAGCCCTAGCTAAGGAGCACGCTGAAGAACCTGGGGAAGAGTTGACATCTCCGGTGGGAGCAGGTGGAGGCTGTCACCTCCAAGGTTCCCAGCTCCTCAGGGGCAAAGCAGCCCCGAGAAATGGTGTGTAGAGATATGCCTCTCTCGGACTAGGTAAACTGAATAAAGCCAGAGCTCTTCTCCTGTAAGATGGTTTTAGCAAAAGGTTTGGGCAAATCTTTATGGTGCGCTGACATTGCCGGGCAGGGTGCTGGGCACCGAGGACCAGTCCAAAGCTCAGACTTGAAAGACCTAGAATTCTTGCTCCCCAGCTTGGCTGTGACAGGGCCGGGGCAGATCTGTGGCCTAGACTTATCCACTGAGGTCCTGCTGTGACACAGCGATCCCTCTGTAAGATTCCATCGCCATTCTCAACTTACAGAGGCCAGAACTGAGGTTCAGAGATGCTATTTGACATGCCCAGAACCGTGGGGGGCAGACCCCATGCTGGGCAGTCCCCTATCATGCCGCATCAAGCTCTGCTAGGCCAGAGTCATTGTCATTGGGGCTGTGCCTTTCTAATCACCAAGAAGCTTTCTCGGGGTCACTTGGTTTCTTGTGCAGACTTTGTGTTGGGGACCCTGCCAAGCAGCCCAGCTGGCCTGGCTGTGGCCCTTCTCCATGGAAGGCTGTCCCGGAGCTTCCCACCCCTCACTGGCCTTGCACGAGGGGTCCCCGAGGTTAATCATCTGCCAGGGTCTCACACCCGAGGTTTCAGTGTCTGGGCTTCCCGGCACCGCAGTCCCCGCCGTCCCCGCCGTCCCCGCCGTCCCCGGCCCTGCTGGCGTCCTTGCGGTCTGAGGAGCGGTGCTGCGCCTCGGGGAGCCAGGCTCACTCGCGCTGCCCCCCTCTGTCTTCCCCAGGGCAGCGAGGTGCCAGACCCCACCTTTGCTGATGGCGAGCTCCTCCCCAGGGAGTCCGGCTTCTTTCCTGTGGATGAGGACGAGGCCATGACGCTGGCCCCGCCCGAGGGCCCCCAGGAGTCGGACATGGACGGCCCCGTGGAGAGCAGCCGGAGCCTGGAGGGGCCGGTCGGGATTCCTGCCGAGGAGAAGGAGGCAGGGCTCGGGGGCCTGTTCCTTCCAGAGGACAAGTGAGTTAAAACTGCCTGGAGCTCCACTTGTCGGGAGAAGGTGATGGTCACGGCCGGAGATTTGGAGAGGGAGGAGAGGGCTTCCGGTGTCAATCTTACCATACGAAATTGTCGATTTTTAATCATGTTCGACCTTCAAGAAAAAGGCAAGTTCATATGTTTCAGCCTAGTACATTTCCTCAGTGCAGGGGTTCGCAAACCCAAGGGTCTCTGGGAATCCCACTGTCGAGGAGGGGCCCTTTGGAGCTGTTCATCCGTGTTGCTTCCCCGGGGGCGGTCCCTCCGCTGCACTGGCGGCCAGCCAGGCAAGGACAGCTGGTCATAGGGCTGATCACCTGCCACCTGATGGTTGCCGTTGTTGTCCGGGGCCAGTCACCAGGAGGCCCCAGCGGCGGTGCCGAGAGGTTTAGTGAAATTTACAGGAGAAAGCAGCGAGGAATGTGACTAATTCAACCCGAGGCGCTCAGGAGCCCAAGGACAGATAAATAAGTGAATAAATAAAATAAGGTGGAGATGCCCGGAGCCTTGATCTTCAGCCCCTATCGTTAAGGCTGTGATTCTTAGATGGAAACCAGGGTTCCTCAGGGGCACAGTTTGAAAATCACTGTTTCCCATTCTTTGAGTGCACAGGCTTATCAGCAGGTTGGAGAGCTCCCAGTTTACGAGTAAGGATACACAGAAGCTGCTGCACAGCGACTCGAGGGAGGATATGTTTTGGCAGGTGATGAGTTAGTTGTACTTCTTTGTTCTTAGGTTTTAGACAGGGTTCAGCCAGCCACTGACTCTGTCCCAGGCCACACTGGGTCACCCGTGAGAGGCCTGGGGTCTCTGACCTGTGTTCTGTGGCCTTAGGCTTCTTTGGACTAGAAATCCGCTCTGTGGAGTAGGAGAAGCATCCTGCCTACTGGCTCATTGTTGTTTTTTGTTTTCATTTTCGTTTTTTTGCGGTACGCGGGCCTCTCACCGCTGCGGCCTCTCCCGTTGCGGAGCACAGGCTCCGGACGCGCAGGCTCAGCGGCCATGGCTCACGGGCCCAGCCGCTCCGCGGCATGTGGGATCTTCCCGGACCGGGGCACAAACCCGCGTCCCCTGCATCGGCAGGCGGACTCTCAACCACTGCGCCACCAGGGAAGCATTTAAATATTTTTATTTCCTGCTTTACCTTCTTCTGTGTAGACCCTTTACATGCTTAGACTTGTTATGTCTAAAATTTTATATCTAACTTCTAGTTTAATTTTTAAAACTTCAAAATAATTTTTTTAAGTTTAGTTTTAATTTTTAGAACGTTTTTCAATCAAAAAAAACTTTCGCTTTTAATTTTTCCACATTACTGCCAGTATTTTTTACAAACCTGTCCACAGCGATTTGAGAGTCCATAATTTATGTGACCATTTCATTTACTGACATATAGTATAATTTAACAGCTAGTTCAGTGTAGCTGTCCATACACCATTAAGTTGTAAGCAATGTTTGGCTGCTCTAGGGCAGCGTCGGTTTGAACATCTCTCGTGCAGAAACCTTTTCTGTGGTGAGGTGTTTCCCTTAGGATAAGGTCCCTGGAGTGTGCTTACCAGGCCAAGAAGTACAGCCTTCATCAGGCTCCTGGTATCTGGGCGCCCATGGACCTCCTGGAAGGTGTGGCCAGTTTGGGCCCCGCAGGCTCTGGTGGCGCCTCGTTCACAGCCGACCCTTGTCTTACACTCAGGTCCCTGGGCCACACTCCGTCCGTGACCACGTCGGACCTCTCCACACACTCCACCGCCTCACTCATCAGCAACGAGGAGCAGTTCGAAGATTACGGGGAGGCGGATGACGTGGACTGTGCCCCCAGCAGCCCCTGCCCTGACGACGAGACCAGGACCAACGTCTACTCGGACCTGGGCTCGTCGGTGTCCTCCAGGTGGCGCCTTGGTCTGGAGTGGCATTCGGGGTCCAGGAAAAGTGGCAGAACCAGTCCAGCCTCATCCTAGCGGGGGTTCAGCTGGCGGAGTCCTGAGCTAACTGGGCTCTGCTCCTGTACCGGGGTGGGGGGGGGAGGCGTGGGGGGTTCTGCCTTTGCACGCTGATTGGGGATCTGGAATTCCTCCTTCCTTCTGTCTTGGGGAAGAAACACAGCCAAACCTGGAAGGCCGAAGCCTCCAAGTGGCATATTGATACCTTTCCACGCAGCTGAGTCATTACTCTGACCTTAGCTCTCAGTTGCCTTCTCTGTGAAATGGGTATAAGTCATTGGCTTCCTCTCTGAGAGCGCTGGAGGAGGGAGATCTATTGCTGTACTTCACTCCCCACCCCCCGACCCCCAAACACACACACACAAGGCTCACAGGTCTTGGAGAATCTAGTAATAAGCTCAGCAGGACAGGGCAGGGCACCAGCCTGGACAGCAGTTCAGAAGGTGATTTCTTTCCCTCTCATGACCCAGCGCGGGGCAGACGCCTAGGAAGATGCGGCACGCGTACAACAGCGAATTGCTGGATGTTTACTGCTCTCAGTGCTGCAAGAAAATCAACCTGCTCAATGATTTGGAAGCCCGACTGAAAAACCTGAAGGCCAACAGGTGAGGCCCCGGGGCCCAGCATAGGGGCGGGTAGGGTGGGGACCAGAGGGAGAAGCAGCGGGGAAGGTGGCCCCGCTCTGTCCTGACAGGTGATCGGGGGCTGCTTCTCAGGGCCAAGCTGATTAGTGAGGGCAGGAAGAAGCCTCGCCCACACTTTGATCTCTTGCAGCCGGGGCAGAGGAAGGAGTGGGCTAAAGGTCTCTCTGTTCAACCATCCTTTCCTCTCTCTCCCCCTCTCTCCCCCCACCCCACTCTCTGTCTCTAGCCCCAACCGGAAGATCTCTAGCACAGCCTTTGGACGGTAAGGCCTCCCTCAGGGTAGTGCGGGTTGAACGCTGTCCCCTTTCGCTGTACTCCTGCTGACGGTGGCCGACTCCGTGCCAGCGGCCCAGACCCAGCCAGTGCCCTGCACGCGTCTGCACGTGCAGAGGGGGATGAGGCGTCCCAGGCGGTGCAGGCAGAGGACGCTCCACTTGCGAGAAAGCGGGCCCGGCCTCCTTGCCTACCCCGTCCCTCATCCCTTCTGCCCCTTCTGGCAGCGGGCGGCCTCTCCAAGCCCTCCATTGCCCCCGCCTCAGGCAGGCACACTGGGGGTGCCCTGAGAGACACAGCTGCCCTCACGGCTGCCGGTGCCTTTCCCTGGACTCCGGAGCAGGCAGCTCTACCAGCAGAGGCCCTGGGCTTCCCGCTGGCAGGGATGGGGCGTGAGTGTCCCCACTGGAGCTGGTCCCTCTGCCCCAGGTTAAATCCTGCACAGCTGACCTCTTGGACCTGCCAGGGTCCTGCGCCCGCTCTCCTGCAGACTCACCCCAGTTCCGCACCCGGGGCTCTGGGAGCTGCCAGCAAGTGTCCAGGAGCTGGGGTGGGACAGTCTGTGGGCTGAGACCCTGGCTGCTGGCTGGGAGGGGAAGCGGCTGGGTTCTGCCTCGGGCAAGAGTTACCTGGACAGCACTGCTCGTTTCCAGTCCCAGCCACCGACCCACCGTCCCACCGTCCTGCAAAGCCTGGGTGGGTCTCCCTCCCCCTGCCCACCACCTGGGTCCCCAGAGATGTAGCGGGAGCTGGCTGAGTGGTCTCAGGCGGCCCGGGCCCTCTGCCGGGGCTGTGGTACCAGGCTGCCTGCACGGGGCGGTTTTCCAGGTGGAAGGGGCCGGGGTGGGGGGCTCCTGCACCAGCTCTGGTCTGCGGCAGCTGCTGGCTGGAACACTGGTGTGCACAGCGTACTGACGCAGCACGAAAGGGCTCTGATGGACCGGCCGTGTCTGCTGGGGCTCAGGAGCCCCGTCTGCCGTCCTCAGAGCACAATGATCTCTTGAGTTCAGAGGTCAGGCCGCTCTGCTCCCCTGACTGGGTGAGGGCACCCTCCCTGGGGTCCCGGGTGCTCCCCCAGCCCATAGCCTGAGAATGCAGCCAGATGTGCCTCCCCCACCCGTGTGCAGGCAGCTCATGCACAGCAGCAACTTCAGCAGCAGCAATGGCAGCACCGAGGACCTGTTCCGGGACAGCATCGACTCCTGTGATAACGACATCACTGAGAAGGTGGGCCTGGGCGGGCGGGGGACGTGACGTGGGCCCCCGGGGGTGGGGGGAGGGGCTCCTGACGGCCGCCTGGGGACTTGGGAGACCCTGTCCCTGCCCAGGAGTCGGGGATAGGTGGCCCCGATCACATGGGCACATCCATGCCCGGCCCCACCCAGCACGACTCTTCACTCACAGTCATGCGGGACTCCTAGCCGTCAGTCCCACTAAATTCTCAGTCCTGTGGACTTAGAGGTTTCCTCCACCCCACCCCTGCCCTGCTACGGTAGGTGAGTTTTCTGGAAAAGAAGGTGACAGAGCTGGAGAATGACAGCCTGAGCAACGGGGACCTGAAGAGCAAGCTGAAGCAGGAGAACACACAGCTGGTGCACAGGTGAGGCCTGGCCTTGGCTGGGACGCGGGCGCGGAGGGTGGGCCGTGTGCTGAGCCCCCGGGAGAAGCTGGGCGGAGTGAGGTGGGGGGGCGGCAACCTGCAGGTCCCTCTAGCTCTGAGGGTCTGTGATACGTCAGCCCCTGGCTGTGGGCCCTGCCCACACTGGGTGCCCAGGAGGACAGGTCTTTGGGGACAGGGAGACAGGCAGAGCTTGACCTCGGCCCCCCAGGTCTGCAGCCCCAGCTCGGGTGAAAGGGAAGAATTGGGATCCATTTCCTGTCTCTCTCTGTCCCACAACGATGAGAGCCTGACCTCCCTTCTGAGGGACAAGCTCTGCAGAGGGAGAGGCTGGTGCAAGTTGGGGGTTCACACCTGCCACCGGTGGGGAAGGGTCCAGGCATTGCTGCGCTCTCCGCCCAACAGAGGCCCACTGAACGTGACTCAGTGCGGTGGTGCGTGTATGGTGTAGTCCTCACAGGATGGCATAAACTTGGTAAACTGATCTCCGTCCAGGGTCTGGTCCTCAACCTCGTAGGGCCCAAAGATGAGTCCTCTTGTACAGCCCAGAAGTTCAGCTCCATGGAGGGGCTGTTGCCAGTGAAAGGTGCCCCACACTGATACACCAGTAGTGGGTTACGATGTCCACAGTGGGGCCTGGCCTTACCCAGCTCTGGCAGGCTCACCACCAGCCAGGATGTGCCTGTCTTTGCGGTCAGGGTGCCCAGCGAGCTGAGCTGTTGATCAGAGGGGGACCAGCCGGGAAGGAAGGGGGCAGAAGGAGTAGGTGAGGCCTGAGGGCTGTTTGATCCACTGTGGCGAGGCCGCCCTCTCTGTGCCCGCCCTGGGAGAACCCCTTCAACTGCCAGGGCCGCCCGCTCCCAGCTCCGGTGGCGGGTGTGGCTGGCACACCTCTCCTTAGTTGCTGTGGGGTCCCTCATTCATCTGTCAGCAAAGCTGCCGGCCCACAGTCGGGGTGTCAGGGTCTTGGGGTCCGGGGCTCCCAGTGGTCGCAGCCTGGGTTGCGGGGAGGAGAGTCAGGCCACAAGAGCTTGCCCTGCACTGGAGTCCTTGCCCCTCTCCTCAGGGTGCACGAACTGGAGGAGATGGTGAAGGATCAGGAGACCACGGCCGAGCAGGCCCTGGAGGAGGAGGTTCGGCGCCACCGTGAGGCCTACAGCAAGCTGGAACGGGAGCGCAGCACGGAGATCGAGCTGCTGAATACCAGGTGGGCCTGCGGGATGGCCCAGTGCCCTCTGCCCTCTGATGCGCCCTCACGCCCAGCTCTTGCCCTGTGGGCGGGTGCCGTTCCCATTGTATGGATGGGAAAACTGAGCCCCAAGGGGACGCCTCCTGGAAATCTACTTTTGATACTTGAACACTTGGATGTGTTCTTTAGGAAGCAAGTAAAAGAATGTTCATAGTAGGTACAACTGGAAACGACGCTTGTCTGTCAAGAGGAGGATAGGTTAAAAAAACACACACACACAGTGGTCTTGCCCTGAGTCCTGTACTGGGTCTGATGTCCAGGCTTGGAGCGCCCCCTGCTGTCAGATTCTTCCCGACCCTGAACACTGGAGCGCACTGACCCCAGGCCCCAGGGACCAAGGATAAGCAGGGCTGCTCCTGGGCCTGGAGCATGGCTGTTGGAACCTGCGGCAGGCAGGGAGAGGACGGGCCTGGGAGTCTGGCTTGTTCACGCGTTAGCTCCATGATGTTGGACATACTCGGTCACTCTCTGGGCCTCGGTATCCATCTGTCAGCCCTCCCTGGAGAGTGACCAGGAAGGCAGGTCGGCTGATGCACGTCAGAACACCGCACACAGGTGAGGGCTCTGACGATGCCAAGGCCCTCCCCCGACCCAGGCCAGGGAGGCCACCTGGGCCCCTGGCAGAGAGGATGGCTAGCCTGCTCTTCTCAGGCCCCCTGTGGCCCCGGTCTCTGAGCTGAGCCTCTGGAGTCTGACAGGTCCAGCCGGGGTGGAGGGTGGGTTGGGAGGTGGGCTCCCTCCTTGTACCTCACAGCTGGCAGGCAGGTGGTCCCCTGCCTGCTGAGGTCAAGCAGGCCCAAAGGAGCTTGGTGGGCGGGACCCCTGTGCAGCTGGGTGAGGCCTCCCAGCTCCCCGGTGCCTGAGACGCGCTTTGTCCCCTTTATCGACCGGGGCTTCATCTTAAGTTCCCACGGGTGTTCTAGAAGCTGCTGTTTTGCATCTGTTCCTTAATGAGGCAGGTACCTCACTAAGCATCACGTTCTCTGCCTGCTTCTGACAGCCGGCCGGTCGGCTGGCCTGGGAGAGGTGGCTGGGACGCAGGTGGTGGAAGAAGACCGTGGGGGTGCGGACCAGGGCCGAGGCCGAGCACTGTCCCCTAACCCGTGCCCCTGTCCAACTCCAGGGGGCGCTGTTCCCACAGACGCTGCAGGCAGCGCTCCCAGAGTCTGCAGTGTGCTTTGTGCCTCAAGAGAGGTGGCCTCGTCGGGGGGGTGGGGGGGTGGTCTGAATCCCCCTTAGGCCCTGGCCCGGGGCGTCTCCTGGGGAGCCCAGAGGGCAGCGGGGGCCAGGAAGCCCTCTCTCCACGAAGGAGGACATGACAGTGGGAAGGAGAGGGAATGCCCTACCAGAAATGGCCCTGCACTGTCCTGGTGCCACTGGCCAACGGCCCAACTCACCTACCCCTCTTCTCAGGTCACTGAAAACTGACCTGGACAGTCCTGGTGAACATTAACACAGAGGAACCACTGCCCGTGGGCGTCAGAGGCAGCTGCAGCGATCGCTTGGAGGGCAGAGCCCTGGGGGAGATGCGGGGGAGAAGGTTGCCTTCCAATGGTGAATCCTAACAGGAGGGCCCTGCCCCAGATGCCACAGGAGGACTCTCTCCATTAGCAGAAGAATACCACTGCCTACCCCCTCCCCAACCCCGGGGGTGTTTCAGGCCCTAAGCAGTATGCAGAAAGAACCTTATGTTCCTGTTCATTCACAAACAAGTGTTTCCTTTTATCCAAAAATAATAACAACTCAGGGTCTTTACCATTTTGCCTTGGATGACAGGAAGCTCAAAGCCATATTACCATTTGGAACAATTATTCATATTCTCTCTCTCTCTCTCTCTCTCTCATTTCTGGTATGTACCCTCCAGGGAGCAGAGAATTGCTGCAGACTGTCAAATTGTAAGGGAATGTCCATTTTTGACATTCTTGTCCTCCTCCTTTCCCCAGGGTGCAGCAATTAGAGGAAGAAAATACGGAGCTTAGGACGACAGTGACTCGGCTGAAGTCGCAAACAGAGAAGCTGGATGAGGTAAGCAGCAGGTCCCGGCGTCGCTCAGACTTGGATCTTGAGCCAAATCCACAGAGAGGCTGCGTGGGCCATCGGAGGCCTTTAGTTTCTAGTTTCTGAAATTCTAATAAAATTGCTGTAGCCAAAAAAAAAAAAAGGCATCAAACATGAATAATTCATTTTTCCATATTTCTTATTTTCCAAGTTTTCTATAGTGAATATCTATTTCCTTGTATTACAGGGGAAAATAATGATAATAAAAAAAAAGAGGTTAGCCTCTGTTTGGGGTCTTACCTTTTTTAAAAAATTTTATTTATTTATTTATTTATTTATTTATTTTTGGCCACATTGGGTCTTTGTTGCCGTGCACGGGCTTTCTGTAGTTGGGGCAAGCAGGTGGCTTCTCTTGTTGCGCAGCACGGGCTCTAGGTGCACAGACTTCAGTAGTTGTGGCTCACAGGCTTAGTTGCCCCGCGGCATGTGGGATCTTCCCAGACCAGGGCTCGAACCCGTGTCCCCTGCATTGGCAGGCTGATTCTTAACCACTGCACCACCAGGGAAGTCCAGGGCATCTTACCTTATTCGGGTCCATCTGGCATCATTGAAAGGCTTCAGAGACCGGAGATTTTTCTAGCTGTGTCTCTAGACTCCTAGGGGATCGGGCCATTTCTTTAATCCGTGCCTCGGAGGGCTCTGTTCAAGGGGCTGATCTGATGGCCCATTTGTCGAGGTGGCTGCCCCGGCCCCCAGCAAAGCCCCTGGAGCACAGCGGGCCCCCTGGGAACTCTCCCCCTGCCCCGGTCTCCCCGGCTCCAGGAGCGGCAGCGCATGTCCGACCGGCTGGAGGACACCAGCCTGCGGCTCAAGGATGAGATGGACCTGTACAAGCGCATGATGGACAAGCTGCGGCAGAACCGCCTTGAGTTCCAGAAGGAGCGGGAGGCGACGCAGGAGGTGGGTCCCGGGCCGGCAGGTGCCAGGGCTCCCGCCCCGCCCCCCCGCATGCCCCGCCCCCTGCTCCCGCCAACCAGCCTCTTGCCCCCGCAGCTCATCGAGGACTTGCGCAAGGAGCTGGAGCACCTGCAGATGTACAAGCTGGACTGCGAGCGGCCGGGCAGGGGCCGCGGCTCGTCCTCCGGCCTGGGCGAGTTCAATGCCAGGGCCCGAGAGGTGGAACTGGAGCATGAAGTCAAGCGGCTCAAGCAGGTGGGCCCTGGGAGCCTCTGACCCACGGGATAAGGTGTACAGGTCCCCTCCGGGTGGGTGTCCTGTGAGGGGCCGAGAGCCGTAGCGCCCCCTTCCCCGACGAAACTGCCTGCTCCTCCCAACACCCTCGTTGTCAGGGCTACTGGTTCCCGTCTCACGGCTCAGCCGAGGCAGATGGAAATCCCAGGGGCTCTGCTCAGCATCCGTGAAAAGAAGCAGACACCAGTCTTCTGTCCTGGGCGCGAGGGGTGTGGGAGGAGGCTCTACCCAGCCACCCAATAGTGCCTCGCTGCGTTGCGTTCTCCCAGGAGCAGACCCCGCGCCCAGGATTCCGTTTCAGATGGTTTCCGCAAGCACTCCCATGATTGGAGACCAGTTGGGGGTGGGGGAAGCGGGATCAGGGTAGGGCAGTGACCCAGCGAGGGCATGATGGTGCGGGAAGCCCGCACCCAGAGACTCTGAGTTGACCACCCCCCAACCGACCCCCGGAAGCAGAGGTGCTGGAGGTTCTGCTCCCACAGCAATCCTAAACCCCAGCCCTTCTCAGCCACGAGGGGGCGCCCTAGGCCCCAAGTGTGAGCAGTTAGGAGCCTTGAGGCAAAAGCTGGAGTGCAGGGCTGGTCACCAGGGTCTGGGCAGGACAGTACTGGGCCTGCTGTACTCAGGAGCGAGGGTGCCCCTGGAAAGCACTCCCAAGAGCGGGATTCCTGAGCCCAGCTGCAGGAGGGGCCACGGAGATGAGCTGACCTGTCAGCCCAGAGATCTAGAGCATCACTTCTCCTCACCAAAGGCCAGTGTTGGAGAAGGAGCCACTGGGTGGGCGGGGCCCCTCTTCTGGCTGCCAGGGGGGAAGGGGTGGCCTGGAGCCATGCCCCTGTCTGGAAACTTGGCTCCCTGAGCAAGGCTGTTAACTCCTCCTCAGAACCCCAGGACCTCCCAGGACCCAGCTCTCCTCCCCCTCAAGCGTGGCAGATGCCCCGTCATCTGTGGGTGTCCTGGACGGGCCATGACACACGCCCAAGGGGTGGAGAGGGTGCTGGTGGCAGTCAGGGAGCAGTGGCTGCGGAGAAGTGGGTTCCGGTGGGAGCTGGTATCGCCTTTGTCCCCCTCCCCAGGAGAATCATAAGCTGCGGGACCAGAACGACGACTTGAACGGGCAGATCTTGAGCCTCAGCCTCTACGAAGCGAAGAACCTCTTTGCCACCCAGACCAAAGCCCAGTCGCTGGCTGCGGAAATAGACACGGCCTCTCGTGATGAGGTAAGGTGCCCAGCAGCTCTCGCCGTGGAGCCTGGCTGCTCATGTGTCCTGCCCCATCTCACCTGTCTCGACGACAAGCCTCAGGCTGCCCAGGGCCTGGCCCCTCGAAGTCTCCATCTGCAGTGACCCCGAGTGACAGGGGAGAGCGGTGAGGCAAGGAGGCTGCAGGTGGAGTTAAATCCGCTCCGATTTCCTGTACGTGGTGGGAGGAGCATATGGGTTTGGGAGCAGAACGGAGTTTTGAGTCTTCACTCTGCCAGGAACATGCCGAAATGGCCAGTTGATTTCATCAACTTATAATCCAGGGGAGGCTGGACGACCCCTCCCCCAAGTCAAGAGGGGAAGGACGCTAGCATTTCTTGGCCACCTGCTTGCGGTATGTCTTCACTTAATCTTCTGAGAACTCGAAGGCTTTCTGAACACTTACCTGTCACAGATCGGGAGATCAGGACCCAAGATCACCCAACTTACGGAGGGAGAGGGACCCAGGTCTGTAGCTGCAAAGCCCACTCTTTGTGCCCCACTGGGGTGTGCTTATGAAAGATCAGGCCTCCGAAATACCCAGATTAGATTTCAACACGAATCATGAGTCACTGAACTCTTACCCTGTGCTTGGGACACACAGCTAAGAGCTGGCCCCTGGGCCTCAAGGAGCTCCCATGTGAGCCGGGCACCAGCCTCCAGCCTGCGGGCAGAGGCAGCATTTCAGTTACAGCCTAAAGGACACGGCAGGAGTTGACCTGGAGAAGGACAACGGCAGGGCCGGAGGGTGGTGAGAGGGACGTTCCAGGCAGAGGAAACAGCTGGCAGTCTTAAGGACTTTGGATGTCACTCCTGACTATAAATGCCTCTGGCCAGTGTTCTCTCCCTTTATCAGAAAATCACCCATACCTGGACTCCTCCGTGGGCCGGTGATATGAGCCTCTCTGGGGGTGTGGCCTGGGCCTCTTCGTATTTAACCCTCCCTGGGTGTGATGCCCTAGACTCATGCCCTGGCCCCGAGCGCTGAGGCTGGTCTTGGGGCACTGGCTCTGCCCACACCCCAGCCCCGGCCCGGCCTCTGACCTCTCTTTCTCGTTCCCTTCAGCTCATGGAAGCCCTAAAAGAGCAGGAGGAGATCAACTTCCGGCTGAGGCAGTACATGGACAAGATTATCCTTGCCATCCTGGACCACAATCCCTCCATCCTCGAGATCAAGCACTGAGACGAGGGGCCTGGCTGCAGAGCGGCCTCGGGACCCCTGGACCCCGGGATTAAGGGCCAGATCCTGCCTGAGGATGCGGCCCAGGCCGGCCTCACGCACACTGAAAATGTGTCTCTGGCCACGGTGGTGTAACGTGTACTGGTGTGTATGTGGGGAGGCCATGCGCACAGCAAGGGGTGAGCGTGGGCCGTGGCCGCGGGCGCCATCTGTGCTGTTAGCCGTCCTTGCACTTTGTGGTCCCTTTGCGTGGGGCAGAGGGTCCCCGAGGTGGGTGGCGGCGAGGTCGGCAGTCAGGAGTTACTGTAACGATGAGAGCTAGAAGCTTGTGTTTCAGATACTGGATAAAATGATTCTACCTCTGGGGACCAGGATTAAAAAGTACTCTAGTGAGACAGGCTCTTCCACCACATCCCTGTTTCCCCCTGGGAGTGGGAGCAAAATTACCATCTTTTCCAGGAGTTCAAATGCCTCACCAACCTCTTCGGCCACCTTTCAGGCCCAGGTGCTTGAGCTCGGAGAGGAAGAAGGAGCGTATGGGGGGAACGCGTAGGGGCCCCTCACGAGCCCCCCCACCCCCAGCCGGCAGCCCGTGTGAGGCTGTGCACAGTGTGTCCCAAGGACTCAGGTTTGTGGAGGAGCTGGAGGGGGCGACCTTCATCCTGAGAATTCTTGGCGTTCTGAGAGTTCCCCGCAAACTTCTCCATCCCTGCTCACCTACCTCTCCCTCTCTGTCTTTTTTGTTTTTTAAGACACTGAAAAATGAGCAGCGTTCACCTGGGTGTACATGAAGGGTTAAAAGAAAGGGGGAAGGAGGCTGGGGACAGTCTAAGGCACGCATTGGCGTTGGGCAACCAAAGACATGATTTTCAGGCGGGAGCACGCTCA
The DNA here is from genome assembly GCF_964374135.1 of Grampus griseus. Lineage (NCBI taxonomy): Eukaryota > Metazoa > Chordata > Mammalia > Artiodactyla > Delphinidae > Grampus > Grampus griseus. The sequence goes on from NC_139014.1 coordinate 54,793,003, forward strand.
GGTCCCTGTCAGCATCCTTTCCTGTGGATGCCTTTTAAGAGAGGGCATGGATGGACCCTCTCGACAGCTCCCTCGGGCTAGAAGTGGGCCTTGCTTACCTGTCCCTGGGAATGGCCTTGGGTTTGGATTTTCAGAATCCAAGCTCTGGGCTTGGCTCAGTTGGGTGGTGAGGGCCCCGTGTTCCAGCCTTTAGAAACACACCTGTACTCGGGTCTCAGCCAGGGGAACAAACGCCGTGCTGGTGGGAGAGACGGTTGGGGAAGTTGCAGGGAAACCTTAGTCTTCCATCCTGGTGACACGTGGTGGAAATTCACCCTCTGGATCTTTCATGTGATGTTTGGTTCTAGGTGGCTGGGAGTAGATACGGTACTTCCCTTTGAGTTTTCCAGTGTGTCTCAGTTTTGTATGGCTTGTGAATTGTTTCCTTAATCCAAATACATATAAACAATGTATGGTCTTATTTTCCCCCCTGCAGTTTCTTGTTTCCTTCAGCACTTCTAGTGTGAACAGGAAAGCTTGGGCATCTTGGGGAGGGGTGTATTCAAAGGAGAGAGGGCAGGAGAGGGTGAAGAGGGGACCTAGGGCCTCGAGTGTGTTCCCGCTCACAGAGCAGGGCTGTGGCCAGGACTGATGTTCGTCCCATTCCAGCCAACGTTTGCTTTTGTTGGAGTTCGCGATTTCTTTCTAAGCGTATGCATGGCATCTGTTTCCTGCAGCAAATCGTGGGGCTGCATTGGTCTGATCCAGGACTTCGGGGCCGCGCACACCAGGAGGATGAGGGCAGGGCTCAGTCTCCTGGGAGTCTCTCAACCCCCTAAGGACACTGGTCTCCTTGGGCCCCCCAGGGGTCTGGGCGGAAGCAGCGGTGGAAAGAAGGCACGAGGAGTGGGTCTCTTGAGAATTTGCTAGTAGGGAGGAATGGCATGAGTTAAAGGACAGGAAAGACGATGAATCCCGAGGTGGCTTTGGTCTGGCTTTTACAGGGAGGCATCCTGCGGAGAGGCCAGCCGGATCCGGACCCCGGTCTGTGGGGGACTCGCCCAGGGATGAGCATGTTGATGTGTTGCCCGCCCTGACGTGGAATTCCAGGGGAGGCCGCAGAGGCCTGAGTTAATAAAGTCACAAGGTGGGAAGGAATCTCGGCCAAGGGGAAAGCGGTGGAAAAAGCTGTCGGCCTGCAGGGGGCGCCACGGGAGCGGACTCCCGCGGGAAGTGCTAGTCGGGAAGGCCCCTCGGGACCTGGTCTCTGGAACGGGCTGACTGTAAAATGAGACTGAGTTCCACTTAACACACGCCCCATGTTAGATCTAACCTTCTCACTTCAGCCGGAATGTATCAGATTGGCTTTTTAAGAGCCTGTAGCTTTTTAGCCTGAGGGGGGCAGCTGCCGGAGGGGTCCCAGCCCCACAGCCTCTGGGCAGGTTCCAGAGCTGGACTGACTGGTCCAGGTGGGGCAGAACGTGCTCTCTTCCTGTGTTTTCTCCTTCCTTTGTTTTCCGGTGGAGGGTTCTGCTTCTGTCTCTCAGCGTTGGGGCTGCTAGATAGTATACAGGATGCCCAGTGAAATCTGAATTTCAGGTAAGCAAATGACTCAGTAGGTGTTCCCTGCAGTACTTGGGACACATTTTATTAAATGGAGAAGCTTTTAAAATTCTGATAACTGGGCCCAGTCCCCAGAGGTTCTGATTCCGTAGGTGTGGGGCGTGGCCCAGGCATCAGTGTTGTTGTTTTTTAAAGAATTCCCCAGGTGATTATAATTTAACTGGGTGCCCCACGAGGGTTTTGGTTTTGCCAAGCCTGGCGACTGTGCCAAGTAGGGATTACAGTAACTTGTGTGAGGTTTAGAGGGGTTTGGGGGTGTGGGGAGCGGCTTCTGCAGCAGATTCACTTTACATGACTCTGGGCTATCCTTGCCTTCAATCAGAGCCCCAGCAAAATTCGTTGAACCAGCAAGTGTTTAAAAAAAAAAAAATTAACTTTGAATTGCCAGTTAGGCAAGTTACCTTAAATGCGCAGATTCTTCAAGAATTGTCAGAGGGAAATTATCCTTGATCTAGAAACGCCTAATACACTCTATTTCTCACCCATTAAAAACACAAAACTGGACAACCTCGCCAAGTTCCTGGGCCTGAAACGGGGCTTCTCAGCTTGGGCCGTGCATTGGAATCACCTGGGGAGATTTTTTTAAATGCTGCTGCCTGAGCCCCCAGAGATTTGGATTTAATTGGTGTGGGTGTGGCCCAGGCGCCCAGCTGTTTAAAGAGCTCCCCAGGTGATGAGTGCAGCCACGGGGGTTGCTGGCCAGAGGCAGAGAAAACCTCTGTTGGGCTTGTTAACCCAGGTGCTGGATAACAGCGGGTTCACCTGCTGGGATGTTGGTGGCTTTTCCTGTGATGGTGATGTCGGATGGTGAGACGTTCGCTGACCCCTCGTCCCCCAGGATGGGAGGCCAGATGCCTTCAGGAATGGGTGGATCCAGCTGTTCTCACTAGCCTAGGGGTTAGCGAACCCTAGTGGGCCGGTCTCTGCCTGTTGCTCGTGGAGCTGGTGGGTGGCACGTGTTGGGATGTATCAGACACAGTCCAGAGTGGGAGTAGAACGGAGTGGGGGCGGGAAGGGGCGGGTGGGTGCCGAAAGCAGCCTCCGAAACAGCAGCCACCCACCTGCACAGCTGAGCCCGCGGGGATTCCCGCTTTGGGGGTTTTGCCTCTGATCTGTTTTCAGGCTGGGGGTTAAAGGTCACCCCAGCACCTCCCCTGTTAGTAGCCATACCAGCATCCCCGCCCAGCCCTGGAGGCTCCAGGCGCTAATCTGCTGGATTCCTGGCCGAGCCAGGTCCTGAGGGTCAGGACGGCTCTTTTGTTCCAGCGAGGGACTTCTAACGGGCAAAGGCCTTCAGGGGCCGGTGGGGCCTGTGGGACCTTGAAGAAATTAAGCCCTCTTTTTGTGCTGCTGGGTATGTGTGTTTAATGCATTTAAACCTAAAAGCGAACTTCAGATGCGATGCGATGGGAACAGGGGAAGCGTCGGGATGGCTATAGTGCCAAGGAAACGGCTGTTCGCCCGGCAGATCTACAGCAACTCTTTCAGGGCTGGGGTGGGTTTTAGATTAAGGAGAGGGGCCATTCGGGACTGCAGCCCTGGCACCCGCCCCGCCTTTCCTCCTCTGGGACTAGGCCAGCAGCTCCTCTAATGCTATGCTTCAGGCTGGCCAGAGGCCTCAGGCTAGAGGGGCCATGCCCTCCTGGGTGACTTTGCGCAAGTCCGTTCCCTCCGCTGACCTTAGGGACCTCCGGGCCCTGCCACCCTGTTCTGAGTGCGCCCATGAACGGGAGCAGGAGAGGCCGGAGCCATGGGCCTGTTTCCCTGCCCTCCTGCCACGCCCCACCTACCTGGGAAATAGGCTGCCTTCTAGAAAGGTGTGTTTCTAGAAGCGTAGACCCTGCGAAGCCTGATGCCACATGACGTTGGTGCTCCGACCTCGTAGGCTCCTCTTTCCGCTGTGATTGTAACGGAGGGGGAGGGATGTCTGCCCGGAGCCAGCAGCAGGGGGGTGGCTGGGAGAGGCACCCTGGCGCCGGCCCTGCAGGATCTCGGTGCTGTCGTCTGGGGAGACGTGCCTTCTCCGGGCCCCTCTGCTTTGCTGTGCTGCACAGGCTGTGTTTTGTCTGCATGGTTTGGGGTCATTGTCCTTGTGCCTTCTCTCCCCTGTCACCACTGTACAGGAGTTTCCACTGCCCCCTTTTCTACGTCCTCTGTTTACCCAAGCCCTGTAAAGTGTACATAGCGTCCCCCTTCGCGTCCACGTGCCTCCACCCCGCGACGCCCGCCCCCCGCACGCCCGTCCACAGGCCCCAGCTCCGCTTCCTCCGCTCGCTCAGCCGTGCAGACTTGCTGACCTGGGACAGGTGTTTCATTGTGGTCTCACTCAGCCCGTCGTCCAGCCTGCCGCTGTTTAGGCGCCTTGCACACTAGAAGAGGCTCACTCTGTGCAAAGCAGCTTCTCCCACAGCCCCCTCCCTGAGTCGGTGTCGTCAGTACCTGTAGCCAGCAGAGCGCACCTTCTTAAGCTGGGCGTCGGCCCGGCCGCGATGTCGTGGGTCTGCGGCCGCTCTGTGGGCCCCTCGGAGGAGGCACCCCAGCCCACGGGAGAAGCTCCAGCCGCGCCGCTTCCAGTGCTTGGTACTGGGCCTGGGTTCAGGGCCATCGCCATCTGGTGTCTAAACAGCTGCGGACCCCAAACAGGCAGAAGGAAGGGGCTTCTGGCTGCATCCCCTGCCTGCCACTGACAGCTGCCCAGCTCTTCCTCATCTGCCCAAGGTGCTCAGACCCGGGTGCCATTCAATCCCCGGTGAGGTCAGGACCGCCGTCGGACCAGGCGTCGCTGAGGACTGGCTCGCAGCCCGCTGGCTCCCTCGTCCCCGGCTCTTCCCGCTTTCTTGGCTGGGGTCTCCGGGGCCCGGGTGGGCTGAGCTGCATGTGAGGCTCATCGAGGGTTTGTCGGGTGGCTCTGACGCATCGTGGGTTTTCACCTGAGTCTTTTGCCCCAGGAGCCTCTGTCTGGAAGCAGGTTTAGCTTTGGGGCTGGAGGGAGACCTCCACCTCCAGGCCCCAGGGTGGGGAGAGGGTGGGGAGGCTCCAAGGCTGCGTCCTGGGGTCCCGAGCTGTCTGCCAAGAAGGAGCAGGCTCTCAGAGGCAGGCTCCCTCGGGAACGCTCACGTACAGACCCAGGTGTAAATAAACACTTTGCTCTTCTTGCCTGACTTGACGGTGTTTCTGTGGTAGGGGAGGGAGGGTGGAAGAGGTGAGGCCTGGTCCCAGAACTCCTGGGGTCAGTCTCCCATAGGAAGAGCGGGCCTCATCCAGTGTACCAGGGGCTGGTGCCCCTCCGGGGGCAGGGGCTCACCCTGCAGACCCCCTTTTGAGCCTGTCCTCGGGACAGCACCTAGGAGAGGAGATGGGCATCCCAGAAGCCCTGATAACGGCACCATCCAGCCCTCGGGGCTGTGACGTTTGAAAACTGTGTCCTCACTGCAGCCACGTTCCCTTTCCCAGCAGGGGCCTCCCAGGGCTCTCAACTTGTTCTGCTCGCTAACGGGGTCCCCATGTCGTCTTCTGCCGTGTCCGCGCCCATGGCTCCCCTGGGTCACAGGCCCAGGTCCTCCACTTGAGCGTGGGTCCCGCCAAGCACTGGAGGTGCTCCAGGTTGGTGGCCCGGACCCCCAGGGTCCTGCTCTCTCCTGTCTGCCCCTGGTGGTGGTTATGGAATTCCAGGTGTCAACAGGGTTCACAGGCCCAGCCTCTCTGGAGGTGAGTCTGCCTTTCTGTTAGCCCAGGCCCTCTTAGCTCCCCACACAGGCCCAGGTGCTATAGGTCTGCCCAAGTGGGCAGACGGTGCCCCATTCATCGGAGTCACACGGCCTCCTGGGCTCACAGCAAAGTCCTCTTCCAACACTGGGCGTTCTGTGACCTGGACCTTTACTCTCTCCATCCTCCTAACGCGCCTTTCCCTTCCTGAGGGTTGCCAGATTCTGCAAGTCAAGATACAGGATACCCAGTTAAATTCGAATTTCAGATAAATAATTTTTCAGTGTAAGTATGTCCCAAGCAGTACTAAAGTTATTCATTGTATAGCTGAAATTCAGATTTAACTGGGCGTCTTGTATTTTATCTGACAACCCCATTCCGCACTCCTTCTAGGACCCCTCTGCTGCCAGCCAGGTGTCTCCAATTCCTGAGCACTGGCCCTGCACCCCAGTTTCAAAAACGGCTTCCTTCTTAGTTTGCCACTACTTTTTTTTGAGACTGGTCCTGCCTCCCCTACCCCAGCCATCCGGAAGCAACTGCTGGCCTTTCCAGAAGCTGTAGCCCCCTTGCACCCTGCCTTGGGGTGTGTGTGTTGAGATCTGAAGTCCTGGAAAGGTGAACTCGTTGTTAAGGAAGCGGAGGAGAGTGCAATGGGGTCTCAGGAACCAAGGTGGGGACAGGGTGTCACTGATAAAACCCCAGTATTAAACTTCCAACCTGCTGATGTTTCACAATAATTAGGCCATTTCTGAGCACCAACTCTGCGTTCATGGAAAAAGTCCTGCACTTGAAATCAGACCCCCATTCTATGACTTCCTTCTGTGTGACTGAGCAAGTTTTCTGAGTTGCGGTTGCCTCGTCCGTAAAGCGAGGGAAGTAACCGTTCCTACCCATGGAGTCAAGCCACCAGATGGGGATCCAGTAAGTGCTTGCAGAATCAGAATCTGGATTTGGGGAGGCAAAACTCACCTTCCCCCAAAGGCTCCTTATCGAAACGTCTCCTCTATTAAATTAGTTTTCTAGGGCAGCTATAAAAATGTACCACAGGGGACTTCCCTGGCAGTCCAGTGGTTAAGACAACGAGCTCCCAATGCAGGGGCACGGGTTCAATCCCTGGTCAGGGAAAATTCCCACATGCTGCATGGCATGGCCAAAAAAAAAAAAAAAAGGTACCGCAAATTGGGGGAGGGGTGAGATGGTGCTTAAAACAACAGAAATAGATTCACAGTTCTGGAGGCCACAAGTCTGAGATCAAAGTGTCAGCAAGGTTAGTGCCTTCCGCCATCTCTGAGGGAGGATCTGCGCCGCGCCTCTCCTGGCTGACGGTTGCCAGCAATCCTTGGTGCTCCTGGCTTGTGGCTGCATCGCTCCAGCCTCTGCCTTGGTTGTCGCATGGCCATCTTCCGTCTGGGTATCTCTGTGACCAAAATTTGCTCTTCTTATAAGGACACCAGACGTTGGATTAGAGCCACCCTACTTTAGTATGACCTCAACGTGATCACAACCGCCATCACCCTATTCCCAAATAAGGCTATGTTCACAAGTACAGGGCTTAGGACTTTAACATACCGTTTGGAGGGGACACAATTCAACTGAGTTCACTCTTCTGGAGAGAGGTGAGAGCAAGCCCTGCAGTGTGTGCAGGCTGGGACCCCTGCACAGTCTTGGAGACCGTTTTCTCACCCTCTTTATTACTGATGACGTTGTCCCTACGCCGCTTAGAGGTCACGGTTCCTGCAAAAGTGTTCCATTGTCAGATCCCACCAGCTCACCATGCCCTCAAATTTAGGCCCTTTTAGAGTCATCTGGGCCCAGGACAAAGTCTCCTGAAGGGTCAAAAATACCTGGATACAAAATCACTCAACCAACAGACTTAATCTACCGGGCACTGGGGGGGATGGGAGCTGGGGGCAAGGGGACTGAGGCCAGTGGGCAGCAGGGACAGCTTCCCTGAGGAAGGGCTGTTTCAGCAGAGCCCTGAAGAATTGTAGGATCTGGGAATCACACGTGGGGGAGGCCTGTAGCGAGCACGGCCGTTTCAGGGTACGGTGTCCGGGAGGTGAGTGGAGAGGTGGGGCTGGAGAGAGGACAGCTGAGGCCCTGCAGAGCCTGCTGGGCCAAGGGTGGATCTCATCATTAAGCAAATGTTTCATCAGCACCTGACAGACGCTCAGTGTAGGGTGAGGCGCTGGGTTTATGACAGCAAAACAAAGCCGCTCCCCAACCTCAGGGCACAGCAGCTTCTAGAAAGGGAGGTTCTCAAACTTGGCTGCATATTTGAATCACCTGGAGGAATTTTAAACCACGTGGATGTAGGGCCCCAGCCCAGTGATTTGGATTCAGGTGGGGCTAGACGCTGGGGTTTTTCCAAACCCCCGCCCCCGCCCCCCCCAGTGATGCCAGTGTGTGGCCAGAGCTGAGAGTCATGGGTGCATAATCACTGCTGAAATTGTTTTAGGAGTCGGGAGATTTCAACTAGGCCTGAAGGAGGAGCTGGAGATGGCCAGGTGAGAGAGGTTGGAGAAAACAGAGAAAGAACAACAGGTGCAAAGGCCTTAGGAGAACTAGCGGGGCAGAGGGCAGAGGGCAGGGGTCAGGGGGCAGGACTGTGGCAACCACTGAAGGATCTTAAGCCAGCGTCAGCCTGCTCCGAGCTGAGTTTCAGAGAGCGGCAGCAGGACCGGGTAGGTTGCCGAGAGAGGAACCAAGACGAAGGCAGCGTGGACTCAGGTAAGACCTGGTCGGTTTTGTTTTTTGCTGCGTGAGGCGGAGAGTTGGAATCACCAGCTTTGGGTGGTCACTTGGGCAAGGGAGCCAGGCTTCTCATGGCCTTGCTGGGCAGGTCCACCCAGCCAACCCATCTCCGGAAAATGACTAACCTACGCCCAGAGGTGGAGAAAGCTATTCCCGTGGCATCTCACTTGCAGGCCCAGGATCCTCAGGGGAGGAGGTGCAGCCCTGCTAACTGTGGCGTCCAGAGATCCGTGGTCAGCAGGGGGCCCCTGGTGAGGGGTGAATCGGGTTCGGTCAGTCCATCTGGCTGCTATCTGACCTTTGAGCCGCGGAGAAGTGGGATTTGGCAATACTCCTCCCCCTACAGCCCCTCTCCCCTCCCTAATCCCTGTGCCTAATGTGGTGTTTGGCCCCCAAGATGCAACAACTAGGTGGTTCGTGTCGCTGGCGTGTCTTTAGGGCTCACCGTGCGTGCGCCCTGCAGTGTTCTGAGTGCTTGGCGTGGGGCCGTGGGCTCTTTAGGAGCGAGAGCCCATAGGTGGGACTTGTGCGGCCTGTTTGCACTGCTGTGGGGGCAGGAGCAGAGGCCCAGGAAGGATGGTGGTTCCACCATGGGTCAGCCTGGTTGGCCAGGCTACACCTTAATGTGGGCTGAGGGGTCAGTGGTGCTCCAAGCCCGCTGGGGCAAGGATGTGGGCTCTAGGGCCCAGGAAGCCCGGAGCCAGCTTCCAGCCAGTCCTTCTAGAACTCACCAGGTGGCTGAGTTGGGCCTGCAGGAAGTTCCCCTCATTCTCCTGCCATTCCTGGTTCGGCCCTGACTTTCTCTCCAAGCTCTGACTTTGCTACTGGGTTCTGATTTGGGCTCCGTGACACTGATGTGGCCTCTGGGTTTAACAACAACAACAACAAAATTGCTGGAGCTCCTGAAAGGCCCAAACCCAGAGGGCAAAGGCGCTGAAGTTTGGGCCCACTTTCCAGATTCCGTTTGGTGTCACTAAGCCCAGGGGAGCCTGTGAGACCCTCATCCCCTGCTTTCTAGCCCAACTGGCCCCCTCTGTCTCCACGTGGCCTTCTCAGTTATCCAGTCCAGCAGGCAACCCCAGACCAAAAGCTGGACTCTTCGGGTCTCCGGCAGCGTCAGGCCAGACCCTCAGTGCTTCGGCCTGCAATCGTGGTGGTGCTGGGGGGTGGGGGAGGGGATGCTGTAAACGTCAACTCCGGAGGCTGTCAAGGTAGGAAGGAGACTAGGAGAGGGTCTAGTCCAACCTGTCCCACTAGAGAGCCCTCAGATGTTTCCATTTTCTGAGGTGAAGGTGGGCACAAAGGAGCCCCATCTCACATCTCTCTGCATACCTCTACATTTTGAGGTAGCTGGCCACACAGCAATAGGTGCATGAGATAGCAAGTCTTCAGCGGTTTCCGCCCTACCAGGCTTCTTTTCAGGAGATCCATCTTTCCCCAAAGAAATCCACCCAAACAGGACCCATCTTGGGGAATGACTTGGTCCATCAGTGCTCTCATCTCAGCCAAGTAGATCTCTTACTGTCCGGGAGCCCCCGTGGAGACTCCTGACTGTCCATCACGGCAGGATTGTGTTCAGGGAAAGGAATGGTCCCAAGGGCTGTAGCTGCTTAGCACTGGTGCTCAATAAGGCTCCTGCCTTGTTTGAGGCCTTCTGAGGAGGCCTGAATTATACCCCAATAAAAATTAAAAAAAAAAAAAAAGATTTACAATGTTGTGTACGTTTCAGGTGTACAGCGAAGTGAATCTGTTATACCTATATCTACTCTTTTTTTAGCTTCTTTTCCCATATAGGCCATTACAGAGTATAGAGTAGAGTTCCCTGTGCTATACAGTAGGTCCTTACTAGTTATCTATAGATATTTTATATATAGGGGTATGTATGTGTCAATCCCAGTCGTCCAATTTATCCCTCCCCCACTTATTTAGCCTGTGATCCACCTGTGAGCCCTCCCCGACCCTTTAAATTACAGCCACCTGTAAGTATTTTGTTACCAGGGAAGGCTCTACCAACAGATGGAGGAGTTGGGAAAAGGTAAACGACTAAACACTGAGAAGGGGAAGAAAGAACCGTATTAACCCCAAGTATGAAAAGCAGCCTTAATTTAAATGTCTACACATGTGGCCATACACTCTCCAAAAAGGTTTCAACCTGTGTTGACTTTTTTCTCCTACTAGCAGCAGCCTTAATTTAGAGCCTTCGTGAAGGCAAAGGGACTGTGAAACTTGAGGAAAGGGAAAGTGCTACCGCACGCACCTACGGAAAAAGGGTCAAGCGGCATTTCACACCCCTGCTCACTTCAGCAGTGAAGAATGAAGAAGGTGGTTCAATTTTTTTTTTTTTGGTTCAATTTTTAATTAATGCAGGGCTGTGGCTAATAGCGAACAAACTCTCCCATTTTGTGGATGAGGAAATTGAGATTAAATAACCTCTGAGGGGCCACTGGGCACGGCCCCTGCCTCATTCGTCCGGCATCACAAAAGTTTCGATTACTCCATGCAAATAACCCCCAGCCCACAAACCTCGAACCAGAAAGTGTGTTCGTTGTATGTAACCTCCCATATCTAGCAACTGTTACTGCTAAGTAACAAACCACCCTCACAACCCTACCATGAGAACAATTTATTAATTTCCCCATTTTGTGGGTAGGCTGGCAGCTCCTCTGCAGGGTGCGCCTGGGTTTGCTCATCTAGCTGCCCCCAGCTGAGGGGTCAGCGGGGCTGGGAGGCCTGAGGTGGCCAAGCTGACGTGTCTGGTAGGTGGTGCTGGCTTTTGGCTGCGAGATGCCTCACGACCTCTCATCCTCCAATAGCGGGACTGCCTTTCTTACACAGCGGTCTCAGGACAGGCTTCTGAGATAGCAAAGGCAGAAGCTACAAGGTCTCTTGAGACCTAAGCTTTAGAACTTATACACCGTCACTTGGCCCACATTCTATTGGTCAAGGCAAGCCAGACAGGCAGCCCATACCCAAAGATGGGGAATAGACTCTACCTTTGGGTGGGAAAAGCAGCAAAGAATTTGTGACTGCTTTTAATCTACTATATCTCTCTGTTTAAAGTTACCACCCTCCATCCTACCTGCAGAACTTCCCATCCTCCTTCTCTGCTTTATTTCTCTCCCTAGTACTTATCACCATTTGATATACTATACGTTTTGCTTATTTAAGAATAGAAGCTCCATGAGGGCAGGGATCTGTGACGCTTAGTTTACTGCTATAGCCCCAGCACTGAGAAAAGATTCTAGCACCTAGTAGGTGCTCACTGAGGATTTGTTGAATGACTGGATGATCTTATCACTGCACTACATGGAAGTAGGTATGGCCTGATTGTCAGCTAGGAGCTTCTGGAACCAGCTCTCACCTTTTGGTCAAGTTTCAAAGCATCTTTCCCAAGGCAAAAGGTCTATATTAAAAGTGGTACATGTGAGTTTAGGAAACGGAAGTTAGACCATGCTCTTACGGCTGCTCACTGCTGGAAGAAGGACAAAATCAGGCTCCTGGGCCAGGCCCACAGGGCCCCCCACCAAGGAGCAGCCCCAGCGCAGCCCAGGGTTGGCTGCGACTCACAGCACGGGAGTCAGAGCAGAGGATTCAAGAATTACCTCTTTTTTTTTTTTTTAGTGTTTTTTAAAGGTATTAAAAAAATAAACTTTATAGTTTTTGTGGAGCACAGGCTCCGGACGCACAGGCCCAGTGGCCACGGCCCACAGGCCCAGCCGCTCCGCAGCATGTGGGATCCTCCCGGACCGGGGCACGAACCCACGTCCCCCGCATTGGCAGGCAGACTCCCAACCACTGCGCCACGAGGGAAGCCCTAAACTTTATTTTTTAGAGCAGTTTTAGGTCCACAGCAAAACTGAGTGAAAAGCACGGTTACCATGTTACCCCTCCCACCCCCGACTCACAGCTTCTCCTGCTATCAACATCCTGTACCAGAGTTGTACACCTGTTACAGTCCATGAAATGATCCACTTTTAAAGACGTGGGACGTGCTCATCTTACAATGGTGAGAAAAATGAGGACACCATGAAATATACGAACGTGAAAATATGAGTCTGACTCTCCTGTTTTATATATATACTCCATTTCATCAAATGCATCGATTTAAAAAACTTCCGTGCCACTAAAAATATTTGCCAATTGTAAAACTCCAACTATAACCAGTTGTCATATTGATTTCTAATTGTTAAAATGTGAAAAAAAAACCAACCCATGTATCTCGGAAAAAAGGAATTAGTGTGTTTTATACATACAAGAATGCAGGCATTGTGCTTCTCTATGGTGGTAAGGCTGCGGGGTCCTTTGAATTCTCCTTTTTATGCTTTAAAAAACTTTCCTGTCTCCAACAAATGGTGCTGGGAAAGCTGCATATCCACGTGCAAAATAATGAAGTTGGATGCTTACTTTACACCACATACAAAAATTAAGTCAAAATGGACTAAAGACCTAAATGTAAGACCTGGGTTGATATAACTCTTAGAAGAAAAAATAGGGGGAAGGCTTCAGGACTTTCGATTTGGCAATGATCGATTGCTTGAAGAGAACACCAAAAAAAAAGCAATGAAGGCAAAAATAGACAAATGCAACTACATCGAACGGAAAACTTCTGCACAGTAAAGGAAACAACAGAGTGAAAAATCCAACTAAGGAATGGGAGAAAATATTTGCAAACCATATATGCGATAAGAGGTTAACATCCAGGATACATAGAGAACTCCTAAAACTAAAATCCAAACAAACAAAAGCCCAATAACCTGATTTAAAGATTAGCAAAGAGGGCTTCCCTGGTGGCGCAGTGGTTGAGAGTCCGCCTGCCGATGCAGGGGACGCGGGTTCGTGCCCCCGTCTGGGAAGATCCCACATGCCGCGGAGCGGCTGGGCCCGTGAGCCATGGCCGCTGAGCCTGCGCGTCCGGAGCCTGTGCTCCGCAACGGGAGAGGCCACAACAGTGAGAGGCACGCGTACTGGGAAAAAAAAAAAAAAAAAAAAAAAAAATTAGCAAAGAACTTAAACAGACATTTCTTCAAAGAAAAACAAGTGGCCAACAAGCATATGAAAATATGCTCAACATCACTGATCAGGGAAATACAAACCCAGCACAATGAAATTACACAACCTCACGCCTATTAGGATGGCCACTATAAAAACAAAACAAGTATTGGCACTGATGTGGAGAAATCTGAACCCTTGTGCACAGACGGTGGGATTGTAAAATGGTGTAGCCACTATGGAAAACAGTTGGGAGGTACCTCAAAAAACTAAAAATGGAATTACCATGTGATCCAGTATTCCCACTTCTGTGTATATATCCAAAAGAACTGAATACAGGATCATGAGATATTTGCACCCCCATGTTCATTGCAACATGATTCACAATAGCCAAGAGGTGGAAGTAAACTCAGTGTCCAATGACAGATGAATGGATAAAGAAACATACAATGGAATACGGAGCCTTAAGAAAGGAAATCATGTCATATGTCGATGAACACGGATGAACCTTGACCTTATGCTCACTGAAATAAGGCAGTCACAAAAAGAAAGACACTTATATGAGGTACCCTGAGTAGTCAAATTCTTACAAACAGCAGAACGGTGGTAGCCAGGGGCTGAGGGAGGAGGGAAAGGGGAGTTGCTGCTCAGTGGGTACAGAGTTTCCCTTTTGCAAGACGAAAAAGTTGCAGAGATTGTTATACAGCCGTGGGCCTGTCGTTAACACTATTGTACATTTCAAAATGGTTGACAGTGATTTTTATAGCTTTCCTGACTTTCCCCAAATCTCCACCAACTATACTTTTAAAAAATTTCTACAAATAAGCAAGGATGACTTGGGCAGTGGAGGTGGCAGGGCCGGCAATGGACGGATTGGTCTGGTTTGTGTCCACACCCTTGACGCCTGTGCACACGAGGGCTGGGGCCTGAGGGAGGCTGGCAGTTGGCCACCCCCTGCCCTGGGACTGGGACTCCCCTTCCCCACCCATCCCCACTCACCTCTCCTGGAACAGACGCTATGGCCACAGGCCAAACAAGGACAGAGGGACCTAGTTTCGTTTCCGTTGTAAAAAAAAAAATTTTTTTTTATTTATTTTGGCCCCCTCTCGCGGCCATGCGGGATCTTATGTCCCCGACCAGGGATCGAACCCGTGCCTAACTGCAGTGGAAGTGTGGAGTCCTAACCTCTGGACGGCCAGGGAATTCCCTTCCTTTCTTTTTAATTTAAAGAAAATACAAAACCTACAGTATCGGGCTTCCCTGGTGGCGCAGTGGTTGAGTCCCCCTGCCAGTGCAGGGAACACGGGTTCGTGCCCCGGTCTGGGAAGATCACACATGCCGCGGAGCGGCTAGGCCCGTGAGCCATGGCCACTGAGCCTGCACGTCCGGAGCTTGTGCTCCGCAATGGGAGAGGCCACAGCAGTGATAGGCCCGCGTACCGCAAAAAAAAAAAAAAAAAAAAAACCTACAGTATCGTAATAAACACTCGTATCCCCAACTTCTCAGCTTTTTGCCTCTTTCACAGAATAGAAACAAAACATTACCAGTAAACTCCCCTTTGGTCCCTATCTCCAGTCTCCCCCTCTCTATTTTTCTAATGTTTTTACTTTTATCTACTTTGTGTGTCTTTCCCTTTGCTTTAGTAAATGGCACGTATTGTTCTACATCTTAAAATCACATGTGCTTTTGTGCTCCTTCTATGCTGATAATCATTCCTTTGAATCTAGATCATTCCTTCTAAGAGTGTCCTACTGTTCCGTGGTATGGCCAGACTAACAGACTCCTCCATTCAGGTCGCCTCCAGCTGGTCACTCTAGCACTGTCCCCAGAACATCCCTGGGGGCATGTCTTGTGCGCCCACACCTGACCCTCCTGGGCAAGGCCACAAACATGTTTACTCGGAGTCTCCAGGCCCGAGGCCCGTGCCAGAGGCTAAAGGGCAAGAGGGTAGCGAGAGCAACCGAGGAAGGTTTTGCTTACACAGACGGCCGCCCCTGAGGGATCAGCCAGGCGCGCTCACTTCCCTTCGCCCCTGCAGCGTGACGCCCATCTCTCCCGGCTCCCTGCATCTTTCTCCGAGGGCCAGTCCCGTTCCTGCCTGCACCGCCCTTCTTGCCCCCTCGGTTCCCCGTGGACTCGGCCCGAGCTCCAGCACGCTGCCCCAGTATCCTGCCGACCGGATGGAAATGACCCGGCCAAGGTCACACGGCGGCGCCCCGAGCCGGCGGAGACGCCAGCGCGGACGCTGTGCCCTAGCTCGCTCGCCGCCGCCGTCTCCGCTTCGGCTCCGTCAACAGGCGTCGGTCGTGGTTTCTCCCCACCTGGGTTCTCCGCCCGCCGCCGCTCCTTTCGAATGCCCCTCGGGCCTCTCCGCAGGCGCCGTGCCCCTGGGGGCGCTAGAGGTGGGGCGGGCCCGGGCCGGGCCGGCGGGTGCCGCGAGTTCGGATCCCGCCGCCGGCAGGACGCGGGCGCCTGGCCTTGACGCTGAGAGGGCCGCAGCAGCTCCGAGAGCTGGGTCCCGGACGGCGGCTGTGGGGGGCAGGGCGGCGGGGCCGGGGGCGGGGCCGGAGGCGAGGCACCGCCCCTCCCGCGCCTGCGCCGCCTCCCCTCCACTGAGAGCTTCCACCGCTCCCTCGGCTGTCAGGCGCGGTGGCCAAGTGGTAAGGCGTCGGTCTCGTAAACCGAAGATCGCGGGTTCGAACCCCGTCCGTGCCTGGTTCTTGAAATTGGGGTCGATAGTGGGGGCTTCGGTGTTCCCATGTGTGTCGCCTCTTTCCTCGTGGTGTTTTTTTACTTTTCACATTGTGTTCAGGCGTCCTCCAGTCCCACCCTTCCCCGTCCACCCGCATTCCTTGGCGCCGCGGTCATCAACGCAGGCCGAGCCAGGGCACCAGGGCTCGCGGGCACCAGCTGTGTCGCGTTTCGCTGGCCGCCCTGCGTCTCCTCTCCCCGAACCTCCCTTCACCCTGCCGCACTGGGCAGGGCGGGGCTGGCCTGGGATCCTTGTGTTACCTGTGGGGACACTAAGGCCCGCGCTAGGCATTGGTGTCGCCAGCGGCGGGTAAGGTGGAGGTAGAGGTCCGGTCTCACTGGTTTTGCGCGTCTCGAGGGTGGGAGAAATTTCCAGAACGGGCGTTTGAGTATCTGGAGCAGTGTTTTCTGGTTTTTGCCTGAAAGGTGAGTTCTCCACGTGGTGCTCGCTGTCTGCCTTCTTGTCTAGGAAGCCAACCACATCGTTCAGCTGACGGGTGCCTTTTCCTTTCCCAGCCTTTGTGAACTGACCCTTTAAGTCTGGCACCTGCCTGTGTGATCCTTTGAATCTGGCCCCTAGCCAGTTATGATACTCCCCAAGTCATTTCTAGGATAAATAGACCAATTTAATATGACGTGATGTTTAGTGCCTCTCATTCCTGATATGCTCTGGTCTATCTGTCCCCTTCTTCAATTGTGACACTCAGGACTGAAGTGACACGTACTACTCCAGGTGTAGTCTCATTAATGTTACTTCACCTCCCTCATTCTGTATCTCATACTTCTGTTAACGTGACCCAAAAACACACCTTTCTGCAGGTCCCGCTGCACAGTTGACCACATGGAGCTTCAGGTGGATTGAATGTCAGCAGAGTCTCTTTGGGGCAGGATCATAGAAGACAGGATATGGGGCTCAGGAAGCAGGGAAATATATTGATCTTTTTCCCTAAGATTCCAATAAATGGAAGAGATACACTTAGCTTTTGAAGGGAATGCTGAGCTAGGGTACCAGCGTCATCGTGGAATTGTTCCTAAATGCAAATCGATTTCCCAGACATTCAGATTCCAGACATTCAGGGATAGGAAGGGGAAAGGTCCTGAACTAGTGGGTATGGCCTTGAATCCTGTCCCTTAGTTTGGATTTCTGATGAGAAGGAACTCGGAGGCTGGACACTGGGTTTCCTGCAGCTGCTGGAGCAGAGAATTCCACCCCAACAGAGGGGGGTGGATGAGCCAAGCCAAAGTCAATAAAAGAGGGTCAAGGTACAGAAGAGCTCAACATACAGATGCTGGGGGAAACATGGGCCCCCAGAGGCAGGGGTCAAGTATGAATCCCAAGTCAAGGCTGGTGAGAGGAGATGGAAGTGCAGGTGTGTCAGATACAAGCACCAGGGTGAGCGTAGGAGCCGAGGGGTCTAGCAAGTTACCTTGTAGGTAACTTGTAGTTACCTTGTAGTTACATTGTAGGCCCACAGGTATCTATACTCACCTCTGTGAGACTGGAGGTAGGTCATTGGCTTGAAGGGGGAGGGCAGAAGCAGAAGGAGACACCTGTGTTGAATTTATTGCATGACCCTTGTTAAATCACATACCCCGGATTTCAACTTCCTTAGTTGCAAAATTAGAGAGTTGAAAGAGATGTTTCCTAAATGCCTGTGGCTTGAAATTCAAAGCTTCTACCTCAGAGCTTGGCCCTTGGAGAAGCGGTGTGTGTGTGGGGCTGCCTCTAGCTAGCGCCACGCCCAGTCTCTCTTGGGGCTGCCAAAGTAGTGAATCATAGCATCCCCTTTCACAGTGGGACTTGGTCGTGGTGCCCTCATGGTGAGACTATATGGCCCTGGCTCCCCCATCCAGAGTTACAGCCCGTCCTCCCTGATGGGCAGGGCCAGAGCTACGAAGCCCCTCCCCCTGTCAGTTTCCCCTTGCTCGGACCTCCCCACAGTGGCTCCCCCCAGAGTCTAGGACAAACACAGGGCCTCTGGGACTGCAGTTGGAGAGCCACGTATGCAGGCACAGTCATTTGTGGGCAGCTAAAAACTTCCAGGATATTTTTAAAAATACAAACTACTTTAGGTCAGGCCGCTTCTTTCCTGCGAGCAAATATTATTTGACTTAAAAGCAGAATTTGGCAAGTGTATATATTTTGCCTTGTGCCGTCAGTTTTAGTCCAATATTCCAGTCTGGAGATGTCTATTTTTAAATCTTTTATTGTACAATAAAACACAATTTCAGAAACCAAGCAAATTAAGTGAATGTCTTAATGAGTTCTAAGTAGAACACCACCCAGGTCAGAGAACTTTGCCAGACACCCAGAAACCTCTTTCATGTGCCCCCCCTTGCAATCACAACCCCCTACAGCCAGAGGCAACCATACCCCTTACTTTTATAGTAATCAATCACTTCCTTGCATTTTTTTTTTTTTTTTTTTGTGATACGCGGGCCTCTCACTGTTGTGGCCTCTCCCGTTGCGGAGCACAGGCTCCAGACGCGCAGGCTCAGAGGCCATGGCTCACGGGCCCAGCCGCTCTGCGGCATGTGGGATCTTCCCGGACCGGGGCACGAACCCGTGTCCCCTGCATCGGCAGGCGGACTCTCAACCACTGCGCCACCAGGGAAGCCCTTTGCATTTTAATTTATCATCTTGTTGTACATCTTTACATCTTTATACCCTACAGTTTAACTTTGCCCATTTTAAAAACTGACATGTCTTTTAAGCTTTTTTTTTTTTTTCCAATCACTAGGATTCTCTTCCTTCCCTTTTATTTTCTTACAGTGTGTCTGTCTGTCGAGGAACCTGGCCCATTTGACCTGGAGAGTTTCCCATAGTCTAGACTTTGCTGGCTGCAGACTCTTAGTGCAGTTCCATTTCTTCTGTCCTCGGTATTCCCTGTAAATTAGCAGCTAGATCCAGACGCTGGATCAGAGTCAGATTCCATCCCTTTGGTGAGACTCACGTATCACCTTCTCTGAGAAACCTCTGATTCCCCCAGGTAATGAGTCACAGCCTATTGTCTGGGACCCCTCTGTGTGTTTCACACCATAGTTGGGAGGCCCCTCAGGACTGGGACAGTGTCTTGCTTGTGTCTGTGTTTCCAGCATCTGGTACAGAGACAGAGCCCTCTTACAAGACAGGACCCTGCTTAAAGGGTTGCGGAGGTCTTCCCAGAGGAGGTGATGTCATACCTGGGCTCTGGAGGATGAACAGGAATTTGCCAGAGTACCACAAACAATCTTGGCTACTTCTGCCCTCATTCAATCACCATTGACACTCAAATATCATGATCTAGGTTGCAACTAGCAACTAAGCAGGCAGGGGTGCTTTTCTCCTCCCTAAGCCCCACCCCCACCCCCAGCGGCCAACCCCTCTGACCTTGCACATAAAATGAAATTTCAAATTAAGAAACAAATACTGTCTGTCCATGCTTTTATAAGCAAACACTAAAGGTCCAACCCTATACTTTGCGACAGAAGTTGCCAGTTTGGAATCATGGTCTGATAGGAATGAAAGCAACCACCCAACCCTCTCATTGTACAGCCACAGAGACAGGCAAAGAGAAGGGAAGTGATTTGTTCAAGATCATCCAGGAAGCAGTACCTTTATGACATAGTTAAGCTCCTCTGCAGGATGAGCACAAATCTGCTTGGGAAAGTCATCTTTGATTATAACCTGACATGTACCCAGGAGATGGCCCATCTCTTTGCCAACCCATGGGGCAAGCAGGTACTTCTCTTGTCTAATATTCACCCCTGATCAACAGAAAAAGCACATAGTGAACAAAATCACTAGGCTTGACCCCAGTACTCAGGCTGTGGAGACAAGGGAGGGACACAGAAACTCCCTATCACCAGTTGGAATCCCCAGGAGACAGACTCCTAGATCTTCTGAACCAAGGGCTCTCCCATCTTCCAGGCACTTACCCTGCCCAGAGAAAGCCTTTCTGAGAACCCCAAGTGAGAGGGCTGGCACTCTGAGCCAGCAGGGCTCCTTTGTGTCCTTACTTTCCAGGATTTTCCCACCACCTTCTCAGCCTCCCTCCCTGGGTCACGTTCAGAGTGACCACCTGCCTCCTCCCCACCCCCCATCAGGCAGGAAAACTGCATCCAGCTCGAAGCGCTGCCTTGGCCTTGCGGAAATATCATTACACCTGGAAAGAATCGACTCCTTTCTGGGGACTTTACCCCCCTGCTGCTTCTTGCAGGCAAAGGTTGTGTCCTGTCTTCTCAAGAGAGGAGAAGCTGGGAGAAATCACAGAGAAAATCCCATCCCAGTTTTGCCAATGACAAACGGAGGCCCCAGGCAGAGAACTTAGCAGAGTTTGCACAAGAGTGAGGAGGTGAAATGGGCTCAGATGTTGACAGAATCTGTGATCCCAGTAGTGGCTTTTCTGCTGTAAAGATTTCATGCCAAAACCTGTCTTCCCCCAAGCTCTGGGGCTCTCCTTCTGTCCAAGCCATCTGGGCCGAGAGAAACAAAAGCCATGTACATTGCCACCTGAGCAAAATCTGCTGAGAAAATCAGCCCCATGAATTCCATATTCACATACAAGATATTTTATTTGCAGTCCTTCTCTCCCTCTGGTCACCAGGATCCCCGTGTCTTCTGTCCGAGCTCTTTCTGACTGATGGCAGGAAGCTCTAAAGAACCCAGCACAACCGTGACTGTAGAAGGTGCACAATCGTGGCATCTGATAGTCTGAAGAGTCCGGAGGAGGACGTTGAGGGCAAAGAGCTCGATACAGAGTGACCTTGGGTAAATCATTTCACCTCCCCAAGCCCCGTTTCCGTATCAGTAAAATCGGGGTTCTCATTCCCGCCCTGCCATGTCACACCACTGGATGCCTTGCTAGAGAGATGGCACGTGTTCGTTATTAGCAGAGAATCAGGACTGTAACATGGGGTTGATATTAAGTACCTTGCACGGTTTGCGCATTGGAGGCCGCGGTGAATGTGGCCCTCCCGCCTTGAGGGGGAACGTGGTCAACCTCTGAGAGGAAAAGGGTGAAATCAACAGGTGTTAGAGTGTGTCTGTGCCTCTGTGTGTGTGTCTCAGCCCTGGGTGGGTGGGGCCCTGGATGGGGGAGGGTTGGGGGCAGCCAAGCCCATCCAGTAATGGCAAAAACTGAGCTCTCAGGGCAGTGTATGCAGGACTGAAAGGCATTCAGCACGTACTGGCTGAGACTGCATTATGTGTACAGGGATACAGTAGTGTACAAATGAAACAAAAAGTCCTACCCCTGTGGAGCTTACATCCTGGGAGTCGGAGGCAAGGATCAGCAGCAGGGAGACAGGCCCTATATGCAAATGAGTAAAAGATGTGGCACATTAGAGGGGATGAGGGCTATGGAAGGAGAAAAATGCTGGGTTGGGGGTAAGAAGTGATGGAAAAAGAGCCTGCAGTTTCAAATAGAGTAGCCAGGGAAGGCCTAGGGAAAAATCTAGAGTGAGGGGAGCCAGAGAGAAAGGTCAGTGTCTTCCGATCTATGGGATTTTGTCCCCAAGGCAGGTGGATCCCTCCCAGCCACAGAGATGGATGTGTGCAGCAGGGAGGCCGGGACATTTAGATTGTCCTTGTCACACCACACACCCCACCCCCATCTCAGGGGCTCTGAGGTCAGTTTGTTAAGGAGCCTGCCTCCTGTAGGTCGTTTGTGGATGGGGGGAAACAGGGCAGGAGCCACAGGGCAGACTTGGAGGGATGGATACATTGTGGGAAGGGCAAACGTGGTGTGAATTACTCGGAGTGAGCTGGTGGGAAGTGCACTAGACCAGAGTGGAGAGGGGCTGCTCTCGGCCTGCACTTACTGGCCGAGTGACCCTGGCAAGTAATTCCACGTGTAGAATGTAGGCAATAATAATACCTCTGACCTAGGGTCATTGTGAGAGTGTAAGGAGAAGCTCTTCGCACAGGGTCTTGGCACTGAAAAATTTCTCACTGACTGAGAGCTACCATCATCATCACATGTTAATATTCTCTAAGGCAGGGTTTTTCAAACTGCAGGAGGTAACCCATGAGTGGATCATGAAATAAATTTAATAGCTTGCAAGCAGCATTTTTTTTTCATGGAACAGAACAGGATTGCATCAAATATATTTGCGTGTATAAGAATTGTTTCATAAAACATTTTATATACATATATAGATAAATTTCCTACCATGGGGCATGACTGAATGTTTGAAAACCACCGTTCTAAGGCAGTGTTTCTTTAAAGATGATCCTAAAGAGTGTTTTTCTAATTAGTAATTTGCGGGCCACTGCCCTCACTTTTGCCATAGCAGAATACCACTTGTGCTATGATTTACTAAATACTGCTCTTTGAGTTAGCTCATTTTAACCTCATCGTAACCACAATATTCTTGAAATTTATTTTTGAAAATATATATGACATATTTTTAGCCTAAAACCATCTCACACATGCGCACCACGCTTTGGGAACACGAGTGGTAAGGAGCGTCTTTGTGAAAGCATTCTCTGAAAGCTGGGAGCTAACAGAACTGAGAGACACAGAGGCGTCCCAACCCTTTCAGGGTCCCGTTCTGCCCTGGAGGCAGGCCCAGCCCCACTGCCCAGTTTTCTGAATTCTTGTGGTTGACCTTCCCACAGTGGCCACCTCAAGAAGCAAAGAACAGGCCCTGTCTGCTTGCGGACTGGCTCGGGACCTTTCCTGGGATGTAACCCCGGTGGAGGAGGCCAGAGCCCTGGTGTATCTATCTTTTCTCTTGTGAGCTGTGTCCTGACGCTGCACCAAGTTTGCAGATTTCCTTTCTTGTCCAGCTTTGATTCCATTGATGGGATTAGGTGCCCCCTACGGCCATGTCCTTTGATGTGGTCAGGGGGTAGCAGGGAGATTTCAAGCTCAGGGAGCAAATCTTAATCTTCTGCGGGCTTCTCTGGGATCAGCGCTGGGGTAAACCCATTACATCCCTGCACTTTCATCCCCCCAGGACACCGGCTCCTCCAGGCTCCTCAAGTCTCAGACATCCAAAGGGTTTGTCAGATTTAGAGACAGTAATAAAAGGGGAAGAGAAAGCAGAGCATGAACCCCAGACCCCTGCCAGCACCGGCAGCATCACCAGCAATGTCAGGGCATCTTCCTCTTTCTTCCCTTCTAATCCTGGGCTCCCACAAAATGGGGATTACAGAGGCTTGGGGCCAGAGGCCCGCCCTGCCCCCGGCACTGGGCACCACTGCAGTGCCTGGCTGCCATCTGCCCTCCATCCCTCCCAGAGCTGCTCTCCTGGGAGCACCTGGTCCTGCACATCTGTCTGCCCTGCCGTCGTCATGTGGGGTGTGGGGCCAGCTGGCAAACTGAACAGATAAAGCACTCAGCCCTCACCACAGTGAAGTCTTAAGGCACGATTTGGATCGGTGAGGCCAGGAAACAGAAGAGAGGAACATAGCCAATATCTATGTGTGGCCACAAGCAGGTATGTCTCATTATTTAAATTGAACCTGACTCCAAGGCTCCATCCGAAGAGAGGCAGGGCAACTCCATCTCAGTCGTTATTCGCGTTTACCCATCCCTCCCTCTGCCGTGGTCCCTGGAGTCCTGGCCATCTTGAGGGTGGGGATCCTGGCTTTTGGATGCTCCAGACTGGTCTCAAGATGAGGCATGTGGTTACTCCCCCCCGTCCCGGCGTCTCCAGAGAGAGAGAGAGAGTGAGGCACTAGGTCCCCACCAGAAGGGATTCTACCGAACTCGGATCCCTCTCCAACCTTGCGAAAGCTCTCCCTCGGCCTCGAAGCTTTTCTGTACCATCCTTCCTCCCTACAGTCCCCCTAAAGGAACTCGGGTTTTCAGAAAGCACAACCAGGAAGAGAGAAGTGGGTAAGCAGACAACTGGAAGGGGGAGAGGAAAACACAAAATTAACATTTCAAAAACTGTGCTGCACGGCCCTCCGCCTGGCGCCTTACATTTATTTTCTCGTTGGTTTGCGAACGAGAAGGGCCTGGCCGGCCCCAGGTTCCAGGTGGGGAGGTTGAGGCCGGCCGCAGGAGCGCTTCGCCGGGCCGGCGACGCGGCCTGGGAGCAGAGCGGCCGGCAGGGGGCTCTCGGCGCCGGCCTTCGCGGGAGGAAGCGCTGGCTGCGGCTCCGACCGGTCAGAGGAGGAAAAGGGAAAATTACTGGAGCTCGGGGGCGGGAAGGGCTGCGTGACTGGGAGGAAGGCACTTGAGACTGTCGAGTCTGGCAGCCCGCGGCCGGATTCGATCCCCGGGACAGCTCGGACGACCAGGGAAAGGGGCGCCGGTGCGGCCCCCACCCCGCCCGGTGTCCTCCCGCGGGTGCCGCAGGCTGGAGAGGGCTCCGCGGCCCGGGGCGGGGGCGGGGGCGCCGAGGGGCGGGCGGAGGGCGGGCCGGGGCGGGGCGCGTCCGCCCGGCTCCGGGAGGCGGTGCGGGCGGGCGCTGGCCGTGTCCGCCCGCCGGGAGCCGTGGGGCGCGCAGCCTTCCTGATGTGTCACCAGCACGTGGAGCCAGCTCGGGCTGCGCTGCGAGCGGGAGGAACTCCCCTAACTTTCGAGGGGTCTCGCCGCCCCACTCCTTTCCCCGCTGTGCCCGGCCCGTGCTCCTCGGGGAGGTGGCGGCAGCTGCCCCCAGGTCCAGGACGGGTTGAGCGAGGCCCCGGCCCCCGGCCCGGCGCACGCGGGGCGCCCGGGACGTCGGGGCGCCGGGTCCGGCTGGCGGCTGCTCCCCACGACCCCCGGCTGGGGCGCGGGCTCGGCGGCGCGGGAGGGCGAGGCCTGCGGTGCGAGCGGCCCGGCCGGCCCTGCGCCCGGCGGATCTGAGCGCAGGTAACCCAGGCGGCGCGGAGCTGGGCCTCGCGAGCGCGGCGTGGGATCGCGGCGAAGTTTCTCGGCGTGTAACTCTTGCGCTCGACCGGGGGGGTTGGAGGATGGGGGAAGGCTAGGTTCCCGTGCCTCCCCCACCCCAGCTCAGTGTCTCGGCCTGCACCCCGGCGGCCCGGACGCCGCCGCGCGCTAGGTGTCGTGTAACCCTTCGGGGGCTGGCCTCGGAGCCCTCGGGTCGAGGTCGGGCGAGCAGGATGCCGCCTTTGGGGGACGCCGCTTGGGGAAAACCCAGAATCTCGGATGAGCAGAGTGCCTGGAAAGCGGGCAGTCGGATCCAGTCCCAGGAAGCCCGTCGGGGCCGCAGCCCGAATCCGAGACGCGCGGGAGCTGAGAGCTGGGTCTTTGCGGGCGAGATGAGGGTGTCGGTTCAACTGGCCTACAAAGTCCCAGTTCTCGGCCCCCGGGACCGACGGCTCCTCCTCGCCCCTCACCGTTTTCTCCCGGGCGGTTGAGAGGTAGGCGCCCAGGCGGGGCAGGGACCCCGGCCGGGCCGCACCTCTCGGGGTCCACACTGGAGATGGGGTGGCAAGGCACGCTCGCCGCGGACTCTGTGCGGAGGTTCGAGGGATCCCTGGGCTTGGCAGGAGCAATGGGAACGCACTCGGAAATTCGAGTTGGTCACCGCTTGCGGTTCTTGTTCTCCGGGTGGAGCCGGATCCCCGCCGGGGCCGACCTGGAGGAAAGGGAGAGACGGAGCCCCTCTTCCTAACCGGCGGACCCTATTCGTCTACCAGGCCCTGCCCTGCTGCGCGTTCCAGAGCCGCAGCCGTGAGCTTGGGAGTGGTGAGGACCGCCCGAGGTCTAGAGTTGTCCCTGGGAATATGGGCCGGGATGTGGAGGTTTTGCCCCTCTCCCTGCGCCCCACCACCATTTCTTTAAAGATGCATCTTTGTGGGTGTGTTCCTAATGGCTAGCCTTTTGTTCCCTGACATTTGCGGCATAATGCTGACCCACCCTGAGTCTCCTGAATGTTTTATGCTGAGATTCCCTTCTTAAACCATTTATTCAGTAACTTTGCTTCTACCTTCCTCCTGCAAAAGAAAAAACCCACACTAACCCCTGAAACCTCCGGTCTGCCTGGCGTTGGAACTTTTTACTTTTGTTTGTTTATGTTGTTTTGGCTGTCTTGGCAGTGAGGTGACCTGAGCTGTGCGAAGGACCAGTTGACAAAATAGGGCACTTTGGGTCCCCTTCTTCCTGGCTTTGGAAAACAAGAGAGGTTTCTAGAAGCAGGGAGGAGGGAGAGGGAGAAACCAGCCCAGCCAGGTTGGCCCACCTCTCTCGAAGTTGTGGAAGCTTCTTCTAGAGGCTTCTCCAACTTCTGCGGGTCCGTGTAGAGGAGACCTCACAGGGTACCTACCACATCTGTGTCCCTGTTTTGGTGGCCGTGAGGGGGCGTGAATGGAGGGGAGCCCCATGGGCTGTGGGATCACCAAGGCAGGGTTGGGCCCGTGAGCCCAGGAGTGGGCATAGCCCCAAACTGCAGTTGGCCGGCATTTTTTCCGTGTGAGCTTTGTCCTGCTGGCTCTAACCAGTGGACTGTGCAGACGTCAGAACTGTGGGAGAGAAGAGTTTATTTGGCCAAGTGTCTAAATGTACAGGCATCTTGATCAGTTCTGAGGCATAATCGTCTCGGAGTGGACTGGTGGGAGTTTCAGCTGGAGGCTTTGCCCTAATTAAGGAAAACGCTCTGTTCAGAGCACTGAGTCAGAGTACTGAGTTCTCCCTTTGAACCCATGCCTCTCCCGGCCTTGGGGATCAGTACCTTAAATTAAATGAAGTGGAAATCTCCAGAATATTGCGTGGTCATAAAACATCGGCAGGACTGGTCTGGAGCAGTGAGGTGCAGAAAAGCTTTGCAACCACCCTGGAGGGGACAAGGGGCAGAAATCACTGGGAACAAGGGAAAAGGAGCCGGGCAGCGCCCCAGGCCTCCCCTGGCCTGGCCCAGGTAGCGGCAGTTTTCCCTCAGGCTGTGCCCGCTTCTCAGGGGCTGCCCAGAGTTTTAGGGATTTTTAGGAAATGCCTCGGGGCTTCATTTCTTTGGGTGGGGGTGGGAGTGAATGGTTAGGCTTTTCCTTTGCAGGATGTAATGGAGTCGGCTATGCCGTGGGCTGGCCTGGCCTCCAGCAGCTGATTTGTGCTGTGATTTAGGCTGTGGTATTTAGGAATTGTGTTTTAGCTGCGAGCTTTTTGATTTCGCCGCCCCTTTTGAATCCTCATAATTCCTGAAGCAGATGCCTCCTCCCGCCCCCCACCCACCCCAACCCCAATCCATCCCTCTAAGCTGGGTACCTAGAAGCTTCGCGGGGGGGAGTGGCTTGAACGGCAGACTTGTTTGCCCTGGAGCCATCTTCAGAAAGCAGCTATATGCAAGGTGGGAAGCTGGTGGGAGCATAGGATTTTAGCCAGACCCCCAGGGAGACGCACGGAAGACTCGTGAAATCCAGCTGGACTCATGGTCCTACCTACTGGGAGGAAACGTGCATTCCCTTAACTCTTAAGTAAATTGCAACCTGGTGAATAATTAACCTTGCCCATTTCGCTTTTTTTCTTTTCTTTTTTTTTAGAAAAATAATATCCCAACCTGTGAAAGATTAGAGATCAATTTTTGTTCAGCACGATTGCATTGACAAAGGAGCACCGGGAGAAGCCGACCCTTTCCCCTCCACCCCCAAGTCCTAGCAACTCAGGAAATTCTGCTACTTAGAAATCCCTCCAGGGTTTCTCTGGTGGCAGTTGGGAGGAACGGCCTCTGAGCTGCCTCCCTAGGTTCCTCTGCCCAAAGCCAAGCTGTCTGAACCCTCAGCAACGGTCAGGATTCTGTCCCTTACTTTCTGTAGCGACAGCTTGGCCTTCACTCCTGCATGGAGTTGATTCTGCTGTCAGGCCAGTTTCGGGCTCTGCGCGGGATGGTAAATATTTGGCCTGTCTCAGTTCTTTTACACAAAAGAACAGCGCTCCTAATCTGGGACAAGTCCAAGGAAGAGTTGTCTCAGAAACAGGGGATCCATCTGGGGTCCATGAAGGGTTTTTCTCGAAGTAGCCCAGTGTGAGCGCCATGAAGGCGGATTTGGGGTCCAGATGTGTTCAAGTTGGAGTCCTAGCTGCCACTTGCCAGCTGGGTGGCCTTTGACAGGTAACTTCTCTGTGCCCATTTCTTCTCTTGTGGACAAGGGGTCTGAGACCTCCCTTGTAACGCTTTGGTGAGGCTTAAATGAAAACTGCAGGCACCGTGCCTGGAACACACCAGTAGACCTTCGACTGGCTGTCCTCATCTCCTCCGCCCTCTTATTTTCAATAAGCACGGGTGGGCCTTGGGCAAGTTATTTAACCCACTGGGAACAGCAGCTTTGTAATCCTAAAGCGGGATGATGCCTGGGAACCCCTTCCCCGGTCCGAGTCTATTGTCCACCATCCATGTGGCAGGGACCGTGCCAGGCTGGGGTTACAACTGTGGGTAAGATGGGCGTGGCCCGTTGCTGCCCACTCCGATTTGTACCCCAGCTCTGAGCACAGATGAAGGGTATTGTGAGTCCTCTTGTTAGAGCTGAGGCTGCGACTCCGAGGGGAAAGGCTCCCCCAGGATCGCACAGCTGCCTCTGGGGCCGAAGGAGCAGGAAGCCTGGCCTTCTGGGTGCAGTAGGGCCTCCCGGGTAGGGTAGGAGCCAGCGAGCTGTGGAACAGGAGGTGGGTGGGTCTGGATTAGCCCCGTTGCTTCAAGGAACCCTGGGTGCGCAGAAGTGGCTACCTCGCACATCTGCTCTGCCATGCGTCCAGCCTGAAAGGTCCCAAGACTCCACGTTTCATGGAAGGTCCCCATGAAAGGCGAATTGCCACAGCTGCTCTTGGCCCGCTCACTCGTTGACCCAGCTGGCAAGACAAATGCACTCTAGTGGGACCAGTCAAGCAGGGTACGGAATCGAAGGGCTGGGGGAGGGAAAGGAAATACTTGGATGTTACAAAAAGTAATATCTGCAGAGTAGTCACCATGGGAAAGAAAAATCAGGATTTCGTTGGACTTCCTTATCCTTTTTTATGGCTTAGTGATGTTTTTATTTTGCATTTCGAACTAGAGGTTGAGATGGACCATAATCTCTTCAGTGCTTTAGAGCCCAGGGCAGTGGGCAGGGTTTCCTGGGACGCGGAGCAGCAGGTGACTTCTCACCCACTGTGCAGCTCCCTCCCTCCTCCCTCTGGCACGCTCTGGGGAATTTTGAAATTGCCCTGTGGCCAGACCCCTGTGTTTGCTGCCCAGGAGGACTGGGGAAGGAGGTGCTGTGTAGACCAACCATTGCCTGATTTTAATCTCAGCTCTGCCACTCTGGGCCCGAGAGCCCCCTTCTCTGTCAGGTGGGCGGCTGGCCCAAATAGCGTGCACAACCCTTGTGGGCTTAACATCCTTCTAAGTTTCGGAGCCCTGAGGCGCAGAGGAGGGCACCGGGCTGGGACCCAGGCCTGGGGTTGGGAGGGGCGGGAGGGGTGGGGGAAGGACTCAGAGATGTGCAGCTGGGAAAGTTGGATGAGTCTGTGAGGACTTGGTGGTTCATTCTCATGAAACGCGCTTCCTCTCACTGGATTTCTGCCCTGGGGTGTGTGGGGTTCAAGGCAGAACGCTGGCTGCTTCTTGGTGACTGAGGCTTAAATTCGGGTTTTTCCATTCTCTGTCTCCTCGTCCACCGTAAGGTAGACCTCCTCCCGCACCCTTTTGAAAACAAGTCACTTGCATTGCTGTTTATATGCTGCTGGCTCCTGGCTTTCCAGGAGGCCGAAGGCTGGCACTGGGGAAAGGGCGTCGGCTTTGCAGGCTCCCCCGTGGACTAGCTGGG
Organism: Grampus griseus; assembly: GCF_964374135.1. NCBI lineage: Eukaryota > Metazoa > Chordata > Mammalia > Artiodactyla > Delphinidae > Grampus > Grampus griseus. The sequence goes on from NC_139014.1 coordinate 54,822,479, forward strand.
TGACCTTGGACCCGTGACATGCCTTCTTGAGCCTGTTTCCCCATCTGTGATGATACATGCCCACTGTGTAGTGTGATACAGGGGTCACATGAGAAGGCCGGTGTGAAATGCCGGGTGGTTTGGGGGGACGGCGGGGGAGTACATGGTACCTGTTGTTAAGCGACACCGTAGCTCACCCCAGGGCCTTTGGGGCCAGCGAAGAAAGCCCAGTGAGGTCAAGGAAGTGCACACCCTGAGCCTGGTGAGCCTCCTTACTGCCTTAACATCTGGGGAGAAAACATTGGAAGAAAAGCAGTATGGATGGGGCTAGAGGGGGGGGCGTTTCCTGTTTCTACGGGGAGGTATGCCCGGTACAACCTAAGAGGGGTGGCTGTGGGGCAAAATCACCGACTCTTCCAGGAGTGGGTGGATTTCATCCCTTACTAGTGGGAGAGTCGGGATAACGTTCTCTTGAATCCTTTCCTCTGGAGCCTGCTGCGGTGAGCTTAACAACATGGGGGAAAAAAAAGTTAAAAAAAAAATGTGTCTTTGCTCTTGGAACCAAGAGGGCGATTAAACAGATACTTGGAACCAGGACTTGCGTATAAGCAAATGTTGGTCTCCAACTTGCCTGGCCAGACCACTGTATATCTGGGAAAAGTCAACCAGACCACTTGCTCCCAGCTGGTGAGTGTGGAGGGTTCTCCCGCCGCCCTGGGCTGCGTCTCTCTCCCTCTCCCCCTGCCCTGCCTCTCCTCCCATGTCTGGTGATAGCAGGCGTTCATTGTCGCCCAGGTCTGGGTGCATGCGAACCTTGGCCAAATCGCTGAATGTTAAAATATCACATTTCGACAATGGGCCTTTTTTGTAGAGCTGGGGATAGAGGGGGCAGTGTTGAGATGCTGGAAAACCACTTAAGCTTTGACAGTGGAAACGGGCAGGGTCCAGGATCCTGACTTTGAACACAAGGGGTGAAGGTGGAGCAGCGAGGGGCACTCCTTAAAATAGAAGTAGGGCCCCGAGAACCAGCTCCCTCTGTTTCCAGAGCCCGAGGTGGGGAGGGAGGGGGCTGCGGCCAGCCTACCCTGGCATCCTCCCTTTTGTCCTTTCGGTGAATTTTGTTGTAATTAGACAAGTCGTGACAAATATCCCATTGCCCTTTGGGCCGGGGAGCTATGAGGAGTCCTCCCTGGAAGCCCAGCCCAGTTCACTTGGGAGCCATAATTAGGCAAGAGAACAGTTCACGGGCCCTTGATTCAATAAAGACCCTTTTATGATGTTGGTTTTTCCCAGAAAAATAATACCACTTTGCCCCATTTATTGCATTTAGATGTGTAATCATATTAGGGCTCAGCAGCCCCGGGGACTGAAGTTACATAGTTGGGGTTTTCACCAAAGGCTGTTACCCAGGCTTCAGAGGGAAACAGTGTCCTCAGAGAGGGGAAAAAACAAAAAAAAAGACAACAAGGAACATTTTTGAGGATTTTTCTCGCTTGGCATTTCAAGGACATTTTCTCCCATCAGGGTGAGAAGCGACCCAGGGAAAAAAAACAAAAACAAAAACAGAAAGTGAAACTAACTCGCCTGGCCAGTGTGGCCGCAGCCCAGCGTGCCCAGCATGGTCCCTCCCTTGTCGCTGACCATATCTGGCAGTCAGATGGGTGGCACGTGCCCGGCGGAGGGCTGAAGGAAATGCCAGAGAGGATGCCTGTGGCCTCTGCACCGGGAGTCGTGGTGTCCCAGCACGTCTCCACCTCGATGGCAGGGCTGCAGGCGCTGGTGTGTGCAGGTGTCCTCTGCCTCGCCCAAGCCCCCCCTATTGGGGCAGTCAGCCCTGACTAAATATAGTCCTGGAGGTCCCGGCGGCTTTCGGTTTGTTGGAAGGCTTTGCTTGGCCCCGCCCACGGCCCCCCGGAGGCACCATCTTCCATGCATTTGCATATGGATGGCGCTCTCACCTGCAGGCCCCCTCTCCATGCAACCATCCCCTCTTACCTTCTAACCCCAGACCTTGTGTCAGGCAATGACTAAGAACGTCTCCCAATCACTCACGGAGTAAAAATCCCACCTAGAAATCTGCCCAGGGCTGGGGTGTTGGTAGAGATCACCAGTGGTGTCCAGAACTTCTTTCCCAATTAGAGGTTTAGAAATCTCAGGCGATGAGGAAATTTCTGAGAGTCCATTCGTAGGTGTGCTCTATTAAGAAATAGGGTAGGACCTTTCATTAAAACTGTGTTGCATGAAAAAGGGGGAAAATCCATGTAACTCCAGGACATCTGATGACAGTTATTGCTGAAATAAGTATCTTTTCAGATATCATCCTTTAATGCAGAAGAACTGGTTCGTCTATTTATAGATATTGCATATTAAAATATTCTTTCAGTGTCACTACTATCAAGATGTGAGGTCTAGTTTTTTTTCAATCTTATACTTCAGACTTTTTGGAAAAAGTGCTATTGTTATATATTTATAACACATAAAATTGTTTTTCGGTTCCCCCCCACCCCCAAAAGGAATATATATAGAACACCTGAAACCGGCTTCTCTAATTAGTACATTTTTCTACTTAGCTGTTAGGAATTTGTGATGGGATCAGTTATTTTAGATTTCCAGTGAAACTTTGGCCACAGGGAGGTACACCAGGGGGAAAAAATCACTGGTTTTCAGTTTTGGCTACCCCTCACTCACCTGCTCCCCCCCGAAACACCTAATGTGCCTGCCCATCAGGCAGCAACAGTGACAAGAAAGCAGTTTTATTTTCCTTGTCCCAAGTTGATGGAGTTGGAAAAGTTACTCATTTATGTCAGCCTCTCTCTGCTCCTGCCAGTGGAGCAGGCAGATGAGGTTTGGGCTTAAATACTATTTTTTTTTCCCCCTACATTCTTCAGCAGTTATGTTAGTAGCTGTTCTTTGGAGAAAAAGTTCTGGTGATCTGAGTTCATTCAGTTCGTATTTTCTGTGTGCTTTGTGCGTGGTTTCTGTGCCTGGTGGCCTGGGGGTCGGTAGCCTGCAGGAGTTGGGACCTCCAACCAAGACCAAGAAGTGAAGTCTGGACCCAGCGTTTGCACTTTGTGACAGTTGCCGGTGCAAGCCCGTGATCATTGATTGACTGATTGATTGATCACTGCTCTGGGTCTCAGTTGCGGCAGGCACGCGGGATCTAGTTCCCTGACCAGGGATCGAACCCGAGCCCCCTGCGTTGGGAGCGTGCAGTCTTACCCACTGGACCACCAGGGAAGTCCCAAGCCCCGCAGTCCTTTATTCAAAATTCTGAACTCCAGAAAACTCTGAAAACCAAAAGCTGTGTTGATAGTGAATTTCCTGGGGAATCCTGACCCGAAATGAGACTATTAGAGTCTATGTTTCTCTTGGGGAGAGTGACTCTTCATGGCTTTCACAGCAGAGACATTACTGTGCGTAATTCCGGGGGACGCCCTATGGCATAGTATGTGGCCTGTGCACCACGTTACCTGAAAAATTCTGAGCCGTGTAGGGGCTGAAGGTTTGGGGTATAAGGGGGCTCACCGTGGTATCCTCGGTACCCAGCCGGGTGCCTGGTGCCTCCTAGGTGCTGAGCGAATACTGATCAGAAGCAAGGGGCAGCCAGCTTTGTCCGTGAAGGCCAAAGAGTAAATATTTTAGCCTTTGAGGGCCGTGGGGCCTATGTTGCAACTCTTCTGCTCTTCTGTTGGAGTGTGAAAGCGGCCATAGATAATACATAAATGGGTGAGTGCCTGTGTTCTGATAAAACTGTAAGGATGGTGGGTGGGTCTGGCCTGTGGGCCCACAGTCGGCTGACTCCTATGAGGAAGATGAACGCATCCTAAACGTAGACCCTTCCCCATTCTGTTAGCCCTGCTGTCTGCAGGCCTGGTCTGCTTGTTTCCCTGCCCCAGTGGAGTCTCTTTACTAAAGAGATAAAGGCAGTGCCCACCCCTGGCATCGGCTCCTCCCATGTTCTGGACACATGGCCAAGAGGGAGGCGCTGCCCTCCCTGGACCGGCCTGGTTCGTGGGAGTGGGTTGTTTGTGTGGACGAACGCGTTTGGGCTCCGGTCTAGCCTTGCTGAAGGCACATCGCTCGGGCCTTCACCCACTGATGAGTTTTTTGGGGGCTGAGCCAACCTCGGGGCAGGCTGGCTGTCAGCGGCAGGCCAGGCAGGGCTGGAGTTTGTGGGGCGTGGCGGGAGCTGAGGCGGGGTGAGCGTGAGCGTTTAGGAGGTGTTCTCGGCCAAAGAATTTCTGGCAGAGGGACATGGGTGAACGTAAACCCAGGGGCTCTGATGGCTGAGTTTCAGGTCTCCTGGCTGTGTTCATCCCAGCCCTGGAGCGGCCAGCAAGGGTGGATGAGGCCAGCGAGTCCAAGAAGGCTTTCCACTGCGGTGGAGGCGCAAATCCAGCCGAGCCCTGTGGCTCCACCCCACGGTGGGCTGGCCCGGGGTGGGGTGGCTGGACAGAGGGCAGCACCTTGCCGAGCTCACGCCCCTAAGCTGAGCGCCAGGAGCAGCAGCGTCCCTAAGCCCGGCTTCTGCAGGCCCCCCCCCCCCCCCCCCGCCAGCCCCTGCTGCAGGCCCTGGCTGTGTCCAGCTGCTTCTCTGTAGCAGGGGCGCCCCCAGGACATTCTGGGACTGCTGCTCTCTGCTCAGCCACCTCCTTCCCTAGTCCGGGTGGAATTCTTTCGTAAGCAGACTCCGAACAAGGCTGATGTCTCTGGTCGTTGGCCTTTCTTTCCCTTCCCTCATGGTTTTGTGGGCTGCTGGCTATTTTAGGGACTCTGAGTTTAGAGTGCAGCCTCCTTGCTCTGCAGCTCCCTTGGAAGACTCGATGGCTTCTCAGCCCCCAGCAGAAGGGGGCAGCCCCAACGTCATCAGGGTGTGTTCAGCACAGGGCGAGGGCTTAGGGAGGCCCCGAGGAATGGCTCTAGGGGCTGGTGTGTTTGGTGTTGGTTAGCTCTGCTGTCAGAGCCAGGCTCGGGTGGGTCCCCATCGCACACCTGGCACGGCCTGGGGGATCCTCTGGCCGCCGCCCGGGGCCAATCATCTTGTTATTGAGCTCTGGGGCCAGGCACTGCTTCTCATACTTGGGTGTCCTTGTGAACCACCCAGGGAGCCTGTTAGCAGCGCAGACTCCAGGGCCCCTCGGTTGACCTAGGGGTCCTGGGGTCAGCGTTGTTAATAAGTGCATGTGATGGTGGTGGTTCCAGGGCCGTGCTGCCGGTGGCCAATAGGTAAAGCAGCGTGATGAGTGTGGAGTCAGGGGGAGCAGGGAGAAAGAAGGGGCTCTAGCCCAGGGAGGGGCTGCGGTCACCCAGAAAAGGTGAGCTGAGTCTTGAAACACAAAGCAGGGCAAAGTAATGATCGCTAACTCTGACGGAATGCTTGGTGCCAGGCACAGCTCTAAGCCTTTATGGGAATGGACTCATTTATTTTTCCATATGTCCCCTTTTTTGGATTTCCTTCCCATTTAGGTCACCACAGAGCATTGAGTAGAGTTCCCTGTGCTATACAGTAGGTTCTCATTAGTTATCTATTTTATACGTAGTAGGGTATGTATGTCAATCCCAATTCACACCACCGCCTGGGTATCCATACATTTGTTCTCTACATCTGTGTCTCTATTTCTGCTTTGCAAATAAGTCATCTGTACCATTTTTCTAGAGTCCACATATATGCGTTAATATACGACATTTGTTTTTCTGTTTCTGACTTACTCCACTCTGTATGACAGACTCTGGGTCCATCCACGTCTCTACAAATGACCCAGTTTCGTTCCTTTTTCTGGCTGAGTAATATTCCATTGTATCTATGTGCCACAGCTTCTTTATCCAGGAATGGACTCATCTACTCCTCCCAGCAACCCCATGAAATAGGTAGTTACCATGATCTTGGAGCACAGCGGGGTTAAGGAGCTTGTCCAAGGTTCTTGGCTAGTCGGTGGTGAACTGGGTCTCACCTTCCTCCTGTTCCACTGCATTGGGGCTGGGGCACCCCAGGCAGCGAGACCCGCTCATGCAGAGGCTGTGCGGACCAGGGCTGGGGCTTCTTAGGAGGCGGTCATGTTGCTGAATGGTTCAGACGGCTCCGCTCGTAGCGTGTGGGGAGAGTTTGGGTTTTGCTGGTGGAGTATACGGCCGTGGTCTTGGTTAAGGCAGAAGGTTGCAGCACGGTGACAGCTGCTGGAACATAGCTTTGAGGGGGCTGAGGCTGTAGTCGGGCAGCCGGGGTTCTGGGCACACGTGCTCTTTGTCTGAACAAGGCAGGACCCCGGGGTGTGGGGAGAGGGTGCAGCGTTAGTGCCCAGGGAGCAGCAAGGCCTGTGCCCTCACACTGGTCCCAGTTGCCCTCTGAGAAGGAAGAATTCTCCAAGGTCTGAGTCCTTGGAGTCTCCCAGGGAGCCTGGCCCAGCTCTTGGGGTCTGAGGGCAAGGGGGAAACTGCTTGGAGAGGGGAGGACATTTTTGTTGGGAGCCGACCAACCGCTCTGTATGCTTCTTCAGTCCTCACGTCGCCCTGCAAAGGGGCTGCCGCTTCCTATTTGCTGATGTGCAAGTGGAGGCACAGAGAAGCAAAGTAGGCAGGTAGCGGCACCAGGTGTGTCTCCTGTGGGATGCGCTTTTCACTGCAGCGGGTCCCCCTTCTTCTGAGAGGCCACATGTCCTGCACACACGGCAGGACTGGTGACCAGGCCCCTCCCTGAGGAGTGGGTGCAGTGGCAGGCTGGGTGGGGCAGGCTCCCAGCAGCCAGCTGGGCAGATTCCAGCTGAGCTGGGGCCCTGGGTGGGATGGCCTCGCTTCAGGGGACGGCTTCAGGGGACGGTTACCGGCTGATGGGTGGCATTCTGAGGAGTCAAAGGCCCAGGGTCTGTGGGAGTGGCCTGCTGGGGCCTTCCTGGTCGGGGCGCCCTGATGCTCGGAGCTGAGCCTCTGCCGCCCTGGAGGCTCACCTGAGTCTGGGAGCACGAGGGATCCCTCATAAAGGAGGACCTTAAACCAAGCTCTGATTCCAGAGCCCCTTTCTTCCTCCTGTAAGAAAAAAAAATCAGCCACCGGCCCCTCCTGTTTTTTCTCGCTGGCCGCTTTCTGGCCATCCCCTCACCCTACCCCGTCTCTTCCAGCAGAGCGGGCAGCTCGCTGATTTGAACCTGAACGCCATCGGGACAAACCAGAAGCCCGCACTGCCCTTTGCCCATGACAGGCTGTTTGCGGGCAGGGGGTGGGGAGTCTCTACTATTCCTGTGTCACGACAGCCTGTGACCGTCACTCAGCCTCTCGAGCTCAGTACCTGCAAGACGGGTCCACGCCCCGCACGTGAAGACGAGGGCCAGATGGCCCTTCCTCCGGGTCTTCCTGCTTTGCCTAGTTCTTGGGGCCCCTCGCCACTTGGGATTCCACCAGGATTCTAGCCCCAGGCTCCCTGCGGGCAGAAGGCACGGGGTTCTGAGTTGGAACAGAGGCTGGTCACTACTGGGCATGCCTCGGGGTACGGGGCGGGGGGGGGCAGTGAATCCGGCCACAGTCCAGGTGGAGCATTGGAGAGAATCACGCCACTGTGGAGACCTGCCACAGAGCTTCCCGTGGGCCACCATCTCCTCCTTGGCTCACCTGGGCCGGCCGGTCGACTCCTTATACTCACCTGGAGAGTGCTCAAGGACAGCAAGAAAAATGAGGGACTTTCAGGGGCAGCTGTGTTTTCTGACTCAGTCATAATGCCCCTAAAAATCCTTATTGTTCTTGCAGTGTGCATCAGGCAGTGGCCCCAGCCCACCCGGCTGCTCTGCGGTGGGAAGGGCTACCTGGGGTTCAACTGGCGTGTCCTCCCGCATCGTCCTGAAATGAGAGTGAAGGGGAACTTACTGATTATTAAAACATTTTGTTGGTCAGTGCATCGATTTGCATGTACTTTTATAATTTCTTCTTTGGGGAGGCCCGGGCCTCGAGACATTCCTGTGCCGATCGGAGCCCAGGAGAATGCAGGGTCTCCCCGGTTTGTGTGCGGGGAGGGTTCCGTAGAGCCCAGCTGCACGTGTCCAGCCCAAGGAAGGGTAGCTTCGGGGTCAGCTGTGTCCAGGGCAACACTGGGTTTTAAAACGGAAGGAGCCTCGGTCCACGCGCTGAGACCCAGTGAGCTGGCCGTTCTGCAGAGCCGCCTGCAGGGGATCGAGGTCTTCCCCCCCAGCTGTGACCCTAGAGCCTGCTTTCTCTCGCCCAGGTGGTCTCTACTCCTCTCTCACCTCCTGGGTTTCCACCATGCTCAGCAGGTGCCCCACCCACGGATACTTCTGCTGAGCCAAGGCTTTTATGGGTGGAGGTGTGGGGGTCCCATGGGACTGTCAAGCCGAAATACCAATTGGTGACACGCCCCCCCTTAACACCATCCCTCATGTCACCAGATCCCACAACATCGTCCTCTCTGGCAGAGGCTGGACAGGTGGCCAGCCTGTGGATGGGCGGACGGGGAGGTGGACAGGCAGTAAGGACGGTACCTGCTCCCGTGGTCCACCCTCCCAGTCAGCAGAGGAAGGTCATCCTCGAGGTATTTCTAAGGTTTCCCCCCAGGTGCCAACGCAAAAGCTCTTGTCACGCGAGAAGATGGCCGTTGGTGGGACCCTGACGGCCACGATCCTCCCTCCTTGGCCAGCCGAGCCCCCTGCTCCTTGGGCTCCTGCGGTCCCCACTGTGCCGCCATCCCAGCTCCCAGAGACAGTGTTTAAGGGGCCGAGTTTGCTCAGCATTCTTCTGCCCAGGGGAAGGGATGGCTCCAAGGTAAAGGTCAGTACGGGATAGGGGGGATGAGGGCAGGGGGAGTGATGTTTATTCCTTCTTGGTAAAACATGGGCGGGGCTCTCGTGAAATGAGCTTCTCACATCCCACAGTGGACACCCGGGCGATAGAACATATCCCATCCTCTCTCACAGCTAAGCATTTGCTAACCTGAAATCAGTTGTCCCTCCCTGAGGCCCGTCTGCCCAGCTCTTCCATCCCCGCAATCCTCCTTGTTCCTGAGTGTGTTCCTTATTCTTTACCCCAAAACATCTGCAAAAAAAAAAAAAAAAAAAAAAAAAAGCATAAAATAAAACTGATTACTGGAGAGCATTTCAAAAACCCAGAAGGATGAAGAAGGTTTATAGATACCCATACCTAGAGATCATGTCTGCTAATGAAATAGATCCTTCCAGCATTTTTTTTCTCTTTGCATGTATACCCTCACCCACTTAGCAGGATTTGGGGCTTCCAAAAGTGGTGAAGGTCGTAACCCATCTGAGCGATGGCCCTGGGCCCTTGGGAGGCAGAAAGTCTCTGATTTTCTTTTTGCCAAGTGGGCCAGGGTGCGCCAAAACTTACCTCCAGCTAGCAAGCTCGTTGGGAGGTATTGGGGCAGCACTTGGTCTCTAAACCGAGACTGGTGAAGTTGCTGGGGAGGATGCTAGAAATGTGGGCTCTGGGACTTGCCTGGCCGGTGCAGTGGTTAGGACTCCATGCTTCCTCTGCGGGAGGGGCACGGGTTCAGTCCCTGGTCAGGGAAATAAGATCCCACAAGCTGCTCGGCCAGACAGCAGCAACACAGAAACGTGGGCTGTGCCCTGATTGCGTTCTAAGTGGGCTGCTCTTTGCTTCCTGACTCCTGGCACACGGAAGAATCACTTAACGTTAAAAAAAATTTCAGGACTTCCCTGGTGGCGCAGTGGTTAAAAATCCGCCTGCCCATGCAGGGGACACGGGTTTGAGCCCTGGTCTGGGAAAATCCCACATGCCGTGGAGCAGCTAAGCCCACGCACCTAGAGCCCGTGCTCCACAACAAGAGAAGCCACCACAGTGAGAAGCCCGAGCACCACAACGCAGTAGCCCCCGCTCGCCGCCACTAAAAGCCCACGTGCGGCAACGAAGACCCAACACAGCCCAAGATAAATATATAAAAAAAAAAAATTCAGTGCCCCCCCGCCCCCCAGGAGCAATTGGATCTGAATTGCTGGGTGTGGGGAGGGACCCAGGCCTCGGTACCTTTTGTTTTTCTTCTGTTCCTCGGGTTATTCTGTTAAGCGGCCAGAGAACTGTCCAGGTCCATACCCACCAGTTAGTGACGGAAGAGATTTCCTCCAGCTCTGCCTTCAGAGCCTGTTGGAGGAGATGGGACCATCTGCAGCTGGCAGACTTTCACTTCCATTATGTTCTCTGCTGCTCAGTCACCTTTTGATCCTCATTTTACAGATGGAGGACCGAGGCTAAGGAGATCAGGAGACTTCCTGAAGGACACACGTCTAGGATGCAGCAGAGCTGGGGTGTAGGTCTGCAGCTTCTGACTCCCAAGGCTAGTGCTCTTTCTAAAGTTGCCATTTATAATTAGCATATTTAGTTATAACAAGATACGGTCATCACAGTGTCCTGACTGGGTGGGTGCCCCTGTCCCACTGGGAGGCTGGGTGATCGTCCCTTCGTCTCCCTGATGCTGAGTATGTACATGGCCAGCCTGGACCCACGGCCCGCCCCCATCAGCCTGCCATGCCAATCCCAGCTCTGGGCAGGGCAGGGTTTAGCCCCTTTTGCAGAACACGCAAGAGGTGTGGCTCAGGTCACACAGCTGGTGGGTGGCACAGGCCTAGCGGTCCCAGCTCCTTACCTGGACAGAGGCATCCAGGAAGCAGCACAGCCCGCATGGGGCTTTGCTCGTCGGGGCCCTGCTCCGACCTGGCGGCCCTCAGGGTCAGGACCCCTGCTGGGGGTGCCTCCCTCATTCCTGCAGAGCTGGACTCCCAGGGCCTGGGCAGGCTGCCAGTGCAGGGAACTAGCGGGCAGGCACACTGTTGGCTCTAGAAAGTGTCACTGTTCCTGGGCCGGTCCGCAGGGCTGGAGGGCCTGGACATGACAGCAGAGACAGGGCTGAGAATGCCCCTCTCCCAGGGCCCAGCAGCTCTGGGCCTGGCCCACGGGCTTCCTTTGGCAGGGAGGGCCTGAGCTCTGTCCACACCACCTTCCCTTGCTGGGCCTAGCTCTCACCTTGCTCCCCACCAGCTCTTTGCGGCCGAGTACACGCTCTTGGCAATGATGTCCATTTAACCTGCTCTGCAGAAGACAGGACGGTTGGGCAGGCAGACTCGGCCAGCAGCTCGGTGGGAGATGGGGTGAGGGCCCTAGGCTCAGGCTTCTCTGCCCATATTCTTTGGGGAGCTGGCCCTAAGCTACCTTGCTTACCTGGGTCAGAAATAACCTCAGCTCAACTGAAAGCCTAGAGCAATTAGGATGAGGGCAGAGCTTTGAGCTCCTGGAGTTGGTGGGCGTTTGCCCAGGAGCCAGGTCAGGGGCAGCCACTTAGACGGGGCCTTGGGTAAAGCCCCCTCCCCTCCAAGCCTGTTGCCTTGTTTGTTTAATGGACATAATAGTGCCCTGTAGGAGTATGTCCACTTTCTAGGCATATTCTGAACAGGTAGGATGTTGTGGCTCCCTGTCCCTCCCCTTCCAGGAGGCCACTTCACCAGAGAAGCCGGGGAGGTGTCTGACGTGGAGAACATGCTCATTCCATGCTGGTTGCAGTGCATTGCTCAGGAAGTGGGTGTAGGTCTCCAAGGCGTTGGACAGTGTCTTCTGTCCATGATCTCTACAAAGATGACCTTTTCTTCAGTCCTCTCTCTGGCCCTCCTGCCCTGTTAGGATGGTGGTTCTGGACTGAGAAGCTGTCCTCCTTGCCCCTTTGCCCTGTGTGCCTCTCTGGTCTGGCCCCACCGAGGCCCAGGGAGCCATCCTTCCCCTCCTTGGGGTTCATCTTACAAGTCCGGATGCCATCAGCTCCAAGGAGTTCCCTCTGGGCCAGAGCTCCTCCCTCCTCCGCCAGCCTCCTTGGGGTGCAGACAGACAGCCTAGCACAGGCCGGAAGGGCTTTCGGTTTGCCTTGGCTGGTGGGGAAGAGATTAGCTGCTCGCTTTCTGTTTTGACTGTTGTATCTAACCAACACAGAGCCTGTGACATCGCAGAAAAGCAGCCTTGGGTCTTGAATGAGTTTGGGGCCTGTCCCTGATGGCCTGGCCTCTGCAGAGATGTCTGGAGGTAGGAATGGGTGATAACACCGCCCCCTGGGTACGGAGAGATGTGATAACCACCTGTCCGCTTTCGCGACCCAAGCAAGGTCCACAGCCCTTTCTTCTTTGTTTCCTTCAGGGGATGACTTCTCCCCACCTCCTGGGATTCACATGGGGCCACTCCCCATCCACTGGCTTTAGAGGCAGGCATGTGTCCCAAGCTGGACACTGAGACTCCGTCTTGGGACGTTTGCAGCAACTATGGGGAAAGAGGCATTCACTTTTCATAGGAGTTGCCACGTTGATGGAACTCCTGCTCTCCACTTGAGGACGGAGCCAAGTGGTAGAGAAAGTATGCTGTCCCCAGACCTCAGTAAGCCCCTGGATCCAGCCATGCCTGAAGCTAACACACCTCTGGACTAACCTGATTATATGAGCCAACGAATGCATTTCTTTTTTTCTAAAACTATCCTGAGTTGGATTTCTGTCATAGAAAGGGTCCTAATAAAGCTATGTTTTTCTTTGGTCTCACTTAAGAAATCAGCTTTGAGGTATCCACCCACTTTAAGTGTCTAATTCATAAGTTTTTTCAAACGTGTACAGCCTTGTAACTACCACCACAGTCGAGCTGTGGAACATTTCAAGTTCCCTCATTTCCCTTATGGTCAGTTCTCCTGACCCCAGGCAACCACTGACCTGCCTTTGTCCTAGAGCTTCGTTCAGTCTCCTCTCTGGTCAGGTCCCTGGAGGTCAGATGCTCATGTTGTGGGTCAGTGTGGGTCATTTCCCTTGGGACTCAGAGTCACCCCTGGGTCCAAATGCGCTGAAGCCAGAGGCACCTCTGGGTCCCACAGTTCTGTGGTCCAGTACATCCTTTGCTTCATTTGAGCCAGCTTGCCACGGAAGGAGTCCCGGCTAATACAGCTCAGCCAGGACCGCACCCTTCCGTGAAGCTCCCCTCAAGGACTGCCCCCCCCCCCAGGCAAATTCAACCATCAGTCCAGCTCACCTCCTGGGGGCCAGACACTAGTAAGTGCTTTACATGCATTACCCTAGGGGAGGTACTGTTATCCCCATTTTACTGGCATGTGGGTCTTGTGTGCCTCTACAGCTCCTCTGTCCACCAGACTCCTGGCTGCTTGCTCTGCCTCAGCTATGGCTGTCTCACAAGTGAAACTGACCCCTCCCAGGCCACATCCCAGGGTAAGGGGGCTGGAGGATGCGAGCCATGCACTGGGAGGGAGGGATGAACTTGGAGCGGTAGTGTAAGCAGCTTTGGGCAGGAAAGAGCTCTCTGCAGGAGGCCCTTTTGTCTTGCCAGTAACCTAGCACACCTTTCAGATCTTTTTTTTTTTAACATCTTTATTGGAGTATAATTGCTTTATAATGGTGTGTTAGTTTCTGCTTTATAACAAAGTGAATCAGTTACACATATATACATATGTTCCCATATCTCTTTCCTCTTATGTCTCCCACCCTCCCTATCCCACCCACCCCGCTAGGTGGTCACAAAGCACCGAGCTGATCTCCCTGTGCTATGCGGCTGCTTCCCACTAGCTATCTATTTTACGTTTGGTAGTGTATATATGTCCATGCCACTCTCTCACTTTGTCCCAGCTTACCCTTCCCCCTCCCCGTATCCTCAAGTCCATGCTCTAGTAGGTCTGTGTCTTTATTCCCGTCTTACCCCTAGGTTCTTCATGACTTTTTTTTTTCTTAGATTCCATTATATATGTGTTAGCATACGATACTTGTTTTTCTCTTTCTGACTTACTTCACTCTGTATGACAGACTCTAGACTTTGATCACACAAAACCTTGCCTAACTTTCTGGTTCTTCCTGTAGATCAAAGAAGTAGAAATGAAGGATAAGTAATTAATAGATGACCAGATCTCTTTCCCAGCTTCCCCTGCAGTAATCCCACGAGCAAACTGTGTGAACAAGATAGCGTCTAAAGAAAAATCACGAGAAGTCGACAAGCCTGCACACCGTGCGGGATGGTGACGAGTCTGACCCCCATCTCAATGATGAACTGAGATTACTTCCCTGTTTCCCCGTAAAAACTTTTATGGCCGAGCAGAGTCTTTGGGGGGACACTGGTCCCCCATCTCCCCAGATTGCCGGCATTCTGATTAAAAGCAACTTTCCTTTCTATCAACAACTGCTTCTCGGGTGTTGATTTCTCAGCAGCAAGCAGCCAGACCTGAGTTCGGTAACAGTAGGAGATGAGATGAGGATAAATTCCTTCATCCTCTGTCCCTTGGACCACTTGAGGCACATTTCCCACCTGTGGTTTGTTGTACAGCAGTGTGGTTATACATCCCCTTGCATTGCTTCCCATTCTTCCCGACCTCCTTTTCTCTTTTCCCTCACTTTTGCCACTGGAATTCCACTTCCGAGTTCAAGTATCAGCACTTAATCCCTCGGCGAGGGCCGCGCTTTCTAGAGAACTCTGTAGCCTTGCTCCTGGGACTGCACTTCACGGCCTCAGTGAATGTTGAACAAGAGAATAGATGCACGACATGTCACGGCCATGGGGTTGGGGACTGGATGGGGGGCAAGCATGGTGCCACATTCATCACAGATTATTCTCCTTTCTCTCTCCCCCTCCATTCACTAGGTGTAATCAGCCAGATCGTCTCTGACTCCATGCTGTTATGTCAGAGGCTGTGGCCTCCCCCGGTAACCTCTGTCTGGTACAAAAGAATCCACACTCCTTACCCTCCACTTGCTAGGTGTGTGAGGCTGGCAAGGTCCTCAACCTGTCTGAGCTAGCTTCCCCATCTGTACAATGGGGATAAGAATGGTCTCACTACCTGGGACTGTTGGTATGCCTAACCGACCCTTGCTTTGTGCCTGCTGCAAAGTCAGGGAAGGGCATCATTGAGGCTGCCTGTCCTGCTCTCTTTCGGGAAGCACCCGTCCTCCATTCTCAGTCCCTACGGGGCACATTGAGGCTGTCCCCATCCCGCCCCATTCCCACACCTGCCACCAGACCCAGGCCAACCAGCACATCTCAGTATTGACCACAAATATTGGCTCAGACCTGGGCATAACACCTAAGTCAAACCGGTCCCTGCAACAGTGCCCTGAAATGTCTGGAATAAGGAAAGAGATGCTTGCTGTTTGCTGAGATCCTTAGCCTGGAGCTATTTTTACTATTGAGGCTATTTTTACTATTTGGACATTTGAGAAGGAAGTTAGTGCAGTGACGGCGGAAGAAAGCAAAGCCGAGAGGTGGAGCAGGACACAGACACCTGGTGTCGCCCTTGGAGTTCTGGGATCCACCGTGCCAGCAGCTAGGTAACCCCTGGTATTTTTAGAAATTAATACATATACAAAAAGTTTCCTTCTTGGTTGCGTAAGCCAGTTCAAGTTGTGAAAACTGAAATGGTCTTGACTGATAACCATAGGTTCTTTATAAACGATCGCTGCTGTTATTGCAACTAATATTATTACAAACACACTCCCAGGAGGAAGCAGTCTTGGGGATGCATAGGCCACGTTCCCCCAGGGGCCACTGCTGCTCTCCATACGTTATACTACCCTAGATATCAGCTCCCCAGGGCGGGGGATTCATGTTCGCTGCTGATATACCCCAGGTGCCTGGTGTCTGCACAGGGTAGGTGATTAATAGACATCCACTAAGTGAAAAAATGAAGTTGGTCCATTGCCACCTGGCTCCCAGGCCCAGGTTCACGTTTTGCCCTCTCTGCTTGTCCTTGGCTGACATCTGAACCCACTGGGGTGTCTGCCAGGAGTCTGTCTTGCAAACTGATCTCTTGTTTTCACAGTGTCCTTTCTAGGGCCTCATTCATCCCTTTCTTCATTCATATATACAGTTTAAAATATCTTTATTCGAAGTGTACATTATGGACCACTGTCTTAAACCAGTCACAAAAATTAACTCAAAGTGAATTGAACACTTAAATGTAAGACTGGAAACCATAAAACTCTTAGAAGAAAACATAGGAAAAAAGCTCCTTGACGTGGGTCTCGGCAGTTATGTTTTTGGATATGACACCTAAAGCACAAGCAACAAAATAAACAGCTGGGACGACATCTAACTAAAAAGCTTCTCACAGCAAAAGATCAATAAAGTGAAACCTATGAAATGGGAAAAATATTTGCAAACCATATATCTGATAAGGGTTTAATATCCAAAATATATAAAGAGCTCCTACAACTCAATAGCAAAATAGTAATAATGATGATGGTGATGATGATAATACAATTCAAAAACAGGCAAAGGACCTGAATAAACATTTTTCAAAGAAGATAGATGAGTGGCCAACAGGTACATGAAATGATGTTCAAAATCACTAATCATTAGGGAAATGAAAATCAAAACCACAATGTCACCTCACACCTGTTAGAATGACTATCATCCAAAGACAAGAGAGAACAAATGCTGGCAAGGATGTGGAGAAAGGGAACCCCTGTGCACTGTTGGTGAGAATGCAAATTGGTGCAGCTATCATGGAAAACTGTGGAGATTCCTCAAAAAAATTAAAGACAGAACTACCATATGATCCAGCAATTCCACTTCTGGGAATATATCTGAAGGAAATGAAAACACTATGTCAAAGAGATACCTGTACACCCATGTTCAGAGCAGCATTATTTACAACAGCCAAGACATGCAAACAACCTAAGCGTCCATTGACAGACGAACGAATAAAGATGTTGTGGTATATACACACACACACACACATGCATGCAATGGAATAGTATTCAGCCATAAAGAGGGAAATCCTGCCATTTTGACAACATGAGTAGACCTTGAGGGCAATATGCTAGGTGAAATAGGTCAGGCAGAAAGACAAATACTATATGATATCACTTATATGTGCAATCTAAAACAAAATAAAAATAAACAAAAAGCCAAACTCAGAGAAAAAAAAGATGAGATTTGTTACCAGAGGTGGGGGTAGGGGGTGGGTGGGAGCTGAGGGGAGGAGGAACTGGATGAAGCCAGTCCAAAGTACAAACTTCCAATTATAAGACAAATAAGAACTAGGGATGTAATATACAACATGATGGCTATAGCTAACACTGCTGTATGGTATATTTGAAAGTTGTTAAGAGAGCAGATCCTTAACACAATATTGTAAATCAACTGTACTTCAACTTTAAAAATAATAATAAAAGATTAGATCCTAAGAGTCACAAGGAAGAAAAACATTGTTATTTTTTTCTTTTTATTGTACCTATGTAAGATGACAGAGGGACTTCCCTGGTGGTCCAATTGTTAGGACTCTGTGTTTCCACTGCAGGGGGCACGGGTTCGATCCCTGGTCAGGGAACTAAGGTCTCGCATGTCGAGGGAACCAGGGAAAGATGCAAAATGAACAATGCTTTGCCGGCCTTCGGGGAGCTCCTACTGGGGTTGTATGTTGACAATTTGGTACATTTAAGTTATTTTAGGCATTTGGATAATCTTCTGGTATTCTGCAGACCAGATAATAAAACCACGCTAAAGAGTGGATTTTGGTTTTAAGCTAAGTTGGAACTAACCCGATTAGCTATCTTCAAAGAAAAGTCGACAACTTCCCTACCCTCTCCTCTGCCAGTTCACACCCCACCTCCGTAAACTCTTAAGTTTTTTACATTGTTCCTGTTATTGACATTCACATCCTCTTCTGCTCCACAATCAAGCCTTTACTGCTTTGTCCACAGGTTGACTCAAAAGATTAAAAGCCTTGGAATAGCATTTACAGGACTGTAATTGTTAAATATCCATTTACTGTAAACACCTCCTTTTAACTGCAGCTAGTTGCATTGGCGTTTGGGTTTGGTCACATTTTATTGAATTGGATGAGATGTACCTTCCGGCCGCTGGGACCAAGCTTCCTCTCTGCCAGTTTCAGGGCCTGTGTTCAGAAGGGCCCTGTGCTTGGTTTGATGCTTTCCTGTTGTTGTTTTGAAATTCTAAATAATTTTTGAACAAAAGGTCCCACAATTATGTGGTTAGTCCTGAGCTCACGGCTGTGCTGCTAGAGGCCTGAGCCATCTGAGACGCACTCTCGTTGGGCACCTTCCCTTGGGAGGAAAGGCGGGGTACTTAGGCAGGTCTTGAAGTAGCCACAAAAAATTAAAGCGATAGGCCATGGACCTGAGTGATGGGTTGTGACTGTGCCAAAGTGGGGCTGTCAGGCTGGCCCGCTGCTGCTTACACGGGGGCTGAAAAGTTGGTGCGCCTTGGGCTGCATGAGGGAGGAGGGATTGTCCTGATGAGAGCATCGGGGCTGAACCATCTGCCCAAGGTCCCACTGCTTATAAATGGCAGGTCCTGGATTCAAGTCCAGGTCACTGATTCCCAGACCCAAACCTTCTCTGCTCCACCACCCTGCCTCCAGACCAGTGCCACACATGATGCAGCAGACCTGGGTTTGAATTCTAGTCCTGCTACCAATTTGCTGTGTGTCCTTTCAGGAGGGATTTGCCCTCTCTGAACCACTTACCCCAGAGTCTGAGGGAGTGGATAAACTTTAGAAGTCCCTGTCAAACAGAATCACCATGTAACTAATTAATAGAAAAGAGTTTCTTCCATAGACAGATTCCAGCTAATAAAAGCAGAAGGAATAAAATATAATATCATTTTGCAGTCCCTAACAAATTAATTGTTTGAATGGCAGCTAACATCACAAAAGAGAATCTGACACCATGGACCTCCTGATAGAAGATTTCAACACCACCTAATGAGGTATTCTTGGCAGAAAAAGAATAAAGAAACCAAACTTGGCAACTAAACCTGTGCGCCACAACTACTGAGCCTGCGCTCTAGAGCCCGCGAGCCACAACTACTGAGCCCACGTGCCACAACTACTGAAGCCCGTGCGCCTAGAGCCCGTGCTCTGCAACAAGAGAAGCCACTGCAATGAGAAGCCCGCGCACCACAACGAAGAGTAGCCCCGGCTCGCCACAACTAGAGAAAGCCCGTGTGCAGCAACAAAGACCCAAAGCAGCCAAAAATAAATAAATAAATTAATTAAAAACAAAAAAGGAAACCAAGCTTGAATCTGATCAAACCTCTGCTTCTAACAATTTACAGGACAAAGGATAGAGGAACACATCTGACTGCACCGAAGAGCCGCAGTCAGCAATGTCCAGATGGAGTGAAATGCAACAAGATAGACAACTAGTTTCTTCCAATCAATACAACAAAACATGAGGCCCAAAGAGACTCAAAAGACATACTGACCAATTGTAATGTAGAAACTTTATTTGGATCAAAATTTAAGCAATCTGTAAAAAGATAATTATGTCAAAACTGAAAATGTGAACACTGATAATATTAGGAATTATTATTAATTTTGGGGGTGTGATCATGGTGTTATGATTATGGTTTAGTTTATTTGTAAGGAAGGGTCATTTTTGATGTACACACTGATGTGTTTATGGATGAGTTGATGTCATGCCTGGGATCTGCTTCAAAGTGATGCAGGAAGAGGGATGTGGATGGGGGAGGCGGGTCTGGATGAGGTAAGATGGGCCATGGGTTGATGACTGTCACAGCTGAGTGATTTATTGTCTCTGGTTTTGTGTATACTTTTCAGTTTTTAAAAAGTCCCTCCAGCCTATGGGAAGGGTCAGGGGTGGCTGGGCTGAGGGTGGGGGAGCGGGGAAGGATGGCCATGCCTTCTCGGAGCAGGGCTGGGGGCTAACGAAGGGGACACCAGGTCCTGCCTCTCCCTGCCTGCCTCCCATGGCCAGGCTGAACCCTGGAATGTTGCAGTCACTTGTGCCCAGGCTCAGACCTAAAGGGTAGGTTTCTTGGTGTTTAGATAAGCTCACGGAGTCAGACACTCTACTTGTAGAACCCTGGCCCCAGCCCGCAAGCCCAGCTCTGTCCTCCCCGGGGGATACTAGTTTCATATTCCAGGCACATCCTCAGGCATATCAGGCCATCCGTCCACCGGCACAGGCAGAAGGTGCAGCAGCTGGTGGGAGGTGGGGGTCATTCCCCGACGTACATCCTATGACATCCCTGGTGCCAGGAGTGTGGCCGGGCCAGGACCTGAGGACCTGGAGGGTTAGAGGGCCACTCTCAGGCCCACCACCCGGGAGTGGTCCCCCAAGGAATTTGGTGCTGACCATCTTAGTGCCCAATGTACTGCATGACCTCGACAAGACGCTTTCCCTCTCTTGGCCTTGGGTTCCCCATCAAAAAAGAGGCTGCTCCGTGTTTCTCAGTGGGCTGCTATCGACCTTTGGGATGGACAATTCTTCCTAGTTTGCATTCCCGGCCCCGGCCATTAAATGCCCACAGCAGTCCTTGTTGCCGTGGCAACCAGAAAACGCCCCGCACATTTCCAGCCATTCCTGGGTTGCAAACTACTGTGGGTCTCTAAGGACCTCGCCAAGCCCATAGTTCTGTGTTTCTGGAGAATTCAGGACAAACTGAGGAAGGGAGGGGCAGAGACTTAATGTGATTTGTAGTCTTACAGAGAGATGATATTTGGGTCTTGAAATACAACTAGGAGTTTGCAAATTGAGCAAGTGACGGGGGCTGGGAAGGGGGGGAGCCGAGAACATTCTAGGTGGCAGGATCAGCCCGTGCACGGCACAGAGGGATGAAGGAGCATGGAGTGTTTGGCGAAGGGCAGGAGTTGCCTGTGGCCCCTGGAAAACCATGCAATGGAGATAGCACATCAACTTGTGGACAACAGGGAACCAGCAAGGATTTTCAAATGGGGGCAGAAGGACATTTTTCCCCCCGGCCCCTCTGGAAGCAGAAATCACTGGATGCCTGTGTATGAATCAGAAGAATGTCTCACTCTTCCTAGGAAGAACTCATGGGTCCAAACTGCAGAGGTTGCAATTCCCCAGCTGGGATTTTTTCCCCGGGGGTCAGCCGGGTGAAAGAGAGTCTTGTGGGTGGTTTTTTTTTGTTTTTTTCTTGTTTTTTTTTGGCCGCGCTGCGTGGCATGTGAGATCTTAGTTCCCCGACCAGGGATCGAACCCATGCCCCCTGCACTGGGAGCGTGGAGTCCTAACCACTGGACCACCAGGGAAGTCCCGAAAGAGAGATGTGGAGGTGACAGTGGATGAGGGGCTGCTCAAGCTTCCCCAGTTATTGAAGAGGCCCGTGGAGGGGAGCAAGTGTGTGTGTGTGTGTGTGTGTGTGCGTGTGTGAATGCACGTGCAAGTGAGTCTGCGGAGGACAGTATGTGTATGAGTGTGAGTGGGTAGACAAGCGTTCATGTGACAAGTGTGTGGCGGGTGCAGAGTGGTGAGTGAACACTGCCCTGCCTTGTCCTCACGCAGCGTGTAACCTAGTGGATCTAGGGGAGGAGAGAGAAATAGACAAGAAAGCAAAACCACATTCCAGAAATCAGATTGTGACCCGGGGCCCTCCATCCTGCCCTAGCCACAGGGTGGACGCAGGACCCCAGGGCAGCCGGTCAGAGCCTCCTCCCCTCTGACTCTTGGGCAGAGTGACAAAGAGGGCGGGAGCCCCCCGCCATCTTCGGGCCCACATCCCTGACCCCAGTCCGCGCCTGCCCTTCTGGTCACTTGGCTGTCCGGAGCTCTCTCGGTTCTTACCCCTGCCCAGGCCTGTTTGCCAGCCTTCCCATCGATTTTTGGATGTGCCTCTCTGTGTGGGTTTCGTTCTGGCTTTGAAACGAGCAAAGCCAGAGCAAGAGCGCTGTGAGCACAGACGAGGCTCTCAGGGAATCCCCCGGCCCGTGACCCTCGCGGACGAGGATGCAGAGGCTGCTGGGCTTCCCAAAGCCGGTACCCCCCTCCCTGGCACACGCCGTGCACACGCTCCCCGGTGAGCCAGCCAGTGTGCCGAGCCCCGGGCGGCCTCACCGGGAGGAAATGCCAGCCGCGATTCTCTAAGCCTCTCTCAGCCTCCCCAGGGACCCTCCGCTGCCCAGTGCTTCCTCTGGGGCCGTGTCAGTGCGGTGCGGGCCTGGTCCGCCCCGGGCGGGCCTCCAGTGGGGGCCTGTGACTCAGGGCTCAGTCAGGCAGAGGCAGGATGTCGGCCCATTCACTGGGCCATGAGGAATCTCACTCTTCTATTTATAGGCAGCGCAACTGCTGGCCTAGCCTGGGGGGAGGAAGTGGCCATGGCTGGCAAGTCAGGGGAATGGGAACAGTGATTCTAGAACCAGGATGAAACCAGACCTCACCACCCCCGCCCCCTGCCTCGGGGGTTTCCAGACGAGGAGTCAACTGGACTAGCTCTTCCACCCCAGAATGGTCCAGGCTGGGATGGGCCAGGAAATGAGCCCAAGGGTCCGCATGACCCACTAGCCAAGTGACAGGAGGCGGTGGACACGGGGTGGCTGGGCCTGGAAGGGTGGGCAGGGTGGGAAGAGGCCAGGGGAAGGGAGTACCCAGAGGCCAGGCATCCTGAAGTTTGGCCTCAGAGAACTCATCCTAATCTTCCCATATTGGAGTCCCAACTTGCTTCATCGGTCAAAGACCCCTGCCCGCCCTTAGCTACCATCTTGCCCTGTGGCCAGGATGGCTCCTTATTCCTAGGAAGCTAAGATTTGATCCCCTACTACGAGCTGAGCCCTGTCGCCTATATTCCCTCGTTCAGTCTCACAAAGCCTTGTAACATAGGTATTCATAAGCCCATTTAACAGAAGTCAAAACTGAGGTTCAGGGTAGTTAGGGTACTTGCCTGGCTTTAAGCGTGTGCACAAATGTGTACTAAGTGTACAAAATGTGCAAAAGGGAAGCTACAGTGCCCTGTCAGAGGGTGCTGTGAGGAGTGGACGAGCTCACATTGGCTGTTATTTGTCACCATCTCTATTTTATTATTTTTTAATTAATTAATTTTTTGGCTGCATTGGGTCTTTGTTGCTGTGCGCGGGCTTTCTCTAGTTGCGGCGAGCGGGGGCTACTCTTGGTTGGGGTGCGCAGACTTCTCATTGCTGTGGCTTCTCTTGTTACGGAGCACGGACTCTAGGCTTCAGTAGTTATGGCACACGAGCTCAGTAGTTGTGGCTCTTGGGCTCTAGGGCGCAGACTCAGTAGTTGTGGCCCATAGGCTTAGGTGCTCCGCGGCATGTGGGATCTTCCCGGAGCAGGGATCAAACCTGTGTCCCCTGCACTGCCAGCGCCACCAGGGAAGCCCTCGCCATCTCTTTGTGGAGCACCATCTACGGGGTTTATTTACTTTGTCCTCCGCTGAGCTTGCATCTCTGATCACGTCCTCTGGTGGGAACCAATTTCCGGAACAGGAGACCCTTCCAACTGAGCCTACTGGGGCTGCTTCAGAGGAAACCAGCCAAGGGCCGCAGTGGCTACAGCAAATCTGCTCTCACCCTCAGAGAACGAGCGAGGAGCCGTCATGCCTTCCTTTGTATCCCACGGGGCCTCCCCCATCCTTGGTTCCTTCCCGAGGCCCAGATCTGGCCACTCTCTGGGGCTGCTGTGACCGCCTGCTGGCCATCCTCACTGGCCCAATGCGCACTGCACCCCGAGGATGCTTGAAGCAGCCGTGAGGGCTTCGTTGAAGGGCTTAGGCCCTTGTCCCAAAGCCAGGCCGGGATGGAGGGAGGGGCCAGGTAGAGGGGATCAGGGTCAGCAGGAGGTGGATTCTCACTGCCTTGACGCCAGAGGCAAGAAGGGCCCTTCCTGGCCCTGAATGCCTCATCTACCTCCCCAGCCAAAGTTCTCACCCTTCCTTTCACCCCACACACATCTCCTCCTAAGGTGATCAGCAAACCTCAGGGCCTTTTCTGTGTCTTGCAAACTTTGCAGCCTCTGACAGTCTCTGAATGTCGCTGACTTTTTTCTCCCAAGCAGGATGCAGCGAGGACGCATAGGAGGGAAGAGGGCTGGGGGTGGAGGGGAGAGGGTTGGTTCGGAGATGTACTCTGAGCCTGAGGAGGAACGAGGGTGAAGGGAAGAGGGGTCCCCAGGGGCGAAGCCCTTGGGGAAGAAAAGGAGGTAAACCTTCCAGAATGTGGAAGAACCTCTGGCTGGTTGAAGGTCTGAGGCTGGAGCCCGGGGTGTGGTGGGGAAGTAGCGGGAGGCTGGATGGGTGGGCAGCTCTCTAGGGCCGGGGGTGAGGCTAAACGTTCCTCTGGACGCAAAACTGAAGGCAGCCAGGGGTTCCAGGCAGGGTGCTGTTTAGTAAGCTCCCTCTGGCCTTGGGGGTTGAAGAGGTTGGATGAGACAGGCTGGTAGCAGGTGGACCAGTGAGACACCAGCACAGCCTTCCTGGTGAGAGATGAGAGTGGATGAACTTGGGAGGGGGAGGGAGAGAGATGCGGGGCTGGGAGAGAGCGATGACATGGGGCAGTTGACTGGCCCCGATGCCCACCTCCCCCGGCCCACCCCCTAATGATGAGGGTTGGGGTGGCCGGAATGGGGAGGGGAGGAGCCCCTGATGAGCCCCTGTCGGCTGCGCCAGCTGGATGGGTGCAGAAATGACATCACTTTCATGTACTTAACACAAGGTAAACAGTGGTAGAAAAACCCAAGCGCTCATTGTCTAACTTGGTAGCCGGCCACTGGCTCCTTAACAACTGGTTTCCTGGGATTCTGCAGTTCTCTGCAGAAGACAGCAAGAACCAGGGCCTGCCCATCCCTGGGCGCAGGGAGTGTGACGCAGGCCCCTTTGCCTGGGGCCTCTTCCTTTGATTCATTCCCTACTTGTTCACGGAGCCTGGTTTGCTGGGGGCCGGGCCCCAGGCCAGCTGCTTGGGCACCGTGGAGAGCCAAAAGAGTGTGATGGTGGTGGTAGGGATTTGATTCTAGCGACCAGCTGGGCTTGAGAGCCCAGGAGTACAAGGAAGAAGTGGGGTGACTGGCGGGGCTGGGAGCTGTCATAAGCATTCGCGCATAAGCTGGATGAATCTGAAGGCACCTTGGAGATCATCCTGTTTGACCCTTGATGCTATAGATGGTTAAACCGAGGCCTAGAGAAGTCACATGACATATCTAGAGTCATATGCTGGGAGAGAAGCAGGGGCGGGACTAAAACCCCAGTGTTCTGTTATCAGTGGTTCTTTCTAACAAATTCACTGAGAGCTGGCCGACTCAAGAATAGAAAGAAAGGGACTTCCCTGGTGGTCCAGTGGTTAAGACTCCACGCAGGGAACTAGATCCCGCATGCTACAACTAAGACCTCGCGCAGCCTAAAACTAAAATAAAATAATAAAATAAAATAGAAAGAAAGAAAAAAAAATTAAAGCACATAGCCTCGTTTCCCCCTTCCCCTCACCACCGAGGCACACATACCTGTGGGTTCTCCAGAGGGTCAGAGACAGAGAGAGAAATGCCTTCTTGCTGGCTGGGTTCCGAGTGCTTTCCCTTCATCCCCAGAACCCACCCCACCGGAGGAGATTCTAAATCTGGGGCCGGAGGAGAGCTTCCTCCTTGTGGAAAGAGCCAGAGGTAACCACAGCGGCCAGGCAGCCTCAGGGGAACCAGCCCTTTGCCATCACTCCCTGAGGTGGCACTGGCCCCTCTCTACCCTCCCTGGATGGAAAGCCCCAGTGAGGGGAGAGCCGTTCGAAGAGCACAGAGGCCCAGCAAGTCTGTGCGGGTTGCTCACGCTCGAGGGCTCCAGGCCCTTGCAAAGCACTCTCACCCCCACCAAACCTGGTAGACTTTGTTCTCTGCTTTAAACAAGAGCAACCACAGACGACGGCACCCCTTTCTCTAATGTCAGTTGAGTGAAACAGACAGCATGGAGGGAAGCTGGAGAACTAGCCCAGCAACTTTTGACAGATCCTTAGCTCCCCTTGGGCCTCAGTTTCCCCATTTGTATTGACCCATAAGTGTCCCCAAGCTTCACTACCCTGTGAGGCTGAACAGCCACTTCGTGTGAATGCCCAAAGCCTGCTAACTCCAAGCCCTAAACTCTACTCCCAGCAGTGCTAAGCCCTCACAACTTTGAGAGCCCCCAAGAAGACGTCCGGCCTGCACTCTTGGGTTATGTGCTAGGTTTAATAGTGACCCCCGAAAGATGTCCACATCCTAATCTCAAGAACCTGGGAATACGTTACTTTTCGTGGCAAAAGAGGATGTGCAGATGTGATTAAATTAAGGATCCTAAAACGAGGAGGTTATCTTGGATTATCTGGGGGAGCCCAATGCAATCACAGGGGTCCTTGTAAGAGGGAAGCAGAAGGGTCAGAGTCCCAGAAGATGATGCAATGATGGAAGCAGAGGATAGAAGGCAGAGGTCGAAGTGATTTGAGGAAGAGGCCGTGACCCAAGGCATGCGGGCAACCTCTAGACGTCGGAAAAGGCAAGCAAATGGATTCTGCCCCAGGGCCTCCAGAAGGAATGCAGTCCTGCCAACACCTTGGCTTTAGGACTTCTGGTCTCCAGAATTCTAAGAGAATAAATTTGTTTTAAGCTACCAAGTTTGTGGTAGTTTGCCACAGTAGCAATAGGAAATGAATACTGCAACCAACTACCACAGACAGATGGCCACTCACGTTCATCCCAGGCCACCATGCCTGTCCTCTGCCCCTTCCGCTGGGCCACCGCTGCTTCCTTGATGACTCTGAGACAGCCACCTCTGCTGGGCACAGTCTGCACGTGCGCTTCCCCGAGAGGCCCCAAGGTCTGGAGGTCTCTGCTTGTTCAGCAGGAAACGTTGGCAACCTCCAAGGAACAGCAGTAGTTTGCTCTTCTCCTGGGTCCCGAGTGTCACACACGCGCACATGCTTTCTGCCCTGAGCACAGACCCGCCTCAGCCTGGAGCAGCTGCCAGTTCATCCACAGGAGCATCTGAGGCCCGTTTCTAAGTGGGGCTCCCTCCGTGGGAGGCCCCTCCCCTCTTCACGAATTCTTTTCAGGGACCCGCACATTCCACTCAGCTCGTCATCTCCAGGGTGGCCAGTCATTCTCAGTATGAATGACTCCAGCTGTGTATGTGGTTCAAGGTTCATGTGTTTCTTCCCAGGAGGCTTCTCAGCTTCCACAAAGCTCAGCTGACCCACATAGATATGTGGTGAGGGACAGAGGGTGTGGCAAGTGCCCAGCTCCACATGCCACAAACCAGCCAGGGACCAGCTTGAAGGGCATGATGTAACCTGCCCGTGTGGCTTGTAAGCTGGGTGTATCTGTGAGGTGGGTTCATGGCTGTTTATGAGCTCATGATCTGGCCAGGTCCCCTGATACTGATGTCCCCTACCCCCTGCCCACCCCCAGGTCTGTCCCCTACTTCCCCCCTCACTGGTGGCATTAATAAGCCCCCTCCACGTGGCTCAGTTCTGAAGTTTCTGGAGAAACCACGGACAGGGGTCAGTTATGCAGGAACTTGGGAGTATCCTCCTTTGAAAGTGGACTTCACTTCCACTTAAGTATGCAATTGACACATGTTCTCTGAAGAGAAAAAATTAGGAAAAAAATAGTAAGAAAGAAAGAAGGGAAGGAAGGGAAGGAAGGAAAAGAAGGGAAGGAAGGGAGGGAGGGAGGAAGGGAAGAAGGAAAGAAGGAGGCAGGAAACAACCTAAGTGTCCACTGATGGACAAATGGATAAAGAAGTTGTGTGTATGTACACAATGGAATATTATTCAGTCATAAAGAAGAAGGAAATCCTGCCATCTGTGACAACATGGATGGACTTTGAGGGCATTATCCTAAATGAAATGTCAGACAAAGAAAGACAAATACGCTATGATCTCATTTATATTTGGAATCTAAAAAAACAAACAAAAACCCAAACTCATGGGAAAAGAGATCAGATTTGTGGTTACCAGAGGTGAGGGATGGGGGGATTGGATAAAGGTAGTCAAAAGGTACAAACTTCCAGTTATAGGATAAGTACTGGGGAGGTAATGTATAGCATGATGACTACAGTTAACACTGCTATATGGTATGTTTGAAAGTTAAGGAAGTAAATCCTAAGAGTTCTCATCACAAGGAAAAAAAAAACATTTTTTTCTTTTTCTTTTAAAAAAATCTATATGAGATGATGAATATTAACCAAATGTATAGTGATTATTGTGGTAATGATTATTGTGGTAATCATTTCACAATATATGCAAGTCCAGTCATTATGTTGTACCCCTTAAGCTTATATGGTGCTGTATGTCAATTATATCTCAATAAAACTGGAAACAAATAGAGCAAGGTATAAATATTCAGCCTGTTTGGATAAATGGGAAAAAAAAGAAGCAAGTAAAAATGATTGCTAGGGACTTGACTCGTGGTGCAGTGGTTAAGAATTCACCTGTCAATGCAGGGGACATGGGTTCAAGCCCTGGTCCGGGAGGATCTGACCTGCCGCGGAGCAACTAAGCCCGTGCGCCACAACTACTGAGCCCGCGTGCCACAACTACTGAAGGCTGTGCGCCTAGAGCTCTGCAACAAGAGAAGCCACCGCAATGCGAAGCCCGTGCACCGCAACGAAGAGTAGCGCCCGCTCGCCACAACTAGAGAAAGCCCGCACGCAGCAGCGAAGCCCAAAGGCAGCCAAAAATAAATAAATTTATATTTAAAAAACGATCGCTAATCCCATTATACAGACATAATAATCCAATCATCCACTGCTGAAGTTTTGGTTTATATCTGACATAGATATCAGATCACTTATCATCACTGGAATATTATTTCTTTATTTTAACACCACAATCATACATACTATTGCAACAAAGGCTTTTTTCTCCCGCAGCAAATATGTGATGAACCACTTTCTGTCTTAACAGATCTACATCTGCATCACTATTTTTCATGGTTATATGGTATTTGCCTCTGCGAATGTGCTATATTCTTATTAAGTCTAGTGTCTGACAATTAACGTTGTTTCTAGTTTGTCAAAAATGTAAACAACGTTGCCTTATAAATACTTCTTGGCCCACTTACTCGGCTATTTTGGGAGGATAAGTTCCTA
The DNA here is from genome assembly GCF_964374135.1 of Grampus griseus. Classification (NCBI taxonomy): domain Eukaryota; kingdom Metazoa; phylum Chordata; class Mammalia; order Artiodactyla; family Delphinidae; genus Grampus; species Grampus griseus. The sequence goes on from NC_139014.1 coordinate 54,851,285, forward strand.
GAGGTGAAATTGCTGGGTCAGAGGTGCGCACATATTCAAGGCTTTTGATGCATTTTTGTACCTTGTTCTTAATTCCAGACCCATTTCTTTCATGCTCTGGATTTGTCACCCACTTTAGCATTAGCTCAAGGACAAATAAATTTAGGTAGAGATTCTGCTATTTGTAATCCTCCAGGCTACGTCTTTCCATTAATATGTATGGTTGAAAAAAAAAAAAGACTCTAGTTTCCATTTTTAAAGTCCCAAGCATATTCTCACCCTGATATTCCAGTGTGCCTGACTCTTCCTGGTAGTACTGGGAATTGGGTTAAATGCTGTTTTTTCCCTTCTAGAGTGAGAAGTTCCCAGGTGAAGCCCAAAACACTGCCATCTCCCTGAACCTCAGTTTACTCATCTGTAAAATGGAGATATTAACAGTACTTTGCAGGATTTTCCTGTGGGTGAAAGGAACCCAGCTCAGTGTCTGACACTTGGGGAAATCTCAGCACTTGTGTGTTGTCCCACCCCTCAGGGCCAGGTGGTGTGCAATGGGGTCTCCTGGCCCACATGTTGTCACTGAACACTTGGGTCCTCCAGGGCCCCGCGATCCCGGTGAAGCCTACCCCACCTTCCCAGCCATCCAAGGCTAATCGTCTGCCTCAAGAACCACCCCTGGATTTGCCCCACCTTAAAATGGCCTTGAGCTCTCAGAAGGACAACCAAACAAGAGAACAGAACATTAGAGAAAATTGCTTGTCTAAAATGGATAAATAATTTTCATTTCATTCTTACTTCCGTGTTCTACTTTGTCTTTCTCCTTGCTGTCCCTTTTCCTACATAAGTCAGGCATGAGGGCAATATTATTCTTATAAATGCTTGAGATGGATTACATAATAATCTAGACTGGAGACTTAAAAAGACAGGCAACCGCTTGCTAAATGGACAGAAGTCTTTGCAACTGTTTAGAGAGCCAAAGCCCAGGTCACTCCTTGCCTCCTGACACTCAGGAGCTGACTGGCCTCATTCTTGGGTTTACCAAAAAGAGTCCCAACTAAGCCTGTTCAGAGCTGCATGGCCCAACTTCCCAGATGATCAGAGTCACCCAGGATGCTTATAAAATGCAGATTCCTAGGCCAGACCTAGGCCCCAGGCCAGACCTGAGTCAGATTCTCCCAGAGAGAGACCTGTACGTTTACAAATGCTCATTAGACATTTAACAAGTGGCTGCAGGTAATTTTTAACATCAGGAAAATATGACCAGCACTGTTATAGATGGAGAACATTTGAGTAATTTTTTTTTTTTTTTGCAGTACGCGGGCCTCTCATTGTTGTGGCCTCTCCCGTTGCGGAGCACAGGCTCCGGACGCACAGGCTCAGCGGCCATGGCTCACGGGCCCAGCCGCTCCGCGGCATGTGGGATCTTCCCGGACCGGGGCACGAACCCGTGTTCCCTGCATCGGCAGGCGGACTCTCAACCACTGCGCCACCAGGGAAGCCCCATTTGAGTAATTTTTAACCTTGGCTGCAAATTACAGTCTCCTGTAATTGGGCTTTTAAAAGCCCAATGCTCAGTTAAATCAGAATCTTGATCACTTTGAACCACGTGCAGGGGCCATTGGGAAGACCTCCGACTACATACAGGCCAAGAGTCCAGGGTTCTAGAGCTGGCTTTGCCACTAACTCACTGAGTAGCATCTCTAGTCCCATTTCCGCACATGCAAAATGAGGGACATGGACCAGCCCACTGGGAAAACTCTCTCTGTCATGTGTGTCAGTCTGATTGACTGGAGGTGGCTGCGTGGGTTGCAATATTGAGGATTCCAGGGTTGAGATCGGGCTAAATAGGAAGGAGTACCTTAATAGATTAGTGATGTCTGCCATGGGTGCAGGTGAGAGGGTGTTGGCTTGTGTGTCAAGGGTTTGCTATCTCTGGACTAGATTATCTTTAAGGTTTCCTCTGAACCTCAGTGACATAATAATAATGATAATGGAACCAGGTTTATTGTGATGAATAATTGAGATAATCTATGCAAATAATATTTGCAACCTGTAAAGTGCTATACAGATGTTAGTTATTATAATAATAGTTATTATTTTAGTTCTAGGGTGCTATTTCTTTGACACTTTTTAAGGCAGAGGCATGAGCAGCAAGTGGCCTGCCTGGGTTGGGGGTGAGGTGTCTGGGTCAAAATGCACTATTGGATTGGGAATCACAAGGGATTGTAGAAATGGATAACTGAAATCGTTAGGGGTTTCAAAGCTAGAAGAATGAAATGGTAGAGGGAAGGCAATAAATGGTGTTCTGAGAACACCTCTGGCCCAACAAGAACCTATTGGACACATAGTCTTCCTACTCTCATGCAGGATTATAATTAAGGATACCCATCCACCTATCCACCCATCCACCCATCTCTCCACCCATCTCTCCACTCATCCACCTGTTCATCTATCCAATTATATATTTACGCTTATCAAGCATTTACCATGTACTGGCATATTCTAGGTTCTAGGATACAGTTGGGGCTGCTATGTTGTACAACCCCAGGGAGCAGTGTGCATGTGGATATTCACATAGGTATCACATAGGATAGATATTTGCATAGATCCACTGGACACAGAGGTGAACAAGACAGGCAAGGTCTTTGCTGGCATGGATCTTTCATTCTAGAGGAGGGACAGACAATAAACAAGCAAACAAAATGAATGAACAAGATTATTTCACATAGTGATAAGTTCTAAGAAGAAGCTAAAACAGGGTGACGTGATAGACAGTGATGGGGGCCGGGGGAAGACAGGGTGGGTGCCTAATTTGGATGGGGTAGCCAGGAAAGATGATACTGAATAAAGGCCTGAATGACAAGAAACAGCTTGCCATGTAAAGTTCTAAGTTGAGAGCATATCAGGCAGAGCATGTGCAAAGGTCCTGAGGTGGGAACAATTCTAGGAACAAAAAGAATGCCAGTGTGGCTAGAGCTTGCTGCATGAAAGGGAGAGTGGTAAGAGATTAATGCATTTTGGGCTTAAACAGCGAGGTGAATAGTTTATGCATTTACTGAGATAGAGAAGACTGAGGGAGAACTAGATGGCAGGAAGTGAATGAGGAGATCCATTTTGGCCATGTTACCCTTGAGGTGCATATTAGACATTCAAGTGGAGATACTACATAGGCAACCAGATTTAGTAGTTTGGAACTCAGAGGTCAGGGCAGAGGTGTGGATTTGGGAGTTGTGGTAGACATCAGGATTGCTTGTCCAATATCCATATGCTTTTTCATGATAACTATCCTAATTTATGCTCTGGTGTCCACGTCTGCCATGTGCTTGGGGGAATAACTCCATCCCTGCACTAGGAGTGGGACATGAAGCTCAAGTCTAAGCAGCAATGCATCCCATCCCCTGGCCACGTAACCAGTCTGGAATGGCCACTGGACCCTATCTGAGGCAATGAAACTAAAGACAAGGGTTAAGGCTTTCTGGTCCTTTCAAGAGTACTCTGGAAGGAACCTCCTTTCTCTCCCTGAACATGAAGAATCTGGAGGTTGTTGCAGCCATTTTGCAACCAAGGGGCAGGAGTAAGGGGATGGGAGGGCCAGGATGATGGTAAGATTGACACAATGGAAGGTAGAAGAGAGGACATGAGGGGGGGAAAAGGTCCAAGTTCTGACATTTAGTCTCTGAAGCCTACCTGCCTCACAGTTTTGTGGGACAAGAACTCTACCCAATGATCTAAACCAGATTTGGCTGAGATCTCTGTTACTTGCAGCTGAACACAACCCAATGGATAATAGCCATGGCACTAGATGCCATCTCCTTGGAAGAGAGTGTGGATGAACCAGGAGGTGGGTGGACCCAGACGAAGGCTAGTGAAAGTTTTCCAGAGAGAGGGGGCTCTTACCCCTGAATGAAGCAGTTCTGCAACTTTTCCTGTGTACAGTCTGGATCTTCTACTGGAGAGGAGGTGAATGCACTGGAAAAAACACAGTGCCAGAGCGGCTAGATCTGAACAACCTCTGCCATTTACCAGCTGTGTGAGTTCTGGGAACTCATTTAGCCTCTTTGAGCCTCCGTTGCATTCCCCGTGAAAAAGAGGTAATAATACCCACATCAAAGGCTTGTGTGAGGGCTTCCCTGGTAGCACAGTGGTTAAGAATCCACCTGCCAATGCAGGGGACATGGCTTCAATCCCTGGTCCAGGAGGATCCCACATGCCGCAGAGCAGCTAAGCCCGTGCGCCACAACTACAGAGCCTGCGCTCTAGAGCCCACGAGCCACAACTACTGAGCCCACATGCCACAACTACTGAAGCCCACGCTCCTAGAGCCCGTGCTCCACGACAACAGAAGCCACCATAATGAGAAGCCCGCGCACCGCAACGAACAGCAGCCCCCGCTTGCCGCAACTAGAGAAAGCCCGTGCGCAGCAACAGAAACCCAATGCAGCCCAAAATAAATAAATAAAATTAATTAATTAATTTTTTTAAAAAGGGTTGTGTGACTAGGAACTGGTGACACAGACTCGAATGAGCAGGTTTCACAAGCTTACATGCTGGCTATGAAAATCATGTTTAAACACAGACACTACTATATCTAAGACAGATAACCAACAAGGACCTACTGTATAGCGCAGGGAACTCTACTCAGTATTCTGTGATAACCTATATGACAAAAGAATCTGAAAAAGAATGAATATATGTATATGTATAATTGATTCACTTTGTTGTACACCTGAAACTAACACAACATTGTAGATCAACTGTACTCCAATAAGAAAAATCATATTGAGGAAAAGAAAAGGGTTGTGTGAAGGTTACTGGTGTGAAGGATGTACTGGGTTCTGCGTGTGAAACTTCCTGTGCCTCCCTTTTGCCTTCTCCTTGGTGGCATGAGCTGCTCTCTCTCAGTGCATTCGGAGGGATGCTGAGTCATTTTATTAAAAAAATTAAAAATTTTAAGTGCTCTCTTAAATGACTCTGTCTCCCGAGAAGCGGTTGATCTCCAGGCACATTTGTTCCTCCTTTTCATGCATCTATCACATTTGAGCATGAAAATAGATGCTCTAATTAGGAGAGAAAGAAGCATGAGCTCCAGTCTGGTGGTGGCTCAGTGATGACTCACATGGAACAGGAAGGAAAAGCTGCTTCTAACAGGGGTCACCCTGGTAGGATGACACCCCATCCTGAGAGGTCCCTGAGGTACAGCCCCAAAGGTGGGAAACACACAGAGCTTTTCCGGAACTGGAATGTAACTACTGGAGACTGTGACAGTCACCAGAGGCCAGGATGCTGGTTATGGAGGGGTTAACCTCTCTAAGCCCTCTACCCAAAGGGTAGAGAGTGAGGTCTTCCCAGGCTAATGCTATACATCTTATCCACTGGGGAAACACTTCTTGGCTGGGTCCAATGACCTGCACACGTTATTTAATGCCCCTGTATCTCTGTTCTTTCATCTATAAAACATAACATTGGGAGAGTAATGTTTGTTCTGGGTGTGCTCATATATTGCTGGCAGGAATGCAAAATGGTATACCTACTATAGGAGGGAATTGGGCAGTATCTAGTAAAATTACATATGCATTTACCTTTGACCTAGCAATCCCACTTCTAGGAATCTGTCCCAAAACCACAATGGCAAAATACAAAAGGTACATGCACAAAGCTATTTGTTGCAGCATGACTTGTGGTAGTAAAACGCTGGAAACAACCCAAATGCCCATCAGTTGGGGACTGGTTGAATAAACTATGGTCCATCCGTGCAATGGAGTTCCAAGCAGCTGCTAAGATGGTGAGGACTATTTCGCTAATACTGCTCTGGGGCGATCTCCCAGATAAAAGGTTAAGTGAAGAAAGGTGGAGAACACATGAAAAGATGCACAACATCATTAATTATTAGAGAAATGCAAGTCAAAACTACAATGAGGTATCACCTCACACTGATCAGAATGGCCATCATCAGAAAGTCTACAAATAACAAATGCTGGAGAGGGCGTGGAGAAAAAGGAAAGCTTCTACACTGTTGGTGCGAGTGTAAATTGATACAGCCACTACAGAGAACAATATGGAGGTTCCTTAAAAAACTAAACATAGAGTTGCCGTATGATCCAGCAATCCTACTCCTGGACATATACCCAGAAAAGATGAAAATTCTAATTTGAAAAGATACATGCACCCCAATGTTCACAGAAGCACTATTTACAATAGCCAAGACATGGAAGCAACCTAAATGTCCATTGACAGATGAATGGATAAAGAAGGTGTGGCATATATATATACAATGGAATATTACTCAGCCATAAAAAGAATGAAATAATGCCATTTGCAGCAACATGGATGGATCTAGAGGTTATCATATTAAGTGAAGTAGGTCAGACAGAGAAAGACAGATATCTTATGATATCACTAATATGTGGGATCTAGAAGAGTGATACAAATGAACTTATTTACAAAACAGAAATAGACTCACAGACAGAAAACAAACATATGGTTACCAAAGGGGAAAGGGGTGTGTGGAGGGAGGGATAAATTAGTTTGGGATTGACAGATACATACTACTATATATAAAATAAACAACAAGGACCTACTGTATAGCCCAGGGAACTATATTCAATATCTTATAATAACCTATAATGGAAAAGAATCTGAAAAATTATATATTTATGTGTGTGTGTGTGTATATATAAAACTGAATCACTTTGCTGTATACCTGAAACTAACACAACATCGTAAACCAACTTTGCTTCAATAAAAAAAATGTTAAAAAGTAAAAAAAAAGCAGGGGGGATTCTAAATTGGAAACACACACAAACAGAATGAGTTAATGGTATGTAAAGTGTGATTTGAATACAGGAGTCAGGAACATTCAGTACTTTTGCCTGTTTCACATGGGATACTCCTGACAACTACTAACAGACAAGCTATTTGGAACAAAGGCTTCCCTTCCTCTCTCTCTCAAAAATAAAGGAAAGGTGAAGAAAAGTATGTTTAGTATATAGCCATTTATTCAAGAAAGGAGGGAGAGAGCATGCATACAAGTGCAAACGAACAGTATGTTTTTTTAAATTTATTTTTGGCTGTGTTGGATCTTTGTTGCTGCATGAGGGCTTTCTCTAGTTGTGGCGAGCGGGGGCTACTCTTCATTGCGGTGCATGGGCTTCTCATTGCAGTGGCTTCTCTAGTTGTGGAGCACGGGCTCTAGGCACGCGGGCTTCAGTTGTTGTGGCACACGGGTTCAGTAGTTGTGGCTCACGGGCTTAGTTGCTCCGCGGCATGTGGGATCTTCCCGGACCAGGGCTCGAACCCGTGTCTCCTGCATTGCCAGGCGGATTCTTAACCACTGCGCCACCAGGGAAGCCCAGAGAGTATTTTTAATTGGGATGATAACCAAAAATTTTTTTGAATGGTTACCTTTTAAGAGAGGTGGAAGGGGAAAGAGAGATGGAAGGGGAAAGAGAGTCTAGATTTCTCTGAGAGTGCTTCATGATACCATTCCCTCTTTTGTAGATGTTTGAAATCTTCCATAGTACAATATATATTTTTAAAATGCTTTTTCCTTTGACCTCACACTAACCAATGGACCCCACAGCATGGCAAAGAGCCACAACTGACCTAAGGCCTTACTTCAGACTTTTATGTGAAGGGCAGAAGCCTTTTCTTGGTTAAGTGACTGAATGTTTGGCATCTTTGTTCTGCAGCTTAGCCCACCCTAACTAATACACAATCCCACCATTTATCTTCTAGGCCTTGGCTTAGCCTTTCCTTCCTGGCTTGAGAGGTTTGGATTCACCTCACAGAGGACAAGTCCTGCTCTCACAATATGTTCTCCAGGAGATGGAAAACGTGAGTCTGGACCGTGCCTCCTTGGCTCCAGTCCCAGGCCCACAAAGGAGGTGGAGGTATATTGGTGGCTCTATATTTTTTCTGTTCACTTGTTCTATAAGCTAGGGACACCTGCTTGGGCACTGTGGTTTTGATGCTTCATCTTTAAAATACAGAGTTCTTATGTTTAAATCTTACAGTGACACCAACTTTTTAAGCAGATAGAAGCAAGCTCTGGTTAAAACGGAAAGAATTCAGAACTCTAAGGTCTCAGCTCCCTCTGCAGCAGAACCTACCAATTGTCCACATCATCATCCTTTCCCCTCTTCCTCCTTTGTTAATAGAAATCTTATTTTTAGCTGGGCATACTGCTGCCTGGAAAAAAAAAAAAGGACTCTTTTCAGATTCCCCTTTTCAGCTATGTACAGTCATGTGACTACATCCTGGCCAGTCAGAAATAAATGGATATGTTGTACATGACCTCTAGTCTTATTAAAATGAAAGGGGAATTTCCTCCCCCGTCCCCTACCTGCATTCCACTACTCGAAACACAGATGCAATGGCTGGAGCTCTAGCAGCCATTTTGAGTTATGAATACAAGGACCACATCCTAGTAATGTCAGAGCAGAGAACTGGAGGGAAACTACATCCCTGATAACCTGTGATATCACCATACCAGCTCTAGGCTAGCTACTTCTGAATTTTGTAAAAGAAGTAAAAATGTGGGGCTTCCCTGGTGGCACAGTGGTTAAGAGTCCGCCTGCCGATGCAGGGGACACGGGTTCGTGCCCCGGTCCGGGAGGATCCCACATGCCGCGGAGCGGCTGGGCCCGTGAGCCATGGCCGCTGAGCCTGCACGTCTGGAGCCTGTGCTCCGCAACGGGAGAGGCCGCAAGAGTGAGAGGCCCATGTACTGCAAAAAAAAAAAAAAAAAGTAAAAATGTGAAAGAATAAACTGTCTTATTTAAGCCATTGTTACTTTGTGATTTAAAAAAATAAACAGTTTAATCTAATCCTAATCAATGTCTTCACACATAACCCTCCACCTCAACAGCAGCTTTAAAGTAGCTCTGCAGGGCCCCAGACGACTGTGGAACACCATTCTGGCCACAGGAAAATAAGCTGGTCATTGTGAAGTACACTGGCTCTCAAAGCTTCTGCCTAGAACTAATACCCGTCAATTCAGCTCACACATCATTGACCAAAGCAAGTCACATAGCCAGATCTGATGGCAGTGGGCTGGAGATGTATAGTCCTCTGAGAGAGGGGCAGGGGGTATTTGGAAATAATAAAAAGCCACCTTAACAGATGAAAAAACCAAGACCTGGAGAAGTAATGTGGCCACCTGAGGCTGTACAGGCCAGAAGGAGGCGGAGCTAGAACCCAGATGGAGCCGATTCCAACTCTAATGCTCTTCCTTTCTACTTTACTGTCTCTCAAAAGGAACATGTCATTTGGGAACTTATAATAGCCCCCAAAGAAGCAGTGCTTGGCAAAGTCAGGCTCACACTCCAGGTGCCTGTGTCCATGACCCCTTTCCTGCACTCTTCTTGGGGGAGCAGTTATAACTTGGCTTCTTATCCTATCTCTCTCCTCTTCTTCCCCACTTTTGGGGTCCAAAGTGTCAAAATTTATGATTACAGAAGAGAGTAGGAAGTACAACCCTGCCCTAACTTCAGGAAGGATTACAAAACATGTGGAGGAATGTGTGAAACAACTTCTACATACAAGCATGGATATTCCCAGGGGCAAAGAAAAGAGAACCATTTAAAGAATCCAGTATGGCCATCTTGGGAAACTTTCAATGAACTCAGATATTTTAAGGATACACACAAAAGTTGGGAGGACAGGCATATTCCCAACTGATACGCAGGAAAGAACTGTAGAAATTCTGGGTCTATTTTTCTCCTGTTGTGTGAGCTGTTTCTACTCATTGATCTTCCAAGCTGCTAATTTGATTAAAATGAGAAAAAAGAAAAAGAAGAGAAAATAAATAGCAAAAAGTGAAGTGAAGAGCAGGCATAAAATAAAATTGGTAGGAATAAAAGACAGCCAAAGTAAATTTATAAAATAAAATATACATGAGTACACTTAAAGTAAAATGGTAAAAGGGGATAGAAAATAAAGGGATGAGAGAAAAATAAAGTAGAAGTGGCAATGTTAATATGAGTTAAAGTGGAATTTAAGATCAAAAACATTAAATTGGGGGACTTCCCTGGTGGCGCTGTGGTTAAGAATCCACCTGTCAATGCAGGGGACACGGGTTCAAGCCCTGGTCTGGGAAGATCCCACATGCCGCGGAGCAGCTAAGCCCGTGTGCCATAACTACTGAGCCTGTGCTCTAGAGCCTGCAAGCCACAATTACTGAAGCCTGCATGCCACAACTACTGAAGCCTGCGCGCCTAGAGCCCGTGCTCCACAACGAGAAGCCACCGCAATGAGAAGCCTGCGCACCGCAATGAAGAGTAGCCTCCACTTGCAACAACTAGAGAAAGCCCGCACAGCAATGAAGAACCAATGCAGACAAAAATTAATTAATTAATTAAAAAAACAAACAAATTGGTCAAATAGGAACATTAAGTAATGATAAGAAAAATATTATTTACAGAGTAAACATAAACATTTATGTACTAAACAAAATAGGTAAATATATAAGGCAAAAATTTCTAAAATACTGAGAAAATTTGATAAAAATTTACATATGGTTGAAGATTTTTTAATAACCCTTTAAGAATTTGACAAGTCAATGGGACTTCCCTGGTGGCCCAGTGGTAAAGAATCCGCCCTCCAATGCAGGGGACGCAGGTTCCATCACTGGTCGGGGAACTAAGATCCCACATGCCGCAGGGCAACTAAGCCCTTGCACCACAACTAGAGAGAGAAAACCCACACACCACAACTAGAGAGAAGCCTCCGCGCTGCAACGAATTATCCCACGTGCCGCAACTTAGACCCAATGCAGCCAAAAAGAAAAATAATAATTTATAAATTTATTGTAATTCCAAAGATACCTCCAACAGTTTTTGAAGAGGGAAGGAGAAAGTGATTTTAAAGTAAATATAAAGAATAAATGTTTCAGAATAGTGCCAACCAAATAATGAAGATGAAGAGTAGTGAGGGGAGACTTGCCTTACCATATATTCAAAAGTACTGTAATCAAAACAGTACAGCCTAGGGCTAGACCAATAGGTCAGTGGAAGAGAATAGAGTCTAGTAACAAAACCAAATATATGGGAACTTAATGTATGTCAAAGCTGGTGTTTCAATTTGGTGGGGAAAGGATGGTTTATTTAATAAATGGTGCTGGGACAACTGGCTACCCATCTGGAAGAAATCAAAAAAGAACTCCTTCTCACTATATTAAGAAAAATTAAATTCCAAGTTGTATTAAAGTTTTAATTGAAAATATAATTTTTAAATTAGAAAATTTAAACACTGTATAATTCTAACAAGATAGGAAATCTGAATGTTGTAAAGAAAAGGGTATATTATATTTGACAATGCAAAATTAAATTCTGTACGTGTTTAAAAAATCATAAACAAAGTCAATGATAACACTCTATGGAAACTATTTTCAATACATATGACACATAAAGGGTTAAATCCATAACATCTCAAGAGCTCCAAAAATTGATTAAGAAAAGAAAAATACTCTGATAGAAATAGATGGATGTAAATAGGCAATTCCTAGAAGAGGAGCTCAAATGGCTAATAAATATATTTTAAAAATGATATTCATGTTCTCCAGAAGCCAAGGAAATGGAAATGAAAACAACAGAGAGAGATACTATCAGATTGGCAAAACAAAGCCCCAGATGATAATGTTCAATCTTGGTAAGGATGAGGAGAACTGGCACTCTTATATATCTGCTGGTAGGAATGTCAATTGCTAGAGCCTTTTTGGAAGGTGATCTAGTAAAATTAAAACACACACACTCCACATACCATGTTTTTACATATGCGCTCTCTGAAAAAATATGTGAGACACTGGCAACAGTGGTCAGTCATCTAAGGGGAAGGAAAACGTGTTTTGGAAAACAGGGATGGGTGGGCAATTTTTATATCATGATAACCTTGTGTACATTTTGAACTTGATGTTAATATATACTTTTTAGTTGACAAATAAAATCTTCTTTTGTAATATTTTGATTGAAGAGCTTTCTTCTTTTTTTAATATAGGTGTTTACAGCTATAAGTTTCCCTCTAAGAACTGCTTTCACTGAACTCTATAAATTTTGGCATGCTGTGTTTTCATTTTCCGTCATCTCAAAGTATTTTCTAATTTCTCTTGAGATTTCTTCTTTGACTCATTGGTTATTTAGGACTGTGTTCATTTCCACATATTTGTGAAGTTCCCAATTTTTCTTCTATTACTAATTTCTAATTTCATTCCCTTGTGGTTGGAGAGCATACTTTGTATGACTTCAAGACCTAAATTTATTGAAACTTCTTTTATGGCCTAACATATGATCTATCCTGGAGAATATTTCACGTGCACTTGAGAAGAATGTGTATTCAGCTGTTGTTGGGTGGATTGTTGTATAGATATCTGTTAGATCTACTTGTTTTATAGTGTTGTTCAAGTCTTCTGTTTCCTTGTTGATGTGCTATCTAGTTGTTCTATCCATTATTGAAAGTTGGAAATGAAGTCTCCAAATAGTGTTGAATTTTGAATTTTTCAATTCTGCCAGATTTTTGCTTCGTGTATTTTGGAGCTCTACTGTTAGGTGCACATATGTTTATGTACATATTGTTATGTTTCTTGATGGATTGGCCCTTCTATTATTGTAAAATACATTTATTTGTATCTAGTAACAATTTTTGTCTTAAAGTCTTTTTTTGATATTAGTACAGCCATTCCATTCCTTTTTTGTTACTGTTTTCCATTCTATTACTTTTTTCATCCTTTTTCTTGCAAACTTTTTGTGTCTTTGAATAAAAATGTGCTCCTTATAGACAGCATATAGTTGAATAATGGTTTTTTATCCGTTCTACCACCTCTGCCTTTTGACTAGAGTGTTTGATGTGTTGATATTTAATTTAATTATTGATAGGGTAAGGTTTATAACTACCATTTTGCTATTTGTTTTTTTATGTACCTTATGTTTTTTTTATTAATCTATTCTTCTGTTACTGCTTTTTTGTTAAATATATATTTTCTACCATTTAATTCCCTTGTCACTTCTTTTACTATATTTTTTGAGTTATTTTCTCAAAGTTGTTTACCGTGGGGATTATAATTAATATTTTAATTTATAACAATCTAGTTTAAATTAATACCAACTTGACTTTCATAGTATATAAAAACTTTGCTCCTATATAGATCCATTTCCTCACCCACTTTTGTGCTGTTATTGTCATACGAATGACATCGTTATACGTTGTATGCCTATCACCACAGATTTATAATTATTGTTCCATGCTGTCTTTTAAATGAAATGGGAGGGGAAAGTTACAAACAAAAATATATTGATACTGTCTTTTATATTTATCTGTGTAGTTACTTATACAAGTATTCTTTGTTTCTTCATGTGTATCTGAGTTACTGTACACCCTCCTGTCATTTCAGCCTGAAGGACTCCTTTTAGTATTTCTTGTAAGGGTGGGTCTACTAGTGATGAATTCTTAGTTGCTGTTTATCTGGGAATGTCTTTATTTCTCTTTTACAGGTTAGTTTTGCTGGATATAGAATTCCCAATTGACTGGCTTTTTATTCCAGTACTTTGACTATGTCATTCCACTCCTTCTGGTTTCAACTGTTTTGGATGAGAAATCAATTATCAGTCTTAATGAAGCTTCCTTGTATGTAATAAGTCATTTCTCTTTTGCTGTTTTCAAGGTTCCCCAGAGTTTGTTCTTGTTGCTGTTTGTTTAATGACTTTCATAAAATATTTTCTTCTATGGCTTCTGGAAATTGAGTTATAATTAGAAAGGCCTTCCCTGTTTCAAGGTAACAAAGGAGTTTGCCCATGTTTTCTTCTATTTCTTTTATGGATTAAAAATTTATTTGTAAGATCCCAACTTTAGTTTATTTAAACTTTAGCCTAACATAAAGTATGAGGTATATATCCAACCTAATTTTTTTTCCAGGTGGTTATTTGTTGTTCCCAATACCCTTTATTGCAAAGTCATCTTTCCCCCACTCATTTGCAATGCCTCCTTTATTTTATACTAAATTCTCATATGAATTAGGTTTTTCCTTTGGACCTCCTGTTTTGTTCTCTAGGTATGTCTGTCTGTTCACAAGCTAGTGCCATACTGTTTTTATAATTAAGGCTTTGAATTATATTAAAATATCCAGTAGGAATACTGGGTATTCCTACTCACTGTTCTCCTTTTTCATAGTTTTCCTGGCTCTTCTTGCTTGTCTATTTTTTCATATGAGCTTTCAGAATCGGCTTGTCTGGTTAAAAAAATCTTGTCAGTATTTTTCTTTCATATGCATTGAATTTATAAACTTTATATAATTGTATAATATTATATATGGAAATATAATTATATACAACTAATTTGAGGAGGATTGTCATCTTAAAGATATGAGTCTTCTCATAAGACATAAGAATATGTCATTGCAATTGCTATTGTCCATCAATAGTGTTTTAAAGTTTAAAAAATTTTCCTCATTTAGGTCAAGCTTAATCTCAGGCATTTAATTTTGTTGCTATTTTAAAAGAAGCCTTTTCTTTTGATATATTTTTTTTTAGGAAAAAGAAAAGATATACACTTAACCTATGATCCAGCAATCTCATATCTAGGTATCTATTCTATAGAAATAAAAGCACCAATATCTCAACTCATGTGTACAAAGCTATTTGCTATAGCAATGCTTGTAGTGATAAAGGCTAAATATAACTTTATTTCTATAATAGTGGAGTGACTGGATAAATTATGGTAGGTCTACAGTATGAAATAATCTTTAGTTATATAAAAGCTGAATTACAAAAAGATACATGCACCCCTATGTTCATAGCAGCACTGTTCACAATGGCCAAGACCTAGGAGCAACCTAAATGTCCATCAACAGATGAATGGATAAAGATGTTGTTGTACATATATACAATGGACTACTACTCAGCCATAAAAAAGAATGAAATAATGCCATTTGCAGCAACATGGATGCAACTAGAGATTATCCTACTAAGTGAAGTCAGAAAGAGAAAGACAAATACCTTATGTTATCACTTATATCACTTATATCACTTATATGAAAGACAAATACCTTATGTTATCACTTATATGAATCTAAAATATGATGCAAATGAACCTATCTATGAAACAGAAACAGAATCATGGACATAGAGAACAGACCGGTGGCTGCCAAGGGGGAGGGGGTTGGGAGAAGGATGGAGTAGGAGGTTGGGGTTAGCAGATGTAAGCTTTTATATATAGGATGGATAAACAACAAGGTCCAACTGTGTAGCACAGGGGACTTATTCAATATCCTATGATAAACCATAATGGAAAAGAAAATTTAAAAAAGAATGTACATATATGTATAACTGAATCACTTTGCTGTACAGCAGTAATTAATACAACATCAACTATACTTCAATAAAAAAGGAGCTAAATTAAATATGCACCTATTGACCTTAAAAATCAGTGATGGTATTTATGTGAGTAAAACAAGTTTCAGCAAAAATGTATCTAACATAACCTCAGTTTTATAAAAACCAAAGATAGAATCGCTGTATGTACATGTTTGTGTTACTATAAGCATGGAGAAAGATACAGATGGATCCACAGCATATCATTAACATTAGTTATATGGGCTGGGATATAAATATAGGGAGAAAATTAAAATATATGACAACAATTAGCATATAAAACAGAGCAGGATAAATAACAGCAAAAGTGTTCTAACGTCTTTGCATTGTCCAGGAAGCAAGGACAAGTGCCAATTAACATTTGATTTTTGATAAGGGTGCATATTGTTTACCTTTAGCATAACCTTTAAAGTAATAAAAAAAAGAGTTTATAACTTCTGAGCTAAGAGGGGGATGGATAATAAAATTCTCAATCAACCTGAAAGGGGTTAATGAAGGACAGGTTTAAAAAAAAACATGGAACAGGAGAAACATATAGAAAACACTAAGTTAGATGGTAGCTTAAAACCAAATATATCACTAATTGCAAAAAATATAAATAAAGTAAATGCTTCAATTATTGTCAGATTAGATAAAAAAATAAACAGTTGTCTATTGTTTACCAGAAGCATATCCAATACACAAAGACACAGAAAGGTTGAAAGTAAAAATATGGGAAAAGTTCTATTATGAAACACTGAACAAAAGGAAGCTGGTGTTGCTATATTAGTATCTTTCAAAAGACTTTAAGGCCAAAAGAATTACTAGAGGTAAATGGGAATATTTCATAACTATAAAAGGTTCAATTCACCAAAAAGATATAAAAATTCAAAATTTCTATTCACCTAACACTACTGCCTTAAGTATATGGAAGCAAAAATTAAAGATATAAGGAGAAATAGAAAATTCCACAGAGTGGAAATTTTTAAAACACAACTCCTGGTTAATGTTTAAAAAATCCAGACAAAGATTTGAATAATATGATCAGTAAAATTGACTTAATGGAAATATATATTGAATAAAACACTGTACCTAATAATTACAGTCAATATAATCTTTTAAAGCATATGCCAAACATTTACAAAATTATCCATATGCTGGCCATAAAGCAAATCTTAAGAACTTTGAAAAAGCTGAAGTTGTCCAGAGAATATTTGTTCTATGATCATAATGCAATTAAACTGAAATCAATATAAAAAAGATAAATAGAGGGCTTCCCTGGTGGCGCAGTGGTTGAGAGTCCGCCTGCCGATGCAGGGGACACGGGTTCGTGCCCCAGTCTGGGAAGATCCCACATGCCGCGGAGCGGCTGGGCCCGTGAGCCATGGCTGCTGAGCCTGCGCGTCCGGAACCTGTGCTCCGCAACGAGAGAGGCCACACAGTGAGAGGCCCGCGTACCGCAAAAAAAATAAAAAAATATATATATATTAAAAAAAAAAAAAAAGATAAATAGAAAATCCTAATATGTTTGGAAATTAAGAAATACACTCATAACTAACACATGAATTAAAAAAAGAAATCATACTGGAAATTTTTAAATATTTTGAATTAAATAATACAAAAATACTACATATCAAAAGTTGTGGGATACACCTAAAGACATGCTTAGAGGGAAATTGAGAACTTTAAATTAAATGCATATATTAGAAGAGACTGAAAAAAACAAAATTAAGCTTTCATCTCAAGATGCTAACAAAAGAACAGCAAATTAAACTCAAAGAAAATAGAAGGAACAATATAATAAAGGGCAAAAATTAAATGAAATTTAGAAAACAAACAAGTACTAAAGAGTATCAAAAAAGTGAAGGGTTGTGTCTGAAAGAATAAATGCAACTGATAAACCCCAAGCAAGACTGATAATAGAGGGGCTTCCCTGGTGGCACAGTGGTTGAGAGTCCGCCTGCCGATGCAGGGGATGCGGGTTCGTGCCCCGGTCCGGGAAGATCCCACATGCCGCGGAGCCTCGAGAGGCCACAACAGTGACAGGCCCGCGTACCGCAAAAAAAAAAAAAAAAGACTGATAATAGAGAAAAAGATAGAAAAGGCATAAATAGTGAATGTCAGCAGTGAAAATGGGAATCTCACCATAGATTTCACAGTTATTGAAAAGACAAGAAGAAAATACTGTAAACAACTTTATGCCAATAAATTTGAAAAATTAGATGAGATGAACAAATGCCTTGTGAAACATGGCTTACAAAAAGCAACACAAGAAGAAACAGAAAACCTGAATACTCATGGAAGACACATTCAATCCATCATTTGAAATTTCCCAGCGAAGAAAACTGCAGATAGCTTTACTGACAAATTCTGTAAAACACCTAAGGAAGAAATCATTCGAATCTTGCAAACTCTTCTAGAGAATAAGAGATACTATTCCCCCACTTATTTTGTGAAGCCAGCATGACATTGACAACAAATTCTAGCTGGAACATTTGGAAAAAGGAAGATTATAGGTCAATCTCATTTGTGAACCAGATAAAAAATTGTAAACAAAATATTTCCAAGCCTATTGGTAAATGACCAAGTTGGGTTTATTCTAGGAATGCAAAATTGAATTAATATTAGAAAAGTCAATCAATGCATTTTATCCTATTGACAGAATAAAGGATGAAAACCATATTATTATCTCAGTAGATACAGGAAAATATTTTGATAAATTTAAACCCCATTCATGATTCTCAGCAAACTAGAAATGGAAGGGAACTTTCTTCACTTGAGAAGACCATCTCTAAAAAACTGATAGTAATCTTGATATATAATGGTGAAATGTTGAAAGATTTTCCTTTGAGATCAGTAACAAAATAAGGTTGTTTGCTATCACCAATTTTATTCAACATTGTATTAATCTAGTGCAGTTAGACATTAAAGGGTTGAACAGGAAGAAATAAAATTGTCATTTGCATTGTAACATGATATATGATGTATAGAAAATCCAAGAGTCACAGATAAATTTTGAGAATTAATTAGCTTAGTAAGGCACTAGAAACAAGGTCTATATACAAGAATTATTTGCATTTCTATATATCAGAAAAAAAATAAAATGTAATAAAAATATTCCATTTCCAATAGCATAAAACCATAAAATACCTAAGAATAAATCTAATATGTTGCAAAGTGAACCTTCAAACAATAAGAAAAATAGCAAAGAGGATCAAAATAGATGAAGGAGCATACCATGTCCACCGACCGGAAGACAATGTTGTAAAGATGTCTACTGTATCCAAATTCTATAGATTCAATGCAATCTCAATTATAATCCCAACATTTTTGTGGAGTGTGACATTTTAAAAAATGTATATGAGGGGCTTCCCTGGTGGCACAGTGGTTGAGAGTCCGCCTGCCGATGCAGGGGACACGGGTTCGTGCCCCGGTCCAGGAAGATCCCACATGCTGCGGAGCGGCTGGGCCTGTGAGCCATGGCCGCTGAGCCTGCACGTCCGGAGCCTGTGCTCCGCAACGGGAGAGGCCACAACAGTGAGAGGCCCGCGTACCGCAAAAATAAATATAAATAACTAAATAAATAATGTATCTGAAAATACAATGGATCATTCCATCCCTGAGTGAGAAGAACAAGATGGGATGACCTTTTCTATCTAACATCAAAAATTATTATAAAAATACAGCATTTGGGCTCCCCGGTGGCGCAGTGGTTAAGAATCCGCCTGCCAATACAGAGGACACGGGTTCGAGCCCTGGTCTGGGAAGATCCCACATGCCGCGGAACAACTAAGCCCGTGCGCCACAACTACTGAGCCTGTGCTCTAGAGCCCGGGAGCCACAACAACTGAAGCCTGTGAGCCTAGAGCCTGTGCTCCGCAACAAGAGAAGCCACCGCAATGAGAAGTTCGCGCACCGCAACGAAGAGCAGCCCCTGCTCGCCGCAACTAGAGAAAAGACTGCACGTGGCAACAAAGACCCAAAGCAGCCAAAAATAAAATCAATAAAATAAATTTTTAAAAAATAAATTAAAATACAGCATTTAAGACAGTGTGGTGTAAGGACAAATTAATACATGTAATAGAGTAAGAAGCTCAGAAACAAACGCAGGGGTATATATATGTGTGTATATATATCCGTGTGATGTTTGATAAAGGTAGCGCTGCAGATCAGCAGGGAAATGGCAGTCTTTTCAATAAATAGTGTTGGACAACACTATATATTCTTTCAAAGCAAGAATACATACTGTATAATTCTATTTATGTGAAACGAAAAACATGAGATAAATGTGGAAGGAAAAGAAGGAAGGAAGGGAGGAAGGGAGGAAAGGGGGGGAAGGGAGGGAAGGAAACAAAACAAAACAAGGAAGGACAGGATCCTTCTAGATAATAGAGGTAAAGTTCTTCAAGACCTCATGGAGAGAAAAACTGTTAAAAATAGGTCAAAGGAAGTACCAGTCATAAAGGAAACAACTGCTAAATTTGCCTACATTAAAATTAAGAACTTCTGATCATCAAAAGACATTAAGAGAATAAAAGGACAAGCCACAAGTGAGAGAAGATATTTGCAGCACATATAACCACAAAGGGCTCACATAGATAATATTTATTTTAAAAATTCTTTCAAATCAATAAGAAAAATGTAAACCAAAAAGAAATTAGGCAAGGAATTTGAAAAAGCACTTTACAAAAGATATATCCAAATGGTTAATAAACAAATGAAAAGATGCTCAACTTTATTATTAATCAAAGAAATGCAAAATAAAGCATACTGTAATACCATACACACTTGTCAGAATGGCTAACATTAAACAGCAACAATAACAAGTGTTGAAAAGGATATAGGGCAATGGTCACTCTCATACGCTACTGATTGCAATACAAATTGATATTACCACTTTGGAAAACTGGCATTAGCCACTAAAACAGAACATCCACACAGCCTCCAACCCGAGTTCTTTCCTAGTTATTTACTCAATAGAAATGTGTGCATGTGTTCACCAAGGGATGCATATTAGAATGTTCATAGCAGCATCATTCACATAAGCCCCAAATTAAAAACAATCCAAATGACCATCAAAAATGGAACGGATAGATACAGTTTGGTATGTCTGGACAACATATGAACAAAAGGGTCACATGCAGCAACATGGATGAATCTCACAAATGTAATATTGAACAAAATAAGCTATCACAAAGGAACACATACTTATAATTATATAAGGTTCAAAAAACAGGCAAAACTAAACTAGAATTTAGGAGCACATACTTAGTGAGTTAACCCCATGAAGAAAAGCAAGGAAGAGATTAATATCAAGATTGTGGTTAATTACATGGAGAGGGAGAGGTAGTGATTGGGAGGACGTATGACGGAAGCTTCTGCGATGCTAGAAGTGATCTATTTCTTGACCTGGGGGAGGGGTGTGGTTAAACTGGTGTTTACAATAATCCACTGAGATACAGATTTTTTTTTTCACTTTATGTATTATGTTATATTTCAAAATTTTTAAATGTTTGTTACAGATATTGCCACCAATATTTAAAAATAAAATATGCAGAAAGATAAGTATTAAAGTATGGGAAAAAATCATTGGTTGGATTAGGTTACATAATTATGAGCAATTTTATCTTGGATATTTGTTGTTATTTTAGCAACAATTTTATTTAAGTTTAATAAAGTAACTTCTAAAGAATATTCAGGAGCAAACAGTGTTAGGAAAGAGAAATCAATCCAGAATGAGCTGAAGCCTGTTAAATGTGTTAAAGAAAACACAAAGATTTTTTTAAGGTCTGTTCAGAGAAAGGGGGAAAAAAAAGCCAAGGCTAGGCCAGGACTTGGGGATTTTGACGTAATATAAACAGATGATGGAGAGAAAGCAGAACTACTCAGCTTTTAACTTGCTTCTGTCTTCATCCAGGAGAATAATCTTCAAACTGGAAAAGACAGGACAGACATCACAAAGATGGGGAATTAAAGCCCAAGATGAATGAAGAAACTGTGAAAACTTGCAGTTGTGATTGCAGACGAGTCAACACAGTTTGTGAGAAATCAGAGGACTGGAGAGAGGAGCCAGAGGACAGAAGACAAGGACATAATACAGAGTGAAGTAAGTAAGAAAGAGAAAAACAAATACCTTATGCTAACACACATATATGGAATCTTAAAAAAAAAAAAAAGGTTCTGAAGAACCTAGGGGCAGGACAGTAATAAAGAGAATGAACTTGAGGACACGGGGAGCGGGAAGGGTAAGCTGGGACGAAGTGAGAGAGTGGCATGGACTTATACACACTACCAAATGTAAAATAGATAGCTAGTGGGAAGCACCCACATTAGCACAGGGAGATCAGCTCGGTGCTTTGTGACCACCTAGAGGGGTGGGATTGGGGTGGGAGGGAGACGCAAGAGGGAAGAGATATGGGGATATATGTATACGTATAGCTGATTCACTTTGTTATAAAGCAGAAACTAACACACCATCGTAAAGCAATTTTACTCCAATAAAGATGTTAAAAAAAAAAGACAAGGACATATAATCATCATTACATAAAGGGAGGGTCCAGTCAATGTATGTCCCTGTCCAAGATCCAAAGAAAGAAACAAATTGTGCATATTTCCATGTCATGATCACTTGGAGTCTCCAGTGAATCAGCGAGAACAAGTCTCACCAAATGGTTTCATTTCATAAATTCAGAACGGATCAGATTGGACACTTTAGACATAGTTCATGTAGGGTGCATGTTGAGATTTTTATAAATTTGATATGGTTCAGAATTTTCTAGAAGAATGAGGAGTTTATTGTAAATGGGAAGTTACCCTAATTGGGGGGCCTAAGGTTTGACTGGGAAGACACGGTATCAGTGAGGAGAGGATAGGTCATGCTGAATAACAATAGGACTCCAAGTCAGCCACTTCAGCAACAAGGCTCATTTCTCACTCGGGCTGTGAGTCATGGCATGGCAGGTGGAAATTCTACCCTGCTTGGAGGACATTCTGGGACCCAGGCTGAGGGAGCAGCCCCCTTTGGAGCATCGCTGGTTGCTGTGACAGGAGGAAAGAGAACATGGTAAGCCATGTATTGGCTCTGAAAGCTGTCATCCTGGACCGACAGTGCAAGTCTCACGGCCAAGCTTAACTCTGAAGGCAGTGGGGAAGCAAATGCTACCACGTGTTGGGAAGATGAAGAGCCAGGAATACCCGGTCACTAGCACTCCTGACCTCCACAGACAGCCTTCAGCCTTCTCGTATGGCAATGTAAACTGACCCAAGCAGGCTTTGGACAAGAAGACATACTAGCAGCTGGGCAGGAATCCTGCACTTTGGCACCTGACAGCATATGGGTTTCCCTTCCCTCCTGATCAGGGTCCCAGGAGTAGGAGCAAGTTGGAGGCATGGACCAGACTAGCCCATGGCTGGGTATAAAGAAAGAGGGAAGCAAATGCTAGATGAGGGCAGTATTTCCTGGTTCCACCCATCCTCCACACCTGTCTTTTCTTGCCTCAGGCCTCTGCTTCTCTTCACTGCTGGTTCTCCTTTCCCCCAGCCCTCTTGAATGGAAGGCTCTGAAATGATGTATACCAGTCCTTACTTAGTATTGCCTTTATCAGCCTGTATACCTCAAAAACAACATCAGCAGAAACAACCTAAAAATTCAACAGTAGAGGGGTGTTTAAATATTTGCCAGTATAGCCATATAAATGGAGTATTACACCTATTTAAGATGATGTAAACATGCATTTATTGACAACAAAATATATCATGAGATATCATCTTTGAAAAGCAAGTTGTGACAACATCCAACATTCATGCATGATAAAATCTGTGAGTAAACTAGGAATAGAGAACTTCCTCAACCTGATAAAGAACATCTACAAAAAACCTACAGCTAACATCATACTTAATGGTGAGGAACTTGAAGCTTTCCCACTAAAATCAGGTACAAGGCAAGGATGTCCCCTCTCGCCACTTCTTTTTAACATTGTACTGGAAGTCCTAGCTAATGCAATAAGACAAGAAAAGGAAATAAAAGGTCTACTGATTGGGCAGGAAGACATAAAAAGCAGATTTGTAAGGTGGTGAAGGAATCCTCTTCAGAGAAGGAGCTCTTGGTGGTATTTGTGGCTGTGCTGTGGACAGGGACTCTTCAGGGTGAGTGCTGGTTCAGAAGTTAGAAGGGTGAAGGATTAGTAAGTACCCAGAGAAGTAGATGGTATCAAGGTCTGTGGTCAATGAAATGTGTTCACAGCCAACATTGTACCTGGCATTTCCCCCAGAGCTACTGATGACACTCTGTGTGTAAATGAGTGTGAGCACGTTCACCCCAGGTGTGCACTCTGCTTACCCAGAGCCCCACAAACCTGGCTTTTTTGTAATCTGGGTCTAACACAGAGCCTGGATGTAGGAAGCACTTACCAAGTATGACGAATATATGAATATGAGCATTTTCTCCATATGACCACTTTGTCCCTGCTCCCCCAAACCTCTGCTCCTACAGTGAGGCTACACACTGTGATTAACAGCACAGACTGTTGGGGTTCAAATGCATATTCAGGGTGACACTGTGGGACCTCAAGTTAGCTATATGACCTTTCTAGCCTCAATTTCCCCAACTGTAAAATAATGCTTCAGAGACTTGTGTTGAGATTTAAATTAAGTTAAATATAAAGGACTTAGAAAAAGAGCCTGGTCTGGAGAAAGCATCCAATAAATATGAAACTTTATTTTTATTATTATACTGCTACATCTGACTTTCAGCAAAGAATCTGCAAGTCACTCAAGGTAACTTCGTTGGCAAATGGAAAAATGTGAGCCTGATTAATAGTACAATCATGCAAAGTCAAGGGAGGCTGGACATCTGCAGAAACGACTGTTTCACCTTTCAGTGATTCAGGAATTAGTGTCACCTTTTGAAGCAGGTGTTCAGTGGTGTGCCCTTAAGTATTCAAGTCAGAACACAATAAAGGGATACTTCAGATCAACAGGGAAAGGAAGAATTATTCAACGTTGTTAACACTCTGGGGAAAAAAGTTAAGTTAGGACCGTACCATAGTATCACATTCTAAAATGAATTCCTAATAGATTGAGTTATATGTAAAACGTGAATGAAGATGTAGAAGATGCAGGTACAGATATGGGCAGAGAAACACTTTTAAGTAGCACAGGGCACTTTGATTTCTCTTCCACTTGGTAAACCACTGGGATCGTGTGATGGGGTGGGGGGGAGCCAGGGACAGCTGTCTGCCCCCCCTCAGCTGCTCTCAGATTCTGAGTGACAAGTATAGAGCTAGCATCTTGTTGAGCCGAATGTGATTCCAAAATGTAAAGGCACAGGTATTCTCACAGTGTGGCCTTGGTGTAAGCCAACACCTTTCTCCAGAGCTCAACCAAAGAAACCCTGATCCATCCCCATAACGGAAGAAAGACCGACTTTGTTGTACTGAATAAGAGATAAAGTGGCCGGCAGCAGCAGGGGCTCCTTCTGTGTGTGGCTTTCAGCGTACACCCTGGTTACAAAGCCTGAAAGACATGACTGCCCTATATCTGGCTAGTCCCCCCTCTTTTCCCCTCCCCAGCACCACTTATACACTTAACCCTGCTCCACATTTTTTTCCCAATATCATTCATCACTTTCTAATACACAATTTACTTATTTATTAGGTTTATTGTATATTACCCACCCCCCACTTCCCTACACACACCCCCTCCCCACACAAACTGTCAGCTCCAGGAGAACTGGGAATTTCACCTGTTTTGTTCATTGATAGATCCAAAGTACCTAGAAGCAAACCTGGTGCCTGGTTGGGACTTTATAAATATGTGTTAAATTAATGCACCCCAGGCTAGGGAAAGGCTTTCTAAGCTTGATATCAAAGAAAAAAAAAAACACAAAAGAATATAGTGATAGGCTTCTCTACATAAAAGTATAAGACTGCTGAGACACAATTACAAAACAAAAAACAACCGAAGTATCTAACAATAGGAAATCAATAAAAGAAATTGGTATATATCCATACAATGGAACATCTCCAGCCATTTCAAATGGTGATGTAAATCAACATAGACGGTCATGATGAACAGATCTGTGTGATATATCGTCAAGTGAAAATAACCATTTCTAAAATGTTAATCCAATGTTTGTTTACAAAGGGATAGAAAAACCCTATGACTACTTCCCCAAGGGTAACCTCTCAGTAGAACAACTGTTAATAATTTTAGTACCATATTGATTATCATTAATTTTGCCCTTGGGAGTTCATGAGACAGTACAGAGGTCTTGCCCAATAATCCAGAAATCTCTTCAAATTCTATTTTTCATAATTATTGCTATTTTGCATTTTATTATAATTGTCTTAAAAGATGTTTCCTATACTAGAGGATATATTCCTGGAAAGCAAGGACAAAGGCTATATATCTATACCCTTCACTCTCAACCTGCATATTGTAAATACTTAATACATATTGTTAACCCTAAGGAAAATACGAACAATGCAAAAATGAAAAGGAATTACAGAAAAGTGTCTGGGAAGATAACACTAAGATGGGCTTGTCTCTGGATGATTTAAATGTGGCTGACTGTGGTTTTTATTGCTTCTCTGTATTTTCTCATTCTTCTATAATAAACACGTACAAATTGAAATGAAGAAGAAGTTATTTTGACTAAAAATTAACAAATTAAAATGAAAAGGCAAATAGCAAACTAGGAAAAATAAATACAATATATGTGATTCACAAAGGGTCCATGCCTTTAATATATAGCTTTTAAAATCAATAAGAAAGCCTTTCTCTTCCTCTTCTCCTTTTCCTTCTCTGCCCCACCCCCTGAACAATTTGATCCTAAAGTCCTTAGGTGGGGCAGAGTGAGGCAGGCATCCCTATTAGTCATGGGGGTGGAAGGATGCACACATATGTTTAAAGTACCAAACAGGTGTAGAAAGATAAACAACAAATTCAGGATAGTGGTCTCCTCTGGAGAGGGCAGAAGGGTGGTAGGGAGGGAAGTGACATCAGGGAGGGGTCTCGAGGATCTTTAAGTGTATCTGTGAGGTTATTCTTTTTTTAAAGTCTGAAGCAAATATGGTAAAATGTAAAAAATTGGCAGAACTGGGAAGTGGGCATGGGGTGTTTGTTATTCTGATGCTAAAAATACCTCATAAAAAAATACTATAAGGAGGGAAGGCAGGGAGGATGAATGAATGACAGTCTATCCTCCCTTGGTTCCAGGGAGGTTAAGTGCTCTGCCCAAGGTCACACAGCATGTAGCGGCAGATCCCCACGGCCTCGCTGCCAGCCCAGGGTTGAGTCCACCCCACTGTGCAGTTCAATCAGCCCCGCCAGGAAGCAGCTCCACCCAGGACACCCGGTTTGACTGGGTGCACCGTCCAGGAGTTTGATCAGGTTCAACGTCTTGAACCTAAGAACTTCTATAGACTGTTCCTACTTAGGCTCCTGGGGTGGCCAGATGCCCAGGGAGGAGCTGGTGTCTGAAGGGTACCAAAGAGCATCCTCCCGGGACAGGGCAGCGCAGTGGAGCAGAGGCTTAGGAACGGGAGCGGGTCCTCCCTCCTTCCCCCTCACTCCCCTTCTTCCTCGCACCTGCCCTTGATCACCTGAAATCCTGGACTGCGGGAATAGCAGGCTGTGATTCTCCAAGGCCCACTGTTGGGCGGGGTCAGCTAGGAAGGAATTCTGACTTTTCCTATTGTTCTTTTGGAGTGGGCTAATCCTGGGGTGGGTGGACCACTGGGACTTTCCTCTGCCCCAGTGAGCCTCCAGCAGGATTCTGGGAGCTGCTGCTTTAAGAAACACAGAAAATGTCCAGAGACCCACTTCCCTCCTTTCCTCCCTCCCCCAAAGCTACACCCAGCCTGCCCTGTGCCTCCCAGACAGTCATCCTAGAGTCTTCCCAAGTTTTCCGAGGCCACTGATAATTCCTCCCGTTTGCTTGGGGATTGGTGCTCTGAGGCTGTGTTTGCCCAAGAGCCTGGTGATCTCCTGAAGAGGTTGGTACAATCATCGCCCCATTTTACCCAGCAGCATAAGAGAGGCGGAGTCTGGTGTAAGCGGATTCAGTTCTAGTGCCTTAACCTTCCTAAGCTTCAGGGTTCACATCTGCAAAATGGGGGGAAATGTCAAACTTTCAATCGATCTCCTGGCGGTCTTTCTCTGGATGATCAAGGGTGCTGCTGGGGCTGAGGGCGGGAGGTGTCCTCGTCGTGAAGGACTATCCTGTGTGCTATAGGATATTTAACACCCCGGCTCCCTCTGTGCCCCCAGTCACTGGGACAACCCAGATGCCCCCAGGCATTTCTAAGTGTTCTCTAAGCCAGTACTTCAGGTGGGAGACTCTAAACTCCTTGAAGGCAAGGACCATGTCACTGTGTCACCAAAGCCAGGTGCCCAGCAGGGGCTCGATTTGACTTTGCTCCTTCCGTGGACTTTTGGTTTTAATTAAAAAAAAAAAAAAAGTCACCACTGGGGCAGCGATGTGATTAGGATAGACGTGCAGCCCGGTGCCCACGGTCCTTGCCCAGGCTGCCGCCAGGGTGAGGATGAGAAGACAGGCTGGGCAGAGCAGAAGCCTGGGGGGAACAGACTCCCACCACCTTTTAAGTCCCAGAGCTCAGCTCAGCGGGACTTGGCTGACGGAGGCCTGCAGCGGGGCGAGGTGTCAGGAATGGGGTGCCGGACTGCGGAGTGACATTGCCAAGCTTTCAGGGCAGAGTGACATGACACTTGCAGTCAAACTGGCCTGACTCCACCCCAAATAGCCTGCCCTTCCCTGCGGCCCAGCCCATGTGCTCCAGGCTCCTCGGCTCTGCCCAGAGTGCCAACGGTCACATACCCCGTGGCCCTCGGCCCCCTTATGGGCAGGCCAGCTTCTGGGAATGCGCTAGCAGAGGCCCCAGGGGCACGACAGCTCACCCCTCTGAGCCTTATTTGTCATCTGTAAATAGGAATCATGGCACTCACACTGAAATCACAGAGTGTATCTGAAGAACCGGGGATGCTGCAACTCAGTTCACGTCCCCACCCAGCTGGGGCATCAGATAACCTGACAGCAAGTCCTGGCTTTGGAATTTGCTAGCCAGCATTCGGATGGGTCATTTCACCTCTTTGAACATCTGCTTAATTATCAAATAAACAGAGTAACTGTTGCTGACCGTCCTACCTCCCAGGAGCTGTTGTGACAATTAAATGAGCTAATAGCTGGAAATAGTTATGCAAACTATCCCAAGCCAGTGCAACCTCCCCTCTATCTGCACCCCACCCGTCTGGCCTAGAACTCTAACGTGATGGTCCAAGGGATGAGCAATGCCTTCCAGTCCATTCCTAGTGGGTGCCTCTGTGGACACAGCTCGCTGGCTTCCAGGGACTCAAGGGCTTTGGAATCACACATTTATTCAACAATCTGATTTCCTCCAACAAGAGGCTTTTTTTCTTAACCCTACAAAAAAATTTTTTTTCTTTTACTTTGTTATCTTTGGCATTTTTCTCCCTTTTTTGGTGTGTTTTCTGTTCCTAAGGATACAAGATCCCTTGGCATAGCAAGACTCTGTCTTGGACCCTTCATCTTCCCCCACCTTCCCCTCCCCGTGCCCAGCAAAGGTTGTAGGCAGGCAGAGTCCTGTGCAAACAGATTGCTTTGGTCCACAGTGCAGGCCCCTGGCTGGAGACCACAGGGCTAATAGGAGCAAATGTCATTGGTAAGGGACAGTCCATACCGCTGTAACCAGGAAAGAGGATTTTTTTCAATTCACTTATGAGGAACAAATCTTTCAGCTAGTTGGGCAACACACCTGGGAAAACATAGAATAGCCTCAGTGAACTGGTGGCCCAGTGGTCTTACACCCCATGTTCCTACACCCTCGAGCCTGCCAGTCTCTGAGCCCCTTCTTGCCCAGAAGCTGTGGCTGGGTGCTCTCCCAAATAAAGGCCGCTCCTGGCAGACAGGATTTAAAACCAGAGATGTCTGAGCCTCCCTCTTTTTTTAAAGATAGGCTGCAGCCCAAAGCAGGAAAGCTTTAGCTGATGTTAAAGCTTTCTTATTGTGCTTCCTTACAGCTCATACTCCCCAAGACCCTGAACCTCGAAGGCCATCCCGAGGACTCTTCCTCCAGGAAGTCTGTCTGGCCTGCATCCCACCCCATCCTTAGTCACAAGTGAGCACTCTGTCCCTTGAAACCCCATGATACCTTGCTGTGCTGTCTGCGTCCTTTCTACACCTTCATACGTGTATCAGGACCCTTTTCTCATCCACGCCATCCTCTTATAACCACGAGCACCTACAGGGCAGCGATAGCTCTGCTCCCTTTCGTGGCCCCATGATGCCAGTGCAGAGCTGTCCCCAGAGCGAATGCCCAAACGAGCCAGGTTTGACCTCCCTTCAGCTTGACTTGACCTCCACCTTCCAGCTATGCCAGGGCAGAAGGTTCCTTTAAGAACAAGATGCAAATCTCGCCTTTACCATTTACTCCGCTTACTGATACATCTCCAGCAGCTAGCACAGTGCTTGGCACTAAGTAGGTGCTCAAACAACCAAATTTTTGTTGGGTTAATGTGTAGCAGGACTGAACACATACTCATGCTATACGCAGATTTATGAAGAAAACATCACTTCTTTCTCTGTAACTGATGTGCCTTTCTTGTGGGCCTCCTAGGGAGCCAGGCCAGCTCAAACTTAGCAATGAAAGAGATTCCATCCTACAGATTTAAACGCTGGATAAATGGCCATTTGCTTGATGTTCTTAGGGTCCCCATACCTATTTGCACGTTTCTTATTCCAAACAGGGGACCCTTCATTCTTAACAAAACCCCTTGGGACTGGAAGAGGTTCTACCAAGGCTTGTTATTTTCTCTGCCCCAGAGCAGTGACCCTGGAGTCCACCTGCCCAAAGAGAAAGTGATGATGGGGTCCTCCATGCTAGATGCTTCATGGGCCAGAGGAATGGAGAAAAACTACTGCCCTCCACAGTGCCTGGCTTTCAAGCTTATTGCCTTGCTATAGGTTCAAGTACAAATCTAACTGGACAATGTTCCATAGTGACTGCTGTCCTGGTAGATAGCCACCGTCCCCTGAAAAGAAACCAGAAATCCTCAATGGGTAAGAAACCTCACTGCAACAAGATGTGTAGGTGTGAACCTCACACTGGTCAGAATGGCCAACATCAAAAAGTCTACAAATGATAAATGCTGGAGAGGGTGTGGAGAAAAAGGAACCCTCCTACAATGTTGGTGGGAATGTAAACTGGTGCAGCCAGTATGGAGAACAGTATGGAGGTTTCTTAAATAACTAAAAATAGAGCTACCATATGATCCTGCAATCCCACTCCTGGGTATATATCTAGACAAAATTATAATTTATATTGACCTTTTTTTTTTTTTTTTTTTTGTGATACGCAGGCCTCTCACCGCTGTGGCCTCTCCCACTGCGGAGCACAGGCTCCGGACGCGCAGGCTCAGCGGCAATGGCTCACGGGCCCAGCCGCTCCACGGCATGTGGGATCTTCCCGGACCGGGGCACGAACCTGTATCCCCGCACCAGCAGGCAGACTCTCAACCACTGCGCCACCAGGGAAGCCCCAAAATTATAATTTGAAAAGATACATGCACTCCTATGTTCATAGCAGCACTTATTTACAATAATCAAGATATGGAAGTAACCTAAATATCCATTGACAGATGAATGGATAAAGAAGATGTGATATATATATACTATGGAATATTACTTAGCCATAAAAAAGAATGGAATAATGCCATTTGCAGCAACATGGATGGACCTAGAGGTTATCACACTAAGTAAGACAAAGACAAATACCATATGATATCGCTTATATGTGGAATCTTAAAAAATGATACAAATGAACTTATTTACAAGAGAGAAATGGACCCACAGACATAGAAAACAAAATTATGGTTACCAAAGGGGAAGGGGGGAGGGATAAATTAGGAGTTTGGGATTAAAATATACACACTACTATATGTAAAATAGATAACCAACAAGGATCTACTGTATAGCGCAGAGGACTATACTCAATATATTATAATAACCTATAATAGAAGAGAATGTAAAAAAAGTATATATTTATATATATATATGTATAAACTGAAGCACTTTGCTGTACACCTGAAACTAACACAACTATATTCAATGATATTTCAATAAAAATTATAAAAGTATATTTTACAATTTATATTTCAATATATTCAAATTAATATTAATTTCAATATAATATTTAAAATTATAATATAATATATTTATACTATTTCAATAAAAATTTTTAGAAAAGATTTATAGATGTGGAAATACATGTGGAAAAATTATATATAATTGTATTTATAAGTATAAAATATATAAGAAGATGTGGCACATATATACAATGGAATATTACTCAGCCATAAAAAGAAACGAAATTGAGTTATTTGTAGTGAGGTGGATGGACCTAGAGTCTGTCATACAGAGTGAAGTAAGTCAGAAAGACAAAAACAAATACCGTATGCTAACACATATATATGGAATCTAAAAAAAAAAAAAAAAAAGGTTCTGAAGAACCTAGGAGGACAGGAATAAAGACACAGACATAGAGAATGGACTTGAGGACACAGGGAGGGGGAAGAGTAAGCTGGGATGAAGTGAGAGAGTGGCATGGACATATATACACTACCAAATGTAAAATAGATAGCTAGTGGGAAGCAGCTGCATAACACAGGGAGATCAGCTCGGTGCTTTGTGTCCACCTAGAGGGGTGGGATAGGGAGGGTGGGAGGGAGACGCAAGAGATATGGGGATATGTGTATATGTAGAGCTGATTCACTTTGTTATAAAGCAGAAACTAACACACCACCGTAAAGAAATTATACTCCAATAAAGATGTTAAAAAAATAAATAAATAAAATAAAACATATAGATATAATCAAACTATAATTCTATAGTCAGTCCTCATTGTTCACAGGTTCTGTATTTTCAAATTTGCCCACTTGCTAAAATTTGTCCATAACTTTCGAATCGATATCGGTGGTGCCGTCACTCATTTGTGGAAAGGTGAAGAGGCAACACATTCAAGCTCCCCAACGTGCCCCGAGTGAGGGTGAACGAGGTGACGCTCCGTCTTCTTGTTTCAAGTCTCATGCTATAAGCATGTGTCCTTTTCACGGTCTATTTAGTGACACGCTTTGTGCATTTTTGTGCTTTTTTTGGGTGATTTCACAGTTTAAACTGTGAAACTGGCCCCCAAGCATAGTGTTGAAGTGCTTGTAGTGATTCTAAGAGCAAGAAGGCTGTGCTGGGCCTTACGGAGAAAATATGTGTTAGATCAGCTTCTCTCAGGCATCAGTTATAGAGCTGTGGTCCGTGAGTTCAACGTGAGTGAATCAACAGTATATATTAAATAAGGTGTCTTTAAACAGAAACATGCATAGGATAAGATTATGTATTAATCAGTTAGCAAAAATGTCACCAGAGTGTACAGGCACCGAAGTCTGTACTTCCCCCTGGAGCAATGGTTCAGCATTTGTTTATATTTATATATATATAAAAATATAGTATATATTTAGTATATATAAAAATATATAGGGCTTCCTTGTTGGTGCAGTGGTTGAGAGTCCGCCTGCCAATGCAGGAGACACGGGTTCATGCCCCGGTCTGGGAAGATCCCACATGCCGCGGAGCGGCTGGGCCCATGAGCCATGGCCGCTGAGCCTGTGCATCCAGAGTCTGTGCTCCGCAACGGGAGAGGCCACAGCAGTGAGAGGTCCGCGTACCACAAAAAAAAAACAAAAAACAAAAAACAAAATATATATATAACAAATATATACTAAATAAATATAATGTGTGTGTGTGTATGTGTATATATATATATATATATATATATATATATATATATATATATATATAATTTTGGCCACGCCACGCGCCCTGTGGGATCTTAGTTCCACAGCCAAGGATTGAACCCATGCCCCTTGCAGTGGAAGCACAGAGTCCTAACCACTGGACTGCCAGGGAAGTCCCTAGCATTTGTTAATTCAGTGTTCATAGCAACTTACAGAGCATAACCACCATGAATGATAAACTTTATATATATATATATATATATATGAATATTCTACATCTAGGAACCATTTGTTATGATTTTTGGGCACCCAGCAACTAACCCTTCTTCTATAATTTGGGGAATTCCACCTCCTGCCCCCACAGGTCTTGGTGACGCATGGAGCCCACCTCCCTCTAGACCAGGATGCAGGCATGTGACCCAGGCGCTGCCAATCCACTGGCCCAGAGTCTGAGTCGGGGCTCTGGTCGTGGAGATGGTGGCAGCAGTGCCAGGGGCCACCGTTAGCAGGGTTGACAGTATAAGCTGCAGTGCCCACGGTATCCCACGCCTGGTTCTGAGGTGCCCTAGCCTGGAGCCTGGGCTCCCAATTCTCTGGTCATTCTGGAGATGATCCAATATTCTTTTTTTTTTTTTTTTTTGCGGTACACGGGCCTCTCACTGTTGTGGCCTCTCCCGTTGCGGAGCACAGGCTCCAGACGCGCAGGCTCAGCGGCCATGGCTCACGGGCCCAGCCGCTCCACGGCATGTAGGATCTTCCCGGCCCAGGGCACAAACCCACGTCCCCTGCATCGGCAGGCGGACTCCCAACCACTGTGCCACCAGGGAAGCCCTGATCCAATATTCTTTTAATAAAGCCCTTTTCTGTTTCAATTAGCGAGAGTTGGTTTCCATTGTTCACAACCAAGGTCTGTGTGTGTGCGCACATGCAGGCACACACATGAATGTATGTATTTCTTTGTTGTGTGTGTGTTTGCTTGTTTACAAGGCAATGGGGGTCAAGGAGTGTTGGTGAAAGAGGCTTCATGGAGGAGAAGTTCACTGGGTTAAGTCTGAGGGTGGCTGAGGGTTTGCCAGGGGAACAAGAAGGAAGGAGCATTCTAGGCAGTGAAGGCACGGAGGCAAGAAGAGCTGGACATTCGGGACATCAGGAGACACTGGGCGAGGCTGGAGCTCGGGGTCTGGGGAAGGTGAAGGTGAAAGTGGGACCGTGTGGAGAGCCGAGTGCAGATGCTGGAGAAAATGTCAAACCAAGGCTCTCATCCCCTTCCTGTTACCCCTTCAGACCCCTTGACCCACGCTGTCATCTACACCAGTGCAACCTGCTTTCACCTGCCTGGGCCAACCTAACACACACAGTGAAGCCAAACAGATTCACTGCTGAGGGTGGAGAAAGCCAGTTCACTTGCCAGCAGGCCAGGGAGAAGAGGGGTTTGTTATAACAAGTTCTAGAGGCACCCTGAAGGACATCAGAGCCAGGTTCCTCCGGGGATGCTAAATGAGAATGTGAGCGACTCAAAGGCTGTCTTAGTCAGCTGGAGTGGCTCAAACAATAGAAATTTATTTTCTCACTGTTCTGGAGGCTGGGAGCCCAAGATCAAGGTTCCCATGTGGTCGGGTTCTACTGAGGGCTCTCTTCCGGGTTTGCAGATGGCTGCCTTCTCACTGTATCCTCACATGGTAGAGGGAGGTAGAGACAGAAATGTCTCTTCTTCTTCTTATAAGGCCACAGTCCTATCGGATTAGGGTTCCACCCTTATGACCTTATTTAACCTTAATTACCTCCTAAAGACCCTGTCTCTAGATATAGTCATATTGGCCGGGTCAGGGGTGGTTAGGGCTTCAACATATGAAGGGGGATACAATTTAGTCCATGGCACTGACCTTCAGGGAGTTTCCTTCAGGGGGACAGAGGCTGTGCTGGGAGCCCAGAGACCAGGTTCTCACCCCAGCCTGCCCTTAACTGGCAGTGTGGCTTTGGGTGAGTCACATGCCCTCCCCGGCATCATCTGGAAAATGATAAGCTCAGGTTAAGCCTTAAAATTCCTCCTCTTACTAAGATTCTAGCAGTGGCCCTGGGCTCTTTATTTGGGGTTTGGGTTGGGGAGACTCTTTCCCAGTCCTGAGAGTCGCCCCCCAGCCCCTGGAAAAGTCGGGTCAGGAAGAGCTGGGCTGTTTTCTTTCCAGTTCTTCTAATGAATGCACTTGGCGCTGGGACTGTCTGTTGCCATGGTGAGCGCTTCCTGTGGTGCTGGGCCTGGGAGACCTGCTACAGGGACTGCGGCATCTTGCGGGTGGAGGCTGTTCAGAACAGTGGGTAGAGAGGCATGTCAGTGGATTCCAACTTGGGAAGAGGCCCAGAATCAACAGATCTTCTAGCACTGTTGGCTGAAAGTAGAACTTAGGGAGACACAAAGGGATTTTCCAGCTCCTCAAACCCCACCAATTCTACTGCTTTCTTTTCACGACCACAAGTAAGGGATCATTTCTCTTCTGCAAGAGTTGGCTCTTCTAGGCTGGAAGTTTCTCAAAAACCAATCTGGGAGGAGGGATGAGTGATGAACGGTGTGGTGTAGAACCTTGGTACTCAAGGCATGGTCCTGGACCAGCAGGCCTGCATCCCCTGGGCATGTGTTAGAATGCAGAGTCTTTGGCCCCACCTCAGACCCACTGAATCAGAATCTGCATTTTAGCAAGCTCCCCAGGGATTTATGTGCACATTAAAATTCTAGAAACCCTGGTATAGTAGAAAGAATGCTGGCCCGGAAGCCAGCAGACTTGGTCCTGGGGCCAGTTTTGCACTCTGCTGTGTGACTCTGGGCAAAACACTATAGGTTCTGTGATCCAATTTCTGTAAATTGGAGAGGCGACAAGAATTTTTTCTAAGGTGGCATTATCTTCCACTGAGAAGCTTTGCTCGGGACAGGTTAGTGCATCCTGGAGGCCTCACCTGGCTCTGGAAACCAATGATCCAAACTGTGTTGCCCTAATCAACCTGCTGGAATCTGAGCCACTAAGGGGGACAAAGGTGACCTACGGTCTTTTGGAAACTGAGAAGGAATAAATAAGTGTTCAAGGGACCTCCGGTGTGATGAAACTGGGAAAGCAACGTATCCAGTCAAAGGGAAACAGGACCTGATTTTTCCGGGAGGGAGGAGGCCATCGCCTGCTGACCAGACTCCATTCACAGCTCACGTCCCAGTGCAGTTTAGCACAGTGCTTCTTAGGCTCAAGCGCACACATCAGAATTACCTGGAAGGCTGGTTAAAAGACTGATTGCCAGGTCCCACCCAGAGTTTCTGACTCAGGTGGGGCTAAGAATGTGCATTTCTAACCCAAGGGATAGGGATGCTGGCAACAGACCCCCATCCTTAGGTGCAGCCAGAAATCATCTCATTAACATAATAAGACACTTTGTCACTCTCAGCATTTAGGAAATTCCAAGTGTTCTAGAAGCTCTGTGCCAGAAACAAAAGGAAGACCAAATAGATATTTCTTACTATAAATCAGAATATCGTAGAAGGGAAACGCAGCAAATGTTAGCACATGAGGCTGGGCTGCCATCTTTACTCAGAGGTCAGTAAAGGAGACAGCAGGTCTTATTTTGGAGGGGCAGGGGCAGGGCAACAATGGAAAGAGGACAGCAATCCGGGCTTGGGAACTAGGGTGCCCAGGTGGCTCAGTCCCAGGAAGAAGGCAGATGCTGTGACAGCCACGCTAAACAGGTGCTGGGATTCCTGAACCATAGCGATGGACCCTCTAAATCTCTCTGACTGGGCTAAGACTGAAGGTGGGAAGTACTGAGGAGTCAGGCAGCCCATGACTCCAAGTCTCTGGGAAACAGGAGCAATGGGTGGGGTGGGAACCCAGAAATGATAAAGCCCAGGTGTGCTGAGCACAGACCTGGGATGATGTCACCCATTGGCTCAGTCACTGGGGAAAGCCACAAGTTAGCTCACCTGCCCAGGAATCGGCTTTCCCTCTGTTGTCCTCCCAAGGGTAGAAGCCAGTGAATTCCAGTAAGAGCTGAGAACTGGGATTTCTCACCTGCAAAGGCCAGAAAACCTGTGCCGTGCCAAGCTCATGGGGAGAAGGGAGAGGGATGCATTTCTCAGTGTCTGGAGCCCAGATGGAGCCCCACACAGTGGGCAGCTGTCTGATCATCAGTCCTTTTTGTCCACAGATGGCAGTAGGCCCACAAAACGTTGAGAGCTAAAGGACCCTTAACAGACTACCTAGTTGACTCATTTTAAAGCTGTGGTCATTGTATTTGGGAGTGCCTGTCTGCAGTGCTGCTCTAGGAAATGTCCTTCCTCTCCCTTAGCCTGTGCTGAAAGGGCAGCCTTAAGTGGCCAAGTTTATGCCAAGTGACTCACCACTCCTTTCCAGCCATATCT
Organism: Grampus griseus; assembly: GCF_964374135.1. Taxonomy (NCBI): domain Eukaryota; kingdom Metazoa; phylum Chordata; class Mammalia; order Artiodactyla; family Delphinidae; genus Grampus; species Grampus griseus. The sequence goes on from NC_139014.1 coordinate 54,888,815, forward strand.
GATTGGAGGAGAGCTAATCACCTTACCCAGGGGGAACCAATCTATTGGTTGGCCAATAACCAATCAGATTCAGTCTTTCTCAAAAATTTAAATTTAGAGTCACTGTGGGGTACCTGAGCTAAAAAAGGTTGGAGTGCCATGTTGGTCCATTTTTGAGCAAAGCAGAGAGAGAGAGAGAAAAAAAAAGAAAGAAAGAAAAGAGAGAGAAAGAAGGAAAGAAAAGGGAAAAACTCAACATCTCCAACTGGATGTTTCACAGGTGCCCCAAAGCCGTTATTTCAAGAATCAAACTCTTCCCCCACTAGTCTGGTTCTCTTCCCACCATCACCAGCTCAATGAAGACACCACCACCCATCCAATTCAGCAAACCAGAAAACTTAAAGTCATTGTTGTCACCTCCTTCCCTTCATTCACAACATTCAATCCATCATCCCATCTTGTTTTCACTGCCTTAATATCTCTCAAGCGCTGCTCACTCTGTCTCCTGCTTTACCCTGTAGTGAGGACACTGCCATCACTTCCCTGGAGCTCTGTGATGGCGTCCCCACATGCTCTGGAATTTCTCTATACCCTTTATAGCCATTGATCTTTTAAGCATGCAGATGTGATCATGTCACTCTCCCACCACAGGGAGCACAACCCCATGGGATCCATCTGCCTACCTGCACCTCCCATGCCTCTCACCATCCTGTTCTCTGCATTCAAGCCACACTGGCTTCCTTACAGCTTCTCCAGTCTGGAATGCTCTCCCCTCCTTCCTCCACCTACTGCATGAAAATGGATCCCCTACAGAGTGTGAAAGAAGAGGTGGGGAGAGAACTTGAGCTGCACCTGCAGCTTGCCCGCGCCTGTGCATTCCCCTTTGTTTCAGTCCAGCGTGAACTGGGGTTTTGGTCATTCGCAACGAGCCCTAACTGACTTAGTTTGCCTCCTTCACTCTGAGCATCTACAGTCGAAGTTCCTGCCTTATTCTTTTTTAGATCCCCAGTATCTTGAAGAAGGCGAGGCATTTAGCACTCAACTGTTTATTGAACAATGAACCTAAGTAGTGATACTGAGATCATATTGTAGGAAGAGGCACTAGGCAGAAGCAGAGGGAAGCAGAGAGAGGAAGATGAGTCCTCTGCCTGCTCCATGTAAGCCAACCACGGACAGAGATCCTCGGGCCTGAGGGTTCGGAGATTCCTCCATGGACTGAGTTTGGCTTCTTCGCGGTTATCATCTCTTAAAGGACACCCAGTCTCTCCCCTGCCTCCAGAGGGGACTGTGCCTCAACCATCCATCTTCTTACAAATGGTTAGATCAATGACTAAATAGACAAGGTGAAGCACCTCCATGGAGTAGGTTCCCCCAAACCCACTGAACTCAGAATGAGAAAACTAGGGTCCAAGTCCCAACTCTAACTCTTCCTTGCTGGGGTCCCTGGGAAGTCACTAAAGCTCTCTGTTCTCAGTTTCCCCATCTTTAAATTCAGGGCAATGAGGTCCGAACCAGCCCCTGCCCAGAGTTGACTTGAGATGTTGTATGTGAGCGTGAGTTCTAAAGGCTCCACTATTATTGCTATCATTGTGAGTTTATTTGGTAAAATAAGTTAAAAAAAATACTACAATGCAGAGATCTCTGCTGTTTATAATAATGAAAAATGTATGTATATATCAATGTATGTGATTCCAAATGAACGGGTAACATGATTGAGTTGAATGCTTGATACAGTTGTTTCCCTTTAAAATCACTTAAATAACTAATTATTCATCAAGAGTACTCCTGTATCACGTTTCAAAACTTAAGGACCTTTAGCTAGATTACCTGAAAGTTCCTTCCAAGGTTTAACCTAAACCTCACTAAGTTAAATAGCTCTTCTCTTTACTGACTTAACGCTAATAATAGAGAGAGAAAAATCAAGCTGGAAACCAGAGAAGAGAAAAATAAACATAAAAGATAAAATTATGTGAGCTGTTCAATGGCCTTTCTCTCTTCCATGGCCCACTTATCCTCTTCAACACCACCATGAAAGCCAAGGTGGAAATCGTGCAGACCCCCAACCTGCCTTGGCACCGGGGACAAGTATTACCAAGACACAGGCTCTCCCTGCAGCATCTTCCTGGCTGTCACTTCTACTCATGGTCACACGGTAAAAAGGGTGAAGAGGGTACAATTCAATCAGGGGCAGAATGAAGATTTGCTAGAATGACTGTGTAAATGAGAATGAGATACCATTTTCATCTATTGAAAGTAACAATAAATTTAAAAAGTTATAAGGCTTAATAGCGGTGCTGAGGTGATAAGATGCCACGCTCATACACTGCTGGTGGAGTGCAAACTGCATGGGACTGGGGGAAAAGCAGTTATGTTGTACCTACCAAGAGCTTAAAAATGCTCAGGTTTTGACCCAGTCATCCCACACTTCAGGATCTAAATTAAGGAAAACATATGAAATCCAGAGAAGTTTATGAACACAAAGATATTCATGGCAGTGTTCTTTAGAATGGTTTTCCTGTATCTCCAGGTTTTCAGGGCTTCTTTTTACGTGCGTGTGTTTCATACGCCAACCACCTATGACTGTGTCAGGCTCATCACTGGCTGTGTCCCTCCTCTTCATTCTAGCAGAATAGGGGCCCAGCTTCAGCCTGGGCTATGTTTCTGCTGCAGGGTAGACCCTCCTGGTCATATCTGATAAACCAGTAGGACAGGCCTGTCCAAGACTCTACCCAAAGAGAGACTGCATCCAATACAGATAAAAGAGGCAGGCCCACCCAAGTCTGCTCAGGGAAACACAGGGATCAGAGGTCAGAGGGGAGGGGTGAGTCTGAGTCCTTCATGAATCCCAGGCAGAGAACAGGCTGCAAATAAAAACTGAAAGAGCTATTTCACCAAAACCTTTGAACGACATTGGTGCCAAATGCTACTCTACTTACACCTGTATCTCAAAGTGTTCCACAGACCATGGCATGAGGCCTTCTCCTCACTTCTGCCTAGAGCTTCTCGTGCTACTGCCCTGGGAGGCGGCTCAGCAGTGGGTCCCAGGCCCCTCCACTCCAGGCGTGGAGGCCTCAAGTGTCTGATGCTGATGTTGAGAAGCACCTGGAAGGATTCTCTTCTGCCTCCCAGAAAGAGAGAGGAGAGACTGGAGGCCCTTCATGTATGCATGAAAGCCGACAGTCACCCGGGGAAAAACGCTAGGAATACATCCCAACTCTAGGAGTTTTACTATCTCCAAAACATTTTTATGACCATCTTTTCACGTGGTCCTCCCAGCAAGAAGTTCTTCCTTTCAGTTAGGGAAACGGAGGCCCAGAGGCCACCTTCTTTGCCCAAGAGCATCCTTGTGGCCAGTGGCACAGTCCAGCATCTCTGGCTCATTCTGGTACACCACAGGGGACTTTATCCTGGATTCAGCCTTAGGGAAGAGGTTCAGATAGATGTTGCAACGCTCGGCCTAGGTCTGGCTCAGGGAGAGAAGGAAACTCCTTTTGAGCCTCTACTAAGTACATCATCTTTTCAAAATCTCACAACAGTCTTTTAAGGTAACAGACACTTAGAGAGCACTTATGTCTCAGACACTGACCTGAGTTCTTTACAGATGTTAACTCTTCCTACCCTCCACCATCTGTATGAGGTGTGGCTACTGCAAGTATGATCACCATGATGAGGAAACTAGGCCCAGGGAGGTGAGAGAAATTGCCCACACAGTTCATAAGAGGTAGAGCTAGGATTTAAACCTGGTGTCTATCTCCTGAGGCCAAGATTATTCCAGTTTTACGGATGAGGAAATTGAAGGTCAGAGGACTTGTTACCTCATTCAAGGTCTCCCAGTTAGGAAAGAGCAAGGTCTTTCTGCTTCTCACTCACGGTGCTTCACAAGTCCTCTTTCAGCGGGCCAATCAGCAAGGCAAGCTACTGTCTCTTTCCTTTTGCCTCCAGTGCTTTCTCTTCCCCTTCCTTGCCTCTGCACCCTCTATCTGCTTATCTTGACAACAGTATCCCTTCCCCAGCAGAATAAATACAAAATGCATACCTATAGACATATAATCAAACTACCAAACAACCTTTAGCCATATAATCAAGCTACAAAAAAAGAAAGAAAGAAAAAACACAAGGAGAAAATTTTGAAAACAGCCAGAGAAAAAAACCAACATATTTCATACAGAGAAGCAATGAAGCAATGACACACACACACACACACTCACACATATATATATGTGTGTATATATATATATATATATAAATAAAATTTCACTGACTTTTCATCAAAAAGAATGGAGGCCAGAAGGCAGTGGTACCCAGTGGAACAACATCTTTAAAGCACTGGGGAAGAAAACATGTCAACTCAGAATTTTATATCCAGCGAAAATACCTTTCAAAAATGAAAGTGAAACAAAGACATTTTCAGATAAATGAAAAACAAGAGGATTCCTCACCAGCAGACTCACTCAAAAGAAATGCCAAGACTTCCCTGGTGGCACAGGGAATTAAGAATGGCCCACAGCAGTTAAGGATCCACCTGCTAATTCAGGGGACACGGGTTCGAGCCCTGGTCTGGGAAGATCCCACATGCTGCAGAGCAACTAAGCCCATGAGCCACAACTACTGAGCCTGTGCTCCAGAGCCCATGAACCACAACTACTGAGCCCACGCGCCACAACTACTGAAACCCACGTGCCTAGAGCCCATGCTCCACAAGAGAAGCCACCACAATGAGAAGCCTGTGCACTACAACGAAGAGTAACCCCCGCTAGCCGCAACTAGAGAAAGCTCGTGTGCAGCAATGAAGACCCAAGGCAGCCAAAAATAAATAAATTAATTTTTAAAAAAAAGAAATGCTAAAGGAAGTTCTTCAGGTGGAAGGGAAACCATAGCAGATGGAAACAGATTTATCAGGAGCGAACAAAGAACCAAATTATGGGTAAATATAAAACATTGTTTCCCTTTTCTTAAAATGCATGTGACTGTTTAAAGCAACAATATAACAATAAATTGTGGGTTTGTAGTGTATGTGCATGTGATATACAGGACAACTAGGGTGGGGTCATGGTTAACAGACCCATAAAGTTGCAAAGTTTTTATATTTCATGAGAGTACAAGTAGCTTGCCAGTCAGGAAGTGGTGGAGTAAAGTATGACTAATGTCCAAATCCCATCCTCTTTCTTCTACATCAGACAAGAAAAGTGAGTGGGCAGGAGGAGAAAGCTAGACAGGGAACAGAGTGTGACGGCGTCAAGCAGCCTCAGGGGCCCAACAGCTGCTGAACCCAGAGGATTCCCAGGCCTCGGAGTCTAGCCCAGCGAATGACAGGGCCCGATGTGCCAGGCCAGGGATGGGGCCCCAAGGAGGGGGTTTGTCAGTCCCTGTGTCTGAGCAGATGCACCTGTGAAAAGGTATCCTCCAGAGGGGATAGGAAGGTGCCTGTGGCCACAGTGAATCCTGCCCCTGCCCCCTGGCCAGGGAGTGGCTAACTCTCCGTGGATGCCACCTTGCCAGCTGCCCAGGCTCACCGAGCCTCTGCAGAAGACCTGGACAAAGCATAGCGGGGAGCTGGGGCAGGGCACGGGTATTCCTCCAGCACCCTAGAGCTGGCCTCGTAGACCGTAGGAAGCCTGTTCCCTCGTTCATACAACGTACAGAGAAGGAGCCCAAAGCCCAGACTCTGGGCCCAGCACCTCAGAACCAGCCCTGCTGCACCAGCTCAGCAGCACCCGCAGAGCTGGGTGCACGCCCCCCTCAGTATTTGAGCTCCAGCTCCAGGGGCCCCTCCAAGCTCCCAGATTCTGGTACGCCAGCCTCTTCCCTTTTGTCCCTCCCCACACTGGCCAAAGGTGAGAGCTGCTTTCTATAGTTCTTTTCTCTGGGTTTCCCTGATTTCTTTTTCGGCTCTATGTAACCAAATCCTTGTATTAAATTTCCCCTGTTGAAATCCTGGCATGATTTCTGTCTTCCTGACAGACTCCTGCTGATACAGAAACAGAGGTGCTTCTCCCGGGAGCCTGATGTGGCTCACAGGAGACAGTGTGGACCAGATGGAAGGGCCTGGCTTTGGGCTCCGGTGGTCCCAAGTCCAAATCCCAGTTCTGCTTCTACTTCCCGAGTGACTCCAGGCAAGCCTCAGCTTCGGAGTTTCCCTGAACCTCAGTTTTGTCACCTGAAAATGGGGTTGATGTCACAAACCTGATTAGTCATTTCCTTTGGGTACAAGAGACAAAGCCACAATTTGAACTAGATTAAGCAAACAGGTGAAGCGGTTCTGGAAAGTTTCCAGAAAATAACCGTCAAGGGCAAAGCGTAAGAAGGCAGGGGTAGAGCCCGCCTCACATCCGACTGGAACCAGGAACGCAAATGCCTTCAGGATTTCTCTCTGCTTTTCAGGCTGCTCCTCAGTTTGTGGAGCTGATCCTCTACCACAGACCCAGCTTCCCATGCAGTGGAGGAAAATGGCCTCTAAGCAGCCTTTTCAGACTCCTGCCCTTACAGCTTTGCCCACTGAAGAAAGGTCTCCTCCCTGGCTGGACCCAGCTCAGTAGTTGCCAGGAAGGACTCCGACTGGCCAGGATGGGTCACTGTGGCCTGGAAGCAGGGTCATTCATATAAGGGATGACAGCTGTCAGTCAGTCGTATCCAGGTCTTCCAAAAACTCAGTCCCCATTTTACAGATGAACAAACAGAGGCTCAGAGAGGAAGGGGGATGATCACAGTCACACGGCTTTTGTCTAAGTACAAGTGCTGGATATTATGTCACTAAAAGCAGATTATTAGAAGTTCTGCAAGCTTCACAGAAAGCAGCTGGCTGGGGGTGAATGCAGTTCTTCAGAATGCGAGCAGGGTAGGAGCCCACATTTTTTTCATGCCTAGAACATCCCAGGCACTGGACAGGGGTGGGCGGATAAACGTGGGAGAGCCCAGCTTCCTCCAGGGGAGTGGGTGGTGCTATTGGCCCCATTTGAAAAAGAGAAGAAAACGAAAGTAGCCAATTCCAGGTTCCACAGCTTAGAGGCAGGGCTGGGATTCGAACCACCTGTATTACCCATCATGGTATCGGTGCACCCAGTCCCCTTGGGAAATGCCGTGCTATCGTGCGGGCTCAGGATTGGATGACCTTCCCTGGCTCCACTTGCTCTGGTCTTAGATGTCGGCAGAGTACAAGGTCCCTTTGGGATTGCGGCAATTGAAAAAATGTGGGGAAAGTGTGTAGAGAAACTAAAAACGATGATGAAGGGACCAAAAGGGTCATCTGGGGAAAGGTAGAGACAGATGGGGCAGCTGAGTTGCTAGGAGAGAAGGCATGGAGACACCGTGGTTGAGGTCGAAGCACACTGGCAAAGGTTGGCACTGTTGGCTGTAGGGCTCCGCAGGGCCCCGTGAGGCCGTGACAGGCCCCTTTACAGGCCTTCCTGGCCTCGCCAGGCCTCCCACACACCTGACACAGTACTATTTCACGCTCAGAGTGGAGTGACCCCGAATGAGGTGGGCTGAGCCCTCCAGGTAGCCCTAGCTGGGAGCAGTTCCCCCCACCCACTGGCCCACAGGCCAAGAAGTCACATTGTTTATGAGACGCAGGGCAGGTGAAAGCCCTCACCTGCCCCACCTCTCCAAAGCCTGAGGTTGCTTCCTGATTCATTCCTCTAGCAAAGACACAGAAGGCTGGCCTTAAAATGCAAGTGCACAAGGTCGTTATCAGCCAACAGTAGACATCCTGGCTCCAGTCTGGGCTTCACCCCAGGTTTTCTGAGGGACCCTTTTCATCACTTTCCCCTTCTGAGCCTCAGTTTTCTCACAGGTTAAGAGAGTAGACCAGTTCCGTGATTGTGAGAATAAAAAGTGGAAATGAAGACACACTTGACCACACCTGTGACACTGTGCAAATAAGAGGAATGAACAGCTTGGGTTTAACCCAGATGGAGAAACTAGTGATGCCAACAGAGGGTGGGAGTGCGAGGGAAAGGAATAATAATAATAATAGTAATAGGAAGAGAAAATGTCAGAATTCTTAGAGCAGGTAACATCCGCTGGCTCAGAGAAGGTGACCCCTGGAGAGAGTATCTCAGTCTGGACACCTCACCTCTGCAGGTTAAATCCAGACCCTCCTTTTGACCTCAAGATCCTTCAGCCACACTAAATTACTTACAGTTTCCTGAATATGTCACTATTTCCTGCCTCCATGCCTTTGCAAAAACTGTTTTCTTTACAAAAAAAAAAAAATCCAAACCCTGTCCTCCTGGGAAACTCCTATGCATCCCTCAAAACCCATTTCAGTCATCTCCTCTGTGAAGTCCTCCTGATTCTATCAGTGGACACTCCTTGCCCCACTCACCAGGGTTGACTGCCCCCTTTTCTTTGTATACCAATGTACCTAATACTTCCTCTCGGTCCTTATCTGTGGATCTGCTGCATCTGAATCACCGCAGGAGTGATTTCAAAATATTCAAGCTCAGGCCCCACCCCATGAGAGTTTGACTCAGGGACTCTGGGGTGGGGCCAGACGTCAGAAATTTAAGTTGAAGCTCCAGGTGCTTGTCATGTTAAACCAGGTATGGGAATCGCTGGGGTGTGTCCCTTGAAAGAAGGGCCTTCTCCTATATACCAGGGCTTGGCTCAGAGGAGTGCTCAGTGAGTGAGGAAGGAAGGAAAGAAGGAAATGAAGAGGAAGGGGGGGAGGAAGGGAGGAAAAAAGGTGAGCAGAGAGAGGAGTGGGAGGATGAAGATGGGCGTGACTCAGGGATGGGCAAGAAGGGGCAGGAAGCGGAGGGTCTCAGAGGTGATGCTCCTGGACCATTTCTACCTCAGGACTTGCTGGGTACTGGCAAGGATACCAATGCCGGAGACAGACGTGCCAGTGTTTGAGTCCAGCTGTGTGTGCCTTAACAATTCACTCAGCCTCTCTGTTTGTTCTGCCTAATGGTGGTAAGAGCTGTACCTGCCTCACTGATGATCTGAGGATTCAGGGACCTCTCAGGGTCAGCGCTTTTCAAGCACTGTTGTGCGTAAGAACCATCTGGGGGTCTTGTAAAACTGTAGATTCTGACTCAGTGTGTCTGGGCTGGAGCCTGAGATTCTAAAGTTGAAATGACCTTCCAAGTGGTGCTGGCGCTGGTGGTCTGTGGACCAACTCTGAGTAGCGAGGACCTAGATCAGAAGTCAGACCTGTTCCCTTTCAGGGCACCAACCTGTTCCTCTCCAACAGGATGGGAATGAGGCCAGGAGGGTCCTTTCACCGAGCACTGGTTGTGCGCTCCAGGTTCTGCGCTAAGCTGATCTGCACCCCACCTCACTGAGCGAACGGAGGCCCCTGTGCTCTGGGAACCTCAGCAGCAGTGACTGTACATCCCTTGAACCATACTGTGCGCGGCTGCCGTGACAAATCGCCACAGACTTAGTGGATTAAAACAACACAAACTATCTTTCAGTTCTGGAGGCCAGAAGCGCGAAATGAGTCTTGGGGGCTCTAATCAAGGATTTAGCAGAGCTGGTTCCTTCCGGAGGCTCCAGGGGAAATCTGTTCCTTGACTCTTCCAACGTCTAGAGGCTGCTGGCAATCCCTTACTCTGATCTTTGTCTCTGTTGTCACGTCACTGCCTCCTCTCTCTGACCTGTCTCCTTACAGGGACCCCTGTGATGACACTGAGCCCACCCAGATAATCCAGGATAATCTGCCCATGTCAAGATCCTTAGCTTTATCACACCTGCAAAGTCCATTTTACCATGTAAGGTAACATATTCCCCGTTCTGGGAATTAGGAGGTGAACATCTTTGGGGGCAGTTATCCTGCTTCCTACGACAACCACCCTGAGTCAGACCCTGACAGCAGCTCCTAGGCTGCTCGTCATCTCCGGGGAACAAAGCGTCTTCCATTGTCCCTTTGAAGTCCAGCAGTGGCCAGTGAGAGTGACTTCTCCCGCTGGCCGTCCCTTGGCGTGACCCTCAATGTCCCACGTATGGAGCTTCTGAGCGTTGGAGGCTGAAGGAGCAGGACCAAGGTCATGCTGTCCCCGCAAGCCCCAACCACGTGCTCGCCAGGAAACGCAGCGCTTGTAAGAGCCAGGCCAGAGGTGACCTCTTGGTGCCAAAGGGGAACACAGGCAGGAGGGCCAGACAGAAGTGGGTGGAACACTGGCCAAGGAGGCAGAGTGGATAGTCAGTGAAAAGGAAAAGAAAGTTGAAAAAAATCCAGCCTGACTTTTCCCTAAAACAGTTATTCCCTTGGCCCTGTGGACCCTGCCACACGGGTGCCAGCTGAGCTTGGCAGCCCTGAGGGCTGCATGTTCTGAGTCCACTAATGGCTCTCTGGAGTGAGGTGAGGTGCCCTTTCCTGCCAAGCGTCCAGGTCAGAGGGTGAACCCACAGGGCAAAAATGGGACAGGTCCCTTGGCCTGTCCACCATCTCTATCCATGCAGACTGTGCTTTGGACTTGCAGGGAGGGGACCAGCCCTTTGGATTTTCCTGGGACTGAGAGCTTCCCTGGGAAAGTGGGGACAAGCTGGTCACCCTACTTGTAGAGCAGCTACACAGACCCCAGCAGTGGGCTTGGCTGCCATCCGCCCTCCAGCAGCGGCTGAGCTGGCAGGCTCCCAACCCCGTCAGCTGGCAGGGTTCATATCTGTTAAGAAAGACTATTGGGGACTTCCCTGGTGGAGCAGCGGTTAAGAATCCGCCTGCCAATGCAGGGGACACGGGTTTGATCGCTGGTCTGGGCAGATCCCACATGCCATAGAGCAACTAAGCCCGTGTGCCACAATGACTGAGCCTGCGTTCTAGAGCCCGTGAGCCACAGCTACTGAGCCTGTGTGCCACAACTACTGAAGCCCGTGCGCCTAGAGTCCGTGCTCCACAACAAGAGAAGCCACCGCAATGAGAAGCCCGCGCACCGCAACGAAGAGTAGCCTCCGCTTGCCACAACTAGAGAGAAAGCCCGAGCGCGGCAAGGAAGACCCAACGCAGCCAAAAATAATTAAAAAAAAAAAAAAGAAAGAAAGAAAGACTATCCGTGTGAAGCAATGTCTGTGGGTGACAGGTGGAGCTCAGGGGCCCATTCCTTCAGGGCTGCTGAGTCACACGGGCTCAAGGTCTGGGAAATTCAGGAGCTTGCTTTTTCTCAAGTCCCTAGGGGGTGGAGGTGGAGCTCAGGCTAGAAGGAGAGGCGTGGGGAAAAAGACCCCAGGGTTAAGTCTCCACTGCACATTCAGAAGCCTACAGCGGAGGCACGCCTTTCCAGGGTCAAAGCCGTGGTGCTGGGACGAAGTGTGGTATGGAGGACACGGGATGCTGGGGTCGGACAGATCCTGGATTCCCTGCTTCCCAGCAGAGTGCCCTTGAGCAAGCCCCCTAGCGTCTCTGAGCTTCTGTTTTCTCACTAGTGAAAAGAGGCTAATGAGACTGCAGAGTTAAGATGAGCAATCAACAACCATAAAAATGAACTTATGGTTATGGGCGGGGGGGAAGGGAGGATAGATTGGGAATCTGGGATTGACATGTACACACTGCTATATTTAAAATAGATAACCAACAAGAACCTAATGAAAATAAATAATTTGAAAAACAAAAAACAACCAATGTGAACTTGCCTAATACCCAGGAGGCGGCTCCTGTCCTGAGGCCCAGACCAAGGTCAATAGGAAAGCAAATGAGCAACCAGAGGCTGCCTGGTGAGCCTTGAACTACAACAAAGGAAGCAGGACAAACCCAGGGCTCTGGACCCAGGGCCCTTCCCTCCCTTGGACAGTATTTCTCACTAGTCCCCTGGCACACCCATCCTTCCAGCGTGACCTCATATTGGCTGTGTTACAGATGAATCAGGTTCCAGTTCCATTGTATGACACACAGACACTCTGCTAGGTTTTTTTTTTTTTTTTTTTGCCTAAGTGATCTCATTTGACTGTTCCAGCAACCCTTTTGGGAGTAGGTGTTACTTTCCCCATTTTACAGATGTGGAAACTGAGGCTTGGAGAGGTTGAGGAAGCTACTCACGGTCACATGGATTCAGGCCCACATCTCCAGACTCAAGGTTCAATGTTTTCCCCACTGAAGCAGACCCTGTGACGTCGGTCATGTGAATGGAGTGTCCCCCTGCAGAGAATGTAGGGGGGCAACCCACCCTAGTGGACAGCAGCTGGAAGGTACTCCCATCTTTGGGCAACTTCCTGACCAACAGTCCCAATTACTTGACTGGTAGAAGATTCTTTTCTAAGGAATATGGTCCTTCCTCTCATTCCTGGCTCAGCTGCTGAGAGATAACGTCCTGGTTCTCGTGTCTGACTTACCCTCCCACATCCTTCACCCCAGACACTGTGAGCCAACTCCCCTCAGCTGCTAAAAATGGAAGTGATAACTCCAACCTCCTTTTATGAGAGTAATGGAAATTTATCAGACTTGAGCAGCAAAAGATATACTCTGATAGGAGAGCGACGCATGTAAACTACAGTCAGGGAGAAGTCCCCAGTCATGTGGCTGGCTGTGCCGGCCCAAATCACAGAGTCCGGCTCTGGTATTGCAGTACTGCACACCACCCCAGAAAAAACGGCCTGGCATCCTTGGGAATCCAGCCAGAGAAGGGGTCAGGGGCTAGGGCTCTGGACACTGTCCCCTGACAGAGGGCTCCAGAACTTTGCTGACTGACTTTTGTGAGGTGGGAGATTTTGTTGGTTTGTTTTTTTTTTTTTTTTTTTTTTTTTTTTTTGCGGTACGTGGGCCTCTCACTGTTGTGGCCTCTCCCGTTGCAGAGCACAGGCTCCGGATGCGCAGGCTCAGCGGCCATGGCTCACGGGCCTAGCCGGTCCGCGGCATGTGGGATCTTCCCGGACCGGGGCACGAACCCGTGTCCCCTGCATCGGCAGGCGGACTCTCAACCACTGCGCCACCAGGGAAGCCCAGGTGGGAGATTTTGAAGCCCAGAATTGACCAAGACTTTGCTCTATGAAGGAAGCACCAAAGCCTTTGTCATTGGATGTGGCTGCAAATTTGACCAGCCTCAGAGCTGGTGAAGGAAGGGGAGGAAGGCAAGGGTACGAGGCAAAGCGGGGGTAGAAGGCAATCTCGACCTCAGAGAAGTACACCCAGGGGTGCTCACAGCAGCATTCCTGGTGGCCAGGCAGCACTGGGAACTGCCCACCTGCCCATCAATAAAGGAAACATTACACGGACTATAACAGCCTCACCCTTTCCAAAGAATTCTCTGAACTATTAAAAAAATGAGGACAGTATAAATGTTCCTCATAAAATTAAAAATAGAACTACGATATGATCCAGCAATTCTACTCCTGGCTATTTAACCAAAGAAAACAGAGACACTAACTCACAAAGATATTGTACCCCTGTGTTCATTGCAGCATTATTTACAAGATATGGAAACAACCTAAGAGTCCATCAATGGATGAATGGATAAAGAAAATGTGGCTTGGGCTTCCCTGGTGGCGCAGTGGTTGAGAGTCTGCCTGCCGTTGCAGGGGACACGGGTTCGTGCCCTGGTCCGGGAAGATCCCACATGCCGCCCTGCGGAGCGGCTGGACCCGTGAGCCATGGCCGCTGAGCCTGTGCGTCCGGAGCCTGTGCTCCGCAACGGGAGAGGCCACAACAGTGAGAGGCCCGCGTACCTCAAAAAAAAAAAAAAAAAAAGAAGAGAAAATGTGGCTTACATATATATATGTATATATATGCATGTATGTATGTATACATACACACACACAATGGAATATTATTCAGCCACAGAAAAGAAGGAAATCTTGCCATTCGTGACAAGGTGAATAGACCTTGAGGGCATTATGCTAAGTGAAATAAGTCAAACAGAGAAAGGCAAATACTATATGATCTCATTTACATGTGTAATCTAAAGTAAACAAACGAATTCATAGATACAGAGAACAGATCAGTAGTTGCCGGAAGTGGGGGGATGGGGGGGGTAAGCAAAGCGGTTGAAGGGGGGTCAAAACGTACAAATTTCCAGTTATAAAACAAGTCATGGAGATCTAATGTACAGCACGGTGACTATAATTATACTGTATTATACATTGAAAGTTGCTGAGAGTAGATCTTAAGTAGCTCTCATTACCACGAAAAAAAACGGTAACTACGTATGGTGACAGATGGTAACTAGACTTATTGTGGTGACCATTTCCCAACATAGACAAATATTGAATTATTATGTTGTACACCTGAAACTAATATAATGTTGTATGTCAATTACACCACAATTTTTTTTAAAAAGAATGCCGATAGGAACCTCCCTGGTGGCGCAGTGGATAAGACTCCACGCTCCCAATGCAGGGGGCCAGGGTTCGATCCCTGGTCAGGGAACTAGATCCCACATGCATGCCACAACTAAGAGTTCACATGCCACAATTAAGGAGCCCAGCGTGCCACAACTAAGACCTAGCACAACCAAATAAATAAATAAATAAATATTAAAAAAAAAAAGAATGTGGATAGAAGATAATTAACACTGATGGGAGTGATCTCTAAAACTGATTTTTAAAAAAACAGATTGTAAAACAATACATACAGTATATCATTTATATTTAACAAATTAGACAAAACAATTATATATTCATATTCATGTATATAAAGTCATAAAAAAGGATTTGGGGAGATAAACACCAAACTGATAATAGAATCTCTGTTATCTCTGGAGAGGAAAGTGAAATTGGAGTGGTGGTCAAGGGGGAATTTATCTGTACTATTTGGACTTGTATTTGTGTATTAAGTAATTAAAACAAACAACTTTTTTTTTTTTTTTTTTTGCGGTACGAGGGCCTCTCACCGTTGTGGCCTCTCCCGCTGCGGAGCACAGGCTCCAGACGCGCAGGCTCAGCGGCCATGGCTCACGGGCCCAGCCGCTCCGCAGCACATGGGATCCTCCCGGACCGGGGCACGAACCCGTGTTCCCTGCATCGGCAGGCGGACTCTCAACCACTGCGCCGCCAGGGAAGCCCAAAACAAATAACTTTTAATAAAAGAAATGTTTAAAAAAGAAAGCAAGTGTGGTCTCCAGCTGGCTAAGATGCAAAATAGAGATGGGGTTGAGTTTCCATGGAGGTTTGGGGAGGAGTCTCAGGATGGATGTGGAGGAGGTGGCTTCACTCTGTCCTGGGTAGTTGGGCTGCAGCCACCCGAGCACCGAGGACTTGCCTGCTCACTGGTCCAGCAGCAAGCGTGTCCCACCAGAGGGCATAAACGGAGAGCAAGTTCCTCTCAACTACCAGCCTCACCTTCACCCGCCCCCCCACCTGATTCCAGTACACAAAGAGCTGGTGTCTACATCTTCGCCCACACCTGGGGCGGTGGCTTCTCTGGGGGCCAACTGAGCTGCTTTGAGTTCCTTCAGGCTATGAATTCCTGTGTCCGCGGAAGCAGAGGGTGGCTTGTCCATTCTCTGCTGGAGCCAGCTGAGCCGCTGCCTATCAGTACTGTACTCTGGGAGCAGAATGAAGGAGGGAGGCCGTGGGAGAAGAGATGGGAGGTGGGGGGCAAAAGTGGCTCTTCTATGTTGCAGCCTCGCATCTCTAGCTCAGCAGGAGACAGACGTGCTCAGGAGAAAGGGGCATGGAGGCCTTTAGCCAGTTAAGGAGGGGAAGCACACAGCAGTGGGCAGGGAACACTGGGCAGAGGCTGTAACTACAAGGTCCTCGAGTGCTGGACTGGAAGCAAGGAGCAGAGGCCTGGATTTCAACTCTTATGGGAGAGCAGGGCCCACTGTCCCCTCTCTCATGGTTGGGGGGCAGAAGGGCCAAGTTTTTATGGGTTTTTTAAATTGAAGTATAGTTGATTTACAAAGTGGTGTTAGTTTCAGGTGTACAGCAAAGTGATTCACATATATATATATACACACACACACACAGATCTATTCTTTTTTGGATTCTTTTCCATTACAGGTTATTATAAGCTACTGAATATAGTTCCCTGTGCTATACAGTAGGTCCTTGTTGCTTACTTTATATGTGGTAGTGTGTATATGTTAACCCCAATCTCCCAACTTATCTCTCCCCACTCTACCCCAGTTTTGCTCCTCCAGGCCTTCCAACAATTTTATAACCAAATTTCCCCATTAAATCTTCTACTTGACATACCTAGCATAATTTCTGTTTTATTGACTAGACTCCTACGGTTACCTCAGGTTGAACAACACACACAAACAGTATAGAGTAAACGTACATGGCAACGATCTATACTGGAAGGGAGTTAATGGCGTCTAACTGATTTAAGGATCTTATATTGTTTGGGAGGAAAGAAAAGATTTTGATTAACTTTTGACCTTTATATGTTAAGAATGCATGTTGTACCTTCCAGAGTAATCATTAAAATAATGGAAAAAGAGGTTTTTAAAAAGTGGAATTAAGTTTTTTATAGATATAATTATTCCAAAAGAAGGCCAGAAAGGAAAGAAAAACAACATGGAACAGGCAGGACAAAGAGAAAGCAAAAGAAAGGAGGTAAATTTAAACCAAAAGATATATATTATATTAAATATGTAATTACTCCAGTTAAAAGATTATCGGGGACTTCCCTGGTGGCACAGTGGTTAAGAATTCGCCTGCTAATGCAGGGGACACGGGTTCAATCCCTGGTCCGGGAAGATCCCACATGCAGTGGAGCAACTAAGCCTGTGCGCCACAACTACAGAGCCTGTGCTCTAGAGCCCGCGAGCCACAACTACTGAGCCCTCGTGCCACAACTACAGAAGCCCGCACAGCCTCACCTTGACCCGCCCCCCCACCTGATTCCAGTACACAAAGAGCTGGTGTCTACATCCTTGCCTTAACCTCCACAACAAGAGAAGCCCCAGCAATGAGAAGCCTGCACACTGCAACGAAGAGTAGCCCCCGCTTGCCTCAGCTAGAGAAAGCCCACGCGCAGCAAGCAAAGGAAGAAAGGAAGACCCAACGCAGCCAAAAATAAATTTTTAAAAAAAGAAAGATAAAGATTATCAACATGCATTAAAAAGAAAAATCCGGGCTTCCCTGGTGGTCCAGTGGTTAAGACTCCGCACTTCCACTGCAGGGGGCATGGGTTCAACCCCTGGTCGGGGAAGTTCTACATGCCATGCAGTGCGGCCAATAAAGAAATAAATGAGAAAATCCAACTATGTGCTATTTACAAAAGACACAGAAGTATACATTAAAGGTGAATGCAAAAGGATGGAAAAAGATAAACCACGTAAACACTACCCTAAGAAAGTTTTGGTATACTAAATTATTATAGTCATTTTATTACTATCAGACAAAATAGACATTAAGTTAAAGACATTACAAAATCTAAAGAGGGTTGCTTCATAATAGTAAAAAGCTCAATTCACCTAGAAAATATAAATTTTATGAAAAAAAGAAATAAAAGAATTGGAAAGGAAAAACAAAACTGTCGTAATTTGCAAATACAAATTTTGCACATAGAAAGTCTAAAGGGATCTACAGATGAATTATTAAAATTAATAAGTTTGACAATATTGCTAGATACGACATCAGTATATGTGAAGTCACTCATGTTTTTGTACACCAGCCACCAAAAGTAGAGAAAAATGTTTTTAAAATATACTATTTACAAGAGCATCAAAGAAATATTAATTGTGGAGAATAAAATCATCAAAAGGTGCACAGTCTTTCTGTGGTATAATTATAAATCTGTATTGAGATATTTAAAAAGGCTTCAACAAGAGGAAAAATATACCATGTTTGTTTGATCCATACCTTGGATCATATATGAAGGTTAACTCAAAATTAATCATAGACCTAAATGTAAATCCTAAAACTACAAAAAGAAAACACACGAGAAAACCTTTGCAACTTAGGGTTAGGCAAAGATTTCTTTTTTTTTAAATAAATTTATTTATTTTATTTATTTATTTTTGACTGTGTTGGGTCTCTGTTGCGGCACGCGGGCTTTCTCTAGTTGCGGCGAGCTGGGGCTACTCTTCATTGCGGTGCGCGGGCTTCTCATTGCGGTGGCTTCTCTCGCTGTGGAGCACGGACTCTAGGCACACGGGCTCAGTAGTTGTGGCTCACGGGCTCTAGAGCACAGGCTCAGCAGTTGTGGTGCACAGGCTTAGTTACTCCGTGGCATGTGGGATCTTCCCGGACCAGGGCTCGAACCCGTGTCCCCTGCAATGGCAGGCAGATTCTCAACCACTGCTCCACCAGGGAAGCCTGGCAAAGAGTTCTTAGATGTGACAACAAAAGCACAATCCATAAAAGAGCAGACTGAGGAACTGGACTTCATTAAAATGAAAATCTTGGCTCTTCAAAAGATACTGTTAAGAAAATGAAATGACAAACAACGGACTGGGGAAAAAATATTTGCAAAGCAAATATCTGATAAAAAAAAAGGTTGTATCCAGAATAAAAATAATTCTCAAAACTCAACAGTAAGTTAAAATGAGCAAATGATTTGAACAGACACTTCACCAAAGAAGATATACAGATGGAAAATAAGCACATAAAAAGCAACTCAACATTGTGGAGGGGAGGGTGGGAAGGCGTGGGGAGGAAGGATCACCAATAGAAATGAAGAAAGCTTCGGGGCTGAGGGATTTGTTCATTATCTTGCTTGTAGTGTTGGTTTCATGGGTGTACACAGATGTCAAAACATATCACATCATACACTTAAAATATGTGCAGTTTATTGTATGTCAGTCTTACTTCAATATTGCTATATTTTAAAAGACTTCAGTAAAAGCAGAAACGCATCATGTTTGTGGGCTGACAAACTCAACAGTCTCCCTAGTTTGATTTATAGATTCATTGCAATCCCATTAAAAACCCCAGCTGCTTTTTTCCTTTTGTGGAATTTGATGAGCTAATTCTAAACTTTATATGGAAATGCAAAGGCCCAAGAATAATCAAGACATTCTTAAAAATTTTCCCACAGTGTGGGAGAATTTGGTTGATGAAATATAAAGATTATTGTACATCTGCAGTAATTAAGACAGGGTGGTGTTCGCTCAGGGACAGACCAACAGACCAATGGAACAGAAGAGAGAGCCCAGAAATAAGCTTGTGCTTACATGGACACTTGAGGTGACTTGCAGAGCATGAGAGAAAGAGCAGACTTTGCAATAAATGGTGCTGGGACAGCTGAGCATTCTTCAGTGGGGATCAGGGGGTGAAAATTGGACCCCTACCTCACACCACACACAATTCTAGGTGGAATTGATTTTCAAATGTCAGAGACAACAATTTTAGAAGATGCTACAGGATAATATCTTCAAGATGGCAGGGTAGAAAAGAAATTCTTAAACATACAAAAAGCACGGGTCATAAACCAAAACATTAATAATCTCAATTATGCTAAAATTAAGAACTTCTGTTCTTAAGAGAACAAAAAAGACAATTCACAGAGTGAAAGAAGATATTTGCAACTCGTAGAACTGATCCAAAAAAGTAATATCAAAACCATATAAATAACAGTGGTTACCAGGGACTGGGAGGGAGCAAAGAATGGGGAGTTATTGCTTACCAGGTAAGAGTCTCAGATTTATAAGATGAAAGAGTTACGGGTGTGCACGATGGTGACGGCTGCACAGCAATGTGAATGTATTTAATACCACTGAACCGCACACTTAAAAATGGTTAAGATGGTAAGTTTTGTGTTATGGGTATTTTAACACAATAAAAAGGAAAAATTAATTACCATAACAAAAAACTGTGTATATAACAGACAACCCAATAGAAAATCGGCAAAATTTTTTCTAGGCATTTCATAAAAGAGGAAATACAAATGGCTCATAAACACGTGAAAAGTGTTCAATCTCATTAAGAATCAGGAAAATGCAAATTGAAACCACACAGAGATATTACCACATATATACCACACTGACAATCAAGTTCTGACACTACCAAGCGTTTAGGGAGGATGTAGAGCTACAGGAACTCTCTTACAAGATATATAAGTTGGTGCAACCATATGGGTGAACAATTTGGCATTTTCTGGTAAGGCTGAATACAAGCATACCCAGAGAAACTCATGCATATCTGTACCAAGAGAACTTTCATGAACAATGAAAGTCCACAGCAGGGTTCTTGTTAATCAGATACGTTAAACCTCCATATCAATGAATTATAAACTATTCATAAATAGAGTTCTATACAGAAATGAAAATGAACAAACTACAGCTATATTTAACAACATGAAACTTACATTTAGTGTAATTCAATTTCTTTAAAAATTTATATATGTCAAAAATATGCAAAATATATTGAAACCGTTTAGGGATGAATACATGGTGTTAAAATCAAATAAAAGTCAGAGAAGTCACAATGGTAGTTATTTCTGGGAAGAGGGAGCGGGTTGGTAATGGCAAAGGCACACACAGGGGGCTTCTTTTGGCTGGCAGTGTTCTAGGTGTTCAAGTCCAATGAGCCTCTTCCCTAGTCTTGGAATTGAAGTCCTTCCGTTTAGTCTGATTGGTCCAACCTAACTCATGTGCCTAGCCTTGACTAATAACCATGGTTAGAGGAATTGATTGGCTTATTCTGGAGTTCTGAAATTACCTCCCGTTAAGAGAGATGAGATTTCTTAAATTTAGACCAATCAGATCCATCCCTAAAGCTGGGTTGGGATCAGCTTTCCTCAAGGCGCATGAACCACCTGGTGTAGGGATGTTGCCTGAATAAAATCGTGGTTCTTTTAAGAAGGAGGAAGGAAGAAATGAATACTGTGAAGGCACCTGACCATGTACTGTACACATCACTGGTGCTGCTGTGGTTAGACATTCATAGCTGCCATTCCAGATGTCACCAACACTGGACTCCAGACCCCTCTACTACCACCACTACATAAGAAACCTCTATCTCTCCCTGGTAGGACAAGGGGTCTTTGCGTCACTCCTTCAGAATTCCAGAACCCAGGCAAGAGCACAGAGTTGAGTCTAGGTCATTGGCACTCCCTATGAGCCGGGGAGTGGAGGAGAAGAGCATCTTCCACTTTTGTTTCTCTTAGTGAGAGGGGGCCTGCTTCCCACCTATTCTGAGAGCCCTCTAAAATGGGACAGGCACAGGTTCTTATGTTGGTTAGCCCATGGGGGAGTGGAAAGATATCCTTTGACCGACAAACCATGTTCAGATCCATTCTCCCCTTTGCCCCTGCCAACAACCTTGTATGGTAGATAGGGCTGTTATTATTTCCATTGGCAGAAGAGGAAACTGAATCTCAAAGAATACAATCTCCTTGTCCAGGTTCACAGAGCTAGTAAGTGGCAGAACTGGGATTTGCATCCATCCCTTTGACTCTGAGGCAGGTTCTCTCCCCATAGCCTCAGGCTGCCTCCTATCAAGGAGCTTCAGATCTTTAATACTGGGAGCAGATCTGATTGCGAAAGCAAATGGCTTCTCAGGATATGGGGCAGAGATGGGAGCCTGGGACAAATTCTACCCAGGACATTGCTAGGAACCTCAGTCCTCCAGAGTCTGGTCACACCAAGGATGCAGCTGGCTATTTTCGTCTGCAGCTGGCTAACCTGCGAGTCTTGATCTCCCTGTGGCCACCATCCTCACTCCTACCCATCATTTAGCAACCAGATTAAGACTGGAAGAGATGATATTCCAGAGACTGGAACGGGGGCTCCCTAGGAGGATCAGAATCGAAGACTCTTTCTCTAGCCCGACTCCCTACCCAATGCAGAAATCCTTTTGTACCATGAACCCATGACCAGGCACCTGCGGGGGCAGGGAGCTCACCTCCTCTGCCAGCTGCCCAATCTAGTGTCAGGCAAGCCTCACTGTTAGAGCCCCCTTACTCGCATTGAGTCAGAAGTCCCCTCCATGTAACGCCCACTCCCTGGTCCAGTTCCAACTTTCTACAACAGCATGGGATGAGTGTCTCCATGACACCCCTTCAGGGACATAAGGTGGGGGCGAAAGAAGAACAAAGAAGAGGGGAAAGGAGAGATAAAGGGGTAAAGACAAGGCAGAGGAAAAAGGGATATTTTCTTCCCCAGGCTAAACATCCCCAGTCCTGCAGTCCTGCCCACCATTACCTGAAGGCTGCTCCTTGCTCCTTACACGGGCAAGAAGGGCCCCTGACTTGGGCTTGCCTATGACAAATGCACCCGGAATAAAGATGCTTACTAACAAACACTTGAGCGCCTGTGTCACTCGGGATCTGGCCCTCAGCCCTGGCACACAGCACAGCTCCAGCCCTACACGCCTGACGCCCTCCAAGCCCTAGGAAATGCTTCCACACTGCTCTTGTCCTGTTTTACCCTTGCATACCATGAAGGTCTGTGGGTTTTACCACTGCCAAGGTTGGACACTGTGCAGAGGATACAAGGAACAGAAATACTTGGGTCAGGGAAAAGACAAATTAAATAACTTATGGAATCTTTCCTCTCAGATGGCAGAAATGCGTCCTTGCATTCAATGTGTCATTTTCCAAGAGTGTTGAGTAGTTTTCTTGCTTCTGTTTGTGCTCCCAAGTAATGGTGGTAGAACTATTCGTGAATTACTACGGAATTCCCAAGAGTTGCACAAGAATGGCTAAGAAACACTTTGCAATATTAAACAATTCATATTAATCTTAAATTTGAACATATCTAGGTCTAGACATACTATGCATGAAGATCCATGCCAATTCTTTACTTTGTCAATTGGACAGACATTGAACTTCAGAACTGCGAAAGGTTTTTAATACAAATATTAAGATTTAATGCAATTCGCCAAAAATATAGTTTCAGCTTTATTTAAATAATTGTATTTAATATTTTGATATTAAAATTTTCATTTTACCTTTTTTTTAATGGGAGAACATTGTGTAAGGTTAAGGTATAATCATGTTACTTTGATACACTTATATATTGTAATATGGTTGTTGTCCCTTTATTTTATTTCTTTTTCTTTAAAGATTTTTTTGATGGGGACCATTTTTAAAGTCTTTCTTGAATTTGTTACAACACTGCCTCTGTTCTATGTTTTGTTTTTTTTTGGCCCCCAGGCATGTGGGATCCCAGCTCCTCAACCAGGGATCAAACCTGCATCCCCTGCATCGGAAAGTGAAGTCTCAACAACTGGACCGCCAGGGAAGTCCCTATGTCCCTTTATTTTTATTTTTTAAAATAAATGTATTTATTTTAGGCTGCGTTGGGTCTTCAGCACTGCGCGCGGGCTTTCTCCAGTTGCAGCGAGCGGGGGCTACTCTTCTTTGCAGTGCACGGGTTTCTCACTGCGGTGGCTTCTCCAGTTGCAGAGCACGGGCTCTAGGCACATGAGCTTCAGTAGTTTTGGCACACAGGCTCAGTAGTTGTGGCTCACGGGCTCTAGAGCACAGGCTCAGTACTTATGGCACATGGGCTTAGTTGCTCCGCGGCATGTGGCATCTTCCTGGACCAGGGATCAAACCCATGTCCCCTGCATTGGCAGACAGACTCGCAAACACTGCGCCACCAGGGAAGTCCCCCTCTGTCCCTTTTTGTTTGTTTGTTTGTTTTTTGCGGTATGCAGGCCTCTCCCTGTTGTGGCCTCTCACTATTGTGGCCTCTCCCGTTGCGGAGCACAGGCTCCGGACGCGCAGGCTCAGCGGCCATGGCTCACAGGCCCAGCCGCTCCGCGGCATGTGGGATCTTCCCAGACCGAGGCACGAACCCGTGTCCCCTGCATCGGCAGGCGGACTCTCAACCACTGTGCCACCAGGGAAGCCCTTCTTTTTTTTTAATAGATAATTTTAAATGATTTAGACACTGGTCAGCAAACGTTTTTTCAAAGGGCCAGAGAGTAAAAGTTTTTGGCTTTGCAGGCCATTTGGTCCCTGTTATAAACTACTCAACTATGGTGTTATAGGGGGGAGAAAAAAAGGCAGCTATTGGACAATATGTAAATTAGTGTTTCAATAAAACTTTATTTATGAATACAGGCATCCAGCCCATGGGCCTCAGTTTGTTGACCTCTGATTTAGAAGATAAAAAGATTTTGAAAACAAAATAAATTGGTTTTGGGTTTCCCTGGTGGCGCAGTGGTTGTAAGCCATGGCCGCTGAGCCTGCGCGTCCGGAGCCTGTGCTCCACAACGGGAGAGGCCACAACAGTGAGAGGCCCGCGTACCGCAAAAAAATAAATAAATAAAATAAAATAAATTGGTTTTAATTTTTTACATTTACCTTAATTTACATAATTTGATGAAAATATATTTAAATGTCATACATTTGGAATACAACTACACTTTACTTTTTGGAGTAGATTACTACTATCAATAGAACACAAATTATGTGAAAATATTATCAGCTAAATTTTGCTAAAAAGAAAGGCAAGAAAATCAATGGTATGAAACTAGATAGGTAATCAGCAAATTATGCATGTTTTTATTTTATTATTCATCCAAATATTGCTGGCCCATCCACAGAGTCATTATATTTAGTCATCAAAAATAATCTGCTATTGATTTTTTCTATTGATTTTTAATTGTGTCAATTATATTTTGAACTTACTGTTATGAAGATGTATTTGAATGATGGGTATTTTATATGACTATTTAGTTATCGTTAAGTTAGCTCTTCATATTATATATAAGTAGTTTTGATTTACAACTTCTGATTATTTTGATTATTGATTTATAACTTTTAACCATTTTGATGCACGGCACATGAACATCGACTACCACTTTTGCTCTGGGCTCCACCAATGTTAGGGACCGACCTGCCGCCCAGGAGAGGGCCAGCCATGCGCCTGTCAGAACTTCAAGGTAGTGATGGGAAGCAAGGGCTTTGGAATCCAATTTCCCAGGTTCAAATCCTGGTTCTGCCGCTCAAGTGCTGGGAAATGCGAGTCAAAGCCTTCAACTTCTCCTCTCTTTAGTTTCCTCAGCTACACTATAGGGATAAAAAAAGTACCTACCAAATAAGATTGCTGTGAGGATTCAGCGGGGATTCAGACCCTGCAAAGAAACAGCTTATCACAGTTCTGGTCACAGATGCAAAATGTTAGCTGACGGTGTGGGTGATGATGTTAATATACGCCGCCCAGTTGTAAAAAGGATAAAGAAGGAAGTGCAGGACAACATGTACACTATTCCAACTTTAGTATATAAAGGGGAGACATTTATACAAGAAATATATATTTATAGTCTCTTATATAAGCTTTAAATAAATCCAGAGACTATTGAAGAAGCTAATGACAATAGCTACAGAGGGGACTGAGGGTGGAGAGGGGAAGTGGGAGACTTTTCACTGTTTACCTATTTGTGTGTTTTATTTTTATATTTGAACCTTGTGAATGTAATTCTTATTCCTAAAATTAATGTTTCGTTTAATATTAAAAATGTGCTGTTCAGGACTGAATGCAACCTTGTAACAGATCAGGGTAGAGCTCTTCTCTCCCTTTCCTCGCCCGGGAAGCTTCTGCATCCCCAAGACTGCGCTGGCTTGTTTTTGCCTCTGTATCACACACTTCATTCCACCAGGGTTTCTGGTCGACGAACTCAGGTGCTTGGCCTGGTCCCTGGCAGCAGTCACCAGCCCTGGCGGGGCCTCTGCGCCCACCAGTAAGGAGGCCTCTGAAGCCCGGCACAGGCCTCACCGTCCTGCCTGGTATTGACTCACCTCTCGCCCCCACCAGCTCACCTGTCTGAACCTCATGACAACACCTGCAGGCCCGTGATTCCACCTCGGCAGCCCTCCCTTCCCCCTCCTCTACCTGCTCAGGCCAGGTGCTGAGCCTCCGCCCTCACCCTCCTGGCACCTCTGAGCTCCGGTCCCGGGGTACCACTCTGTGCTCTGAACCTTGCGCAGGTCCTCTGGGTCCCCTTGGACCACTTTGGGACACATGTTGGAGGAAAAAACAATAATCAACACAGTTCCTTTGAGAAGCCTGCAGTTTAAAGTTCGGGGAAGATAGCTGTTTGAGACATACTTTTAATTCCTTTCACAGTTTATGACAGAAATATCTAGTAGAGGAAAACCTTGCATCTACATTGGAAGCTGGGAAGCGTCATCCACACGCCAGAAATGATGAAGACTTTATGCTAAATACAGAGCATGTAGGAAGGAATAAATTAGGGAAGGACTTTTGGAACCGGCCCCTGAGCACAGCTCTCCACAAGGGGGAAGAATCGTCAGATTGAATCCTTGGGAAGCAGGGTGTAAAACTGCAGGACTCGGCCAAGAAGTGGATCCCTGCTCCCCCGTCCTCAGCATCCTGGAGCACACCGTGAACCCCAGAGAACCATTTTCAAACACCATTACGTGGCAGCGGTCCCACCGGGGCCCATAAATATTTTTCTATTGACTTTTGTTTTCATCTTTAACAGTATCCTATGAACAATTTCAATAAACAGTGCAAGGCAAAGGAAGAGAAGTTTCAGAGAGCAGAATAAAGCTTTGACGTGTTAACATAAATTCCTAGCCAACTCTGCCTTAGACTGAGGAGGAGCCTGGGGCACGGGCACAGACCAGGCACAGATGTGGCCACCTGGGCTCTGCCAGCATCTCCTGCAGTGTCACCAAGTGGAGAGGGAAAGAAGGTTCCAGAACTAGGGAAAGAGGCCAGCTGGAGAGGTGGGGGTGGGGAAGGGGGAGAAGACCCAGCCAATCACAGAGTTGGGAGGTGCCCCAGAGCCCCTCTGATCCTCCCCCCTGTGATGTTGGCTTAGGAGCTCAGGCTGTGGAACCCGACTGCCTGGGTTCAAATCCTGGCTCCACCACTTACTAGCCGTGTCCCCTCTGGCCTCAGTTTCTTTATCTGTAACTGTGGGGTAAAAATAGCATCTACCACCTGAGGTCAGCATTAAGTGAGACAATCCACGTCAATTCGCTTAGCACAGCGGACAATGTGCTCAATAAATCGCACCTGACATGATTTTACAGGCCCAGTTCCCCCAGGGGCGAGCAAGTTCTGGGAAACAGGGTGCCACAAAACGTTAATTTGTTTACAGCTACTGATTGTGGGTGATGGGCAGATGAATACCTGGACCCGGCCGGTTAAGCCGCGTTCCGGGAAGCAGGTGCACTCAGGAAACCAGACCTCGGATGGGTTGGAGGCTGTTGAATGGGCGGATGGAGCTGCAGGGTCCCGGGTGGAAGGAGCACAGCTCTGGGGCAGCACCTGGTTCCCACCGCTGCTTGTGTGGACCCTGGCACGTCATTTAACCTCTCGGGGCCTCGATTTTTCTCTTTTATAAAACGGACATGATCGTACTGTTGCCAGGATTTCTGCCAAAAGCAAATTCAACAGCAAACATGAAGAGCCTGGTACGAGCAGGTACACCTCCCACCTTGAGGAACTGAGCAAATGGTGTCCCCACTGAAATCAGAAGATCCGATGGGTTTCCAGCTCAGCTGGACCCTCAGGCAAGTCACTTCTCTGTCAGGATCCAATTGGATAATGTGCCTTAAAGTGCTTTAAGAACGACAGTAATTTGCCAGGCATCGTATTGTTTACTAATACATGCTTTTATGTGCTGGGCCTCACTGATACCTCTGAGGTTCAGAGAGGTAAAGCGATTTTCCCAGGGTCACACAGCAAGAAAATGGCAAAGCAGATCAGATGCTAGTTTTGCAACTCTGAATCCCCAGCCTTTTCTCTCTGTGCCTGGCCTGGAGCTTGGGGCTCTGCAGCCCCATGGGCAGGCTCACCCCACACCATCCCCAGGCCCTGGCATGGAGAGCCCAGCCTAGACCTGCTTACCAGCTCCTTCCCCACTGGCGAGAGGAACCAGAGAGTATCTGCTGCTGCCACCCCAGCGTCTGACGAGGTGGGGCTGCGGTTCCAGCCCCGATCCATCTAACTCTGCAAGTGTCAATGGGGATAATAGCAGAAGCGCTAAGCACAGAACTTCACCCCTGCCGGTCCTCAATGGCAGTTAGCAGGCTACTGTCAGACTCTGAGCTCTTGTGGGAAGGGACTGTGTTTTCTCTACCTATAAACTCTGGTGACTGAGGACTGAGAAAAACACACACAGGACTGCAGGGAAGAGCAGGCTTTAGGATTGTGGCCGAGAAAGAAGACTGCGTGGACAAGACAGGGCAGAAATGACCGGCGAAGTACGAGGAGAACCAAGCGGGGATTGTAGCCAGAAATTAAGGAGGAGAGTTTTTCAGGGAGGAGTAGGCCATGGTGCCAAATGCTGCAGAGAGGCCCCCCAGAGGGTTGGAATGAAGAGGCCTTTGGATTTTGCAATCGGGAAGCACAAGAGGCCATGGCAAGAGCCGTGTCCTTGGGGAATCAGATGGCAGAGGTCTGCGTGCCTGAGGGAGAAGAGACAGGGAACGGAGAGCTCGGTCCGGCATGACAGAAACAGCTCACATTCATGGGACAGTTAACACATGCCACCCACTGTTAAGCTTATTTTTGTTCATTATTTCAGTCATTCTTTTCAACAATCCTGTAAGATGTGCTATTGTCCCCATCTTACACATGGTAAGATCAGAGAGGTTAAATTGTTTCCCCAAAGTCACACAGCAAGGAAGACGGAGATCCAGGAGCTGAGCGTAGTTCTCTTTGATCTTGTAACCAGAGTCTTAAGCGATGTAGGGGGAGAGCATGAGGATATAGGAGAGGACGCAGAGGCGGTGGGGACCCGGGATCCAGGCCACGGGACTGAGGACATCCGTTTCTCGTTTCTGCCTATATGAGGCACTTAGTCTGAACCAAGACTGACTTTAAGGGCTCAAACATAGTTTTTACAGACTGATGGAACTTCTCTGCACCCCGATTCTACAATAAGCTCTTTTGGCAGTGCAGGCCAGTAAAGAAGCTTCTGGAGGAGAGTGCAGCCCAGAATCCATTAACGATTAAAACAACACACACACACACCCACCATTTACATGAGGGTAGCATTCAAACTTGCAGTATCTCAACTGGTCTTCCAACCAGCGCCGGGTGGACACACGTGGAATCACCGCCACTTGGTAGATACGGAAACTGAAGCTTGGGGATTCTGTCAGGCACCAAGGCACCAGACTGCTCAACCGCTCTGCTGAGAGCAGGTTTTAATCTCACCCTCACTGATCAACTCTGCCAAGAGCCCAAGGAGAATGAGATCAGAGGGAAAAGTCCAGGATGAGTCATTCGTTCTACATTCATATATTGACCACCTACTACGAGCACACTGTTCCAGGAGATTTAGAGACAGAAGGACAACGATCCCTGCCTCCAAGCTGGGGAGACAGACAAGGACACGAACGGTGACTTATTCTCTTGCAAGTGCCGGGGAAGCCCAGGGCCCTTGAGGCATGGGCGCTGCGATAAGAGGTGGCTACTAGTAGCTGGGAGAGGGGCTGGGGTAGCTGCCCTTCACCTCTGAACATGAGTGGCCTCTTCCCCATCCTGGTGCTCTCCTATGACAGGACAGCCAGGCACACCCCACAGCACTTCTGGGCATCCTGACGCCCCAGGCAGCCCGGTCAGTAGACCCTGTGCTGTCCCTTTTCTCCCTAGCAAACTCAATGGCGAGCCCTGGCCACATGCCACTGATGGGCCAAGCTTTGGGGAAGAACCCGGACCCAGGATGAGTCAGGTTCAAGACACTCTCGTCCCTGCCACGAAGTCTGTGTCACCTGGGGCCACTCCACTCACACCCTGAACCTTGATTTCCTCATCTGTCCAAAGCAGTTGGGCTGACTCCACCGAGCTGCTGGGAGAATGAAATGGGATCGTGTTCGTGGAAGTGCTTTTTAAGCTGAAAATCTCTTAACAGAGAGCAGGGGCTTTTCTAAGGCTTCTGCTGAAGTCCTACGATTGAGCTTCAAGATCGTCATTGCCTCTCTTGCAAAAGCAGCGGACGAGTTAATTCCTAAGCTCTTCAGCCCATGGGGAGCAGGGGCAGAGTAAAGGGCAAGTCTGGAGGCCCCTTTTGGAAATGACAGGATCCGTTTAGCAATCAATTAGCGCAGTCCCCAGGCTCCAGGCCTGCACGCCCGGCAGAAAGAATGCGTCTCACCGCGCTGATTAGAAACAGATGCGCTGGCAAACAGACCTGGCCGAGTGGGGTCGGAATTCCTGGGCACCCAGCTCCTGGCTGGGAGGTGGGGTTCGTTATTACGTTCTGGGTACCGATGCGGGGAGGGAGGCCAAGGAAACCAAGCTCAGAGAGCAGCCTGCCTGGAGAATGTGTACCTTTGAGGGGATTCGGAGGCGGGAGAGGGAAGAATGTTGACTCTTGTCAGAAATAATCTGGGATAAAATTAGTTCAGCCAAATACAGAATATGGCTTTTGACCCACAGAGGCTGATTCCAAACATGATACGCCTGACACGTGAGAAAGTGAGTGACTTGGGCGCTGAGCAAGTTGCAGGAGGCCCGAAAAATAACCCACTGCCATCCATCTCATTTACTGAGTTCTTACTGTATACAAGGCCCTGGACCAAGCCCTCTATACACTCTCTCATTCATTTATCACAGCGACCCTGACTTTATGTCCATTTTGCAGATGAGAAAACTGAGATACAAAAGAGGTTCAGTAACTTAACCCAAGATCACACAGATAATTAGTAGATCCAGGACTTGAACCCACCTGGGAGGTCCCCTCTCCTGACCATGATGGTAATTATTTCTCTCCTTCCAACTTTCTCCTTCTCCCTTAACAGATGGAAGAGGACTTTGAGCTCCTCTTCTCCAGTCTCCCAGCACTGCAGGAAAGCTCACCACAGTGTCACTGACCGTGGGCAGCAGCCTCTTCAACCCTCCCCATGAGGAAGCCCTCACCACCTCCCAAGGCTGTTGGCGCTAAGCTTGGACAGTTCCCAAAGCCAGCTATTCTTACTTCTATTAAGCCCAAAGCTGGGTCCGGGCAAGCTTGGGGTTTCCCGCAGTCGTGCTGCTTCTGACCTCTGCATCCCCTCTGACAGTGTCTAATTCCTTTTCCCTGGGACTGTCTCAGGCATGACCATGACCCCATCCTTATTTTTCTAATTTTTCTAGGCAACACAGCCTCTGTTTGACAGCTGCTCCCTGCAGGCAGCTGTGCAATTCCCCCATCATCACCAACACCCTTCCCTGGACACCCTCCAGCGCCAATGTCCCTGGTGGGTCCAGATGTGAACATGGGGTCAACCAGGTCTCCCATCTCCCTACAGCACAAAATGGAACACTCTTTAAAATATTATTTTAATACAGTTTGTTTACCATTATAAGAGTGATACAGTCTCACTGTAGGAAATATTAAAAATGCCATAAGTAGAGCAAAACTGCCTCCCCAGAGAGAGAGAAATCACCTGTTATTCCACCTCCAGCCTCTTTTCTGCATTTGTATCTGGCTTTGTTTATTCTAGATCTGTAAATTTGTGACCTGCGTTTTCACTTACCATTATAGCATAAGCACTTGGCTGTATTATTAGAAAGTCTTTGAAAATGTCATTCATAATGGTCACATCATAGTCTGTTGACACGGACAGACCTACTTCACTATTTCCCTCATTTGGGACAGTGCTACGAATCTCTGTCTCCAGTTCTTCCTAACTACAGAAGCTCAGTTTTGTTTGAGGTCTCCACAAGATGTCACCTACATCCTAGGAGATAGGGCCCTTGACTCTAAACTCCTGGCACTAATGTCAAGCCCCCTCCCCCGATGTTTGCCTGATCAACCAACTTGATGTTATCAGGCCTGAGCAGAGGTTATCGCTAATACACAGACCAGTAATGTAGCACCTAAGCCCTTATCAGTACCTTGCTTGATTTTGTAACCTCATGATGTCACAGCTGGAGAGGCCCTTAAAGATCATCCTCTCAAGTTTCAGATCACAAAACTGAGTTCAGAGAGAGCAAGTGAGTTGCCCCAGGTCACACAGTGGTGATGCTGGGCCAGGAACCGAGGGCTCTGGACTCCCAGCTTGGAGGTCTCTCCACAGCCACCCCCATGCTGCCCAGGGGACAGCCAGGGAGGGCTCGTGTTAGGGCAAGGTTTGTTATTCCTTGACACTAAGAAGAATAAATCAAGCTAGTCATTTTTAGCTAAGGCAACTGGCCTCTTACCAAGAGTTCAAATTTAACAACAAAAAAAAAACCAAAGAAAGGAGAGAATAGAAATCAACAACGGCACATGGGCCACAGAAGCACACAGAGCATTTCCATTTTCCTTGCTGGCCACCCTCTCCAGCTTCCCCACTTCCTTTCCCACAGTCTCAAGCTACCACCACCAAGAAGCCCTCCAGAATCATCAGACTTGCAGCTCTTAGGCTGAGATATTGATGTCCTGAACCCTGGAGAAGGGAGTGGGAGGATCATACTCTCCAATAAAATAAGATCCATAGGGCAGGACCAGAGGACTTCTTCTTCTGCCTTCTTATAACTCCAGGAATGGATAATTTATAGAAAACACAAATATGTGAATGAATGATACCACCTAGAAATCACCTTGACCAGCATTGAACTGCCAGAGACTTAGGTTACTTCATGTCTCTGGTCTCAGAGTCCTCATCTGTAAAATTTATCCTCCCCAATTCATTCTACAAACATTTCTTGAGTGTCTGCTGTGTGCCAGGCTCTGTGCTGAGCACTAAGGGAAGAGTAAAGGCTTAAGGATCTCAGTTACCAGGAGACACAAAGAAGAAAAGAAAAGAATGTTTATTCAATATCTTTTTTTCCAGGCATTATGATAGGCAAAAGGGACACAACAATTAACAAAAACAAATAGTAAGGCTTACAATGTTAGAAATGTAATTTGCTAGATAAACTGTAAACCCTTCCACTAATAAACACTCACATACTGTGGATAAAGTATAACAGACATCCTTTGAAAAGCAGAGCTAAGTTCTCCAGTAAGAAAGGAAATCATCAAGGAATCATCAAGAAATTGAGAAGCAACTAAATATCAAAGGAATAAGGTTTTGAGTTAACGCTGTAGCTGTGTGGGAAGAACCCTACCCCTGCAGTCCAGAAACTCCCAGACTGGTAAAGTAACATGGTAACATTAGTCTCAGAACAGTGATACCCCTAGGATTCCTGACAGTAACAAACATGAAACTGCTTGGGAAATCACACTGTCAACCAAGGCTGCACATGATTCCCACAGATAGAGTGCTGCTGTAGATGAGCTCGTAATCCAAATTACAAGATGAGTGAGCAAGAATGAGACAAAATAAGCAACAGGATTTGATCCTCCCCACGGCCACCACCAAGACTTTAACCATTAGAACAAACAACATACAGAATACAAAATAAGTAAATCTTAAATAATTAACAACATGAAGGAATTTTAAAAAGGAAAGAGAACGATAGCTTTAAAAAAACAAGCAAATTTTGGAAAATATCCAACTTGAACTATTAGAGAAATACAGAAAGTCCCCAAAATTAAAAACCCAATGGGGAAAAAAAATTAAAAAAAAAAAAAAAAAACCCAATGGGGACTTCCCTGGTGGCGCAGTGGATGAGAATCCACCTGCCAATGCAGGCGACACGGGTTCGAGCCCTGGTCCAGGAAGGTCCCACATGCCGCGGAGCAAATAAGCCCGTGTGCCACAACTACTGAGCCTGTGCTCTACAGTCAGTGAGCCACAGCTACTGAGCCCATGTGCCACAACTACTGAGCCACTGTGCCTAGAGCCTGTGCTCTGCAACAAGAGAAGCCACCCTGGTGAGAAGCCCATACACCGCAACAAAGAGTAGCCCCCGCCCTCCGCAACTAGAGAAAGCCCACGTGCAGCAATGAAGACCCAACGCAGCCAAAAATAAATAAATAGATAGATAAATTTATTTTTAAAAATCCCAGTGGATGAGTTAAACAGCAAGTTAAATCCAGCTGAAGAGATGATTGCTACACTGGAAGGTACCTCTGTTAATAATTTACCTTATTGCTTCTTATGCAACAGAATATTTTTGAACAGTATTATATTGTTATAAGTTGCAATGTCACTTTGAGACTAATCATTTAAAGGATAAACAAAGAGAAACTGATTGGTTTAAACGTAGATGTGATGAGCTTTTTAACATTAACTGGCAAACGTCTCTATCATACTTTTGAACAGATTAGCTTCTGGCATCGTGCATTTCAAACCTTATTTCTCCTTCAGTATTCATATACTTCCAATCCTGAACATCATAAGACCTGTTATACTACAACATCTGGCCCCTGTACCTTACGCCACAAGCCCAGGTGAACTGACACAGTGGGCAGTAGTATTTATTATCCCTGGAAGCCATTCCCAAGCCAGGATGGCTAGTGATCCCTTACCTATACATGGAAATGACTGCAAACCACGTAAATATATACCACTGGGATGGATGGTCTGTTGTCAACTTGCAACCACCATCATCACTTCTTATAAGTCAGAAAATCACTTCCCAGTATGGCTCCAGGTTAGTTTGCCAATAAGAGAAACCTGAACAAGATTGGAAAGTACAAGAGTTGCAAGGTGAAATAACTGAAATATTAGCATTTTTTCAGAAGTTTGTGGTGGTCAGACACAGCTTCAAAATTTCCCTACGAGCTACCACTCTGAGGTTGTGCAAAAGTAGCAGTTCACGGCCTTTCCACAAACTCTTACTTCACAGTCATAGTGGCAAGACATGGTGGTTTCTCAGACTGTCCGACTATCAGTGGCTTCTCCCAGTCTACCCTACCTCCCCTTTCCCACACCGGGCCAGAGTACAGATATCATGCTGATTCACAGACACAGGCTAATAGTTTGGCTGGATGGACAGGGACTTTGAAATAATAAGATGGGAAAGTTGGTGACAAAGATATAAGGGGTGTGAGTGGATACATCTCTTCAAATGAGCGTATTTATGTGGGGTTGCTCGGCAGAAGAGGGCTCCAGCATCAGTGGAGAAGAAAACCCATTCTATGGACATCAGTCAGCCTTCCCCCCCCCCCCAGCACTTCTTCCCTTGGTCAAGATGCTCATGGACAAAATGGCCATGGTGGAAGCAATTCAGGTGATACGTGAGCTCAGCAATAGAGACCCCCACTCACCATGGCTGATGTGGCTACAGCCCGTGTTGAGAGTCCAGCCTGCTGACCAAAAGACAAACACTGAGCCCTGAATACAGCTTTCCACAGGGACCGGCCAAGCCATTTGATGGAGCATTGATGACATTGAACCAAGTCCATCGTAGAGAGTTTCACGGAAACTAAAAAGCTAATTCCAAAATCTGTATGGACGACTACAGGACCATGAAAACCTAAGTCATTCTTGAATAAGAACAAGAGGAAAGGATTTGTCCTACCAGATATCAAGAGAAAGCTAATCAAAATAGTGTGGTATTGGTACGGGAGTAGACAAACAGTCCGATGAAACAGAAGAGAGAGCCCAGGAACACACAGGCATATATGGAAACTGGATTCATAGCAGAAAAGATGTTATAGATTTACAAGGAAAAGGATGGACCATAACAAATGATACTGACACAATTGGTTATCCATATAGAAAAAATTAATTCCTTCTTCATGTCCTACATAAAAATCAATTCAGGGTAGATTAAACGCAAATACGAATGATAAAACTATAACAAAAATTAGGACACAATATAAAATGCTTTTTGGTCCTCCGGGTAGAGAAGAAGTTCTTAAATAAGATATATTTGTATACACTCATCTTTTTAAAAAAAACAACAAAATAGATACATTAAGAACTTCTGGTTTTTCAGAGGACTTCAGAAAGAATGAGAAAAAACAAGCCACCAACTTGGAGGTGAAAATTGCAACACATATGACGAAGGATTAATGTCCAGAACATGTAAAGAATGCTTATAGGGGCTTCCCTGGTGGCACAGTGGTTGAGAGCCCGCCTGCCGATGCAGGGGACACGGGTTCAAGCCCCGGTCCGGGAAGATCCCACATGCCGCGGAGTGGCTGGGCCCGTGAGCCATGGCCACTGAGCCTGCGCGTCCGGAGCCTGTGCTCCGCGACGGGAGAGGCCACAACAGTGAGAGGCCCGCGTACTGCAAAAAAAAAAAAAAAAAAAAAAAAAAAAAAAAAGAATGCTTATAAGTCGATAAGAATAAGGAAAATAACCCCAAAGAAAACAGATGAAAGGCAAAAACAGGAATTCCACTAAGAGAAAGACAAATGTCTGATAAACATGAGAACACGGTCAACATAATTGAGAATAAAGAAAGTGCAGGTTAAAATCACAATGCCTAAATTAAAAGTTTAAACACACACACACACACACAGTGCCATACCATTCCACACTTACACCAATTTGGCAAAAATTAAAGCACTGACAATACCAAGGGTTAGTGAGTATGTGAAGGACAAGAAACATATTGAAAGTAGGAATACAGAGTGAAGTAAGTCAGAAAGAGAAAAACGAATACTGTATGCTAACACATACATATGGAATCTAAAAAAAAAAAAAAAAGGTTCTGAAGAACCTAGGGGTAAGATGGGAATAAAGACACAGACCTACTAGAGCATGGACTTGAGGATATGGGGAGGGGGAAGGGTAAGCTGGCACAAAGTGAGAGAGTGGCATGGACATATATACACTACCAAATGTAAAATAGATAGCTAGTGGGAAGCAGCCGCATAGCACAGGGAGATCAGCTCGGTGCTTTATGATGACCTAGAGGGGTGGGATAGGGAGGGTGGGAGGGAGGAAGACGCAAGAGGGAAGAGATATGGGAACATATGTATATGTATAACTGATTCACTTTGTTATAAAGCAGAAACTAACACACCATTGTAAAGCAATTATACTCCAATAAAGATGTTAAAAAAAAAAGAAAGTAGGAATATAAAGAGGTGCATAATCACCAAAAATTGGTAACATCACAGGTGTCCATAATGAGTAGGTTAGATTTATATATTGTGATACATTCAAACAATGAGTCCATCCTTAGACTCCACTGCAGTGAAATGGATTAACGACACAGCTACTCATCAACACAAATTAACTTCAAAAACATAAATTTGAAGGGGTAAAAACAAGTCACAGAAGAATATGTACAGTATGATCCCACTTGTATAAACTTTAAAGGCAGGCAAAACTAAAAAGTTGTTTAAAATACATATACGTGTGGTAAAAGCTACAGAAAAGCAAAGGAATCATCAACATAAAAGTCAGAATAGTGGTTATGTGGGAAGCGGGACACGATGCCCCTGACAGAGGCACAAAAGAAGCGTATAAGGTATTAGGTAATGTTCTAATTGTCAACCTGTATGCTGGGTACATCATTCTTTGGTGTATGGTTTACATACACTTTTATGTATGACACACAATAAAAGCAAACACACAAATGGCTGAAGAGGCCACAAAAATGGTCCATTATATGCAATATTGTAATAGCGAAGAACAAATCTGACTCCCTACTGCATCTGTTTCTTTTACTTTAACCTTTGTATTGTATTGCTTTTGCTACAAGAATGTTGCCTATAGCCTGAAATATACAGGATAGCCCATTCTCAAGGCTCTGACCTTTAAAGGTATAACACTTTTCCATTCATATAGAGATAAAAAGTCGCAGAACAGAGAATAGGATTTGTCTTGTTGGAGGCTTATAGGAACATTGTGAAGGGACCTACATGGACAGCTGCAAGAACAAAGGATTCCGGCACCAAGAAGTTGGCAGCAACCAACCACACCCCCTCCCCTTTTAGTATAAAAGAAGCCTGAATTCTATCTAACTCAAAGAAGACGGTGTCCACCATCTTCTCGGTCTGGTGGTTTTCCAAATAAAGTCACTATTCCTGGCCCCAACAACTTGTCTCTCAATTTATTGGCCTGTCATGTGGCAAGTAGTAAGAGTTGGACTCAGTAACAATATCTAGAACATTATAATAGCTATGGTGGCTTTAAGGGGTACAGGCAGATCAGACAATCAGAGGAGAAAAGGACATATTAAGTTGATGATATATGTATTACTTTTTTTTCTTAAGATACAATTTTAAATGAAAGGTTTTTAATGTAGGCCTTTTAAAAAGAGAAAAGGGTTAAGCAACTCACCAGAATTGATGGATTTTTAGATACAGGAAGCACAATGAGTCCTTAGAGGGTAAAGATAAATGAAACTATGCTTATATACATTATAGTTAAGGTGACTACATAATTTATCATTCTACACAGGACACTTTTGAGAATGAAAGAGGTGCTATTAACAGTTATGCAAGGGTAACAGGTATAAACGACGACTGCCCAGGGCAAACAAGAACATATCCTGGTGAAACTGCAACCACAGAGAAAGTACAGATTGCTTAAAAAGGAAACACAGGTAGAATGGCAATAGACTTCTCAACAGACACCAGGAGACAATGGAAAAATATCTTCAAATTACTCAGAGAAAATAAAGTTCAACCGAGAATTCTACACCCAGCTAGATGTTACAGGGACAAAAACATGTTTGCTCAAACTAAACTAAGAGAGTTTCCCATTACATACCCATGCTGAAGGAAGAACTAAAGGATGTACTTCAAGAAGATGAAAATTAAATACAGAAAAGGAATGAGAAGCAAAAAACAATGGTAAGCAAATGAATTGGTAAAGTTACAGATGAATCTAAATAAACCAAAACAACTTAACTAATGTTAGGGAAATGTAAAAAACACACTTCTGAACAACACATGGATCAAAGAAGAAATTAAAAAAGAAAATATTTAGAGCTGAATGATAATAAAATTCTACATATCAAAGTTTGGGATGTAGCTACAAGCAGCACTTAGAGGTCATGGCCATAAAAACACATGTTAGAAGGAAAATTTATGGATTAAGCACAAAATTCAAGATGTTATATAAAGTGCAACAAAGTAAATCCAAAGAAAATAGAAAGAAATCAGAAAGGATGAGGTATTAACAAAATGCAAAACAAAGAAACAATAGAAGAGGTAATCAAGTTTGGTTCTTTGAGAATACCAATAAAATAGACAAACATCTGAACTGATGAATCAAAATATGAGAAGGCACAAATAAATAACATTAGGAATGAAAGAGGGACATAACTATAGATATAGTAGAGAATTTTAAAACAATAAGAAAATACCATGAATGAGATTATGCCAGTAAATTGAAAAAGTTAGATAAAATGGAAATTTCCCCAGAAAAAAAAATAATTTATCAAAACTATTGAATGAGAAATAGAAAATCTGAACACACAAATAATCATTAAATAAACTGAATCTATGTTTTAAATATCTACACATATACGCAAACACCCAAAACTTGGCTCAGATGATTGTACCAGTTAGTTCTATCAAATATCTGAGGAACAGGCAATTCAACCTCACGTAAACTATTCCAAAGACTAGGAAAAGAAACTTCCCCCAACTATTTTATGAGGTAAGTATAACCTTATTACTGAAAAAAAAAAAAAACAAAAAAACAAAAAACAAGGAAAATATAAGAAAGGAAAACTACAGCACAATCTCACTTTTCAACATAAGTGCAAAAATCCTAAAATGTTTGCCGTTCAATACAGTATTATGTACAATAATCACCACCACCAACTTAAACCAACTAGGTTTACTCTAGGAATAAAAGGATGATTTAATATGAGAAAATCTGTTTATATAATTCACAGATCAAAGAGGGAAATTATATGACTATTCAATATACATAGAAAAATTCTTTGAAAAATATTTAACACCCATTTATGATATAAGTTTTTAAAGTCTTAGCAAACTGAGATTTGAAGGGGACTTTATAACTTAAAGTGTATCTACAAACACTTTGGAATGAACATCAGACTTCATGGGCAGATATTAAAAGTATCCCTTTAAAGGCAGGATCAGGACAAGTCTGCCCATTATCTCGTCTTCTATTCACCATTATTCTAGAGGTCCTAGCCAGTGCACAGAGTCAAGAAAGAAAATTACAGCTGTAAAGATTTGAGAGGAAGAAATGAAACGTATTCTCTACAGATTATAGGATTGCCCATATGGAAAATGCAACAAAGAGCTACTGCCAAACCATAGGAACAAATAAAAGGCTTCAGAAAAATGCTTGCTAAACCATCAGTGTGCAAAAATGAGCAGGGCTCCTACAATCAGCAACAAATGATTTAAAATGTAATTTTTTTAAAATTCCATTTACAATAACAAAAAACTGTAAGATACCAAAAATTAATACAACAAAAAATATGCAAAGAGCTTTACAGAGAAAAGTATGTACCCTTATTAAAAGACCTTAAGAAAGCAAAAAATAGAGACAAACTGTTCATGAATAGGAAGACTCAGCGTCATAGAGATGGCAGTCCTTTCTCCAAATCATCAATAAATACAATGCAAATGCAAACAAAATTTCAACTCGGCGCGTGTGTGTGCGTGCACAGATACACACATGCCTCCAATCTAACAAGTCGATCCGAAAGTTTAAAGGGTAGAGCAAAGACCCTAAGTACAAGCTGATTTTCTAGAACAAAGTAGGCTGACTTACCCTACCAGATAGCCGGACATTTTATGAATTCCAGTAATTAGCACAGTGTGGTATTGGCATAGGGACAGAAAAATAAACCAATGACACAGAATGGAGCTCAGATACAAGTCTAAAGCCATGTGGAAATCTCATATACGACAGAGCCCTACAACTGGGGCTACAATCGGGGGCGATTCTCTAGTCAATAATAGTGTTGGAAATATTGCTTACCGAAATGGGGAATGGGGGAAAAAGAGATTCTTAACTCACATGGTAGACAAAAATCAATTTCAGGTGAATTCAAGACCCAAATGTCAAATGCAAAGTTTAAAACCTGCCGAAGAAAATATAGCAGAAAACCTTTATGACCTCAAAAAAAGTTCTAAAGGAAGCATAAACCATAAAGGAAAAGATTGTTCAATCTGATGACAGACAATGCCCTTAACAGAGTTAAAAGATGAAACACAGCGCTTCTCATAAAGTTAAACATACACCTTCCCTATGCCCCAGCAATTCTCCTCTGAGGTATTTACCCCAGAGAAATGAAAACATATGTCCACGAAAAGACAGGTACAAGAATGTTTATAGCCATTTTATTCACGGTAGCCAAAAACTGAAACAACCAGACTGTCCATCAACAGGAGAAAGGATAAACATATTGCAGTATATTTATACAATAGGAATCTTCTCAGCAATAAAAAAGAAATCTATACAACAACATGGATGAATCTTAAAAAAATTATGCTGAGCAAGAAGCCAGACACACTATATGATTTAATTTATATGAAGTTCTAAATCAGACAAAATTAATACAATATGGTAAAGGAAGTCAAAGCAGTGGTTGCCCAGGAGGGAGCACAAAAGAGCCTACTGGGGTGATGGAAATCTTCTACGACATGATAGAGGAGTGCGTTACACGGCTATACGCATTTGTCAAAATCCATCAAACTGCAGCAATTAAGATTTGTGTATTTCGCTGTATTTTTTTAAAAACCTCCCATGCCTCGCCCCGCCCCCCCCAACAAAAAAAGACAAACTACAGCCTGGGAGAAGATTGTTGCCTGCCAAGAGA
Organism: Grampus griseus; assembly: GCF_964374135.1. Taxonomy (NCBI): domain Eukaryota; kingdom Metazoa; phylum Chordata; class Mammalia; order Artiodactyla; family Delphinidae; genus Grampus; species Grampus griseus. Next base: position 54,930,055 of record NC_139014.1, read on the forward strand.
TTCATGTTCAAAATCTATAAAGAACCGCCACAGATCAATAAAATCAGCAAATAGAATAGGCGAAAGACAGGAACCAGCAATTCATAGAAGAGAAAACAACTGAAAGTACGCTCAACCTCACCAGCAGTCAGGAAAACAAGACAGCACTTCATACCCTTTGGATGCACAAAGATTTTGAAGTCTGGGAATACTGAGCGCTGGTGAGACCACAGAACAACTGGAATTTGGATACCCTGAGCATGGGAATGCAGATTAGTGATATCTAGGAACAGGGAAGATGCTCATACCTTATGGCCCAGCATTTCCATGCCAGGTGTGCCCCCGGCGGTCTTCAGCTGAAGGGCATCTGCGTCTCGCCTGTGTGGCCGGCAGGGATCCTCACCAGAGCACTGCTTGTAACGGGGGAAAAAAGAAAAGGAGAAGAAGTCAGACGAGTGAGGAAGGGGAAAGGATAAGTAAATGTCTACTACATCTACCAGCAGCAGAATAGACAAAATAACGGTAAATCCACATAACGGAATAAAAATCATTAGTGAAAATAAATGAATTCCAGGGTACACATAATGTCAGAATAAAATGTTAAACAGCAACAACAAAAAGCAGGTCACAGAAGAACATAAACTATGTTTCCATTTACTTAAAGTTTAAAAAAAACCCAGCAAGACTAAACCACCTATTGTTTAGAGAAGCAAATATATTTGGTATAAGTATAAAGAAAAGCCAGAAAATCATACACACAATTCAGGATAATGGTTACGTCTGAGAAGGGAGCTAAGGGGATGGGATGAGGAGGGCCTCATAGGGACTTTAAAAGTGACGGTTAAAAAAAAAAAAAAAAAAGTGACGGTTATAGGGCTTCCCTGGTGGCGCAGTGGTTGAGAGTCCACCTGCTGATGCAGGGGACACGGGTTCATGCCCTGGTCCAGGAGGATCCTACATGCTGCGGAGCGGCTGGGCCCGTGAGCCATGGCCGCTGAGCCTGCGCGTCCGGAGCCTGTGCTCCGCAACGGGAGAGGCCACAGCAGTGAGAGGCCCGCGTACCGCAAAAAAAAAAAAAAAAAAAAAAGTGATGGTTATGGTCTTTTTCCTAAATTGGGTGATGAGTACACAGATGTTCACTGTTCATTGTTGAACAGAGCTAGAACTCTGGACTGAGTGACAATCATCAACGACCCATGATGGGGTGACAGGAGGAGTCCAGGGTGAGGGCCATGGGATAGAGTGACCTGTCTAGCACCAAGAAGAAATGGCTGCAGGCTGGGAGGGCTGGGGATGCGCGATGCTTATGGGTAGGGACATGGACAGGAAACCGAGGGACCCCATGGAGGGCCTCTACCATGTTTTCTTTATGACGGAGGCAACAAGGGTGACTCCTGACAGACTGGAGGGAGGGGCCATCTCATCTCCCCAGTCTGACTGCAAATGCCTGTGCATGCAAGTGTCCTTCAAGTTCAACCACCATAGGAGGCAGCAGATACCTGCTGGAGGGGATGGTGAGAGGCTGCCCTGGACTGGTGCTGGAGAAGAGGTAGAACCTGCTTTGACCGATGACCGCCTCTCCTGCCAGGAGTCACTTTACAGTCAGCACAGGCCATGAGCAGCAGGGTACAAGGGGCACCTGTGGGTGCCCGGTGGAGGCTGAGGTCCCAGGAGAGAAGGCGGGCTCAGGTCAAGGGGTGGGAGCCCATGGCTCTCTCCCAGATTCGTCCACTCCCTGCCCCCATCCCAACAGGAGCTCATTCACAAGCAAACACTAGGAAAACAAAGGGAAATCATCCAGCAGGGCCCTTCCCATCTGCAGAGCAAGGAAGTCTCAGTCTCAAGGTTAATGGTGAAGAGGAACTTGCCCGGCTGTGCAGGTCGTGAGGTCGGCAGGAATTTTGATAAACAAAAGGGGACGGTGGCACCGGGGCAGGGTGGGGGGCAGGGGTATCACTAAGAGCTCTGGCCACAGGGTCAAGAGGAGGCCAAGGGTGCACAGTCTCAGGGAAATGAAATGGTGATCATTTACAAGCACAGATTGTTTTACATTCCAGGGGAGTTGGCTCCTAAGCCAAACTCTTCCTGCAGAAGTTGAGGTGGTGGGTGAGTCACTGTTATAAATAGACCAGCGACCAGAATGTCATCGGAAAGGACACAGTCCCATAGGCATAACCTTGGAGGGAGTGGAAGGCACTACGTGAACTGACAGCCGGGTTCTGAGAGGAGCGCAGAGGGAGGCCTCTGATGGGCTGTCGTGGAAGAGGAAGCGGACACTTGGGAAGGGGGTTCCAGCCAAGCAGGAGGAAGACGATGCAGGGGACTAGCCAGAAACAAGCCTCCCGCGTGGCTGAACAGAGCCCAGCTCATGGCCTGCCAGTCCCTGGATCAGACTGAGCCATCTCACCTTCTAGAAGTTCTTCCAAAGAGTTCAAACTCTTCTAGGGTCCCAAGAGACCCCATCCACCAAAGCACGGGAGAACAAAATTCTTCAGCGGAATCAGCTCATTCATTCGCCTACGGTTGACATGCCTGATGGGCACTGGGGACACAGGCAGCCCCTGCCCTCAAGTTCACAATGACTCAGAGATCTTAGGAAACTTGTAGAAGGGGAGAACGGCATCAGGGAAGTGAAGCCCTGTCCCCTGAGGGAATCTGACTCCGGCCCATGGTGGGGAGAGGTTGCCCAGAAACCTTTCCTGATCCCTCGAGGCCAGGCTGGGTGCCCTACTCTTTGCTCCCACCGGTCCCTGCACTTCATCCTATCACTGGTCATGGGAAGGATTTAACTGTCCCAGAACTTAGCTGAGGTCCCAAACTGAGAAAAAAGTAGCTAAGAATCTGGTATGTCCACACCCGGGAGAGGAGGCAGCGCCTGCCCAGCCACCGGAAACTACCAGCCCCTAAAGGGATCAGGAGGCTATGGAATGCACCCAAAATATGTCAAGGGACAGGAAAGGGGGGTTAAACCTAGCATAATGGAAAGCACTGTGGAAAAATAAAAACGTTTCCTGTTTAGACTCCCGTGAATTGACATTCCCCAATAAGCCATGAATCGCAGGATGATGGCCTCTGTTTCCACAATAGGATTGTAAACTCCTTGAGAGGGGAAGACATGTCCCCCACTTTGTCCCCAGCACCTGCAGTGCTCTCGGGCCCAGTAATACTTGTTGGAGGAAACCAATGCCCAGGGCTCCTCGCGAGGCATCTCCTGTCTTTTGGACAAGCCAACCCCTCAGAACCAGAAGCAGCCCCATCTCACATGAGGCACCAACCACTCAGGGTCCTCCCCCATCCCAGGGCCCATGCTGTGGGCCTCAGAGCAAAACTCGCTTTTTGGAAGTGGCCTGTCCTGGAGCGGGCTCGGCCCTCTCTCTTCTTCTGGTGTGAGGTCAAGGGCCCACAGAGCCTGGCCTGCCTTGTGGAGCGGACATTCCAGATTTCTTCTGGGAAAGCGGAGGGAGGGAAACCCCCTCATGGCCCACCAGCTGGAGGTCAACAGGAAGTGGCCAAGAGGCCCTGGATGAGATCCCCTCCTGCAGTGTAGACAAGCCCCAGCGTGTCTGTTTGGCAGGAGGTGGGAGAAGTAGGTGGCAGTCCCTGTGAGCCGAGCGGACAGCCCTGGCCTCGGCAACTAAGAGTCTGGGGCTGGACGGGCTGTTGGCTGACCAACTGACACGGAGAGCTTCCCCAGGTCTTCCTCCCGACACTGCCCCGAAGTGGGTAAGGCGTAGGAGGGAGGTCCTGAGCCCCCAGCCCCTCAGGCACCCCAGCCAGCAGGGGCCAGAGACCCAGCACACACTCTAGTCTCAGGACCCCCTGGGAAGGCCTCAGGATACAAGCACATGGCCCCCAAAAGACCACCAAGGTCTTCACCACCAGCCCAGTGGTCTTCACCGTGCCCCAAGGAGCCCCAGGACACAGGAAGGGGGGGCAGCACAGCCAAGACCTGGGCCCTTCCTCCCTTGTGGGAACTTAGCTTTGATCTGGTCTCTTTATGAGTATGAAGGGAAGGCTACCCTGGTAGGGTCTCATTCCACAGCTGGGGAAACTGGGACCAGAGAGTGGGAAGGACTGGTCGAACGTGACACAGTCAGCACCGGCTCCTTAGCCCGGTACTAAGTATAGCGGGCACTGGGGAGCCAGTGAAGATTTCAGGGAGGGAGTGACATGCCTGAAGCAGGCAGGGAAGACAGCAACAAGGGGATGGTGGAAATTGGCTACTCTGGGAGGGGGGAGATGTGGCAAGAACTCAGTGCGGGGGGAGGATAAGGAAGGTACAGACCTCCACTGAAGACGAATAGATCTGGGTCTGGGCCGCCGCTTGGATGGTACCACCAAGTACGACATGGCGGTGACGGTCAGGGGAGCAGAGGGGCCAAAGATGACCCCAAGCTTCCGATGAGGGTGTCTGAGAGGCTGGCGGGGCCAGGAAGAGAGAAATTGGGGGGCTCAAATTCAGGCAGGTTTGTTTTGAGGAACAGGAAGGACAAGGACATTGCTTATGAGAATAAGTAGAGCTGGGGTTGGGGGGTTAAGTCTACTTTCCTACAGTGGCTTTAAAGTCAGCCAGGCCTGAGATCCAGTCCCCCAAACTCTGCCATTCACTAGCTGTGTGACCTTGGCAAATCGTGTAACCTCTCTGAGCTCAGTTTCCTCACCTGTAAATTGAGGGTAATAATAGGGCTCACCCAGAGGACTGTTGTGAGGACTTAGACACCACACGTAAAGTGCCTGGTGCATTATAATCGCTGATAAATATTTGCTGTTATTCTCACTATGATATGCCAGGCGCTTAATATATATAACCTCATGTCATCCTCCCAGCAATTTACAAAGCTGGCTTTGTTTTTTCCCAATTTGCAGGTGAGAAAAACGGAGGCTCAGAGAGGTTAACGAAAGGGCTCAGGGTCACACAGCAAGCATTAGGATCAGAGCAGAGAGTCAAACCCAGATCCTTCTGGTCCAAAGCACAAACTTTCCAGCATCGGGTGGTACCTCGATTGCTCTCCTGGGGCTACAGTACTGTCTCCCATTTCCAGGAAGGGGGAGAGTCAAGAGGCTCGGAGATCAGGCAGTGGGTTTGAACCCATAGGACATGAACCCAGAATCACCTGGACATAGTTTGGACAATTTTATTTGTCTCCAGTGGACCTGATGACATTTTCCATTTTTTCTCTCCCCACTTTTTCTTCTCCCGTCAATGAGACTGTACTCTCAACTCCAGTGAGTCACCGGAAAATATAAATTAAAAGAAAAAAAAATTAAGAGGAACATTGCTTCTACGTAAGCCCCTGCCATCTGTGAATCATTCAAGACAGGTATAATGGACATAATTACAGCTCACCCACAAGCTAGACCCAAAATCAGTCCTGAGGGCTGGTGTCAGAATCTAGTGGTTTCCCCGGCAGAGCCCGGGGCAAATCAAACCTGAACTGATGCTCTCGGCCTCGGTCATCTCACTGGGAGCCCATGGTGGGAGGAAGCTGGGTACCATGCCCTGGCGCCAGGGACACAGCAATTTCAGGGCCCCCCCTCCAGCCCCAGCCCCACCTTATCTCCACCCCACAGTTCCCATCCCACTCACTCAAGGCCCCTCCCTCCATCTGAACTCCTCCTTCCCACCACCTTGCTTCTTAAAGGAGCCAGACCTTTACTCCTCCATCTCTGTAAAGTCATCCCACCTAGCAAAACGTGGGCGGATATCCAATTCATAATACTATAAATAACGCATTCCTTTATGTGTCCAGGCGGCGGGAGCTTGATTAATCACAGGGCTTTTGTGGCAATTAAGTGAGATGATGCATGTAAGGCCGTTTGCACAATGTCTGTGTTCAGTAAATGCCAGTTACTTTTTTCCTTTTTTTTCCATTTCATTTATTTATTTTTTACAACTTTATTGGAGGATAATTGCTCTACAATGTTGTATTAGTGTCTGCTGTACAACAAAGTGAATCAGCTATATGTATGCATATATCTCCTCCCTCTTGAGCCTCCCTCCCACCCGCCCTATCCCACCCCTCTAGGTGGTCACAAAGCATTTAGCTGATCTCCCTGTGCTATGCAGCTGCTTCCCACTAGCTATCTATTTTACATTTGGGAGTGTATATATGTGCATGCCACTCTCTCACTTCATCCCAGCTTACCCTTCCCCCTCCCCGTGTCCTCAAGTCCATTCTCTACATCTGCGTCTTTATTCCTGTCCTGCCCCTAGTTTCTTCAGAACCTTTTTTTTTTTTAGATTCCATATATATGCATTAGCATACCGTATTTGTTTTTCTCTTTCTGACTTACTTCACTCTGTATGACAGATTCTAGGTCCATCCACCTCACTACAAATAACTCAATTTCATTTCCTTTTATGGCTGAGTAATATTCCGTTGTATATATGTGCCACGTCTTCTTTATCCACTCATCTGTCGATGGACACTTGGGTTGCTTCCATGTCCTGGCTATTGTAAATAGAGCTGCAATGAACACTGTGGTTCATGACTCCTTTTGAATTATGGTTTTTCTCAGAGTATATGCCCAGTAGTGGGATTGCTGGATCATATGGTAATTCTATTTTTACTTTTTTTTTTTTTTTTTTTTTTGCTGTATGTGGGCCTCTCACTGTTGTGGCCTCTCCTGTTGCGGAGCACAGGCTCCGGACGCGCAGGCTCAGCGGCCATGGCTCACGGGCCCAGCTGCTCCGCGGCATGTGAGATCCTCCCGGACCGGGGCACGAACCCGTGTCCCCTGCATCGGCAGGCGGACTCTCAACCACTGCGCCACCAGGGAAGCCCTATTTTTACTTTTTTAAGGAACCTCCATACTGTCCTCCATAGTGGCTGTATCAATTTACATTCCCACCGGCAGTGCAGGAGGGTTCCGTTTTCTCCACACCCTCTCCACCATTTATTGTTTCTAGATTTTCTGACGATGCATGCCAGCTATTATTAACACTTCCATCCTCTTCACCATCTTGGGAGATGGAAGTGTCAAGAGCTCCCAAGTAAGATGGCAGCCTCCTTCCACGGCCTCGGGGCCCCATAATCTGGTGGCCAGGATTAGGAACCACAAGGGTACAAGAGTTAGAATGCCTGAGCTGGCAGGTCATCCAAACCCAGGAGGGAAAGTGGGCCCCAAGAAAGGCAGAGACCAGCCCAAAGCCACCTAGCCGGTCAGTGGTGGAGCCAGGACAGGAACCCAAGCCTCCTGCACTCACGTCACTTCTCACTGCACTCCAGCACACGTGCCCCTCAGAGTTGCAGAGATCAAGGAGCAAACTTAATGCATCTCTGTGATCCCCGGAGATGAGATGAGCTCCTGGGAGATGGGAGACATTATGCTCTCCGCTAATTCATTCCCAAGTTCTCTAGCTCAAGGCCAAGTGAAGAGAGCCTGTGGTCAGTGGGAAGCGTGCTCTCGCCTGTCAATGCCAGTGCCAAAACGAAAAGAAAATACCCCTAGTCTTCTCAGGGAAGGGTCCTGGAATTGGCCTGAATGTCACCAGGAAGCACAGTTTAAAGACTTCTCTTTCCAACCTGCCCTCCCGGACCCCTCTGCATGGGCTGCACTCCCAGACCCACCAGCTCGCTGCCTTCTCCTGGCCTGGAGACACCCACCCTGCACCTAGGGTCTCATATTTCCTATAGTCCTTTCCCCCAGCAGGAGTCCAGAAATTCCTCTTGCCAGGCAACTGAGATGAAGGCATGGTTCCTCCCCTCCCAGAGCTCATTGGCTGGCTGGTGGGGAAACAGGCAAATGGAGAGGAGACAGGTGTGGGCAAAGGCAGTCCAGCAGAGACGTGCACAAGTCAGAATAAGAAGATGTCATCCCAAGAGGCTTGTAGTCCTTCCTGCTGCTCTGATCTCCTCCCCAAGCAAATCAGGTACATCCTTCAAGGGCCCCTCCTCCAGGAAGCCTTCTTTGATACAAAGGTTGCAATCTCACTCCTCTGAACTTCTGTCCTAATTGGTCTGTGACCATTCCATGCCCTCCCCTGCCCCGTAGCTGGGGCCCTTGACCCAACCTGCAGGGTCTACCCTGCCCCAAGCACAGAGCCAATGGCAACCTGAGGCAGGAATTAACAGAGCCTGGCTTCAAACCCAGACCTTTTGATGGCAGACCAGCCCCTTTCCCACTTTCCCAGGCTGCCGTGGTCTGCTCCCTCCCACCAGCGATCCAAGGCAGCGAGAGGCTTAAAAAAAAAAAGCTTCCCTGGTGGCGCAGTGGTTGAAAGTCTGCCTGCCGATGCAGGGGACACGGGTTCATGCCCCGGACCGGGAAGATCCCACATGCCGCGGAGCGGCTGGGCCCGTGAGCCATGGCCGCTGAGCCTGCACGTCCGGAGCCTGTGCTCCACAACGGGAGAGGCCACAGCAGTGAGAGGCCCGCGTACCGCAAAAAAAAAAAAAAAAAAAAAAAAAGCTTCCCCACCCCTAAGTGGTGTAGGTTCCTGGGTCTCAGTGGAGGCTGAGGTTTTGTATCAGAGGGTCCTGATGACCCCACCTGCCCCCCGACCCCGTTACTGGCAGGGAGGGGCACTGCCCTCCCCCAACAGTCAGGATTCCACCCACTTGGCTACAAGTAGCAAAAACCCCAGCCGACGTGGGCTTCAGCACACCCAGGGTAATTTCTCCCACGTGAGATGTCCAGAGATAAACGGTGCTGTTCCAGGTTGTCACCGAGGACCTGGACTCAGTCTGTGTTCCTGCCATCCTTAGAGTTGGAGTTTTACTCTCAGTCACAAGATAGCTGCATTGTCCCCACACTGCTCTGAAGGGCCAAAGAGGCATGCCAGCCACAGCTGTCCTTCGGGGACACCAGCAGACTCCTGGACATGCACCAGGACAGGGACAGGAGCCTTGACCAGATGGGCTGGACTGGCAGGAGGGTGACCCAGTGTAGGCACTCTGGGGATGGCCTGGGGCTTGTTAAGGGTGTCCCGACCTGGGCAAAGGGTGTAGAGTGAAACCCAAGCCTCACGCAAAACCTCCCTCCAAAGCCTGCTCTTTCCACGACCCCACGCAGCCAGGAGTAAACAGACCCAAGGCTCAAACCCGTACCTTCTAATGCCAAAACCAGAGTCCTTCTCACTTTCCCAGGCTGCCTCTGGCTTTTCCATTCAGCCAGATCGCAGGCAGCCAGGCCGCAAAGCCAGAGGTGAGAGCTGGGGCTCTGACGGCTGGTGGGGCCGAGCCCAGCCTGGACTCTCGGGGACTTTCTGGAACTTCTCTGGTTCCAAGGCACCTGCCAAAGAGCCACCTGCCAGCAGAGTAGGCTGCGGGGTCCAGGGCCGCCAACGACGGGCCGGGCCACCCCCACCCACACCGATCCTTAGGCAAAGCTCTGCGACATAAGTACAAGGGTGAAAAGGAATTCAAGGAAAATGCTGGGGCGAGGTGACTTAGCACCATTTGACCTGCCTTGAAACAGCCCTCAAGAAGTTCTGATTAAGACCCACCCACTCAGGGAAGTGGAACCAGCTGGGGGGGTGAGGCAGGGCTGGACTAAGGGAGGTGTGGCCAAGCTGACCCGCACCCAGAGCCCCCAGGACCACCAGGCCTCTGGTTTCCCCCTCAGACTCCCCCTTCAGCTTCCCCAGCCCATATTTGCGCATGTGCTCTGGTGTCTGGAGCCCCCTCTATACCAGCAGCTTGAGGATGGACAAAATACATTAAGCCACACAACTGAAAAATAAAGTTACATTTCTTATAAAGTCTAAAGGCTGACATTCAGATGTCAGTCACAGTGCCTGACCCAACAGGCAGCAAGTTTTACACCATGTGACCCCACCCTGCAGCTAATGGTCAAGAGACCGGCACATGATTCAGAGCCGGGCAGCCAGAGAGTAGCAGCAACAGGGCCTGGGGTAGAAACATGAGCTGAACAAATCAGGCTCCCTCTCTGAAAATATGAACTGAGATCTCCTGAAGGACTAAGATGAAGCTGCTCACCCACCCTGGGGAGGGCTGTTTGCTTTACTCAATCCACTAATTCAAATGCTAATCTTGGGACTTCCCTGGTGGCCCAGTGGGTAAGACTCCGCACTCCCAATGCAGGGGGCCCGGGTTCCATCCCTGGTCGGGGAACTAGATCCCACATGCATGCTGCAACTAAGAAGTCCACACGCCACAACTAAGAAGTCCACACGCCGCAACTAAGAAGTCCGCACGCCGCAACTAAGACCCGGCTCAGCCAAAATAAATAAATAATCAATCAATCAATAATCAATAAATACTAAAATGCTTAAAACGTTTAAAAGAAATGTGAATCTTGTCCAGAAACACCCGCACAGACACACCCAGAAATAGAATTTAACCAGACATCTGGGCACCCCGTGGCCCAGCCAAGTTGACACATAAAATTAACCAGCAGACAACCTTAGAAAATCTGGTTCAGAGGCGTGGGCAGGAATCTGATTTAAACCAGCAAACCAGGGGAGTACGATGCAAGTGACACAGTGACCACACTTTTAGAGCCAACGGAGCAGAGGGCGAGGGGACCAGCTGACAGCATAGAGAGGAGCAGACACCTGGCGAGTAGCGGGTGGCGTCAGTCCCATGAAAGCCTAGAGCTGAATCTCTAGAGGCACCTTGGCTGGGAAACCCCTGCAGCGCTCCTTTCCCCGAGGCATGTCTGGGGGGGCTCGTGGGCCCCTGCGTGTATATCCTACAATGTCTTTCCACTACAGGAAGGGATTGGAATGTGTCTCTGGGCGTCATAACCAAAAGGGCCGTGCCAGGGCCAGGCCCCAGCCCCACTTCTCCTTCACGTGTGTTGGCTCCAGGGAGCAGGGCCTTAGAACCTCTGGCCTCCCCTAACGAAGTCACGTGTGCAGTAGTCAAGCGGGCAATCTTTGGAGGCAGTCATGCTTGGATCTGAATCCTGACTCCACAGCTTGCTTCTAGGCCTTGCTGACCAAGTTAATTCACCCTCTGGAGCCTCAGTTTCTCCTCGAAATACCAGGACAAGAGTACCTGCCTCAAGAAGTTGTCCTGAGGGGTAATCGGCCTTCCATACAATGTGACTTTCTCTTTCGATCTCATCTAAAAACTGGTTTCAAAATCAGGCACAAGTTGCAATATACGCAACAGCTCTGATCTGCCCTGTGCGGAAGTTGTAGTGACAGATACCACCGTCGTCCCCGTGAGCTACACAGAGCAGAAGCATCAATGCCGCAAGTGGTTCTTTTTCTAGACTTAGGTTTAAAATATATATAAACATATAATATAAAATATTAAAATTTAAATATATACAAATATCTTTCTATATTTATACATATATTTACAAAGGGAGAGAGAAGAAGAGGGACCTAGAGATATCAAGACAGGATGGCATTTTTTTCATCCATAACCAGTTGCTAAAACAAGCTTATTTTTTTTCAAAATAGAAATACCTTTATTATTTTATCTGATTATAAAAGTAACAATTGCTCATTATTTTAAAAAATCAAGTACTGCAAAAGCTATATGATAAAAGTGTCAAATTCCCACAAAATCCTAATCCACATAGAAAACCACTGTTAGTGGTTTGAGCTATGTCCTTCCAGTTGCTTTTTAAAATGCACATATGACTTACACACCAATATTCACTGCAGCACTATTTACAATAGCCAACACAGGGAAGCAACCTAAATGTCCATCGACAGATGAATGGATAAAGAAGATGTGGTACATACATCCAACAGAATACTACTCAGCCATAAAAAAGAATGAAATAATACCATTCGCAGCAACATGGATGGACCTAGAGATTCATACTAAGTGAAGTCAGACAAAGAAAGACATATCGTATGATATCACTTATATGTGGAATCTAAAAAGAATGATATAAACTTATTTACAAAACAGAAATAAACTCACAGACACAGAAGACAAACTAATGCTTACCAAAGGGGAAAGGGAGGGGGAGAGATAAATTAGGAATTTGGGATTAACAGATATACACTACTATATATAAAATAGATAAACAACAAGGACCTACTGTATAGCACAGTGAACTGTATTTAATAGCTGGTAATAACCTATAATGGAAAAGAGTCTGAAAAAGAATATATATATGTATGTATCTATAACTGAATCACTGTGCTGTACACCTTAAACATTGTAAATCAACTAAACGTCAATAAAAATTGTTTTAGGGCCTTCCCTGGTGGCGCAGTGGTTAAGAATCCGCCTGCCAATGCAGGGGACACGGGTTCAAGCCCTGGTCTGGGAAGATCCCACATGCCACAGAGCAACTAAGCCCATGTGCCACAACTACTGAGCCTGCACTCTAGAGCCCGTGAGCTACAACTACTGAGCCTGTGTGCTGCAACTACTGAAGCCTGCAAGCCTAGAGCCCGTGCTCCACAAGAGAAGCCACCGCAATGAGAAGCTGGTGCACCACAACCAAGAGTAGCCCCTGCTCGCTGCAACTAGAGAAAGCCTGCACACAGCAATGAAGACCCAACACAGCCAAATAAATTTTTTAAAAATTGTTTTAAATGCATATATGACTTTTTAGAAACATAATGGAATCATATTATACTGTTCTGATTCTGCCTTTTTCCACTTATTATATCATCGTCCTGGTTTCAAGTGCACTCTCCTTGCTTTGGGATTTCACCCCTTGCTCATAGAGAGAACGCAGCTGGTACCCAAGAAAGATGCTGTGAAGGACTCAGTAGGTGTATTGACATAGCGCAGTATGCAGTATACATATTTTTTCAATAAATGCTAAAATGAGAAATCTTAGACACTGGAGTAATTGCTCCCATTTTAAAAGTTGTGTCTGTCAAAGAGGTGCTACGTGCATAAAAAGTAATTTCACCAAAAGGAGAATTGCATTAAAGAGATAGTGCAAAATGCAAATTAAATAACAAAAGGCTATCATTTTTCCTTTACCAAATTAGCCCCCAAATTATTTTAATTATATATCTGGTGGTGGCAAGGAATATAGCAGGATCTCTATGCTCCTGGTGGGCGTATTAATTGGAATACACTTTCTAGAAAGTAATTTGGCAATATATATCAAAAACCTGACAAATGTTCATATCTTGTGATCCATTGTTAGGAATCTACCGCCAAAGAAATCATTCAAAAATGCTGTCAAAGAGCTAGACATACGGCTTCCCTGGTGGCGCAGTGGTTGAGAGTCCGCCTCCTGATGCAGGGGACACGGGTTCGTGCCCCGGTCCGGGAAGATCCCACATGCCGCGGAGCGGCTGGGCCAGTGAGCCATGGCCGCTGCGCCTGCGCATCCGGAGCCTGTGTTCCGCAACGGGAGAGGCCACAACAGTGAGAGGCCCGCGTACCGCAAAAAAAAAAAAAAAAGAGCTAGACACAAAGATGTTCATTATAAGTATTTTGTAATAAGGGGGAAATGTAAGCAGCCTAAATATCAAGCATTAGGAGACCAATCAAGTAAAATCTAGTCCATTCAAAGTATTGCATATTATCGGTCTATTTAAAGTTTTTGCTAACACGTGGAAGATCAAAATCAAGTGTTGTGATTGAGCAGTGATGTCTGCTACTTGTGCGACTTTGTGGAGAGGAAAGGGGAGGAGACTTATGCCATGTACACAAGTACTTTGGTGGAAGCCTTGAGGTCACCAAGTGGGAGCAGGGGCCTGCGACCTCTGTGGTTTCTATTCTGGAATTCAGTAGGTATGGAATTCATTTAGCATCTTTGCTTTCTTCGGGCCAGTGCTAATCCACCATGTCTATCTACTGACACTCAGATAACTGGGATCTCCTCTAGAATTGGGCACTTTCCCATGTAGAAACTCCGAGACTGAATGGCCTCTCTCATTATTTTTGTTTGCATGATTATTTGTTCTAATTTAAAACAATGTCTATAATTAGTATGTAGAATTTTGGAAAGTACAGGAAAAAAGTAGAAAAATTTACAAATCCCACAAGGCTACATCCTCCAGCTAAGGGTGGACCAGTAGCTCTTGCAAGGACCACCACCTGCTTCAAGACGTTTGAGGAACTCAGGAATCTAAAGTCCCAAACATAGATCAAGTTTATCTCAGATTCTAGAGCCCCCAGGCACCTGCCAAAGAAATTTAAAATCCTCTTCAGAGGAAGACCATCATTCATCATTCTACAAATAATTTCTTCCGACCCCGTATCCTTCACACAAAGATAACCAAGTGCACAGGAGACAAGACACCATGAGTGAAAACCGGTAGAAAAAATAGACAAGAGATACAAACCAACAGGGAGCCTGGATCCTGGCATTAATAAGACAGGACCGTAAAATAACTATGCCTGCTATGTTCAAAGAGGTAAAAGCAAACTTGAAAAGACTGGCCCCAAACTAGACATTATAAACAGTGACATGGCAGATTTGCAAAAGAACCAAACAGAATAATCGCATTTACTAAGCTGAAAATATAACAACCAAAATGACTAGAGAAGATGCCAGCATCACAGACTGTCCCTCTCTGGGTTGTGTGGGGTTGCTGACACCGAGCCAGAGCTGAAGTTTATTTCCACCTTGTGCTGAAGCACGTAGGGCTTGTCACTCCTGCCACACCTTGCGTGGAGTTAGGAGATTTTGCTTGCTTCTCGGCCCCTGACTCCAGAAGTACTTTTCATATCAAAGGCACCAGCAATCACAGTGCTGTAGGGTAATAACTGAGGGCTCTAATATTGATCCCCATGCCAGAGAAAGGGTCTCATCAGTATGCTCTGTTGGCTAAGGCAGGGAAAGGTGAGATATATTTTAGGAAGACTTCCTTCAAAATGTTTTCAAATTTGCTTTACATTGTTCAACTTTCCTTCTTGGGAAATCTCATCTGTAGAGCAAGCATGGCCTCGCTCTTTGCCAACTTCCCTGAAGGGTTACCTGGGCCCATTTTCAGTGTTCATCACAATGTTACTTATAACAGAAGTCACCTAAGTGTCCAGCCATAGTGGGATGGCTACATTCATAGGACCACAGCTGCTGATGAACCATTTATTAAGCTACCCTGCTGCCTCTCAAAGCTGGCAGGGTAAGAGAAGAGGCCAGAGGGGCAACCCCTGGCCCTCCAAACAACCTGCAGACATCCACAGCTCCCAACTGAGGGCTTGGGAAGAAATGAAGATAAAGAGCTCTCAGATGTGAAACAGTCCCGAGACAACCTGCCAGGGAGGTCAGTGGGATGGCTGACCCTGATCTTCAGGGCCTCTGACCTTTTCTTTACTGATTTAGATGGACTGAAATCCAGGACCCAGCTGCCAACAGAGTGACCCGGTTGTTCCTAGGCTCTGGAGCCAAAGGTCTGGGCTTTATCTCCAGATGACCAAGGGGAAATCATCTGTTCTCTACCGTGAGAGTTGGCTTCCCGTCCCAGACAACACACGCACTCCAAGTCCTGTTTTAACCCAGCCTCGAATGGCACAGGGAAGACCCTGAGACCCTCTGAGCCTCCACGACAGGAACCCAAGAAGACAGGACTAAAATATTCACAAGCTCCCAGGAGATACCAAGCGTCAGCTCTCACAGAGGCCACATGAAAACCTTGCCAAGTGCAGATGGCCGTTTACCTGATACAGAGGAGGACAAGCGCGGCAGTCAAAGCGGGGCAGAGATGGGATTTTACCCCAGGTCTCGCGCCGATTACCATTCTCTGTTCACTGTACCAGCCAAGCTGCTTAGGGCCGGACGCCACTGCTCCCTCTCACACGCCAAAGCTGATCCACGACTTTCGCAAACATTTTAAGACAAAGAAGGGACAATATGGTTGTTTTGCCCAAGAATTCAACAAGACATGTGGTGATTGACCCAAATATACTCAACCCTAGAGAAAATACGACATGATTTTGTAAAATCCGTCCTCAAACACATCATCTGTAACCTCTTGTTCCACATGCTTGGAATTTAAAAAAGAAAAAACCTTTCTCATACAAAAAAAGATAAACACGTGAGGTGATGGATGTATTCATTAATGGTGGGAATCCTCTCATAACGTATACGTACATCATATCACCATGATGTACGCTTAATTTTTTTTTGATGTACACTTTAAATACCTTACGATTATATTCGTCAAGTATACCTCAATAAAGCTGGAAAAAAAAAAAACCTCACAATGATTACCAAGAAAAAAGAAAATAAAGCTGAGTTTTTTTCCCCACCTAGAAGGAAGAGGCTTAACATTCAGTGGGTGATGGCTCTGTGCCAGTTACTGAAGTAGGCAATTTAAATTAATTATCTCATTTAAACCCAACTATCAGATGAGAACATTGAGGCTTGGAGGGCTTGGCCCTCTCAAAGCTGCATATGGCATAGGAGTGGCAGACCCGTTACTCAGACCAGCCAAAGCGCCCTACTAGAAGGTCTTTCTCTTTGCCGACGAGCCAGCCAGTACAGTGGTCAATTCATCCAAGTCAGCCTGGTTTGCCTGGGACTTTCCAGGTTTTAGCACTGAAAGTCCCACACCTCAGAAACCCTTCAGTCCAAGGCAAACTGGAAAAGTGTGTCACCACATTGGGCAGTTATCCGAAGCTGGGGAAACATCATGATGGCTGCTGGTTTGCACATCACTTTGGTTTAAACTGAACATTTTTCTTTTCGGTACGTCTAATAACGAAGCACAGAACACGCCAACACATCCTGACTTCCCCACTTCTGGGTTTTTCTTCCTTCCTCGCTTTGAATAGCCCTGAAAACACCAACGTCATCCTGAAATCCACTGAACACTACCCAGAAAGGCAGGGCGCTTGGAAATTGTGCAGGAGTTGTTGACAGCCCCATATTTCTTTCTTAGAGAAAATGAAGTTACTAGGGAAGTAGAGGGCTCACCTAGAAACCAGAACCCCTGAGCTGGTTCTGCATGTTAAATAGCTGTGTGCCCTTTGGTAAGTTCCTTCCCCTCTCTGGGCCTCCATCTGAAATACAGGAGTTTTAAGTGATCCCTCAAGGAGTGCACAAGCCTTGGGGCTTAGCCCCCTCATTCCACAGATGACAACTGAAGGCCAGGGAAGTAAGGAGGCTTGGCCAAGGTCACCCGGCAAGCACTACGGGAAATCTCGAGGGCTTTGTCCAACCCCTCTAACACACAGCAAAGAAAAAGCAGAGTGTGCTAAGAAACAGAATCTGTTTAATGTTGCTTTCTAAGCCTGTAAGGAAAATGAGCCAAATGCTGAAAAATTAAGGATTCTGATCTTTAAAAACAAATCAGGGTTTAATTTGGGTTTTCTTAGAGCCTCATAAAAAGGGGGAGCTGAATCCTTGACCAAATACTCAGCATTCCAAACTGGGAAGATGAGACAGATTTTAATCCCCTGTGTGAGGAGCGGGCAGATTGGAGGATGTGTGTTTCCATTGGCCTGCATATTTCTCAGATGTGTAAATGGCAGGCAGCCTGGAGAAGAGGCCAGCCCCAAAGGGCCAGGCGGGGAAGGTGGGGGCTTGAGCAAAGGCATAACGAGAGCTAACTGAGCTGCGCGCTGATGGCTCAGTGAGGCTAAGTAATTTGCTTAAACTCATTCAGTTAGTAGGTGGCAGAGGAGTTGAACCCACATCTAACTCCAAGCCCACGTGCCCACTGGCTATGCTGTGTAATCCCGGGAGCTGGAATTTGAGCGGAGAAATCAGGGCGCCTTTCGATTATCCTGGGCGTCTGCTGTAGACTCTCCAGGCTCCCTTCTGGGTGTCTCTCCTGCTACAATCTTCCAGGTTGTTTCTTTAGCCTCCCTGTATGAGATCGAAACTTAATCATTCAGTCGTTCATTCATTCAACAAACGCTTACTAAGCATCTAGTATGTGCTGCATTCAGTGCACAAGAGGATCCTGGCTGACACTTCCCATCAAGGAAATAAGCCAATCAAGCTAACGTGGAGATGTGTCCAGGTGCTGTGGGGCTAAGGAGGGCTTCTTGGAGGAGGTGATATTTGCAGTGGGACTTGAGTTGGATTTGGATGTATCAATTGTCACGTCAAGATAAAACTTAGCTGAATTATTTAGTCATTTACTAGGAGCTTGGGTCCCCCCTGGATCAGTACCATTGGCTGAAACAAACTCGGGAGTTGTCTAGGAATGCCAATTATCCGCAAATATTCCAAAACCCAATGTATCAGACTCTCAAGGATCTCTGTATCTCACTTGTGTGACACTTGCCTCTACCAGCTTTGGGAAGGCACATGAGGGAACTCCCATAGCCCTAGCGCCTCTGCACCAGTTATTTCAATAAATACACCGGCCTGTGTGGGAAATAATGCAGCCTCACGTTAGAGCTGAAGAACAGAAGCTGAGAGAACATGGGTGACTTGCCAAGGTCACACAGCTATCCAGGGCAGCGCCAGGATTGGAATCTAAACCCCACGATGTTTTCATGGCCCTACCTGACTTCTGTGTGCCAGACACAATTAGCTGCTTGAAAAACAAAATCTCTGCAAACAACAGTCCCATAAACCAGAGGTTCATAGATGCCGAACCTCAAGGAAGGTCTTGCTCTGCTTGCAAATACCTAAAAAGTCTAGAAACCACAGAGGCCCACAGATAACCTAGAGTTGAATTGTGTAGCATCCCTGGTGTTCTGGGTGGTAGGTACAAAGGAAGGCTTCGGGGATCAGTGATCAGAGTCCCAGGGGAGGCAACTTCATGCTGGCTAAGAAGTCTGGGTAGGGTGTTGACAAGGATGTGGAGAAATTGGAACCCTGTGCATTGTGGGTGGGAATGTATCAATAAAATGGTTTACCCCCTGTGGGAAATATGACAGTTCTTCCAAAAAGTAAAACCGCTAACCCCATGTGTTGCAGCAATTCCGCTTCTGGGTGTACACCCAAAGAACTGAAAGCAGGGTCTTGAAGAGGTATACCCACGTTCATAGCAGCATTATTCACAATAGCTAAAACATGGAAACAACCTGAATATCCATTGACGGATGAATGGATAAACAAAATGTGGTATATCCATTCAGTGGAATATTATTCAGCCTTAAAAAGGAAGAGAATTCTGACACCCTACAACATGGATGAAACTTGAAGACACTGTATTAACTGAAATAAGCCAGACATAAAAGGACAAATGTTGTCTGGTTCCACTTATATGGGGTAGTATATACTTGAGGAGCCAAACTCATAGAGACAGAAAGTGGAATGGTGGCTGCCAGGGGCTGGGGGATGGGGAAATGGGGAGTTGTTTAACGGGTACAGAGTTTCAGATTTGCAAGATGAAAAAGTTCTGGAAATTGGTTGCACAACAATGTGAATGTACTTAATTCTACTTACCTGTACACTTAAAAATGGTAAATCGGTAAATTTCATGTTATGTGTATTTTAGCATGATTTTCTTGGCAAATCAAAAGAAGGGTGGGGGAAGAAGAGAAGAAAGGAAGGGGGGTAGGAAACATCAGGAAGGCTTTGGACAGAGAGAGAGGAGGAGAAAGCCAAGCAGTGGCCATTCCAGATGGGAAAACAGTCCTCCAGCACTAACAGGGACCAGGTTTCTTTCCTCGCCAAGCTCAGCTCTACCCCTAAGGCTGGCTCCATTCATTCATTCATTCATTCATTTATTTATTTTTATTTCTTTTGCGGTACGCGGGCCTCTCACTGCTGTGGCCTCTCCCGTTGCGGAGCACAGGCTCCGGACGCACAGGCTCAGCGGCCATGGCTCACGGGCCCAGCCGCTCCACGGCATGTGGGATCCTCCCGGACCGGGGCACGAACCCGCATCCCCTGCATCGGCAGGCGGACTCTCAACCACTGCGCCACCAGGGAAGCCCCAGGGTGGCTCCCTTTCAGGCTTGATTCTCAAGCTCAGGCTGCTGCAACCACATCCTTCCAGATTCAAATTCAGACGAAAAGAGCAAGTGTCTGGGTCTCGGCAAAATTCCTGCGATTCACTGTGGTTGGACCAGCTTAGGTCGCCTGCCCACCCATGAGGCAATGAGGGGGCATGGAAACTTGGGATACACTGCTCAGCTTTGCGCTGGATCGTGGGTTCTACTCCTGACACAGGGAGCAGAACTAACTCCACCCAGAGGTTCATGGACTAAAAACGGGGCAGAGATGTTTCCAGAGGAAAATTAGGGTATGGCTACCAAAGAGATAGTATGGGTGGAAATGGATGCAGAGCTTCCAGGACTCAGTAAATAGCCACTGGTTCCATTTCCTAAAGAGAACCCAAGGTGCAGAGTGGTCACATGACTTGCCTTAGATCCTAGGGTAGTAAGTAGACTGAGAACTCAAGTTCAGATCTTCTGCTCAACCCAATGACGTAAACTCTGCGTGTCTTGGGAGGTAAGAGAACTAAAGCAAAGAGTCAGGTTGGGTGGTGATAGAGATGAAGGATGCACCCAGGTTAAGGAGAGTTTTACAAGTCAGGAAGAGGAGGTTGGGTTTAGTGAAGAAGGAAATAGGAAACTTCTGTGGGTTTTAGTAGAGACAGTGACAGGATGGAAGCTGAGACCCACTCAAGGCTGCAGTCGGGGGTCTGGACTCTTATCAGTTCAGATGGATACTCTCTGTCACACCTTGGGGATGTTTTCAAAAGATGGTCTCTGCAAGGCGTGTCCACTCCCCACCCCCACTGCCTGGCTCCAGCCTGTCTTTTGAGACTCTCAGTGCCCCCCGCCCCACCGCCCAATGCTGTGGCTTTGGCAGTCACTTTGGAAACTGCAAGTTTTAAATGAATTTCCACCCCAGAGGAAGTTGAGAAGCAGGCATGTTCCACCAGCCACTTCTGAGCTCCCAACGTTTCTCCTACCCCTCGGTAAAAGGCTCAAACACTCTCTCACAATGGAAGGAGGGGAGGGAGGGAGGAGGGAGGCAGAAGCAGGAGCAAAGAGAAAAGAGAACAAGTAAGAGAACCTCATTTGATCTTAATCAGACGAAGTTTATGTCTGAATTATACATTTTCCCCTTCCCTGCTGAGAAAACCAATACATAAGGGAAAACAAATCACATGTTATTTATTTACTTCCCTTGAATTTTCTCTGATTGATTCCAAAAGGATATAGGAGGCTCTCAAGACTAAACACAGTGGTGACTATGATAATTAGGGACAAAAAAGGGACCAAGACCATGAAGGTAGCAGAGACAGTACAGATCGGCAGGCACCCGAGGGAACACCGATTTGTAACTCGGATACTCGATTTGGCCCCATGTGGACAAAATACTAGCTTTATATTAGTTTTGTCTTCTGAAGATAGAAAACATTCAAACGCATCTGTGGCCACAAACTTTTTTTCTGGGACTACACTCAAGCTGAAATATATCACATGGGGCTGACAAATTATATTTGAGTTACAGAGAATAATGAGGGCAGTAAACCCAAAGGGCTTTTGAAGGAGGCATTGTCCGGAATGGCAATGAATGTTCTACACGGCATTTTTATTGCCAAAAGAATAAGCATACTGTTTGATTGAATCATGTGTTCTTTGAGTAGGAAGAAGTCAATCTCAACCCAGGCCTGGAAGAGTTAACTGCAGCAGGTTGGGCAGTCTGGGAGGTGCTGAGATGTGGAACTTGCTGACCTGGAACTGGACCTACAGACTAAACTGGGGCAGACACAGGAGAGGAGAGGGACCACAGCCAGGTGCCCACCTGTTCCTGGCCCTTTAAGCAGCCTGACCCCGTCACACACGCCCTCCCTGGAGGTCAATCAAGCACCTCTTCCTCTCCATCCCTTAATCCTTGCATGCTTTAAGACCCCGGCATCACCTTAAATCTTCAGCTGTGACCCCCACCCCGGAAGTTCAACCTCCAATTAGAATGAACATCTGTAGGTTGCCTCTCCACATCCACTCCCACCTTCCCCCACTTCAGTGCCCCTGAATATCCTTTGAGGGCACGCTTGCCCCATTTTCGGCCATGTGGTTTGGGTGGGATTGATTCTACCCTCCCATCTAGGGTTGAATCCTGTGACTCAACCCTTAATTAATCCATACCTCACATTTCCCTGACCCTAGCGGTTGCTTTCAGGGAAGGACAGTGACCCATATCAGGCCAATCAGGGCTACCAAAGCTCAGTTGTGGGACTTTTGATTTTCTCTTTCTCCTCTGGAAAGAAAATGGGAAGGATGTAGCCCCCAGAGCTGTTGGCAGCCATCTTGTGACACGAGGGCAGAGCCAGTTGAAAGAAATTAACCCAGAGGAAACCAGACTGTAAGTAAGATGGGAATAACTGAATTCTAGTGATACCATTTGAACCCAAGCAATGAGCCATGCTTGAAGCCAGCCTTACCCCTGGACTTCCCAATTAGTTATCTTGTTTAAACCAGTTTGGGTCCTAATAGAAAAGCCATCTTTGACTCCTCTGGAGTTAGGATTACCTCATTCTCCCCTCCATCAGGACCTTGGCATTTTCTTACAGATACTGCCTTAGCCCACTCCTCTGAGTTCTTGGTATTTCCTATTGTCTGATGTAGGAACTTCCTGCCCACAGTTTCCACTCTCAGTGGTGCTGGTGGAGCCAGCCCTGGCCTCCAAGGAAGGTTGGGAATAATTCAAACACCAGCTATAGACAATAAGAGAAAGTTGGATCAACAGGCAAAATGTAGCAGCCAGTCGATCCGTGCAAGCCTTCAGAGGCTTGGGTCCCCTGCTCTCAGGATCTTTGACAGCCGGGCTGTGGGGTGTTTCAGGGAATCCGGGCAGGTGGTACTTGGGAGACCTGTCAAAAGGTAGTAAGGCTCCACAGTCCCAGATTGGAATTTGGAGCTCCTGACTAGGAGAAGAACTGGCAGAAGCAAGCAGGGTTTCCAACTTAGAGAGAGCCAGGCCAATTATTTAGCAAAGAATTCAGGCAAGAAAGCATCCAAATACCAGAACAAGGGGCCAGTTCAGCCTCTGTATCAGAAACAAGGCAGGAGTCCAATGACTTCAGTGAAGCCAAGATCAGAACCAGTTTGGAGGCCAAGCTGACCTGACTCTGGGTCCCTAAAGACACCCAGACAGAGTACAGTTCACTGGGCCTGCAGCTGAGGGTCCAAGGGCCTGAACTATGCACTTTTCCACCCAATGCAGGGAAGCACTTAAGACAGAGACTATCTCCTACCCCAAATCTACCTTCTCTTCTTACTAGATGTTTGCCTACACATAGCCAAAGTGGCAAGGTGCCAAACATTGTCAAAAGGAAAGTTTTTTTCCCATGTTCCCCCTTCTTCCTGATTGGAATGCTGGTGTTAAATATGAAATGCCTGGAGCTATGGCAGCCATCTTGCAATCCTGAGGAAAAGACCAATAGAAAGTAAAGACATGGCCTAGAACCTGACATCACTGAGCTGTTAAACCAGCCCTGGGACCACACTCTTCTGGACTCTTTGTTCTACGAGGTAACTGAATCTCTCAATTGTTTAAGCCAGTGGTTCTCAAAGTGGGCCCCAGGCCAGCAGCATCAGCACCATATGGGAATGTTAGAAATGCACATTCTCAGGCCCCACCCCAGACCTATAAGAACCTGAAATTCTATAGGCAGGCCCTGCAATCAGTTTTACCAAGTCCCCCGGTGATTCTGATGTGTGCTAAAGTTTGAGAACCACTGGCTTAAACCACTGTTCATCAGATTTTCTGTGAGACTCAGCTGAAAGCGTTTATAATTTACACATTTCTCCACAGAATTCCTGAACTGTTTATGGGATATCAGGAGGCTGAGGGCAAAGTGGGATAGCTGACATTCAGAAAACCAAAAGAGAAAGTTTCAAAGAGGAAATGGAACTCACAAAGGAAAAGAGAAATAAAAATTAAGCACTTCTAGTCATCAAAATAATAATAGATACAATGAAAAGGCAAAGGAAAACAATGGGGAAAATCATTGTAGCAAACAGGACAACACTTCAAATCCTCTCTTTGTCGAGAAGTCATGCAAAAATTATAAAGAAAAACAATAAGATCCCAAATAAAAAGACAAAGACCACCAAAAAAACCAAATTTACAGAATGGGAAATACAGATGAATAATTCAGAGGAAAAAGGCTCAACCTATTAGTAATCAAAGCAAGTGTGAATTAGGAGATATTCTCATCTACTGAATTAGCAAAGATTGAGTAAAAAACTTCTAGATGCAGCGAGGGTAGAATAGGATGGACAGTTTCCTGCTCGGCCAATGGGGGTGTTTAGATTGGAACTGCCACCATTCTGGAAAGCAACCAGGCCACATTCATCAAGAGATTGTTCAACATTCATACTTTCCGAATCAGGAATTCAACATCCATTTATCTAGTCCAGGGGTCAACAAAGGCCTGCTTTTGTATGGTCTACAAGCTAAGAATGGTTTTTACATTCTTAAGAGGTTGGAAGGAGAATGAGGAAAAAGAGAGAAGAAAAAAGGAGGAGGGGGCTTCCCTGGTGGCACAGTGGTTGAGAGTCCACCTGCCGATGCAGGGGACGTGGGTTCATGCCCCGGTCCGGGAGGATCCCACATGCCGCGGAGCGGCTGCGCCCGTGAGTCATGGCCGCTGAGCCTGCGCGTCCAGAGCCTGTGCTCTGCAATGGAAGAGGCCACAACAGAGGAGAGGAGAGGAGAGGGGAGGGGAGGGGCGTGGGAGGGGAGGGGGGAGGGGGAGGGAGGGGAGGGGGGAGGGGGAGGGAGGGGAGGGGGGAGGGGGAGGGAGGGGAGGGAGGGGAGGGGAGGGGGAGGGGAGGGGGAGGGGAGGGGAGGGGGGAGGGGAGGGGAGGGGGGAGAGGGAAGGGAGGGGGGAGGGGGAGGGAGGGGAGGGAGGGGAGGGGGAGGGGAGGGAGGGGGAGGGGAGGGGGAGGGGAGGGGGAGGGGAGGGGGGGAGGGGAGGGGGAGGGGAGGGGGAGGGGAGGGGGAGGGGAGGGGGAGGGGAGGGGGAGGGGAGGGGAGGGGAGGGGAGGGGAGGGGAGGGGGAGGGGAGGGGAGGGGAGGGGAGGGGGAGGGGAGGGGAGGGGAGGGGAGGGGGAGGGGAGGGGAGGGGAGGGGGGAGGGGAGGGGAGGGGAGGGGAGGGGGGGAGGGGAGGGGAGGGGAGGGGAGGGGAGGGGAGGGGGGGAGGGGAGGGGAGGGGAGGGGAGGGGAGGGGAGGGGAGAAGAAACAGCAGTGACAGAAACTGTATTGGGTACAACTAAATCCATTTTTTGCCTTTTATTGAAAAAAAATTTGCACACCCTTGACTGATTCTAGTCTAAAGGAAGGTTGGCAAACTATGGTCTGTGGACCACATCCAACCTGCCACCTGTTTTTGTAAATAAAATTGTATTGGAACACATCCACACTCATTTGTTTATAGAGTTTATGGTTGCTTTTGTGCTACAACGGAGAGTTGAGTAGTTATGGCAGAGACTATATGGCCCACCAAACCTAAAATAGTTATCTGTCCCTTTACCAAAAGTTTGCCAACTCCAGATCTAAAGAAATAATCAGAAAGCTAGATTAAAATGTATGCACAGAGATGTTCATCACAGTATTATTTATACAGAAAACCAGTTAAACAAATGATGGATTATTTTACTGAGACAACGAACAGGTATTTACCCCATGGCCTCACATCTTAAGGACTCAAACAATAGCAATTGTCAGTATCTAGGGGTTATTGAGTCATTTTTGTATGTTTTCAAAGAACCAGTCATAAAACAGGAAAGGAGCCTATAGCAATGTCCGAATTTCTTTCTTTTGTATTATTTCAGTTAAGTTTTAACATATAGAGATGCACAAGAAAAAAAGGGGACTGAAAGGTGTGAATCAAAACCTCATCAATATACAGCACAGGGAACTATACTATAGTCAATATCTTATAATAATCTATAATGGAAAAGAATCTGAAAAAGAATAGATATATAACTGAATCCCCGTGCTGTATACCTGAAACTAACACAACATTGTAAATTTTAAAAATGGTTAAAAAAAAACTCATCAATAATTCTCTTAGGGCTACAGGATTCTGGATAACTTTTCATTTGCTCCCATACATTTTTCAGTAATTTCCAAGATTCCTGTAACGGGTGAATATTGCTCTTATTATCATTAAATGAAAAAGCCTTATTTCTCAGAAAGTAATTGAGTTTGGAAACCCAGCTGAGGGCCAGAAGCAAGCTTTGGGAGTAGTTGCTACAGAAACCTGAATCAGGCCGCATAGCGTGAGGAAAAGGTTGAGAGGAAGCATTGAAATTCGGGAAAAAGAGCCCAGGGTGTGGTGTGGGACTGGGCACAAAGCAGAGGCAAGCGACCTGTGGAAAACCGCAGGGGCCACAGAGCTTAGAAGAACAAGCAGGCCTAGCACAGCTGCTCACGGAATGGACCCCAGACCAGCCGCATTGGTACCACCGGTCAGAAATAGACAATCTCAGGCCTCAACACAGACCTCCTGAATCAGATCTCCAGGTGGTGTGTGCGCGTGCTTAAGTCTGAGACACAAGAGCAGGTCTATCTGGACTGTTAACACTCCTCCAGCCACCATTCCCACCCTCAATCTTTTTCAGTAAATTCATTACATTTAAAATACCTTCCAAGAGAGATCTGTGCCTCCCTCATGGATCAACAGGGAGGCTTAAAAGAAAAAAAACTGATAGATGAGCAAGGCTCTACCCCTACACAGACACACACAGACACACAGACACACACAGACACACAGATACACACATGCACGCACGCACGCCAGGCTTGAGCAAGCATCAGGAGCTGGAAAACACCTCAAGAGTAGCAGGAGGACCTTCCAGAGGCCCAGAGAGGCCCGTCAAGCTGGCATAGTGTAGCTGTTATTCTTGGGTCAAGCCTGAGGAACAGATGCAATGCAGAGAGTGTTCCAAAGGCCATCCTTCTGCTGATTTCCCAGAAGATATTTTATTCCTTGTTAAAATAACTTGAAGAGCCATTTCAGCGCTGGAAAGACCAGACATAGGATGAAAGGGGCAGAGATGGAGAGCAGTGAACAGGACTCGGGCAGGGGTCTTTGGCCTGCAGCAGTCCCTGCTAGCTTTCTGAGCTGTCACCAAGGAGGGTAACCGTAGCCCTTCCGTGGGGCCGAGAGCTGCATGTGCGTAATGCGCACGACAGCCCACTGAGGTAGAGACTACTGTTATTCCCATTTGACAGATGTGGAAACCGAGGCTCAGGGAGTTTGAGTAGCTTGCCAAGGGGTGACACAAGGAAGAGACAGAGTAGGGATTCAGTGTGAGGTCTCTGACTCCCAAGGCCAAGTTTCTTCCCAGACACCAGTCTGTCTCATGGAAGAATCACCTTTGAGTCTAACTGGTAGGTAGAGGGGGAAGCTGCTGGGTGATCTTGTCAGGTTTGAGCGGCTCTGCTCAGAGATGCCCTGAGGTCCACAGCCTGTCCTGAGTCACAGCAATAAGCAGGCGTAGTCAGACGAAAAGTCCTGCTTCCCCCACCCTCAGAGAGGGGCCTCTCCGGGGCCTGTGTGGCTGCTCTGAGAGCCACCAGCTTACCAGTTCCAACCAGATGGGTTCCAGGTCATAGAGTAGCTGACCAGCTCTGGCAAGGAGGGGTCTAGACAGAGAGAGGCCAGGCTCGGTTGCTAGTAGTATCTCAAAGCTTCCCAAGTTGTCCCTTACCAAAGTCAAACCAGGTCGAAAAGAAATAACACACCAAGAGGACTTCCCAGCATGAAGGTCAAATGGTAAGAGCTAGGTAGGAGAAGGGGAGGGGGAGAGAGAATGTTTAAGAAGGGAGGGGTATCAAAGACATGGAAGCAACCTAAATGTCCGTCGACAGATGAATGGATAAAGAAGATGTGGAATACAATGGAATATTACTCAGCCATAAAAAAGAACGAAAGAACGCCATTTGCAGCAACATGGATGGACCTAGAGATCATCATACTAAGTGAAACCAGACAGAGAAAGTATCAAATGACATCATTTATATGTGGAATCTAAAAAAAAAAAATGATACAAGTGAACTATATTTACAAAACAGAAAGACTCACAGACATAGAAAACAAACTTATGGTTACCAAAGGGGGAAGGGCGTGAGGGAGGGATAAATTAGGAGTTTGGGATAACAGATGCACACTACTATATATAAAATAAACAACAAGGTCCTACTGTGTAGCACAGGGAACTATATTCAATATCCTGTAATAAAGTAAAATGGAAAAGGATCTGAAAAAGAATGTGTGTGTGCATGTGTGTGTAACTGAATCAGTTTGCTGTACACTTGACACTAACACAACATTGTAAATTAACTATACTTCAATTAAAAAATAAAAGACAGATTAACAAGAGAAAAGAAAAAAAAGAAGGGAGGGGCATCAAAAAAATTAAACATAGAATTACCATATGGTCCAGCAATCCTACTTCTGGGTATATACTGAAAAGAATTGAAAGCAGGGATTAAAACGGAGACTTGCTCACCCCTGTCCGCTGCAGCATTAATCACAATAGTCAAAAGGTGGAAGCAACCCAAGGGTCCGTCGACAGATGAATGGATAAACAAAATGTGGCAAAAACATACAACAGAATATTATTCAGCTTTAAAAAGGAAGGAAATTCTGACACACACTACAACACAGATAACTTGGAAGACATGATACTAAGTGAAATAAGCCAGACACAAAAGGATAAATATTGTATAACTCCATTTACGAGGTACCTAGAACAGGCAAATTCATGGAGAAAGAAGAAGAGAGATTACCAAGGTCTGAGGGGAGAGGGGCATGGGAAAATACTGTTTAACGGGTCCAGAGTTTCGGTTTGAGATGATGAAAAAGTTCTGGCGATAGATGGTGTTGATGGTCGCCCAACCAAGTGAGGGTACTCAATGCCACTGAATTGTATATTTTAAAGTTGTTAAAATGGTACGTTTATCAAACTTATATAGAGTTATATATATTTTACCACAATTTTTTTAAGAAAAAGAGGCAGATGGGGCAAGAAAGGAGAGCCCCTCAGGCCCTGGGCAAGGGAGGGAGAATATGTATTAAGGATCTATAAGATGCCAAGCCTGGTGCCGGATGGGCTCTTCACATGTGCCATTTCATTTAGTTCTCAAAATGACCCTTTCAAGTAGGAGTTGTTATTAAACTGAGGTTCAGAGAGTGCCTTGTGCGGTGTCACCAAGCCAGACGGTGGTAGACGGGGACTCAAACCCAGGTCTGTGTCCTCCAGGGCACCAGCCATCCAAACACTGTCACAGGCAGGAAGCATTGGGAAGGCCCGGTCCCCACAGCTCATTCACTTTGCATCACTGAGCACCTCCTCTGGACTCAACAGAGGAGATGGCAGCAAAGGGGACACAGCCCCTGACAATTAGGACAGCTGGAGGCTGAGGGACCACTCCCCATCTTACTTCCCACCGTCAGAATCTTAACACAGAGCGAGCGACATTCTACCTCTGACATTACCTGGCCTGATTTCTACAGAAATTGGGAGCTGCAACAAGCTAGCGTGAAGGAGATTTGGGCTAGGGTCAAGGTGAGACCAGAATTTAACCTTGAGCATCTCAGGAAATGAATCCCAGACATCCCACAAGAGCAGAGGGATACAGGTTCAAACTCTGCCCTGGACTGGCAGACACCTTGGCGGAATAGAAAATGCATGGGCTCTGGAGTCCGATAGCCCTGGGTTTGAAATCAAACTCTGCTACTTACGGTGTGATCTAGGCTTGTCCTCAGGCAAGCCTCAGTTTTCTCACCTGTCAAAGGGGCATGTAGTACTTACTTTATAAGGGCCACCCTCACGTAAACTGTGGAGCCAAACCACCTGGGTTTAAATCCTGTTTCCCTAGGTGTATGAACTAGAATAAATTACTTAACTTCTCTATGCCTCAGTTTTCCTCATCCAAAAAATGGGGGTAGTTATTACCTTAACGGGCTGTTGTAAGGTTTAAATGAGTTAGTACACTGAGCACAGTGCACACAAGAAGTTATTTTATTTATATATATATATATATATATATATATATATATATATATATATATATATATATATATATATATAAGTTTTTGGTAACTGTTACAAATTGTACATAAAACTCTGGCAATGTGGTAGGGGGCTCACCAATGGTAGTTTCCCCTTCCTTGTCCCTCCAGTTGCCCTCCTGTGTGAGACTCAAAGAAACTGTTAATGGATATTTGTCCTGAGTTCTTCTCTAAATATCCGGGTTGGACACAG
Organism: Grampus griseus; assembly: GCF_964374135.1. Classification (NCBI taxonomy): domain Eukaryota; kingdom Metazoa; phylum Chordata; class Mammalia; order Artiodactyla; family Delphinidae; genus Grampus; species Grampus griseus. The sequence goes on from NC_139014.1 coordinate 54,960,026, forward strand.
CCAGCATTGGCAGGAACCTCTGGCCCTTCCTGTGCTTCCCCTCCTACCCACACCAACAGGGGCTTCTGGAGAGAAACCCGTCAGGCTGAACCCTCCAGGAAGGAGGCTATAGATGAGTCATTCCAAAAATGTGCTTCTTGGCTGCCTGCGCCAATCCCACCCCCATTGGTCCTAAGTGTGGGTTCCAAAGTCCCAAGGCAGGCGGGGGCACTCCCAGGAGCATTAGTGGAGCCCCAGGCCTCCCCTCGAGCAGGGAATGATCCTTCCTCCAAATGAGCATTAATTGATCATCTCCAGCTACCCTACAGGAGCAGTACTGCTTTCTCCATTTTACTGATGAGGACACAAAGGCACAGAGAGGTTAAGACACTTGGCCAAAGTTACCCAGCAAGTCCACACAAGGGTCAAATTTAAATCCAGGCCTTTCATGATCCAAAGCCTAGGAGCTTTCCACTGCCACGTTCTCTCCCTACTGAACCCTATCAGCACCAGCGCTGCCACTTACCGGCTCTATGAACTTGAGCAAGTCCCTGCACCTTTCTGGACCTCAGTATCCACAGTCATAAATGGGGAAGCTACGTTACAAGGTTGTTTGTTCGTTCAACAATCACCAACTGAGCCCAGGGCCGTATTTACGGGGACGCTATTGAAGCTTCCGTTTCGCAGCCTCTCCTGCACAGGCTCTTTCTAGGATCCTGGGAGGAGTCTGGTAATATTATATGCTTTTCTTAAAGAGAGTCCCCAGCCTCACAAAACCTGGACCCACCCCGGCTACCACAGTGTGGCAGCACCACACTCTGCCCTGGATGTCCGATGGGGTGGGCACAAAGGGACACCAGAGGAGCCTAGGCCTGTGAAGTCCCCAGCAGCGGGCCTGACCCAATACTACCTGAGAAAAGGGTAGCCGGCATTATTACTACCTGTTTATTGTCTGTCTCTCCCCCATTAGAATGTTAGCTCTCTGAGGACAGGGAACTTTGTCAGTTTTGGTTTTTGATGGAGTCCAAGAGCCCAGAACAGTGCCTGGCACACGGTCAGAGCCCAGTAAATATTTTCTGACCCTTGAGATGGTGTAGTTCAACTCTCCAGTTCACAAATGAGAAAACTGTTCCAGAAGGTATGTCTTTCCCACGATCAGGGCCAGGCCCCAGGGCCTCACAATCCCCGTGAAAGGCTCTCTGTTACTTCTTGCTGCCTCTCCAGTGACTCACACTGGGGCCTGAAAGACATTTTTGGAATAAAAATCTAGGGAGCAACATTCTGAGTAAGAAAAGCAAGGGAAGTGACAGAGGGGGAAAGAGTAAGGTTGCCAGACTTAACAATAATGCAGAACAATCAGTTGATTTCGAAACTTAGAGAAACAAGAAGTCCCATTTTAGTATAAACATGTCCCATGCAATGTTTGGGGCACACTTACACTATAACATTCAGAGTCACTGTTTATCTGAAACTCAAACTTATCTGAGCATCTTGTATTTTATCTGGCAACTCTGCCTTAGAATTCCATAGAACTTAGTCCAAATTCCTGCTCTGCTATTGACCATGTAATCGTGGGCAAGAATCCTTACCTCTCTACGCCTCAGTTTCCTTGTCTGTAAACCATGGCCAGTCCTACTTCCTCACCGAGTTGCTGTGAGGATTAGATGAAATGATGTCTCTTACTATGGGCACATGGTAGACGGGCACTTCTAATGTTGGTTTCCCTCTGCTGTTGTTAAGACACCCTTAAGGAACTCAGTAGGGAGACTGACTTGACAATTATAAGATGACTTGGTAACTACGATGTTGAAATTCTTTCAAGCAGCACCCTTGTATAGAATACAATGTTATGGGTCCTGTTTTAAGAAGGCCAACACCAAACCTGGTATTTCTCAGCCCTATCAGACCCAATACTCCCTTTTCATAAAGAGTTTTAATGCTTCCTTTGCCTTTCTTAAATGAAACTTGGTGATAAAAATGACCCATTTACACACAAACTGAAAAGACTTAATACTCGACTTGCAATTTAAGTGCAAAATAAAAGAAATGCAATAAGATAATATTTCAACATGTGAGTACTTGGGCATGAGGTAGGGAGATTGCTTGCATAGGCTAAGAAGAAGTAAGTTTGGATTCAGAACTTGGACGATATTTAATATTAAGCTGAACCATGTGAAATTACTGATATGGAACTGTTTTTGATCTATGAAAATGGAATTTCACATGATTCAACCTAATATTTGACATTCTAAATACAAGCAAACTAAATCCATCTATCGTGCGTGCGCGTGTGTATGTGTGTGTATACATGTGTATATCACACCACGAATCAACAGCGACAAACACAGGTAGGTATAGATGTGCTGGTGACTCAAATACCATAAACATCATCACCGTTCAGGCTGTAATTTTCCAAAATGATAGTCCACTCTTATAAAAATTACGAACAGCACGAAGTATAACCTTTTCTTGTTTTGCCCAGTAGTTGCACTTCTGAAAAATTAAGCTTGTCCTTTTTAAATGCAAGAGCAAAACATTGCATTTGGTTGAAGGTCTCAAAACCCTTAACCCAGTAATGCTACTTCTAAGAAGAATCCTCTTCTAAGAATTCCACTTCTAAGAATATATGTAAGTAAACAATCCAGATTGCCATTAAAATCTGTGCACACAAAGCATGGTATAGATTGAAGGAACTAATGACATACCAACAATGGGGAAATGGGTGAGTAAATGACGGTACAGCATCTCTGTGGTCTCGGAAGCAGCCATTGGAGATGAATGGTTGGCAGCTCTCGTACGGCATGGGTGCTTTGGGGCTTTTCCCCCATTGCTTTTCTCATTTTCTAGAATGATTTTCATTCCCGTAATAACTGGAGGAAAACTGACTCCAGGGAAAGGAAAAACAAAGGGCCATGAAGCGCATGGTTGGAATCCCTTCCATGGAATGAAGAAACTGTGGAGAGCCGTTCACTGGGTCCACCGGGGCTTCCGCATCTCTGCCCCATCTGAGGCTTCATCAGGGTGTGAGTCCCCAGCACCCCTTCAGGGGCTCCCAGGAGCGAGATCCAGGCTCACACAAGGCCCAGCCTGTGGCCTGCAGAGTCACCACAGAGCCGGTGCTCTAGGCCTTTCCACTGTGACTTGGGCTCCAGGCTCCACTGGGGGAAAGGAGGCCTGGAGGCTCTGCTGAGAGGGACTCAGGATGGGAGAGAATCTGTTTTGTTCTTCTTGGCCCTTCTTTTTTCTTTTCTTATTTTTAACTTTTTGGGCCACACCACACAGCATGTGGGATCCTAGTTTCCCGACCAGAGGTTAAACCCACACCCCCTGCATTGGAAGCTCAGAGTCTTAACCACTGGACTGCCAGGGAAGTCCTTTCCTGGCCCTTCTTAAAGTGAGTTAGTGAAAAAAGCAGGCCTCAAAAGAGCATAAACATATAATATTATTCCAGAGTAATAAAAAGACTCTCTGTGTGAGTGAGACTGTGTGTGCGCAACAGAGATGGATGGATTCTGTGGGTGCTGGGGTGGGTATAGGAGTGTGGGTGGGGTGCATGTGTATGAAGGAGAGAGAGAGAGAGAGAGTAGAAGGGGTGACAGAGAGAGATACTGTAGGGGTGAGAGAGATTGCAGGGGTGAAAGAGAAGAGAGAGACAAAGATTGCGGGGAGAGGGGCCAGAGAGAGAGACATATTGTGGGCAGAGGAAGAAAGATATCGTGGGGTGAGAGAGAAATTTGGGGTGAAAGAGATTGTAAGAGGGGGTGAGAGAGTGGGAAAGTAAGAGAGCAATAGATGTGAGGGAGTAAGAGAGAGAGATTGTAGGGGCAGCAGAGAGATTGTGTCGGGATAAAAGAGGAAGACGGGGGGGGTAAATGAGAGATCGGGCAGGTGGCCAACAAATGGAGGGGTGGCGACAGGTGGTGAGGGTGAAGGAGAGATGCTCTGCATGTGCACAAGAGACGGTGTGAGTGTGTGTCTGTGTGTGAGAGAGATCGTGTGCGTGTGAGATGGTGTGTAAGCAACTTGAGAAGGCGCACACCCAAAGGAAAGGCCACCTAGCTCAGTGGCTGGGAGTGCAGACCGACCTGGGCTCAAGTCCCATCTCTACACTTACTAACATGTAACACTGGGGACATCAACCTCTATGAGACTCAGTTTCTCAGTCTGGAAGGTGGGGATCATAATAACAGCACCTACCTCACAGGAGTAACTAATTATATTGCATCTGGGGGCACTTAGCAGAATGCCTGGCACCCAACAAACGTGGGCTTCCGTTACTTTGCACTAAGAGTGGATGGAGCAAGATACTCTTCCAGGGGAAAAAGCTCACATAAGCACAACCAAGCTACAAAATGAGACCACTGGTCCCACTGGCCCACCAGGATGGCCGAGCACACGCTGAGCCGAAGTCCCTCTGGTGACGTGGGGCGGTGGCCATCAGACTGTCCCTGAAATCTGGGGGTGACCACACCGAGGACGTCTGCAGAGGTAGTCCTACAGGCAAGATACAGCCAAGATTGGGCCCACACTTGTGCCAATCGAGTGTGAAAAGGAATCAGTAAGAAGCTAATTGGAGGCTATAAAACAAAACGAAACCAGAAGACAACAGTCAGCCAAGAAAGAAACACTGGAAAAGGCAGGGACAGGAAATCAAAGAAGCACGTCTTTCTCACGTGTGTTTGCGCGGATTGTCTGAAATTAACTATAAAATATGGCTGCTCATTCTTCACAGAACTGGCCTCTGCGGTCCTAGTTATCACAAACAAACCAGCCCTCAGGTGGTAGCTATCTGCCTTGCTGGAGCAAGGAAAAGATTATTCAGTATTCTCACACAAGGAATGAGGTAAAAAGACGATCACCATTTTAGAGAGTATTTTATAATTCACTAGCATCCATCAATCTTTAACTTTTGGTAAACTTTATATCCTATTTCAGGGATTTTGAAATTGGGGCATTAGATTTAATAAATACTATATGTCTATTTTCTCAAGTTATTTTCCTTATTTACAGGGTTTTTTATTCTCAATTTCAGAAGAGCTTGTTCAAATTATTGAATTTCTCTAAAACCCCAAGCTTCCATATGTGCCAAAAATTAATGTGTTTATTTATTGTAACATTAATTTGGATTTCAGGTCTTAGATTTTGGAGATCCAGCTGTCTAAAGCCTTAACAGAGAACTTTTTATCCTCATCAATGTCCTTTATAAGTCAGCATTATAAGTTAATGACTTATGGGACTTCCCTCGTGGCACAGTGGTTAAGAATCCACCTGCCAATGCAGGGGACACGGATTCGATCCCTGGTCCGGGAAGATCCCACATGCCGCGGAGCAACTAAGCCCGTGCGCCACAACTACTGAGCCTGTGCTCTAGAGCCTGCAAGCCACAACTACTGAGCCCACATGCCACAACTACTGAAGCCTGTGCGCCTAGAGCCCATGCTCCACAAGAGAAGCCACCACAATGAGAAGCCCACGCACCACAACGAATAGCCCCTGCTCGCCACAACGAGAGAACTCTGCACACAGCAATGAAGACCCAACACAGACAAAAATAAATAAATAATTTTTAAAAAGCGTTTATAAGTTAATGACTTATAAGACCCATAAACTCTCGGTCAGAAGTTACTACCTTTGCACTGGCTGTTAGGACAATTTCCTAAATGAACAAGGCTATTCCATACTTTCCTTTTCATCTGACTGACTAATTCTACTGGGAGCTCTGAGAAAACATTCTTGCTGGTTACAATTTGTACTACTTCAGATATAATCAGCCACTTTCTTAAGTACAGATTCCAGCCTGTACTGAGATAAATATTCCCTGGTTGTTCTTTGTCAACAGTTTCCTCATTGCTACAGTTCCCTGGTTGGAGTGTCACAAGCTTACTTTAAGAGACATCGTGTGACCTGGGTATCCATCTGTCAGCTGGAGATGCTGTTTCATTTTACTTACAATTCATAATCCTGTGCAAACCGAAAAGCCTGTTATCAGTAGTGACTTGTTAATATGTTGCCATGTTAAAATTAATCAAAACCTACAATTACAGTAAAAATAATAATTTTACAAATGAAAAGGATAGCTCAAGCCATATGCAAATGCTTAGTTAGGTGAATGGATTGGTAATCAACATGGCACAGTGGTAATTGGAGGCTGATCCCTAAAAGTTTTAAGGACTAGATATGACCTGAAGTTTTCCTCCCAACTTTCTTACTTTTTCAGAACATGTCTTCGAGGCTTAAGATAGCACTTGTTAAATTATGTTTTCTTAAACACACACATGCACATGCAACTTCCAAGCAAAGTCTCTACACTGGTTCAGGAATGTTGCACGTTACAAATAGAAATTTGTTTTTAACACGAAAGTTAACAGATGCTTGGCCGTGTTCAGGTTTGTGTTACCCAAAAAAGTACTGAATGCAAACTGTATATGTAAATCTGAGGTCTACTGCCAACTTTTAAAAATAAACCTTAAAAGGGTTTTTTTTTTTACTGTTAAAAAGTGAGCTCATTTTTACAAAAAATTAGTCTATACTTACATACATAGAAAAAAATTGTTTAAAAATTCCAAATATTAATGCCAGATAGCTCTGGGTTATATGACTGTGGAGGGGTTGGTCTTCTCTTTTCACACCTTTCTATAACATCTGAACTTTTATAGTGGTCCTATATTGCTTTTATAATGGGGAGAAAAAAAATCAATAATCCGATTTTTATTTTTCAAAAATGATAAAGGAGGGGAAAAGTCTAGTAAAATGAAAGTGGGTGAGAGTTGCTCACAGGCCTGGGAGCTGGAAGGAACCAGAAGAACTAATTGGGAAAGGGCACGGGCTGACCTAGACAGTCCCGGCTCCCCTAACAGTCCCCGAGGAGAAGGAGCCAGGCACATGAGCAACTTCGAAGTCACGAGTCTCCAGAGAGAGGCAGACGTGCACCAGGGGCCAGCGATCCTAGGAGGTAAGAGCTCTACCCTAGATACAAAGGTCGCTTGGACCCAGTCCTTGGAGAAGTGGCCAGTCTAGAAGAGCCAAAGAAAAGCATGGTGACATGAGTGAAGAACAAACCGATAGTATAATTTGCAATGTCTCTAGAAATCAGAGGAAAACATAATGAAACAATGTCGTCACTCTCCACCTAACAAAAGAATAAAGAATTTTAAAATGCTGGGGAGGGTGTATGGGGACTAGTGCTCACTCACTGCCGTTGGGAATTATGATGTTACTCAGTGCTTTTGAAAAGCAACACAGCAGTTGGTACCAATCGTAAGATATTCACATCCTTTCATAATTCCATCTCTAGAAGTCTATCCTAAGACAAACATAAAATGCTTTATTATCAAAGATAGTCATTGCAGTGTGATTTATAATTTTTTAAAAAGGAAATAACCTGAATACTGTCCAACAATAGTTAGAATGGTAATTTTTTTTTTTTTTTTTTGCGGTACGCGGGCCTCTCACCGCTGCGGCCTCTCCCGTTGCGGAGCACAGGCTCCGGACACGCAGGCCCGGCGGCCATGGCTCACGGGCCCAGCCGCTCCGCGGCACTCAGGATCCTCCCGGACCGGGGCACGAACCCGTGTCCCCTACATCAGCAGGCGGACTCCCAACGACTGCGCCACCAGGGAAGCCCTAGAATGGTAATTTTTGATACAACCTCTCAGTGGGGCATTATGTAGTCATTAACAACAATGTTTATGGAGCCTTTATAACAAACACACAGGGAAATGTTTGCTACCATGTTAAATGATACAGCAGGATATAAAATTGTATATAGAACATGATTTTAACTACATAAAAGTCCACAGAAACCAGGAAGAAATGCTCTAAAACTTTATATAGCTCCCTGTGGATTGGTTGGGCTATGAATGGGTTTATCTTTCAAAAAATAATTTATTTTGAAGTAATTTCAGATTTACAGAAAAACTGTAAGAAAAATAAAAAGAACTGCCCTATTCCTTTTAGTCAGGTTTCCCAAGTGTTAATGTTTTTGCACATTTGCTTTATTGCACGCATGTGTGCACAAAACCTTTCTTTACACACACACACAATATCTACAATCATCAGTCTTTTTCTGAAACATTTGAGGGCAAGCTGCAGATAGGATGTCTCAGTACCGCTAAATACTCCAGAGTATATTTCCTAAAAGCAAAACACTCTGCAACATAACCTTCCCGATAGGGAAATCAACACTGGCACAGCATCACCATTCAATCTGCACCCCATTCACATTTCATCAACTGTCCCAATGTTTCTTTTTCCTTTTCCCTTTCTGGTCCAGGATCCAATCTAGGAATACACCTTGCATTTAGTTGTCATGTTTCTCCAGTCTCCTCCAAACTGTACCATTTCCCCTCTCTTTCCCGGTCTTTCGTGTCTTTTTTTTTTTTTTTTTTTTTTTTTTTTGCGTTACGCGGGCCTCTCACTGCTGTGGCCTCTCCCGTTGCGGAGCACAGGCTCCGGACGCGCAGGCTCAGCGGCCATGGTTTACGGGCCCAGCCGCTCCACGGCATGTGGGATCTTCCCGGACCGGGGCACGAACCCGTGTCCCCTGCATCGGCAGGTGGTCTCTCAACCACTGCGCCACCAGGGAAGACCCTCGTGTCTTTCTTTGACAGCTGTTTTTTTAAAGAGTGTAGATCTTTCATTTTATAGGTACTGCTGACCTGAGGCTGACTGTTGTTTCCTTGTGATGAGACTCAGGCCATGCATTCTTGGCAGGAATAGCACAGAAATGAGGCTTCATTCATCTAAGGAGGCCCATGATGTCAACTTACCCAGCCCTGGTGAGGTTCATTTTGATCACTTGCTCAGGTTGGTGTCTGCCAGGTTTTTCTACCAGAAAATCACCATTTTTCCCTTTGTAATTGGTAAATATTTTCTGGAGATACACTGCAGCATTACACCCATAGCCTGTTCTTCAAACATTCACCTGCCAGTCTCAGCATCATTGACAAGTCCAGCCTGAATCAGCTATCACCGCGATGGTTGCCTAATGTGGATTTTTCCTATTTCCATCATTAATTGACAATCTCTTGCAAGAAAGAGCTTATCCTTCTCTCCTATTAATTTGTTCACTTACTTAACTACATCAGTATGGTCTCATGGATTCCTATTTTATTCAACAAGTTTTATCCAGTACTATCATTATTAATGTTGATGCCCAAATTGCCCAGATTTGATCAATAAGACCCCCTTTCTAGCTGATCCCTATAAACTTTTTTTATGTCATCATTCTTGGAGCACTTCCTTCCTTTCTGGCACAAGATGTTCCAGACTCACCTTGTCCTTTCCCTGCTCCATCTCTAGAAGCCGCCACTTTTCCAAGAAGCCCTGGTTCATATTAGTGGAGAATGGTGATTAGAAACCAAGATCTGGGAGCTTGGTGTGTTCACCACCACATTAGAATGCTATCGCTTCTAGGCCATCTACAAACTAAGAAATGCATGCACGTATACAGGTACAAACACCTATAACTATATATATTTATATAGCTATAAATCTGCACATACATACATAAAATTCATGGTTTTAATGTGTGTATAAGTATGCATATGTCAGTGAGGTCACACCTCAGGGTTCTTTCTAGACATCCCCCTTTCCATGTTTGCAAATCACATAACTGTAAGAAACTTGGCCCCCATCAGCCTCAACTTATTAATTTATTTGCTCAAGGTAAGCAGTCTCCCCACCACACCAGCTGCCTTCTCTGCCCACTGCCCCCGTGCCTGCCCCACCTCCTCAGACACCAGGCACGCCAATACTTCTGCAAAATATTGCCTTTATGTATTGTCAAGCCCCACCTTTTTTTTTTTTTTTAAAGATTTTTTTTTGATGTGGACCGCTCCCAAAGTCCTTATTGGATTCATCACAACATTGTTCCTGCTTCATGGTTTGGTTTTTTGGCAGTGGGGCAGTCAGGGTCTAGTCTAGATGTTCCAGTCAGGGTGTTTTTGAATGAGGTTAACATTTGAATCTGTGGACTGAGCAAAGCAGATCCCAACCAGGGATCGAACCTGCACCCCCTGCATTGGAAGGCCAAGTGTTAACCACTGGACCACCAGGGAAATCCCCCCACCTTTTTTCTTTTTCTTTTAATATTTTAACGTGAAAAGGAATTCCCTGGCAGTCCAGTGGTTAGGACTCGGTGCTTTCACTGCCAAGGGCCTCTGGGTTTGATCCCTGGTCCGGGAACTAAGATCCCGCATGCCACATGGCCGAAAAAAAAAAAAAAAAGAAAAAGAAAAAATGTGAAAGCCATTTAAGATGTAACACCTGCTGCTCTCCTGAGGAGGCTGCGTACCATCTCCCGTGGTCCGGCTTGCATCCCCAGCAGGTGTAGGAGGTGTAGGAATACTATCAAGTGTATGGTGTTAGAATTGTTATAACAACCCCTCCGCCGTGGGCCTCCTTGTCTCCGCCCCCATGCTCCCTCTGCACCTACCCCCACTCTAGGCAGCAACTTCCAGGGATGTGGCCCTTCTAAGGGTCCCTCTGCCTCTCTAGAGACCAGCCAGCCCCCTGGCAGGGACCCTGAGGCCTTTCACAGATCATCACCCATGGAGCACCTTCGATCTGGAGGGTGGGTCCCACAACCCACTCCTCCTCTTTCTCATCCTCACAGACCCAGCACTGAAGAAACTAAACCATGTCAAACCTAGTGAGCGTGTGGGAGCAAGCATAAAGGACACACAGGTCTGTGCTGATAAGAGGAGCTCTTTCCTTAGAAAGCTTGAATGTCAAAATGTCGTTTATGGATAAGCAGAAAAGCTTCAGAAAGATGGTAGCAGCAAACAGCAAGAAAAGGCAGGTTCTGGAGTCAGGATCTAAGGGCAGTGGTGGGCACGTTAGGACACCCTATACAGAAGTAGCCAGAGGGTTACTAATTCCCCTCCACCCACAAGCCACCCCGCACAGCAAAGGTCACCCTCCGGGCAGCACCTGGCCTCCCCCAGGGCAGGGCCACAGGCGTTCTCCAGTCCTCGGATACACTGGGCCCCAGTCCATTGTTCCTGGCCAGAGTGAGAGCCCACATGCAGGGCAAGACTCTCCTCTGTTCAGGAAGCTCTAAAGGCAGATCCAGCCCCAGCTCCCATGCTGTCTCCCAGCCACACTCAGCCAGGAAGGGAAGCCAAGAGCAAGCGGAGACTGTCACTTATCTCCCCAACTGGCCAGCTTTGTCTGGGCCTCATTTCACACCCGTCCTGGGTCCCAACAGAACAGTCCAAGTGGAGCACAGGGTCGCAAGCTGGTTAGTAGTACCAGTGAGAACAGCCATGGCCAGCAAGAAGCTCAAATGGCTTTCAGCTGTGAAAAATAACGTCATGTGACTCCCCCAGGACCATGTGTACCAGGCTGGGAGAGGTTAAATGACTCACACGCACCCCTCAGCCTGGGCACTGACCTGCTGCCAGCTTACCAACCCCTCTACTTTTCCCCAAGTAACTTTAATTGTTAATTTTAGGTGTCGATTTGACTGGGCCACAGGGTGCCCAGATCTTAGTCAAATGTTATTCTAGATGTTCCAGTCAGGGTGTTTTTGAATGAGGTTAACATTTGAATCTGTGGACTGGGCAAAGCAGATTGCCCTCCCTAATGTGGGTGGGCGTCACGCAACCACTTGAAGGCCCTAACAGAACAAAAAGCCCGGTGATCTGTGAGTAAGGAGGAATTCCTCCGGCCTGACTGCCATCAAACTGGGACACTGGCTTTTTCTTGCTTTTGGAGTCAAACTGAAACATGAGGGTGTGGAGGAAAGGGCGCCCTCCTACTCTGCTGGTGGGAATATAAATTGGTGTAGCCACTATGGAAAAAACGGTATGAAGGTTCCTTGAAAACCTAAAAATAGAACTACCATATGATCCAGCAATATCACTCCTGGGCATATACCCAAACTATAATTTGAAAAGATACGTGCACCCCTATGTTCATAGCAGCACTATGTACGATAGCCAAGACATGGAAGCAACCTAAATGTCCATCGACAGATGAATGGATAAAGAAGATGTGGTGTATATACATTCAATGGAATATTACTCAGCCATAAGAAAACACAGTGAAATAATGCCATTTGAAGCAACATGGATGGACCCAGAGATTATCATACTAAGCAAGTCAGAGAAAGACAAATACCACACACCACTTAACACGTGGAATCTAAAATATGACACAAATCAACATATCTATAAACAAAAACAGACTCAGATGTAGAGAACAGACTTGTGGTTGCCAAGGGGGGAGATGGGGTAGGGGAGAAAAAGGTTGGGAGTTTGGGATTAGCAGATGCAAGCTATTATATATAGGATGGGTAAACAACAAGGTCCTATTGTGTAGCACAGAGAACTGTATTCAGTATCCAGTGATAAACCATAATGGAAAAGAATATGAAAAAACATATATATATGAGTCACTTTGCTGCTGTACAGAAGAATTAACACAACATTGTAAATCAACTATACTCCAATAAAAATTAAAAAAAAAAAAAAGAGAGACATCAGTTTGGCCTCAGGCCCGCAGGGTTTCTCAGTGAAACAACACCATTGGCTCTCCGGCCTTCAGGCTCAGAATGGAACTATATCATCAGTTCTCCTGGGTTCTCTAGCTCACCGACTCACCTGCAGATCTTAGGACTTGTCAGCCTCCATAATTACATAAGCCAACTCCTTGTAATAAATCACTTTACACACACACACCCTGTTGCTTCTGTTTCTCTGGAAACCCCTGACTAATACAGTGGCCCAGACAGAGGCAGTGACTTGGCCCAGGCCCCTCAGCATTGCAGAGGAGGACGTAGGTGCCGAGCTTCCAAGCACAGCCGCCTCCTCCTGTTTCCCGGTTCACAAGGACTGGGACCCTCACTTATGGAAGAGCACCCCATAATGGCTTCGGCCAAGGTGGGGCCTGCCCAGATGGACTGGGCAACCTCTCAGGTTGCCAGGCAGCTGGCAGGAGGGAGCATGTGTGTGCAGAGTCACAGAGGCCTGGGTTGAAAACCCAGCCCCCCTGCAGACTAGTTCTATGGCCTTGGCAGTTTGCTACACCTCTCCAAGCCTCAGTGAGCACGTCTGTAAAATGGGGATATCACGGCAAAGCTGTAGGGAGGATTAAACAAGATACTGCTTGTCAGGTACCCAGCACAGGACCTAGTCTATCAATGAAGCCCAGGGAGTATTCTTTCTCTCCCCTACTCTCTTAACTTTCCCTTAATTAATCTCACAGAGTGATTGAGAACCACTGCCCCAGGCCAATGGCCCTTAACCCTGATGTCCATTAAAATCACCTAAAAAGGCTTTGAAACGTACCAACAGTCAGGTCTGTGCTGGCCCAGTACCTGTAGTTTTAACTCCCCACCCCTCAGGGGGATTCTCAAGTGCAACCAGGGTGAGAACCCCCAGGCGATCCCTACTCACCTGAGTCTCTCACCCTCCATGGTCTCAGAAAACTAAGCTAGAAGGACACATAAGGGGGCCTGGGTCTGAGCACATACCCGGTCAAAGGCAGCTCCTTGTCCCTTCATTGCCTGACCTATCGGCCCCGTGGGTGCCAAGGCCAACCTCTCTGCATCCCTCGAGGGGCTTAGCCTCGTAACCTGTGTGGCACTCCCGGTGGGGTCACTGAACTGCAAACTTTCTGCCTCACACCTCCTAGACTCAGTTCCTTCATCTGCAGTATGGGGAAGCATAAGCTCGTGGGAGTAAAACCCCAGCACGGCAGCCAGCTCCAGGACCACGTCTAAATCCCCGAGGATGACACTTAAGGCTTTCCGTCATCCAGCCGCCACCCGCATCTCCGGTCCCTGCCTTCTCACCTGCACACGTGCTACCCACTCTGCCTAGAACATGCTCCTCACATTTGCTGCCTGGAAACTCCTACTTATCATTCAAAGCCCTACGCAATCGTCCTCCCCCTGCTTTGCAGCCTTCCAGGACTGTTAATCAGGGTTCTTAGAGTCCACAAAAGCCTAACTCAAGCTTCATTATGCAGAAAAGTGACATGTTCGGCTTTCCTACCTGGTATCCAGTCATCGCTCTCCTGTTCTTAACGCTGGTTTCCTCCGACTTGTCTTCACTCTCCAGCAGCCCCGCTCCATGTGGTGACCAGATTACCGCCAGCATCTCCAGGCTCCTGGCCTACCAGTGAGCAGCGCCAGCAGCACGGGAGTGTCTCTGACTCAGTAGTTCCAGGACAAGGCCTAGGGTTGCTTTCACTGGCCTGGATTGGGTCCCACGCCTATCTCTGAACAAGTCACTCTTGCCAGCAATGTCCCAGTGGGCCTGACAGCCCGGGGGCATGTGTCCATCCCTGGAGCCTGGGGATGGGGTCAGCCTGCCCCCAACCAAATGGAGTGAGAACAGGAACTGGGATTCCCAAAGGGACTTTGGGAGCAAATACCAGATGGAGAAACGGGAACTCGGCAATAACATACTGCAGCAGCCAGCCTTCACGGAGTTAGGACCCCCTCCTCTCTGCTCCAAAAGGCTCGGAGTGCCCCCTTATCAGAGCATGACAGTTACCACACGGACTTGGCTTTGCACGCGTCTGCCCTCGGCTGCAGAGCCTGAGCTCTACGAGGCGTAGAGACAGCAGCCTGGCCGCATCTAAAGCAATCGGCGAGATGGCAAATCTCTGACAGCTGGGCAGGCTTCTCCCTGACGGGGGAGATAAGCTCTCTTGGGGCCAGGCGGTCTTTGTATAGAGAACACCTGTGAAAGGTGCAAACTCTAGGTGGTAGGAAGGAAGTCAGGGAGAAGAGGGAGCAAAATGGCTCCTTGCGATAAAGTCAGGAGTTTGGCAGCCCAGCAAGGAGCTGGCAGAAAAGCCTGAGATGGAGGGGAGGAGAGAAAGCTGGGAAACACCTTGGGAGGCAGATTCGAGGCCAAGAGGCAGCCAATGTCTCGCAGAGGCTGCAAGAAGAGAGAGCGTTAGAGTTAAGGCTGGGCTGGGCGGGCTATACCCCTTCTGACTCCTTCAAGGTTTCAGTAATCATCTGCTAATAGCCCACAGCCTGTGCTGGTGGCCGATCTGCAGAATCAAGAGGAAAATACTAGGTTCTTCTGTAAACTCCACACAGGGCTGAGAAAAAAAAACCATGCCCTGGAAGAAAGATGTAGCGAGAGCAAGAATTCAGTGGAGATGTACTAAATGCCACTGAACTGTACACTTCAATATGGTTCGAATGGTAAATTTTCTGTGTATCTTATCACAATCTTTTCTTTTTTTAATTAATTAATTTATTTTGGGCTGCGTTGTGTCTTCTTTGCTGCACGTGGGCTTTCTCTAGTTGCAGCGAGTGGGGGCTACTCTTCGTTGCGGTGCGCAGGCTTCTCATTGCCGTGGCTTCTCTTGTTGCGGAGCACGGGCTCTAGGTGCGTGGGCTTCAGTAGTTGTGGCACACGGGCTTAGTTGCTCCGCGGCATGTGGGATCTTCCTGGAACCGGGATCAAACCCGTGTCTCCTGCATTGACAGGTGGATTCTTAACCACTGCACCACCAGGGAAGTCCCCACAGTCTTTTTAAAAAGTGGAAATTATGTACATGGTGGGGGGAGGGGGGCAGAGGAGAATTCAGTGGATTTAGGAAATCAAAGCAGGAGGTCCTGAAGAGAAACCCAGACATGGGGTGGGGGCTTCAGTAGACCCACCATGCGCACGTTTGACTGGGAACCAGTTTTTCTTAACTGTTAAGGAGAAGAGTGATGCCGCATGACTCAAACACAGGCATTATCAATAATTAATAAATAAATCATTGTCATTGTTATGATTATTTATTCCATGGCTCCATTCCACTAGCTTGGAGCTGACAGTAAACCTAACACGATGTCATTGATTCTTAAGATGCCCATCTTTTCACAATTTCACAACTCTGAAATTGGGGTGCACGTTTCAATTAACAGTATAACATAGCTGGCAGCGTTCTTTTGCTGTCGGCACATAAAATAACAATGCTTCTTACAATCATCATCAGAGCTTGGGGTCTATGGAATACTGTCAATAGGAGAACAAGAGCCACGTGGTCTGTTTCTTTGTGGTCCGTCTCAGGGAAGTGAACTTGGACAGATCCGCATCCTCACAGAGCACAGGGACCTCCTGACTGCAATACTGGGGGGGCATTCACTCCACCAGCCTGCTGCCCCAACCACTTCTATTTTATTGTCTGACCCCAGCCTGCCCAGGGCCTGCACAGCTGGGAAAGACGTGTCTCAGAAAAGGAAATTAGTTTCTCAGATGTGCGATGTTTGCAAAGGAAGTGAAATGTGGTGTTTATTCCATGAGCCCTGCATCCTGCACTTAGGAGCTGCCTGTGACCCTCGGGGGGCCACAGGGACTCAAGGCCCATGGCCCTCCAGGGCTGGGACACAACGTCTTCGTGAGGGTGTGGGGGGCAGTTAGCAATCACCTTGGAAATGCTCTGCCCTCCCGGTAAGGAAGTGTTGCTGTTTTCCTTAAGATCAACAAACCCAGGCCTCCTCCCCAGCCACCCTGAGGCTCTCTCCCTGTCAACCCTCTTCCTGCCTGTGAACCCTCAGGCCCAGCTTCTCTTATTCTGGCCGCACGCCTGAAACCCTGCTAGAAGGAGAGCGATGGGGGTCTCACCAAAGCCCCAGAGGCTGAGACTGAGCACAGCCATTGGAGGAAGGCAACACAGTGTGGCTGTAAGAATCAGGGACAGGGTAGCCAAATAAAATACGCTGGTGGCACAGTGGTTAAAAATCCGCCTGTCAATGCAGGGGACACGCGTTTGAGCCCCGATGTGGGAAGATCCCACGTGATGTGGGTCCTGCAATTCTATTTGCTAAATCTGGCAACTCTAATCAGGGGGCAACACAAAAGCCATGAATCTCTGGATGCCCCCGGGCACTGGACACAGCCTCCTCCCACTGGGGCCAGCATGGAAGATCCAGGTGAAGAAGGCATCCTTTCCCCGACTCCTTCACACGTCTGTCCCACTCGCCTTTCTGCTCTGAGCCTCAAAAGGCTGCCTCTTTCAAACCAGAGGATTCAGCTGTGAGCCTGGCAGGGCCCACTTCAAGGGCATGTAGGGTCGGCAGAATAATGGCCTCAAAAGTTAACCAGGTCTTAATCCCCAGAACCTGTGAATGTTACCTTCTGTGGCATAAGGGACTTTGCAGATGTGATTAATAATTTCAAGATTATCCTGGATTATCCAGCACGGACCCTAAATGCAATCTTCATACAAGAGGGCGGCGAAGATTTGACGACAGAGGAAGTAGGAGATGCGACAACAGAAGCAAGAGGTTGAAGTGATGTCAGGAAGGGGGTCCCAAGCCAAGGCATGCAGGCAGCCTTCACAAGTTGCAGGAGGCAAGGAAATCCAGCCTCCCCTAGAGCCTCAGGAGGAAGGGTGGTCCTGCCAACAACTTGATTTCAGCCAGTGAGACCCATTTCAGATTTCTGGCCTCCAGAACTGGGAGAAAATTAATTTGTTTTGGGGGGTTTTTTTTTGGCCGCTCCTCACGGCATGTAGGATCTTAGTTCCCCAGCATGGATCGAACCCGCACCCCCTGCATTGGAAGCATGGAGTCTTAACCACTGGACCGCCAGGGAAGTCCCCTACTGTATTGTTTTAAGCCACTTAGTTTGTGGTCATTTGTTACCAGTCCCACAGGGCTTGTGCTCAGAAGGGCCCCACACTTGGTTTAATGCTCTGCTGGGGGGCTTCCCTGGTGGCGCAGTGGTTAAGAATCCACCTGCCAATGCAGGAGACACGGGTTCGAGCCCTGGCCCGGGAAGATCCCACATGCTGCGGAGCAACTAAGCCCGTGCGCCACAACTACTGAGCCTGCGCTCTACAGCCCGCGAGCCACAACTACTGAGCCCCTGTGCCACAACCACTGAGCCCACACACCTAGAGCCCGTGCTCTGCAACAAGAGAAGCCACCGCAGTGAGAAGCCCGCACATTGCAACGGGGAGTAGCCCCCGCTCACTGCAACTAGAGGGAGCCGGCGTGCAGCAACGAAGACCCAATGCAGCCAAAAATAAACAAAATAGATACAACATTAAAGAAAAAAAAATGTTTAAAAGAAAAAATGTTCTGCTGGTACAGTCTTGAAATTCTAATTTTTGAACAAGGGACCCCACATTTTCATTTTGCACCAGGCCTCGCAGTAGCTGGTCCTGGGGCCTGGTACACCCGCAGCTTCCACCCCTACCTCCTACTAAATCCAACACACCACGTGGAGCATCAGTGTGACTCCAAAATGGGGGAGAATAGGCTTATTTTCATATGAAAGCAATCATACACATTATAGGAGAGCACACAAAATTCACATTAATTTAAAAGGTAAAACAAGAGACTTCCCATATCTTTTAACATCAGAGGGGTTACTCATGGCCAAATGCCCAGGCCCTCAAGGGCTATGCATCTCCTCTGCCATCAGGGATGGCTACCCTGGGGCAGCAGTATTTCTCTCTCAATCTAGTGATTGAGAGAGATGCCACCACCTCCAGGAAGGATTGATCACAGAGGGTTGGAGGTCCCTTTTTCAGCCTATCCTCTCATAAACTCCCTGGGCACTCCAGCCTCCCCCACTGCTCCTGTCCCTAATATGCACAATTCTGTGGGCATACGTGTGGCACAGACCCTGTCTGGGACTTATTGGTCAGCAGTTCCAGCCGGGGCTCCAGGGTCAAGGTCATAGCTTGTTCAGCTGGTTTTGGAATGGGACTGCATGGGCTTTGGAGTCAGCCAGTTGAGGATGATTCTATCCCACCAAAGCACCCGCTATGTGTCAAGTACTGTTCTAGAGACTGGAGATACAATGGCATGTTGGATTGTGTTTTCAACTTGGCAACATTGCCTCCCACTTCTGTAGTCTGCTCTACGAAGGGAAAGCCAAGAACCACATTTCCCAGAATCTCCTCCCCTGTACGTTTCTGGGTTCTAGGTTGTCATGGAGATGGATTCAAAATGATGGATGTGAAGTCTGCAGCAACTTCCAGGTAAGTACCTGCAAATTACTACTTGCCGGCAAGTGAGCTAGCAAGCAGAGGCTTCCTGGAAGATTTTAAGATTCGCAGCAGCTTCTGGGCAGACTCTTGAAAACGACTTTCCTTATTGCAGCAGACTGAAATCACTGACAACCAGTTCCAGCATTTCTCAAAATTCACAGTGGCCTCCCGGTGAGCTCTTGAGAACCCCTCACTTTCCCCCTCCCCACCCAAGGCTCCCCCCATCTTAATTCCTTCACATGTGGAATCCGGAGAGTAGCGTCTGTTTTCCAGACCAGACCATGGCCGAAACCAACAGCCCACAAATCTAAGAACCTGTCTGCAGGAGAGCTTGTACTTCTAGTGGGCTGAGGCAGGTCACAAACAATGAAAGGCATAAATAAGGGCTACTCTGGTTGGGGTGGTCAGAGGGGCCCTCTCGGAGGAGGTGACTTTTGAGCTGAGACCAAAATGAGCCAAAGGAAGCCGCCGTGGGAAAGTGCAGGAGAACCTTCCAGAGAGGGAACAGCAAGTCAAAAGGCACTGATGAGGGAATGAAGGTAGCATATCCAAGAAATAGCAAGAGTCCTTCACTACTAACCACTAAAGCCTAATCTCCTCTAATTGCTTGAGAACCTAATACTGTCTGCAGTGATCTTACTCAGCACTTTGCTTGCTGGACTATTGTCCATCTACCCCAACTACAATGTAAGTCCATGCAAACGGGGCCTGTCTTGTTCGACACTCTGTTCCCAGCACCTGGCACAATACCTGACCACTGGACGTTTAATATGTGGTGAATGAACCAACAGATGAGTAAAGTGTGATAAAAGCCGTAATACAGATATGTTCAAGGTATAATGGAAACTCCAAGGAGGGAACATGAACGCTGCAGTGCCTGGGAGGTGGACGGGGAAGATGTTTCTTACTGACCGGATTTGTGTGCCCCTCTGATAAAAGAGGCACGAGCATCAAAGTGCCTTCGGCTTTGCACTTCCGGCTCAGTTTATCCCACTACCATGCTGGGTTTGGTTTAGTCTGATGCAAACATTCTTCTGGGCGTTAAGCGGGAAAGGAGTCTCAAGGTCTAATTATTGCTTGCCTTCACAAAACATAGTTCTCCAATGAACAGAAACCAACTAAGCTTCAAAATCAGAAATGCCTCTGGGTGTGTGGGGAGAGGAGGTTTGGTGGGGAAGACATTTGTATTGCGTTGACACAGACCTGCATGGTTGACATTTGACAACCTTCGACATTTGTTAAAGCCTGAATCATTCGTCCACTTAGGTTGCCATGGTGACACCCACTATCCAGGATAGGACCAAAAAATGCAGCAACTGAAATCGACCGCAGTCAGATTACTAAGGTCTCATCCTCCCTCGTGGTCCTTCCCTTCCCCTTTCTGCTCCTCCAACCGTGGTTTCCCATGATAGTTGAGGCACAGAGCAAGTGGTTGATAAAGCGACCTCTTTAAAACACAAACCTGATCATGTCAGTCCCCTGCTCTAAACTAGTCAGGGCTCCTCTGCTTTCCAATTAAAATAAAATACAAACTCCTTCTCGTGGTCTCTTAGATCCTGCATGAGTTTCCCTGCCGACTGCGAGAGTTCACTGCCCCAAGGGTGAAGTCACGCTGGATACTCCCTCCCAGGACTCGATGTTTTCCTTTCCAGCCTGGCCTACAGTGTATAATTATACATTCATTTCTTCACCATCTGCCTCTCCCACTTAATTCTAAACTCTTTAACGGCAAAGTCTTTCTATTTGTTAACTCTTATAATCCATTGCCTAGCACAGTGCCTGGCATGTAGCACATACTCAATAAATATTTGCTATGAAGCTAATTGGCACCCATCTCCAATCAAAGGGAAGGAAGAAGACTGAGCAGCACTGCCCGGTAGCCCGAGGGTGGAGGGAGGGAGCACCTGAAGTGGGGAAGCCAAGGACCTTCAGGGAGTCCCAGCTCAGGCCAGCTCAGCCCGTGCTGAGGACATAAAGGAAGATTCCAGGCACATGGTCCCCATCCCTGGAGAGGCTGCTGTCACACCTTGGGACACACCTCCCCAAGTTGGTCATTCTGATGGTCTCTAGAGTTGGGGAACAGCTACCTATAGTCAGAAGCAAGGCAGAAAACTCACTCTCACGTTATATTCCCTGACGCTTGGGGAGTGCAGTCATTCCCCAGAGCTTTTTCATCTTAATTACAATAATAACTAGCATTTATCAGCACATGCAATACGCCAGAAATCCTGCTGAGAGCACTTTACAAGAATATCTCATTTAATCCTCACAACAGTCCTATGACGTTGAGGTTACAATTATCCCCATTTTTTCAGATGAGGATACTAAGTCCCAGAAAAGTTAAGAAAATTGCCCATGATGTCCCTGGTGGCGCAGTGGTTAAGAATCCACCTGCCAATGCAGGGGACACGGGTTTGAGCCCTGGTCCAGGAAGATTCCACATGCCGTGGAGCAACTAAGCCCGTGCGCTACAACTACTGAGCCTGCGCTCTAGAGCCTGCAAGCCACAACTACTGAGCCCATGTGCCACAACTACTGAAGCCCGTGAGCCTAGAGCCCGTGTTCCACAACAACGACGTGGGGCTCTGCACCATGACGAAGAATAGCCCCTGCTCGCCACAACAAGAGAAAGCCTGCACACAGCAACAAAGACCCAACTCAGCCAAAAATAAATAAATTAAATTAATTAATTTAAAAAAAAAGAAAATTGCCCAAAGTCAAAGAGCTACTAAATTTGAAAACTTTGAGCTCTTAACCATTAAGTGAGACCACCTCTCCTTAAATATAACCTATTTCCCCTTCCAACCAGCCTCCTTCCTCCCTGTCAGGCAGAGAAAAGCCTGAAGTCCCATCAACG
The DNA here is from genome assembly GCF_964374135.1 of Grampus griseus. NCBI lineage: Eukaryota > Metazoa > Chordata > Mammalia > Artiodactyla > Delphinidae > Grampus > Grampus griseus. The sequence continues at coordinate 54,981,822 of NC_139014.1, forward strand.
AGGCACAAGGGTTAGTTGGGGGTGGGGGGAAAGGCAGAGAGCACAATTGAAGAGCCTGGGGGTTTGACCTTACTGAGAGGAGGTTTTTAATTCTGTGGGAGAGTCTGGGAATGAATCAGGATGATTAAAAGGATCCTAAGCAAACTGTAAAACAATAAAAAAAAATGGCTGAAAGTATTAGGTATTAATGGTAGCTGCCGTAACAGACCCATCTTAAAATCTCAGTGGCTTCAGACAGAAAAATCTATATCTCATCCGCATCACAGGCTGAGGCTGGTCGGCGGCTCTTCTCCAGGTGGTGACTCAGGAACCCAGCCTCCTTCCCTCTTGCAACTCTACCATTTCAGTGCCCTTCACTCAGGCTGCCTTGAGTGTGAAGAAGGTCTTGGACTGCCTGGGGCTGAAAGGGCTGTATCAATTCCCCTTGCATATCCGTTGGCCAGAACATAGTCACATGGTCCCAGCTGAACACAAAGGAGGCTGGGAAATGTAATCTCCTGTGTTCTCGGGAATAGAAAACAGGGGGTGAACACATAACATTGTTTCTACTATGCTGTATAAGAAATAAGCTGTAATCATTGCACCTCTCGTGACTCAGCCATGGACCATATTTACATTGTCACAGTAAGGCAAACACCAGATATTGGTTCAACCAAAAATCACAGTATAACTATGTTAGGAGAATAAAGAGAGCAGAAGTGGCTGCAGGAGGAGTTGCCAGGTTGGGGAAAGAGAGCAAAATCTTTTTTAGTAGGAGGTCAGTAGATAATATAGAAAAAAATGTAATTGAGTATACATTTCATAATATATCTAAGTCAAACCATTATGGTGTACACCTTAAACTTACACAGTGATGTATGTCATTATATCACAGTAAAACTGGGGGGGGAAAAGAGATAACATTATAAAAAGATTATTTAGAAATATGGTAGAAAATGCCAAAAGGAAGACTTAGAGTTTACAAAGGTTGACCCTAGAGAGTTGGATTCAGGCGCAGGGTGTGATCCTGCCTGCTTTAATTTTTTAACCAGCTACCCATGTTACCTTGATAAAAATAGAAAATTAATTTTTAGGGACTTCCCTGGTGGTCCAGTGGTTAAGACTCCACAGCTTCCACTGTGAGGGGCACAGGTTTGATCACTGGTTGGGGATCCCACATGCTGTGCTAAGATCCTGCATGCCGTGCAGTGTGGCCAAAAAATAATAATAATAATTTTGAAAAAGGAAAAAAACAAAGAAAGGTAATGTTATTGCTTCCCTAGTGAGCAGAGGGCAAGGACAAACACCAGGTATGACACGGTGGAGGGGCAAAGCAGAAACCCAGAGGCACGGTGTGCCTAGCAAAAGGCACACCACGTCCGATTCTTGCCACACCTTGCAGAGGCATCCCTGGGCCAGGCACAGCCGGAACACCTGAGGTTGTCCTCCAGGGGAGGGACCCTGGATTGGTTAAGTGGGCTGGGTTAGGCTATGGAAACACAACCAGAATCTCAGTGGCTTCACACAACACAAGTTTCTTTCTCACTCACGTTCCTGTCCCACGAGGACTGGGGAGTGGCAGGGCTCTGCCCCATTCAGGCACTGGGGACCAGGCGGAAGGAGGCTGCTCTCTCCTGGAGCTGCTCCACGGGTAACACGGTTTCCTCAGTTGCCATGCACCTGGATGCCTCAGCCCAGAAGGGACATGTGTCCTTTCCTCTCACAGCCCATTGGCCAGAACCATGTGGCCCCGTGCAACTGATGTATAGTCTCCTGAGTGCCCAGAGGGAAGGAAAACTGGACATTGGTGCAAGCTGAGTGTCTACACAGATCCTGATTTCCTGTCACCGGGGAAATTTTAGAGGAGTTGGGAGGAGGCAGGGACCCCCTGACTGAGTTGGAAGGCTCAAGTCTTTGCAATCAGGGTTACAGCCTTCTACCAGGGTCAAGCCGTGGCCACACTGATGGGTCCCTCTACAATACCTGAGTCTGTAATCTGCCACCTGAACCCACTATGACATGAAATGGGTTATTATTCTGAAGCATCAGGGAAACGGAGGAGAAAGGATGCAGGGCTCAAACCTCCAGTTCATTCCCCCGCCTCTCAGTAGGACCTCATCAAACCAGCCATAAAGAGCACAAAGCAATGGACAAATGAAAAGGAGACACAATTTTAAACCACAAGCAGAGCTCTTTCTCAAGACCCACCAGGTCAAGTCCAACTTCCCTCTCATTTCTTTCAGAGATGACACGAGACCTATGTGACCCAGTCGTCTCATCAGCAAGCACCCTCATCTCGCCTTTGCGCTGATCCCCAAGTCAACACTGGCTTGGATAAACAGAGTCTCCACTGTCCTGTTTGGGAGTTTTATTCTAGATACTTTTCCAGTTTGGAATGTGCAAAGGCTGTTGTTACCACATTGGCCCAAGGCTTCTAAGACGAGGAAGCATTCAATCCTGGTCTGTTTCCATCAATGTAAAGATTATCCCTAGAGCCATGTAAGTGTCTTAGAGAAGTGGTAGCAATAATAATGATAAAAATAACAATAGCCGACTTATTGTTATACTTGTCTTAACTCCTTTGGTCCTCCTAACAGCCCCGAAAGGCAAGAATTTTTATCACCCCCATTTTACCAAGATGAAAGAGATTCAGGAATTTCCCTAGGTACACACATCTAGTAAGTGGAAGACCTGGGCTCTGAACCCGTATAGTCTGGTGCCAGAGCCCAGGGTTTGGAGTTTTACAAAATTTCAGTTTAAATTCTGGCTCTGGGCTTCCCTGGTGGCGCAGTGGTTGAGAGTACGCCTGCCGATGCAGGGGACGCGGGTTCGTGCCCCGGTCCGGGAAGATCCCACATGCTGCGGAGCGGCTGGGCCCGTGAGCCATGGCCGCTGAGCCTGCGCGTCCGGAGCCTGTGCTCCGCAACGGGAGAGGCCACAACAGTGAGAGGCCCGCGTACCGCAAAAAAAAAAAAAAAAAAAAAAAATGCTGGCTCTGCCACTTCACACATGTGACGTTAAGAAAATCATTTATCTTTGAGCCTCAGTGTCTCCCTAAAAAAAAAAGCCTGAGTTTCTCCAAAAATGGGGGTGTTCATGTCTACTTCTCTAGAGGTTGTTGAAGATTAAATAAAATAGCCTGTAAATTTCTCAGAACAGGCCTGGCACGTGAAGGAAAGCAGGGCAAGCCGTTTTGGAGATGTGTTCTAGCCAAAGCTGCCCTGGACAAGAAGGCTTGATCTCCTTTTGGAGAGGCCCCACCACCACCCCCAACTATGTTTCTCATCCATAAATTAGAGATCAGTAGCCTTGTGATTCCACACAACGAGGCACAGAGTAGGTGCTGGAATGCTTTCACCCTCCCGTTCCCCTCTGACCATTGAGCATTTGGGTCACTGCCAGTTTCTCACTGTTATAAACACTCAGCCTCACACGTTTCTGCCCGGGCCTGTGCCTGGCTCCACCTCTGGCATTTCTCCCCACTTTCTGAGTCAGACCTTTGGAGGTGCCTAGGTGGGACTGACCAAGGAGCGTCTCCTGGCACAGCCCTCGCCCCGGGACTGGGAAGAGCAGAGAAGACACAGCTGTTGGCCACCCAGCACCCACTGGGGCCCAGTCTGCAGACCATCACTCTGCCCGGGAACCTGCCTGATAAAAATGAGTCCAGGGCTTCCCTGGTGGCTCAGTGGTTGAGAGTCCGCCTGCTGATGCAGGGGACACGGGTTCGTGCCCCGGTCCGGGAAGATCTCACATGCCGTGGAGCGGCTGGGCCCGTGAGCCATGGCCGCTGAGCCTGCGCGTCCGGAGCCTGTGCTCCGCAACGGGAGAGGCTGCAACAATGAGAGGCCCGTGTACTGCAAAAAAAAAAAAAAAATGAGTCCAAGCAGAATTCATTTCTGTTTACCCATATCCACTTTAATATTAGTCATCACTCAGTTTTCACATCCCACGGCCATCATCCATCTCGGTGGACACCAGCCACCACCCACCCAGAACCACAGGTCAGAGAAAAAGCTCACCACCTCTGGATGCCCAAGTACATCTGTCACATCAATTTTATGGCTTTTAACTTATTTAAATACTTATGAAGGGGCTTCCCTGGTGGTGCAGTGGTTAAGGATCCGCCTGCCAATGCAGGGGACATGGGTTCGAGCCCTGGTCCAGGAAGATCCCACATGCCGCGGAGCAACTAAGCCCGTGCGCCACAACTACCGAGCCTGCGCTCTAGAGCCCGCGAGCCACAACTACTGAGCCCGCACACCACAACTACCGAAGCCTGCGTGCCTAGAGCCCGTGCTCTGCAACAAAAGAAGCCACCGCGATGAGAGGCCCACGCACCGCAATGCAGAGTAGCCCCCGCTCGCCGCAACTAGAGAAAAGCCCGCGCGCAGCAACAAAGACCCAACACAGCCAAAAATAAATAAATTAATAAATACTTATGAAGAACCAGAGACCCCTAGGGCCAAGGATTCAAACTAAATTTTGAACCCCAACAAGAAAGAACCAAGTCGATTCTCTGAACCCTGAAATGAAAATCCAAATACAATTTTTTTTTCCTGAACCATGAATCGAAGCCAAATTTTCCCAGGAAACATCCAATGAACTACTTTGACCTAAATTGTGGGCTGAGCCTCAGTTTCCCTACCTGTAGAATAAAGTTAAAAAGTACTCAGTCCATTCAGGCTGCTATAACAAAAATACCATAGATTGTATGACTTAAACAACAGAAATGTATTTCTCATAGCTCTGGAGGCTGCAAAGTCCGAGATAAAGGCACTGGCAGATCCAGTGCCAAATCCTACATGCTATTTAATGCCCAATTCAAATGCTACTTCGTCCACTAAATCTTCCGTATTCATTAGGGTAATTCTAACTCTTAACAATCCCAAACTGTCAGTGCCTTACCGTAATAGAAGTTTACTTTCCCCTCAAGTAACAGACCGAGGTAGGTGTTCTTGGTTGGCAGGTGCCTTTACTCCTTGGGGTGATTTCAGGAACCCAGGCTCCTGCTGTCTGGTGGTTCTCCCTTCGGCATCCTCTTCTTCCAGCCAAGAAAGGAGCAAGTAGACAAGCCACACTCATCCTTAAAAGCTCCAGACTGGAAGTGCTTCACGTTTTATCGGCAAGAACAATGGTGTGGCCACTTGGGATGCGAGGAGGAAATGTCATCCCTGGGCTCTACCCTGTGGGATGGGAAGCACACATTTCTCATGGACAGTCAGCCACGTCTGCCATTCGTAACCTGAACCACCACCCTGCCCAACCCCACCCTCCATCCTAGTCATTCCTCCCTTCCCTGGTCCCTATGGTGTTTCATTTGCTCTTAGCCACCTGCACACACCAAAACCAACATTGTATGATGGCTGGTCCTGTATGTGCATGTCTCCTTGCCCCGAGGACAGGACGATGTCTTTCACTGGTGCATCCTCACAGCACTTATGACAGTGCCTGACACACATCAGGTGTATGATTGGCACTTGTTATGTTAAATTACTCTGTTTTTTTCTACATTCCTGGGTTATTTCTGTCCAAATGACCAGTACTAACTACTAGTATCTCACCTCCTCCTGCCTTGGACAGGGCTGGAAGCACCAATTTGCTTGGCTGTACAGCTATAATAGGAAGTTGGATGGAACTTTCCTGTAGTCTCAATTTTTCAGTTAAAGACTAAAAGCAGAAAGTGACAAATAACATATATCCTCACATTTTAAGGAACACATTTTATGTCCAAAGAAGATCCAAAGCCCCCATCCTTTCATTTCTCTGGAACACTTGGGAAGGGCTGGAGAGAAGTTAAGAACTGACCACCTTTGGAAGGTTAACTTCAAGGCTATGTTAATTTATTTTTTAATTCCTAGGTGGCCTCCACCTCCATCCCCTTTACCCATCCCCTTAATGCATGGTTTCCAACCTTGGCTGCATTTTGAAATCACCTGGGGAGCTTTAAAAATTACTGATGCCTGGGTCTCACCCCCAGAGGTTCTTTTTTTTTTTTTTTTAACATATTTATTGGAGTATAATTGCTCTACAATGGTGTGTCAGTTTCTGGTTTATAACAAAGTGAATCAGTTATACATACACATATGTTCCCATATCTCTTCCCTCTTGCATCTCCCTCCCTCCCACCCTCCCTATCCCACCCCTCTAGGTGGTCACAAAGCACCGAGCTGATCTCCCTGTCCTATGCAGCTGCTTCACACCAGCCATCTATTTTACGTTTGGTAGTGTATATATGTCCATGCCACTCTCTCACTTTGTCACAGTTTACCCTTCCCCCTCCCCATATCCTCAAGTCCATTCTCTAGTAGGTCTGCGTCTTTATTCCCGTCTTACCCCTAGGTTCTTCATGACCGTTTTTTTTTTCTTAGATTCCATATATATGCGTTAGCATACGGTATTTGTTTTTCTCTTTCTGACTTACTTCACTCTGTATGACAGACTCTAGGTCCATCCACCTCATTACAAATAACTCAATTTCGTTTCTTTTTATGGCTAATATTCCATCGTATATGTGTGCCACATCTTCTTTATCCATTCATCTGATGATGGACACTTAGGTTGCTTCCATGTCCTGGCTATTGTAAATAGAGCTGCAATGAACATTGTGGTACATGACTCTTTTTGAATTTTGGTTTTCTCTGGGTATATGCCCAGTAGTGGGATTGCTGGGTTGTATCATAGTTCTATTTGTAGTTTTTTAAGGAACCTCCATACTGTTCTCCATAGTGGCTGTATCAATTTACATTCCCACCAACAGAGCAAGAGGGTTCCCTTTTCTCCACACCCTCTCCAGCATTTATTGTTTCTAGATTTTTTGATGATGGCCATTCTGACCGGTGTGAGATGATATCTCATTGTAGTTTTGATTTGCATTTCTCTAATGATTAGTGATGTTGAGCATTCTTTCATGTGTTTGTTGGCAGTCTGTATATCTTCTTTGGAGAAATGTCTGTTTAGGTCTTCTGCCCGTTTTTGGATTGGGTTGTTTGTTTTTTTCATATTGAGCTGCATGTGCTGCTTGTATATTTTGGCGATTAATCCTTTGTCAGTTGCTTCATTTGCAAATATTTTCTCCCATTCTGAGGGTTGTCTTTTGGTCTTGTTTATGGTTTCCTTTGCTGTGCAAAAGCTTTTAAGTTTCATTAGGTCCCATTTGTTTATTTTTGTTTTTATTTCCATTTCTCTAGGAGGTGGGTCAAAAAGGATCTTGCTGTGATTTATGTCATAGAGTGTTCTGTCTATGTTTTCCTCTAAGCGTTTGATAGTTTCTGGCCTTACATTTAGGTCTTTCATCCATTTTGAGCTTATTTTTGTGTGTGGTGTTAGGGAGTGTTCTAATCTCATACTTTTACATGGAGCTGTCCACTTTCCCCAGCACCACGTATTGAAGAGGCTGTCTTTTCTCCACTGTATATTCTTGCCTCCTTTATCAGGTTCTTATTTGACGGTCTGGAGTGTAGCCTGGGATCCCCTGATGATTCTAATCATCTGGCCAGGTTGATGCCTGCCCTAAGGTTATGCAACCTTTTCAGCAAGACTCCTATTTATTCTTCAACACCCAGGGCAAATGTCACCTCCTCGGAGAAGGCTTCCCAGGCCAACACACACACACCCCAGAACTAATCACTCACTTCTCAGTTCTTTAGCTTTTGTACATCTCTCCAAAGAGACATTTGCCACACGTATCTCTAGCCCCCAGCACGGGGCCCAGCACACAGAAGGTGCTCGATAGAGATTCACAGAATGCACGGATGAGCAAACTCAACCAGACATTCCGCCTGAGGTCCTAAATCCCAGGCAGAGGCCGGACTTCAGCACGCAGTAGGCGACAGTCCCAGAGAAGGATGGCCCCTCTAAACCAACGGGAAGGACGCTGCACTCAGAGGCAGGTCAGCCAGACACGAAGTAATTGTTGCTCCCCCAGAAATTATGGTAACAAAGCCAAAGGGATGCATAATCATTAAAAACGAAGTTTTCTCCTCGGCACTTTTACAGTTGGGCTGACGGATCAGTTATGAAAATACTGAATAAATAATGAAATGATGGTCCAGGGGCTTCTCTGGTGGCGCAGTGGTTGAGAGTCCGCCTGCCGATGCAGGGGACGCGGGTTCGTGCCCCGGTCCGGGAGGATCCCACATGCCGCGGAGCGGCTGGGCCCGTGAGCCATGGCCGCTGAGCCTGTGCGTCCGGAGCCTGTGCTCCGCAACGGGAGAGGCCACAGCAGTGAGAGGCCTGCGTACCACAAACAAACAAACAAAAAAAGATGGTCCAGGGAGAGCCTCTGGCAAGGAGGGCTCATGCAGCCGTTTTTAAAAGCAGAAACACAGGTTTACTGAACCGGGCAGGTGCGCTAAATCCTGACTCTCAGGGCTGAGGCTGTGAAAAAGGCTGTTCTTCCACATATTGCTGGAGGTTTACAACTGCTTCAGCTCTGAATGCATCGGCACTGCTCGGCTTCCCATCCACACGTGCTCCAGAGGCCCCACCCCTGCTATTAGAAACATCTAGGAAGACTTTAAAATAACCAGGCCCAGCTTCTCCACTCCCCTCCTCCCCCAGTTGGCTTCTGATTTAATTGGTCTTGGTTTGGGTAACGGAAGTTTAAACACCCTCCACCCCCAGGTGACTAATGCACAGTTAGATGTGAGAAACACTGACCCGCAAGAGGTGACGTGAGGGATGCTGAGAATCCCACCTGGGCTGACATACCTACTAGGTGCCAGAGGGCCGTAATCAGAGGTCCTCAACGCAGCTCTCCACTCAAAGTACCTACCAGAATTATCCTGAGAGCTTTTAAGAGGAACAGATAGGGGGCCCTGCCCCAGACTTTTGAAAAGCTCCCAGGTGATTCTATTAAGCAGCCAGGGTTGACCCACTGGGCTAAAGCAGTGCGTCCCCCAGTGTGTGTGAGAGTGAGACTCATCTGGGGCTTGTTAAACAAACCAGATCCTGCCCTGAAGATTCTACATGAAGTCTGGGTGGGTTCCAGGAGGAAATACTTTTAATAAACACCCAGGTCATTCTTACCTTCCTTTTAATAAGCACCGAGGTCACTCTTACTAGTAGCAGTCTCCCAAACTTGCCCGATTGTAAGGATTTCCTAGAATACTTGTGAAACAGAGATTCTGAATCCCACACCGGACCCACTGAACATGCACCTTTAGGAGAGGGACCCAAGAACTTCCTGTATAACAAGCAACCCAGGTGATTCTAGGACGAGGCATATGTGGAAAAATTGAGGCAAGATATCGTGAACCCCGAGACCTCATCTCAAATTAACAAAGCGATAAATGAGTCAGTGTATTTCCCCACCTACAGAGAGCTCTGAGTTCATTCATTCAGTCGGTCAGACCACGAGTCCATCAACCTTTTCTACCTGTCTGCTCCACAGCAAGGATTGGGATACAAGGTGATAAGATACACACCCCCATCTTTTCTCCAACTACATGGAGTGGTCCGCCTCACCCTGCAGGCCATCTCCGGTTCCTGCCCCAAGAATCCAACCCTCTCACAACTCTCCTTGCTCTTCTAGACCTGCTCTGAGCTAAGTTCTGCTGAAGAGTAAAATTGACCTCTGCCCTTTGTTCCACCCCCATCCCTAGACGCACATCTGCCGGCCCATTTACAACAATGCTGGCCATTACTTGTCTGTACCTCTAGTCCGAGCTCTCTTGAAGGACTGAGACTGTGGCTGGTTTATTTGCAACCCCAGTAGCTTGTACCTGGTAGACACTCAATGGAGACCTATAGTTTATCAGGGCAGAAAGACACATACACATAGAGCAGGAATTGCTATCATAGAGGTAACTATTTAAAATGAAAATGCAGGCACCAGGGCCAGACAGTGTGCTTGACCCTCCAGGCGACAGAGAGAGGGCTAAAGCACAGTCCTGCCCCCAGGAGCCCCCCAGTCTAGGAAGAGAAGTGGAAAGCAAAAACCACGATATAAGGCCAAAGGGAAGGGACACTAGGTGATCAGAAACAAGGTGTCCCCCAAGAGGACATACCATTTCTGGCTACTAATCAGGAAATGCTTCAAGGAGAAGTAGTATTTGAACTTAGACTGAAAGGGAGGACTTGTATATCTGAACGAGCAGACATGGGATGGCAAGGCATTCCAGGAGGGGGGGACAGTGTGAGCAAAGGTATAAAGGCAGGAACAAGAAGGCACGTTTAGGAGGGTCTAGAGATGAGACAGCATGACACACAGCCTCAGAGCAGAGTGTCTGGGAGTTGGAAAGTCACAGACAGGAGTCTGAAGGGACGCCAGGCCTCCCTCATCTCCACGGCTCCCCAGAGTGGCCACCAAAAGAGTCTGGCCTCCCTTTGTCTGCTATTTCCACATTTTCTTGATTTATATTTCTTAATTAATTCGATTTCATCAATTCACACATTCCCCGTATCTACAACATTCCCCCTGGGCCTCAGAAATGCATCACATAAAAGCTGTTATCTGTGTTGAACAATAGTTTGGCAGAACTTCATATGCAAGGTCCGGAGGTGGCCAAACAGGGTCTAGTTGGGGAGGCGGGACCCTCCATGCTATGCCTGTGGGATGAGTTCAAAATCGGCCACAGTTCTTCCAAAGAAGGGGACTTCTTTTTTCCTGGTCTTTTCTCCTGATCCCAAGGGCTGAGGCCACCGTCATGTGCTCTGAACAAGAGCTCAATGAACACCAGGTGACCTGTGTCCAGACCTCCAGGGTCAGTCCTGGGTGAAGTCTAGTGGAGGTGGCTGGGGTTGGCGGGGGGCCGTGAGCGTGTGGGGCAGCCCTGGGTTCAGGAGAGCCTAGGGAGAAGGAATCAGAAGTCTGCTTTTGGACTTCCCTGGTGGCGCAGTGGTTAAGAATCCATCTGCCAATGCAGGGCACATGGGTTCGAGCCCTGGTCCGGGAAGATCCCACATGCCGTGGAGCAACTAAGCCCGTGAGCCACAACTACTGAGCCTGCGCTCTGGAGCCCATGAGCCACAACTGCTGAGCCCACGTGCCTACAGCCCGTGCTCCGCAACAAGAGAAGCTCCCGCTCGCCGCAACTGGAGAAAAGCCTGTGCACAGCAATGAAGACCCAACGCAGCCAAAAATAAAAATAAATAAATCATAAATAAAATTTTTTTTAAAAAGTCTGTTCTTGCCTCCTATACTGTTGGTAGGAATGTAAGTTGGTGCAGTCACTGTGGAAAACAGTATGGAGGTTCCTCAGAAAGCTAAAAATAGAACTACCATATGATCCAGCAATCCCACTCCTGGGCATATATCCAGACAAAACTATAATTCAAAAAGATACATGCACCTCCATGTTCATAGTAGCACTATTCACAATAGCCAAGACATGGAAACTACCTAAATGTCCATTGACAGATGAATGGATAAAGAAGATGTGGTACAAATATACAATGGAATACTACTCAGCCATTAAAAAGAATGAAATAATGCCATTTGCAGCAACATGGATGCAACTAGAGATTATCCTACTAAGTGAACTCAATCAGAAAGAGAAAGACAAATACCATGTGATATCACTTATGTGTGAAATCTAAACTATGACACAAATGAATCTATCTATGAAACAGAAACAGAATCACGGACATAGAGAATAGACCGGTGGTTGCCAAGGGGGAGGGGGAGGGAGAGGGATGGATGGGGAGTTTGGGATTAGCAGATGCAACCTGGTATATATAGAATGAATAAACAAGGTCCTCTTGTATAGCACAGGGAACTATATTCAATATCCTGTGATAAACCATAAGGGAAAAGAATATGAAAAAGAATGTATATATATATATGTATAACTGAGTCACTTTGCTATACAGCAGGAATTAACACAACATTGTAAATCAACTATACTTCAACTAAAAAAAAATTTTAAAGTCTGTTCTTGAAATTCCCGAGCCAAGGGGGAGTGAGGTAAGAGTACTAACCAGCCATGGGGCAGGGGCAGAGGTCTGAAAGTAGCTAATGATCACGGCAACACAAAAGGACAAAAGTATAACAGTCAGGGCTTAGAGGTCATCTGAGGATGAGAGACAAGCTGGGCATTCACCAGGGTATTCCTGCAACAGGGGCTGGAGACTTAGATTCCCCTCAAGGGCCGGGGCCAAGTCTCCTCTTTACTCTATGCCCTAAATATGTTGTGATGGCTTATTACAACACAGGAGAGCTGGCTACTAGCTGGGTGGCAGGGCCCAGGCCCTCTTTATAGCAGCACTGTCCACTAGAAATACGAAACAAGCCACCTAAGTAATCTTTTCCTTTTTTTTTTTTTTTTTTTGCGGTATGCGGCCTCTCACTGTTGTGGCCTCTCCCGTTGCGGAGCACAGGCTCCGGACGCGCAGGCTCAGCGGCCATGGCTCACGGGCCCAGCCGCTCCGCGGCATGTGGGATCTTCCCGGACCGGGGCACGAACCCGTATCCCTTGCATCGGCAGGCGGACTCTCAACCGCTGCGCCACCAGGGAAGCCCCTAAGTAATCTTAAATTTTCTAGTAACCACTTTAAAAAGAAACAGGTGAAATTAACTTTATAGATATATTTAACTCAATCTATCCAAAATATACTTCAATATTCAATCTATGTAAAAATTATTAATAAGAGTTTTTGCAATTTTTTTCAACTAGGTCTATGTATTTTTTATTTACAGCACATCTCAATTCAGACAAACCACATTTCAGGTGCCTGATAGCCACATATGGCTGGTGGCTCCCACACTGGACAGTGTAGCTTTAAAGTGTGTGATTTGGTGGCCTGCCTTGCAGACATGAAAGAGACAAATATCCCTGCCTTATCCATAGCCAGAGTGGCTGGCTAGAATGGTGTCCCCTTCTGTCCTCACTGCCCTCCCACGCCCCTCCTGAAGCAAGAAACACACTTGATGAAGATGCCCTTGCGCACAGAGAAATGGTACAGACATGGTGTTCTCCCATCTAGACTCTCCAAACCAGTCCTCATGGCCCACGTGCAGAGGAGTGTGTGCTCTGTATTAAAAGAAGAGTGGCTTCTTGCAAAGACTGCTAAGGGGGAGGGTGTATTAGTCTGCTCGGGCTGCCATAACAGAGCACCACAGACTGGGTGGCTTAAACAACAGAAATTTGTTTTCTTACAACTGTGGAGGCTGGAAGTCCAAGATCAAGGTGTTGGCAGGGTTGCTTCCTTCTGAAGCCTCACTCCTTGGCTTGTAGATGGCGATCTCCTCCCTGTGTCTTCACAGACTCTTCCTTCTGTGTGTGTCTGTGTCCTGATCGCCTCTTCTTATCAGGACAACAATCATATGGAGGTAGGGCCCACCCATATGATCTCATTTAACTTAATCACCTCTTTAAAGACCCTGTCTCCAAATGCAGTCACATTCTGAGTTTTTTTGGAGTTGGGACTTCAACATCTGAATCTTGGGAAAGACAATTCAACCTATAACAGAGGGAAAACACAGGATACTCTGAGATTAAATGCTGGCTAAAAGTCCCAAGATCCTTGAAATTTCAATAGGAAAGGCAGAAGTTGAGAGTAGGAGGGAGCCTATATTCTCAAAGCTTCAAGCAAGTCTCAATTGTACCAGAGGTGAATTCGCCTCTAGAGAAGACAGCTTTTTATTTGAGGACAAATCCACTCTGTGTCTCACAGTCGTGAAGACATAAAGCAAACACTCCCGTAGCTATGGAGATGGTGGAGACAGCCGTGATGCCAGGGAACCAAACGAATCCATGAGATGCAGGGAAAGGTAATCTGTGTAAGCAGAGTGGTACCCTGCAGACCAGGAGAGAAAAGCTTCTTGCACTAGCCATGGATGTGACCGTCCTGGGCAATGAAACCATTTTTTATCCTTAGGAAGCTGTACGGTCTTATGCAGGCAACACTCACAGAAGATGAGAAACTGAGGCCTAGTCTTCACTGAGAACTAGAGAAGAGACTGTAAAAAGAACCTGGGCTGAATTGTTAATGTCCCCCTCATGATGTCATTCAAGACCAAGGCCGCTGGGGCTGGAGCTGACTCATTGGGTTTGGAGGTATAGTCGTGTTGTGCTCTCAGTGCAGAAACACACCAAGCAAGGAGTGGAGTTGCTCCCCTACCAGGAATGGATATCCGCACTCCCATCACTCATCCCTGGAAGAAGTCATCCTGCAACATAAAATAAACACGAGGGCTGCCAGTGTCCACCTAAAAGGAGAAGAAATTTCTCCTCCTCCGTGAACCTGCAGGAGTATAGGACAAAAAAAAATCTGGGCAGAAGAATGCCAGGCTCTGTGACATGCCCTCTGACCTGTATCTTGTCCAGAATCGCCGGGGTGGCAAGTGACAACCAAGACGGAACATGGAATCACCCCCCAGAGGGTCACAGAAAATACTCAGAGAGGAGACCAGCAAGATGCAGCTAAAGTGACAATAATATGGATGCTAAATGGTAAAGTGACCTCTCTCAGTAGCTACTGGCTGTGGCCTGGACCTGTTTGCTCAATTCTGCTGGGCTGCGAGTTCCTGAGAGCCAGACCTCTTACTCGTCTTTTTGTCTCCAGAATGATCCTGGCACAGAGAAGTGCCTCAGTAATCACACAGTGGAGGACCTGGGAAGCCAAGCCTAATCCTGCAGAGAGGAAAACTGAGGCACAAGGGTATCAGACCACCGAGGGGCACAGGGCAACCGTGGGGAATCTCGGATGATGTTTTTTCTCTGTACTCCCCCATAGAAAGAGGTGGTCCCTCCCATCCTCAAATATGCCTCTTGACGGAATTTGCCTTGCAGAGAAACAGTGTGGAAAACAAGCAGAAAAGTATAACAGGGAGTAGTTCGTGGTAAGCCCGTGTCCAGGTAAAACATTCTGTGGATGAAGAAGAAAAATCACCAACAGCAAACCCCCGGGCAGGGCCAGACCACCAGGGCCTCCCTTTCCCAGCAGTGACCTGAAAATGACTTCTCTCCCAGGTACTGCAGCAATCACGAGGAACTACTGCATCCCAGAGCCATCCCTGCCTGGACTGAAGTCAAAGAGAGACAACGAAAGAGCTGGGGCCCGACCAGTTCATCTGAAGGAAGTCCAAGGTCAGGCAGCTCTGCCAACAGCATCCAAAAGCAAGAAGGTTCGGGCAACCTTGGTCTCACTGTTCTCTGCAGTCCTTCTGATGAAAGGGACTGGCATGGTTCTAACTGCCCAGCTGGCTAAACAGAAAAAGAAAATTTATTCAGGAGTAGACTTGAGACAAAACATCGAGAAGCAACACCCCAAACCATGGCCCGATAAGGAAACGACCACGCATGCCAAACTCTAAGCGACAAGAACCAGCCCTGCTGCAACCACTACCGCAGCCAGCACTGTTTTCACTTCTGCATCAGGAACTTGACCTCGCTACCCCTGGGAACCACCACCACAGCAGCTGTCGCCACCAAAAGCTGGGCACCTCTGCTGCCATCCACACCAGCAAACGCGGCGGCTTCACCCAAGCCTGTTTCTTCCTGTGGCTCCCATCTGAAGCAAAAGGTCGGCATGGACGCATCTGATTTGTGGAGCCTGGTCACAGGCCTGCATCCCAGTCCCAGGGCATGTGGGAATGTGGGTTCTGACTTCCCCACTGGGAAGACAGAAGAGGAATTTCCCCAAACACGCAAAGACAGTTCAAAAGACATGGGGCCCCACAAGATGAAAAGAGTTCTGTGGATGGATGGTGGTGCTGGTTGTACAACAATGTGAATGTACTCAATGCCACTGAGCTGTACACTTAAAAATGGTTAAGATGGGGACTTCCCTGGCTGTCTAGTGGTTAAGACTCCGTGCTTCCACTGCAGGGGTCACAAGTTTGATCCCTGGTCGGGAAACTAACATCCCTGCGCGGTGCGGCCAAAAAAAAAAAAAAAAACAGTTAAGATGGTAAATTTTATATGTATTTTGCCACAGTTTTAAAAAAATTTTTAAGTTAACTAAAAAAAAAAAAAGACACTGGGCAGCTGTGAATATGACCAATGGCCACCCCTGATCTCAATAAACACTTAGTGCATAAGTAAGTAAAGGTATTAGGTGGGGATGCTGGACTCCCAGACACACAGTAGTTGTCACCAGTCACTGTTTAACATTTCTCAGTTTCCTGAGCATTTTTTAGTGTACTTTGTGCTTCCTGTTATCAATGCTCATACCACACAGGATGACTGTTGTTTACATAATTATGGCTAATTTGCATAATAATTTGCATAAGTATTTGCAACGTGCTGGGTGCTTACACACGTTATCTCAATTAATCCTCACAATAAACGGTGAGGTGGGTGATGGGTGACTGCATTGCTCAGAGAGTCATTTATACTGGAGGAGGAAGAGGGTATCAGCCAACAGAAATAGAAAGTGAACTCAGTGAAGTCAGTGCAAAGATCTAGAAGAACCTGTAGAGAAACAGAGAAAATAAGAAGAGAGAAACGTCAGCCTGTTTATGTTTGGGGGGGACCACAAAAGCGAGGGGCCTAGAAGAGTCTGGAACACAGGAGAAGTGTAACCAAATAGGATCAGGCTAAAATGGCATAGATCCAGTACCCCTGGCAACAGGCCCCCACTCTTACAGGCATGATGTTCTAATGAGAAAAGCCACGTATGAAGAAAGTAAACAGTCATCCCAGACAGGGCCACATAGAGTCCAGCTGGCTCTACCCTAAGGAAAGTTCTGGGAGGAAATTGAGAGGAGTTTGTGCCATAAGTTGAGGTCAAGAGAGATATCATCTGAATCGTGCATGATAAAGGATTAACTTGAACAACACACTCAAGGCAACATATGGGTCCAGCCCGTACCTGTTGCTTCTGCCACTGAGGTTGATCAAAGTCTGTGTGACTAATCAATTGTGTGTGTGCTCATCCCAATGGCCTCACGTGTTCCTCCCTGGCATCTCTGCCTGGAGAAAACTCCAGACGGGAAAAGGGTAGAAGTTCACTCCCCAGTTTGGGACTGGGCAGCTGCAGCAGCCCTCTACTTACACTGTTCTCCTGACCCCCTACTACCACCCAGCTGGAGTCTGCCCCAAAGAGATTTGGGGAGTAGGACAGAGAGTTCATAGGGTTATAATTCAAACTGAAGATTGGAGAGGTTAAATACCCACCCAAGACTGCCAGCTAGCAAGAGGTGGAGCGGGGATTTGAACCTAGTGTAATTCCAAAGCCCACACCCTTAATCACCAAGAATAGATCCAGATTCCTGTAACTAGCTGTGGGACCCAAGCAAGTTTGTTTAGCTTGTTGAGTCTATTTTCCCGCAAGTAACACCCTACGGGGTAATTGAGAGGATTGGAAATGATGCATGTCAAGTCTTAGCTCAATGCCAGGGCCCCAATAAAAGAGCATCAGTGAGCAAAAGTTATACACATTTTCAGAGGGAAACTCTCAGCCTCATGGATTAGGAACACGATTAGGGTTACATGGCCATTTGCTATCAAAGACAGATCTTGATCCTGGGTTTTTTACCCCACATTCCATGCATCTGTCTGGCCCATTTGAGGGTTTGGGTGGGAATATGGGGAGGACTAAATCTAAGTGTCTTCCATAAGAAATTCAATTTTATTTCATTGAGGACAAGGCTGTGTGCATCTGCTCCATGTGAAGAACTATGGCAGGTACTGAAGAATGGGGCAAGATGAGGGGGACCCGGCTCTGCCCTCAAGGGCAGTGATGTGGCCGGTGAATGGGCCTGGGGCAAAGTTGTAGCAAGGGTACCCTTCCTGTCTTCTTCCACCAGGGAAATGGGTTTAGCTAAGCCAGTGATTCTTAACCTTGGCCACACATTGTTATCACCTGGGGAGCTTTAAAAATGCTGCCACCTGGCCCCAGCCCCAGAGGTTCTGAGTTCAATGGTCAGGCATGCAGCCTGGGCGTCAGTGCATGGGGCAGCCAGGTTGAGAACCCCCAAGCTAAGCAAAGATGCAGTTCTTGGGCGAACTGGGGTATGGGAGGAGGAGGGAGTGTGAGTGGGGTTTTTCTGTGTCACGGAAGTAAACGCACCAGTGAGGAGGAGAATGTCCAGGGCTGTGGTCCCTAAGGCCCTAGACGCAAGCCCCGGGCACTCATGACAGGAACAGGACAGAGCCCCTGCCTCTTAGCGGGCAGCTGCAGGTTTCACAGGCAAGACCTCAGACACGCAGTCAGGACAAACATGCTTCCATCAGCCTGAGACACGGTTTACTGCAAGAGCTGTTCACCAGGCACATGAGAAAGAAAGGTGTGACTCCAGTTCTGGACTGGCCTTCCTGATCATGGGAGGCAAGCTGCATGGCCACCTGGAAACGGTCTGTTGTGTTTCCAAACAGAGTCAGATAAATAAAATGCATTATTATTTTATTAGCAACTCTTAAAAGTTCCTGTAGTGGCGTGAGTTACAACAGACACAACTACTTTCATATATTTATGTGTTTAGCACTTAATTCACACTCGCTTGCATTGCAAGACACTCAGCTGTAACACATTTTTACTGTGGTCTGTTTTTCCACATTCATCAGACTTTATTGATTACTAACCGCCAGGACTTCTAGAAAGCAGTCGTCTTGTTTCCAATCATCCCCTTCTTTTTTCAGTGTTATCTGGCCATCTTTGTTACTATAGGACGTGCTTTCCATGTTGCTTTCTCTTTCGTCTCTCATCTTTCATTAGTCTTTCCTCTATGATTTCTCAGAGTTCTTACAGACTCTTCCACCATTTTGTGCTTCTTGAAATGTTAAGACATAAGACTTAATTGAGGAAAATACTCAGAAAACTCAATTCTTTTTTCTTTTATCTCCCCACCCCAACGTGCGTGCCCCAACCATAACTCCACACCCTTGTCTTTCAGGGTCACCTTCTCAACCTTCCACCCAAGTTCAATAGCCCTAGAATTCCTGAGGCCCTGCCCTCTAAAGGCTCCGCCTCCTTATTAGACAAACTCAATCCCTGGACCCACCTCCAGCTCAGATGTTCCGCCCAAACCCCTCCTCAGGCTCCTCCTCTACCCAGGCCCCGCCCCTCCACCGTCACAGGCTCCTCCCTAAGCCCTACCACTCTCCCGACCCGAGAAGCACCGCCCCCAGGGCCAGAGCCCTATATACCACCACCACCACCCCTAAGCCTCACCTGGCCCGCTCCCCTGCTCAGGTCCCTTCCTTGATCCGCCTCAGGTTGCATCTAAGACTCCTGGGATCGTGGCTCCCAGGCCGCTGAGCTCGGACTCTGGGGCTCGAGGCACGTGGCGGCCATCTTGTCGTAAACTCAATTCTTATACTTTCAAGTGTTGTGTCAAGTCCGAAGTTGGTGGTGTGTCGAACATTACTTGAGGTAGAAATCCTATGCTTGGCTTTTATGTAGAATGACTAAAAGCTCAGAAACATGCATAGAACTTCTCATTGTCACCACCTATGTCGATATGGGTCGTCGAGGAAGCAGATGCTGGACTTAGAGGCAGAGCTGGCGTTAGGAGTGAAAGATTTGGTGGAGGGCCATAACTATGAAAGATAAAGGCTGAGGAGGCAGGACTGGGCAGGGAAAGCCTTCAGAGGGCCATGCAGATCCTATCCTGTGAAAAGAAATGCAAGAGGAAGAAAAATAGGGCCGGGAACATCTCAGACCACAGTGCAGATCATGCAAAGTCTTGGGCAACCCAGTGGGGAGTGAAGCAAAGTTGCCCATTAGAGGGGTCTCCCAACGGGCAGAAATGGTGGGTGCCGGTGTCTCTGCCACACTCAGTCTTTGGCTTGGGAGCCGCCAAGGACGAGCGAAGCTGGCTTAAGTGCTGCAGCTGGAGGCGATCAGCTAAGCTCATTCTTCGCAGCTGAAAGAACTTCACAAGTTCTTTCTCGTAGGGAGATCCAAGCACTGCTTCTCCGCAGCTGCCACGCCCCCTCCCATCTCCTGACAATGCAAGCCTTTATAAGTGAAAGGCTCAGCTTCGTTAAGGTTATTAAATGCTTGTCTTTTCTCGGCCTGGCGTGATCAAGTAAACACCGTGCCCATCTGAACTGTGGGGAAAATGCAATTAAACGTTGTACAGAGAGATACAATTGACAGTCAGTGGCAGAGCCACGGGTAACTGTTTTCTTTCTGCTTTTCTCTATGTTCCAAATTTTAGACCTTGATCATTTATTTTTCTTTTTGATTGGAAAATATAATGAACATTTTAAAATTAGTCTCCATATCATACCTTTTTGATCCAAAATGGCATCCCCCAATTTGACAGCCCAACAAATTGCTTTCACATAGGAGAACGTGATAATAGACCAAGCATAGCTTTGAGCTCAGACAGATCTGAGCTTGAACCCTGGCCCTGTGACTACTACTCTGAACTCTGGGCAGGCCCTCACCCCCTCTCAGCCTTCACCAAGAAAGGCAGACACGTGTCCTTACTTCTCAGCTTTGCTTTAATAAAGCATTTTTAAATCGATGTTTAAGCCTTCCCAAACTGCTAGAAATTTCTAAAAATCCACATTCAAAGGACAAAGAGTGGCCATAGCTGAGGAAATCCAAACTACTTTCCTGGGAAAGTCCTCAAAATGAGTTCTAAAAACCTCCTCGAGGGGCTTCCCTGGTGGTGCAGTGGTTAAGAATCCACCTGCTGATGCAGGCGTCATGGGTTCGATCCCTGGTCCGGGAGGATCCCACACGCCATGAAGCCTAGAAAAAAGCCCGCACGACCCAATGCAAGCATAAATAAATAAATAAATTTAAAAAACTAAAAGCCTCCTTGACAGCACTTCTAGGTATACATGCCTAAGAATTCAAAGTAGAGACTCAAACATGTATTTATACACCCATGTGTATACACTTCCACTCACATGTCAATAATACAGCAGCATTATTCACAATAGCCAAAAGGTAGAAACAACCCAAATGGCCATTAACAGATGAATGGGTAAGCAAAATGTGGTATATACATACTATGGAATATTATTCAAGCCGAAAAAAAAGGAGAATCGAGTATACACTGTAACACAGATGAACCTTGAAGACATCATGCTAAGTGAAATAAGCCAGACACAAAAGGACAAATACTATATGATTTCACTTATATGAGGTACCTAGAATAGTCAAGTTCACAGGGACCAAAAGTAGAATAGAGGTTACCAAGGGCCGGAAGGAGGAGGGAATGGGGAGTTAGCATTTAATGGGCACAGAGCTTCAGTTTGGGATGATGAAAACGTTCTGGAAATGGATGGCGGTGATGGCTGCACAACAGTGTGAATGTACTTAATGCCACTGAACTGTACACTTAAAAATGTTACAGTGGTAAATTTTACGTTCCAGAGATTTTTACCACAATAACAAAGAATTTCTAAAACCTCCTTGTCAATGCAGTGTTACTACTTAAACCCAGGCAGGGAGCAAAGCTGAGCTGCCTGCAGGTGTTTCTCCCATGGAGAAGCAACATACAGCTTGCGCAATTCATTGCATTTTTCATCACTTGTAATTATAAAAATAAAACCACATCACACAAAAATTTGAAACTAAAGAAAAAACTCATAATCCCATTTCTTTTCTTCTTTACAGGATTTTATTTTTAGACCTAGTTGTAACCATAGTGTTTGGACGAGTCCCAAAAGTGACTTCCAGAAACGTCCTTCATCTGAGCCTCAATTTCCTTAGCTTTAAAATAGGAGTCATATTTCCAGAAACCTCCTTGGCAATGCCCAGAGCAAGACTGACACTGTGATTTCTCTTGGGATGCTCAGCCATGCTTCCCCCAGAGTAGGAAGCATCCGTTCTCCAGTGGATGTGAAGAGCTGGGATGGTGGTAGAGGGGAGGGAGAGTAGGAAGAGAGAAGGCTAATGGCTGTCTACGATTCCACAGGTCATTGGCACACGTGTACATGCATGCGCACATGTACACGAGCACACACAGGTTCTCCCCCTGCTGAGGGTCTATAACATCCCTGTGGCTCTGTGGCAGGTTGAAGCGCAAAAGGAAAAAGGAACTGGTTGTTGAGCTAGCCCCAGGCCCTGGTCACGAGGACAATCTGGCTGATGGCTGAGACCCTCTGCAAGGAGCCCAGGATAGGGTGCTCTGGGAAAAATAAGGTGGATCTATGGCCTCCTGTTCAGTTTGATTCCCACCAGGACGGCAGAATGCAAGTCTGGGGCTGGACACACCCATGTTCGAGTCTCAGTGCAGCCTTAAGCAAGTGACTTGCTTTCATCTGAGCCTCAATTTCCTTGTTCTTAAAATAGGAGTCATACTTCCTACCTCCTGATGGTGTTATGAGGCCTGAAAGAGAAACCATGCAAAGTGCTTGGCATGGAGCCCTCGCTAAATGGAGGCCGTATCAGACACAGCCCTCCTAAAGCCCCGGAAGCAACTTCATTGACCCAACCAACCAACCAACCAATACTGAAAACCTTTCCACTGTGGACCTGGTAGTGAACTCAAGTGAAGAACTCACCAAAATTATTTTAACATTGTAAAGAAACACTGGAAAGACTTAATAAAAGGTTCACTTAAGTAGTTTCTCAAACCACATTAGCAATCATTCCATAACAAATAAATTGACCTGGCTAGAAGAACAGATTTTGGAAATAGCTTCAGACGGTCTTGACACAAAAATTGAAGAGGAGGCACATATATCATTCTGATTAGAAATTCACTTTTAGTCTCCAATTCAATCAAGGCAGGCAGATATTAGTTAGAGGAACACTAGTTGCTATAATAGATGAACTCCAGAGTATGGTAGGAATTTATTTCTCACCTCAGTAAATCTCAGTGTTCCTGGTGGACAGGCAGCTTTTCTCCATGTGGTGACACAGGAACCCAAGCTCCTTCCATCTTGTGGCCCTACCATCCCCTGGGGCCTCTTTATGGCAAGTGGAAAGAAAACAAAAAAGTGGAAAAGCTTCATTGCTTCTTAAAAGGTGACCCACAAGCATCACACGTCACTTCCACTCACATGTCATTGATGGGAACAAGTCACATGGCTACAGTGGAAGTAAGACTGGGAGAAAATATTTGCAACAAATACATTTGATGAAGTTCTTTAAAGTTCAGTGTCTAGAATATGTTAAATATATTATGAAGAATATATTATACATAATAATATATAGAATTTAAACTCAGAATATATAAAGAACTCATAATTCAATAAGACAAACAATTGAGTTAGAAAACAGCAAAAGATTTGAATAGACACCTCATCAAAGAAGATATACAGATGGCAAATAAACACATGAAAAGATGAAAAGATGCTCAACATCATTGGTCGTCAGGGAAACTCAAACTAAAACCACAATTAGATCCCACTATACACCACTAGAATGGCTAAAATTAAGAAGACTGAGCATCCCAAATGTCGGCAAGGATGTGGAGCTACTGGAACTCACATGCAAGGCCAGTCAGAATGTAAAATGGTACAAACTCTCTAGAAAACAGTTTGGAAGTTTTCTTATCCATAAGGTGTTTAACTTTTTAAAGTTACGTATACCACTGGACCCAACTATTTTATTTTTATTATTATTCTTTTGGCTGTGTTGGGTCTTTGTTGCTGTGCACGGGCTTTCTCTAATTGCAGCGAGCGGGGGCTACTCTTCGTTGCAGTGCGTGGGCTTCTCATTAAGGTGACTTCTCTTGTTGCGGAGCACGGGCTCTAGGTGCGCGGGCTTCAGTAGTGGCGCACCAGCTTAGTTTCTCCGCGGCATGTGGGATCTTCCTGGACCAGGGATCGAACCTGTGTCCCCTTCATTGGCAGGCAGATTCTTAACCACTGCACTACCAGGGAAGTCCCCCCAACTATTTTAGAGTATACATTTTTTCAGAAATGCATGGAACATTTAAGAAATTTAATTATATTCAGGTCTTAACAAATTTCAAAAGTTTGATATCCTGTAGACCACTTTTTCTGACAACAGTACAATTAAATTTGAACTCAATTACAAACAGAAAACTAGGGGGAATAAACGTGTTTGGAAATTAAGAGGCGTATTTTTTAAAGTCATGGGTTAAATAATAAATCAGTGGAAATTTTAAAAATACTTAGAATTCTACAATAACAACAGTACTACATGTTAAAACTTACAGAGTTTACCTAAAGCATTACTGTGCTAGTAGGAAATGTATACTTTTATGTTTCTATTACATAATGAGTTTTTAAAAATAGACAGAAAAACTAATAGTAGAACAAACCCAAAGAAAGTTGGAAGAAAGGGAATTATATAAATAAGATCAGAGAATAATGAAATATAAAATAAACATACACAGAAGGATCAACAAAACCAAAAGTATGGGTTGTTTTTTTCCTTTTTTCTTGGTCACACTGTGTGGCATATTGGATCCGGGATCTTAGTTGCGTGGCATGTGGGATCTTAGTTCCCCAGCCAGGGATTGAACCTGCTCCCCTTGCATTGGAAGCACAAAGTCTTAAGCACTGGACCACCAGGGAAGTCCTAAAATTATGTTATTTTAAAAGATTAATAACACTAACAAACCTCTGTCAAAATTGATCAAGAAAAAAATAACAGAAGGCATAATATTAGGAATGAAAAATGGTATATAACTGCAGGTGTCACATAGATTGAAAAGATGGAGAATATTATATACAATTTTATGCCAATAAGTTTGAAAACAGAAACATATGGACAAATTCCTAGAAAAATAAGCTGACACAAGAAGAAATTTAAAATCTGAATAATCCTATAACCATTAAAGAAATTGAATCAGGGACTTCCCTGGTGGCCCAGTGGTAAGATTCCGTGCTCCCAATGCAGGGGGCCTGGGTTCGATCCCTGGTCAGGGAACTAGATCCTGCATGCATGCTGCAACTAAGAAGCACGCATGCCGCAACTAAGAAGTCTGCATGCTGCAACTAAAAGATCCCGCATGCCGCAACTAAGACCCGGCACAGCTAAAATAAATAAATAATAAATATTTTTAAAAAAGAAGAAAGAAATTGAATCAGTAGTTTAAAATCTCACCACAAAGAAAACGCCAGGTCCAGACGGTTTTATTAGTAACTTCTATCATTCAAGGAACAAATAACTCCAAATTTTTTTTTTTTTTTTTTTTTTTTTTTTGTGGTACGCGGGCCTCTCACTGTTGTGGCCTCTCCCGTTGCGGAGCACAGGCTCCGGACGCACGGGCTCAGCGGCCATGGCTCACAGGCCTAGCCGCTCTGCGGCATATGGGATCTTCCTGGACCGGGGCACGAACCCGTGTCCACTGCATCGGCAGGCGGACTCTCAACCACTGCGCCACCAGGGAAGCCCAATAACTCCAATATTTAACTCCAATTTTAACTCTTTAAAATTATAGTAAAGGAAGAAACACTCCCTAATTTATTTTATACTAAAATTAATACCAAAACTGATATGAACAGTGCACGAAAGAAAAATTATGAGACAATTTCACTGACGAACATAGACACAAAACTCTTCTTAAAAAATCAGCAAACAATTCCAGCAACGTATAAAACAATCTTGACCAAGTTCAGCTTATTGCAGGAATCCAAGACTGTTTTAATGTTCGAAGACCAATTCATATAATTCAAAGATTTAAGGAGAAAAATGACATGATCATCTCAGTAAATGGAAAATTTTTGATAAATTTAAATATTCATTCATGAAAAAAATAAATATAAAAAAAATCCTTAGAAATCTAGTAGAATTTCCTCAACCCCTAAAGAGTATCTACAGAAAACTGGCAACAAAAATCCTATTTAATGTGAAACATTGAATGTTTTCCCTTTGAGGCCAAAAAAAGAATGTCTGCTAACATTTTCATTCAGCACTGTATTCGACAAAGAGAACTAAAGGTATAAGGATTGGAAAACAATAAATCAAACATTCAATATTCATATATATTATCGCTACATGGAAAACATAAAAATCTATAGAGAAATTATTAGTTTTAATAAGTCCGCAAGGTGGCTGAATAAGAAATTAATACACAAAAGTCAATGACTTTCTACAATCAGTAACAAATAAAAAAGTAATTATTAAAAAGATAATCATGCAAAAATATAAACTGAAATGAATAAATCTAACAAAAACTATGTAAGTGCTTTATGGAGAAAATTATAAAACTCTTTTGAAAAACATTAAAGATCTAAATAAATGGGGAGGGAGGTTCATGGGTACTTTTTAATTTTAACATACTTTTCTTCTAAAATGCTCAAAATTAACTCTTTGGAAACATATAAAAACTATTTTAATTTTTAAATATTTTATTATATTCATTCAAACATCGCTGGCCCATCTACAGGGTATCCAGAAACAATTATGATTAAATTCGGTCATATTTACTACATTGCCAATTTCAGTAACAGGAATTACATAGCTGTACACATAGTTTTATACACATTTACACATATGTATTTTTTGATCTTGCCATTAAAAAGGTGCGTTTGTCAAGGTAGAAGGATGGAATGCATACAGCACTTTGTTGGCCTGATTCACAACTTTTAAATATTTGGACAGATGGCATGTGAGCCTCCTTTTGCCTTCTTGTCATGGGATCCTCTGACATTAGGAGCAGGCCTGATGAGAGGCACTGCGGTGGTCCTGGCTGTGGGCAAGGAACCCATTTATGGTTTCCGCAGACTGTCTCAGCGGGCGCCAGCCCAGGTGAGTCAGGATATCTGTCCTGTTTGGAAACGTCAATCAAACTCCATGAAGCTTGTTCCTGGGAGGAAGCTAGTGGACATTCAGGTCAAACCTACTCAAGCTGCAAAAGGGAAACAAGCATTCAAAGCCTCTCACTCTGGGGCTATGTTGAGTCAGGGCTGGAAGACGGGCGTTGGTTGCAGGAGGTTCTAGAGACGAGGCTGGGGATCACAGAAAGGAGACAGAAAAGCCATTTCTCCTTTCTGTCTGTTCATAGCAAAGCTGAAATTCATTCAACAAATATTTCCAGAGTGCTAATCGTGGTCATCATCATCAAAATAGCTAAGATTTATGAAGCACTTATGTCCCAGGACCTGGTGAGGTGACTTTTACATATAACCATGTACAATACATGTTATACACAACAGTCAGATGAATGGGGTACTAGTATTTTCCCAATTTTACAGATGAGGAAACGGAGGCTTGATGTTAAGTGACTTATCCAGGGTCATAAAATTTGTACATGACAGAGCTAGGATATGAATCTGGAGAAACTTGGGTGAATCTGGAGAAACTTGGGTCTACACATTGGGCCATAAGCCAGTGCCAAAGTTGTAGAAGTGAGTCATGGTCTACTGGGAAAGTCAAATATGCACATAGATGTGTCTTGATAACTCAAGTTGGATAAAACTAGATGATCAAGAAGGACATCTAAATGAAGCAAAGTTAATGACCTGGGAGTGATGGGGCATGTTGGAAGTATAGTGAGGGGCCTATCAGACTCTAGAAAAGAAACACACAGAAACAGCATGGGTGAGTAGTAACCAAGTTAGCTTAATATTGGAATGTGGAGGACTTCTAAGGCCTAGTTAAAGGAGTTTGGACTTTCTCTTCCAGTTAATGGTAAGGTAGAGGAGTGACAAACAGCCTTAAGATTCATTTGTCTCCTCTGTGTTGGGTGAATGCAGTAGACACAACCAATGACAAGATGACCAGTGGACCAGTGAGGAAGCCCATGGCACACAATGACGTGGCCTTATGGTGGGTGTTGGCCATCAGATAGGGAGAAAGGAGTGGTTACAATGAGCTTGGCAAAGAAAGGATGGAGAGGGCTTGCAGCCGTTTAGCCGGCCAAGGGAAACTAGTTAGGATTAAGACCAGGAATAATACTAGGGTACTACCAGGAATGCAATGTAGCCTCTAAAAATGATAGTTATGAACAATACATAGCAATTCAAGGAAATGCTTAAAAGGATAAGTGAAAGGACCAGAATTTTTACATTCACACGTACCTATTGATTACAAATCTCTTTTTAAAGCCCCAGAAAAAACACACCCAAACAAATTAAGTGAATCATCCTATCCCAAAATCTTATTTCTACTCAGTTAGTGTTATGGAGTGAACTGTGTTCCCCCGCCTAAAATTTGTATGTTGAAGCCCTAACCCCCAGTGTAACTGTATTGGAGATAGGGCCTTTAAAGAGGTAATTAAGGTTAGATGAGGTCATGAGGGTGGGGCCCTGATCCTATAGGACTGCTGACCTTATAAGAAGGGTTAGAACACCAGAGTTCTCCCTGTGCACACAAACAAAGAAAAGGCCATGAGAGCACAGAGCAGGAAGGCACCATGTACAAGCTGGGGAGAGAGGTCTCACCAGAAACTAATACCACCTACACCTTGATCTTGGACTCCCAGCCTCCAGGGCTATGAGGAGATACATTTCTGTTGTTTAAGCTACCGAGTCTGTGGTATTTTGTTACGACAGCACGAGCAGACTACTGTAATACAGTTAGCCAGTCAGTCACTAAATCCTGTCAATTCTTATCTTTGCAATTCTTGCTTTCTTCCTCACCATGTCCACTGCCAGCGTAGCTCAAGATCATCTTGTGCCCAGATGGATGCAATCGACTCTCTTACCTTTGACTTTGTACTTCCTGACTCGCTTCTTTTTTTTTTTCACATTCATTCTTTGGTCCTAGTTTAATCCACTTTTTCCTCAGAAATTGACAAGCATCCCTATTGTACATCACAGTTACTAAAGAACTTTTCAAACAGTTGTAATTGCTTTCTTGATCTTTCCTAAATAGCTCCAATCATATCAGTTATTTTACATGTAAAGCATTTTGAATCTCTTTAATGATCCAACCTGTTCTCCTTTTATGTGCTTTGGATTGGCAAACACCCTCTTCAATTACAGCACTTATAAATGAATATGATTCTCAGGGTATGGTTTTACCAGTATAGAGTTTGCATAAGACTTTGCTCCATCTATATTATGTTAAAAAATATGAGTACATCCTTGTTCCCAGTCCAAAACAGTTAGACTCTAATACTCTTCTGCATCCATTTTTATTTATTTTAATGGCCTTTTCCTCATCTATGGTTCTTTTTACTTTTTCTTTTTTACAGTAGGTTCTTGTTGGTTATCTACTTTAAATATAGCAGTATGTACATGTCAATCCCAAACATCCAATAAATCCCTCCCCTGCACCCTTCCCTCCTGGTAACCGTAAGTTTGTTCTCTAAGTCTGTGAGTCTGTTTCTGCTTTGTAAATAAGTTCATTTGTATCTTTTTTTTAGATTCTGCATAAAAGCAATATCATATGATATTTGTCTTTCTCTGTCTGACTTATTTCACTTAGTATGACAATCTCCAGGGTTATCCATGTTGCTGCAAATGGCATTATTTCACTCTTTTTAACGGCTGAGTAATATTCATTGTATATATGGACCACATCTATACAATGACTTGCTTCTCATATTCCCAGCCACCAACCCCTACCTTGCCCCCTCCTGACTATCATCTCAAACATCTGAAATGTTTGAATCTGATGCCTGGTATTTTCCTCTAGTACCAACCCTTGGCTCTCTCTTTCCAGAACTCCCTGCACTCACCTCAAAGGTGCAAGTTCTCTGACCACTCCAGGTGAACTAGACTTTTGCATTGTAAGTGCCCTTCATGCACATGTGTCAGTAATATCGGTAGGATCTATTCCTAGCAGTGAAATTTTGCTAGGGCCGCTGACGTGTTTTAAAATGTACACTTTAAATTTTGATAGACACCATCAGATGGTCTTCTATAGGACTTGTACCAGATTAAACTCTACCCAATAACATATAAAAGAACCTGTTTCCCCATACCACCATCAGCACAGTCTTAACCATGTCTTTGATCTTCGACAGACTGAAAGGTAAAAATAGTATTCCACTTTTGTTTGAATATAAATCTTTCTGATGACAAGGGCTGAGTCATCCATTTCAGACAAGCACTCAAATAGCCGGCATGAAGACAGTCTCTTTCCACGTTTCCTGCCTCATCTCTGTGGGTCTTTCCTTAGCTCCACATTCCCAGACTTCTACTGCAGACAGAATTTTCCACATGGAGGGGAAGAGGACCACCACAGCCTTAAGCCTAAATCATCCCAGCTTACCAAACAAACTTCGTTCTCCCAGCACCCATAGGTCAAATTCCAGGAAGGACTGTGACTGGTCTTTCTTGGGTCAAGTGTTTGCCCATGAGTCGGTCACTCTGGCCAAGAGGAAAGGAGATTCCACTAGGCCAGGGCTAGGTCATGATACAGCAGTTTGCAATAGCAAGAGAAGTCCCTATTATCAGAAGAGGAAAGAGGTACTGAGCAGATAAAAACAAATGTCTACTCTTCCAGGTAACACCTGCGCTGATGGAACCCAGCACACAGGGCACCTTCCCCAGTGTCATATTCACTGACTTTGCCACATCCCAGCAGGAATGAATCGGATGACACCGCCCCCCAAGAAAGAGCCCGGCATCCTGTGCTGCCCTACATCTCCGGGGCCATAGGTAACCTATTCTGATTGGTAATCCAGGAGAGGAGCATTTGAGCTCTTCTTGGAACAATGGGAATGTTTTTCTACTACAGTGATCTGTACAAACTTGGCAGTGGGGTTTTACAGAGAGAGGAAAATAGACACTGACATCTCTGATGCGAAACTGTGAGTCCTCCCAGAACAAAGCTGAGCCTCAGTTGGACAGGAAGTACTGGGGTTTGTGATGCAAAGAAGGAAAGTCTGCTGGCTTTAAAGGTTAGGCTAACACTGGTTTAGAGTACAAAGTAAGTCTGCAGAAGCTGCGTCCTGGGGGATCTTTAAATACGACAAGCCAATGCTGGCAATGGAAAAGTGAATTGGGCACACGTGTACATTGGGTGGGACTGTAAACTAGTATAAGCCTTTCCAAGAGCAATTTGGCAATCCTGTCTCTAAAATGCCAATACCCTTTGACCCACAAATTTCATTTTCAAGAATCCACTCCAAGTAAACAATACAAAGTGCTAAAGACGCTTTATACAAAAAAGATGTTCACTATGCTTATTATTTATAACAGTTAAAGTTTAGAAACAATATAAAGGAACAGTTAGATACATTATGGTAAATCCTCCCCACGGGATATTTCTCAGTCATTAAAAACGAAGTCTAGTCAGTTCACAGAAAACAAAATATAAGTGGCTTTGAAAGACTATTCAGGGCTTCCCTGGTGGCACAGTGGTTAAGAATCCACCTGCCAATGCAGGGGACATGGGTTCAATCCCTAGTCCAGGAGGATCGCGCATGCCATGGAGCAACTGAGCCCGTGCGCCACAACTACTAAGCCTGCATTCTAGAGCCCGCGAGCCACAACTACTGAGCCCACACGCCACAACTACTGAAGCCCACGAGCCTAGAGCCCGTGCTCCGTAACAAGAGGAGCCATGGCAATGAGAAGCCCACACACCGCAACAAAGAGTAGCCCCTGCTGGCCGCAACTAGAGAAAGCCCGAGCACAGCAATAAAGACCCAATGCAGCCAAAAATAAAAATAAATAAAATAAATAAATTTATAAAAGAAGATTATTCAGCCTTTCTCATGAAAAAAAAATTATGTTAAAAGTGTAATTTTTACCTTTCAGTTTGTCAACACTCTGTGCTGGTGATGGTATGGAGAAACAGGAACTTTTTTTTTTTTAACTTATTTATTTAATTTATTTTTTTGGCTGCGTTGGGTCTTTGTTGCTGTGCATACAGGCTTTCTCTAGTTGTGGCGAGTGGGGGCTACTCTTCGTTGCGGTGCGAGGGCTTCTCATCGCGATGGCCTCTCTTGTTGTGGAGCACAGGCTCTGGTGCACGGGCTTCAGTAGTTGTGGCACACGGGCTTCAGTAGTTGTGGCTCGTGGGCTCCAGAGCACAGGCTCAGTAGTTGTGGTTCACGGGCTTAGTTGCTCCGTGGCATGTGGGATCTTCCCAGACCAGGGCTCGAACCCGTGTTCCCTGCATTGACAGGCAGATTCTTAACCACTGCACCACCAGGGAAGCCCTTTTTTTTTTTAATTTTTATTTTTGCTGCATTGGGTGTTCATTGTTGCGCACAGGCTTTCTCTAGTTGCAGCCAGCGAGGACTACTCTTCATTGTGGTGGGTGGGCTTCTCATTACTATGGCTTCTCTTGTTGCGGAGCATGGGCTCTAGGCACACGGGCTTTAGTAGTTATGGCACATGGGCTCAGTAGTTGTGGCTCACGGGCTCTAGAGCACAGGCTCAGTAGTTGCGGCGCACGGGCTTAGGTTGCTCTGCGGCATGTGGGATCTTCCCGGGCAAGGGCTCAAACCCATGTCCCCTGCATTGGCAGGCGGATTCTTAATCATGTGCCACCAGGGAAGCCCGGAAACAGGAACTTTTTTTTTTTTTTTTAATTTATTTTTGGCTGTGTTGGGTCTTCCTTGCTGCGTGCAGGCTTTCTCTAGTTGTGGAGAGTGGGGGCTACTCCTAGTTGCGGTGCGCGGGCCTCTCATTGCGGTGGCTTCTCTTGTTGGGGAGCACAGGCTCTAGGCGTGCACACTTCACTAGTTGTGGCACGAAGGCTCAGTAGTTGTGGCTCACAGACTCTAGCGTGCAGGCTCAGTAGTTGTGCTGCACGAGCTTAGCTGCTTCGCGGCATGTGGGATCTTCCCAGACCAGGGCTCAAACCCATGTCCCCTGCATTGGCAGGAGGATTCTTAATCACTGCACCACCAGGGAAGCCCCGAAACGGGAACTTTTATATGTTACTGGGTAGAGTTTAATTGGGTACAAGTCCTATAGAAGGCAATCTGATGGTGTCTATCAAAATTTAACGGGTGTACATTTTAAAATGCATCAGCTGCCCTAGGAAAATTTCACTGCTACAAATTTATCCTACAGATGTTACTGACACGTGCATGAAGGGCAGCACTGTTGCCTGAAACATTGTCTATAGGAACTAAAGAAAGGAATAGGCTTCAGTAGGAGACTGGATAATATATTATGGTACTTCCATGAAATATATTTTATCAGCCATTAAAAAGACCACGTCAAGATCATATGTGCTTTTGTGGGATGACTTCCAAGATACATTAAGTGAAACAGAAAGAAAGCAAGGTGCAAACTAGTATGTCTGACACTCTATTATTTGTGTAGAAAGCCCATTTATGTTTGAATATGCATAGAATTTCTCTGGATACACAAGAAAATTATGACAATGGTTCCTCTGGAGAGGATGACTGAGGTCAAGGGTGGGAAAGAGACTTTTTATTGTACACACTGCCCTATTCGAATTTTTTAAAATCATGAGTATGTATTTCCTTTTCAAAAAAAAAAAGACAATAAAAATAATACAATACATAGGCTAAAAAAGGATGTCTATATATGTTTACAGTTATATAAATAAATATCTATATTATAACAAGCAAAAAAAGAAATTAAAATTATTCATAGAGTATATTCAGTTATGTGAAAAGAGAAACATGTTTAGAAGAAAATAAGGAAATGTACTAAAATGTTACCCTTGAAACTAAGAGCGATTTATCTTTCAACTTTTTCTGTCGTGTCCAAAATGTGTTTAATAATCACCTTTTACTCTTATAACAGAAAAAAATAAACTTTAAAAAATTGTGTTAAATTAAAATATAGTATCCATCCATCTTTATAGTCTAAATGCAGAAGGTAAAATCAGGTGAGACAAGAGGTATTAACTTTTCAACTCCATGATTCTGCATTAATGAAGTTTGCTGTGGTTTATTGACTCCTTTTCACTTTTTTGGGCTTGGCCACTGCTGCTGATAAAGACAAGACCTAGTTCATAAATCAGTCTCAAGAAAACTGTATTTATAATACCCAGTACCAATGGACATGCGGTTGGATGAGCTTTTTCAGACATTACTGCATTCAAATGGATACCATCTTTTTGGAAAGCAACTTGGCTACATGAATCTGAAGCTATACAGAGTGTTTATGCCCCGTGACCCAGTAATTTGACTTCCGGAATCTTAAGGAAAAAACCTGAAATACCGGAGACGTTTACACATAAAGGTCTTAATTAAGAATGGTATGCAATCATAAAAAATTACAATTACGAATAACATGTAGCAACATGGGGAAATGTTTATGATACAGCGTTAAGTGAAGGAAAAAGAATACAGAAAAGTGTATATCCTACTATTACAACTGCTTCATAAAATACGTGTGAAAAAATCCCAGAAGAGTTTTACACCAACATGGTCACGGTGCTTATGTTCAGGTGGTGGGACCTTGGAGGAATTCTTGATATTTTTCTCCTTTTCTCTTTTCCAAAATGTTTATAATGTATTTTTAATAATATATTTTCAAATATGTAAAAATTTGAAGTCTGGACTGTTCCAGAGGAAATAATGTCTCTCTATGTTATCATGTCTCTAATTCCCTTAACTGAAAATAAAACTCCTTCCTCTCATGTAATAATAATGGTCACTGATATTTATTAAGCAACTACTTTCTGCCAAGCTCTTTACACATTTTAGTTCAATGACTTCAGTGAAGTAGAAATTTTTATTATATACCATTTTGCAGATGGGGAAAACTGAGGCTC
Organism: Grampus griseus; assembly: GCF_964374135.1. Taxonomy (NCBI): domain Eukaryota; kingdom Metazoa; phylum Chordata; class Mammalia; order Artiodactyla; family Delphinidae; genus Grampus; species Grampus griseus. Next base: position 55,016,169 of record NC_139014.1, read on the forward strand.
AGACTGGCTAAATGACACAAGCAAGAGGTGACAGCATCAGGATTCAAACCCACATCCTTCTAGCTTTAAACTCAGTTCTTTCCACCATTATATTGTCACAATAACTACCCAAAACAGTTCTCAGGGTCCAGGGTATGCCAGGGACAGTACTAATGCTTTACACACATTCTCTCATTTAATAACACTGTAGATGTAGTTGGTATCCTCATTTGTGGCTGAGGGAGGTTAAGTCACCAGTACAGCTGGTAAGAGGTAGAATCATTTTTTTTTAAATATATTTTTTGGCAGCGCTGCAGGGCATATGGGATCTTAGTACCCCAACCAAGGATCGAACCCACGCCCCCTGCAGTGGAAGCACAAAGTCTTAACCACTGGACCGCCAGGGAGGTCCCAGAACCGGGATTCTAACCCAAGTTGGCCCGTGTTGGGAACCATGACACTGTCGTGCCTTCCCACAACAAGGAAAAACCCAAACCCTCCGAGCCCAGGACGCAGGGCACCAGCCCTGGTGCAGCCACTGTCGAAAAGGAAGCACCTGGCAGGAAGGTGAATGCAACAGGAGGAGGTAGGCTCCCGGGGCTCCCCCGCTGGGCAGGGCCGCCTCTGACACACACTGCACACCTGAGGACCCCGGCTGCATGAGCTGGCGCTGTGCACAGACATCCGTGTGGCCTGGCCTGCAGCCAGCACACATGTCACGTCCTCCTGCCAGCGCTGACAAGGCTGGTGCTAATCTGCCCAAGGGCCTCAAGAAAAGCCCTTGAAGCTGTCTTTAAGGTTTCCTGGTTCTGGGAGGTGTGGGGAGACAACACCACCTCCTCCACGGTGGAAAGTTCCAGGGCCACCTGGCTTGGCAAGAGAAAGTGATGTCTAGCCTCCTTGACCCCCAGGAGCCAGAGGGCCCTAGGCCTGGACCCAGAGGCTGAGCCAACAATATGAGCCAGGGCTCCAACTCTCTGGGAAACAGGAAGTTCAGGTCAGCCTGGGGGTGGGGGGAGGGGGGACCAAACCAGAGGGACTCAGGCCAGAGGCCAAGTGAGACCAAGGGGCCTCTGAGATGTGGACACAGCTGAGTGGACAGACCAGCACTGAGGAGAGCTCTGAGGATACAGAGTGTTAGGAACACTGATAGACTGCTGGGAGGAGTGGTGGACCCAAGTATTTGGAAGATAGGGTGGCATTACCCAGTACACACACACTCTACGACCAGGTAGTTCTACTTGTCATAATGCATCTGGAGAATCTCTTCCACCACATGGGCCCCCAGGATGTTCATAGCAGCACTGCTCATAAGAAACAAAAGCTGCAAACAGCCCAAACACCCGTGGACATGAGAATGGTTAATATACATACATTCTCTATTCAAGAACAGACTTGTGGTTGCTAAGGGGGAGGTGGGTGGGGGAGGGATGAACTGGGAGTTGCGGTTAGTAGATGCAAACTATTACATATAAGATGGATACACAACAAGGTCCTACTGTATAGCACAGGGAACTATATTCAATATCCTGGGATAAACCATAACGGAAAAGAACATAAAAAAGAATGTATATATGTGCATAACTGAGTCACTTTGCTGTACAGCAGAAAGTAACACTTTGTAAATCAACTAAACTTTAATTAAAAAATAAAAATAGGGCTTCCCTGGTGGCGCGGTGGTTGAGAGTCCGCCTGCCGATGCAGGGGACACGGGTTCATGCCCTGGTCCGGGAGGATCCCACATGCCGCGGAGCAGCTGGGCCTGTGAGCCATGGCTGCTGAGCCTGCGTGCCCGGAGCCTGTGCTCTGCAACGGGAGAGGCCACAGCAGTGAGGGGCCCACGTACCGCAAAAATAAATAAATAAATAAAATAAAAATTAAAAAATATATATTATTCTCTATTCATACAAGGGAATACTACATGGCCATAAAAATAAATATGCTATAACTTCATGAGTGAATCCCATAAACACAATGTTAAACAAATAAGGGAAATCACAATATAATATATACGGTGTGGTTTCATTTAATAGAAGTCCAAAAAACTCTCCAGACTAAACAATGTATTGATTGGGAAGGAGGAAAGGGGAAGGGGGGGTGTTGGCCAAGCCCTAAGCCTCTGTCTTCAGGACCTTCTTTTGGGGACCCAAGTTACCAGCACAAGGGCAGATCCTCACCCACAGACTCACCATGTCCATACTCTTGTCTCCACTACCCACCCAGCATCCGTGGCCCTTTTCCCGTGTGCGATGTCAGTCTCTTCCCTCCTCCATGCCCCTCCCCCAGTCTCTGGGGAATTGATAAATTGCCCTTCATTTCATATTTCTTACCACTGGCATTCCACATTTGTCATCTCCTCTCCCAAACCAGACCCAGGGCCTGGCAGATCATTGAGAGCACACAGAAAGGCCACCTGAACGGGGAGCTTTCTCCCCTCTCAGTCATGAGCTCCATCAAAACAGAGATGGTCTGTCAGTTAATGTGGAAGCACAGAATCTTTGAGGCCACCCGCCCCTAAGCCCTTATTTTATCAGGTGAGAAGCTGAGGCCCAGGGGTCCGTGTGATGTGACTGGTCTAAAATCACAGCTAGTTTGAAGGCAGGGCTAGGACTGGGACCAAGGATTCCTGAACCCCAGTCTTTTCTCCTACAATGTGCTGTCTCCCTAAAGCTGACTTTGAACGGACTTCTGATTCTGGCCACAGAGCCGACTAGACACCCCAAACTACTTCCTGCTGAAACAGTCAAAAGGCTGGACAAAACATTTTCAGTCCTTTAAAGGCACCAACTGAGCTGGCATAAAGGGTTAAGAATAGTCAGAGGCCAAAGAGGAAGGGAAAGCAGGAAACCGGAGAGAATGTAGAAGCTGGCTTTCTCCCTGAGGACCTGTGGCAAACCCACGTGATCTTGAGCACTGGTTTTCAAGGCCTCATAGAGTGCGTGCAACAAGGAGACAAACCCCGGCCCGGTCAAGGTGAAGAATTAAATGGAGAGCTTCCCATAAGGCTGGGCCCCATCTTCAGTACAAGAGTGGGCGAGAAATAAACTCCTTTTCCCCCCAGAGGAGCAAGGAAAATTGCCCATGTTAAACATTGGAAGCAGGTGGGAAGGAAAACAAACAAACAAAAAACCTTTACCGTGAGAATTCTTTAACCACAAGCCAGCTCTTATATATATATATATATATATATATATATTTTTTTTTTTTTTTTTAAATAACTCCTTTTTTTTTTTGGCTGCACCGCACAGCACGCGGGATCTTAGTTCCCCGACCAGGGATTGAACCCATGCCCCCTGCACTGGAAGCGCAGAGTCTTAACCACTGGACCACCAGGGAAGTCCCAGCGCTTATATGTAAATTCAGAGATAGTGGGCAAAAATCCTCAAGCTGATTGAGCAAGATCCTGGGGGGTGGCGGGGGTGGGGCGGTGAGGGAGGCAAGAGAGTCTCTGGGACAGAGCATTCCGGGCAGGCAGAGGTGATCGCCAACTCAAAGGCCCTAAGGCAGAGTCGTGCCAGGCTTGTTCCAGGAACACGAGAAGGCCCAAGGGGCTGGGGTAGAGAGAGCCAAGGAGAAGTAGAAGGAGATGAAATCACAGGAATAACAGGAGACCAGGTTGGCCAAGGCCTGGCTGGCATGCTGTTGTAAGACCTTGGACTCTTCCTCCAGAGTATGGGTCCATTGAAGGAGTTTCAGCAGAGGATTAAAATGGTCTACCTTATGCACTACAGGGATCACCCTGTGGTGATGGTAGCACAACAACGTGAACGTACTTAACGCCACTGAACCATACACGTTAAAATGGTAACTTTTATGGTATGTATATTTTACCACAATTTTTTTTAAAGAGGTCACCCTGGCAGTTGCTGTGCTCATACGTGGAATGGAAGCTGGAACACCACATAGGAAGACATTCCAGGAATCTCGATGAGAAACGATGGCTCCAGCAAGGATGGCAGCAGGATAAAGGATGAGGTCATATTTTGGATGTGTTGGATGTAAGGTATCAAAAAAGGGAAGATCGTGGTGACTCCAAAGTTTCTGGCCTGAGCAACTGGAAGGACAAAGTTGCCATCGACTAAAGAGGGAGCAGGTTTATAGGAGAACGTAAGAGTTAAGTTTGGGACTTACTGGGTTTGAGATACCTATTAAACATTCGGGTGGAAATGTCACATGTTAGTGAAGCTGTGGAGCAAGTAAAACTTTCACACGCTTGTGGGGGAGTGAAAATTGCAATAACCTTGGAAAACCCTTTGGCAGCATCTATGACCCGGTGATTCCATTCCCAGGTATATGTCCGATAGCAAATCTCTACATGTGTTCACCAAAAGACATGAACGAGAACGTTCATAACAGCATTCTTTGCAACAACCCAGAACTGGACATGACCCATCAACAATAGATTAGATAAAAGTGATATATTCACATAATGACATTTTATCGAGCAATGCGAATGAGCGAGCTACTGCTATGCAGTAATTGAGGCCGGAAGTAAAGAACAGAAGGGAAGGGAAAGCAGGAAACTGGAGAGAATGTGGCTGAATCTCTCATTAGAGAATATAATCTCCACAAAGTACAAAGTCAGACAGAAAAAGAAGATGAATCTGACCCAGCAAACCCACTCCTGGGCATATATCTGGAAAAAACGAAAACTCTAATTTGAAAAGATACATGCGTCCCAATATTCATAGCAGCACTATTTACAATAGCCAAGACGTGGAAGCAACCTAAATGCCCATCAACAGACGAATGGATAAAGAAAATGTGGGGGCTTCCTTGGTGGCGCAGTGGTTGAGAGTCTGCCTGCCGATGCAGGGGACACGGGTTCGTGCCCCGGTCTGGGAAGATCCCACATGCCACGGAGCGGCTGGGCCCATGAGCCATGGCTGCTGAGCCTGCGCGTCCGGAGCCTGTGCTCTGCAACGGGAGAGGCCACAGCAGTGAGAGGCCCGCGTACAGCAAAAAAAAAAAAAAAAAAAGAAAATGTGGTATACATGTACAATGGAATACTACTCAGCCATGAAAAGAGAATGAAATAATGCCATTTGCAGCTAAGTGAAGTAAGGTAGATAGAGAAAGACAAATATCATATGATATCACTTATATGTGGAATCTAAAAAAAATGATACAAATGAACTTATTTATAAAACAGAAATAGATTCACAGGCATAGAAAACAAACAAATGGTTACCAAAGAGGAAAAGGGGGGGAAGGGACAAAGTAGGAGTTTGGGATTAACAGATACACACTACAATATAAAATAGATGAACAACAAGGACCTACTGTATAGCACAGGGAACTATATTCAGTATCCTGTAATAACCTATAATGGAAAAGAATCTGAAAAAGAATACATCCATATAGCTGGGTCACTTTGCTATACACCTGAAACATTGTAAGTAAACTATACTTCAATTTAAAATAATTAATTCATTAATTTAAAAAAAAGAATATGAATCATGTGGCCAATTTTAAAGTTTGAAAACAGAAAATTGGTGTTCAAACAAAAATCTGTACACGAATGTTCATAGCAGCACTATTCATGATCGCCAAAAGGTGGAAACAACCCAAATGTCCATCAGCTGATGAATGGATACAGAAATGTGTTGTAGAAATACAATGGAATGTTATTCAGCCGTAAAGAAGGAATGAAGTACTGACACATGCTACAACATGGATGAACCTTGAAAACATTTTGCTAAGTGAGAGACACCAGACACAAAAGGCCATATATCGTGTGATTCCATTTATATGAAATGTCCAGAATTGGCAGGTCCATAGAGACATAAAGCAGATTCGTGGTTGCCAGGGGCTGAGGAGAAGGGGGGATGGGGAGTGACTGCTAATAGGTGTGGGGTTTCCTTTTGAAGTGAGTGAAAGTGTTCTGAAACTAGGTCCTGGTGATGGTTGCACAACACTGTGAGTGTACTAAATGCCACTGAACTGTATGCTTTGAAATGTTTAAGATGATAAATTTAAGTATTTTACTGCAATAAGATAAGAAAGATAAAACTCGGGCTTCCCTGGTGGCGCAGTGGTTGAGAGTCCGCCTGCCGATGCAGGGGACGCGGGTTCGTGCCCCGGTCCGGAGGATCCCACGTGCTGCAGAGTGGCTGGGCCCGTGAGCCATGGCCGCTGAGCCTGCGCGTCCAGAGCCTGTGCTCTGCAACGGGAGAGCCCACAACAGTGAGAGGCCCGCGTACCGCAAAAAAAAAAAAAAAAAAGATAAAACTCATCTCTGGTGTTATAAATCGGGATAGTTGTTATTTTGGGGTGCACAGAGGGGTAAGTGATTGGGAGGAGGACAGGGCTTCTGAGGTACTGACAATATTCCTTTTTTTTCGAAAACCTAGATGGTAGTTACATGAGTGTGTTCATTTCGTAAAGATTCATTGAGCAAAAGAGACAAGTACAGACAATTCTTGCAAGGTGTTTTGCTGCAAAATAGGGCTAAGAAAGTGGGCAGGAGCTAGAGAAAGAAGTGGGATTGCGGGAGGGTTGTTTTCAGATGGGAGAAATGAGAGTGGTAAGGAGGGCGAAATAGATGATGTAGGAAAGGTAGAAGAGAATTGCTTACGTGGTTCGGAGTTAGGGAGAGGAGAGAAGATCTCATGCATGCACGGGGGTTCTGCAGTGAGCCCATGATAGAAACTGGTAACAAGCAGGAAGCTGATCTCAGGGGTGTCGACGCTGGGGGTTGGGGAGAGCAGTGGTGAGTCTGTAGAAGTTCACTCCTGGCTTATTGCCAGGTTTATTGCCCCTCAATTTACCAGCGAGCACTCTGAGACTCAGGGAGAAAGGAGGATTGCTCCCCATCACACCACTGGGGCCAGGAGTGGAACCCAGGTCTCCCTGATACCGCGTGCAGGACACCGCGCTGCCCACATGCCTCCAGTTCACCTTCCCACCGTTGAAAAGAGCGCTTCCTATCATTTGCCCTGAAACAACTCCTCAGAGTTTCAGGAGTACCCCCCCCCCAGACTTCTAAGGACTCTGGGATTTGAGGAACAAGTGTGTTCTGCCTTGTGGACATGCCTTGTCATACAAAGGACTTTAGTTCTGTCCCCTCCTCAGCCTCCATCTTTCCCGGCTGGAGAATTCTCACTGTGGAGCTTGCCCTGATGGTAAAAAGCCCTTCATCACTCCATTGTTTGGCCCCTTTCCAGTTCTATTACGTCTTTCTTGGAATGCAGAGGCCATAACAACAGAAACCACAGTGGCTTCCATTTTGAAGAGCCTTTCGCAGGGACAAGGGCCCCATTTATGCATTCAAACCGATGGTCAGGGAGCCTGTGGTCTGCCCAAGGTCACACAGAGTGTCAACAATAGAGCCCAGCAGAGGAGAATTCCAATTGCTGTGATCCCTCCCCACACCCAACTGCCTGCATGCAGGACTCCAATGGGCACATATATCCGTCAGGAGGCATTCAGCAGCAGGAGACGGGGGAAAGTCACGTCAAAGCAATAAGGAGGATTTATTGAATGACATAACTGCAAGTCCTGGAGCAGGCAGGCTTCCGGGGTTGGCCCATAGGGGCTCAATGATGTCATCATGGTCCCAATTTCATTGTCTTGCCAACCACAGAGGCTGCAGTGGGTTGAATGGCAGCCCCCCAAAAGATATGTCTCTCTCCTGATCCCTGGACCTGTGAAGGTGACCTTATTTGGAAAAATGGTGTTTGTAGATGCAATTAAGTTAAGGATCTTGTGATGAGATCATCCTGGATAACCCAGGTAGGCCCTACATCCGATGACAAGTATCCTTACAAGAGACAGAGGAGAATAGGAGAGGCTTGTGAAGGCGAGGCAGCGCCTGGGCTGAGCAGCTACAAGTCAAGGATTCCGGCAGCCACCGGAAGCTGAAGGGCTTAAGGAACAGAATCTCCCCTCGAGCCTCTGGAGGGGGCACAGCCCTGCCGATAACCTGATTTTGAACTTCTGGACTCCAGAACTGCGAGAAGATAAGTTTCTGTGGTCTTAAGCCACCGAGTCCTGGTTATTTGTTAAGCAGGCCTAGGAGACTCATACAGAAGATGAGATATACAGGTCAACTTTGACCTGACCCCCACGCCCCACCCCCACATCTGGGGGTGAGGTTAGCTTTCCCCAAGGTCCATGAGAGACACGAGAAAGGGGTGATCATCAAGAGGAGGGCAACGGGTGTCAGGGAGGCAATCGGAGTGTCCACCCCACACACCATGTGCGAGAAGGTTTCATCTCCTGAGCATCTGCTCTCCGAGCATAGGAAAGACAGAGGGTGCCCTGGACGTGTGAGCTTCACAGGTGAAGTGCAAGGTGGAGGGCTACACAGCCCTGGGGAGTCCTCCAAACCCTGAGAGCAAAGCTGAACGTCCGGAACAGGGAGCACCTTCCTCTTACAGTACTGGCTGTGAAAGGTCTTATGAATCTAAAGATCATTCTCTCGTAAGAGACTGTTTAATCCACCTGGTTGCCCAAGCCAGGACAGACCTCAAGCTCCTCCCAGACTCTTTCCTGTCTCTTGCTCTACCCTTACAGCCAATCTGTCCCCACTTCTATAAAGAGTCCCAATCTGTTCGTTCCCCTCCATCTCCATAGCTGTCACCCTAGTTTAGGTCCCCATCCTCTCTTACTAGATTACAGCCCCCAGACTGACCTCCCTGGCTTGAGTCTCGGCCTCCTCCCACCGGTCTCCGCCAGGAACTGGAAAGTTCTTCCGAAAGTGAAAATCTGCCCAGGACACGTTCCTGCTAAGAACCCTGAAATCCCCTTGGCATAGCTTCCAAGGACTCTTGCTTACCTGACCATCCCTCACCATGTCCCCAAACACACAAGACCTCTCACACCCGGGGGCCTTTGCACACACAGCTCCCTCTGCCTGGGCGATCCCCCATCCCACTTCCTGGCCAAGTCCTCCAGGACTCAGCTTCTAGGCTGTCTGCTTTGAGGGGTCCCTTCTTCTGGGTTCCCACCATACCCTGGGCTTTTGTAGCTCTCCTGTGCTAATGTAAGGGTCCATTTATGTGTCATCAACTTCCCCCTAGACTCTGAGCTCCCTGAAAGCAGGAACCAGGTCCATCCTGAGTACGTAGTATATAGCAGGTGTTCAGAAATAAATTGATGACTAAAGATCAAATCTACACAGCAAGTGTATATTAAGCACTTACTATATGCCAGACTCTGGGGTAGGTGCTGGGGGAGGGGAGAGGGGGATAATGAGGACTCTTACCCTAAATTTCACAGTAACTTTCTGAGAAAACCCATCTATAAAATCAGGAGTAAATCCTGCCATGAATTCACAGGTGAGCTTGCCAACCAGTAGGAAGCCCACTGACAGGAAGGTAACCCTGAGCAAGCTCAGCATCTCCTCCAGGGCCCCTCACTCTTCCCTCCCCGTGGGTCATGCAGGAGACAGAGCGGCGATGGGTCTTTACTGCCACCTGCTGGACGAATGGAATAACGCTACAGGCGGCAGCCAGGAGAAATTCAGGCGCCTGCCCTTGAGTTGCCAAACACATGGCTCTGACTTATATCTGCCACATTTGTTCAACAGCTAATGAGAAGCTGTCAGAGGAAATGGCTTTTGAAATCAAAATCACCTCACCAGAAAACGGGGTGGGGGGGAAGAAAAAGAAAAAAAGGAAAGCCAAACTGTACCTTGCAATGGTCAGAAAATGGGAGCATGCCTCCTGGGGAAATTTCTCTCTCTGACTCAAATGGGAGGACCAGAGAATCCTGTAAGATGGAGAGAAATATCTCCTTCTGAAACTGTGGCTGTTTGTTTTTTTTGTTTTGGTGTGTTTTTTTTTTTGCGGTACGTGGGCCTCTCACTGCTGTGGCCTCTCCCACTGCAGAGCACAGGCTCCGGATGCACAGGCTAAGCGGCCATGGCTCACGGGCCCAGCCACTCCGCAGCATGTGGGATCCTCCCGGACCGGGGCACGAACCCGCGTCCCCTGCATCGGCAGGCGGACCCTCATCCACTGTGCCACCAGGGAAGCCCTGTGGCTGTGTTTTATTCCCCAGGCCCGCAGCAAGCACAAATCCTGGTGGAACTCTCCAAACCTTGGTGCCCTGGAACCCAACTGAACTCTCCTCCTGCCCATCAGCACCTGCAGGATCTAGCTTAGTCCTGGAACCAGCACAACAGAAACTGCCGGAAGCTGGGAGGCCGTTCTTTCCAAAGGCCTTGGCTTTGCAGCCAGACTCGCTAAGTCAACAAAGTGGAAGCCAGCCGTGCTGCTTGCCCTCCTGTTACACCCTCCAACTTCTCCTGGGCCTGCCACACTCACACACACACGTCTGCACGCTCACACAGAATGCTCCAGATCCAGTGTTCTGCTATTTGGGTGGGGAATCTGCTCTGGGAGAACTGGGAGGCAGAATCCAGATGGGCTGCAGCCAGAGTATTGAGTTGTTTTTTGTGTTTTTTGTGTTTTTTCCTCTTTCTCCATATTCCAACCATCCTGTGAAAAGCTGGGCCCAAGAATGCAAACTCCGGAAAACCAAGGGCAGTGCAGCGCCAAGATATTTACTTAGCCAGTGAGTGTGCTTCCGTCTCCCTGGTAGACAGTCTCAGATTTCCTCAGGGCACTGGAGCCTTGCAGAGTCCAGCCAGCTGCTTCTTTATATAAAGAGAATGGTCCCTGCAGCCTTCACAGTCAACCCACCCAGCCACCCAGGCATCTGAGAGAAAGCTTGGGGAAGCACCATCTACCATCCCCGCCCTGGGGTCTCAGGATGACCAAACCGTCCCCACTATAAACAGCACGAAACTAATTTAGGGGTGGGGTGAAAGGGTACATTCCCCCAGACCTTCCCAAAGGGAAGAAAGCTATAACAGACAGAAACACGCCAGAGCCATCAAAAATACACAAAACTGGGACTTCCCTGGTGGCGAAGTTGTTAAGAATCCGCCTGCCAATGCTGGGGACACGGGTTCGAGCCCTGGTCCGGGAAGGTCCCACATGCCGGGGAGCAAGTAAGCCCATGCGCCACAGCTACTGAGCCCACGTGCCACAACTACTGAAGTCCATGCGCCTAGAGCCCGTGCTCCACAACGAGAAGCCACCGCAATGAGAAGCCTGCACACCGCAACGAAGAGTAGCCCCCACTCACCGCAGCTAAAGCCCGTGCGCAGCAACAAAGACCCAACGCAGCCAAAAATAAAAATAAATAAAATTTTTAAAAAAAGAGTACCCAGGGGGCTTCCCTGGTGGCGCAGTGGTTGAGAGTCTGCCTGCCGATGCAGGGGACACGGGTTCGTGCCCCGGTCTGGGAAGATCCCGCGTGCCGCGGAGCAGCTGGGCCCGTGAGTCATGGTCGCTGAGTCTGCGCGTCCAGAGCCTGTGCTCCGCAACGGGAGATGCCACAACAGTGAGAGGTCCGCCAAAAAAAAAAAAAAAAAGAGTACCCAGGAAATTTCCAATGCATTTGTAACTTAAAAAAATAATAATACACAAAACCACTTATACAAATTGTGAATGGCACAATTCTGTTTGTTCTGCCACAGTACAAAAATGGCAAGTTTTTCATCCAGATAGAAAATAAAAACGAAGAAAAAATTATCAGCACTCTGATATGAATCAACCCATGATGATACTTTCAATACGCCATTCTCTACCTACCTGATGGCCTGGTCCCCTGCCCCCAGCAGTAAGTCGTTCTCATCTAGGCTTCTGTTAACTCTGCATCTCCTGCATCTTGGGGGTTCAAGAAGCAAAACTGTTGTCTCTCTGACCATCCCAATTTCCGACCCCGAGCTTCCATCTGGGCCTTCTGGGGTTCTCACTTCCTCAAGCAGTGCATGACGTCATCCAATATCCATCTTCACGGGTCCTCCTTGTCCCACGGCCCCTCTGGGTCCATCAGGTTCTCTGCATGATCAAGGCCTGGGCACCTTTTGCCAGATGGTCCTGACCGCCTAGAAGAACCAACATCTATCAGTCTCTGGGGACCTAACTCCCCAGTGACACACCAAGAAGCAGAGCTCATCATTCCATCTGCTCTTAGCGTCTCCAGATCTCTCTCTCTCTTCTCTCCATCTTCCTTCTCATAGCCCAGGGATTTTTTTTTTTTTTTTTTTTTTTTTTGGCCTGGGGAAAATTCTTTCTTCCCAAATGTCTACAAGATTCATAGTCTGTTGGCCCCAAACTCCCTTGCCTCCTTACCAAAAAAAAATTTTTTTTTTAATTTAAAAATCCCTTTTTGTAAAACCAAAACTAAAAACATTTCTTGGCTGTTTTCGACTCTGTCACATGCCTCCACTAAGGCAATGAGCCTGCTTGCATGGAGAGAGGGCAGGAGAGAAATGAGGGTATATCTGAAATGTCATCCAGCCACACGGTAAACACGTTTTTCCTCTCTTTTCCATCATCCAAGATTTTTAAAGTGGTCGGCTGTGGTTTCTTTCCTGGTAAATGATATTGTCTGAAAGAAACGCCAGAATAAGAGTTTCTCTTCTGTCCCTCCGAACAGTCCCTTTGTGCCTCTATTTCTCCAGCAGCCTCTGCCCACTTCTGTCCCTTTCCCTGGTCCCTCCTTTTCTGTCCCATGGCTGCCTCTTCCAGCCTGGCTTGTGCATTCTGAGAGAAGCTGGCCGGAAGTCATCATTGCCCCCGAGCCAAGAGAAACACTAGCACCAAAGGCTCAGGTGCATCCCCCAAAATGTGTTAGCCTGCAATGCCCTGTCCGCATCCCTGCACCTGCCCCAGGTCAATACATTCTCTGAGCACTTTCTGATTCCCACATCCCAAAATACCTTTTCAGCCTGCATCTTACTTTGCGTCTCTCTAGAAGAGATGGCCACTCCCTCTTCCTTAAAACTCTCTTCTCCTTAGATTTGGCTTGAGTGGTGCCTACACTCACCTGGTTTTCCTCCTCCTCTGCCACAGCCTGCCCTTGGGATCCGATTCTTCTGTTTACCCTGTAAATCGCTAACTCTCCCCAGGGCGCTGTCCTTGGCCCTCTTCTATTCCACAAGCCCTCGCTGAACAAGTTCAACCTCTCTCAACGCTGCAACGCCTGCCAAAACCTCAAAAATCCCCCAAACAGTCCCCTCTCCCTTCCCCTTCCCCCTCCTTCCCCCTCCCCCCGCCCCCTGATTCCAGACACATGTTTACAATGGCCTAGAAAAGGAAAAGCCAGAGAGAGGATAAGAGTGCTCATTTCCTACACTGGAAAGAGTGTCAGGACCACAGAGCAGACCACGACCACCAAATGGGTAGACTCCAACTCCATACAAGAGAGACTCTTCCAACAAGTAGCACTAGCCAGCAATGAATGGGCTCCTTCTGAGGTAATTATTTTATTTTTTGGCCATGCCGTGCGGCACGCGGGATCTTAGTTCCCCAACCAGGGATCAAAACTGTGCCCCCTGCAATGGAAGCACGGAGTCATAACCACTGGACCTCCAGGGAAGTCCCTACCTTGTTCTTTCATCACCAGCTTGGGATGTTGTCAGTCAACCCTAAACACAGCCTGGGCAAATACTGCATCATGGCTGAAGAAGACTGACTTTGTGCCAGTATTTACTGAATGTTTTCATGCTGGGCTCCAATGAAACAGGGGTGCTGAGGAGTAAGATGTGGTCCCGCCTTCAAGGAGCACTCACCCCAAGGAGGGAGGTGGACCCGTAAGCCGGTGATTGCAGCAAAGGGAGGCAAGTGTTGGGTATTTGTCAGAGAGAATGGGGAAGACTAGGCAGAGGAGGCAACTCTGTTTTAGGATAACAGCTTGTCTTTAAATACCTCATTGCAAAATCTATATTAAAATAACAAAAATATACAAGCAAACTGCCAACACCTCCACCGTCTCATCAAATTCTTTCCATTTGTCCATATTAATCCTTATCACTTACATATGCCATTTTTTCATGTTTCCAATATTATCAGAGTGGTTTTATAGTCTATATTTTCACTTATTATATCATTAGTATTTTTCCACATCTCTACTTTCTTTTTCTTACTTGCACTTCACCCCACTTAACTCCCCAGGCTGTGAACCAGTGTTCACAGCCTGGGGAGTTACCCATCTCCATCCTTCTCTGTTTGATCCATCCTAGGAGGGGCACCAGAACGATACCTAAATCAGAACAATTGACTAGCCCCTCCCCACTTTTCTTGTTCTCCTGACACACACAACTTTTGGCTGTGAAAGCCATTCTGATGTCTTTAACTCTAACAGAATATTGCTGGAAAGAACCGGGAGGAACTGCAAAGAGTAACTTTTGAAAAGCAGGAGAGTCTAAATTCACCACCATTCCATGGATCCCAGCAGCGGCAGCTTGTAAATTTTCTTTGCTCAGATACTCATGCACGTGTACTTTCCTTACTCTTTCTTCCGTCCCTCCCTCTGACCTAGGTGTAATCTCCCCACCTCGTGACTTCTTTTACTCGGTTTCAGCTGCCTCATAATTGCACATGGGCCCACGTAGCCTGTCCATAACACCACCTTTCTATTTGGCAGCCCTGCCACGCTCCTCAAGCCCTCAGTGTTTCTTAGCTCAATTTCTCAAGTTCCCCTTTTCGCGTCCGACACACTCGTGGTCTAATCAGCCATGGCACCGGGAGGAGTAAAGCAAGAGTGGTGTGGGGATGTGGTCTACGACTGTCTCTCCAGCAAGGACAGCGGAAGGGACCATTTTTTTCTCCCTAGGACAACCTTGGCCATGAGGGCTCCTCACGGCCAAAGCTACTGCCCTCCCTCATAAGGTGCTGCCTTATTCACACATTGTATGGGGTCTCTGAAAAATAGCTTAAATCGTTAGTTGTTCATCCAACTGCCGTGGATTTCAGGTCTGAAACTTTTTCCTGATTCAGCTTCAATACGGAGGCAGGGAGGTAAGAAGCAATGCCCAACCTGCCCAAGAGGCAACGGTGACATGGTCTGGTGTGTCACACACCTGCCGAGGTGTGGCCCCCAGGTCCCACGTCCAGGCTCACACACACACACACACACACACACACGGGCAACCATGGGAACAGACTTCAGAGTCATGTGAGGGTTCAGGTCACATTTCTGCTGTTTCCTGGCTGTGTGATCTGGGTGAGGTCAAAACATTTTGAGCCTTATTTTCCTCATCTCCCAAATGAGGTTAAAAAAAAATTTAAGTGACACGTAAGTAATTGTAAGGATTAAAAGGAAAGTAGAGTGTAAAATCCTTTCATGCCAATTGAGGGCTGTACAACTGCTGGTTTAATTAATTTGCCATTTCATTTTCCAGCCTACAGAAAGTCCTTGTTAACTAAGTAAATGGTCAATTTTCCATCACCAGGAATAGCAGTCAGCCGCAAAGTCACCAGTGTCTCTTGGGTTCCAATCTCTGGTCAATAGGGCCAGATCTACAGAGGCAAAAACTAAAGTATCGTTTTCTTTCACAGAGTAGTTTCATCTCAGACAACATCAATCCTGAAAATGTAAGTGAGGGGCTTTAAATGAAGGAGTGAGGCTTTGCTCAGAAGTTTCTAATGAAAAAGGGGGGAAAAAAAGTAGGCAAAAGCAGGCTGGTTTTTTTTTCTACTTTTATTTATAAAGAACACCATTCCTTCCCGACACAGACATAAACACTCACACATTCCAAGGAGGAGCTCATTAAAAACAACAACAACAACAGAACTGGGGGACAGAGGGCCTTATTTAACACCAGTCTGTGTGCCCGACTCGGGATTCACTGGGAATGTTTCCTCAGATATGACATCTCACCTCAAAGAAAGGAGACGTTGACCTGGAGGGCCCACCCACTCACCAGGCAAAAGCTATGCCCTCAGTCTTCGGCATCATCAAACTGTCCCGTTTCAAAGACCATCTTGGAATAATGGGGTATCAGTGGAGGTGGATGGTGCCAACTGGGGTCATAGATCATGTCTCCTTGCGGGGCACAGCACACCCAGGGTCTGACCTCTTGAGAAAGGCAGCCCTGGATGTCGTCAGCATCTGCAGGCAGTTTTAAAAGACAGATTAAAGGAAGGAGGGAGAGTGAAAAGAGAGAGCCAAAAATGTCTACGGGACAGACACTTGCACTGTCTTTGCTTAAACACATGCACGTACACGCACACAGACACAGACAGACAGACAGACAGACACACACACACACACACAGTCCTCCTTTCGTGGAGAATCTCAAGCACCTTCATTCTGATGCCACCCACAGTCCTGCTTCTCAGACACCGGTTCCTAGCAGCGCAGAGGAAGCAACTGGTGAACAGAGCACTTCTGTCTACAGCCGCTCGATTCACACAAAGATATTTGGAGATGGTAACACTGTTTCAATGTTACAACTGACCAATACATTATATAATAAAATGCAAAACTGGCACTTTTTCCCCCCCATATGAAAGAGGAGCTGTCACAGAAATTTCAGACCTATGAGAGCTATCAGGCTAAGCTCATGGATGTGGGTCCCTCTTCCAAACTGTTTCGGGGTTCATGTGTAGGAGGGTCTCAGAAGCCTGGCCTAGGACCCCCAAAACCCCACACCTACCATATGGATTCCCTAGATCTTCTTTCAACTCCAAGTCCCAGTCCTCGTTAAAAAGATCAGCAGCCTGTTCCCTGGGTGGACAGCCGGACACCCCTTCTGACAGCTCCCAGGGGTTCGGTTCCCCATCGGAATCCTCGTCATCCACAGCAAAGCCTTCCTCTTCACAATGGCTGCCCTCACCGTGGGCAGGACTATCATGAGGGATGCTCTGTGCTCCGCTGGCTAAGAAATCGACAAAAGGAAGGAGGTCTTAAAATAACTGGCAGACCAGAGAGGGCCAGTCGTGCACCCGGGAGATTTTTGGCAGACTTACTAAGAGGGCAGCAGTAACAAGTGTGCAGAGTTCCTCAGCCACCGGAGCACTTATTAAAAACTGTTGTTCTGTTTCCAGTTTTAGAAGTAGGGTTGATCATTTACTTTCAATAAGATGTTTTGCCTTAAATAAGGCCATTAATTACCAGCTCTTTTCATTCACATGAGAAGGCAGGCACAGTTTATGTTTTCAGGTAGTTTAAATGCCACTGAGGCAAAGGGCCTCTGGGAGATGACAAGCTTTCACAATACAGACCTCCTTGGTCTCTCCCAACACCCACCCCAGGCTCTGCTGCCTACTCGCCTAGTCGATCCGCAGCCTTCTCGGTCTCTCTCTCCTGACCGGAGCGGCCAGCTGGGGCAAAGGCAGCCTGCGGGAAGAAGAAACAATTACCCAGGACTTGGACATCTCGGGTACGGCCAGTATTTCAGCCCCACACCCACCCTTCCATACCCTCCTTTGTGAGGCTGGGGCAGGGACTCTGCCACCCACATTTCTGCTGTGCCCTGTTCGACTGGGCCTTGCTGCTTCCTCTTCCTGTCAGCATCACCCCTGCCAGCAGGATCGCCTGTCTTCCTAGAGTGGCCACTGAATCCAGTGCACAGTTTGCCAGCACGTGCAGAGCCAGCCTCCTCTCGAGCCCTGTCTTGAGCAGTCTCAGTCTCGGGCCTCAGGACCTCTCCTCCAAGCTCGGAGACTCTAGCACTAGCCGGGACAGTGCCCCCTCCTCAGAGGTTGGAATTTCAGCTCCCTGCAAAGCCTCTCCTCTGAGCTTGTACATTTCAGTCATTCCAAACTCACCCCTTTGTTCCGCTGTTTCCCCGCAGTGGCTACCTCCCTGTTTTTAGCTTTTCAGTTACTTAACTTTTTGTCTAGTTAACAGCTGCTTTATCAAATTCTCTGTCTCCTGACTGACACATGGGGACAACAGAGCTTTAGTTGTTGAAGGGAAATCGTCTTCTCCCATAGCCACCCATATGCTTCTCTGCTCCCATCACTCAAAAGTTCCTGAAATCCTATCACCTGTTAAGACCTCTTTCTAAGTGGGATGAGAAATGTTCACAGCCTGCATGAGAAGACCTGATTTCAATCCCATTCATTCAGTGTGTACCCTGGACACATCACTTCAGCCACCACACCTGGGTTTCCTTCTCTGGAAATTGGGGATGACTGTTCTGACCTTGCAGGAGGTTTATAATGAGATAATATTTATGAAAACACAGCAGGAATATAACATCTGTTGAATTGAAATCCACCTTCTTTGCCCCTACATCTAAACTGCGTTTGGCATCTGCCCCAATTAGTTCATGATCTAGTCCTACCTGGATTTAATGAGTCAATTCCATCTCCTGTAGTCAGCGACAACTCCTGGTCACTCCTGCTGACCAGTAGTGGGACCTCTCATCTCTTCCACCGCAAGAGCTCCCTAACTGACTTCCCACTCACCCATCTTGCACAGCCTTACACGCTTAATGACTCCTCTGATGAAAAACTCAACAGGCCTCCACTGCTGGAGCACAAAATTCGCCGTGGCATCCACACCTCCACCTCACGCTCCATCAACCTGTGCAGCATAGTTCTCTCTCCCAGCTCAGGGACCCAAGCTCTCAGCCATTTGCCCCGCATTTCCTCATCTCCACACCTTTGCCAGGACCACCATCGTCTCATCTTGGAGAGAAAGTGCACAAACCTTCCTGCTGTGCTCTGACAAAATTAGTTTTATCCTACCCGCACCCCAAAGTAATTTTCCTTATAAGCTTATCACTACCTTTTTCATATTATGGTTAAGATATGATATCTTTGATGCTTAGACAAGCATTCCATTCCTCCATCAAATTAATATGTGCGTCTACGGTGCCAGGCACTATGCTAGGCGCCGGGTTTACAGCAGTAAACAGAGGGTTCCTATCCTCAAGGAGCTCACCCTCTAACACGGATTGCTGATTGTAAACAAGGGCAGATGACTGTAATAACGGTCTCTGAAAAGCCAGGAGCTGTCTGGCGCGCAAATGAAAACACGTTTCTGGAACCCTGCGTCAAACGCGGCCTTTTGGTTTCAGTGAAGAGAAAAGGCGAGAGCGCATGAGACATCATCTGGTGCGCAGGCTTAGCTGAGCATCCCCACCAAGGGACACGGACCCTTCAGGGAAAGTCGCTCTCCTCGCTGCCCTCACCTGGCCCCAGCCCAGGCCCCCCAGTAGCGTCTCCAGCTCTGGGTCAGCAGCATCACCTCCCATTTAGCAAGGACGCACAGGCGCCCTGCGGCCGACAGCCAGCCCTCCCGGCCCGGCGCGCCCACCCACGTCCTCGGGGTGCCGCGCCCCACAGCCCGGCCGTTTCCAGCTCGGGCGCGCTCCCAAACGTCGGGGCTGCAGAAGGCGGGTCCGAGGCGCTTCCCCGGCTCCCCGCGGCCCCCGCCCAGCCCGCCCCGCGAGCCCCGCAACTTCCCGCCCCGGGCCGCAGGTGGTAGCCGCGCCCAGGACCCGCGCCGCGCTCACCCCCAAGCGGGGAGGCGCCTCCCGCGTGCTCAGCACCGGCAGACCCGGCGGCGGCTCCGCCGCCCCCAGCGCCGGGGCCCCGGCGACCTGAGAGTCCATGCCCAACGGCCCGCAGCTCCGCGCCCCGGACGCCGCTCGGCCACGTGACACGCCGGCCCGGCTGCCAGCCGGAGGATACGCCGCGGAGGGCCAATCAGCCGGGGGTGCTCCCGACCGGGGGGCGGGGCGCGGGGGTCACGAGGAAGCCGGG
Organism: Grampus griseus; assembly: GCF_964374135.1. NCBI lineage: Eukaryota > Metazoa > Chordata > Mammalia > Artiodactyla > Delphinidae > Grampus > Grampus griseus. Next base: position 55,035,668 of record NC_139014.1, read on the forward strand.
GCCGGGGCAAGGGGCGGGACGGAGCGCGGGGCGGAGCGCGCCCGACTGCGAAAGCCCCCCTCCCTACCTACCGGTCCCGGAATCTGATTTTTGTAGCTTCTGACGATGCAGATCCCAGGGCTAGACGACTAGCTGGGTCTGGAATGCCAAGTGTTATCCCTACGCCACCACACTGCGCATGCTTCCGCTTCATAAACTGTTAGAATAGTTGATTACCCGCGTCTACCTGATAGTGTATAAAACTCAGCTCTCAAAACTTTTCATGCAACTGTAGCTCTAACCCCATTTCACTCTTTAAACAGGTTTCTCTAGAACTCGGTCTGGAATTAAGACTATAGCTCACCCGCAAATGGATGAGACAACTCAGGAGCCCAGGATTCCCCACCTTGAGTTAATGTCAGTTCTTAAAGTTAACCCATTAGTAACCAGGTTGGATGATCAAAACAAACTCTTCCAACGTTCCAGACACCCTATAGGCTACGACAATTGGTCATAGTAACCCTAAACATTCTGTGCTGGGCCGGTACAGTCTCACCTGGGCGCCAATACCAGCAGAGGTTAGGCAGTGCCCGGGCTGGGGATAAACCAAACTCTAAAGACAGCTTTCCCTGCCCTTCCCTGCACTGTCTGAACTCCAATAACAAATCTGCTCAAGGTGTGATAATGGTAACCTTTAAATAGCAGAAAAGCTGGAAGCTGGGAGTCCTTGCTCACCAGGCCACCTTATGACAATCTGAGACATTAGCCTATCCGTTCATCTCCCTCAAAGAGTGTGTTTATACGTACACATTTGAAAAAATTTAGCCTAACAGTTCATACATTTTTTTCTCTATGTAGACTTTCCTACAAGGAAGAGAATGTGACCAATCAATGTGTGTTCTGTTCTGACCCATGAGTTAGTTTCCCCAAATCTAACTGGACCTAGGTCGTGTCCAACAGAACCTTATTTGATGGTGGAAATAAAAGTTCTGTTATCTGTGATGTTCAGTATGGTAACCATGCAGCTGGTTGTAAACAAGAAACTGAATTATCTAATTTCAATACATTTAAGTTCCCACACGTGGCTGGAAGCCACCCTAACAGTGCAGCTCTGGGTCAACTGGCTACATGCATTTTCATTACCTGCAGTGGTTAGAACCGGGTACAGGGCGTGATGACCCAAGGGTGACCCACCTTCATAGCCTTGCTTTAAGGCAGAGGTCCCCAACCCCCGGGCCACGGACCAGTTATCAGTCTGTGGCCTGTTAGGAACCGGGCCACACAGCAGGAGGTGAGCAGCGGGCCAGTGAGTGGAGCTTCACCTGTGTTTACAGCCGCTCCCCATCGCTCGCATTACCACCTGAGCTCCACCTCCTGTCAGAGCAGCAGCGGCATTAGATCCTCATAGGAACCTACTGTGCACTGCGCATGCGAGGGATATAGGTTGTGCGCTCCTTGTGAGAATCCAATGCCTGATGATCTGAGGTGGAGCGGAGGTGGTGATGCTAGCGCTGGGCAGCGGCTGCAAATACGATTATCATTAGCAGAGAGGTTTGACGGCACAGAGACCATAATAAATCAGTTGCTTGCAGGCTCATATCAAAACCCCATCAGTGAGTGGCAAATGACAAGCTGCATCTTACGGAGTAGACTGCACATAAGCCACACACTTCGCGTGTCACTGTCTCCCATCACCCCCTGATGGGACCATCTAGTTGTAGGAAAACAAGCTCAGGGATCCCACTGATTCGGCATTATGGTGAGTTGCATAATTATTTCATTATATATTACAATGTAATAATAATAAAGTGCACCATAAATGTAATGCACTTGAATCATCCCCAAACCACCCTCCCGCCCCCGTCCATGGAAGAACTGTCTTCCACAAAACCGGTCCCTGGTGCCAAAGAGGCTGGGGACTGCTGCTTTAAGGAATCACCCACCACCCTCTTTACTCTCATCTCTTATGTGCAACATGTATCTCTTTCCTAAAATAAAAAAGCCCTTTAAGGATTTAAATGTTGAACTTCCTGGGACTTAACGGAGAGGAGAAAGAGGAGATTTTTCTTATTTTAAAACAAATGACACACACACACCATTTTGGGTAAAAAAGCTCCTAATAAAGATGCCCTAAAATAGACTCTAATAGTCATAGGAATTTAATATATAATAAAGGTAGTATTACAAATCAGCAGAGACCAAAATGGCTACAAACGGTGTTGTGGAAAATTTAATTAACTGCATGGGGGAAAAAATACTGAGTTGTCCTCAGCAAGAGGTAGGGTTTTCAACAATAGAAATCATACATACAAAACCTCTGGACCTCAAAAAACACCACAAAAAAAAAAGCTGGGGGCAAATTATTTGCAAAAAAGAAGAGAAGAACTAAAGATTACTATTCTTAGTACATAAAAAACTCTTATAAATTAGTAAAAAAAAAAAAAAAGGTCAAAAAATAGTCAAACATGAAAAGACATGAGAGCCAGGAAAAATGCATTAACTGCACTGATATCAAAGAAATGCACATTAAAACAAGGATATATCAGTTTTCACCTATTAAAATGGTAAAAATAAGAAATATAATACCCACAGTGCTTGAAAGTATTTTCATAAATTGCAAATTGGCAACACTTATCAATATTCTTTAAAACAGTTATATCCCTTAATACAGTAATTCTCCTGTCAGATGTCAGTCTCCTAAAGAAATAACCAGGGATGTTAACAAAGATTTACAAGAATCTTCACCAACAGTACTTACAAGAAAAAATTAGAAATGACAAGGTCCAACCATAGGGGATTAGTAAAATAAGTCATGCCTCATCTATACAATGGAATGTTCTGAATTCATTAAATCTTTTTAAGGCTATTTAATGACATGGAAAAAAAACCATAATATTAAGTGAAACATAATAGTAAGTAAAACTGAACTGAATGCTTCTCCCAGTGACAGCATCATAATGTTAAGTTACAGAATGTACAATTCAAACAACTGCCTCCCCTGCTCCCAGAACGCCCTTCTCTACTCCAAGCCATCCTCCATCCTCGCCTCTGAAGCCCTTCTCTTTCTAACTTACTCCCTACCCCTGCCCTTCTTTTGTTGCTGGGCCTCCCCAATGTAAACATTTCTCTGCAGATCGGTCCCAGAGATAGAACACACTTTTATAATCACTTAAATCTTCTTAAAGGACATCTTTTCCCCCAATACCCAGCATCCTTCTCTGCTGCTTCTACCAACTCAGGACATCCAGCTCTGTTCCTCCAACCCTCACCTCCATCCCAGAAAGCTTCTCCTCTTTCCTGCCTATGACGGGCACTCAATGAATGAATGAATGAGTAAATGATCTAACAGTATAAATCAATTCTAATAAAGGAAATCAAATTAGTGATTTTTAGTCCAGATGATAAAATTACAGAATGCTTTTATTTTCTTTTCCACATTATTCTATTCCGCCCATATTTTCGACAACAAATGCATACCACATATACTTTTTTTTTTTTTTTTTTTGCGGTACGCGGGCCTCCCACTGTCGTGGCCTCTCCCGTTGCAGAGCACAGGCTCCGGACGCGCAGGCTCAGCGGCCATGGCTCACGGGCCCAGCCGCTCCGCGGCATGTGGGCTCTTCCCGGACCGGGGCACGAACCCGTGTCCCCTGCATCGGCAGGTGGACTCTCAACCACTGCGCCACCAGGGAAGCCCCCACATATACTTTTATAATAAAGAGAAAATAAACAGAACTGTACTTTCCTCTCTATCTTAACTGACCCCTGGGTCTAGATTAGAGATACTCAAGTTTGACCAGTGGTGATAAAAGAAGATCAGTGATGCGATTTCCATGTATTTTGGAAAACATTTAGGACCTATGGTAGGTCTGGCCTCAACAATTGGCCTCTGGCCACTAAACAGCAGTTCTCTTTTCTGGAATTAAAGATTAGTGCATTAACAAAATTAAAGCATGTCTCAAAATCAGACACCATCTCGCCTGCCATCTAAGCAAACTGCAGATGAATGCATAATACAAAACTATGCAGAGGGCTTACAACACTATTTCACAAAGTTGGCTGTGTTCTTCCTCTTTTCACAGCTGGCCGGCCTGGTGCACAGCATGTTTAGCTACAAACAGCTCTGCTGACTCTCCCTGCAACATTTTCATGGCTCGCCAGTAGATCTGTCCGCAGTGCTCAGGTCTACCAAGGGGGTGGTTCAATTCTTCTTTGATGTAATCCATCCAAAGATCTTTAAAGGGAATCCCAAAAATTACTGTAAACATACAATTAGGTAACTGACAAGGCTTTATTACATAAACTTAATTATTTAGTATCAATTCAATGCAAGATTTCTAAGAAACTTAATAATTTCTTGCTGTTATTTTCCTAGAACCCTATGGAAAACAATACCTCTCTCAGCTTCTTTACACTATGGTATTTCAAACCTTTTTTTTTTTTTTTAAAGTAGAAATCTTCACTTGGATCATGACAGTCTAGTGCTCTCACCTTCTGACACAGCCCACATTCTACTATAGAATGTGTATCTCTCAAGAAAACTGCTTTCACTTTAAAAAGAAAGAATCATGACAGTCTATATATTTCATAAACTCAAAAATACTAAATATTGTAGAGGGAGGATTTTGCTGAGTCTCTTTCAAGGTGAAACAGACCTCAATGAGTTCATTAGGACCTTGTCAGTTTGCTTAATAAAACTTGCTTGGGTTAGTAAAAATGCCATATTCATTCATTTCACCAGAAGGTCTGCTGAAACCTTGAAAAAGCTAATGTATTGTTTTAAATCTGAGTTTAACAACTCTACATGTCAGTTTTTGAGTTCACAAGTAAACAGACTTTACATGACTTAACCTATACCAAGAAGTATGTTTTACAAGTCCTATAAATTAGATACAATGTGGCAACAGCCCATGACAATCTTTGTCAATTAGTATCCCACTACCCTTCTGCTGTAATTCCCACCCCATTTTGTTCTGACCTACATTATTAACCTTTTCCTTACAAATATCACATTTTTCAAGGAAACCAAACCAAACGAACCTCCTTCTAGTCCAGAGTTCTTAACAGAAGACCCATGGATACCTGGGCTTGTGAACTTGAAATTATAAGCAAAATTATGTCTGCCAGCATTTATGCACTGAGTGAGGGAGGAGGCAGGGGAAGGATGCCAAGTTTTATCCTCAAAGAGGCCCATGACCCCAAAGCAGTTAAGAACCACTATTCTAACCATCATAGGTTACAGACCACACATGCTAACAGACCCATGTGTCTATAACTGAAGTTTACTTACCAGAATCTACGGATCCAAATTCTCTCAAAGCTCTCTCATAATATTCTCTTAAGTTCGCCATCTTGCAGGATTCCTAACAAAAATAATCAGACAATCTTGCCTCAAAAGCCTAATTTATATCGTCACAAATTCATTTCACACGTATTGTTAAGCAGCTATCAACTATTAGGCATTTGAAGGGGAGGAGAGATAGGTTTAAATGAACACAGCCTGACTCTGAACTTATCCAGAGAAAAGTCAAAGACACTACATGGCAGAGTGAAGTAAACGCCAAACAGTGATAAAAGCACTTTGTTTTGGTGGCAAGGAAAAAGCCTAATTAATTCTCACCTGGGGGAACATGGGCACCTCCACGGGAAAATATACGTGAAAGCCCTGAGGGAGGAGCAGGATTTAAATAAATAAATGGGGAAGGTTCTATTCCCTATGGTAAGGGATTTCTTCCTTTGAATATCTGGGCTCTGGCACATGTTAGCCACACCCACCTTAAAACTTTTTATATCAAGGCAAAATATATATAAATACTACTTATATGAACTTCAGGAAGTTTTCTGAACCCATCAGACAGACCTTAAAGTTTCCTCACCCATAAAATGAGGACAATAATATCCCTTAGGACAACTACAAGGATTCAATTAAAATGCTGATGAATTATGCACCAAGCAGAGTAGACAGTGTTAACTTTACAATCAATACCTGTTAATTCTTCACCTCTACTTCCATTTAAACGTATTCTCTTTGTTTCATTTTCAAAGCAGATTAATTAACATCTTCAGTTTAAAAATCTTTTTGTGTAGTCAAATAACTATTTCCTCATTCCAATTTCTCTTCACCAAGACTGTACTATTTTATAAAAAGCCAGTTTAACCTCACATCTTACACATGCATGAAAAACAGAATCACACTTTGTGAAGGGCTCATAGTGTGCATGGAACTGTGCAAAGTCCTTTCCATCCAGTCTCCCATTTGGCCTTGTAACCCTCACACCCCTGGAACAGGTATTCCGACCTCCTTTACAGATAAGGATGTCGAAGCTTAGAATTAAGTGACCTGCCCAAGGCACATAACCATTGTGTTATTAATCCAAAGCCTGGCTATGAATTATTATGCTAGACTAAGTCCTATACTGTAAGACAAGAACAGATCACTGACCCACACAATGGTCAAACCTATGAAAATAAGAGTTCAACCTCATTGTTAATTTTTCAAAATTCAAATAAAAATAATAAACACCAATCCCTGGACTTCCCTGGTGGTCCAGTGGTTAAAACTCCACGCTCCCACTGCAGGGGGCATGGCTTCAATCCCTGGTCGAGGAAGTTCTGCATGCCGCGCAGTGTGGCAAATAAAAAAAGTAAAAAAGTAAACACCAATCAAAATACCAAAATAAAAGAGAGAAGGCGAAACTGAACACTTGGAGAAGGTATGGAGGAAACAGGTATACTGATATATATACATGGTGATTATCACTATAAATAAGTATAACTTTTATAGAACTATCTGGCAATATGTAAAGAACCATTTAAAAAGCCAGTATAGGGACTTCCCTGGTGGTCTAGTGTTTAAGAATCTGCCTGCCAGTGCAAGGGACACAGGTTGGAGCCCTGGTCCCGGAAGATCGCACATGCCGCGGAGCAACTAAGCCCGTGCGCCACAACTACTGAGCCTGCGCTCTAGAGCCCATGAGCCACAACTACTGAGCTCGCGTGCCACAATTACAGAAGCCCATGTGCCTAGAGGCCATGCTCCGCAACAAGAGAAGCCACCGCAATGAAAAGCCCATGCACCGCAACGAAGAGTAGCCCCCGCTTGCTGCAACTAGAGAAAGCCCACACACAGCAATGAAGACCCAACGAAGCCAAAATAAATAATAAATAAATAAACATTTTTTAAAAAAACAAAAAAGCCAGTATCTCCAGTCCTCAAAAGAGAAGAAAAAAAAAAAAACTATATAAGCAAAATGCTTGCAGCGCTGTTTTCAATATCAAAAATCTAGAAACAACCTAAACGTAATGGAATGGTTAAGAAAACTACAGGTTTAAGAATAATACAACCACCATTAAAAATGATGCCAGGTAAAAACACAAGAATGTGTTTACAAAATGATGTTAAGGAAAAAAAAGTGAGAACCTCCACATGTCACGTAAGTCAGAAATAAAACATCATAAAACTGTGCATATGTATGTAAATAAGGATTAAAGAAAACAACAAAAATAAAAATAAATATGATCGGTTGTGTTATTGCGAGGGGATTACAGATATATTTGGAATTTCATGTATAATTTTTTTTAACTGACACTTTCCTGTATTTTTTCTCATTCACAAGTTCAGTTAAAGAACACCAGAAACAGTTACGAGTGCCTACTCTCTACCTCACAACCCAAAACAAGAGACAGACAGGGCACTGGAGGCAGAAAAGCAGCACCTCACACAGCCTGGCAGGGAGGACTTCCTGTAAGAGGTGACATCTGAGTTGTCTAGTTTCCAGACATGTACCTTTTCTTCTTTGCTTGATTACCATTCCTAAAGCCACATCTATGAAAAAGGGGTTGGAGGAAGGGACCAGAAATTATACTGTATTATAAGGAGTGCTTTTTAAATAACAAAGTGCTGCCATAGATTAGTTAGCACTAATCCATATTCCCAGACAAAAAATGCATAGACAGGACACTTACTTGCTCCTTTTCAAATTGGATCATCTTCCTGAAAAAATCAACTGAAAATGGACGGCTTTCCTGTAAACTAAAAAGGAACAGGGGGAACCGTTATCTTCCACAGTGAAGAAAGCCTCTTACATCGCATAAATATAAACACCTGCGCCAGTGCCTCCGCCACACGTAGCTGGATAAAGTCCTGGCTGCAGTTCAGCATGGCGACTGGACCTGGCTACCAGTCACTCACCATTTTCAATCTCCAGTGCCTTTACTCTTCACCACCACCAAACACCTACCCAGTTCTCTTCCTGTTCTCTTCTTTCTCACTCTCAGGGTTTTAAGTTCCCTCTCCTTCATCTCAAGGTCTTTTTGAAGGAGACCAAGAACTCCATTTCTAAGAACATATTCTAAGAAAATTATTTCCAATACGGACAAATAATATTTGTGCACAAAGGTTCATCAAAGCAGTTACTGTGGCCAAATAAATCATGGCACGTCCACAGGGTGGTATATCATATAGCTGTTTTTAATAAATGTTATTTATGAAGAATTGTAACTGGTAGGAAAAAGGCCAGTCTAATGTTCATCAATAAAAGTGGTACACCACGTGCAATTATAGCATAATCTCAGACATGTGAAAAACAAATTTTAAAATGATACATTAGGACGGTTTTTCTCTTGATGATAGGATTACAATGAATTATTAGTTACCTCTCTCTCTCTTTTTTTAAAAAACTTCCACAAGGGCTTCCCTGGTGGCGCAGTGGTTAAGAGTCCGCCTGCCAACGCAGGGGACACAGGTTCGTGCCCCGGTCCGGGAAGATCCCACATGCCGCGGAGCAAATGGGCCCATGAGCCATGGCCACTGAGCCTGCGCATCCGGAGCCTGTGCTCCGCAACGGGAGAGGCCACAACAGTGAGAGGCCCGCATACAGCAAAAAAAAAAAAAAAAAAAAAAAAATTTCCACAATGGGTATGAACTTAACAGCTCTTGGATTTATTCCTCCATCTATTTGTGATTCATATAATCTGGGTACGAGGGGCTGAGAAGGGGGTTGAGAGACTCATAATAGCTATGCGTGTCTGTGAGTACCTTTTAAACACAGCTCTGGCCTTTTTGTAGCCACCACTTCGATAAGCCCAATCCAGGTACTTATCCTTCAGAGTGACTGAGTCGCCACCCGTGATAGCTAAGACAGCTTTCTAAAATTTAAAAGAAAAGAGAAACAAGCTACATGAGGAAATGTCTACATATCAAAACAAATTTTCCCAAAACCATCCCAGGCCATGCAATGAATAGTGCTTTAAAGGGAGCACCTGCTTTAGAGATAACCCTTTGAAAGCTAGCCAACTGGCAGGGCTATCTGCTCATTCCCCACACACAAGACTTACAACAGGGGGCCTGTACCTTAAAGATTGCTTCAGTGTCTTCTTGGCTTTTGGCACCTTCACTCCACTCTGCCCAAGAAATCCACAATGGCAGACAAATCTGCTCACAATTTAAAAAAAAAAAAAAAAAAAAAAAGGTTAGAAAATGACATCTTAGCACTATGCTCTGAAAACTCATCACTATGAAGACGGGTTCCTCCTGAGATAATCAATATGTGCAATACAGAGTCATTCCCAGTCTGCCCCACTGTACAGAACTCTCAGTGCTTGGCAGGAATGGTACACCGGAACACAGACAGCCTTCGGACCCAGTTGCCCAAAGCAATACTCTCCTGTTAATGCTACTTCCCCCTGTTGGGGAATACTGCCTAAAGTTATTAGCATCAATTACCAGTAAGTTAAGCACTTAACAACCCAAAACTAGTCACACCCAAGCTAGCCAGGTCACGTCTGTGCTGTGTAAGACCACAACACAAGTGCTAACTAATCTAGGCTGAACTATCTAGCCTTTGTTCATGTCCCAGCAGCACATACAAATGAGCGGTAAAATAACTATGATTTTTTCCCCCTATTTTAACTCCTGGAATATCTTTCTCCTACTAGTATAAAAGATTCACTACAAAGCTTTAAGGTTTAGTCTTTTAAACTTTAAAGTTTAGAAATAATATTCTATTAGTATTTCTCACTTATAAGATATATAAACAGGAATAGAAAAGTTTACATAATTTAGTCGACTTTCAAATAATGAATTAGAAATAGGCTGGTAAATGGAAGTAATTCTTCCACCCATGATCCCTGAACCATCATCACAAATGCACTCTGGGGCCAGCTTTCCTTAGACAAGTCTACTCCAGATGAGCTTTGGCTGCAGTCTTAAAAGGTTTCCCAAACAGAATGAAATACAAAAGACACAACTCACAGACCTGGGGTTTCAGGTGCACAAAGGCTTCTTCAAAAAGCATGGCTACGTCAGGGCTCTTTGAGGCAATCAGGACCTGCAGCTTCACCTGCCACATCATCACGGAGCCTCTGAACAATTCCATCCCGGCTCCTGCCACCTCCAGAGCTTCTGTAAGGAAGTCATGGTGCAGCAACAACTCGCTCTGGATAAGACAAAGGGTCATTGGAAAAGTATCTACTGAGAGCTACATTATCTATGGAAATGGGGACAAATAAAGACCTCATGCGAGGCAATAGATTCAACAGCCTTTCTTCTAAACCTTTCACCATGGTGGCCAAACAGGCACAAAGTAAAAAATTTGGAATTTCTCCTCCATTCCCTGCTCCTATCCCCAAGGGCTATCAAAAAAACATTAAGTGAAAAAAAAAAAAAACGTAAGTGAAAAGCAGATGGCCTAAATAATTTAGGTTGAAAGTTATATGTTTTTAATAAAATAGTTCACTATAATAAAACCCACATCCACCACCAGTATTTGTGGGATGGTAAAGAAACAAGTTTATTCATTCAAACAGAGTTGGGCACACTATAAACTGGTACCCATTTTTCTGAAAAGAGTCATGAGACTGTTCATGCCACAAACTTGGGAATTTTACTTTAGCAAATATGACCCAACAAATAAATGAACAGGAGGAAATATCTGTTTAAAAATGCTTCTGTCCACACTACTGTAACAGGGAAAGAAAAACCTAAAACCAATCCAATTCTACAAAATTGTAAAAAAGCAAGTAAATGGCAGTATATAATGCATTCATTCAGCAAGCATGTTAATTCACGCTATACAGTCTAGACTCAATAATGAGGTCAGGTGCATTCCCTACTGCCCACAGCGCCTCCAATCTAGTAGCAGAGAGTCTGATACGTACCATCACAGAAAAAGAATCATATGCTACAGGAGTACAAAGCAGAAGCACCCAACAGAATCTTTGGCAGTGCTGAGAAAGGACTCCCAGAAAGGAAGCCCCATCTATGCTGAGACTTAAGGAAGAACAGGCATTAGGTGAAAGCAGAGATCCCCAGGAAAAAGAGAAGACTCTCCCACCAGCATGTGCAAGAAGCTGAAGATGATAGAAAGCTTGGATCCAAAAGGAAATCCAAGTTCAGAATGCCAAAAGAAACTAATAATGGAAAGAGAGCAGGACTGCCAAGGCAGTCTAAGCCACGCCCAGCTGAATTCACAGGGTGGGACGGACTGTCCTGCCAGCAGCATTCAGTAGCTCCAACAGAGCAGCTGAACTCATCAGGCCTGGGATTTTTCACAGATAGATTCCATAATGGAAGAAGGGTACCCAGTCGTGGTACAATACAATACGCTACTAATATATATCAATAGTTTATGTCGATCTACGTATAAAGTATAGAAAAAATGTTAATGTAAAAACAGTACAACACAGTACAAAACAGCAAGACATTAATTGCAATTACATAAAAATTGTGTAAAATATATAAATCAAAAGAGGTTAACAGTTATACAAATAAAAGGCATTCAATAAATATAAAGATTTTTGTCCTTTTTTTTCCACTAAGAAAGTATTTAAATACATTAACACGTTCACCATCTCATGGAATGCTATCAACAACTTTGTGAGGTGGCAAAAACAAGGATCACTATCATTATTCTAAAATCAAGTAAAGCAACTCAGAAGGGTTAAGTGGTTTGCCCATTACCTACCTATTAAGTCACAAAACCCAGTCTAGACCTGTGTATTCCCACACTACATTATTCTGGTCTCTATATATAATAATCCTTACCCACTTCAGAGTATAAGGATGGGTTAATATGCCTCTTACTAGAATGTCAGCTTCTAAAACACTGAACACATCTAATTTGTCTTTATTGTACCAGCGGTTAATCTGAGCCAAGCGTAGGTTCAGGAAAACATGAATGGATGGACAAACAAAATACACCCAGTTGTGACTCTGTTCTGCGTGTTTTCCACTATATATTACAATATTCCTCCCTCTACTGGTACAGATTTCGTTTCTGGCACACACTAAATACTGACAGCCAAATAATAAACACTCTCTACATCTACCATGCCAATCTTCCAAATGTGCTTAGTCATAAAACTATATATATTAAAACACATGACACCAGCCTGAACCAACCAGAATTAAGTACATGTAATTGACACTGAATGTGTCCAGGTCCTTACCCACTGCTTGTACTGGAATTCTGATAGAAGTTTGAGATCATGTGCCTTCCTGAATGCAACCATGGTTCTTTCCAGCCTCTGAAATCAGAAAAAAATCTCTCAGTTCATCACAAAGCTCCCAGCAGGGGTCTTTGGCCTCTGACAGGAACGAAAGCAGTTTTACACCTTTCTGAGAATTGAAAGAAGGGACAGAGGTGGTTTCACTTATGATTAAATGATCTGGGCAGTGGCATCAAGCACAGCCCAGGAAGAGAGGACCTCCTTACCTGGTGGCCAGAACTAGGGCAAAGCAGACTCAGACCTTCAGAATGACAGGTCATTCACAGGACAAAGAGTGGTTATGCAACAAGTTCTTGGAAGCTGTCTCAGACCCCAAAAACCTGTGCCTATGTTCTTTCAGAAGACACTTTCTAGTCAGCCACTGTAACCACATAACAAAGTCAATACCTTCTCTCTGAGGTGCCGACTGCTTGTCTTCTTAGCAAACCTTTCCATGCAAAAGTTGATGTAACACTTGCACATGGCCTCTGGAAAAATCAGAGGGATTATGTTGATCAGACCAGCAATTCTTTTAGTTTAACAGTCATCGTACATCTTTTCTTTGAAGGGAAAACTCCTCTGAGGAAGAGTTTAAACTGGTTTAGTCTGGTGAAAAATATAAGTTATTCTGATTACAGCCTATCAAACATCTCAAATACTGAGGGCAAACAACTGAGTAGTGACATAAATACAAAAATTAAAAGTCTTATCCATGTCATGCACCCTTTACCTTTATTTTCCAATATTACAAAATTATCAAGTATATCTATAATGGAAGATAATTAAGTAATGATAATGAAACATCCTTCTGAATGATCACATCCTAAGTATCATTTACTTCCCCAAATAAATGAACAAATGCCACAGCTATCGAGGAAGGTCATAAAAGAGAAAGAACAAGTTGGAAAAGCCAGGCACACTGTAAACTACCACAGAGAGGTTCCAGAAATGGATTCTGGTCATGGGAATGGAGCTTCAGATTCATATTCAAGAACACCGTTACTCCTCAGCACACAGGGCCTGGTGAAGCTCACCTGTAGGCAGAGTCTTCACTGCCTCTTCATACACAGCACAGCACCTCTCCTCCCGGCGGCCCACCTCTGCCACTTTGGTTTGTTTTGTTGTGGGCGGCTCTTCTCCTGGCTGTGACTCGATCTCTAATTCTCGGCGGGCCACATAATCCCAAGTGAGGGGGTCGTCTGTATGCAGAGCCTGAAGGCTGAAAAATACTGACATCAACCTAGGACATAAGATTAACTCAGAACATCAAACAGAGAGACAGTCCCAATGCTCTGAAAATGTACCCAGGACACCCCTTTAACAATTCCAGCACCAAAAGGGTCATTTCCCAACAGGCTCCCCAGATGTCTTCACCCTCACTATGTAAATGTTGTCAATGGATCAGAGCTGTCACACACTTGTTAGTTTCAGATTGTTTCAGACATCATTCACAAATGTTACCTGTAGGTTAGCTCTCAAAGTCAAACCAGCAGGTATGTGTGACAAGATACCTGGTTCTCGAGCCCAAGAAAACCTTATCATATCTAGACTCTTGATTTTCTCTAATAGAAGGAGCCTAATCATGTACCAAAACCCTAAAGGTATCCACAGAGCAAACTGATCCAAGTTCTCTCTTATCTCCTACGAAAGTAAGAGTCCTATTAAGGGTGAAGTACCCACAAGGTAGGCTGCAAATAATTCTTCAACCATATAACCAGACATTAAAAGAATAATGTCTGGGGCTTCCCTGGTGGCGCAGTGGTTAAGAATCCGCCTGCCAATGTAGGGGACACGTGTTCAAGCCCTGGTCCGGGAAGATCCCACATGCTGCGGAGCAACTAAGCCCACGCACCACAACTACTGAGCCGGTGCTCTAGAGCCCACAAGCCCCAACTACTGAGCCCACGTGCCACAATTACTGAAGCCCGCACGCCTAGAGCCCGTGCTCTGCAACAAGAAGCCACTGCAATGAGAAGCCCGTGCACCGCAACAAAGAGTAGCCCCTGCTCGCCACAACTAGAGAAAGCCCGCACGCAGCAACGAAGACTCAATGCAGTCAAAAATAAATAAATTTTAAAAAAGAATAATGTCTGATTACCTGCAGCACTCAACTATAAACATTCATGAGTACAACTCTCATCTTAAGGACAAAAGACATGCCAGGAAAGCAGGAATATAGATTTTTATATAAGCTATAGGACATATTTTTTATTGAACAAAGGCAAACTATTTCCCAAGGGAAGCCAGTAAGTGAGTCAAACAACTTCTCCAAAAATACACTTTTTATGTATACATAAAATACTATACAATAGTCCTAAAACAGCTTTCTTCCAAGGATTTTGTATGGTATCTTCTTTCCCCCTTTCTAAATATCCAACTTCAAACCCTTACCACAAGATCAAAACAGACATATTCACTTTTCCACTATTTTACTTACTCATCATAAATTTCTCTTTGCAGATCTTTGGCAAAGTCGAATAGCTGTGCAATTGAAAGCAGTGACACATGAAATTCTGCACCTAAAATTTAAAAAGCGGGGGAGGGGAGTAAGACTCTAAAGGAGCACTTTCTTAAAGTACTGGAGTTAGTTTTGGTTTTTTTATAAAGTGGGAAGTAAAACAAAAAAATCACACATGGTCCCACTATACAAGCAAAGTCATTATTAATATTTGAGTATTCATTAAGGACTTTATTCTAAGCATCTTTAGGACACAAAAGAATGTACTAAATCATTTATTCTTTTCAACTCCCCACATGATTTAAGTACTCAAAAACTTATTGAAATGTTCAGTTATAATCTAAGGGGAAATAGGCCTTTTCTGAAAGAATCGGGGCACTATTCCCTACAATCAGAGTTTTATACACATTCTAACAGAAATTTTCAAAATAGGCTAAAGGTTCCTCATTATAAATTGAATGTTTCACTTTCCCACCATAAATAAATTTTCAAAGGATACCTACTTTTAATTATGTTTACAGAATTTTTGTAGATGATCCTTGCCAACTCGCCCATAAGGATTTCTTCAGCATACTCGAGATTCCCCTAAAGAGTACGATATTAAACAACTGAACGGGTAATGCCAGTAAGTAGAAATAGCGCTAGAATGAAAATTAACAATCCTAGACTACCTATGCCACATGACCTCTGGCAAATTACGTCTCTCTCTGGGCCAGTTCCCTCACTTGTAAAATGTACAGCTTGAATAAGATCACTGATCTTCCACTGTATTCTCAGGCTCCCAGAGTTGTAGCAAGATTACACGGCTTAAGGCCTCACTCTCTACCTAGACCAGAATAGGTCAAGTTTTACATGCCACGTTCACCCTTCTGTGTAAGATTTTATTTGGATAAAAAAGTTCAAAGCTGGTAACCACAATAACAGGTGATAGTGAAGTTCCTTTTTCAGCTCTAATATTCTCAAACTTGTTTCTT
Source organism: Grampus griseus (assembly GCF_964374135.1). Taxonomy (NCBI): domain Eukaryota; kingdom Metazoa; phylum Chordata; class Mammalia; order Artiodactyla; family Delphinidae; genus Grampus; species Grampus griseus. The sequence goes on from NC_139014.1 coordinate 55,051,565, forward strand.
TAAACTTACTCTGTCACGTAAAAAATTACATAAAAAGGAAAAGAAAGAAGGCTAGGAATCACACGTTTCACAACCATTCTTGAGCTCCTTCGACTCATTAACATATCATTTAATGAGATCATAAAGAACAGTATGTAGCCATTCCATCAGTAATAATTTCAAGGACCACTCCAATTAGTCCAAATGTCTATTTTTAAAGCACAAAATTCCATTTTTATTACTAAGCCCATTTTAATTAAATCAATGCAAGACATTTAAAAGTTTCAAAATATTAAGTTGGAAAGAAAAGTACATTCTAAAGATTTTCTTTTTTATTCCCACTTTGTCTCCAAGACCTGAAACCAAGAGCCACCAGGCAGTCAGTCGTGTGGTGCTGGAACTGCTGTGGCACTGGAATGGAACCCGCCAGCCACGGGCAGACCGGCAAGTCACGAACAGTGCTCCTAAAGATTTTCTGTTACTCCTAAGCAGGTTCAAAACACTGTATCTCGTTAACAGGTGACAATACATTAGGATCTTACCACATCCATCTTGGCTTTTTCAAACTCTTGCTTTTCCTTCCTCAGTTTCTCAGCATGCATCAGCTCCATCCTAAAATACTAACACAGAAGGGAAATAATGAACTGAAAACCTTTGGAGATAATTTTCTAATTAGAAATATATAACATGCCTCTTTTTACTCATAAATAGCAGATCTGGGGAAGTGTGGAGGGAGTGTTATAATCTATCTTGTTATGAAACTAGCTGACATTGACGAGGCTTTTTTTTTTTTTTGGTCACGCCACGTGTCTTGCAGGATCTTAGTTCCCCAACCAGGGATCGAACCCGGGTCCCCGTTGTCACCACCAGGGAATTCCCTCTCCCGAATGTTTCTATACAAACATATGGTTAACACATAATACAAAGTTGGATTTGTCCAGAATTTTTAATACTTTGAATTCTATGTTACAAGACATATTAAAATGACAAGTTTAAAAACAATGTTTGGGCTTCCCTGATGGTGCGGTGATTGAGAGTCCACCTGCCGATGCAGGGGACACGGGTTCGTGCCCCGGTCCAGGAAGATCCCACATGCCGCGGAGCGGCTGGGCCCGTGAGCCATGGCTGCTGAGCCTGCGCGTCCAGAGCCTGTGCTCCGCAACGGGAGAGGCCACAACAGTGAGAGGCCCGTGTAGCGCAAAAACAAAAGCAAACAAAAAACAATGTTTATATTCATTAACCCAAAAATTCTGCTTCCAGAAATCGATCATAAGGAAATAATCCTAAATACCTAGAAGTTTCATACACAAGGGTATAAGAGCAAATAACGCAGACAATCTAAGTGTCTAAAAGTAGGGAAAGTAAAATATATTATAAAAGAAGCAGACTGGTGATGCGGCCATAAAACAGTTACAATAGTTTAGTAATGGTGCACCACATTTCTAGTGATATTTTACTTTGTTTTTAAAGCTGGCTATAAAATTTTGCATATAACACAATTAACATTATGTAAAAAATGTGCACAGGAAAAAAGCCTATGAAGAAAGGTTAATAGTATTTGTCCTCAATCAGTCACACTTTTTCCTTTTCTGTGCTTTTCTGGCTTTTTTCCCAAGATTTTCTACAAAGTACATATTACTTTTAGAGTGGAAAATTTTTTTTAAATCTTTATTTTTTTTAACAAATGCAACTATCAAAACAGATAATGTATATCTCAAAATGTGACTTGGAGATACCTGGAGGTTCCCAAAACCCTTTCAGGGGGTCTACAAGGTTAAAACTATATAAAGTAAGGCCATTCTTCTCTTTAAACTTTGTTTCAGAAGAGTTTTTTTCATTTAAAAATAAGTAACCTATATTGACATGTAACGGGTTTATTATTTTTAAGTGAATATTTTTAGATTTCTTGGTTTTAATTTTCAATTCAATTAAATTTCAATTAAATATTTAATTTTCAAATAAAATTTAACAGATAACCCATATAACAAAAGATCCTTGGGGATTTCGGGAATTTAAGATTGTAAAGGGGTCCTAAGACCAAAAAGTTTGAATATCACTAATATAAATTAATATATACTAACATGGGACTATATTCGTGATGTATTAGGTAAAAATATAGAACACAAAAATGTGTAGTAGAATCCCACTTTTCAGAATAAAGCCTGTTTTAAATACCTGTAATATGCATAAAAGTATGGGAGGTAAAATTATGAGTACTTTTTCTGTTACTTTTTTCATAAAACTGCTTTCTCTGAACCATTTATAATAAATAAATTCTATTTACTTTTGATAAGAATAAGCAAAAATTCTATTTCCATTTTAGAAAATACAAGTCTAGGCAATTGTGAAAGCCTCCAAAAAACATAAACAATAACACCATACAATAAGCACTCTAATAGCAGGGATGACTGATTCTTATAACAGTTTCTCAATAAAAATAATAAAGGCCACAAAGAACTGTCTAACAGAATATGAAGAGAAAGGACGCAAGACTCTAATATAAAACATTAAATTACTACAAAACCAAAATACAGTTGAGACAGCTACAACACCTATTAGCTTTAAGACCCATCACACATAGGGGTCTTAATGAGGGTCTCCCTCATCACATAGGGCTTAATTTTCCTTTGAAGGTTCAACAGTAGTTTCTCCCTTATTCTGACAAATACCTCAGAAAAGGGTGCAGTTTCAATAATATGTCATTTCTAGCATTTGTCGGGTTTTTTAAAAATTAAATCTGGCTATCATTCATTGTTCTAGTGCACCCCTCAAGGGGGAATAAGTCCACCAGGAGGGGAAGGAAATATCTATCTCAAGAAAACTAGATGAAGAGAATGAGAACAAAGTGGGGAAAACAGCAAGGGAAGCCAAAAGAAGCAGGAAGGGGATGGGAGGGGAGAGCAGGAGAAGGGGAGGGGAATAAATGAATGAATGAATGAATACATACATACAAAGATATAAAGATGGCTGAACCCTGACCCTCAAGTAAAGAAAGGTAGGGTCCAGTTCCCTATCCCTCCCCACGGTAATGGACAGGTAGGAGTTCCAATCTCTCACTGAAAACCTGGAAGATGAGCAAAGTCAACACCTACTACTGGCCAAGAAATACCCTTCTGACCCCCTTTCCCCAGCAGCTCCCCTACTTATTCCTAGTCTCCATAAATCGAAGCCTTTTTAACTTAATAAAGTATATACGTCTCCAGAGGACCAAACTAAGACATGACTCTCACCTTATGTTCACACACACTCACCTCTTGATAAAGTTTTGGGCACTCTGGATGAAAGCGCAGAGCCCGAAGAAATAGTTGTCTTGCACTTTCTGAAGACAAGCGATCTTCCATTTCCCATTTGGCCGCCATAATCCACAAGGCTGTAAGTGAAAAACATCAGACTTCATTTCAATAAAGTAATCAAGTCAGGTATGAAAAGACCAATGCACCAATTTTGATACCCAAAGATCTTTTCTTTAAAATCTAATCAAAAGAGGAAGAGGATGAAGATAGGGAATTTCTAATGGTTATCTGTAAAGTATTGTTGCTTTATCTAAAATTTAGAGTGTTCTAAACCAAATCTGTAAATGTTAACATCTGTGGGTACTTATGTGCCCGTTACTCTATTCCATCAGATCTAAGGTCAACATCATCATTAACTCACATACAAATTTTTAATGTCTTAAAATGGTGGAAAAAATTGTGCATCTTGGAGTCAGTGAAATAAATTATTTTGCTCTTTTCTCTGTATTTAAAGTAGTTCATAGTTTTTTTCAAATGACTCAATTTTTAAAGTAAATTTTTTATCGTACCTACAGGGAATAAAGTCTTCAAACAAACAAAAAACCTTTGTCCTTCTACATAAGAAATTAACCTTGAGGTAACATTCTAGCTATCTCCCTAGAAACTTCATAAAGATCAGCAATTACCAGACACAGAGAATGGACCTGAGGACACGGGGAGGGAGAAGGGTAAGCTGGGACAAAGTGAGAGAGTGGCATGGACACATATACACTACTAAATGTAAAATAAATAGCTAGTGAGAAGCAGCCGCATAGCACAGGGAGATCAGCTCGGTGCTTTGTGTCCACCTAGAGGGGTGGGATAGGGAGGGTGGGAGGGAGACGCAAGAGGGAGGGGATATGGGGATGTAGGTATATGTATAGCTGATTCACTTTGTTATACAGCAGAAACTAACACACCATTATAAAGCAATTATACTCCAATAAAGATATTTAAAAAAAAAAAGATCAGCTATTACCAGGCAAGATTGCTTTTGGTAAAAATGACCCACGGTTTGTAACTGTGTCTGGACGAGGAGGGCTATGAATGGTAGACAGCCACTGCTCTGGGCTTTCTTGAGCATGTGACTCCTGAAACTGAGCACAGTTCACAGATATAATACCTGGAAGCTGCACCCATCCAGGGGTCCTTTACGCCAGTGTGGATCCTCTGCCCACTCCCGTGCTCTCATGCCCTCCCACCAAAGACAAGCCTCTGAACGGCTGACAGTACTAACGCTGTCTTGTTGTATCCTTCGGAATCAACCGGTGCCAAATGTAGCCGATTTTGAGTCTCGTGCGCTGTAAACCTAATACTCCAGAACAGACACTGAAGCACCTTCACTATAAAATATCGTACTGCTTACACAGTGTTCACAAGAGAAGTCCTTCTCTTACAAAACTTGAGTACCTACTCTGTGCTAATCGCTCTTGTAAAATCTGTATTAATATTTTCCCCTTTACGTTTCTGAAATCCTCAGACTTGACTGCCTCCAAACAGAATTCCCCTCAAAGGACTGAAGAGTTTCTTTCACCATCAGCTAAAAAGAAACTCAGTCCTTCTTGCTCACAGATACAATACCTGGCACAGTAACTAGTTCACAGTAGCAGGGATGAACTAAGAGGAATAAAAACTGCTGAGGCCAAGTTCATATGCTCAAGTTCTCAAAATAATTCTCTTAGGTTTATCAAGCAAAATAAATTCCAAAATGGCTTGAGTCTACAAATAAGGTAGAAAAAGAACTGACAAGGATTTCACCATACCTGGCTTGTTCGAATGAATGGCCAACATGGCAGAGAATACCTTGCTAAGTTGAACTTTGGTAGCCTGTAAAAGAAGAAAAATTCTACTTCCTGCACAGCAAAGTCATTGCTATTAAACTCTAAGTGATCTGCACTGTACCCTCACCAACTATGAGCTCCAATGAGGCGGCGACATCTGCTATTGCTAAGGACATATAAACAAATACAGATTCACTCAGGGTTCTCTTCTACCTAAACCACTTAACATAAACATTTTAAATATCTAAAAAATGTTTTCAACTTTACTGAACATATATGCATAAAGACCCTTTTCTTTTCAGCTGATATGGAAGCCATTTATATAGTCATTCAAATATGCAACAGGCTTCTTGGGTTCTTTTCCCATTTGTTAACCTTACACACTTTTGGAGAAAACATGGAGTTCAGTAGTCAAGGATGAGGTTTAAAATGCAGAATGACCAAAAGCAGGAAAGAGGGACCAAGACAGGGTTGCCCAATACTCACCCACTTCTTACAAAAGACTACATAAGACAGCCAAAGTTGAACATCATCCTGCAAGAAAAGCAATGGAGTAAGTTGCCTGAGTTTGAATTTTATATACAATACACCTTTGCATTAATTTTGTTTGCAACAGAGGCAGATTTCAGAAAATGTGCCACATCCCTCAGCCTATTAGGCTGCTCCTTACCCACCTTAGATCTCTTAACCATGACAACTTGTTCCATCCCCCCACTCCCACCTACTATGATCTAAGACAAAATTTGTCATCTATCCAATTTGTTCAATGCACTTCTGAAGTGGTCTCAATCAGAGGCAGCAAACTAAAATTTGTCATTCCCAAGAATCCAAAGTACTTCCCATATAATATATCCCAGTCCCAGAACCAAACTTGAAAAAAACCAAGTTACTGAGGTGCTGCGCCTACTCTAACCTTATCTTCCACCTCCAAGTTCCCCAGCTCGGGGTACTTTATTTAGAGACATATCCAAATCCCAGACAATTTTCTGGTCCTTAAATATGAATCAAATCCACTGTTTTCAGCATCATCCTCACAGACTAACTCTAAGGTAATGCGATCAATTTTCTTAATGGTTTCATAAGTGGTTTCAAGTCATGATATTATCATTAGAATAAGTATTGAGATACCCAAGGTAAGAATCCACAACCATACATTTGAATATCCATATTCATAATACATATAATACACATCTTCACATCCCTTACAGCTAAGGGCACTCTGAACACATACTTTCCACTTGGCTGACGCACGTCGGAAGACACCTTGTACCCGGTGTACGATAGAATTTTCAATCTCATCCTTCTTAAATGAATACCCAATACGCTAAAAAGGGACATTAAAAAAAAAAAAAGCCTCAGTTTAATCCCATTTATCCAAAGCAGCATTCCCAGTTGATCTTTAAACAGTACTGGTAGAGAAAGCAAATAATTACAAGTATCATTATGAGCACACCACCACACAATTATCAATGCCAACTACTTCCCAAACCCAAGTTCTAGCTTTGCAGTCACACTATTTAATTCTATATTTTTTTCCAACTTCCAGAAAATCATCTACTTACAACTCGTCTTCGCTGGATCAGTTCCAAAAGATTGATTTCATACTATGAAAGAAAAACATACAAAAAAAGAGAAAACAAGAAAAAGTATAACCTTTTATATAGAGGAGATGCATTTAGTCAAAATCATAAAGTAAATAAAAATCAAGAACACAAAACAGAAAATAATTTGCTATCAAGAAACCTAATTTACAGTAAATGTCTAGCATTCACTAAAAATTCACCTTACATCTGCAAAACTCAAAAATACATGCATGCATCTAAACATCTTAGATACAAAGAAAGCATGTTACTAAAACTCTAAGACTTCTAAGATTTACAATATCAATCTAACTTCCTCGTTTACAACGGTGTGTTCAGACTTTTAGGAAACTAACCATTCAAAAATTTTAGCTGACGCACAAGCAAATAAAGCAGATAAACAGGGTTGTACTAGCTGAAACAGGGCACCTAATTGGCTCTCCCTACCCTTGCCTCCAAAGGACCACTGAGAACCTCTAAGACTCTCCAAAAACCACTACTATATAATTCCTCTCTAAGCTTGAAAACTACTAGAGACAGAAGGCACAGAACCTTACAAGATCGCATGCTTCATTTTAAAACTGTCTTATGAAATATTTGAAGCATACAGAACACCCATGCAGCTACCACACAGCTATGTCAAAGCCTCCATTTTACTATATTTGATTCAAAACGTTTTTAGAAATAAAACATTTCAAATAAAGGCAAAGCCCCCCATGTCTGATTCCACTCTTCTCCCTCTCCAGAGGAAATGATGATCTTGACTCAGGTGTTTATCGTTCACAAGCATGACTTCAAACTTCATTATAATGTTGTCTTGAATGCTTTTAAACTTTATACAACTGGTATCATACTGAATGAACCCATCACTCCATATTTTTACTGAACATTTTGACTTTAGATATATCCCTGCTGTCATGTAGAATTCAAGTCCATTCACTTTAACTGCTGTATAGCATTTCATTATATGAACGTGCAATTTACCTATCCTTCCTCCTGTGATGTGTATTTGTTTCCAATTTTTCTATTACAAAAAGCTGCAATTAATATTCTTGTACACATCTTCTTGTGGATATATCCAGGAACTTTACCACTAACATGTAAGCTCCTCAAGAACATGATTTCTGTCTGCTTAATTTATTGTTGTACCCCATCAGTGTCATGTACATAACAGGTACTCAATATATACTGTATGACTGAATGAATGAAATTGCTGGGTCACAGTACATGCATCTTCAACTTCATGGGATATTGCCAAATTGCTCTTGAAAGTGGTGGGACAAATTACATGCTGATACTGTCAGTCTTTAAAACGTTTACTAATATGATGGGTATAAAGTAGTACTGCACCCTGGTTTTAATCAATACCTGATTACTAACGAGGCTAACATCTTTTCAAAAGTTTACCAATGACTGATGTTTCCCCTTTGTGAACTGCATGTACCTATTTCTCCAGTTGTTTTCATTTTCTTTCCACTTGTTTGTCATTTCTTCTTGATTTGTAGTTTTTTACATATTCTAGATTCTGACTATATATGTTGCAAATACTTTCTCTCATTCTGTGCCTTATCTTTTTACATTATTTATGATGTCTTTTTTGCACAGAAATTTTTACCTTCAACATAGTCAAATCAATCTTCTCTTTCATGGTTTGTGCTTTCACAGTCTTCTTCATTTTAAGAAACTTTTCCCTACCAGAATGTAAACTGGTACAGCCACTATGGAAAACAGTATAGAGTTTCCTTAAAAAACTAAAAACATAGAGTTGCCATATGATCCAGCAATCCCACTCCTGGGCATACATCCAGAGAAAACTATAATTCGAAAAGATACATGCACCCCAGTGTTCCTAGCAGCACTATTTACTATTTAGCAAGACATGGAAGCAACCTAAATGTCCATCAACAGATGAATGGATAAAGAAGATATGCTATATATACGTAATGGAATACTACTCAGCCATAAAAAAGAATAAAATAATGCCATTTGCCGCAACATGGATGGACCTAGAGATTATCACAGTAAGGGAAGTAAGTCAGAAAGAGAAAGACAAATACCATATGATATCACTTATATATGGAATCTAAAATATGACACAAATGAACTTACTAATGAATCAGAAACAGACCCACAGACATAGAAAACAAACTCAGGTTACCAAAAGGGAAACAGGATGGGGGAGGGATAAATTAGGAGTTTGGGATTAGCAGATACAAACTACTATATATAAAATAGATAAACAACAAGATCCTACTGTATAGCACAGGGAACTACATTCAGTATCCTGAAATAACCCATAATAGAAAAGAATATGAAAAATATGTACACATATGGATAGCTGAATCACTTTGCTGTCCACCAGAAACTAACACAACATTGTAATTCAACTATACTTCAATTTAGAAAAAAAAAACTTTCCCTACCTGAAGTCATTCATGTTTTTTTGTAGAAGATTTAGTTTTCCCACCACATTTAGCTATTCAATTCCATAGGAATTTATTTTTGCATGAGGAAGGGATCTAATTTTATGTTTTCAATGTGGATAATCAGAATCTCAATATAAAATGCCACTTATGTCTCATAGCAAGTATATATGGTTGTGTGCAGGCAGAGGGGGTATACATGTAAGAGAGGTGTGTATGTGAGTTTTTGTATCAACTTATTTCAATTTGTGCTCTAAAACTAAACAAATCAACCTAATCCACACATAGCTCTTCAAATATATGAAGAGTGAAATTATTTGCCACTTCTTAAGTCTCCCTAAGGTTAAACATCTCCATTTCCTTCAATGATTCCTCCCAGAACAAGGTTTACGTCCTGGCTGCCTTCTAACCAAAGTCTTCTTAAAATGTCAAAGTCCTTCTTAACATGTCATCCTGAGCTGACAATGCTCCAGACATAGTCTCACAAATGCAAAATATTTTTTCAAACCAACGTCTTCTGAGTGCCTACTGTTTGCAACCTCCTCTGCTCAGCTAACTTACCCAACACTCTACTTCTGTTCATGTAATCACTTAGATTATATGTTTTGACATGACATACTTCTTCATCTATTTGGATATAGCAATCTACTGAGCTTTAGGACCTCCTTCAAATACAAGATTCTTAGCCAGGTCTCATATATTGTTCATTCAGTAGGTTTTTTTAAAAGCTAAACTTAGAACCTTTTATAATGTTTATTAGTGTTAAAGTATAAGATTTATTTGTTTTGGTTTTTAATTTTATTTATTTATTGGCTGCGTTGGGTCTTCGTTGCTGCACGCGGGCTTTCTCTAGTTGTGGAGAGCGGAGGCTACTCTTTGTTGCGGTGTGTGGGCTTCTAATTGCAGTGGCTTCTCTTCTTGCGGAGCACAGGCTCTAGGCACGCGGGCTTTGGTAGTTGTGGCACACGGGCTCTAGAGAGCAGGCTCAGTAGTTGTGGAGCACGGGCTTAGTTGCTCCGCGGCATGTGGGATCTCCCCGGAGCAGGGCTCGAACCCGTGTCCCCTGCATTGGCAAGCAGACTCTTAACCACTGTGCCACCAGGGAAGTCCCAAAGTAGAAGGTTTATAACATCTTATTATTGGATTCTTTCTGAATCCTGACTTTATCATCCAACACATTATTCTCTCCCTGAAAACTGATCTAGCGTGTGTGTGTGTGTATATATTTTTGGGGGGGGGGGGTGCTGCGTTGGGTCTTCGTTGCTTGTGCATGGGCTTTCTCTAGTTGCGGCATGCAAGCTCTAGAGTGCAGGCTCAGTAGTTGTGGCGCACGGGCTTAGCTGCCCCACGGCATGTGGGATCTTCCCAGACCAGGGATCGAACCTGTGTCCCCTGCACTGGTAGGCGGATTCTTAACCACTGGACCACCAGGGAAGTCCCAAGCATGTATATTTTATCTTCAATCAAATTTTCCATTCATTTACAGGACTGAACAATCTTGCAGTATACCTCACCTCTCTCTAAATCAACAGAGCTCAGGCACATAAGCATTAACTTCCTAACCATGTGCTATCATCAAACTCACTTTCCTTTATTTTTCCCCACAAGACATAATTGATCAAACCTCTTGCTGAAATCCTGATACACTGGGTCTTTGGCAGACTCTGATCTACTAACCCTATAGAAGAAAAAAATGTTCAGTTTGCCAAGGACCAAAGCCTTAGTGGAGCAACACTATTACCAAATTACCTCTATTCCTGTTCAAAAATTACCTGTCTAATCATCAGTTCCAGAATTTTGTAGAAAACTGACATCAAGCTCACTATTCTATAACTGATTTTAAATTTGTGAGGGGATTAAAACTAAAATTATTCACTTACTTGAACATAATTGATAAAGTCTTCCTTAAAAAGAGTTCTTCGCTGTATTCTGTATTCTAGATCTGAAGCCTTTTTAATGATAGCCCTAAGGAGAAAGCCATTGAAAATGTAACACTTGAAACAAGAAGTTAAATAAATAACTTTGGAATTTTTAAAGTTTATTTTTAATATATTTGAAACATCTATTTGCCAAAATATATAATTCCCAAATAATTATCCTTCATAAGCAAGTACATATTCTTTTCTTTTAATATAAATTTATTTATTTTTATTTTTGGCTGCATTGGGTCTTCGCTGCTGCCTGTGAGCTTTCTCTAGTTGTGGTGAGTGGGGTCTACTCTTCCCTGCTGTGCAGAGGCTTCTCATTGCGGTGGCTTCTCTTGTTGTGGAGCACGGGCTCTAGGCACACGGGCTTCAGTAGTTGTGGCTCACAGACTCTAGAGCGCAGGCTCAGTAGTTGTGGAGCACAGGCTTAGTTGCTCCGTGGCATGTGGGAACTTCCGGGACCAGGGCTCGAACCCATATCCCCTGCATTGGCAGGCAGATTCTTAACCACTGCACCACCAGGGAAGTCCCCATTTTCTCTTACATAATTACCTCTGTGTTCTTTTTTATTATTATTATAAAGTATAGTTGATTTACAATATACTAGTTTCAGGACTTCTGTGGTCTTAAGGGCATGAAGATGTACCTTAAAACTTTCATGAAAATCACATCAATCGATTGCCAGGACCACTGACATTCCCACCAGCAAAGTAAATAATGTTAAGTAGTACTTTACATTATTTATATGTGGTATTAGTAGAGATTTCTTTTCCTCCAAATTCAAGTCACTTGGGTTTTAATAATAATCAAATTTCTTTCCTAAATTCCTCTTATTTCTGAATTTTCAACAGGTAGATTTAAAAAAAAAAAAACCTAGATTGTCTCTACCTATACCACTACTGCAAAGGGCTTATGGGAGAAATCTCACTGTATTTAGCTAAGGAATGAACTAAATACAGAGTCCACTCTTATTAAAGAGTCCACAATATGTTGCGTTTCATAAACAAATGTTTACTTTAAGGTTCCCATAGCCACAGTACTACATTCGCAGTCATTGTAAAATGAAGAAATAGTCACAGTAAACTATTAAAAACTATTATACAAATTAATGAGTAACAACTATATACTAGTTGTTGGCTAAGCCCTGGGGTAAAATATAAAATCGAGTTAAATGATCCCCATCTTCAAGTTTTGTTAGAATTATCTACTCCTCCTGGGCTCCCACGGCTCTCTGTTCACATCTCTAGGGCAGTACTCTACTACAATCAACTTACAGTACGCTGCACTGTGATCAAAATGTTTCACTTGTCTGTCTCCCCCACCATACTGTGTCAGGGCATCTAGCTCTTGACGGGCGGGTATCCTGGTTTTATCCCCTTTATAGCCTCAAAACCTCCTCCATGAAGAGCTGTCTGTATGTTTGAGGGGTAAATGGACGGATCACCTTGCAATGAGTGAGAAATTAATTCTGGGCATCATCAGAATCTGGAAATGGGCTTCTACCACATTAGAAAATATAAACACAACCCAAGTGTCCCCTATCCCTGCCCCCCGCCACACACACGCCCCAGCCTCCCCTCTCTACCCGCCCCAGCCCTTCCTCTTCCTCCGCTCTCTCACTTAATCTCCGCACGACTGAACAGTCCAATGCGCTCCAGCTGTTGCAATTCGGGGAGTCGATCCTCTATGCGTTCCTGAATTATCTCCGCCATGAGGTCGAACTCTACAACCCAGCAGAGACCTTCTCACAGCCAACATGCACAGGAAGCGCCCCCTCTCTATTCCAGGGACCCGGCCTTGTCGCTCGCACGTGCTGACGTAACGTGCGCCCCAGGTCCCGCCTTTCCGCTTCCGCCGCCTGGCCCTTGGACAGGGACCCCTGGCTCTTGCAGCCGCTGTCTCCCCCTGGCGACTGACTGTGGGTTTGCAACGAGCACCGCCCCCCTTCTCTGGAGGACTCAAGAGGACGGGAGTCGAGGGGTGGGGCCAGGATGGGGGTGGGGCTCCGTGCGCGGGATCTGGGATCGCGAAAATCACCTCGGGTCTAGAGGGGTTACCTGAAAGGGGCGTGAAATGCATTTTCTGCAAGATATTGTCTCCTTTTATTCTGATTTCCAACACCAAGAACCAAAATACAACCAAACCGGGACTTCCCTGGTGGCACAGTGATTAAGAAGCTGCGCTCCCAATGCAGGGGACCTAGGTTCCATCCCTGGTCAGGGAACTAGATCCCACGTGCGTGCGGCAACTAAGAGTTTGCATGCCACAACTAAGGAGCCCGCAAGCCACAACAAAGACCCAGCGCAATTAAATAAATAAATAAATACTTTTTTTAAAATACAAACAAACCGAGGGGAAAGCATAGAGGATATCGTAAAATTACAGTAAACATTTCAATGAGGCGTAATGAAAATTGTAGGGGGTGCTAAAATGGATCAGGCTGTCCCAAACACTATGTCTTTGGTTTCAACTAGATTTAGTAAACCAGTGTGATACTCGTTTTCCATGTGCCAATTAGACGGCTGGTTAATTTTTAAATGGGGAGACATTTTTATTACTTAAAACATTATACTGGCTTTGTAGACTCAGTCTTTCAAAATATGGCCCTGGGTGGGTATCAGAAACCGTATTTTTTTTAGAAGAGGGAATCTTGGTATTGAAAAGTTTGGGAGTTACCCAAAGAAGAATCAATAAGATATAGACCCTCCTTAAACCTTTGCCCAAGCAACTTAGCATTTCTAAGAGAACCGTCAGACAACCGAGCTTGAAAGCGACATTGCTGGTGTAATTACTAAACCTAAAATATTAACTACATGGCTCAGTTTTTTTTTAAGTTCTGGAAGATGATTTAAAAAACCAAAGCTGGAGTTCTTGCTAGACCTGTTTACTTCAACATTGGCATTAGCACCTTGATCCTCCGTGTGATTTATTAAAGAGGAATATATGCTTAGCAAGAGTTCCACCCTTGACCCTTGTGCCTTTTCTTTCCACTGGTCTCAGAATTTAGGCTAAGGTTGGCTTGATTCTTGATCCCCTCAGCTCTAAAACATGAGGGAAGTGGATGTAAAACAAAGATGGAATTTCTTTGTAATAGGAAAGTGTTTAGGGGCCTGTGTTAACAGTAAGAGCAGGAATGCCACTAGAAAGTAAGGTCCATATGGGCAGGGGATTTTTGTTTGTTTTGTCTACTTCGATACCTGGGCACTTAGAACAACGCCTAAAATATAATAAGCACTCAATTAGTAAAATCATGACAGAATAAGAAAATGTACTAAATGTTCTTTAGGTCCAAAGGAGTCAGCAAGCTCTGAGAGATTGTAATCTTTCCTTTCAAGGCAAATCTGATGGATAACTACATCAAATCAACCCAACTATAAACACTTTCCTCCCTTATTTTCAAATTTAGCTTCTATGCTTATCTTGCTCTAGGAATTATCATAACGGTAATGGCAAAGCCTTCTTGTGTCTCTTCTGTATCTCATAATAATAGCTATCACATATTTAGGACTTACTATGTGCCCAGCTCCTATGTGCACTGTTCTAAGTTTCTCATATATTAACTCTTCTACTCCTATCACAAACATTTTAAAATATCAACACAAGAAGGAGCTCTTGAAGAGGTAAAAAGCACCTAATAGAGAAAGACCAATACAGCAGAAGAAACTGTGTTTGCATAATGGCCACGGGGTCTCAGAATCCTTAGCTGAGCACACCTTCTAAGTAAGGAACCCAAGGGCCTGAGAAAAAGTGCTCTTGAGTCTGGAGTTCTAAGGTGTACCTCAGAAAGCGTGACATATCTTTAGTCTTTTATTTGACCTTTAAAATTCACCATAGATGTCAGATTAGTAAGCAGGTACAGACTGGTAGAGGGCACAAGGGAGCCTTCTGGGTTCTGGAAATTTCTATATCTGATCTAGGTGGCCATTATATGAATGTATACGTATATAAAAGTCCATCCATTGAGGTATACACTTAAGATTCATGCACTTGGGGCTTCCCTGGTGGCGCAGCAGTTAAGAATCCGCCTGCCAATGCAGGGGATACATGTTTGAGCCCTGGTCCGGGAAGATCCCACATGCTGCGGAGCAACTAAGCCTGTGCGTCACAACTACTGAGCCTGAGCTCTAGAGCCTGCGAGACACAACTACTGAAGCCCACGTGCCACAGCTACTGAAGCCCGTGCACCTAGAGCCCGTGCTCCACATCAAGAGAAGCCACCGCAATGAGAAGCCCGCGCACCGCAACGAAGAGTAGCCCCCGCTTGCCGCAACTAAAAGAAAGCCCGTGCGCAGCAACAAGGACCCAGCGCAGCCAAAAATAAAATTAATTAATTATATTTTTTAAGTTATAAAAATTATTTTTAAAAGATTCGTGCATTTTATGAAAATTATACTTTAAAAGAAAAAATTAATGACCAGCTCTCTCTTTGAGGATATTGTTCTCTTCAAGAGCTTCAACTATTATTTTTAGGAGTGTGGCAGGGTCAAAATACTGAAACACGAAAGACCAAAGCCTTCTCCCTCTCTGAAAGAGTTCATCTGAATTTTGCATTCTAGCCCACAATAGATTAGTATTTGTTCGAATACAAATTATTGTGGGTTTTCCCCCAGCTTGTCAAGTAAGATTAATCCCAGAAAGATGTACCCTGCTCACCCCACGTTAGAGAAACACTTGGCCCCATTGCAATGCTCACGAGACAGTTTGGAAAATAGTTAAGAGGGGTCTCAGTTAGGGTCCCAAGACAATCTTTTAAGGAGTCTGGCAGATGAACAGTAACCAGATGTTTGCAAATCAAGTTAAAATTTCTATTATGGCCTTCAAATTATTTAAATGTTAATTTCAAAGTAAACGTGAACTCTTCCCTAGAGTATTCATTGTCACGTCTGAAGATTAAGTTCACCACCAGCTCAGTGGTTAAAAACAGCAGAAAAGGGAATTCCTTGGCAGTCCAGTGGTTAGGACTCGGCACTTTCACTGCTGGGGCCTGGGTTCAACCCCTGGTTGGGAAACTAAGATCCTAGAAGCCGCATGATGCAGCCAAAAAAAAAGCAACAACAGCAGAAAAAGAAACGTTCCTCTCTTTTTTTCATTATTATTATTGTTATTATTATTAGGTAAAGAGAAGTACGTAATTTCAGTGATAATGAGAGGAGAGACACCTGGAATCCCATCCCCCTACCTTGTTCAAAGTCCCCTGTCTGCTTCTCCCACACAGAGAACCCTGGTAGACTTCAAAGTCAGAGCAGAAGTGATAGACAAGAGTCTGGTCTTTGATGCCTAAGAACATCGTATCCCTCAGTTTGACGTGAATGCAAAGCATCTGTACCTTTCAAACCTTTCATGTTACCTCACGTTGCTAACAACAAAGCTGAAAAGTTTGAGGTGACACACATTACACACATTAAAATATTTGCAACCAGGAACTTTTCATTTCTTTTTCTATCATATATAGCTTCTTTTACTTTGTGAACCACACTGGATAGTAAATTACTTCTGGCACGCAGCCTTGTCAGCTTGCCAAATTTCAACTGGAGCAAGTTTTTACAGCCGGGCTAATAAGCCCTGAAAATTAGGAGGTAAGTATAATGGAAATAATGACATGGTCTTTAACTGCAGGAGCCTAGAATGACAACGTGAGAGTCTAATAGATTCTACTTTTCCAAGTTTTTTTTTTATTCTAGTGAAGTCCTTTTTAAAAATTTTAGGTTCTTCAAGTTCAAAACACATGTAAATGGAGAGAGTTTCTTTTAATTGGTGAAAAGCATTTTTGTGGGTCTTTTCCCCTGTGGCTTAAGTTATTGCTTTTTGCAAACTCGAAGAAAACAAAAACAAAAAGAAAACCAAGAGTATGGTAGTTTGAGGATAACAACCTACTATTAAAACGAACTAACATCTTGAAAAAACATGTTCGGAAATGATTGGCTTCCAGGATGGGGCCTGGCGATTGTTTGTGTATGAATACATTTCATCAAAACCATAGCTGATTAGTTAACATCAACTTTTTTTCAGTTTGCCCCCAATCCAGATAGAAACCCCAGTCCCTGCTAAGTAACTTTCAGGTCTTTATGGAACAAATCTTCAAAAGATAGAAAATTAATATCACGTTTAATTTTTATCGCTGAAAGAAACAGGTAGTATCTATTGCAAGGTAGTATCCATTTCTCTAAATTTAATTCTTACATCCATTCCCCTTTACAGTTTACAAATGACAAGGAACATTCTTTTTCCCCTTCTCGTTCTGCCCTCCAATTAGACCAGGACTGATTAGCTGCAGCATCACATGCTCAGTCCCAAACTGTTTAAGCAAAGAAGAGGTTTGGAGTTGTGCGTGTTTTTTTTTAACTATACTAAAATAATATGGCCTTGCTCCAAAACTGCAGCTCTCTTATAGTTCCGCAACTATACTGTGCTGTTTTATACTTCTATTAACACCCACTATTCCCTGTGCCTGGGATGTCTTTGTCCCCTTATCCACTTGGCAAATTTAGTTCATGAAAAAAAAAAAAGGAAGCCTGCCCTTAATGCCCCGCCATCCCATCATCACCACCAACTTGTGCACTTATGTATATACATTTATATAAAGGGCTCAGTCTTCCTGTTTCGTTTTATTTTGTTTTGTTTTGGGCTGCACCGTGAGGTTGGGGGATCTTAGCTCCTTGACCAGGGATTGAACCCAGGCTCCAGCGGTGAAAGTGCCAAGTCCTAACCACTGGACCACAGGGAATTCTACTAAAGGGTTCAGTCTTTGAATCTCTTTTTCTCCATTCTCACTAATTATCTAGGTCCATAAAACAAGAAATTCATCCAGGTCCGTAACATCAGATGTCATCTTTCAGTGCTGTCCAATAGAACTCCAGGGATGATGGGAATGTTCCACACCTGCACTGTCCAATACAAGAGCCTCAAGCCTCACGTGGCTGTTGAGTACGTGAAATGTGGCTAGAGCAACTGAGAAACTGAATTTTTAATGTCATTTAATTTAAATTTAAATTAATTTAAATTTAATTTAATTTAAATTTAAATTGCCACATGTAGCTAGTGGCTGTCACATTGGACAGCATAGATCTATGTGACTTCCATATTTTTAACACCAGTTCATAACTGTCCCCTGAACTCCAGACTCATGCCAATATACCCAACTGCCTACTCAGTATCTCCACTTGCGGATCTTACAGGCATTTCAAAATTAGTACATTCAAAAGCAAGCTACTGATGTTCTCCCCCAGTATCTGCTCTTGCTGTAATCTTCTCCATCTTATTAATGGCAATTCCATTCTTCTAGTTTCTCAGAACACAAACCTTGGAGTTGTCCCTGACTCCACATCTAATTCGTCAGCAATCCTCTCTGTTCTACAAAATATAGCCAGAATATGACCTCTCCCCAGCATTACTACTGCAATCATCCTAGCGTACACCGCCATTATCCCTCACCTGGATTATTGCTAAAGCCTCCGACTCTTGTCTCCCTGCTTTCTTCCTGGCCCTCTTGAGTCTGTTCTTAACAGGAGTCTATTCTTCAGAACAGCCTATGTTATTTTGTTAGAATATAAGTCGGACCACATCACTCCTCTGCTCAAAGCTCTGCAGTGGCTTCTTGACTCAGAGTAAAAACTAAAACTCTTTCACAAGCCTAGAAACTTCCTACGATCTGGTGCCCTGCCCCTCCCTTTCCTTTCTGACCTTATTTCTCACCCGCTCTAGTTTCCTCCACTGCAGATACATTAGCTTCCTTGGTATCCCTCCACAGGGCAATGCAGGGCCTTTGCACTGGCTATTCTCACTGCCTGGAATTCTCTTATGCAGATAAATTCTTGGCTCATTCTTTCACCTCCTTCAGATCTTTCTCAAATTTCACTCTCTTGGGGAAACTTTTCGTATTTAAAATTGCAGCTCCTATCCTCAACAATCCTTAATTCTACCTTCTTGCTTTTTTTTCCTCCACATCACTGATCACCATCCAACATATTACAGTAGTGTTTATTATCTGTGTCTCCTCAAGCTTACACTGAAACAGAAGCTCCATGGAGCTGACATTTTTTGCTGTTCAATCTCCAGGGTTAGGCGCATAGTAAGTGCTCATTACCTATTTGTTGAATAAATGAATGAATATTTGTGTAGTTTACTACTTAGTTTGTGCTGTA
This sequence comes from Grampus griseus, assembly GCF_964374135.1. NCBI lineage: Eukaryota > Metazoa > Chordata > Mammalia > Artiodactyla > Delphinidae > Grampus > Grampus griseus. Next base: position 55,070,666 of record NC_139014.1, read on the forward strand.
ACTTTTTTCTTTAATCTATGTCTACCCTTTATAATACTGTGACTTCCATGACAAAGAGAACAAATATTTTATTTATCTTCGAAGTCCCTAAAACCTAGCATTGGAAAACATTAGGTATTCAATAAACATTCACTGAAAAGAAACAACTCTACTAACACATACTATCTAAGAGCCACTCGCAGAGTTTAATATGCCCAAAACCCTTCCTGCAGGAAACTGATCTACCCACAGCTACTTTTTTTCTTACCACCTGACCCTGGGCAATTTGCCACTACTGCTCAGACCACAAGTAAGCTCCTGACTCAAGAACAACCCATCCATTGGCTGGCCAAAAACCTATAATGTACCCTGGCATGAAAAGATGAACTGAACTAACTTAACTCTCCCTCTTTGGATTCTGAATTAAGAAGTAAAAAGAGAATTGCATGGGGCTTCCCTGGTGGCGCAGTGGTTGAGAGTCTGCCTACCAATGCAGGGGAAACGGGTTCGAGCTCTGGTCTGGGAGGATCCCACATGCCGCGGAGCAACTGGGCCCGTGAGCCACAACTACTGAGCCTGCGCGTCTGGAGCCTGTGCTCCGCGACAAGAGAGGCCGCGACAATGAGAGGCCCGCGCACCGCGACGAAGAGTGACGCCCGCTCGCTACAACTAGAGAAAGCCCGCGCACAGAAACGAAGACCCAACACAGCCATAAATAAATAAATAAATTTTTAAAAAAATAAAAAAGAATTACGTGATGGGAACGTGTGAGTTAAAACAAAAGAGAATCCAAGAATTAAAGTTGGAGCTTGAGGAGCCTGGCAAGGCAAAGTTGTAAGGAAGCAGAAACTGCATTAAGTAGAAACTATGAAATATAGAAAAGGCGGGGGCTTCCCTGGTGGCACAGTGGTTGAGAGTCCGCCTGCCGATGCAGGGGACACGGGTTCGTGCCCCGGTCCGGGAAGATCCCACATGCCGCAGTGAGCCATGGCCACTGAGCCTGCGCGTCCGGAGCCTGTGCTCCGCAACGGGAGAGGCCACAACAGTGAGAGGCCCGCGTACCGCAAAAAAAAAAAAAAAAGAAAAGAAAAGAAAAGGCATACAGAGTAAAAGGGGATGGGGGAAGGAACACAGTACCTAAGAGAGAGTCACTGAATCCCATTAATAAGAGCACCCTGGAATGAGGATCCGCAGACTCCGGCAGTTGAAGTCCCATTTGAACTGTTTTGAATCCAGTACTCTTGAAATTCTGGGCCCCTTCTTGCTCTCTGTGTCACTGACGATAATGCCCAATTGCTTGAGGTGCCTTAAAGAGATTGTCTCTGTAATTTACAACCCTCAACCTAACTAAAATACCATTCTTGGTTCATACAGTTGCTGTCACCTGTCAAAGAGTGAGAGTATTGCGTTTTCGTATTTTCTACTAAATGATACACTTGAGATGTTCTTCAGAGCCTTTGGCCATTGACCCTTTGAGCTTTGAACCTTTATTAGGAGGCACAGGGACGAATGTTCTCTTCAGAGCTGTTTGGTTTCCCTTAAAGTCACCCTCCTGTGGCAAGCCAGGAGCCACTTACACTGTGAATGTACCTTGCTTTAAACAGATTTGAAACTCTGGATTTACAGCAATAGATTATTATGGGGTCACTTTTAACAATCTTTTATTTATTTATTTTATCAGAAAAATCACATACTGTTAGAAATTCAAAGGCCATATTCTTTTCAATAGTGAGGATTTATGAACCACAAGAGAGCCACAAACCTCAAGTTCCCCTTGCTACATTTCAGGGACTACCATTGGCTTGGGTACACACAAAGCACCCAAGCAAAGGTGCTTTCTGCTTCAAAGACTTGGTCACAATCTTTCTCTTTTTCCTTCTCCATGAGTAGCCCTCCCCCATGGGTCCACACAGCTGCCACTACCCAAGGAAGCCAGCTATTTCAAAATGCATTCGCTACTTTGCTCAAGGGGCAGTGGGGCATCACTGTTAAGACAACCAGCTCTATTCTGAGTACGTTTTGGCAGTATCTACCAACATTTTAAACATGTATGCTTAAGGCCCAGCCGTTGATGCCACTCTGACAACTACAAATCTATCCTACAGAAACACTAACGAAAACGCACGAACATATACATATAAGCAGGGTCACTGAAGCAATGTTTGTAATAGAAAAACATTGGAAAGATCCTACATTGTCTATCAGGCAAGTGGTTAAATGAATTAGAATACGTCCATACAATGGTATACTATGCAACTATGAAAGAGAATGAGGAGTGTGTTATGTAATGAGATGGAAATAGGCCTATGACACGTTGTTAAATCTAAAAAAGGCAAGTTGCAGAACAGCAGTTATCGTATAAGCCATTTTAAATGTGTGTACGTGCGTGTTAGGAGCAAAATAAAAAGTTAGGAGGATTGCCCATCAAATCATTCACACATTGGTCCTCTGAGAAGTGGAATGGGGACTTTCTACCATACTATATTGTTGAGCAATATAACAAAGGTGTATTATTTTTGTCATTTTTATTTAAATAAAACATTTCAATAGAGGGAAAAGCAAAATGAAAGAAGAGGCTTCAGAATCAAACTCTGGTTCAAATTCCAGCTGTATCATCTTTTTTGGGTTATTTGGGATATTAAAACGAAAACGTGCTTTATCTTAACTTCTGATTGACTTTACAGCAATTGCTTGAAATACCTCAACTTTTACTTTACACATTGTTGTTTTTAAACATCAGAGAAGATTCTGCCTTAAGGGACTTAGGATCCGTTCTTCATGTGAGGAATACTTTTGGTAAGGTGAGCAATTTCACTCCTTAAGTTATCTGTTTGCTAATAAGATACTCATAATAAAGAGGGCAGGGGCTTCCCTGGTGGCGCAGTCGTTGAGAGTCCGCCTGCCAATGCAGGGGACGTGGGTTCGTGCCCCGGTCCGGGAAGATCCCACATGCTGCGGAGCGGCTGGGCCTGTGAGCCATGGCCGCTGAGCCTGCGCGTCTGGAGCCTGGGCCCCGCAACGGGAGAGGCCACAACAGAGAGGCCCGCGTACCGCAAAAATAATTAATTAATTAATTAAAAAAATAAATAAAGAGGGCATATTCTGTGGATTTCAAAAATCCAGCTCCCTTTTCTCCCCTTCTCACCCCGAGCCTCCACAACCTGGGAGCTGTCCAGGTACAAATTAACATGTAAAAAGACCTCTAGTTGTTCACACAAGCAGCTCTATTATTGCTCTCTCCTTTACAGCCTTGGTCTGCTCAAAAACCCACATTCAAATTGGATCACATCCACTCCAGCCCTTCCGCACACAGGTATTGTGGCAGAGAGGCTGCTTTTGGCTACAAACCCCTTTATTCATTCGAAAATAACTTCATTCATAAGGGTCATTGAACAACTAGCTTGTGCCCATCACAGAATCTGACAAAGCATTTTTGCCTACCTGTCACACTAATCCTTACTGAAACTCTGTGGGTGGGTGAAGCTTCATTTCACAGATGAGCAAACCAAGATTCCAGAAGGTGAAGTGACTTGCCCAAGTTCACACAGCTAGTAAGTGGGGGAGTCTGCTGGGAAATCTAGGCTTACTAAAGGTCACCAATGGTTCTTTATCTTTTTTTGAACTAACTAGTTTTAAAAGTCAAATAGTACTCTAAAACATGTAAAGGAAAACAGCCTTTCCTAAAGGAAAACAACCCCACACGTCCCCTCTCTCCTATTCTAACGCACCTGTGCAACGACGTGCAACTTTTTCAGCTCTGTCTACTGGTTTACCGCCAGATTTCTAAATAAACGCATGACCCGTGTGTTGCACAGATTTAACCACCGTATAACCAAAACGCCACTCTACCGTCCACTCCCTCTGTTCGCTCTTGGTTCCCGGGGTCACCCACCCCGCCCAGCTTGGAAATTCTATCGGGGCCCCTTTCTTCGCTCACTTAGTCTCCAGCACCTCCGCTGCGGTAACTAGGCTGGCCAGGGCCAAGGGACCACCATCAGGACCCGGACCGGGGTGCGGGCTGAGCTGTCAGCCTCCTCTGGCCCGGCCCAGGCTCACCCAAGACCCCTCGAGGGCTGCGGACTGGGCTCCGGGCGGCGGTCGGTGTCTGTGAGCGAGGATCGGGCGGGGGCGAGGGCTGGGGTCGCAGGAGAGGGTCAGGGTCGGAGGCCCAGTGCCTGGCCCGGGGGACGAGGATCCGGGTCAGCGGGCGAAGAAGGTCTGGGTGGGGGGACGAGGGCCGGGGTCAGGGAGCAGGATCAGAGTCAGGGATGGACGGCCCGGCGGGCGCGGCGGCGGAGGCGGGCGCTGGAAGCAAGGCGGAGCGGAGCGGGCGCCTCCCCGCCCGGCCGCGGTGGCCCTCGGGGGGCTCCTGCCGGCCGTCGATAGCGCGGCCGCAGCCCGGCGGACAGGGCGCCGCCTTCCGCTCCCGTCCGGTCCCCGCGGCTACTCGGCGCCGCAGCCCGGGCCCAACTCGCCAGCCCTCCCCTGCCGCCCGCAGGCCGTTGGCCTCCCAGGCCACGGATTCCCCGCGGGAGGCGGCCCGGGTCGGAGCCGGCGCGGGGCAGGCACCGGGGCTCCGGGTTTCCCGGCCACTCGGCCCGAAGGCCGCCTCCGAGTTCGGAGTCGAGGGTTGCACCCCTGTCCCTTCCTCGGGGGACGAGGGGGTCCACAATCCCGCAGCCTTGCTCCAAAGAACCGCTCCAACCAAGCCCTCCAGTTTCCCTTCTGGCCCCGTTTGTATGTTCTTTCTCAGACTAAGGGGGTCCAAGACTTGAGCAGTTTCTGAGGGAAATGTCCTTTGTTTATGGAGGGGGCAGTCTGTTTCCCGTTCAATGTGGTATCCTCTTACCAGTCTCTCACCAACTCTCTCCCCTTTTCTCCACACACACTCATCCTCTCCACACCGTGGGTTAAATCAATTTTTAATTTACATTATTTATGCATTGAAAATACTTCTCACAGTGGGTCTGAGTAATATACTATGATTGTATCTCCTGTCTAGTCCCTGGAGTTAATCACTGTCTCAGTTCTTTGTTAAGCATTCTACATGCCGTATCTCACTCATTTTTCCCCAAACTGTAAATCCCCATTCATTCATCAGGTAAAATACATCTATTTTGTTTTTTCTCGGGATCTTCCCCCCATTCCAATCTTAACCGTTGCTCACTAAGCCAATTGCACAGCTGTTGTTCTGGGCTTTCCCTTCATCGTCATCCTGGGAATTTTCCTTACCTTTTTGTGTGAGTCCCCTGTGTCCTGGATCCCATGTCTTGTTTTTCTCCCTCGTTTTGGTGCAGCACATCTTCTGCTAGCTTCCTGAGAAGGAGTGTAAAGGAGGTAATCTTTTTTTGAGAACTTGCATGTCTGAAAATATCTTTATTTGACCTCCTCACTTGATTGAAGTGATGATTTGTCTGGGTATATAATTCTAGGTTGGAATTCATTTTTCCTTACAACTATAAACAGTCTTCTAGCTTCCAGTTATCTCAACAGTTATTGTTGAGAAGTCTAACGAAATTCTTACTTTTGTACATGACCCATAGTCCTTTGTGTATTACTGTATTTTATTTCTGGAAGCTTTGATTATCTTCTATCTTTGGTGTTCTGAAAATGCCCAATGATATATCTTGATATACATCTTTTCATTCATTGTATTAAACACTCAAGGGCCCTTTCAATTTAGAAATTCTTGCCCTTTAGTTCTGGAAAATTTCTCACTTAACTTTTTTTTTTTCCTTGCATTACTCATTAGATCGCTCCCCTCCACACACACACACTCTGCTCCACTCCATCCACATGTCTTCTCTGTTCTTACTTTCTCAAATTTCTGTTATCTGTACATCAGAATCTCCAAATAATTCTAATTCTCTCATCTTTTCTCTTCCACTTCTCATGTCTTTTTTTTTCCTACTGTCTGCAGATTTCTTCAACTCTATTTTCCAAACTTTTCATTACCCCTTGGTCAATTTTGCCTTCTAAACAATGGTGTGCTATTAAATGACTAACAACCAACTCTCCAAAGGCGGGGTGTGTGTGTGGGGGGGGGGTGGAGCCTTGATTGGTAATGCTTGCCCATTTTCAAAGTGTAAATATTTGCACAGTGGCTGATTTTAAGCTACCAACATTATACCATTGAATGCAGAACTGGGAAGAGAAGTGCAATAGTATATCATTATACTAGTATTTCTATAATATAGATACAAGAGACAATCTCAAGAGCATAGGTGATAATAAAATATCAATAATAAAATAATTTGGAAGTGATGGGTTTTGAGTATTACTTTTATTTTTAACATCTTTAATTTTAACCGTATATAACCTAATTTTAAATAACAACTGTATTTAACAAATGGCTTACAAAATTCCTCAAGATCCACCAGTTGGCTCTTGCAAGCTGGTATGAGCCAGCTCCTGCAAATTATTGTTTCAAAATAAAGGGCTCCCCTGGTGGCGCAGTGGTTGAGAGTCCGCCTGCCGATGCAGAGGACATGGGTTCGTGCCCCGGTACGGGAAGATCCCACATGCCGCGGAGCGGCTGGGCCCGTGAGCCATGGCCGCTGAGCCTGCGCGTCTGGAGCCTGTGCTCCGCAACGGGAGAGGCCACAACAGTGAGAGGCCTGCGTACTGCAAAAAAATAAATAAATAAAATAAAATATAAAATAAATAAATTAATTAAATAAAATAAAAAACCATGGTCTCTAATGTAATAAAATTAAATCAGAGTAATCCTCCATATGCAGTTCTGATCACATCACTCCCCTGAGTGAAACTCTTTATTGCTTCTCTGCCTTCTGACACCCTCAAGTCAAGGCTCAATTCACACTCTACCTTTCTTATTTGTTCATCAAACAAATATTGATCAGGTATCTGCTAAGTTCTAAATCAAAAGAGGCTGAGGATCCAAGGATGAATAATATAACACTACTATATATAACATAGATAATTAATGAGAACCTACTGTATAGCACAGGGAACTCTACTCAATGTTCTGTGGTCACCTAAATGGGAAGGAAATCTGAAAAAGAGTGGATATAAGTATACGTATAACTGATTCACTTTGCTGTACAGCAGAAACTAACACAACATTGTAAAGCCAGTATACTCCAATAAAAATTAATTTTTAGGGCTTCCCTGGTGGCGCAGTGGTTGAGAGTCCGCCTACCGATGCAGGGGACACGGGTTCGTGCCCCGGTCTGGGAAGATCCCACATGCTGCAGAGTGGCTAGGCCCATGAGCCATGGCCGCTGAGCCTGCGCGTCCGGAGCCTGTACTCCACAATGGGAGAGACCACAACAGTGAGAGGCCTGCGTACCGCAAAAAAAAAAAAAAAAAAAGGTATGTACAATGTACTATAGGAATGTCTAGCAAATGACTAATTCAGCCTGGGGGATCTACCAAGAAAAAACTCAGCGTGTTTTTCCTTGTCTGCAAGTGGGTCAGGTTTTTAAATTTTATTCAGCATTATATACTTTTCTCATCACAAGTCCTAAAGGTAAAGTGGAGTTTTCATTTTGAAAAGTGCTAGTGTATTTTTTTTTTTTTTTTTTAGCTACAAGAGATGTCCTCAGAATAAACTGCTGGTTAATTCAGTTAAGTGCACAAATTTTAGACTGAACTAATAGAGGATTTCTTAAAGCTATCTATGTATGGGAAAGATAGGAATATTAAAGTATATGATGCTAAGTTTCTGGACCATATTTACATGTATGAATAGAAGAAATGTCATAGAAATAATGTAAAACATAAATGGAAGTAATAGAATATGAGGTAGTGGATGAAATACACTTAAAAGTTGTAACTGAGCTATAAGAAGCTTTCCAGAAATCATACAGGCAGAATTTCATAGGACTAGCAATCTTCTTAGCAGAGGATCACAAAGATTTTTCTGACCCAAAATATTTGAGGCTATGATCTCATTCCAGACTGAGAATAACTGATCCAGCGGAATCTTCTAATTGTGTAAAGAAATAGGCCCAGAAAGTTGAAGCGACTTTTCTAAGGCTATGTAGATGTTGGTTGAGCTAGGATCAGAGAAGCTAGGTGACTTGGCTCCCACTTCAGTGTATCTTTCCCTTTAAATACTTTCAATATTTACCTAGGGGCAAGCTCTGATGTCCACCAAGCAGCACTGAAGCAACTTTATGTAGATATATTCATTTTTTGTTAATTAGTTCAACAAACATTTATTGAATGCCTTTTCAGCAATAGGCTTTAAAGATATACAGATGAATTAGATGTTAGCTAATAGGGTAGACAAGCACATACACTATGGGTAATTTATTCTATCTGGCAAGATTAGGCAGTATTTTCATGTCAGAGATGACATCTAAGTGAAAATGATAAATGTGCAGAACTTTGATGAGGGAAGGGGGGAAGGCATTCCAAGCATAGTAAGAAAGTATAGAAGTGCTCATGGAATAATGCTGAAACCAGTAGGACTGGAGAGCAGGCAGTATAGCCAGGAATAGAAAGAGATGAAATTCGAAAGTAGGAAGTGTTATAGACCAGGGTTCTTGGCCTACCCCAATCAACAGAAATTGACCAGAGGCCAGACAGGAAATTCAGGCAAGGCTTTATTGGGGCCCCTGCTGCACCAGGGGGGAGTGAAAACAAGTAACAAGTTAGCTTGCTTGCTGGCTCCCTGAAGGGGGGCAAGCTTGTTCCTTATACAGGGTGAGGGTAGGGGTGTGTCCAGGAGTCGGGCCACAGGGGTGGCTTAGGTGTTTTGCTCACCCCTTAAGTGGTGTTGTGTGCAGAGGGCATGCACAGTACCTGGCTTTTGCTCCCAAACCTGTTTTTGCTCCAGGCTCTTCAAAAGTGGTAGTTGGGTTTTTTGGTCTCTTTGTATCTTTTGGATCCAGAATTTGCCCCAGCTGTGCCTGCATGCAGTCCCATATAGTTTCTTTGTATTTTATTGCTCGAGGAGAGGTGTGTCCATGTGCAAGCACTGCAGCACTGCAGCAAAGGGTTCCAGGTCTCAGCCTGTCTCAGAAGGACTCTGATTTTGCAAGCCATTTTCCTGAGAAATTAGGGATATTAACTTTGCAAAAGGCTCTATCATAGTGTTGTTTGAAGCAGGATTCAGTAGCTTAGGCACTTGAAAAAGTCTTCAAGACTCATGACCTTCCAGACTACTTGCTATATACCATACTCCTCGCTGAGATACTCTTGAATTCACAGTGTCAGGAAACATTTATCCCAGAATAAAATAAGTTCCCCAACTCTGTTTGGGGTTTCATGGTGAAGTTCCCTCTGTTCAAGACATATTCTGTTCTCCCTTCTTCTGCTCAGACACTTCAGTAAAATTTTAAGATTTCCAAGAAATGAAAACTAGCTTCTAATAAGAAAAAAAAAGGAACTCTTGAGTATATAATTGAGTATATAAGAAACATAATTAGAATCAGAAAGATATAACTGATACTACAATTTTCCAGGAGCCCTTAACGTGAGAAACCTGAAACATGCCCCTTATGATGGGGACTCACGTTAAAGTAAAGAGAAAGCCCCCAGTCTGGAGAGTGAGCTCTGCCAGGAAAGAGGAAGGATAACTGAGAAGTAGACCTTCAACTAGTTTGCTGTCCCCACTGCCTCTTTCTCTCAGTGTTTGCTGGGAAGGGCAATGAGCCGTGCCACCCTTCCTTTTACTGGGGGATTTGGTTGTCATCTCTCTCCTCTGTAACATTTCAAGTTTCCTGGGAAAATGAAATTAGTTCTTTCTCCATCATATGGCTGATTTGCTTTGTTGTGCAACAGAAACTAACACAGTATTGTGAAACAATTATACTCCAATAAAGATTTATTTAAAAAATGAATATAATGTTATATGTCAATTATATCTCAATTAAAAAATAAACTAAAACCTGCATGTTGCAAAAGAAAAAAGGTGGTAATACCTGTTAAACACATAAGTAATTATATTAACAGCACCATCTGAGGCTTCTTGGGGTAAGTACTCAGGAAAGGGAGAGAGATTGAAAAGAACGTGACTACTACTATTGAAAAGCAAATATTAAAAGAAATAGAGTCAGAGACATCAGTACAAACTCAAGTTTAGCTTAATGTAATAGAGATGGCAGGCAGAAATAATTACAGATTTGTGTGTATGCACGTGCTAGAATACATACACATATATCCTATCCACTGAGAGGGCCTAGAAGAAATGACACCTCAGAAGCTATGAGCACACCCAGCACCCACATCTTGGTTTCTCCATCATTTTATCATAATGAAAGGAACCAGAGCTGCTTGGAGAAATGGCTGCTCTAGGACTGGGGTAGGGGAATATACAAGATGAGGCTGGCACTTGTCATAGTACAAGCAAGTAAGAAATTGCTAAAAGCAAAACACAAATGATGGTGCTACGTCAAAGGGGCAGATCTCCCCAATGGCCAAAGCAGCAACGATCTGAACAACAAATTAAATGATGTAGTACTGGATATAGCCCAAAGTATCCAAGTAAATATCCATAAATAAATGATTGAATAAATACAAAAATGAGGGAGAAAAGTCTTCTATACAGAGGAATTGTAAATAACTTACAAAGCTACTCCCCCATCAAGGAAGTGGAGCTTAATTCACCACCACAACCTCTATCACCACACCTGAGTGTGGGCTTCACGTGGGGACTTGCTTCCAAAGAGTAGAATGGAGAAGACTGTGAAATACTTAGTTGTTCTGATGGCTAAGGTTAACATCATCATCAATGACAATCATGTTGATAGCAGGTATCCTGGATATGAAGTGAAGAAAATGGCACTTCATCTCTGGGATCTTCCTCCCCAAGACCCATAACCCCACTCTATTAGAAAAACATCAGACAAGTCCAAACTGAGGAACATTATACAAAATACAAGTACTCTTTAAAACTGTCAAGGTCATCAAAAACAAGGGAAGTCTGAAAGCTGTCACAGACCACAGACCAGAGGAGACTAAGGAGCATGAGGACCAAAAGTAATGTGGTATCTTGGATGATGATAGATGGATTGATAGGTAGACAGACACAGATGATTAACTTTGTGTGTGTGTGTGTTTTCTTTTTCTTTCTTTCTTTTCTTTCTCTTTTTTTTTTGCCACAAGTGGCTTCCGGGGATCTTAGTTCCCCGACCAGAGATTGAACCCAGGCCCCTGCAGTGAAAGCATTGAGTCCTAACCACTGGACAGCCAGGGAATTCCCTAGATGATTAACTTTGGACACAACAGAAAATATCCGTATTATTGAAACATCCATTGAACATTACAAATAATTGACCATTTGGGGCCCTGAAAAAAAGACTGGGGACTTCCCTGGTGGCACAGTGGTTAAGAATTTGCCTGCCAGGGCTTCCCTGGTGGCGCAGTGGCTGAGAGTCCGCCTGCCGATGCAGGGGACATGGGTTCGTGCCCCGGTCCAGGAAGATCCCACATGCAGTGGAGCGGCTGGGCCCGTGAGCCATGGCCGTTGAGCTGGCGCATCCAGAGCCTGTGCTCCGCAACGGGAGAGACCACAACAGTGAGAGGCCCACATACTGCAAAAAAAAAAAAAAAGAATTTGCCTGCCAATGCAGAGAACATGTGTTCCATCTCTGGTCCGGGAAGATTGCACATGCCATCATGGGGCAACTAAGCCCGCATGCCCTAGAGGCCACGTGCCACAACTACTGAGCTCGTGTGCTGCAACTACTGAGCCCTGCGTGCTGCAACTACCGAAGCCTGTGCATCTGGAGCCCGTGCTCTGCAACAAGAGAAGCCACTGCAATGAGAAGCCTGAGCACCCCAACGAAGAGTAGCCCCCGCTCGCCACAACTAGAGAAAGCTTGTGCGCAGCAACACAGACCTAACACAGCCAAAAAATTAATTAATTTAAAAATAAAAAGAAGTAAAGGTAATTAAAAACAAAAAGATTTAACAAATTCCCAAAAGCAATTTATACAGGCCTTTTTTTTCTTCTTACCATAGTGTAACACAGAATTGATAGAAGATTGGTTGAATAAATTATTGAATATTTTTTAAAACGCCTAACAGCTTATTTTTTAACATTCCTGTCTGTGGGCAATTCAGACTGCTCAGATCCTTCTGTATCCTCAGCATTTTTTCAGATATTTTTGTCTTACTCTGTGAAAGAGGATTTTTATATTCTTGGATGATAAGTACAATATAAACTTTCCTTTTTCATTTCCCATTCTAAATATTGTGCAGCTCACCTTCTTACCGGGCACTCTTCTACATCATTTGACATGTTTTGAGCTGAATTTGTAACCCTTTTTTGCTCCATTGGAGAAAAGATAACACTATTTGCCTTTTGTTTATTCATCATTCAGGAACCAAAAATAGAACCCAAGTTTTATGATTTTTACAGAAAAGGAACATTAGGATGAATTTAACTTTTTTTTTTTGAATTTAACTTTGGTATAGCACACTAGAAGGTGATTTCTGTGATTTTCTTGGAATTAAAGAACGGGGATAACTTTAACAATAACCTATATCAGTGTTTCTTGATTTTTTTTCCTCAATATCTAATTTGATTTTTTAAAAAATTCCTATTCCCCTACCCCTGTAACCCATGTCTATCTTTCTAGGGAGATGTGCCTTAAGAACACTGATATATGGAAAACTGTCTACCTCTTCATGTACCCACTGATAAAGAACTTTATTTTCACTGATTATAGGGTAAAAACTGCAGATAGCTTTGTTTTTGCTTTCCAAAAATAAAATTATAATGTTGAACATGATTTTCCACATTACACATGATCTACGTTCAACTTCCAGGGATTCTGTTATGGACAAAATTCACTGGTCTAAATCAATCCTTAATTTTATATTTGAGAAAAGAAAGACCAGAGAACTTAAATAACTTTCTCAAACTCACACTGTGAAATAATGACCAAGTCAAGTCTTGATTGATAAGTATAATGTTCTTTCTCCTAAGTTTATTGCAAAGTGGAACTTGAGGAAAAACATAGATTTCAAAAATAGAAATAGAGCCAGAAGCATGTCTCTCCTATTAAGAAAACTCTCTTAGAAGAATACTCTCTGAAGAAAGCCCAACGAAATTAAAATTCGCCTCTGCGTGTTAATTTTGACCCTGATACACTAAAAGTACAGAAACAATTTATCTTGATATGAAGTTGAAGTCCTACTCCCCCAATCGCTCTCTCTCATCACTTACAATGCCTCTGTGATAGAAAATGGTTACAGAATTCTGAAATCTATGTCAAATGCTTATGATATCAAGGAATTTTTTCCAGGCACGGAGAGTACTATCCCAGTGGCAACATGTAAGGTCTGTGTTGTTCTATCAAAAACAGCTGCTAAAGCACTCTGTGGTCTCTTCAGTACACCTCTCTTATTCAGCTCAATCATGAGGGTGGCAACTTTCTCAAATTAGTCACGTGAATAAGTTATTGTAGGAAGCCATGAATATGAAGAAAAAAAAGTAGTTCAATCAGGAATAATAGCAATGTTTCCCCAGGGTCTAGTTCCACTGAATAGTGTGCAAGCAGAAATAAAATTCTGAGTAGAGTAAGATGGATGAGGACTTTTTTTTTATGAAGTACATAAAAAACATCCTAAAGAATACTGAATGTATAAGCTAAGAGGCAGCTTTTCCACAAATATTTAGCCCTATAGATTCTCTCTCAGCATATACTTAAACCTCCTGTGTGATCTTGGCAAATTAAACTGCGGAACTCAGTTTCCTCAGGTGTATGAAAAGAGGCTTAACTTTGTGATCGCCTGGAGGGGTGGGATAGGGAGGGTGGGAGGGAGGGAGACGCAAGAGGGAAGAGATATGGGAACATATGTATATATATAACTGATTAATTTTGTTGTAAACCAGAAACTAACACACCATTGTAAAGCAATTATACTCCAATAAAGATGTTAAATAAATAAATAAATAAATAAATAAAAAGAGGCTTAAGCTAGATACTATCTAAGTCTCCTCTAGCTATAAAATTTGTTTTCATATAATAAATTAATTTATAAACAGTAATTGCTAAATGTATCCTTCAAACAAAAACCATATCATGGAAAGAAGAACAATATTTGTAAAACAACAACTAGCTAAAAATAAAGACCTGTATCTCTTAATTTGTTCTGATTAAAAGTAGTAATCAGCAATTGTAAAATGAAGGTTAACTTATAAACTTTAAATGGAAATCCAGACTATACCATTATTATGGAAGTGGTATAATACCTAGTTTTCTTGATATTATTTATGAAGAATGGTGACATAGTAATGCTCTTTTTCCTCAGTAAATGAAGGAAACATTTAGTTTGGAAACAATCAGTTCACACAAAGATAAGAGGTAACAACAGCAAGGCTGAATTTTTTTTTTCTGGGCAGGGCATGCATGAGATATGCACAGATTTTTTTCATCTATATTTCATTACTATTAAAGTAATCTTCATTACTCTTAGCATACTCTTGTTTTTAATGGTGTCAAATTTTGAGGTGAGTATAGCCCAGAATACATTTTTAGTGTCATTTTAGCTCATTGTTTCTCATTATCAGGTTTGGGAAGGTAGCTGAGTGTAATGCGATGGTTTTCAAAAAATATTTTTTCAGCAAGTAGATCCATTATCTTCAAACAAATTATACAACACATAAAAGCAGAACAGCTCTGATTGAAGGTGAACGAAAGGGGAAGCAGAGTCCACACTGTTTCCCTTCAGGTAGCTTTTTGAAACTCTGGGGCTTCCAAAATGCTTCCTAGATACCTTTGTTGTACTGAAAAACACATGGGGTTTTGAGTCCCCTGTAACTGGGTTCAAATCTCAGCTCACCCACTTAAAAGCTGTGAGATGGGGAGAGAGTTACTGAATCTCTCTGAGATTCAGTTACTCGTGTGTGAGAGGCTAACAATAGTAAATAACATAACTGTTTATGATTGTTGTATGGATAGAATGCTCAATAAATATCAATTCACTCCTGCCTTTGTTTAAAATTAAAGATAAAACCCCCTGTCCTATAGTTTTAAAAATGGGCATAGTAGCTATCTCCAAATGTAGGCCTCCCAAAATTCAGGTTTAGATATTTCCAATTTGTCTCAGGTGGTTTTTCCTCCCTCAAGTTATTAGTGTCAAGTTTCTTTTTGTTTCAGGGGTTCTAACTATGCCTTCCTAGCGCCCTTATTATATCTGGTTAAACCTAGATAAACACACACACAAAAATCAGGGGTTTATTATGAAAACCCCATAATACACAGTGAACGTTCCATGGTTCTCATGTTTTTCTTTTCTAGACAAAGGAAACAAAAATGTGCAAGCTTTTGATTTTAGATTTCAAATAGAACTCTTAAAAAATTGTTCTTTCACACTAACTTTTATTAGTAGGTTATTAGTATTTTTACTTTGGAGGCTGTTCCTTTTAAAAAATCAAATTTGATTATATCTCTCCAATAATTTATCAGCAAATATAACTTCAGTTCCCTCAAAGCAAGACTTAAACATATATTTTTTTCTGATATAGCTTTTGTTGGCTTAGACTCAGTGCTTAATCTTAAGGTGATGGGAGTGGATGGAGGATAGAAAGACACTATACAAGTAAAAAGGAAAACTGACACCTAGGTTATTTTTCAGCAAATGCATTCAATACTGATGATCATTCATTCCAGTGCATCAGAGGCAATATTTACTAATCTTTCTTGACCTAGAAATGACACGTGCAATATTTTATATCTCTAAAGCTCTCCAGTTTCATGGCATGATGGTCAAGAGTGAGGGTTCTGGAAGCAGATTGTTTGGGTTAGAATACCAGCTCCATTACTTATCTTGTGCAAGTTACTTAACAAGGCTTGCCTTTGTTTCTTCATCTATAAAATGGGAAAAATAATAGTTACCAGCATCAGAGGGTCGGTGGGAGGTCTGAATGAGTTGGAATTGTTAAAAGCTTAAAATACTGCCTGGCACATAGTAAGTACTTAATTATTATTATCAGTATTTATATTTATGCACTGGTGTCCATTCCTATTTATCAAAACTCATTGGATGAGCCCCTATTCTATGCCAGGCACAGTGACAGACACCTCAGTTGCTAAAACAAATCACCCATCATCCCTGCCCCCAAGAGCTTACAGCCAAGTAGAAAGAAAAAGACTTGATGCTGTGACACCAAGTTGTAAATCTGTATCAAATTCAGGGAGTCTCCGAATTCAGAGGAGAAAATAAATTACATCTTTATGTACATTAACCTCTAACTGAAATTTAGCATTTCCTTCAACTACTAATATAGGTAACAAATCACAGTAGTGTTAGCAATGCCTGCGGCTTTGTTTCCAAGAGAAGTTACAGATATTTTCATATCACATTACACTTCTTGCAGTTACCTCAAAATATTATTTGCCCTCATCACTGCTTTGAAATTATGATAGTCATAAGACTGACCTGCTGCTAGATCTTATTTAGTAAATTTAAAAAGAAGCACCTATATTAACACATCACAACTTTTTTGGTTTCCCTTATAATCCAATACATTTTATATTTGTGCATTTACAAAACAAACATTTCATAGGCTTCATCAGACTGCCAAAGGGGTCCATGGCACAAGAAAGGTTAAAAATCCCAGCACAGTAGTCTGTGTAAGGCCAAGTGGGGACATTGATGAAAAAGGGCACAACAGGAAGGAGTAAAAAATGATTTTTTTTTGGTAAGAGAAGCTAAGTAGTCCTCAGTTTTTAAAACATACTTAACAGTCAACTTGAGGTACTAAAGATAACTTTATTCTGATTGCAAAAGTGCATAGAAATTGAATTTTAAAAACCTGGGTCCAGAGACTTCCCTGGAGGTCCAGGGAAGTGGTTAAGACTCCGTGCTCCCAATGCAGGGGGCACGGATTCGATCCCTGGTCAGGGAACTAAGATCCCGTATGCTGCATGGTGTAGCCAAAACCAAAAACAAAAAACAAAAACCTGGGTCCAACTCACAGCTCTGCCGCTAAATGAGCAAATCACTTAACCTCTCTGAGACTATGTTCTCTTCTGTAAAATGAAAATAGTGCCAATTTCATAGGATCATTATGACAAAGTGAGGTAATATACATAAAAGCATACTCACAACTATAAAGGTCAAAACGATTGCTCTTCTTCTTTCCTTGCACGTATATTTAGTCCTGTGCTAGGAAATATAAAAGAAATGAACAGTGGCCTTTGCTTTTTAGGAGTTTACCAATTCCAAATATGCGTGAAGGCAGAAACAAACAAAACCCTGGAAAGCAATTCAAATTCAGTGTGAGTTAGGGGACTAAACATACACCTGTCTTTGACAGTGAATTGGCATTGAAAGTCTCAAAAACTGTTACCACACCAAACTTAAAAATAACAACACAAAATAAATAAGCTGGCCACAGAAGTGACCAATACTGAGGTGATATACAGACATTTTACCTATAGGACAGAGTCTGATTAAGAATACTGTAATGTAACCAAGAAAACCCCTCAATTAATTCTAATTTGTCCTAGGGTATAAGGATTTTTTTTAGTGTTCTACATACATTCTCCACAAAGAAGAATACAAAAAGGGAGAATTTGTTACTATGCCCCTCCCATAGAATGGATGGGTTTGATTCTCATGACCAGTACTGGTAAGCGACTGTACGTTAAAACCATGTCCATGCTGAAGCCTAGAACGCTACCATGGCATTCCTAAAGGAAATACCCTTTAAGAACATCCCAACTCCTTTGGCTCCATTTTTCTGTTCATCAAAGATTTATGATAACCTGTGACTCGGTCTTTTTCTTTGACTGTACCTGTATCTCCACCCTCCCTTCACCCCAAAGAAGAACCCTGTATAAACGACGAAGACTGGTAATTCTGCCAGTTATATTTACTGTTAATTAATAAATTAGCATTCTGGTTTATAATTTGAAATCTTGTGATTTTGCTTAGTGCGCTTTAGTTCTCCAGACCTTGACTGAATTGATGAAACTTCATTTTCTAACCCTGTAAAGCTAAAGATGAGCAGTTTAGCAAGATCTAACACCCCACAAGCCTCTAGGGGTGGCACTAATCAGAGAAGGCTTATTTGACAAATCTAAAGAACAAAACAAAACCTCTTTTTTTTTTTCTTGGTAGGGGGGAATGTTTTTTTAAATATTGAGTACAGAACAGTATAACAAACAAGAGAGCATTCTGAACTTTTTGTCTGACTAAAAATATAGACTGTACTTAAAAATCAGCAACAGGTATACTTAATTTCAGATGTGTTACTGAAATGCCAAATTTTATACTACAAGGCATCATTTGTAGAGCTCACTTTCTTATGTAGCAAATGCATTGTAAAATCAGCACTTTGGTTATTTAAATAACCATTCCAAAGATGCTTGCTTTGTAAACAGCGTTTTGAAGTGAACTATAAAGGGCTCAAAGCAGGCATTTAAAAAATATTATTGAAAGTATGAAACGGCTCTGTTTACAGATTGGAATTTTTGAAGATAATGTTTCATTTTAATGTAACACAAGATTACAGGATTTGATTTGGAAGAACATCCTTAGAGATCATCTTGTCCGACCTGAAATTCAAATCTTGAAGAGTATTAGCTCAACTCCAAACCCGTCCGGGCCTATGCATCTCTCTTTTTAAGCGAGACCGGCTAAAACACCGGATCCCCTCTCCAGTTTTTGAGCGCAAAATGGGCAGGTTCTCTAGATGGGTGTAGGTGCTTCTAAGAAATCATCCAGTTTGTCCCTCTGGCCACTCCTGTGGTGTCCGGGAATCAAAAACCTAAGTTTTGCTTCCAACACGTTGAGAAGCCACAACCGCTCTCAGTAACGATCCTGATGCCTCACCGCACCTACAGAAAATCCTTTTCCTCATTTGATAGGACATTCCTGCTCCCTAGAAATCGCTCCCTTTGGTGGAGCCCAGCGGCGTCCGAGAGCAGCAGCCGCAACCCGTTGGCTGCCCCCAGTCCTCTCTAGGGCTCGCTGGGTGGGATTCGGCCAAGGGTGGCTTGAGGCACGTGGTGGCGAGGGGACCGGGGAACAGATCCTCGCCCTGAGAGCCCCTCAGACCAGAAGCGACCCGACCAACCCCCAGGCAGGCCCCTTTCTGTGAAGTTAGAGACTCGATGATCCGGCATGGATCTCAGTTCATTTAACAAGCCCCTCGACCCCCCAGCACCCGCCTCCCCGTTCCTCAGCGGCCCGCCTCTCCTCAGGGGTCCTGTATCCCACGGGGGCGGCGACTGACGACGCTCATAAGGCGAGAAACGGCTCCCTAAGCCGCTCGCTGGGTCCCTCTCTCCCCACAATGCACCGGGGCCAGCAGGAAGGCCGCTCCGACCCCTAATTTTCCCGCGAATTCAGTTCAAAGAGGCGGCCGGGCCCGCGATCGGCAGCGCGCACGGGCCAACCAAGCCGCGCCTCCGCGAGAAGCGCCTCCGCGTGACTGACGGGGGAATCCGCGGGCCAACAGGCTGGGCGGCCGGGCGGCGCGCGCTCCCGCCGGCCAATCAGAGCGCCGGGCGGGGGAAGTGGGCGGAGCGAGGCCAGGCTAGGGTGAGCGGTCTCCCGAGCGGAGCGGGGCTCTCAGGAGGAGACACTTTTTTTTCCTCCCTCCTTCCCTCCTCTCCTCCTCCCTTCCCTTCCCCTCTCCTCCCCTCTCTCCTCCTTCCCCCCTCGGTCCGCCGGAGCCTGCTGGGGCGAGCGGTTGGTATTGCCGGCGCTTACTCTCCGGGGCCGCCCGGCGGGTAGCTGGCGGGGGGAGGAGGCAGGAACCGCGATGGCGCCTCAGAAGCACGGCGGTGGGGGAGGGGGCGGCTCGGGGCCCAGCGCGGGGTCCGGGGGAGGCGGCTTCGGGGGTTCGGCGGCGGTGGCGGCGGCGACGGCGTCGGGCGGCAAATCCAGCGGCGGGGGCTGTGGAGGCGGCGGCAGTTACTCGGCCTCCTCCTCCTCCTCCGTGGCGGCAGCGGCGGGGGCCGCGGTGTTACCGGTGAAGAAGCCGAAAATGGAGCACGTCCAGGCTGACCACGAGCTTTTCCTCCAGGCCTTTGAGAGTGAGTGTGATGAAGGCTTTGAGGGCAGGAATCCCCACTCTTGCAGCGTTAGGGGGCCGGGACACTCGTGCTGGGACCCCCTTCCTCACCGGTAGTCGGTTTGATTCGGGAGTGGAGGGCGAAATTGAGGGGGCCGTTCCGCCTTCCGGGGTTACGGCTCGAGGGGGCCCGAAGTCTAGGGCCTTTGGGGGAGGTGGACTAGGGGGTCCAGGTGAGGTTCGTGCCTCCCCGAAGATTTACACGCGAGCTGAGGCATGGGGCCCCGCGTGGAGAGCAGGCTGCTTTTTAGGTGGGGAGGTCACAGTTGGACTGTACAGTTGGATCTACCGTCAGATCTCAGGACTAGTTCTTGCTTTCTTTCATGCCTTCCGTACTATAGAAGTACAAGGCTGTCGGTTGTAGGTTTAGAGGAGCAAAATTAAGCCCGTGAAGAGAGGAGTGCAGTAAAATCGACCAAATTGTCATTAGTCTGAAATGCCTTCGCACTAACTTGGTGCATTAACATGGCACCTTTTGATGCTCTGCACCTTTCACATCTTTCCACCCGTTTCATGGGTACGTAAACTGAGACAGGCAGTGTTTAAGCATCTTATTTCTCTCTAGACGATTTCGGAATTCTGCCCGTTTGTAGTTGTCTTAATTTCGGGCCATTTTCTGTTGTCAGTTTCTGTTTTTAAGGTCTGTTTGGAGGGCAAAGCTACGACTTAATTTGGGAAGGGGGGCAAGGTGTCTGGAAAGAAACAATAGAATATATAAGAAATGTCATGACTATGAGTAATCTGAACTGTTCTTTAATGAATATTACATCCTGATTGTTTTCCTCTTTGCTTTTGTACGGATGTTGTAATTTGGATGACCTTTAATAGCTAGATATCTTACAGAGACTTGAATAAACTCAGCTCTACCACTCAATGTCTTTATTTACAATTTTTTTGTGGCATATGTTAAGGGCATGGTATCAGCTGTTCTTGGAAAGATGTATTACGTTGTTTAATACCCTTCTTTCATTCTCTCTCATTAGTGCTTCATGAAATTCTAATTGGAATTTAATACAAGGAATTTCGGGTTTTATTGAAATTAGTATTGAACCTGCTTGAGAAAGATTCACATTATTCTAGCGTTTGCTCAATATACTTTCAGAAATCTGGAGAGGCTTTCAGTTGGAAATAATGGTGGAGAACTAAAGCACAGTGATGACAGTAAACATACATGTTTGCAGCCTTTCTAAAACATCTCATCTCCTTTTAGTTTATTTGAAACTAAACTAACTGAAGATTAAGTGGAAATTTAAAAAATTCTTTCTAAATGTTGTGAGAAGACAAATCCTGCAAGAAAGTTTTAGCTGTTTTGCTTTTTCGATGAGTCTACTTTAGAGAGATGAACTGTCATTAAGAGTTAGATATGGTCACAAAACAACTTGATTCTTCTCTAATATTGATCTTAGTTTCTGAGAAGTTTATATGCTTTGATGTATTTACTAATATAGTTAGTCATATTAGGTCATTTTTATACTGCTTTATTTAAAGAAACATAATACTAACAGGTCATTAATGTACCTGGTATTATGGTAGTTGTATATAAAATACTTTCTATCTGTAACCTAAGTCCTTTATAACAAGATTTTAACTAAACAGTATTAAAAACACTTTGGGAATCTGTTACTTTAAAAATATGTGTTGAGGTAGTATTTACATACTGAGGTAATATTTACACTGAGCAAAATAGAAACTTGAACTATAACTAGCAATATTCATCGAAAATTTTAGCTAACTTACGTCTTGGATTTCACTTTGATTATATCTGTATTAGGACATCTATCAAGGTAACGGTTTTATTCCATTTCGGCTGACTAGTGTACGGACTTTTGAAAAGACCAGTTAAAAAGTGAACATTTTATTTTGTTATTTGGCTTCAATAAAGAGTTCTTTTACTGAATCCAACTACCTCATTTTAGCTACTTTTTAGAAGTAGATAGGGTATAAATAGTTTAAATTAACTAAGTTAAATGAATGTAACTGCTTCTTTTCAGTTCTGCATACAGACTGGTTTAAAAATAGCTGCCTTAGAAATGCAAGGTTTAAGAACTAGATTGTAGAGAAACTTTAAAGTAAATGTAGATGCATTTTGTGAATGTATGCTATATATTGAATGTCTTTTGATCTAATTGTGCATACTTATTTTCTTGATGTAAATATTCACTACATAGTTTCACTAATAGGTTATTGGTTTATATTGGTTATAACATGGGCTGGGTTGGTATTTTCTTAACAACTTAAGTATGAGTAAATTTAGATAACTTTGGATTTTGTTTCTGTTACCTAGAACCAACGCAGATCTATAGGTTTCTTCGAACGCGAAATCTTATAGCGGTAAGTAATCAACAAAATTTACTGGTATTATTTTTTTCCTAGAATTTCACCTATTTAATTTTAATATTTTAACTTTTTTTATAGCCAATATTTTTGCATAGAACTCTTACTTACATGTCTCATCGAAACTCCAGAACAAACATCAAAAGGTACATTTTATGAATCTTATTTCAAGTTGTTCAAACCATGTTAAAATTTTGTTTTAAAGTATGATTTCTACTGAAAGATTAAATATGAAAACTGAGGTGAAAGAGTGAATTGGTTGCAAAGTGATTTTTAATAGTATCATTTTTGTAAATCCCAGTTGATCGCCAGTTTTTTCCTAACAAATGATTTGGTAGTGGAGTAAATGAAGTGATTTTACTGACTAATTTTTTTACTCTGTGCTAATAGTTATTTTCAAGTTTGGTAGAAGTTGAGGATTTAAATATTTACTAAAGGGCTCATGGGAATTATCTTTGATACATAAATTTAACAGTTAATGTCTGAATATTTCTTATATGTTCTTAACAATAGAGAATTCACTTCTATGATGATAGGTTCAGAAAGTCTCATTTTATATCTTTGGTGGTTGTCTTATTAAAAGGGAAATACTTTTGAAGTCAGTAGGAGGAATGTCTTTAAAAATTTCTTAATCTTAATCGCCTAGTCTTAAAGTGGAATCTGAAGGTGTCAGAGAGCTTGTTTTTGCTTTGTAACATTTAACCATATATAATTATAGAATGGTAGTTTCTTGTTCTGCACCCATGATTATTTACTGAGCATATCAAGTGAAGAACTTTAAATTTAAAGGAGAGAACCTCTACTAAGCATTTGGTATTGTTATAGTCTTGACTTTGTAAAACCATTAAGCTTTTCAGTAAACTTTGAAACTAAACTCCTTTGGAGACTCCTACTGGTTATTAAATAAGCACCGCGTTTTTTACAGCGAGACATAGTTTAGCTTTGTAGATATATCTAGATGTATTTTTGAAGGATTGAAATGTTACAACTATTTGTCATCTGGTAATCTTTCTGAATAGAGAGAGAGAGAGAGAGAGCGCGCGCGCGTTGCATTTAACGGGTGAAACCTGCCAGGTGCCTAAATAACTAGGAAGAAGGTGATGGATTAGGCAGCAGAATTATGTCAGCTCTTTACCTGTCTGCTGTATGCCAGGATTCAGGAAACTTTTTCTCTAAAGGACCAGATAGTAAATACTTTAGGCTTTGTGGTCCAGGAAACGGAATTGAGGATATTACGTAGTATGTAGGTACTTACACAAAAAGAGAAAATGAATATCAACAAATTTTTTTATTGATGAAATTCAAAACATAATAATTGAGTGCAGTGTTTTCTTTTTTTTTTCTTTTCTTTTTTTTTTTTTTTTTTGGTGGTGGTGGTGGGTGGTTGCTGTGCAGCTTTTGGGATCTTAGTTCCCTGACCAGGGATTGAACCTCGGCCCTGGCAGTGAGGGCGCCAAGTCCTAACCACTGGAGCCAGGGAGTACAGTGTTTTGTAATATGTGCCTACTAGTGAGAAATGTGGGATTCTTTTATTTTTTCGGGGTGGGGTGGGAGGGATAACATTTAGCTTAATTGGGATTTAGAGTTAGTATTCTCTGTTATCAAATCACTTGCAAATGTTTTATCTGTAAAAACCATTCTTAGCTCATGGGCTGTGCAGAAACAGACAGCAGCCTGGATTTGGCCGATGGTCCATAATTTGCAGACCCTTGATTTACTCTATAAAACTAGGAGAATTTGATTAAGTAGTAAACTTTTTCTTTTAGTATTTTTTTTTTTTTTTTTTGCTGTACGCGGGCCTCTCACTGTTGTGGCCTCTCCCGTCGCGGAGCACAGGCTCCACTGCAGGGGGCGCAGGTTCAATCCCTGGTCAGGGAACTCAGATCCTACATGTTGAGGTGCGGCCAAAAAAAAATTTTTTTAAGTACTTCAGTTATCATCTAGAATGCTGCCCGGTTTTTGTTTTTGTTTTTCTGCGGTACGCGGACCTCTCACTGTTGTGGCCTCTCCCGTCGCGGAGCACAGGCTCCGGACGTGCAGGCTCAGCGGCCATGGCTCACTGGCCCAGCCGCTCCGCGGCATGTGGGATCTTCCCAGACCGGGGCACGAACCTGTGTCCCCTGCATCGGCAGGCGGACTCAACCACTGCGCCACCAGGGAAGCCCCCGATTTTAATTTTAAAGTGATAAAGTGTTTTCAGAATAAATTTGAGTTTAATCCGTAAGTGGATTAAAAAATATACATCATATTTGTTTATTAGACTATTTGACTGCCTCATTGTGGGATACATTTCTGTTGTCTGCTAATGAGTGGAGGCAATTTTAAAAGCATGGCAGTAGAAATGAACTTTCTTAATTTAGTACCCCTTAGGTAAAAAATTGTCCTTTGGGACAGTTTCGAAGCAGTTTGCCAGCCAAGAAACATATACATTCCATTTAGTTTACTTCCGTGTAAAAATGCGTTAGGAATCACTTAATTCTTTTGTTGTATGCCTGGCGTATATAAGACAATAAGACTGATTTTTAACAAATTATGCTACAACTTAATATCTTCAAATGAGCGCTGTCCTTTTCAAAGTACTTGGTGAATTTGGAAGGTGATGAATTCAGCCCAGTGATAGTAGTCTTTGTTCCAAATGTTTTTGGAACTGCTTTTACAGAATTGCTTTTAGTACAATACCTTTGCTTAGAATGTTTTTGGAACTCCTTTTGTACTGTTACACAATAACATAATATTCATTGTTGGAGTACACTTATCACTCCTTTTGAAGTTGTATAAGCAGGTGTAACATTAAATCTGATATATTTGTTAAACTTGCCTTTTACTTTAGTTGCACTTCATAGAGGTATTCACATTCTGTAGGCTGACACTACACTGGCACAGTGGAAATACTGGTGAGGACAACGGCATCTTTTATTGAATCCATTTTAGTAGGTTTTATGTAAGCTGTTTCTGAATCCTCCCCAAAAAATTTTCTTGAATTTTAAGAATATTCTCCTTTATGATGACCTTTTGATAACTATTTCCCTTGTTAAATCTGAGCTACAGTAGCAGTACCTTTCTAAAGAAACAAATACTTGGTGTTGGGAGGTGGGGCTGCTTTTATGTAGTTGCCTATACAGTTTGTTTTTCCTAAGGAATGCTGGGTTACCTGTATGATCTATTCAAATGGTTGTTAATATTCAGTTTTCCTATGTACAACTCCATAAAGTTGGAAGAGGTGAACCTTGTGACCTACAGTCTTAACTTTTCTTCCTACAGACAGGGTTTCTTCTTAATCATTACACAAAGATAAACGTATTATTCTAAAAAGTTTTCAGTAACTTTACAACCCTCCTCAGTAGTACATTTCAGTATTTATACTGAAAAGTTCTTTGTAACTAGCCTAAAAGAATCCTACATTTTTCTTCTTTCTTCTCTCTTATCTATGGAGATTGAAAATGTATTGCCTGCCATCCTTCATAAAGAACTCCTTACTATGCTTTATTGGGTGAGACTTTGATATTGAGGTTTTCAGTAACTCTAAAGGTAAAGAGAGAAGCTTTTTTATAAAAAAGATCTTTTGTTAATGGAGGCTATTTATTCACCTGAAATATAGATCGTATCAATTCTGCTCTTCCTATCAGTGTTTTACTACAATATATTTACATTAACATTTCTCTACTGATAATTTTTATTATAGTAGTTGAGTACAATAGCTGTTTTTGAGGAATGAGCATATTAGTAATTTCTAATATCTGAATTCAAAATTTACAAGAATACATGAATCTTTCCAAGTTCTAAATTTGAAGAAAATATATGAGTATAAATAGAAATATTTGTTTCCAGTTAACATATATGGGTCTAGTCTTTCAGCTTCTAGAAAATGTATATAGTAGAGCACCTTAAGAACTAAGATGAGGCTTGTTTTAGAATCCATTCATTCTTAAATTGCTTGCTAGGTGTGTGATTATTCTTAATATAAGCTTCTGTTTTATTGGAAATTACTTTTTTCTCTTAAAGTTGTTAAGTTAAAAGCTGATAATTTTGTTATGATTTGATGGGTATGTCCTTTAAACTTCAAATTTTTTTCATGATGGTGACAACCATCTCTTTAAAATGACATACTTAACTTTAGCCATTGCTGCTAATCTTTGAGTGTGTTTTACTAACTTCATATTTGTTCTATGGAATATCCATATTTGTCAGGTTACTTAATGGAAATATGAGTGTTTCAAAATATACATAATTTGCATTTGTTTGGCTCAGTCCAACAAATGCTTGAACACCTACCAAGTATAAGGCAATATGCCAAGCACTATGTGGCTTTCCTTGAAGAAAACAAATCTCTGCCCTTCAGGAGCTAGTAATCTAGTAGAAATAAAATATTTATGCAAGTTTCACATTTAGGAGACTAAATGTCAAAATAAATGTAAACCAAGTGCCATAGGTAGGGAAAAATCACTCTGGTTTGGGAATAATTACAAAAGGTTTCGTGGAAAAGTTAGCATTTGAGATGGGACTTGAAGACTTGTTTGCTGTATTACAACATACACTGTCTCGATAGTATTCATTGTTACGGCTAACCATCCCATAATTTATCTTATTATAAATAAAATCAGATCTCCAACTTGCCTATTATAGTGACAATAAAGTGTAATCTGTTTGTTTTTCCTAGTTGAGAAGTGATTATTTTGTTTATCTGTTTCTTCCAGGAAAACATTTAAAGTTGATGATATGTTATCAAAAGTAGAGAAAATGAAAGGAGAGCAAGAATCTCATAGGTAAGATAACCTATAAGTTTACATTAAGTGACATACTTGAGGAAAGAGGAAAAAGTACAGAGATCATTTTCCTAGTGATCACCTCAATATTGTAAGGAGTTAGAATGAACCTTAGATGTCAGTTGGTCCAAACTCATACACAAATCAGGGATTACTTCTTCTGTAGCATCCCTGGCAGAGAATCAGTTCTTAAGCTTCATCTTGAATATCTCTAATGCTGGGAACTCACTGTTTTCTAAGGCAGTTCTGTTCATTATTGTTTTTCTCTACTACCAATTTCTTGCATTCTGAATCAAAGTTTCTGTAACTTCTGTAGTTAGTATTAATCCTACTACCTCATCTAAAGAATGATGGAGACTCATTTTTTATGGAATACTCAATGTATACGCTAGGTGCTGTGCCAGGTGCTTCACGACATCACATCTCTTCTAAGTGATCATCTACAATTCTGAGAGAGGCTCTGTCTCTTTTTTTCCCATCTTGTCCTTGTTCTTATTTACATCTTTCAGGCAAAATATTCTTAACTTTAGTTTATATTTGAAATATGTTTATCACATGATAGTTTCAGAAACCTGGCCCTTTGGATGGAATCTTATTGTCTGTTTTCACATGTGTTACCCAGAACTAATCCCTAAATGTTCTGACTAGTCTAGTATCTGCCTAGGCTACACAGTATGCTTCCATTCCTCGACAGTATGCTTCTATTTATTGTTTCATATGTAAACTAAAGAAAGTTGAATATTATTCTAAAGAGAAACAGGGACTTGGGTGGTATTTGTTTATTCATTGACTACTTTTAGGAAGAATGTAGAACTAAAAATACTAGATTAAAAAAAAATGGAATTGGGAAAATTGCCACATGGATTTTTCTTTTTCTCTTGAAGTTTTAAATCATATCTTACCAATTTAGATAGGATGTACACTGACTTAATGATGCTTCATTTATACTTTCTCATTTTTGTGACTAGTATAAGATATCATTTTTCAATTGCTTTTATTTTAAGTTCACCTTTTCAATTAGGTTATTTTGTTACTGGAATTTTTTTATTGCATTTAAAAATTTTTATATCAGTATTTGCAGTCTTGTAGAACTGAAGTGTAATTTATATTTCCATATCTAGGCAATTTTGATTTGTAAATAAACTGATAGTCCATTCCCAAATCTTTACCTAATCTATTATTGCCCAAGGAATACCTTACAATACAGGTTTAAAAAGACTGAGAATATTCCCAGCGCATGCCCTCTCTATTCTTTGCTTGAATTTCTATTCCAGACCGTTGGCTGTTCACCTACCCTGGACAGAGCTTTTGGGATCCTCAGGGCCTTTTTAACTTAAAGTATAAAGCTGTAGTCAGAGCCTGACCTGACATCCTCACTTCTTTTCTCATAAACACCTTAATAGTTTGCCCTCCAGGTCTTTCAGGGCTCATGTGAGAAGGAAGAATGAACCAAGAAGAAGAAAACTTGACCCTTTTCTTCATCTTCCCCATCAGGGTTCCACCTTCATCACTGCTAAACCTTACTACTATCTCATTGTGACACTGGCTTTGGTAAATATTACAGAACTTCCTTTATAGTGTGTGTTGTGAGGAAGATAGATTATACTGGTCAGTTCTCTCTGAATAATCACTCACCCAATAATTATATTTCTTTTGACCCATTGGGTTCAATAGCTAGTCCAGTACTATAACAGGGGTATTGTTAACCAACTCACAGAAACATCAGAGGGTTGCATAGAATTCCTGCTTGTAATTTTGAAAAACAACTTTTTCATTCTCTAGGATCTAGCTGGGACCAGTGAGTTGGTCATTTCAACACCCAAGATTTTTTTTTTTTTTTTTTTTTGAAACAGACCTAACTCTGTTGGAGCTGACCATGCTTATTTAATACCCAGTGAGGCACTTTAGGCCCAGGAGGTACTGAGTTACTGTACTAGGTGCTTCAACCACCCCCTCCGGCCCCCATCTTTATGAATGTCTCATTGTTGCTCCCCGAGTCACTAAAGTTAATTGAGAAATTGCTTCATTTTAAGTTTACCCCCAAGGCCCTATATTATTAAATTTCTTCAGTGTATTTCTCATCTCAGATTAGGCATAATTGGTTTAGTAGACCAATAGGTCTACTAAACTTATCACATAGGATTGTAAGAAGTTCTCTGGACACCAGTATATAATGCCAGCATTTTAAAACTTTACTTGTAAAATCTATGGGCAAATTCTCTGAGAGAACAAAATAAACCTTCGTTGTTCCATGTCGTTAATTAGTAGACGTTAAAATCTTTAATCATATACAAAAAGGTATTTCCATCTATATTTTTATTCTTTACCATCTCAAACATAGAGATCTTGTTCAGTTTAATTGGATCCTGGGTCTGTTCAGTAGCTACTATCTGGATATCTTCCACTGGAACTCATGTTCTTTTAGTACTTCCACAGTTTTAATGTCTCCACTCTCAAACCCAATGTATTTCATTCTCAGAGTTCCAGGAGAATATCAAGATACCCCAAATTTCTGTAGTACTACAGCCCAAAGCTTAGAACAGTCAAATGCCTGACCTGTTTATGACAGTTGTAGTGACTTATAAACAAAACCAAATTCCTGGCATTGTCTGTGCAAAATAAAGTTGGTGTCCCAGGATCTTTTTTGTGTTTTATACTCTAGATCTATATTTGTCTTACTTGTTGCAGATAATGGCAGAAATTTATTAGGGGAAGGAGCTGATAGAAAAAAGAAACATGGGACATTTCATGGTTTTCACTTCTTTAAGGTATCCATTTGTGACAGTAGACCAGAATTGCATTTGTAACCTTAAAACTCAACCATAACACCCACCAACTATGAAGATTGTTTCTTTTCTTGAACAGTGGCTTCTGAAAACTCCACAGCAATTAGCAAATTTTAGAAATTCATAGTGTTCACACTATTTGACCAGGTTTTTCACATAGTCTAGTGACCAGACCTCTAGTCTCCAGGTTTTTCCTAATCTTTCTCCTTGCTCTTTTGGTGTGGTTATGTATATTTAAAATATCTTTATTTTCTTTTTAGAATTTCTGATATAATGCCTTATATTCTATCTTCTCCGTCTCTTGTTTCTGGCATGCCAATACATTGTGGGTTTTGAATTTATTTGGAGTTTTGACCAAGCACCATGGTTTATTGGTATAAATCTCTGATCTTTCTGTAGTTCTCTGTTCTAGCAGGATCCCAGGGTGTCTCGTGGGCTATTTATCCTACCAATTTTGGAATTCTCTAGTCATATCTCTTCTAAGTGCATCTCCACTGACTGAAAGGTATCATGAAAAGATTCCCAAATTGGAATTGCTTCCAAAAGTATTTCCTGTGGTCAAATTAGAAGCATTTCCACTTAATCATTTTCTGTTCCTGGTCCACTGTTAGTAGCTGGAGAAATCCCCTCCAAAGGTAACTGAACTAGAACATCTACTAGATATATTTTCAAACCTATGTTTTTAGTAGGTTGATAAGGTAAAGTACCTTTCATCACTTTTTGTTGTTGTTATTACAACCTAAACTTTTGAATTAGTAATCTTCCTTTTATCATCTTTTTGTACTGTAACAAAGTCTGGGAGTTTTTTCTGGGATTCCCATTTCCTTAGTGTACCATGTTCCAGACACTATACTAAGTCCTAGGGGATATAATGATGAGCAAAACAGATGAAGACCTTGCCTGTATGGAACTTAACGGCATTTAGGAGAAAAAGACATAATTGTATAATAAATATAATTATAAAATAAGTGCTGGGAAAGAAAAGTACACATAGGGAAACTATGGGTGTATAAAGCAGGAGAATCAGCTCTTGTTTGAGAGTTGGATTTGGAAATAGTGATGTTCAGTGAGGGCTTCCCTGAAGAAATGAGCTTAAATTTGAAACATGAATATAGGAGTAAAATGGGGATAGAGGGTGAGCAAATAGGTGATTCTCGATAAAGGGAATATTATACATAACCTCATTTGAGGCCAGAGTCGCTGACTAGAGAGAGTAGGGAGAGTGACATTTGATGAGGCTAGAGCAGATGGCCATGACCAGATAATGCAGAGCCTCGTAGGCTATTTAAGGATGTTGGTCTTTATCCTAAGAAAGCCATAAATTATTTTAAATAGATATATTGCATTAATGGTGTTTCCCTAGCCACCTCTTTTGTAGATTTAGCTGCATTTTTAAAACTTCAAGCTACTTCGTAAGTTAATTGTCTTTTCCACCATAATAAGATCTGATGTCTTCCTCCCTCCCCTTTCTCTTTTTTTTTTTTAACAGTTCCGTCTTGATTGTAAGTTTTGAAGTTGTTTTCAAATCAGCATCTTTTCAAATTTAAGTTTTGTTCGTTTTTCAGAATCTGGGCCATAGATTTCTTTGTACATACCTACTCCTGAAGATGCCTTATCATTCACCACTGAACGCATAGGATTCTTAAAATCTAAGTATTTAAGAACAAATTTTTTTTCCCCAAAACAATCATGTCTCTATTGACTTTCTTTTTTACTGAATGCAGTGGCTGTTTTTTTCACTCTTAAAGAAAATAAACATCTTTTAGAAACAGCTCGATACATACAGTCTTCAGTGTGAAGCAATATACTAATAAGAACACTAGTTATCTTAACATTTACAGTTTTCATATATATTATGTATATGTATACATATATACACTATATAATGAGGCCAGATAGGAACAAATTTTTAAAATGTTCCTTCTTGTATAATCTTTGGCTTTACAATAATCCCTTTATGTTCTGTCTACGATACTTCTGGGAGGTGATTCATTTTTATGTAATGGACTCCCACCCCTCATTCAACTTTATCTTCTCACTGCAAAGTGTTCTCATCCTTAGGTCTGAACCTGGAAAGAGACATTGGATTCCAGAATAATGGGCTTGATGCAGTCACCAATTCCTCAGCTTTATAATACATCATAGCATGAAATGTAATAGTGTAGATGCCAAATAGCTTATCATCACACTTGGGCTATTTTGAGGTGATATCGCCATGACCCTAGAAATGAAGCCTTACACCTGCCACTATCAGATTAATGTGTACAAATTCAAGGCACTAATCTTGGTTTCTTTCCTGCATAAAAATGTTTGTCCTTCTGTGGGATCTGGCTGTTCTTAAAATTTGAGTTTCCTCTCATCTCAAAATGTTAGTCCCTTATGAATTTAAATTTACTTAACCTTATTCTGCAGACTTCTTTAGAATTGTCAGGTACTTGTGTTTAGAATCTTATCCCCAAATTTCACATTCCCCTCTAGTTTCCTATTGCCATATTGCTTGCTTCCTAAGATACAGATAGGGAACACATCACAAAGATGAACCAAATCCTTATCTGATATCTTATCTTGATCATCTAAGCTAGATCCTTTGCTGCCTAAAACTAAATAGGCCTGACCATGTTTCTTTCTTCTCTTCTTCTGATCCAGTTTAACCAGTTAAAATGTAGACATGGTAGCCACAAGAGAGGGAAGAGGGTAAATCAAAGGGAAAGAAAACTGCCCTTTTTCCTTGGACTCAGCCATCAATTAGGCCTCATTGTTACATTTTATTCTAGGTACATATCAAGAGTGTTTACTTTTAGGAAGGGAAGGAGGAGGGGAAATTATGCATAGCAAATCACATTCCCGTTTGTTCTTTAAGTTGGTTAATTGAAATTTGGAATTCCTTTTCTCAAAGAAACGTTATAATGGTGGCTGAATGTGCTTGCCATCTTATTTAACTTATAATGTAGCAATTAAAACTGTCTCAGACCATCCTTTGGTGACCTTTTTGTTTGTTTTTAATTTCCAGTCTTTTGTAGATGGATACGTTTGTAAATGTACTGATCACATACTTGGATGTTACGGCAATGTTAAATTTTTATGAAAGTGGTTAAAGTCTTATTCTCAACTTCTTGCCTTGTTGTGGAATGGTAACAGTTTCCCGAATGACCTCAGTTTGCAGACCACGTTTTGAATAACACTAATTTAAAATATTTTCTGGGGTAGATCAATGCAAGGTATTTCTGTCATTTCACAGCTGGAACTTAGAATCACATTCCCTATAAAAACTATGTAAATAATATTATAAATACTACAGTATAATGGGTCCTGATCCCTGAACTTAAAAATCTTATTACTCTAGGGAGGACATCATTATCCTTTTGAAAATCATTTGTTGAGTGCCTTTCTGTAAGACACTGCTAGGTGCTAAGGACACTGATATGTCAAAAGAGAATGTGTGTGAAAAAATTGTGACAAAAAAGTGGTAAATACAAGTGTTTGTAAAGGAAATTAAGCTCTGGGATGTTTGGGGATGGGTCTTTGTAGAAGAGGGAGAGGGTTTTTTTGTGTGTGTGTGTGTGTGGTACGCGGGCCTCTCACTGTTGTGGCCTTTCCCGTTGTGGAGCGCAGGCTCAGCAGCCATGGCTCACGGGCCCAGCCGCTCGGCGGCGGCGCATGTGGGATCCTCCTGGACCGGGGCATGAACCCGTGTCCCCTGCCTCGGTAGGCGGACTCTCAACCACTGCGCCACCAGGGAAGCCCAAGGGAAAGGGTATTTTGATGGATTGTTTAGTATTTTATCCAAGCCTCACAATCTTGAGAGAGGTTATCTCCTCATTTTATAGATATCAGGTCACAGCTAATACCTGGAGCCAGAATTCAAGCTTGGATTTTGTCATCCTATTCTACTTTCCTATATATGGCTTTAGTAGAGGTAAAAAGGAATGGGAACCGTATTACAGACAGCAGTTAGACAAAAGATTTCACAGTTTGGGACCCATTAGAAAATTGTAGAAAGGAATGATTCATTCAAAATCATTTTAAGAAAATTTACCTGGCCTTAGTATGTAGGTTTAATTGAAGCAATTAAGAATAGGATAGACTGGTTGTGACTAATGGATTATCTTCTAACATGGAAAATGTAGAATATTTCTTTCAGTTTTGTTTTGGAGTTTCACCAATTCTGCATTGTAGGTTACATTTATGGAACAGTTTTGATAGGAAAATGCTAATTATCTTTTAGTAAAATGGCACGTAGATTTCATAGATGGTAGATATACTTTTTAAAAATCAACTTTGGGTATAATTAACATTCAATAAAATACACTCACCGTAAGTATATAGTTTGAGTTTTGACAAATGTATGCATTCGCACAAGCATAACCACAATTAAGATATAGAACATTTTCATTACCTTGAAAAAGTCCTTTGAGCGCCTTTACAGTTGATCCCCTTAATGTACTTTTTTTTTTTTTTTTTGCGGTACGCGGGCCTCTTACTGTTGTGGCCTCTCCCGTTGCGGAGCACAGGCTCTGGACGCGCAGGCTCAGCGGCCATGGCTCACGGGCCCAACCGCTCCGCGGCATGTGGGATCTTCCCGGACCGGGGCACGAACCCGTGTCCCCTGCATCGGCAGGCAGACTCTCAACCACTGCGCCACCAGGGAAGCCCTGTACTTTTTTTTTTGAAGTATAAATTTATATGCATTCCAATTCACTCTTTGGTGTATAGTTCTGATGCATTCAATCAGGTAACAACCACTACAATTAAGATAAACCCTACAGATTCTCTCATGCCCCATTTATAGTCAACTCCCCACTCCCGCTGTGTTTTTGAAATGTATCTGATATGTGTCAGAAAGTAATATACATGAATTACCTGTTTTCAAGAATCCCATTTTATTTTTCTTGATACTTAAGTTATAGTTGCTATTCTTAGTTTTTCCTTTCTGTGTTTATGCTTTCTAACTCTGCTTGGACCCTTACACTTCTACTCCACCATAGTCATTTTGTTCTCTACTGATACCCTAGCATACTTTTCTTAGTACTGTTCTAGAAATGCCCTTTAGGACCTCCACTCTGTAGTTTTTTTAGCATACACTTTCATAGATTACCTCACTAAGAAAATAGAGGCATCCTCACATCTTCTGTTGAAATATCTCACTTACCTCCTGTTTCTCTAAGAAGAAGAAGAGTCCTGGGCAAAGTTACAAAGCTAACCTCTTTATAATATGTCCTCATTTCCAGTCATTACTTGTTCCTTAACGCTCTCTTGCCTCAAAGTCTTTATATAACTCTTCCCCTCTGATTATAAGAATGCGTAGATTGTCACCATCATTTTAAAAAAAACAAAAACATACCCTTTATTGATCCCTATTGCCCTTTTACTGCTATTTACTTTGATTCTTTAGTCAATTTCTTGAGTAAAAGTACTGCTTCCCTTTTCCCAACATCTGTTCTGGAAAGTTATGAATGGCTCCTGATCACGAGACAGATTTCTCTTTTTCCAGTTTAAAGCTACTACAAAAGCCTGTTGATGTTTTTGTTTATTCTAGCCCAACTTAATAGTTTTTCCATTGGTAGTAAATATTTTTCAAAACAAAAGGATCATTATAGTTTATGCTTCCTTTTCATTGCTTCTAAAACTAAAAGTGAAAATGACAAGTTGAAACAGTAAATTACAAATCTATAGCAGATTTGTGATTGTATATTTCATCCCTAATTGAAGTAGAAAGTGATGGTTCTGCATCATTTGTTAGGAGGCTAAATTTCCGTAGCTTGAAAATACTCAAACACTTTTGCCTGGATTCAGCTACCATTTTGACGGGTGGGAAGGGAAAACCTGTCCCCATTTTATAGGTAGAACACTAAAGCACAGTAAATTATCTTGCCTGTTATTTGGTGGTCTGTTTTTTTCTGCCTTGCTTCTTTGGTGTTTTTGTTTTTATTTGTGTGTGTACGTGTGTACGTGTGTTTTTAATGTGTATAAACACACTGTTTTGGATGTCATACTTAACAGGGAGAGCATGGGGTCATGGGCTTGAACAGAGTTAAGAATTAGACAGCCAAATATTTATAAATTAGCTGAAGTAGCTTTGCTTTCAGTGTTATATTTTACAGTTTAGGTTATTTTTATTATAGAATATTAAAGTGATAAAATTTTTTTGTTCTGTTTAGCTTGTCAGCTCATCTGCAGCTTACATTTACTGGTTTCTTCCACAAAAATGGTATGTACTTAAACATATTGGCATTCTTACAACAAAACACCTTTGTGACTGAAAAATAAAATTGCGTGTAAATTCATAAAATTATATTTAATGGAAAATATGGTGATGTTGATAATTTAATTTCTCTTTAGTGGATTTCTCCAGCAGTTTCAATTATTGCTTTATTTGGTCAATGGTGGGATATGGAGGAGGTAACTTGCAACTCATTAAACTTTAAAAGTAGTAGTTCTTAAATTTTAGTGTGTGTAGAAACATTTTGACAGTTTGTTTGAAATACGTATACCTGGACCCTACAGGGACTCAGATCTAGCAGGGTTTTGGTGGAGCTTAGGAGTCTGCATTTTAATAAAGCACCAAGGTAATTCAGAAGTACGTTGTCTGAGGAACAAGTTTTAAGAAACTCTGGCTTTAAAAAAAGAATGAAAAAAAAAAAAAGAATGTGTCAATATATATGTGTGTAACTGAGTCACTTTGCTGTACAGCAGAGGTTGGCACAATATTGTAAATCAACTACACTTAAATAAAAAAAATAAATAAGAAACTCTGCCTTAAAAGTTTTTAAAAATTGTAAGTAGACTTTATACATAAGGTTGTGTTCATCGCCTGGTTTTCTTATTGCTGTCTTGCTGTCTATTTAAGTTTTAAGTAGATTTTTAAATTATTAAAATAATCAGTGCTGTGTGGGATCATTCTTGCGAAGGTAAACGTTAGCTTCATCTGGCTCATATCTAAATAGATGAAATTCCAGCTCTTACCGCTCAACCGTACCTTTTAGGGCTCTAAGTATTGCAGTTTTAAAAATGGTGTGTAACATTATCTTACCCAACTCAGAGCCATCATCTTTCCAAAGATCGTAAGTAGAAAATAATGGGAAGGACTTGTAATGAAATTAAATTTCTTAGATTTTTTATTTCCAACATGTTTCGAACTTTAAATTATAAAGAATTATGATGAGAATTGTAGTTAATTGCCTTAGAACCTGGAATAGGTGAAGAGTCTCCTGAGTAGAACCCTTTTCTGCATAAACATTTTGAGTTTTTTTTTGTTTGTTTTTTGTTTTTTTTGCGGTACGCAGGCCTCTCACTGCTGTGGCCTCTCCCGTTGCGGAGCACAGGCTCCGGATGCGCAGGCTCAGCAGCCATGGCTCACGGGCCCAGCCGCTCCGCGGCATGCGGGATCCTCCCGGACTGGGGCACAAACCCGCGTCCCCTGCATCGGCAGGCGGACTCCCAACCACTGCGCCACCAGGGAAGCCCTTGAGTATTTTTTTAATACAATAATAAAACAACTGAAACAACCACTGCTACCAATGGGATATATCAATGTGTTAGATATTATATAAAGAAAATTATATAGTCTTAAATGTTACTTCATTAAAAGAGGTGAAAATGTACTGGGTAAAGTTTCAGTTGGTTTCAGAGTGGATAAAATGCCTCCAGGCTTGTCCATGTTAAATTTGTGTGTGTATCCTTTAATAATCATGTAGTGGAATAAAACCTTTATAAGAAACAGGTCAGGTTGGTCATCCTTGGTATTGTTTAGTAAGAAACAAAGTTTAATAATAAGCAGAATGGTTATATTAGAACAGTTTGATAACTAATCAGGTTTTTAATGTAAGAAATTTGAAGTCTGGTCATACCTGTATTAGCAGTTAATGTAACTTTACTTCTAGTTTTGCCTTATATCTGTTCTATTTTTTTATATAGAAGTAACCTCCGTAGCATTTTCATGTTTTTTTCCCTCCTAAATCATTTATAGTCATCTTGTAGAGTTCATATTTCTAATCATTCATCATACTTGGTCTTCTGTGATACTTAAAAAGTACATGAACTCTAATACTTCAGAAGCTTATAATTTGAATTTTATAGGTTTGTTAGCCCTTTGTTCTCAGGGGCTTCTATAAAACATATAAATTATTCATCACTGAAATCATTATGGATATTAATCGAATAATACTTACTAATTAATATTATTTGATTAATTAATAGTAATTAAATTTACTTGAATTAATTAGTTGAAATTAACTGGAACATGGTACGATAAACTTTTTTCCCATCTACATGACAAAAAAGTTCAAAAATTGCACAAATTCACTTGAACTTTATTTTCTTGATATTACTGAAGTAAATGAGAAAGTAAACTCTGTTGATACTTCTATTTCCAGAAAATAATTTCCCATTATAACTTTGAAATTAGTGGAAGTTGGAAAGAAGCAGATATATTGCCTCCCTTGTCTATTCAAGGTATATTCGTAGTTTTTTATTTTAAGAAATCAGGATAGAAAAGCAACATCACAATCCCTAAAATATGATTATTTTTTCTTTTGTTTTTAAATGAAGACTTTTGTTTAGCAATTACTACTTGAGACTGCTTAGATTGAATACACAAAGATTATTAGGGTACTATTTTCATGGTGAGTATTGTTCAGAGAGTATTTTTGTTACTGCATTTTAGATATTTGGTTATTTTATGGTATATTAATTTATTTTTATTCTGGATGCAACTTTCAAGAGACTGATTGAAATGTATTTTATGTATACACCCTGAGTAAGAAGAGTGTTTTCAAGTAGAAAGAAGTATTGTCCAAAATCTCAGAACAAAAATTATTTTATTTCTGTATATGTTTATGGATTTATCTATAATATATAGAGAACTATATAGAAGTACATAGTAGTTTGATATATTAGGAACTTGATGAATGAATGATTAAATATTTAAGTTTTTTGGACTATTAATGCCTTTGGGATTAAAGACAAGCTGTAGGGAAGTATTCTGGAACCTTAATTTGCAGAAGCCTTTGTTCATTGATATAGAGAATATAGACTATTACTTTAAAATTAAATTTCCTAAACATTATAAACCAAGAGATTTCCCTAGGTAGTAAATAATATCTTGATTTTTGCTATCCCATTTAGGCATGCAAGTTTTATGTTTAATATTTTTTGAAAACTTTTTAAAATCCCTTTGGTTATAAGTTTTGATCAAATCAAAGAGTCTTTTAGTGGGCTTCCCTGGTGGCACAGTGGTAGAGAGTCCGCCTGCCGATGCAGGGGACACGGGTTCGTGCCCTGGTCCGGGAAGATCCCACATGCTGCGGAGTGGCTGGGCCCGTGAGCCATGGCCGCTGAGCCTGCGCGTCCGGAGCCTGTGCTCCGCAACAGGAGAGGCTACAACAGTGAGAGGCCCACGTACCGCAAAAACAAAAAGAACAAAACAACAACAACAAAAAGAGCCTTTTAGTTTAAATATCTGAGCATTCAAAATGAAATGAAATATGTAAAATAGTAACCAGTTCAATTTAAATGTATCTTAAACTAAATAATTTTTCTAATAGATTTTAGAAGAAGGAAAAAAAAATTTTAATGTTTATTTTGTGTGTTAACCTCTCCTGAACTATTTCATTTGTGCTTTCTACTAAGAAGCCTTAACTGTATTTGTCAAATTTGAAACTGATTTGTCAAATTTGAAACTGATTTTGGGAAAAAGGAACGAGTAAACTTCTGAGAAGACTTCATTATAGGAAGTCTTTTTTGTAAATTCTCAGACTTCTTAGGAAAATGAATACTATTTTTAAAAATAGATTTTAATCACTTCTCAGCCTTTTGGCTAAGATCAGGTGTAAAATAGATTTTAAAGTATTGATTTTCTATTTAGATAAGCCATCACAAAATTCAGAAAATGAACAAAATTCTGTTACCCTGGAAGTCCTGCTTGTGAAAGTCTGCCACAAAAAAAGAAAGGTAATGTATAGGATGATACTGGTAGATGAAATGGAATAATTTTTTTCATTGAATATGTTTATGCATATATATTGTTTATGCATATAAACCTTAAAAGCTTTTAAATATGTTGATGGCTGAATTGTAAAACTGATAACCTCTTTGGCCAACCTCCCATATCTTCATTTTTTTTCTAATCTGCCTATAGGTATCTGCATAAAACTTTCTGTTACAGGAGTATGACAGTGAAGGGAAGAAGCTATCTTTTAGCATCTTAGGACATAAATTCAGTTGCTTCCTGCCACTCTAGTCTCTTAGCTTATTTGTTTTAGCTATTTGTACACATTAATGTTTTAAATAAGGGCTAAGAGAGAGTTTTTCCCAAAAGGATTATCTTGTAACACTACTCTCAGGCAAAGAAATTTCTGTTTCTAGCATTATCAGCCATTAACTTATAAATATATTGCTTCAAATTTTTATTTATAAGAGGAAATCATTTCACCATGGAAACAAGTATTATGGTGGTTAAATTTCCTGGGCAACCCACCAAAGCCAACAGATATACTTTTAGTAGCCTTAAGTCCTTGGGTATTTTAAGAATGGGCGGGAATTCCCTGGCGGTCCAGTGGTTAGGATTTCATGCTCCCACTGCAGGGGGCCTGGGCTCGATCCCTGGTTGGGGAAGTAAAATTCCACAAGCCATGTGGTGAGACCAAAAAAAAAAATGGAATGACCTGTATAGAGGTTCTGATTGCTCATGCTTTTCCAAAATCAATCACAGTAAGGTGATATGGTGAAAACTGTGCTAGAGCGTTGGTATGGAATAGACCAAGGTGATGGGAGACAGCAGTGTAAGTATTAAAAACTCTATAAAGTTAGTTAGTAATACTCCACGCTCCCACCCAACCCCCATACACAACAAGTAGTGATGTGAAAATTCAAGATAATACTATTATTTAGGCAAAAACATGTGCCTGTAACTATAGTATGGTCCTTTTTGTGTTAAAAAAAATAATAGGCGTAAATGTTTTCTTCAAAGGATATATACAACCAATTGCTAATATTAGTCTTCTCTGGAGTATAAGACCTGGGGGATGGAGGAGACTTTTATTTTTCTCATTTTATATTCTTGTAGAGCAGAATTTTAAGACCATAGCATGTATTCTGTTTGTTTTTAAAAAGAAGTTACCCAAAATAATGTACTATATTTTGTTGTTAAAAAGGTCTTCTGCATCTTGCAATTTTTCAGCTTTGCTCTTTCAGCATAACTCTAGTTATAGAATTACAGAATATTACTCATAAGATGATTAATGTTACTTCTTATAAACAATATATTTAAATATATGGATTTACTATTTCTCAGTGTTGTTGATAATGGGGTTATTGTAATAATCTTTTTTCATTTCTAACAGTCCTATGAGTCATTTTGTTAAAATAGAATGTTTAAGGGGAAAAGATTAATTTACATGAGTTGTAATATTTTAAGCATGGTTTTAGTTCTATATTTCTAACTTAAAACTTTCAGATGACCATCAGCTAAATATTAGATATACTATTATATCATTATTTTCATTATATTGAGGATATCCTCAATTATGCTATTATTTGAAAGATAGTTGATCCAAATTTTCTTTTTGCTTCATCACAATTTTCAGACATATGGTTAGAATTTTAGCATGCCATTTGGAAATCATGGCCTATACCATATTTCCTATAGCTGTGATTAGAGGTTTTATTGTAATTCTTACAATTGCATATGCATAAATAAATATAATAATCTTTGCCTTTGCAGGATGTAAGTTGTCCAATAAGGCAAGTTCCTACAGGTAAAAAGCAGGTGCCTTTGAATCCTGACCTCAATCAAACAAAACCTGGAAATTTCCCGTCCCTTGCAGTTTCCAGTAATGAATTTGAACCTAGTAACAGCCATATGGTGAAGTCTTACTCATTGCTATTTAGAGTGACTCGTCCAGGAAGAAGAGAGTTTAATGGAATGATTAATGGAGAAACCAATGAAAATATTGGTAATTTTTATTTTAATAATTTTACTAGATTTTGTTGTTGGAGATTATTAAGGTGATCAGTGAAAATGATTGAACTAATACATCTTCGTAGTATTCATAATTGTGTACAGAATATTTCTTTTTTTAGTTATTTTCATAATTATTTAGAGGGAAAAATGGTGCAGAACTAGAAATAAATGCATGTGTTCTAATAGCATGGCCTTTATTTGCAAATCTCTTATAGTCTAATGAGATAATTAATTTTATGGTAGATTGGCCTTGCTCTTAGACTTTTGGCTATTGTGTTGTACTAGGTATTTAATCTGTAAAATTCTCATTGTTGTATGATGAAACATTTCATGCAGCAAAAAAAAAATACATATATATATATATATATATATATATAAACACTGGATGGAAAAGACTGGTATTTAAATTAGTCTCTCAGCAAACAATGAATTCATTCCCCCCTCAACATTTTATTGTGAAAAATTTCATACATACAGAACAGACAAAAGAATTTGGTAGTGAACACCTATCTACCCACCACTTAGAGTCTACAGTTAACATTTTATTATACTTACCATACATCTATCCTTGTATCCTCCCAACAGTTCTGAATCCACCTTTGAGGTGATCATTCAAACAACATATAGGTGCTGGGGACACAAAGATGATTAAGAAATCCAGTCCCATCTTCCAAAGGCTCATAACCTAGAGTATGGAGATAAACATAAAATATAATTGCAGCTAAATGATATGTGGTATAATAGAGGTATTTGTGAAGTTCAGGGGAGAAGCACCCAGGAAGAAATAATCATTGAGTTTTGAAGTTCCTGGAAAGTAACCATGAATGAGGAGGGTTTTTTTCTCCTTGCCTAGCAGTAAAGATCATTCTGAACAGAAAATAATATTTGCAAAAATGTGGGATTAATAATGTCAATGAATATCAAAAAGTAAGGACATACACATAAGGTTGAGATGTAAAGTTGAAGAGTGTTTGGATATTATTATATTGTAACTTAAGTTTATTTGTACCTCATTTGGGATAAATGTAGTATGTTATGTGAAGGGACTATATATCATAAGTATGTTTTTGCTTGAATATTTGATTCATGAGAAATGTTTGTCAAATTCAGATGTCAGTGAAGAACTTCCAGCTAGAAGAAAACGAAATCGTGAAGATGGGGAAAAAACATTTGTTGCACAAATGACAGTATTTGATAAAAACAGGTAATGTTGATGGACAAGCAAGGCTCCCATGTTTTAGAAATGTTTTTATTTTGAAGCAGAATATAGTGGTGATACTGTTTCTTTGCCTTTGTTTCTCTTTATTCTTATGGATGAAAAAAGAAATTTGCAAATACTGAACTTTATCACGTAGAAAGCAATAAACACATATGAGGAACTATTTGAACGGCTCAGTTAAGATTGTTTATTCAGCTAGTATTTTCTGAGTGTCTCCTCTTTGTCAGACATTGTTTTAGGCGGTGAGAAGGCAACAAAACCCCTGCCCTCATGGAGCTTAACTTCTAGTGGAGGAAACAGACACCACCCCCCAAAATTGTATCAACTAATGTCACTTAGTGGGAATGCTGTGAAGAAGAATAAAGAGAATAAATGGTGGTTTTTGTAGAGAAAGCCTCTGAGAAAAGGTCATATTTGAGCAGAGAGCTGAATAAAGTGGGCCCCGTGCAAATCTTGAGATTATGTATTTACTAGAGTTAAGGAAGAAAAGTGTGTGTAATCATCATTGTGTGGCTCTGTGTGCATTTGGCACAAGGTAGCAAGGAACACTTGGATGTATAATCATCTCTACGGTTTTCGTTTGGGAATGAAGCATCTTAGTGCCAGTAAAAGAACCTCTGGGAAGCAAATACAGCATTCTTTTTTGATAGGGTTGGAGGATGAAACCTATAATACGTCATGATTTCTTGTCCTAGGCTGCTCACTGGTAGTTAACACAGTTCACTGTTAGGTATAGGAGAAAGAGCCAAGAAAAGCAATTAGTGTGTTTCTCCTGCTCTTTAAAAAGTAAATTGTTGTTTTAATGTAATCCACTTATTAGCCGCTAGGGTAAAGAAAGGTTATAGGGCTTTTAATGGGAAAGCAAAGGTGATTAGGAATAATGCCATGGATTTTGCTACCATATTGTCATAGAATATATCACTTAATGTCACTTAATGTTACCGGCAGAAACCAATATAGTGTTTTTTTTAAAGTCAGAAATTTGAATGTGGATCAGAAATTTAAATGGAGAACAACAGAAACATATATGCTAGGAGAT
Organism: Grampus griseus; assembly: GCF_964374135.1. Lineage (NCBI taxonomy): Eukaryota > Metazoa > Chordata > Mammalia > Artiodactyla > Delphinidae > Grampus > Grampus griseus. Next base: position 55,114,753 of record NC_139014.1, read on the forward strand.
AGGGGTTGTGTCTGTGGGAGAAGCAATTAGGCTGTTGTTGCACACTGGGCTTCATCAGTGTTGGTAAATGTTCTATATATTTTAGGCAGCATGAGGGAAGGGGTACATTATATTCTTTTAAGAATTCTTTCTACCTTATATTAACATATTCCTTGTACGTTAAAACAAAAAAACTGCTTTTTTTAAAAAGTACCAAGAGGAAATCATGGGAGAATTTTCTCCCACCTTCTTTTGAAAATTTCCAAACCTATAAAAAAGTTGAAAGAACAATACAGGTAGTAATTAATACCCATGTACCCTTCACCTAGATTCATCAGTTGTTAACATTTTACCACATTTGCTTTATTTGTGAGTGTATTTTTGTGACAAACCATTTGAGGGTTAGATCATGACGCTGGATTTCATTCCTTATTCATAAACACTTCATTCAGCGTATATCTCCTAAGAGCAAGGACATTTCCCTCCATAACCACCGTACGCCTATCATATTCAGGAAATTTAACATGATACAAAAAATACAATACTCTCTCCCCAGTTTCCTCGATAATGTCCTTTTCTGTTCCCCACTCACCCCAGTCAAGGATTGCGCTCTGTGTCAGTTGCCATATCTATTCAGTCTCCTTCAATTTGGAACAGTTTTCCAGCCTTTTTTTTTTTTTTTTTTGCCTTTTATAACAACACTTTAAATACAGGCCTGTAGTTTTGCAGAATGTCTTTCAATTTGGACTTTTGTGATTGTTTCTTTATATTTAGATTCGGGTTAAACATTTTGGGCAGGAACACTAATTGGTGATGTGTTCTTTGTGCACGTCACAAACACAGCTGATATTAGGTTTGATCACTTGGCTAAAGTGGTATTTACCATATTTCTCCATTTTAATGGTCCCTTTTCACTTTAATTAATTAATATGCAACCTGTAATAATTAATACATGAAACTGGATAAATGTCCTTTTGCTCCCAAGTCTTTTTTTTTTAACGCAATAGTTTAGCATCCATTGATGATTCTTACTTGAGTAAATTATTCTGTGGCTGTGGCCACATGGTAACTTTCTATCAGTTCTTCCATGTTTGGTTTGTTGGCATTTTTCTGTGAAGAAGAGCGTTCCTTCTCTCAACCTTTTTTTTTTTAATCAGTATGGATTAACAAATTCCAGTTTTATTCAGTCTGTTTTAATCTATTGATGTTGCTATTTTAGTGCTCAAATTGTCCCAAATTTTGTCAGGAGGAGCCCTTCCAAGCAGGCTCCTAAGTCCGTTTGACTTGTTTTTATTTATTTATTTCCTTGTTTTGTGGAATATTCTAGATATTCCAGGCTTTACATTCTCCTTTTCCTACCTCTGCTCTGGAATTGGCTATTTCTTCAAAGGGTCGTAGTTCTTTCAGTAGAGGAGAAGTATTTGCCAACCAAGATCTGAGGAGTTAGATGTTATAAAAATTCTTTTTATAATCTCTGAGAAGCTAAAGTCTCCTTAAAGAATAACCAAAATTAAAAAGCCATATTGAAAGAGTATGAAATATGGAGTGAAATTAAAAAACTTCTTCTGAAAACAAAAACGCCATCATAAGCCAAGTCAAAATAAAGATGACAAGTCAGGAGAAAATTAATTTCAACTCATAATGTATAGATAGATGCCTCATTCCTTTAATATAAAAAGATTATACTAAGTAAAAAGAAAATCACAGGCCAATAGAAGAATGAGGAAGGGATATCATGAAAATGTTTACAAGAAAAGAAAATATATATGGTTTTTAAACAACTAAAAGGTAAAACATCTGAATATAAAAGTACACTGAGATGTCATTTTTTCACTTACCAGTTTGACAGATATCAAAAAACTTGATAAAGCACTGTTGATGAGGCTGTGGGGGAAAAGGGCCTCTTCATACACTACAGGTAGGAGAGTACATTGGATTGTAGCTGTCACGTGTTCAGCCATAAAATAGAATATTATGTAGTCATGTAAACATGCAGGAGGAAAAGTCCTTTCCATTTTAGAAGCATACTAATGTATTACCTATTCAAATTAGTAAATAAAATAAAATTATTTTTAGAATTAATATTCTAAAAATATTAAGTTGAACAGCCTTGTTGATATATTATGAAGTAGAATAAATTCAGTAGCACAGCATAAAGACAAAAATTCTTAAGGCTCAAAATCATTCGGTGTTAAGAGTCAGACTTTGGAGACAGATTACCTAGATTCTGTTGCTAGCTCTGGCTACTCACTGTGTCATCTTAAGGCAAGTTATTTAACCCTCTCTATGCCTCAGTTTCTTCTGCACAATGGAGTAATAGCATCTACTTCATAGAGGTGTTGGGAAGATTAAATGAACTCTGTAAAGTCTAAAATAGTGCCTGGCACATAGTAAGCACTCAATAAATGTCAGCTAATACCACCTAACAGAATTTCTCTAAGACTGATGAAGAGATGCCAGATTCTTGATATACAATTAATTATTGAGTATGGTTGAAGAATGGTATTTAGGTTAGTAGTGTTTAATTGTATGGAAAAAATAACATAAACTATGTATACACACACAGATATGTACACACACATTAAAACTATACTGTGAGTATGGGTAGAATTTAATCGATTCTTTGATTCAACCAGTATTCCATTTATTCATTCACCTATGAAATGTTTATTGAGCACCTATATGTGCCAGGTGCCCCCCAGGATCTTACAGTTAATTAGTTTACTGTTCAAGTATAAAAGTCAAGAATTGTAGTTCAAGTACTTACAGTAGTTAAAGGTAACAGAGACATAATTCTTAGCGGTTCCCTAAGGCAAGTATTGTAACACCGTTGTTACCTTGTTTTTAAAAGTATAAAGCCTGCACACATGCTTTATACTTAACGTTTAAAACTTAGCAAGTTTTAAGACCTTAGGCATATTATACTTTAAGTGTTTAAAGTTACATCTGAGTAGCTACAGTAATGAAATAATCCTCTAGTAATAATTATCAGTACAAATCATTAAAATTTCTTTTGTCAGGAATGGAGTGTAGGTATATTTTTAAGTCTTGTTGGGTATGTAAGCTAGTTTATAAATTTAATAAATGCTTTTTAGTATAAATCTAAAGATGTAGAATTTGTGTACTTACAATAATACTCAGGTTACTTTAAAGTGTATGTGTTTGTCTAACAGGCGCTTACAGCTTTTAGATGGGGAATATGAAGTAGCCATGCAGGAAATGGAAGAATGTCCAATAAGCAAGAAAAGAGCAACATGGGAGACTATTCTTGATGGGAAGGTATGGACTACTTAGAAGACTGAGCACGTTATAGTTATGAACTCCCATTTTTGATTGATGTTTTCTTCCCCAAATGCAAATTCACATTGGAAGGAATTCATGTTGGAAGGAAGAGTCCTTTTTTTTATACTTTGAAAAACACAAGTCAGAATTATCTAGTCAGAGTATTTAATGGAAAGCATCATCCTTGGAACCATACTGCCAGCTTCAAATCTCCACTCCTAGCTATGTGGCATCTGGCAAATTACTTAATCCCCTGTGTGTCTCGGTTTTCTCATTTGTGAAACGAGGCATAGAATTGATGGGTTAAATGAAATGATTAAAGATGCTTAGCACCGTGCCTGGCATAAAATAAGTGCTCAATAAATGTTAACTGATATTTTAAATTCCATTCATAGTAACAGCAGGTAACATATGACTAATAAATTTATCAAGAAATCTTCAAATCTTAGATGAAGCAGGCTTAAAATAACTCTTCTAAGAGACTTAAAAAAATAAATAGGCATACATACATTTCTTGGATAGGCAGACTCAGCAGAATACTAATGTCATTTATTTCTAAATATATTAGATCAGTGTACCAGCACAAGCAAAATCCTGATTTTTTTTTAAGCCTTAAAAAAATTAGTCTCAAGTTAACCTAGAACAATATGTAATTATACTAAGGAAAATTATGGAAAAGTTTTCTGAGAACCTTTACTTACCAGATAATAGAACATAGTATAAAGTTAAAAGAACTTAAATTTATGGTAAAATCTTAGCAATAGATAAGCACATCACTGAAGCGTAGTCTTGAAATAGTTTCCTGTATATTTTAAATTTAATCTATGATAAAATTGGTGTTAGATCTGTGTGGGAAAGATAAACTGTTCATTATCCATGTGACAGAATTGGCCTCTAGCTTTCTGGAAATAAACTTAGACCTAATAAATTCCAGAAGGCTCATAAATGTAAATGTGAAAATTAACACTGTATAACTTCAGAAAAAAATATAGGTGAATATTAATCTTGCTATGAGGAAAAGCCCTTCTAGGTATGCTACAAAAGCTAGAAAGCATAAAATAAAAATGACTAAAGTGAATCGTATACTGCACAAATCTAAAGTTAAAAGCAAATGATGGACTGGGGCTAATATTTGTAACATAACAAAAGGCTAATATGAATATGCAGTTAATAAAAACATAAGCAATCTAATTAGAAAAAATGGATAAAGAATAGTCTGACAGTTCTTAAAGCAACAAATATAGATGACCAGTAAGCTTTTAAAAAGATATTCAGCCTTACTAGTATTCAAAGATGCAAACAAAATCAGAGATACTACTTTTGACTACTAGTTTGACAACAGTTAAAAAGGGTTGACAGTTTCTAGTTGGAGACATGAGAACACATGCTCTCAAATAATGCTTTAATGTAAGAATAAGTTGGTATAACCTTATTGGAGGGCAGACTGGCGATACGAATAATAATTTTAATTGTGTATATAATTATTAAGTTTTATGTAACAGTTAATTTTCATTCTACAGTTTTGTCACAAGGTAGTAACTGTTTAACTGAAAAGATGTAGATTACAAGTCTTGCCTGAAAATTTTAAATAGTGAAAAATTGGAAACACCTTTAACTCTAAAAAGATAGCCATTGAAAGAACAATACTTTGACAAGAAGATCCCCATGATATTTAATTTTTATGTAATAATACATCCACCTTTTATAAAATTAATCATAATAGTGGTTACCTCTAGGTGATGGGATTTTAAATAATTTTTATTTCTTTATACGTATCTACAGTGGTTGAATTTTCTGCAGGTATTTATTATCTTTGTTTTAAATTTCTTTTTTAAAGTTTGTTACATTTATCCATGGGAAAATAAGGATTATTATATGAGTTGTTGGGTTTTCCCAAGAAATTGAGGCAATATGAAATGGGTATCCTTTTAAGTCAGGTCATATAGATTTGCTTCTTTTTAACAGCTCTGTGTTATTCTTTTAAATAATGTCCCATAATTTACTAAACCAGTGTCACTTCAATGGATAATTTGATTATTTTAATTTTTTTTACATTTTCAAAAATGTTGTAGTGAGTATACTTGTATTGGGTTGACCAAAAAGTTCGTTCAGGTTTTTCTGTAAGATCTTAATGGAAAACCCGAACGAACTTTTTGGCCAACCCATACATGTATCTTTTTGCATTGCAAGTATTTTTATAAGATAAATTCCTAGATATGGACTCACTGGGTCAAAATTGGTTTATATGATTACACTTTCACTTCATTCCATCTAAAATTATAGTTTTAAGAGGATTATTTGTAATAAAGATGTACAGGGAGATTAGACTTGTGTGGCAGTAAAAATAAATAGGAGCCCATTGAACGTTTCTGTAAAAGGGAATAGCATGAAAGCAGTCTTTCAGAAGATTATTTGGATATGGATTGGGAAGTAAAAATTAGAAGCTGGGAGAGCAGCTAAGATACTGTACTAATAAGATAGTAAGGATCTATACTTGATGATTATGTAAGAAAAGCAGAAGCAAGAATAGGGGTCAAGTGTAATTCTGAAATTTTTAGTTTAGGGTCACCAGTAGACTGATAATGCTTGGAACAAAAATAATTGTGCCTGAGAAGGAAAGAAAAGATAATACGTTCACGTCTAAAAACATATTTTAGTTCAGGGTGACCTTGATATCCAAGTGGCAGTGTTTAGAGCTCAAGTATAAAGAATGGAGAACCAATTTGGGATCATCTGTCTAATGGGTAAATCCTTGAGGATGGGTGAAAGACTCAGGCATATGGCTAAATGTTAGCTAGGAATTAAGGAGGCCAAGAGAAGAGTGGTTTTATAAGTGACTAGAGGTGGAGGAGGAAATCCAAGATAGTTCAGTGTCCTAAAATCCGAAGAAGAGAAGTAAGGGCAGTCAGTGAAGCTGAGAGAAGTCAAGGAAAATTACTAATTGTTTTAATAATCATTCAGTTTACACACAAAAAGTAATTGGTCATCTAAGAGAGGTTGCAGACCAGCAGGCTTTGGGTATCATAGTTTTTAGTTTTTTGTTTTAATTTTTAAATTACCAACAAATAAAAATTGGAATATTTCTCTTGGAAACTTGGAAAAAGATCTGAAAATCTGGCTGTGTTGGGCTATTGTTTGTATGGGGCAACAATTCAGCAATTGCCAATAAGTAGTCACTCTTGTAGACAGTCTGAGCCCTCCAGTACTACAGGCTCTACTGCACTGTACATTATTTTATTTGCCTGGCCATCCATGTAGGCATTTGGGGTTTTTAAGGAAAAATCTCTTAAGTCAAATTCACATTAACATGTCATAATAAATATTTTCTTTTTACTCCTACAATTTCTTTCAGTTCATTATTTGGAATCTTCACTGTTTTCATGTTTTTTCTTTTTAAGAGACTGCCTCCATTTGAAACATTTTCTCAGGGACCTACGTTGCAGTTCACTCTTCGTTGGACAGGAGAGACCAATGATAAATCTACAGCTCCTATCGCCAAACCTCTTGCCACTAGAAATTCAGAGAGTCTCCATCAAGAAAACAAGCCTGGTTCAGTTAAACCTACTCAAACTATTGGTATGAAAACTTTGCTGTCAAAATAATGCTTTGCAGAGTTAGGACTTAGGCTTTAGATTAGTTTTTGTTTTGCTCCAGTAATCTTTGGGAAATATTATTTGACTTATTAGGTATATTGTGAGTAAATTAGGGTTCTCCTATTATTAGTCCTTTATTCAAAACCTTTGTGCCAGATGTATGTGGGAATTTTGGGGTTTTTTGGTTTCTTTAATTTTATAAGTGTGGTATAGTATATAGGATATATGTCGTATACTATATAACACCTCCAAATGAGGTTTATAGATAGCCTTATGTCAGTTTAGGGTTTTTCCATTAAATAAATTTGTCTCCATTAAATAAATTAAATAAATTTGTCTCCATTAAATAAATTAAATAAATAAACTCATGAGAAAATGATTGTTTTTCAGAGCTTTTTAGATGTTGGAATTGCAGCTTTAAAGGGCTTTGGAACTGTATGCTTTTAAAAATTCATATAAAAATTTGTTTATGTTATGGAAGTGACTTCATTATTTCAGAGTGTTTGTACATAGGGCTGGAAAAGGATCATCATAACCTGAATTTTACCAGGTTAAATTTTGCAGTAAATTTTTAAGAGGAAAAACATTTACAAATTGTAGCAGTTAGTTCTGCTAAGGCCCAGGTTGCAGTATTCTTTCATTTTGTTTATCTGTCTGATAAGAACACTGTCCTTGACCTGAGAGCATCCGTATGTTTTTATCTAAGACTGTTTAAGAAGGCAGAAGGCTTAAGACAGCTGTCTTTGATATATACCACTCATGTCCATTAATTGTGTGCAGGTCACTGTAAGTCAGATTCAAGAGATAAAAGAAATGACCCATGTCAGAGGAAAGATTTCCCAAGTAAATTGTGGTCTGGGCACTTCTCAAAGAATTCTGTGGCCAAGTAGATAAAAGAGTTTCAAAGAAACTGAGAAGAAGAGTTTTATACAAAATTGTACATACGAAATGATTACTTATGTCAGAGGAAATAAAAATTTTTATTTTTAAGTCAGTGAAGTAATACACTGGAATTATTAACAAATGATTATCTTTTGGATTTGGAATGATATTAGTGCAATCACTTTAATTTAATTTCTGTTAAACAACATTTAGTGGATATCTGCTCACTGCTGTGCACTGGGAATACAAAGTCCAATCAAAACCATACTCTGACCTCAAAGTGCTGAAAGCATTACAGTGACTACATATAATAATTACTTGGGGTTACTTTTAGAATGTTTTAGGACATTATAGGTGGTTTTTAAAGGAAAAAAAAAATGGCTCCTGCCAATAAAGACCTTACTATCTGATTAGGGTTGCTGATTAAGGGGATTGTTCCCCTGAACATCAGTTGAGGGTGAGAACAAACATTGTATTAAATACCACAAGAAGAATTTTGTGAAACCTTTATTGTTTAATTATTTTCACAAGATGTATTACTTCACTTTTAAGAAGCAACTATTTTCATTAAATATAAAAGTATATGTTTTCAGCTGTTAAAGAATCGTTGACTACAGATCTGCAAACAAGAAAAGAAAAAGATACTTCAAATGAAAACCGACAAAAATTAAGAATATTTTATCAGGTAAACATAGCTGACCCTTCTTTTTTAAGTAATCACGAGATGCCTTGGTTTTGCATGTTATATCTGAAGTATTTTGGCTATTTAAATAAGAAGAATGCCTCTGACTTGATTTTCCTTTTAAATTGTTTTAACTATTTTTAAAGGTAATATTGAAACAAAATAACTTGAGATATGTAAGTGGAGATTTGCTGTTCTTCTTTTTGTCTTCTGTTATTTTTAAAGTTCCTTTATAACAACAATACAAGACAGCAAACTGAAGCAAGAGATGACCTGCATTGCCCTTGGTGCACTCTGAACTGCCGCAAACTCTACAGCTTGCTCAAACATCTTAAACTCTGCCATAGCAGGTTTATCTTCAACTATGTGGTGAGTGACTTTCATCTTTTCTTACTCATAATATATTATACATTATAATACAATTTGACTTTCAGAAATTGTACTTTGTGCAAAATACCAAAATCTCTACACTGATGGATTGCTTATGCATGAATTAACAGTGAATGAATGATTCAGAGTTTATGTATATTTGCACAGTACACCTATAATGACTCACATAATCCTCACACCAGCTCTGAATTAAGTGGTAATTTCCTTATCCTTGCTCAGTCAAGAAATCATTTGTACGAAGTTACCAAGCCAGTAAATGGCATAGCCAGGATTATAACACAGATCTTTTTGACTCCAGGTCTTCTGACTTCCTGTTCACCATGCTGGTATGCCTAGCGTATTTTAGTTTTTGAAACATTAAGAACCCACAAGTACTTTTTAGTTAATTAAGTTGGAAGGATAGGTATTTAAGTTAGGATAATTAATATTTTCTTTTCCTAAACACCTTGCCATTTTTGTTACAGTATCATCCAAAAGGTGCTAGGATAGATGTTTCTATCAACGAGTGTTATGATGGCTCCTATGCAGGAAATCCTCAGGATATTCATCGCCAACCTGGATTTGCTTTTAGTCGCAATGGACCAGTAAAGAGAACACCTATCACACACATTCTTGTGTGCAGGTAGGTAAAAAAGTCATACGACAAAAATTTATTCTGACTTCTATTGATGATGTTGGAGGAATAAAAGGAAGCCAGACAAAGCTACATTTAGGTGGAATCCTTATTTCAGTATTAGCTAAGTCTCTGGGGTGGTATACTGCTGTGTAACCCTCCCTCGGCTCCTGTTTCTACAGAGGTTTTCTCACTTGCTCCTTACAGCTTTTTCCTGTGTTGTTAATGTTGCCACTGCTCTAGTGGTTATAGGGGGATTCAAGTGTCTCCCAGTGGAAGTTTGTGTGTGCATACCTAGGTAGAAACCTGTAGGAATGGAATGTACTCTATTTGGGGGGTGTGAGCCTTCTCTGTGTTACTTAACATTACATCAACATTGCTTTTCATTAGGCCAAAACGAACAAAAGCAAGCATGTCTGAATTTCTTGAATCTGAAGATGGAGAAGTGGAACAGCAACGAACATACAGTAGTGGACACAATCGCCTGTATTTCCATAGTGATACTTGTTTACCTCTCCGTCCACAAGAAATGGAAGTAGATAGTGAAGATGAAAAAGATCCTGAATGGCTAAGAGAAAAAACCATTACTGTAATTATTATTATTATTATTGTTGTTGCTGTTATCATCATCATCATCGTTGACAATGACTTTAGAATTTTATGATTAAATGATTTTTGTTTGAAAACTAATAATTGTTTAATATGAATTACATTTTGATTTAGTGTAAAGGAGCTTTTTCTAAATTAAGGAATTCAGGAATCTACAATTTTTATAATTGTGTCATTTTAACAGTAACCAACTAAAGGAAATACAGATTTTCTTCTTGTGATTCTGTATTGTGTTTTTCATTTTATTTAAAGGTAACTATTGTCATAACATAGAATTTCCCTTTTAAAGTTACTACCTAAACAGATGATTTTAAGAAACATTGCCACTTTGCTATATAAATAAGTTGTGGTATTTTTAGTTGCAAAAAATTCTGTTTTTGACATTCTCACAATTTTTTCTTAGAAATACCAATTATACTTATTCTGTATCTAACAGATATTTTTTCTTTTTCTCTTTTTTCTTTTTAAAGCAAATTGAGGAATTTTCTGATGTTAATGAAGGAGAGAAAGAAGTGATGAAACTCTGGAATCTCCATGTCATGAAGCATGGGTAGGGTATTTCTAAATTCAGATATTCCACTTCCTTTACGTTCTTTTTGTTGCTTCACATTCTATAAATCTGTTAGAATCTTACTTAAAATTCTGTTTAGATATAATTTGTCCTAAATATCCTAATTCAAGTATTATAAAGAAAAAATGGTTATCCTCAAAGAATGTTTAAGGAAGGTGCTAGCTCCATCTAACAGCAGGTTTTTATTTAATGTCCTTTTTTAAAAAAAATAATAATCCAATGTTTATTCCTTTTATTGCTAGGGGATACATAAATAATATGCCATGTGCTACATACCTGGAATTCCTGGAAACTTTATCACACTTATTGCCACAATTTTTAAAAATTGCTTATTCAGAATAAAATATAAGCAGCTTTTCTGATTTCTTATTACCATTTCATAAAGCTCAAGGTAGAACGATCCTTATTTCTTGTGCCTTTGTGGCTGAAGCATTGTTTTTCCTGCAGATCTGCTTCCTTCCCTATGTGAACTTTTACCTGTCAGTACATATATTTTTCTTCTCTACCTTCATTAGTATTAGATCCTCATATAAGGCTTTCTTGTATAGCACAAGCAATGTAAGGTTTTTTCATTTATAGTTAAATGAAATAAGTGGGAGAGGGCACTTTTGTTTCCTTACTCTTGGGGAGTGAAGAGGAGTTGGTACATAACTTCTAGTCCAGATATCTGGGTGCATGGCCTATAGCCTTTTTTTTTGTAAACTGCTTTGAGCTAAGAGTAGTCTTCACATTTTTAGTGGGTTGTAAAAAATTAAAAAGAGGAAGACAACAGAGATCATATATGGCTTGCAAAGCCTAAAATATTTACTATCTAGCCTTTTACAGAAAATATTTGCCTGATCCCTGGTCTAGTCACTAAAACTCAGTTAAGAGTAAAGTATGTATATGGAGGCTTGCCTGAAATCTGTTTTTCCTTTTGTCCTGATATGCCAGTTTCAAGATAGAATTTTAGTCAGATTACTTAATTGAGTTCTGTTTTAATTCCTGATCGAAATCTGTTAGCATAACAACTACTGGGTTCATGATACACTGGCATTACAGACTGGCAGGTATTTGGTAAACTATTCGGATTTTATCAGATCTGCAGGCAGGCTTTTACAGGCTCTGTTAGAGTCTCAAGTTTCAGTGGGTAACTGAGCAGCCTTCTCCAATTTTAATTTGCTTCTCTCAAATTTTATTCATTGCTTTCCACCAAAACAATCACACTGTACCACATTTGTTGTGACATCTTCATCTTTTCAGAGGTTTACCATGAACTGAATGTAGAGGAAACACTGCTTCTGATATAGGAAACTGAGAGAATAGTATTATATAGTTAATAAAAGTGGTGCTGGCAAGAGAAAATATTTTATACTTTTAACTGCTGAGTTCCTAATTTCGTTAGGAAAACCAGAAATGACATCTATTTAAGTTCTGGTTAAATTAAATGTTTAAATTTCTAAGACTGTAAGCTCATTCAGGTGATTGAATCTCAGACTCACTATAGTTTTACTACTTGTTAAGTCATCACTTAACTGAATTTGGATATAGTCTTAATGTTCTATAATGGTTATCACTGTGGCATTTGACAGAAATGCTTTGTATTGCTATTGATGTTTTGTGTTGTTTTTATTAAATAGGTTTATTGCTGACAATCAAATGAATCATGCCTGTATGCTGTTTGTAGAAAACTATGGACAGAAAATAATTAAGAAGAATTTATGTCGAAACTTCATGCTTCATCTAGTCAGCATGCATGACTTTAACCTTATTAGCATAATGTCAATAGATAAAGCTGTTACCAAGCTCCGTGAAATGCAACAAAAATTAGAAAAAGGAGAATCTGCTTCCCCTGCAAATGAAGAAATCACTGAAGAACAAAATGGGACAGCAAATGGCTTTAGTGAAATTAACTCAAAAGAGAAAGCTTTGGAAACAGATGGTGTCTCAGGGGTTTCAAAACAGAGCAAAAAACAAAAACTCTGAAAAGGCCTAACCCCATGTTATGGACAAACACTGAAATTTCATTCTAGGGAGTTCAGCCTCTAGGAAAGAGTCTTGTTTTTGTTTTTAATCATAAGTTCCAAACAGGCACTGTCAGATGAAGTAAATGATTTCAACAAGGATATTTTTATCAGGGTTCTATTTCACTTCATTATGCAGCATTACATGTATATCAGTTTTATTGATGTCATTAAAACATTCTCAAGTTTGAGCATGAAAAGCAATACTTCAAAGAAAGTATTTTTAACTTCAACAGTTGTCTTACGAAATATATTGACTTGATAATCGAGAAATTATTTCATATATTTAAATTACAATGTTTTTTTGCAGTTGTGACTGGCTGTTTTTCTACTTTGTAATTGTGAGACATTTTCTTGGGGAGGGAAAATTGGAAAATTTAGAAATTGAAGATTTTTGTGAAATTATGTTGCATTACTATTTGCAGTCAAACCTTGATCCTTGATTTTGAAATCATTTATCAATTTGGAATGAAAAATTGTGACATAAGATATTTTACATGATGTAAGTTCATTTTACAATTTAAAAATAGCACTTCTTCATCTTACGCCTGTTTGGGAGCATGTTAATTTTTCACATTGTCAATGGTGAAATGTCATGTTGGCTTATAAGGTTACTGACCATCCATTTGTTTTTATGTGGATAATTTTGGTGCATTGCTCACCCAGTATATTTTTTTAAACTTGAACATTTTGCTGGTTTTTTTTGTTTCTTGTTTTTCTTTCCCAATTAGGTAATCACATGGAAAATTCAGCTGTCCATATCTCTTCATTAGGATTGTAAACCAAGGGAAGAATGAGTTCGAGGTTTTTAAGATGCCACTTTTGAGGGAGGAAATGTTCTTATAAAAATGAACCAGAAAATGCTATAACTTTTTTTTTTTCTTCACAAGGATGTCTTCGTAATGTATTTCACGATTAGAATATCCAATACAGATAAGCTGACTTGAATCGTTTTGAGCAATTTTGCCCTGTGTTATATGTGTCTTATGCACATATTTGCAGTTGGATTTTCTCCAACAGAAAGTGGTTTCACTACTGGCACATTAACAAGCACCAATAGAGTTTTTGGTCCAACTCCAAGCACTGTGGTTGAGTAACATCACCTCAATTTTTTATTATCCTTAAAGATAAATGCATTTTCATATTCTTTATTTATAAAGGATCAATGCTGCTGTAAATACAGGTATTTTTAATTTTTTTATTTCATTCCACCACCATCAGATGCAGTTCCCTATTTTGTTTAATGAAGGGATATATAAGCTTTCTAATGGTGTCTTCAGAAATTTATAAAATGTAAATACTGATTTGATTGGTCTTTGAGATGTGTTTAACTGTGAGGCTATTTAACTAATAGTGTGGATGTGATTTGTCATCCAGTATTAAGTTCTTAGTCATTGATTTTTGTGTTAAAAAAAAAAAATAGGAAAGAGGGAAACTGCAGCTTTCATTACAGACTCCTTAATTGGTAAGCTCTCCAAATGCTGAGTTACAGTAAACTCTGATTATGCCTCTGGATAGTGGATTTCGAGCATTTTTCTCGGGCTTTAATTTGCTAATAAAGCTGTGCACATATGTAAAAAGAAAAAAAATAGATTATTTTAGGGGAGATGTAGGTGTAGAATTATTGCTTATGTCATTTCTTAAGCAGTTATGCTCTTAAATGCTTAAAAGAAGGCTAGCATTGTTTGCACAAAAAGTTGGTGATTCCCTCCCCCAAATAGTAATGAAATTACTTCTGTTGAGTAAACTTTTTATGTCATCTTATAATAAAAGCTGAAAAAATCCCTTTGTTTCTATTTATAAAAAAAAAAAAATTCTTTTCTATATGTACCCTTGTTAAGAGATTTTGAAGAAATCATGTAAGATGATAAAGCATTTGAATGGTACAGTAGATGTAAAAAAAAAAAATTCAGTTTAAAAGAACGTTTGTTTTTACATTAAATGTTTATTTGAAATCAAATGATTTTGTACATAAAGTTCAATAATATAAAAGCTGTATTCTGTTTTGTTTTTGTTTTTTATTATTATGCATTGTCAATACATGCACAAAAATTTGGGCTCGGCTAAGATAGTAAGGATCCAAAAAAATTACACCCGTCAGAGCTAATAAGAAATTAAGAGAAAAATTAATGTGAAATCCTGCTTTCAGTTCTAGTAACATCAGTTGCAACTAGTATGTTATTTATGGTATTACATAAATATTTTAAAATTTATATTCCAGAGTAATGTCAATATTAGTTAACCTAATGTTAATCCATCTTTGGTTTTTTCATTTTCTTTTGAATGAAAAAGAATTTATCGTGGCCTTCAAAAAGCCCATAGATTAAGAGTGGGGGATACAAATGATAACGTAAAACAATATATTATATAATAAAATTGTATGCTACATTCTGTGAGGTCAATAGTTTGTTGAAATAATTAACTTAGAAGAGTTGAGGGAAACTTTACAGAAGTGTTGACAATTCCACTGTGCTTGCTTTATTTACAAGTAATAGCTTGCCTGTATACATGTTGCTTTGTATTCTTTGAGCTGAGCACCCCTCTGCTTCCAAAGCTCACTGTGTGTGTTTCGTTTAAGCACCTGTTTCCTTTTCATTAGACTGCTAAGTCAGTCTCACTGGCCTTAGTACTGTGTCATGGTCTTAGTTGGTGTTCAGACATTTGCCACATGAACTGAAGGCTTTACATGCCATGCTAAGCGACTGGATTTCAGGCAGTAGGAAGTATTTGGAGATTTACTGCACAGACATGACACAAACCCGTTTGTGTTATAGGTGAGCCATGGTTACAAGAATTTGGGAGGGGAGAAGCTCTACAGAGGGAGAATCACTAGAATGCTGTTGTAGTCCTCCAGGTGAAATATCCAACTACTAGAACACTGCCCGTCGTGAAGTAAGTGCCCAAGAAGTAATCACTGAGTGGTGTTTGTTTCAGTGTGAAGGAATGAAAATGAACTAATACGCAGTGACAAAGCCGAAGGAGGAGAGTTTCAAAAAGGAAACAGTAGTGCTGTAACAGAAAATGAGTACGATATCACCTTCAAGGGAGTTTAGTGATAGAAAACAGGTTTAATGAGCCTAGTAAATGGAAAATGAGTTGGAGAAGTTCAACATGAAGATGTGAAAAATGGGGCCATAGGAAGAGGGAAACAGGCAAAGGAAGAGACCGGGGAGAGTGGATGGGAAGGTTGAGTATGTATACTGAGGAAGACACAGAGGGGACCAAAGATGCAAGTTACCAGAAAAAGGAAGGAATGAGATCAAGAACACAGATGGATTTAGCCTGCTAATAATACTGTTGGTAAAAAATGGGGAAGTGGGTACTCAGGACATTTCTGGTGGGAAAATAAATTAGTACAATCTCTGGAGACAGCAATTTGGTACGTCCCATGAAAATCACAATGCATTTAACCTTTGCCCCAACAATTTCATCTTCAGGAATTTAATCCTACAGATAAACTGGAACACATGTACACCGACAAACTGTGACCACTGTTGAAAAGAGCAGATTAGACACAAGTCATCAGTAGGAGACTGGTTAAGTAAGTTATAATCCATATAAGTGGAATATACAGCCACATAAAGGGGATCGGGAAGGTTTGTTTTTAACCAATGCAGAACAAATGCCAAGATATAAGTTCCATTTTTTAAAAATTTGAAAAGTTAATATATGCCCATATTTGCTTGGGTTACAGAATATGACTAAAAGGATACACAAAAGCAACTGCTTTCAGAGAAGATGGCTGGATGAAAGGACAGATAGGAAGGTGGCTTTTCACTGTGCCACTTCTGAAATCTAAATGTACTGCCTATTTTCTGTAGTTCGTATATTTTAAAAATCTAAAAAAATAGATAAGGGAGTTCAGGAAGAGGGATGATTTCTCACTGGGAACCAGGTATAATGGATAAGTGGTTAGCACAGAATTGGAACATAGTAAATTTGTATTAAGTAAGACGGGAAGTTCACTGTGAAAAAATAGTTTCTAAACATTCAGTTTATATTTTCTGTTTGTTAATCTAAATA
This sequence comes from Grampus griseus, assembly GCF_964374135.1. Lineage (NCBI taxonomy): Eukaryota > Metazoa > Chordata > Mammalia > Artiodactyla > Delphinidae > Grampus > Grampus griseus. The sequence goes on from NC_139014.1 coordinate 55,131,380, forward strand.
GTATGCTGATCTTAGAAAAGGGGAAATACATGAGGTTTTATTAACTATACCAAGTACCATATTAAAACGGATCATTGATGGTTCCCAGTTGTTGACAGTGTAAAAATCGTATTCTTCCTCCCTGATCTGAATTCACTATGTTTTCAGTCTTATCTCTCATGTATGCAGTCTCCCGTCCAACCAGGTGAGATACCAGAGTACAGCATGGTACACACCATGCATTCTGGTGTTCTCTGTACACAGTCTACAATCCAGTTTCTGGAGCATATTCTATTCCTATGTACTACTTGTACAAGTGTAAGGTTGATTTTTATACAGAGGTAAAAATTCACTCAAGTACATTCTTAGGCAAACAAGATTGCTACTGAAGTGTCACATGGATGAATCACGTTATAAAGTTGGTTCTAGAGAACAGGGTGGCTATCTCCTGGACTACTATATTTCATCTGTTCTCTTTTCCCATTTCTGACTACCATCCTATCCACATGGCAAAGCTTCAACCAGGGGCTACCTGCAAGTGCACCATCTCCTGGAATCATATTTCTGTCCATGCTACCCCATTCTTTTTCAGAACCCAAATAGCTTCCACCTGCTCTTGTAGCATGCTACCACTAGCAGCCGTTCTGTCAGTCATCTGTGAATGTGTGCCAGCACTTGTCCCAAGCACTGGGAATGAGAAGTTGAATAAGACTCAGATCCTGTTTCAAGGATTCTCCCAGCCCCCATGGATCAAAACTACAGTCACTTCTTTCTCCTCCTGTCCCTAAACAATCATATACCTCTTTGCTAGATTTACTGCTCATTACTCCAGAGAAGGGGTGAAGTTATACAGATATCAGAATAAAACCTTTTTATATTTTGAGACAAATTTATGAATCACCTAATACAAGTACCTAGAACGTAACAGGGGTCCAATAAATCTTAGCTTCTTCACTAAATCAAGTAAGATTTTCTTCTGAATGGATCCTGTCTATCCCTGTTTCTCATCTGGGGGGCTGGTTCTTCTGTGCACCCCTGTAGGGAAAGGACCAAGGTTGCCATGTGCGTAATTAGCCTTAAGGAGCCTTACTTATTCGTTAAATACTTCCTGGGTGCCTACTATGGCCTTTGCCTTAAGCTAAGCATGAGGATAAAAAGATGAATAAGCCAGACATTGTTCCTGTCCTCATGAATCTTAAATTCCAGAGAGGGAAACATTCACTCATGTTTTAGTAAGCCGTATTTCCAAGTGTCTAATCTCCAATTGGTGCCCTGAGACGTCGGGTAGTGCGGACAGAGGGTATCGTGGTAGAAGAACTGACAGTCGATAGTCTTGGATTCGAATGCCAACTTTGGTGCCTTTGCAGCTTCAAAACTCACAGTTATTTACCGACACTGAGTTTGTTTCTTCAACTGTAAAATGGGATTAAAATGCCCCCTTCAACAAGGGATCTAGCACAGTAACCTGCTCTTGGTTAGCACGACTGTTTCCTTTCCCGATGGCCACACGGTTTTGCCAACTTCAATCCTCAGCTCTCACCGCTAAAGGAAAACCATATGCTTGCTCCCTCTTCCACAAGCTGTTTTAAGAACATGAAGAAGTCTCCTGAGATGACATTAACAAAGTCTAATTCTCTACAAAACTGCAAGTTTTCTAACATTGCCTTATGTAAGACTAATGAATAGAAGTGACACAGAAAGGTCACTTTTCATTTAATCAACATGAAATTCCATGAGAGATAGGCTTTTGTGAGAGATTAGTTTTATTTTGCTGAATATGGTTTTTGTTTTTTAAAAAGAAAAGTACTGGTCTTAGTTCAAAAGTATTTATCATATATATGGGAAATATATTTCCCATATATCAGGAAACGTAGGGTAGTAAGTAGATCCCAGCCTTTCGGATTTCAGAGACCAGTAATATACATTCAAAAATTTTTTGACTTTTTGTCAGATAAGATTTATGAACAAAACAAGCAAACCTGACATCTACTGTCACTTTCATGTTATAGAAGGACACAGTACAAAAAGAGCAAGAAGGATAATTTCAGAATAAAAGATAGTCTTTCAAAGAAAATTTAGATTTACAAAATAAATTACTACAGAGACTGGACTTTTGGTTACTTTGGAGCAGTTACTCCCAAATCTGCCTTCATAACAGAATAATTTCATTTCTTTAAAAAAAAAAAAGTGAGCGCCACTAGTACCAATTAAATCAGAATTTTTGCTGTTTTTAAAAGCTCTCCAGGAAATTCTAACGTGCAAGCAGGATTGAGAATAATTGCTACAGAAGATACAAAAGCTCAAGGAATTTATGATCTAGTGCGTTTAAAGTAAGTGTCAGAAATTCATCTACCCATAGGGTCAGCAGTTAAATGAGCTACGTAGCTGAGTGTTATACCAACCTAGGAAGACAGAATAAACAGATACCACAGTCTTCCAAAGAGAAAAGACATACAACCTACAAACAAATGGGCACCAGAACGGCATCAACTTTTGGTTGTATCCTAGGTGACAACAGAGCAATGCATTCAAATTCTGAGGGGAAATGATCTCCAACCTAGAATTCTTAATGAGTCACAGTCAAATGTAGGATAAAGAGATTTTCAGACCTCTACCTTTCAAAATATTTACCTCTTGGGCACCCTTTCTCAGGAAATGGAGGAAGTGCTCCACTAAAATAAAGGAATAATCCAAGAAGGAGGAAGACATGGGACACAGGAAACAAGTAATGCAGCAGTAGATCTGAGCTGAGCAAACTATCCATTCTGACACTGGTTGATTTACATACGTATGGCAAGTTCTGAACCAGTTTAGGAGATACCTAAATGAGTGTGTGACCGTCAATCACAGTTGTCACAATAGTTTGTTCTCAATAATTGAATAAATCTCACTTCTTGAACTAAATCCTTCACATTTAACACAGGAGCTAGATGCTTACTCTGCTCCCTCTGCAGGAAAACCCCTCATAAGAGACGTATTTACCTTTCATCTCTACTTCTGTTTTTGTTTTGATATTAAAATCTATTATATAGCTTCAGAATTTATGCTTCTGAGAAGATGGAATAGCATAATTTCCCTATTCCTCCTGCTAAGTACAACCAAAAACCCTGGAAAAAATATAAAACAAACATAAGAAGATTCTGACAGATGGCCGAGGAACCTCAAAACTCAAGGAACTCAGTACTGTGCGTTCCTAGGGTTCTCTTGTCTTACGTATCTCAGACTTGGGGCTGAAGAAGCCAGCATCATGGAAATACCAACAGACACAGACAAAACCCCAACAAAAGCCTGCTCTCTGTAGCCAAAGGACCAGGAAAGTGGCAGCCTAGTAAGACAGAAACTTACAGCCAACCACCACTCCACTCCAGCCAAACACCATCGTCAGGGTTGAATGACGCTGGCCCACAAAAAGACATGTCCACACCAGAACCTGTGATAGTGATTTTATTTGGAAAAAGGGTCTTTGAAGATATAAATATATATCTTCTTTGAAGATATAAATTGAGGACCTTGAGATCATCCTGGATTATTTGACTGGGTCCTAAATCCAAGAGAAATGTCCTTTTAAGAGACCAAAGGAGGGAATACCCTGGTGGTCCAGGGGTTAGTTAGGACTGCTGCAGCGCAGCTAAAAACAAAGCCCAAAGGCCATGGGAAGACAGAGACTGGAGTTTTGCAGCAACAAGTCAAGGAATGCCTGCGGCCACTAGAAGCTTCCAGAGACAAGGATTCTCCCCTAGACCCTTTGGAGGGAGTACAGTCTTGCCAATATATATGTTATATATGTATATATAACTTATTCATTTTATATACATATGGATCCTCCCACTTAAAAGTGAAGCTGACTTTTCTCCCTCTACTTAAAAAAGTAAACCTGAATTAATTAAATCTCATGAAAGAAAAAAATACACACATATACCTTTTAGTTTTTTATTTTGTTTCAGACAGTTGGACGAGACATCTACATTCTAGCACATCTTCTTAACAGTCACTAAGCAAGTGAAAAACAGCTTACTTATAATATAAAAAGGCAAGGGGAAAAGGTCATGATTGTCTAATAGGGAACTGGAATCCCCAAATAAATTATCTCACAAAAATATCAAACTTGCTTTTCCACTTTTCTGTTAAAAATGAAAAAAAAAAATTCACATTAAAGAAAAAAGATCTTAAGCTGTTATATAGCAAGATAATCATTTTTACATCCTAAGTCCTTCAAATAAATATTTTAAACAAATTTAAGTTTTCCAAAAAATAGGTCAAGTATTTACCCTACATTTGTTTGGTCCACTAAAAGACCATTTATGAAACTGACATGAAACTGGACTGCAGCTCAGACCCTAGGAAGAACAACATGCACGTCACTGAGGCTGGATATGCACCTGTGCATATTTCAAACATGGGACATGGCTAACACTGCTGTGCATACTACTTCCATAAGTAGTTTTACCCTGTAAAAACCCTCTAGCCTATTGTGAATTGAACTGCAAGGAAAGAACAAAAGAAAACACGTTGCCTGTTGTAGACATTTGCTCAGTTTTTTTTTTTTTTTTTTTTTTTGCGGTACGCGGGCCTCTCACTGCTGTGGCCTCTCCCGTCGCGGAGCACAGGCTCCGGACGCGCAGGCTCAGCGGCCATGGCTCACGGGCCCAGCCGTTCCGCGGCATGTGGGATCTTCCCGGACCGGGGCACGAACCCATGTCCCCTGCATCGGCAGGTGGACTCTCAACCACTGCGCCACCAGGGAAGCCCAGTAATTTTTTAAAATACAAAAATTATCGTGCTTTTGGGACTTCAAGATTACTGAACATGAGATAAAATTCAATACTGCTTACAAATCCCTGCATATGAAGAGCATATTCAACACTCCTGTGGAGAACACACAAGAGAGTGTACATTACAGCGTACATGGTGGCACGTTCTACCTGGTCTCTTCTTGCCTATTCATTCTAAAGTCTTGGATGGCCTTGGATCTTTAAAAGATAAAGATTTAATAAAAAAAAAAAGTTACGTTACATTTTTGTGTTCTTACAGCCAACTTTAAAAAGAAGTACAGTGGAAAGGTACATAGGGCTGTCTATATCGCCTCACACTTTTAAAAGCCAATTTGATTTTTATTGTGATGTGATATTCCAATTAACACTATGCTAAAAATAAAATGGACTGCATTACTGTTTTGTCCACAATATTCACACCTCTTATTGCTAAGATATTGGAAAATAAATCCAGTAAATAATTTCTGTTTCCAATGACTTAACTGAGAGATGAATCTAACCATTTTTTAAACCAATGACAACTGAACTGGGCTGAGGAAAGCTATGTGAAACCCCTGCAAACCCAAAGCCAATCATCTGAAAATCTAGAATACCAGCACTTTCCACCCAGGATAGAAAAACGAGCATCCAAAGTAAAGAGAACCACAAGACTGATCGAGCAACCAATCAAACACCACTTCTCTGTTATTTGAGCTAATAGTTACTCGAAGCTTGATGTTTCCGCCTTCGTTATTATTGCTGGATCCTAGAGTCACAGCTTCAATGTCAAATGTGACAGTGGACCCAGAAGTAACTGCGGGCAACTGATTAGTCATTTCTTTTCCATTTACAAAAACTGCACCTAAAATGTTAAGGTAAAGAGTCATTCATATGTGAGCAATAACTAAGAACGGAAACAAGATTCTAGATTATTGGTGATACAGCTAATTTCCTAATTCAGATACAGAAAACATTTTGGAATGCCAACTGGTCAAAGATAAATGCAGTTAAATATGTTAATTAACCCCCATCCCCAAGGCAGAAGAAGAAGTTAAAGCTTTAATAACTTTTTAGAGTTCTGGTCCAGGGTTCCACTCTTTTGAAATACAGACCATGAGTTTCCCATATGGATGGCATCAAAAGAAACTTGACTCCTTTATAAAATTACATCCTGTGGAACAAGATTGTTTCACATGGAATAAACAAGAATCTTGTGCTACCTACTGTTTGACCCACACAGTAAAATATTAATACATCTTGGCAGTGATTTTTAAAAGTGTGATTACTGCAAAGTAAGGGACCAAAGAACACTACAGATGTAAACTCTCTCCCCGTTTCCCTAATCTATGCCAAATTTATGTTGTCTAATCTATGTTGAATTCAGATCACCCAGGCACACCGAATCCAGGGGTAAACCGCCTGGTGAAAATCCCAGCTCAATCACCTCCAAGCTATGTGAGTTTAAGCCAGCTACTTCACCTCTCTGTGGCTGTTTTTATCAACTACAAAATGGATATAATACTACTCCTCACTTCAAAAAGCTGTTAAAAGGATTAAATAATGTGTTATTTTTAAAGGGTATAGAATAAGGCCTGGTACATAGCAGCCACACAGATATGCCATTAAGACCTAAACCTTTTCATCTTCTGCTATAAATGTGTGATATTGAAACTGATTCAAATCTTACTACAGTGAATCATAGATTTCAAAGAGAACGGCAGTAATTTCCCTCTTACCATTTGTACTAATGCAAACTGCTTGATCCCGCTGCAGGGAGTCATATCCGTTCTGTTTTTCTGCACACACTCCTATACTGTCTCTTCTGTCTGGCTGTCCCACAGTTTCAACTCTGTCAATGAGGTAGAAAGGTCATTTAATCTTTTTTACTTAACGTGATATCTAATGCTTAAAAAGAGCCATCTCATCACAATTACTCTTAAGAACAGCTAACGATGATTCAGGCAGGACTTCCTAAATTCCAGGCACTGTTCTAAAAACTCTGTGTCTATATATCTATCTATAAATCATCTCATTCAATTCACATAACAACCCATGATGTAGGTACTATTAGTATCATACCCAGTTTATACATGAGGAGACTGAGGCACACACAAAAAAATAAGGTTAAATAAACTGATGCTGATCACCTAGCTGAGTGGTGGAACTAGGACATGAACTCAGGCATTCTGACTGCAGAGTCTACGTTAACTATTTATAACTATGACAGCACATTTCTATTCTATATTCTGGCTCTAGACGTGTAGAAAATGTGTCATATTTGCCATTATAATGAATGTGACCATTACTGCCATCACCTAAACCTTCAGTATGAGAGTCTATGCAATGATTAGATTACTGTTTATCAAGAATTTAAAAACAAACATTATCATCTTTTTAAAAAGAGGATAATACAGTTATGGACTTTTTTTTTTTTTTTTTGCGGTATGCGGGCCTCTCACTGTTGCGGCCTCTCCCGTTGCGGAGTACAGGCTGCGGACGCGCAGGCTCAGCGGCCATGGCTCACGGGCCCAGCCGCTCCGCAGCATGTGGGATCTTCCCAGACCGGGGCACGAACCCGCGTCCCCTGCATTGGCAGGCGGACTCTCAACCACTGCGCCACCAGGGAAGCCCTATGGACATATTTTGGTTGCAGAACTTCATACATAGAAAGTTTAAGCATTTCCTTTTGTGTTTTAGTCTCAAATAATACATCATCATGTACTCTAGAAATGGGAAACTTAGATATAAAGGTCAATCTACATCCCTATTACCAGGGTCATCTTTCCCTGCATTCCTTGAAAGCCAGACTTTGCAAGGACAGGAAAAGAAAAATTAGCAAGGAGCAGAATGTAGATTTATCAAGGGAAGATGAGATTATTTATACTCAACGTGGCCTCAAAATGTTTTTCTTTGTAAAGTGGCAAACATACAGGTTCATAGTAAACATGTGGGTGCGTTTCTTAAGTCATTTCACTTCTAAACCAGCAGCATAAAGAAGTACAGGGAGGAGGAGAACGATGTCAGCAAATACAGCAGAATTGTACGTCCCAGGACTCATTCTACCACAGAAACACCACTTTCAAAACGATATACAGACCAAAATACCTTTATGAGATTTCCAGAATCCAGTTAAAAAGTCCCAAAGGAGCACAAAGCTGAAAACAGCTGTACTGAAATGGATAAGAAGAGCAATTTCACTGGCCCCACGTCAACCCCTCTTCCAAGCTACCACAGTTTGGCGCCAGGCAAGAACAGCCCAACTCCTGACTTTTCCTTGAGAAAGGAATCACAGGAGTGGAGTATGCCTCCAGCATTCTAGCTCTTTGGAAGGTGGCCTGAAGGACGGGTTTCTGACATGACTCATTTGGAGCACTGACAGAACTGGCATAGCACGGATGCCTGAATACTGCAAAGGCCAAAGAAAAGTGAGGGGTGGCATCCTGCAGGCAGTGCAATTTGGCATGGGAGGGAAGGAAAAGAGGAAAACTTGCTTCTGGTGTGCTAGCTTTTCACAGAGCTGCTCAAAGGAATCGTATGTCTCACCTCATGGGGAGCCAGCATACCCTGGAGGCCTGAGAGAGAGCGAAGGCACCCTGCTGCTGTAGCACCAGAGAACTTGCAGTGCCACAAACAGGCACCAGAGGGAGCAAAAGATTATGAGCTCCTAAAAAACCATCAAGCTTCTCTTAACTGAGAAATTGCACACACAAGCCCAGAGAAGTCAGATCCCACCAGAAAAGGTTTCAGAGGCCCCCCGGATCTTTAGCTGGGCTCATGTGTGAGGGTCTTCTCCTGTATGAAGCAAGGCCATAAAGATTTGGAAAGGTGGCTGTTTTTCCATACGTGCAGATCCCAACACAAAATTATGAAACATGAAGAAACAGGGAAACCTGGCTCAGACAGAAAAAAAAAAAAAAAAGAAAGAGATCTTCAGAAAATTATCCTAATGAAATAGAGGTATATGAATTATCTGACAAACAATTCAAAATATCCATCATAAAGATGCTCTACAGGCTCAAGAAAATGAGGCATGAACAAAATTAGAAAACCTACAGAGACAGAAAATTTTAAAAATAACTGAACACATTTTGGAACTGAAGAATACAATAACTGAAAAGTTCATGAGAGGAATTCAATATCACACTTAAGCAGAAGAAAAAAACATCAAACTTGAAGACAGGTCGTTTGAAATACCCCAACCAGAAGAACAAGAGGAAAAAAGAATGAGAGTGAAGAAATTCTAAGAGACTTACGAGAGAAGAGAGAGGAAAAGGGGCAGAATGTTTAAAGAAATAATGGCCAAAAATTCCCCAAATTTGGGGAAGGAAATGGACTTTCAGATTCAAGAAGCCTAAGGAACTCCAAAGAGGATGAACCCAAGGAATCACACTGAAACTCACTACAATCAAATTGTCAGAAGTCAAAGACTGAGAATTTCGAAAACAGCAAGAGAAAAGTGACTTGTCATGTACAATGGAACTCACATAAGACTAACAGTGTATTTCTAATGAGAACTCTTACAGGCCAGAAAGGAGTGAGATGATATATTCAAAGTGATTAAAGAAAAAAACCTACCAACCAAAAATACAATATTCAGCAAAACTGTCCTTTAAACATGAGAAAAAAATAAAGACATTCCTACATAAACAATAGCTGAGGGAGTTCACCACCACTAAACCTGCCTTATAAGAAATGCTAGAAGGAGTTCTTCAAGTTAAAACAACAAGACACTAAACACAACATGAAAGTATGTGAAAATATAAAGCTCACTGGTAAAAGTATATAGGCAAATAAATACTGTAATACTTTAACAGTGGTGCATAAATCACTTTTAATTTTGGTGTAGAAATTAAAATACAAAAGTGTAAAAAATATAACTATAAAAATATGTCAGGGCTTCCCTGGTGGCGCAGTGGTTGAGAGTCCTCCTGCCGATGCAGGGGACACGGGTTCATGCCCCAGTCCGGGAAGATCCCACATGCCGCAGAGCGGCTGGGTCCGTGAGCCATGGCCGCTGAGCCTGCGCATCTGGAGCCTGTGCTCCGTGACACAAGAGGCCACAGCAGTGAGAGGTCCATGTACCGCAAAAAAAAAATATATATATATATGTCAATGAATACGCAATATAAAAACTATGTAATTTGTGACATCAATAATAAGTGTGGAGGAGGAAGAAGTAAAAGTGTAGAGTATATGTATTCAATTGATGCTAAGTTGCTGTCAGCTTAAAATAGATTGTTATAACTACAAGATGTTTTATGTAAGCCCTAGGATAACTACAAAGAAAATACTCATAGAAGATACACTAAAGAAAACGAGAAAGGAATCAAAGCACATCATTACAAAAAAATCAGTGAAACGTGGGCTTCCCTCGTGGTGCAGTGGTTAAGAATCTGCCTGCCAATGCAGGGGACACGGGTTCGAGCCCTGGTCCGGGAAGATCCCACATGCCATGGAGCAACTAAGACCATGCACCATAACTACTGAGCCTGCGCTCTAGAGCCCACGAGCCACAACTACTGAGCCCACACACCACAACTACTGAAGCCTGCATGCCTAGAGCCTGTGCTCTGCAACAAGAGAAGCCACTGCAATGAGAAGCCTGGGCACCGCAACGAAGAGTAGCCCCCACTCGCCACAACTAGAGAAAGCCCTCGCACAGCAATGAAGGCCCAACGCAGCCAAAAATAAATAATTAATAAATAAATTTATTTTAAAAAAAAGAAAAAAGAAAAAATAACCAAACTACGTTGGTTTTTTGAAATGAGCAACAAAATTGACAGACTTAGCTAGATTAACTAAGAAAGAGAAAGATAACATACAAATAAAGTCAGAAATGAAAGAGGAGACATTACAACCAATTCCAGAGAAATAAAAAGGATTATAAGAGACTCTTATGAATAATATATACTAGGAAATTGGATAATCTAGAAGAAATGGATAAACTTCTATGAATATACAACCTACCAAGACTGAATCATAAAGAAACAGCAAATTTGAACAGACTTACAGCTAGAAAGTAGATTGGATCAGTAATCAACCACATCCCAGGACCATCAGTAAACAACAGCCCAGGACCAAGTGGCCTCACTGGTGAATTCTACCAAATGATTAAAGAAGAATAAATAACAAACCTTCTCAAACTCTTCAAAAAAAAACTAAGGGGGAGGGAATACTTCCAAACTTATTTTATGAGGCTAACATTATCCTGAAACCGAAGTCAGAGAAAGACACTACAAGAAAAAACTACAGGCCAACAACTCTGCTGACAATAGATGTAAAAATCCTAAACGAAGTACCAGCACTGTCGGTGAGAATGTAAATTTGTTCAGCCACTATGTAAAACAGTATGGAGGTTCTTCACAAAATTAAAAATAGAACCACCACATGATCCAGCAATCCCACTTCTGGGTATATATACAAAAGAATTCAAGGCACTGAGAAGAACACAATATTACTTCTATAATATTTCTGCTGAAGATGCATAACCTGAATCTAACCACCAGGAAACAGAAAAACCCAAATTGAGGGATATTCTATAAAATACCAGACCTGTACTCTTAAAAAATGCCAGTATCTGGGCTTCCCTGGTAGCCCAGTGGTTGAGAGTCCGCCTGCCGATGCAGGGGACGCGGGTTCGTGCCCCGGTCCGGGAGGATCCCACATGCTGTGGAGTGGCTGGGCCCATGAGCCATGGCCGCTGAGCCTGCGCGTCTGGAGCCTGTGCTCCGCAACGGGAGGGGCCACAACAGTGAGAGGCCCGCGTACCGCAAAAAAAAAAAAAAAAAAAAAAGCCAATATCATAAAATTTAAGAGAGACAGAGAAACTGTTCCAGATTAAAAGAGACATAACAAATGAATATAACACATGATCCAAGATCTTTTTTTTCTGTAAAGGACATTAATTGGGACAACTAAATCTGGTAAGGTTTGTAGGTGAGATAATAGTATATCAATGTTAATTTTCTGATTTTGATAATCTCTTTTTACAAAATACTCACTGAAAATGATTTGGGAAGAAAAAGTAGAGGACTTCCCTGGCAGTCCAGTGGCTAAGAATCCATGCTTCCACTGCAGGGGGCATGGGTTCAATCCCTGGTTGGGGAAGATCCCGCATGCCACATGGTGCAGTCAAAAAAAAAAAAAATGTAGAGAGAAAAATGATGAAGCAAATATTTAGGCATCTGGGTGAAAGGTTTTGGGAATTCTCTGTACTATTCTTGCCATTCTTCTGTAAGTCTGAAATCGTGTTTATAAAGATTTTAAAAATACACAAAATACTACTGGATAAATATATACATATAGAGAGAGAGATGTGGGAAACACAAGATACCTGAATTTTATCCGTAACATCCCTAATGTTGTTTCCTAAAAAATAAAAACCTGCTAGTATTATTAATTATAGATGGAAGACAGCAGTTACTTGTGTTTAGTATTGTGTGATGAAATATTTGGCTTGATCCTGGCAGGTAACCTTTAAACCACTGCAATTTCCCAAGTGATAGGAGTGTCTTTGTTATTCATGGTGGGTCCCTCAGACCACATCTGATAGTTTATACTAATGAGGTGCTCAAGGTGGGCCCCTAGATAGTTTATGCTAACAAAATGACTCAGGATGGGAACAGGTCACTCCAGAAAGACCAATCATATGATTACAGGGTTGAGGCTTTGAGCTACATGATGTCAGCCTATTCTCCTAGGAGGGCACGGGAGGTGGATATTGAGTTAGGTGGGGAATGATTTAATCAACCATGCCTCCACAATAAAATCCCAATAAAAACTCTGGACACCAAAGCTTGAGTGAGCTTTCCTGGTTCGTAATACTCTGAGTACTGTCATGCCAAAAGGCCTTGCATCCCTGAGATGTATGCTTTGTCTTTGGAATCCTCCCAGATCTCACACTATGAGTTCCTCCCTTTGGCAGGTTCTGATTTATATATCCTTCTGCTATAATAAAACTGTAATCATAAGTGAAGTGCTTTCTTTCTTTCTTTTTTTTTTTTTTTTTTTTTTTTTGCGGTACGCGGGCCTCTCACTGTTGCGGCCACTCCCGTTGCAGAGCACAGGCTCCGGATGCGCAGGCTCAGCGGCCATGGCTCACGGGCCCAGCCGCTCCACGGCATGCGGGATCCTCCCGGACCGGGGCACAAACCCGTGTCCCCCGCATCAGCAGGCGGACTCTCAACTACTGTGCCACCAGGGAAGCCCCTCTTTCTTTCTTTTTAATATTTATTTATTTAGCTGAGCCAGGTCTTAGTTGGAGCAGGCGGGCTCTTTTAGTTGCAGCATGCGGGCTCTTAGTTCCCTGACCAGGGATCAAACCCGAGTCTCCTGCATTGGAGAGCGGAGTCTTAACCACCCGACCACGAGGGAAGTCCAGTGAAGTGCTTTCTTAAGCTGTGTGAGTCACCCTAGCAAATTATAAAACCTGAGCATTGGTCCTGGGGACCCCTGAACTTGCAGCTGGTATCTGAAGTGAGGGCAATCTTTTAGAGGACTGTGCTCTCAACCTTGAGTTTGGTTAGCTCATTGCAAGTGTACATTTTTTTCTGTAATTAAACTTTTTAAATAAATAATTAATGCAAGTAAAATTTCTCGAAATTAACTAAAATCCTGGGAAGAAGGAAAAAAAACTCCTTATTTGAATAAATCACAAAATTGTTCCTAAAAGCATCTTACTTAACAGCATTTGATAAATAAGACAAGCCTGGAATTAAAAGCTTATAAAAGTTTCTCTGAATACAAAATGAACCACGAAAGTAAAGAGCTAATTTGCCTTAACAAAGAATTATTTTCACAGCTCACTAAGAAATAGAATGGAAGTTTAAAATCTTTGAATTTTTCCCCGCTTTGGCCACACCGCACGGCTTGTGGGATCTTAGTTCCCCGATCAGGGATTGAACCTGGGGACCCGGCAGCAAAAGCTTCAAGTCCTGACCACTGGACTTCCTGCCAGGGAAGTCCCTAAAATCTTTGAATTTTTAAATTGCAAGACAAGTAGTCAGGACATTATTTCCTAAAAAACTACCCAAGTGGTTCTCTCACATAAACAAGTCCTATAAGAAACTCTGCCATAAATCATCCAAATATAAAAAGTATATAAAAAAAGAAAAATGGTATACAAAATAATTCATAGTAGGGTACAGTGACCTCGGAGATACAATTAATAAAAAAAATCAATTTATGCACAAGTTGGTAGGAATGCATCCATTACATAGAGCCATGTAGAAAGTTCTAGGTGATAATTTTTCTCAAAGGTAAAGTATTCTGAGAAAGAACATGGTTCAGAACAAAAAGGAAAAATTTCGATGGGAGCAAGAAAGCTAATCTATTCCTACTACTCTGGCACTTTGGCTAACTGACTGGATTTAAGTGGCAAATTCTCATATAACCTCAAACTTCCTTCTTCTCACAATGAACACCTGGAGCAAAGATCCAAAAATTCAGTTGCTTGGCTAATATATCATAATATATTATGAAAAATATCCAAGTTTATGATAAATATAAGAAAGAAAATGAAAATATTATTATGTCCTACAGCTACAAATTAGGTAAAAACAGTAATACGTAATACTGACAAGGATGCAGTGACATCAGTCAGGACCCTCACACACTGCTGGGAAGACTGCAAGTGCTTCCAGGAACACAGCTAGTTGGCCTGTGTCACTAACAGGAAACTAGCCCAAGGAATAAAGAATAAGCCATATGTCAAAAAAGAGGGTCATAGCACAGCTTGACCTGTCAGGAAAAAGACAGAGAAGGAAGGGATGTCTTATCAAGTCATAGTAAACAAGGATTTTTGATATAGAAATATACTCCTTACTATACAAATCCTAAAATAGCTTTTATCCTCTCTTAAAATGAAACTGATAGTCTTATATCTATTATAGAAATTGAAAATCTTCCAACAAAAAAAATTCCAGGATAGCGAATTCACTGGTGACCTCTACCAAACATTTAAGAAATAATACCAATTCTCACAAACAGTTCTAAGAAATAGAAGAGGAAGAAATACTTCCCACCTCACTTTATGAGGCTAGCAATTACCCTGATACCAAAGACATCATAAGAAAAAACAGACAGATATCTCTCTTCTGAAGAGACATAAAAATCCTCAAAAAAATATAAAAGTTAAATTTAGCAACATATATAAAGAATAATACATGGTCAAGTGGAGTTTCTCATGCAAATGCAAAGCTGATCCAATGTTAAAAAATCTATCATTGTAACCATATCAACAGAAGAAAAACCATATGATTATCTTAATAGATATATAAAAATAATTTGACAAAATTAAACATCCATTTACAGATAAAACTCTCAGCAAACTAAGAATAGAAGGGGACTTCCTTAACCTTATAGAGGGTGTCTACAAAAAAACCCTACAGCTAGCATCATACTTAATGTGAAAGACTGAATATATTCCTGCTAAGATCTGGAATAAGACAAGGATGTCTGCTTTCAACACTGCTACTCAAAATTATACTTCCTAGCCAGTGTAACAAGACAAGAAAAAAATTGCAAAACACTGATGGAAGCCATTTTTTAAAAAACTAAATGAAGATGGCAATTCCCTGGAAGTCAAATGGTTAGGACTCAGTGCTTTCACTGCTGCGGGCCTGGGTTTGATCCCTGGTTGCGGAACCAAGATCCCACATGCCACTCAGTGTGGCCAGGAAAAAAAAAAACAAAAACAAAAACCTAAGTGAAGGGTGACTTTCAGATTTACAGCTCTACAGCCTGTCCTCCATTGCTATAGGAAGGTCCTGCCTTATAATATGGCTCTTCTGTGAAGCCACATCTCCTTTGACACTCAGAAACCTAATCTGGTTCAAAAGAGCTTCTATTGCCAGACCTCAGTTCTCTTCAAAGGCTGCTTATAAACTACTCTCCACTGTCACCAAGGGACACAGTCCTTGCTTCCTAAGATGATGCACTGTGACTCCCCTGGACATTTTTCCCACCTTTTCTCTCTGCTTCCTCAAGAACACTCAAGCACTGTTCAGTCTTGGCCCCGTTTATAGTCTTAGGGTGGAGTCTTCTCCTTGTGGGACTGAATATTTGGAGATTTCTGAGACTGGCCAGCAAACTCATGATTTCCAGGCTAGTTGTGTCTTAGGGGGCCTTTACAGCTAATTTGGAATTTGAGTTTTCTGTATTTCTTAGTTCTGTTGAAAAAGTACTTATGGGTCCCTACCCCCCACCTCTTTATTTCTCCAAAAAGTTTCCAGTAGTGGAAAAATTCAGAACTATGGTGCTACTATGCATCTATTGGTCTCCAAAGATCCCATCTCTCTTTTGAACCCACTCTAATCAAGCTTCCCTCCACCACAGCTCCCCTGAAACTGTTCATGTCAGGGTCACCAATCCACGTCCACGCTGCAAACCCAAAGGCCATTTCTCAGTCCTTTTCTAATCTGTTGGGTCAGCAACATTTGACATAATTGACCGCTACTTCCTCTTGGAAACACTTCCTTTGCTTGGCTTCAGGACACCACATTCTCCCACTTTTCCCATCTACCTCACCTGCTGCTACTCCTCAGAATCCTTTGCTGGCTCTTTCCTCCCCAAAAGCTAAATGTGAAGAGTTCTCCAGTGTCCTCTCCCTACACTCATCCCCTAGCTAATCTCATGCAGTCTCACGGCTCTAAACACACATCTATATGTTAAAAACTCTCAAATTAATATCTCCAGTCTGGTCTTTTCCACTGAGCTCCCGATTTGTATATCTGACTGTCTCTACCCCCCATTTTCACTTATATGTCTAATAAGGAACTCAAATTAATTTGTGAAAGAACTGATATTCACCCATAAATAGGCTCCTTATAAGGCCTTACCTACCTCAGTAAATGACAATTCTACCCTAAGTTACTTAGTCCAAAAACCCTGAGGTTACACTTGACTCCTTTCTCATACCTCACAACCAACCTGTCAATAAATCCCATCAGTTCTTCCTTCAAAATAAATCCAGACTCTGACCACTTATCATTACCTCAACTGCTTCATCCTGGTCCAAGCCACCATTAGCCATCACCAAGATTAATACTGGAATGCTGAATACAGCCTTCCCTTCATTTCTGGTAATATTTTTGCTCCTCCTCTCCAGCCTCCTAAATGATCTCCTTCCAGCCTGTACCGCTGTACAGACTATTTTCCACCCAGCAGCCAAAATGACTTATAAAACATATGTCAGATCACATCATTCATTTGCTCAAGGTCCTCCAATGGCCTTCCAACTCACTCTAAGTCCAAGCAGAGTCCTACAGGGCTAGACTGCTAGGATTTGCATCTCAGCATTACTATGAAGAATCTGTACAACCTCAGGCAGGTGGTTTAATCTTTTTACATCTCAGTTTCCTCATCTATAAAATGTGTCTACCTCCTGAGCATGTAATGAGGATTTACAGACATTAACTCAATACTTAAGAAGTAACACACAGTAGGGTTCGACAAAGGTGAGCTGGCTGTTATTATTTTGTAGCCTAGCTCAACTCGTGAATTCATGAAAAGTCAAATGCAGAGCATGACTCCCAAGACAATGAAATGTGAACCTGACTTGGTTTTACTTGGTGAAGACTTTTGTTGGAAAAAGGAAAAAAGAAAAAGACCTCTGTATGTGGTATCAAATGCCCTCCTTATAAATGGGCACAAGTGAGCTCCCAAGGGGCAAGTCTTTGAGAAATTGAAAAAGAAATAAATATACATAGCCTGTCCACAAGAATGTCGTACTTTTCTGGGGTTCTGACTATACTCCCATCTCTATAAAACCCATTCACACTCATTACTTCCCGTTCTTTATATTTTTTTCTCCTCCGTATCTTTGGTTCTTGCTTTGTTTCTCTACCTGAACTTTCCTTTTCAGCCCTACCTGAGATAAAGCCTTCACCAACCCCTCATCTAGAAGTAACTCTTCCTTCTTCTATATTCCACAGCAGTCAGGATCTTTCTTATACTTTATAATTTATAAACTGCCTATTCTGTGGTTAGATAAGATTCTAGTTTTTTCTTTTTCTTAAACTTTGCATTCCCAACAATACCAAGTACTGTAAGTACCATCTGAATGGAATAGGGTTGTATGAAACAATCAGCATCATTCACAAAGACCACAGGCGAGCAGAACTGTCCTTACATTTTAGAAAAGCAGTTTAAGACAGAAGGATATGGACAGGGAAAAAAAGTCTAAGGAATATTCCTTAGGTTATCTGGGAGGAATAGCTATTATATGTGAACATCCCAAAGCAGACATGTCTCCCTGACTTCATGTAATCCTCCCTCTACAAACAAACTAAAAGCTAGGGTTTAATATGATATCACTTACATGTGGAATCTAAAATACGGTACAAATGAGCCTATCTACAAAACAGAAACAGACTCATAGACAGAGAGAAAAATATGGTTTAAAAATCAGTAAGAATGGGAAATCTTAGAAGCAAGGGAAAGCAGGAATGTTCAAGACAGGAAATCAGAGAGAGGCCTGGAAGGAGGGGGTTGCTAGCAGACCCGGGCACCACATGAGACTGGGCTCTAGAGACTGTTAAAAGCCGGCCAGTAACAGGTTCCTTTGGTGTCAGCAGTTCTAAGGATTCCAGAAACTTCAGCAGGGATCGACTGGGCTGAGCAACAGGGCAGGGCTGCAGGAGTATAATCTCCCTTCTGACTATGAGGCCCTCAAAAAGCTGAATAAAGTTTACCTTGATTCAAGCAGGCCTATCTGCCCCCAACCCCATGCGTGAAGGTGCCCCATACAAACACTCTATTCACATCCTCTGCCTTAACTGCCAATGCCTGAAATTCCTTTAAACAGGAGAGAAAACATTTTCAATCCACATTCAAAGGAAAAATGACAACAATGCAACAGTCTGGCTAAGATAATACTTAGTAAGTTTAAATAAGCTTAAATAAGTTTCAGTTAATCACCCTACCAAGGGGGACCCCTTTGGAGGAGGAGGGAGGAACTAATGGTTTATTGAGGCCGACTAAGTGTTGTACTGTCCACAGACAGTACGTGGGTTTAAATCAATGTGTGTAATTTCCAATGTCGTAATCTATATACATTTATTGAATGACTTAAGAAACAAACCTAAGTAGATCATCTATCGGCCCTTCCCCTGTGTTCACAGAGGGAGAAGCTAAAAGTAAAAAGAGCATCAGATCACCATCACCCAGGGATAAAAATCATAGAAGAGAGAAAAGGAAAAGAGCTGAGGACACGGTAGCGGAGAAACTATACATTTCCACACTAACTCAAATCATGTTTACTCTCCCATGAAAAAAGAAAAATGAGAAGCAATACAGACCAGTGGTTAAAATTACTGGAGCCAGACTGGGTTTAAATCCTAGCTTTGCCACTTACTAGTTATGTGACACTGGGTAAATGACTTCACTTCTCTGTGCCTCAGTATCTTCATCCCTAAAATGGGTAACTACACCTATTTCATTGGGTTATTGTGAGAATCAAATGAGTTAATATAAGTAAAGTGCTTAGAACAGTACCATAGTAAATGCAATTTAAATATTAACTGCAATTTGTAATACTATGATTATTATTCTTACTATGACCTGAGGTATCTGGCCTGAATCTGTTAACTCAGGAAGTCCTATCATTATACAGAAGTACCCTGTTCTCAGCAGCCTCACTAATGGGAGTATTTCTATAAACAAGGGACATCAGCAGAGAAGAGGTTTGTTAGTACAGAAAACTCCTGATTACCTGGGGAATAATTAAATAGATGTTAGGTACCAGACTCCTCATTCCTCTGCTAGTTTTTTCTGGTTAATAAGTTATTCTTTTTTCATAACGTGAGGGGTGAGAGGAGGTGTCAAAAGTGAGACAAGGTTTCTGATGGTGACGACCTCCTCACGAGAACATGCCTCTCGCAAAGGTTCTCCTTCATCCCTCTCCAGAAGAGGAGAAGAGGAAACACAAGAAGAAGCGCCTGGTGCAGAGCCCCAATTCCTATTTCATGGATGTGAGATGCCCAGGATGCTATAAAACCACCACCGTCTTTAGCCGTGCACAAACAGTGGTTTTGTGTGTTGGCTGCTCTACTGTCCTCTGCCAGCCTACAGGAGGA
This sequence comes from Grampus griseus, assembly GCF_964374135.1. NCBI lineage: Eukaryota > Metazoa > Chordata > Mammalia > Artiodactyla > Delphinidae > Grampus > Grampus griseus. Next base: position 55,151,184 of record NC_139014.1, read on the forward strand.
AAAGCAAGGCTTACAGAAGGGTGCTCCTTCAGATGGAAGCAGCACTAAAAGCCCCGGGAATCAAGATGAATGGGAAAACATCCCAATAAACACATTTGGGATACGTCCAAAAAAAAAGAGACAAATGGGATTTCCCTGGTGGCACAGTGGTTAAGAATCCGCCTGCCAACGCAGAGGACATGGGTTCAATCCCTGGTCCGGGAAGATCCCACAAGCAGCAGAGCAACTAAGTCCGTGCACCACAACTACTGAGCCTGCACTCTAGAGCACACGAGCCACAACTACCGAGCCCACGTGCTGCAACTACTGAAGCCCGCGCACCTAGAGTCCATACTCCTCAACAAGAGAAGCCACGGCAATGAGAAGCGCACGCACCACAACGAAGAGTAGCCCCTGCAGGCCACAACTAGAGAAAGCCCATGCACAGCAATGAAGACCCAACACAGCCAAAATTAAAATAAATAAATTTATTTTTTAAAAAAATGAGGGCTTTCCTGGTGGCGCAGTGGTTGAGAGTCCTCCTGCCAATGCAGGGGACACGGGTTTGTGCCCCGGTCCGGGAAGATCCCACATGCCGCGGAGCGGCTGGGCCCATAAGCCATGGCCGCTGAGCCTGTGTGTCCAGAGCCTGTGCTCCGCAACGGGAGAGGCCACAACAGTGAGAGGCCTGCGTACCGCCAAAAAAAAAAAAAAAAAAAAAAGAGAGACAAAGCATAAACTAGTGCATTCTGATCATGCTGCCAGTTCAAATGACTTGGCTGGTGGAGAACATGGCAACACTAGCTTAGATAAAACTTTCAGATACACTCCATGCCTTATACAACAAGGGACTGACACCAAGAGGAACTTGGAACAAGCATTCACAATAAAATCCTATGATCTCACAACTTAAAACTTAGAGGAGAGTTTGCTACACTGAGGTGTGTATGGTGAACATCAGACAAGCTTCACTTTCCTAATTCAAAGTTTGGGCTTTGGTTTTTAGGAAAAGCTATTTAGAAATAGGACCACAGAGAATATATCTCAGACAACATGAAAACAAGAAAAAGGAAATTTTTCTAATACAGGAAGAAATGGATGAAGAAATAGAAAATTAATTGGCGGCAGGAGAGGCACGCTTTCAATTTTATTTTATAGAGACTATATATATAGTGTGTTTATTCTGATAGGTTGTCTCTCACAGATACTTGCTCTTATTGATTCACAAAGAAAAAAAAAATTGGGGACCTCTGAACGCTTAAGACTGATTTTTGAGAGGTATTCTATTTACCAAGAAGAAAGAAGAAAGAAACACAGTGAACACACACTATTTATCAGGCAGAAGCAAGGCATTTTATACCCATTATCTCAGTTCATGCTCATAATAACCCTGTGAATACATACGAGAAAAGCGAAGCAAAGAGAAACAAGTAAATTGCTCCAAAGTAACACTACCTAGAAATGACGGAATAAACTCAGGACTGTTTTGATCCGAAGCTCATGGATGCTCTGTGTACTTCACTTACTGCCTAAGGCATGACAGACAGATCTTTTAATATCCACTTGCCTGAATGTTAATGTCTGCCCACAGAAGTAAGTGGGAGCGCTGGAGTAGAGAACACCGGACGATTCAGCATCATTCCGAAGCGCTATGTTTCTTCGACTGCTCAGACTGTACCCCTCAAAGCCAGCTGTCCACTCTTTTTAAAAAGCAAAGATATTGTAAATTGTTAGAATCTTTTGGGGAATATCTTCAACACAGGCACATTAAATAAAACTTGGAAGTGGAAGACGCTACTTAGGGTTCATGGGCAAGTTCAATGAAAGGAAAAATTCAGTGACAGGGTGTCATGGTCAATCCTACCAATCACAAGAAAGATTTCAGTCTCTTCCTACACATTTTTGGCAAGGAAGATCAAATAAGTGTTATCTCTTACCGAATAAAATCACGTTTGAGCTTATTCCAACCTGATTAAGAAGTAATTAACCGAGTCTAAATCTTTTTTTTTTTTTTCTAAATCCTTAAAAAAAGTTATATAGGAGAGGTCAATTTTGGATTGTAAGACTTCTAAGAAAAAGCCTCTATCAAGATATACGTTGAAGGTTTGGGTCGAATGTTGCAGTCTTCTAATGCAATATTTAAACTCTGTGGTTTTAGGGATGCTTATAATCCTGCCTGGCACTATTCGGGGACTCTGAAGATAAGAACGAATGAAAATTTCTCAAAATTCACATGAAGCAATTTGAGCAGGAAGTAAAAGACATATTCCATGTTATTCTCCATCAATTCAGGGTTTATCCTTAGGAAAAAGGGTTGTCAGTGTGCTGCCTTTAGCACAGGATACGTGTACTCATACACAGTTAAGCTTCAGGAGTGAGAAGGCAACAGCATACCATGAGGCACCAGCGTGGAATGACCTATCTGGGGGACACTCCAAGGACTCCACTCCTGTCGGCCATCTCCTCGGGCGCAGACTCTGAACTGATAATCAACATTGGGGTCTATGTGCAATACTATGAATTCAGTTTCAGAGCCTACATACACGTCCTCAAAATGACTGGAAGTACATTTACGGAACTGGAGCCTGTAATCTTGGGCGGTAAAGTCGTCATCCACCTGAGGAGAAAGGCTTTACGTTAGGTAAACGTCAGAGAATAACTTCTCTCAGCATCACTACTTAGGAACTTTGAATGGGAGCATTTGGGGCCAAGCATACAGGTCCACATGCTGAATACAGGTTCTTCTCAGGAAGGTCAGAGGAAACGTGCCATTATTATTTCCCTTGTTTTCCTTATTGAACCATGTGTTTTATAACCCCAGTCTGATATGAAGAAAATGTGCTTCCTCTGAAGCAATGGCATGACTTCTAAACAATTAATGCCAAAGATAAGACATTCAAAATTCAAAGACAAGTATCCCAAAACTACATTATTCATATAACCAAGAGAGAGCTAATATCTGAAATATATAAAGGACTCCTTAAAATTAATAGAAGACAGAAAAAAATAAAAAAAATAAAAAAAAAAAAAATTAATAGAAGACAGGGCTTCCCTGGTGGCACAGTGGTTAAGAATCCACATGCCGATGCAGGGGACACGGGTTCGTGCCCCGGTCCGGGAAGATCCCATATGCCGCGGAGCGGCTGGGCCTGTGAGCCGTGGCCGCTGAGCCTGCGCGTCTGGAGCCTGTGCTCCGCAACGGGAGAGGCCACAACAGTGAGAGGCCCACATACTGCAAAAAAAAAAAAAAACAAAAAAAAAAGAAAATAGTTTCCAGAAGCTGACCACCCACCTCTGAATGATGTTATCTGTCAACAGCCGAGACATCATGACTCATCTGGACATGGTTTTTATCTAAAATATGGTAATTCACACGTATAATATGATTAAATATACAAAATTTTTGGCAATGCTAAGAGTGTGAAAAAACCATACTTTAAAACTTTATTTCAGAGGTATTAGTTCAGTGTTGAACAGAAAAATATCCAACACCCAATATTCACTATCACCTTCTGACTTTTCTAATTCTGAACGATCCTCAAGTCACCAAGCGTTAAGTTTGGGAAATATGTGATGGGAAACATTTCGATACAGAGATTTCATAAAGTACCTTCGAAAGTGTTTTTCCCAACTGGAAGAGCTACCTCAGTTCAGGTTCCCTGTGACCTTAGTTGTAAAGCAAAGGGCACTTTTGTTCATGCAGAGAAGAAGACATTCAAAGGCAACTAATAAAAAAAAATCGTAAAGGCCCCCAACTCTCAAATCCATAATGCTGAAGCCATTTCTACAGTCCTGAATTACGTACCTTACACCATCGTACGATGATGCCTCCGGGTTTCTCTATCAATTCTTCTATCTGTACTGGTGGGCGAGACGCTACCGTTCCATGCTTGAAAATATGGTCTTTCACTATGTTAAGAATTGAGTCATCCAACTGAGCAGATAAGCAAGGCACATCAACCAGTAAAGGCACCTCTGGTAAGCTGAGGAAACAAAGCTCATGTGTTTATAAGGCTTTTAACTGAGAGTTAAAAATACAAGGGAGTATAGCCTTGAAAAACTGCAAATCACTATGCTGTACACCTGAAACGTATACAACACTGTAAATCAACTATATCTCAATTTTTTAAAAAATAACAAGGAATATTTTATTTACTTATTTTTGGCCGTGCTGCACAGCTTGTGGGATCTTAGTTCTCAGACCAGGGATCAAACCCAGGCCCTCAGCAGTGAAGGCATGGAGTCCTAACCGCTGGACCGCCACGCAATTCCCCAACAAAAAATACTGTAGATCAGTCATATACTGTAACAGTGCAGAAGCCCCCAGTAAATAATGCTAATGGCAGTGGGGGTTTTGCAAGACATTACATTAAAATTCTCTTCCCAAATAAATAAAAGGAACGAGAGAAAATGGGTAGGATCACAATTGTTAAGTTTATAGCAAAAGATCTGGTTTACTGAGCTATGACGCAGGTTTGTTTGTTTTAATTGAAGTGTAGTTGATTTACACTGTCGTGTTCATTTCTGCTGTACAGCAAAGTGATTCAGTTATACATATATATACATTCTTTTTTATATTCTTTTCCCTTATGGTTTATCACAGGATATTGAATATAGTTCCCTGTGCTATACAGTAGGACTTCGTTGTTTGAGCTATGACTTTGTTCAGATTTTTTTAAATTAACAGTTCTCTTACACATTAGGATTGTAGAAAATCGGCAGTAATTCTATACCAGAGATTACAATCACAACTATTTCATACTAGTAATACTGGTAATGGGCAGTGAAAACTTGAGAAATACATTTTCTATATCCCTGAATCCGAATTTTTAACAGGCGAAAAGAAAAAAAGAAAAGCAGACAGCTTAAGCCCAAGAGACACTAACACTTTTACCTGTCCAACTGGATGTGTGAGGCCTTTTTGGTAAAGCTCCACAGTTTTTCATTCTGTTCTCCTACACCACCCAGAATGGCGATCTCACCTACAATCAGGAATAAGAGAACTAGTACAGGGAAAAATGGTCACGTTATAAACTAAGCAACACAACCCGTGTCTAAGTGGGTCTCTGGTTCCCTTGAAAACAATTCTTAAGTGATGTCACAAATTCCCCAAAAGTAAACGTAGAAACTATTTTAGGGACTTCCCTGGTGGCGCAGTGGTTAAGAATCCGCCTGCCAATGCAGGGGACACGGGTTCAAGCCCCTGCCTGGGAAGATCCCACATGCCGTGGAGCAACTAAGCCTGTGCGCCACAACTACTGAGCCTGCGTGCCACAACTACTGTGCCCGCACACCTAGAGCCCGTGCTCCACAACAAAGAGAAGCCACTGCAATGAGGCCCACGCACCACAACGAAGAGTAGCCCTCGCTCGTCGCAACTAGAGAAAGCCCGCATGCAGCAGTGAAGACCCAATGCAGCCAAAAATAAACAAACAAATAAATAAATAAATAAGAAACTATTTTAGAAACGACTTTAAGGTTAAACACAAGAGGAAGGGAGTACACAATGACAACATTCTGCCAGAGATGAAAGATTCTGCTCTACAAATGGAAACTTGGTTTGTCAACCAATTTTATGCAAGGCATAAGTCCCAGGGACCTCTTCCCATCTCCCCTACAGAATCTTTATCAACTCCAATAGGAGTCAGTGCAAATATTATCCTGCCACAAGCAATAGGGTGAAGGGTCATATAAAGGAAATATTATATAAAGTCATAAGAAAATGATCAACATCTCTGTCCTTCCACAGCCCTTAAGAACACTACTAGAACTGTTTCCCATCTCAGTATACCCTGGAGTTACTCAAGTGTTTTGAGACCATATGACATGACCTTCCCCCCTTACCAAAAGGAAAACAGACACACTGAACACTGCCTCAAAATCCTAAAAATTTCATAAATAAGTTTTTAATCCCTCGGGAAGGGAGGGGAGGAAAAAGTTTGAAATGTAAAACATTTCTGAAGTATTAAAAAAAAATCAGTTGCTGCCACAAGCATGTATGTGCCTCAAAGGATTTATTTTCTAAAATAAAAACATTGGTCAAGCCTCGTGGTGATTGGTATACACTCCTGACCTGTGCTGAACTGCTGCTGAGTTTGTTTCCAAATGCTAAGCGCCCAGGGAAAGACATTCTGAAGTCCTGCTAAAAATAATTTTCTCAAAGGCACTGTTATTGTCAGTGGCAAATAAACACTTCTCCTTGAAGATAAGACAAAAATGTAATTAGTGTGTAAAGATAACATTAGTACTATATTCTAAGTGGGACCAAAATGGGGACTAACTTCCAGCTGGAGTGACAGAGCTGGGAGCCAGCCACGCACACTTTTCATCCTATGCCACTCACAGCACTCATCAAAGAACCAATGGTATTCAGTCTCCTTCCCTGGATCCTTTTTCCTCAACGCCCTTTTAAATACTGACGTCCCTCAGAGTCCCACCTTCTGTAGCCTTCTCTTCTCATATTGTACACTATCTCTTGATGATTTTACTTATTCCCATGGATTCAGAGGTGACATACACACCATTCACTGCCATATTGACATCTCAAGGTATGATCTCTCTCCTAAGCATCACACCCACATTCCCAACTCCTGGCATCTCCGGCACCTTGAACTAACATACCCCAAACCAACTGTCTAACTACCCACCCTCCCCCTTCACGTTCTGTGTCAGTCAACGGCACAATTCACCGGTCGTCTAAAATCACGCTGGGTTGGGTCATCCTAAATTCTTCTCTTTCTCCTCCATCCTATAACCAGGCAATCACCAATAATCAACACTTATGGCTCAGTAAGATCACCATTAATTCTATCTCCAAAATATCTTTTTTTTTAATTTTATATTTATTTATTCATTCATTCATTTTTGGCTTTGTTGCTGCACGTGGGCTTTCTCTAGTTGAGGTGAATGAGGGGCTACTCTTCATTGCAGTGCACAGGCTTCTCACTGCGGTGGCTTCTCTTGTTGCAGAGCATGGGTTCTAGGTGCATGGGCTTCAGAAGCTGTGGTGTGTGGGCTCTGTAGTTGTGGCTCACGGGCTCTACAGCGCAGGCTCAGTAGTTGTGGCGCACGGGCTTCGTTGCTCTGCGGCATGTGGGATCTTCCCGGACCAGGGATGGAACCCATGTCCCCTGCAGTGGCAGGCAGATTCTTAACCACTGCGCCACCAGGGAAGTCCCTCCGAAAAATCTTAAAACCAGCTCTGCTTCATCTTCACCTGTCACCGTCTCCCATCGCTGCCTATCTGACTGCTGCCACAACTTCCTCATCGGTCACTTTTACTTCCTTACAACCTCTAACACAGTCTCCAAACTGTGGGCAGTGTCGTTTTTAAAAAATGCAAATCTGTGTAACTCTGCTGCCTAAAATACTGCATTCAATATCTCCCAGATATGCCATTCACTTTACTCTTGACGTTACTTCTACTTCCAATCGTGCTGTGACCTCCTTTTCTTCCTTTGTCTGCTTGATGAATTTCTTCAAGCCTCGGTGGAACTCCTCCTATAGAAAGCCATCCTACACTCTTCCAGAGGTAAGCGTTTCCCCTTCTGTGCTCCCGTGAGGTCTTAGATCTCTCTCATCGTGTGTGCTTCTCTCACTGGGCTGTGAACCCCAAAGGGCAGAACTTATTACCTTTTTATTTAATGTACCTGACAAAGACCTACAAGAGGGAAGGAGGGGAGGTAGGTAGATGTGGAGACAGGAAGGCAGCAAGGCAAGAACCGAGCATGATTTAACCAAAATAACTGACTAAAGTTAGGGATATAACCAGTGCGATTTCAGGAGTAAACACCAATCCTACTCATTAATCTCTAAAAAGAATGATGGCATTAAATCCTATAGACCATTGACACTCCGAAAAATATGTGAACAGACTCAAAATGACCGTAAAATCACTGTGTTAACAGAACCATGAGAAAAATCCTTATTTTGTAAATGATTATAATTTACTCCGTACTTTGTAAATGATTATAATTAGTACATTAATTGCATTTACCCTAGGATACCTCACTGTACACCTGTCATCCCATATCACAAACTGTCCCAAGGTACGCATAGCCTGAGCACCCCACAGATGGCAGGAAGCCTGCTGGAACCCTGAGACACCAGCAGTGTCAATCTGAATGTGCTGCGTTTAACAGGCTCCCTGGACTCCCCACCTTCTTTCTTTTTTTTTTTTTTTTTGCGGTACGCGGGCCTCTCACTGTTGTGGTCTCTCCCGTTGCGGAGCACAGGCTTCGGACGCGCAGGCTCAGCGGCCACGGTTCACGCGCCCAGCCGCTCCACGGCATGTGGGATCCTCCCGGACCGGGGCACGAACCCGTGTCCCCTGCATCGGCAGGCGGACTCTCAACCACTGCGCCACCAGGAAGCCCTCCCCACCTTCTTGGACTAAGTCCGCTGCAGTGTTAACTCCGTGCTCTATCAGCTTCTGGCAGTCATCTAGTGGTTTAATGGTCTCCTGTTCAATGGTGTCCACCTCTTGCAGAAGGGTCACCAATCGCTCATCCAGAAGCTTCCCAAGGGTTCCTTTCAAATCGTTAAAATGCTGTTTGAGGACATCTCTCGTCTGGGATGCACTCTCTTTGATCTGAAAAGAAATAACATAAAAACTCAGAATCAGAATCTCTAGAAGAGGCTAACCCACAGGCATCACCCCTAATAATCTCAAGGCACTACACAACCATCACCTTCCATTCAATGATAAACCAAATGTGATTCATTTGTGCAAACTGGCAGACTTCCATAGAGTTGGCCTTCAGGTGAGACAGAATGGTCCCATCGTTCACAACTATGTCAATCTGGCTAAGTTAATTAAACACATCATGCCTCAATTCCTTTATTTGTCAAATGAGTATAACAATGCTCGCTTCATGGAGTTGCTGCAAGGATTAAATAAAAATAGTCTATGTACCGCACTTGGTAGAATAACGGGCACACTTGTTCTCAATAAATAAATGTTAGAAAGAAATATGATCTGCACAAAGTAGTTCTCAGAAATAATATGTTTCAGTACCAAAAAAAATTAAATTAAGAAATTAAAATTCATTTTACTGAAAAGCAATAAAGAAATGGTAGATTAAAAAACCACAATACAGGAACTTCCCTGGTGGCGCAGGGGTTAGGAATCCGCCTGCCAAAGCAGGGGATACAGGTTCGAGCCCTGGTCCGGGAAGATCCCACATGCTGCAGAGCAATTAAGCCCGTGCACCACAACTAGTGAGCCTGCACCCTAGAGCCCACGAGCCACAACTTCTGAGCCCACATACCACATCTACTTAAGCCCACACGCCTAGAGCCCGTGCTCTGCAACTAGAGAAGCCACCGCGATAAGAAGCCTGCGCACCGCAACGAAGACAGAACACAGCCAAATAAATAAATAAATTTATATTAAAAAAGGAAGAATAGCTATAAAAAAAACACAATACAAAAAAAATCACTTCATGGACAACATGCCCTCATTATGGTAAAAGAAAACTAAGAATTTATTCACAATCCAAAAGGTTCAGAGGAGGCAGAAGACAGATGTTCAGGAAAAACACACCTTCTGGGACAATGACTTCATCCTTTTTCAGTCATGGTCCTCTTTGCGAATCTTAATGAGAGGTTTATGAACCTTCTTCCCAGAAAAATGAATAAACCCTACCCAAAAGACAGTTATTGAATTTCAGAGATTGCAAATTCCCTCAGATCCCAACCATGGCTCGCTCAGAGCAGTAATTCTGAAACTTGCTTTGCAGAAGAATCACATATCATACCATTGCATCCTGTTATAGTTTAGATGGCAGGGCTCCATCCCAGAACCAGCTTGGAGAAGGGGCTGGGGGAGCGTATGGGCAGAGTTCTTTTTCACAAGCACACCTGTGACTCTGTAGCCCACACTCTGAGAGACACTACCCTAGGTCCACAGAGCCCATATTAAGAACTGCTGTTCTAGAAGATATAACAGGAAAATCTTTACATCTCACAGATATTCTGAAAACAAGTCAGTTGTCTATATAGACACCGGATTTTTTTTTTTAAGAATACAGATAAGACACAATTCACTTTTTCTCACTTAACAGGAAAATTCTAACTATAAGCCAAACATTCAGTTGAATTAAAGCAAACTCATACTTTACTTTGCAGATATTATATTAGTTTCCTAAGACATGTTATGTTTACTACCCTAACCCTTTGCTAACTTGATCTTAGCAAGAGCATTTGACATCCCAGAAAAATACACCAAGAAAAGAACATATCAAAATATGGATAAAGTACAATATTTCAACAGTTAATAGAGAAATTTAGAAAACTTTCTATTCTCTAACACTAAAATTAAAAACAATACAAAACTGTTGTCCAGAAATGTTCACAACCATGTAAAAACAAAAGATGCCCACGTCTAAGGACTACAAAGAAACACAGGGAAAAAAAAATGGTTTGATTGGCTGGGGTGAGGAGATCACAGAAACAATGTTTTTCCCCTTTTGACATTAATGTAAGTTATGATGGTGTATGTGCGGTAAGTGAAAGAATTTCTTAAATCATAAAGAAAAAGAGAAATTCTAATTTGTTTAATTGTTAACTAATCTCTGTAAAGTTACTAGAGAACTTCTAAACCCAAGACGAAGTTTAAAAAAAATCAGGGAGCGGGTATATTCAAAATCTCCTTGATCTGGTGCACCACCAACTGTGGGATCCTTGAGAATCAGGCCCTAACATACATAGCACCTAGCAAATAAATGTTCAATGAAATTAAGTTAATCGTGTATGCTTTTAAGACCTTTTAAAAAGAACCAGTTAAAGAATGCCTTATGATTTTGATATATCTCACCTGGAATATTGTTAGAAATGCAAAATCTCAGGCCCCACCCAGAATTACTGGATCAGAAGCTGCATTGGTAACAAGATCCCCAGGTGATTCATACCGGCCTTACAGATACCAGAGTAAATGAAGACAATGTGTTGGCGCACCCTCACCACCGGGAGGAAATTCTGCAGTCGAGCGCTGTACCAATGAGGTCCTATCTCCCTCTTCAGCGGACACCGCACACACAGGAAGTGCATTAGTTAGGTAAAGTCAATTTCCTCTTTAGGAAGAATTCAAAAGCTCCTTCAACTGCTGCAGAGCTCCACTACGTTTTGTTTTTGTTTCAGAACCTCAGAAAAAAAGGAAGTGTGTGAGCACAAAGCAGTGAGAGGGCCAGCGAAGGGAGAATCCATTTCCAAATCCACCTCCCGCAATTTCATTATAAATTTGACTCCTTTTTGTTCATAGATTCCCGACCACTGCTGTTCCAAACTTGACACTACCTTGGTGGCATCATTTTCTTCTCCCTGAAACAGTTCATAATTCAAAGCCACAGCCACCTTTAATTGAATCATGTAACTAATCAAGTTCATTCGCTTGGCTTTTAATAAAACTAATTTTAAAATGCAAACTTTGCTGCTGAGTGAATTTCTTCATATTTGAGGTGGTACCATGGTCCATTGAGTGTTATAGCTCACTCAATCTTCCCAACAACACTGAGAGGTAGGTCTGTATTGTCTAGGTTGAAGAAAGTAAAGCTCAAGGAAGTCAAATAACTTCCCCACGGCTTCCCAGTGCCAGAAACAGTGCGACTCCAAGGACCATGGTCTGTCCACTACACCAAGCTGGTTAGTGCTTACAGACCCCATTTTAAAGCATTCCCATAAACCGGTAAATTATGTATTGGATGAAGACATTTCCTGCTGCAATGTGTATTTCTTGTCCTTGCATAAAGAATCATGTGGTAGATTCCATATATGTGTCAGCATATGGTATCTGTCTTTCTCTTTCTGACTTACTTCACTCTGTATGACAGACTCTAGGACCATCCACCTCACTACAAATAACTCAATTTCATTTCTTTTCATGGCTAAGTAATATTCCATTGGATATATGTGCCACATCTTCTTTATCCATTCACCTGTCGATGGACACTTAGGTTGCTTCCTTGTCCTGGCTATTGTAAATAGTGCTGCAGTGAACACTGGGGTGCATGTCTTTCTGAATTACGAATTTTCTCAGGGTATATGCCCAGTAGTGGGACTGCTGGGTCATATGGTAGTTCTATTTTTATTTTTTTAAGGAACTTCCATACTGCTCTCCATAGTGGCTGTATCAATTTACATTCCCACCAACAGTACAAGGGAGGGAGATGCAAGAGGGAGGGAATATGGGGATATATGTATACATATAGCTGATACACTTTGTTATACAGCAGAAACTAACACAACATCGTAAAGCAATTATACTCCAATAAAGATATTAAAAAAAAATTGTGGTAGACAACCACTCAGGGCAAAACAACTGTGATGGTTTGTAACAAAGTAAATTTAAGAAAAATACAAATGATATACAACTCAAGGTCTCAGAAGGGAAACTGTAATATACATTGTTTATGTTGATTAACAATATTCAGAACGAATTTTCTACTAAAACCTCTCCTGTAACAGACCATTAAATCTTATTTACAAAGTTTCCACTGCAGTTGACTCTAATTCCAAAGCAACTGTATTTTTAAAGTTTTAACATGAGGATAAGTTCTCAAAATGCCAAAAAGTCATCAAGATTATACATCAATACTAAGCCATGCAAAAGCCTATAAAAAATATACTTCACAGCCCTCCAAGACAACAGTGACTGATATTTTCTAGAGTTTAGCTACTAAAATGTCATAAAACCTACCTAGAATCTGATTTAAGACACCTCTGGTCTTAAGTGGCAATATACAGTTGCTCTATCTATAACACAACATAACATGTGTGTGTTTCAGGAAATTAAGTAACTGGAATCTCCTCTACCTCTCTGAAACATGCATTTTCATGACTTTATAGAAGAAAAGAATTTTTATCCTCCAAGGGTAATCTAAGAATTTATTTTCCCAATTGTTTTGCTTACAGGAAACTAACTAAAACTATTTTAAAATTAGAGACTGTCTTTACACACTATTAGCTAACAAGAACATAGGGATCAAAAATAAAAGACAAAGATAAAAAATAGTCAACTGAAATTGAAGAAGCTAACCAAAAGGTTTCTTCTCAGTTCATATGAAATGTACTGCATTAGCTATGTGTCTTCACACTGACACCAAGATATTAGTCATTAAAAATAAAATGGCAATAATAACAATACAACAGCAGCTCCCACCTACTGAACACCTACTGTGTACCAGGAACTTATACCCATGGTCTCATTTAAATTCTACCACAACCCGATGAAAAGCTAGTCAAGTGGCAGGAAATCTGAACTGTCTGCTTCGTGTATGGACTCATATGTGCTGATACATTTCCTTCTTGTCTCTTACAGTTAGGCTTTCTGTTTTTTTAAAAAATATTCATTTATTTATTTGGCTGCACTGGGTCTTAGTTGCGGTATGCAGGATCTAGTTCCCTGACCAGGGATCAAACCCGGGCCCCTGCATTGGCAGCGTGGAGTCTTAACCACTGGACTACCAAGGAAGTCCCTACAGTTATGTTTTTTTAAAACATGCTTATTAAAACTTTCAAAAAGAAAATCTTGATTATATTACTTGGTAGTGTGTTACATTAATGGCCCCAATGAACCAGGAACCATGCCTTGTGGTACTCATGTCCTCATGCAGACCTCTCCCCTGGACAGGAGGCTGGGCTGGTGGCCAGCAATGCAGTCACATGTGCATCGTTATAGAGTGGAACTGAGCTGTGCCAGCTCCAGGCCTCAGCCTTAAGACTACTTGGCAACTTCTACTTCTGCACTGCAAGAATTCCTGAGCCACTGTGTAAGAAGCATGGCTATCGGGGCTTCCCTGGTGGCGCAGTGGTTAAGAATCTGCCTGCCAGTGCAGGGGACATGGGTTCGAGCCCTGGTCCAGGAAGATCCCACATGCCGTGGAGCAACAAAGCCCGTGCACCACAAGTACTGAGCCTGTGCTCCAGAGCCCGCGAGCCACAACTCCTGAAGCCCGTGTGCCTAGAGCCCATGCTCCACAATGAGAGAAGCCACCGCAACGAGAAGCCCGCGCACCGCAATGAAGAGTAGCTCCCACTCAACACAACTAGAGAAAGCCCGCGTGCAGCAACAAAGACCCAACGCAGCCAAAAATAAATTAATTAATCTAAAAAAAAAAAAAAAAGAAGCATGGCTATCTTTCTTGAGAGAACAAGTGGAAGGGGGAGAAGAGTGAGAGGGGTGGGAGGAAGAATGTGGGAGGGAGAGAGCTTGGCATCCAGGCTCAGCCATGCCAGCATTCCAACTGAGTCCTGCTACTACTTAAGGCTCCACACAGGTAAGTAAATGTTCTATCTTGAACATTCCAGCCTCAGCTGCCATCTGACTGCAATTACATGAGAGCTGCCAGCAAAATCAGAACTGCCCAACTGAGCCCTGGGTAATCCCCCGAACACTAAGCAAATTGTTGCCTTTTAAGCCATTATGCTTTGGCATAGTTTATTATGTAGTGACAAATAACCAAATCATGATAAAACAAATGTTTAATTCTTGCTTATCTGCATTAGTGAATAGGGTGCCTATAATCAAGACTACGAACAATCTAAAAAGAATGTCTGCAAAATCACACCCACAACATTCATAAAGGCATTCATTCTATATTTATTGAGGTCTAGTGCCAGGAACTGGGGTTATAAAGATGAATAAGGCATGATCCTGACCTCAAAAAACTATCATTCTAGTAAAGGAGACAGTTGCATGCACATGTAACTATAGTAAAAAGTATTAAGTCCTTATGTAAGTGAGACAGCCACAAACCCATCAGAGCTCAAAAAGGTCATTCTGCTGGGAAAGAGAGTAGGAGACAGTTAAAGAATAAGTTACCAGTTGGAGAAGTAGGGGAGGTCACCTTGAATAATAATAATATTTGGTGGCATTATTTCTATGGCTAGTATTTATTAAGCAGTTCATATGTCCCAGGCATCGTGCTAAACGTTTTACATACATTTCTCATTTTAATTCCCACACTGGCCAAGTAAAGTAGGTACTATCCTTATCTACATTGTACAGATAGGGAAGTGAGGCGTCAGGAAAGTTAAGTTTCTCAAGGTCTCACACCTAATAGGGGCAAATGCAAAAAAAGTAAAATAACTGCAAATATAAATGATTCATGGATACCCCTCAAAAATAAAAGCCTGTCCCAGGAATTCCCTGGTGGTCCAGTGGTTAGGACTCGGCGCTTTCACTGCCAGGGCCCAGGGGCCCGGGTTCGATCCCTGGTTGGGGAACTAAGACCCCACAAATCATGCAGTGTGGCCAAAAAAATTTAAAAATAAAAATTAAAAAAAGTCTGCCCTACATTTGTTTGGCTTTAGATCACAAATTAGCCGTATTATTTACCAGGTTTCTAGTAATAAGAACAGTTCTTCTCTATCAAATTTAAATTTACATTACACTCTATATTGAAAAAAAAATTCTACACAGAGAGAAACTGGGTTCCTCTGTGACACTCACACACTTTTTGAGGTTAACATTATAGATTCTGAATGCTTGTTTAAATTCTCATTTATATCCTACATTTCAAGTGAGGTTTGGACTCAACAAGCAGCTTTCAGAGTGTCGTGTTTAAAGACAATTTGTGAAAAGACTTAAAAAAGGATGACTGAAAAGCCAATGTAAATATGTGGTTTTTGCACACAAATATATGTGCAGCTTTTTTTTCCCCTTGGTAGTTGATTTAGTGTTGCTTCTAGAGCTTTGCTTCCAGTATTTTGGCATATTTGAGTCAATACATTTTCAGCCTACCACCAACAAATGCTCCGTAAGTACCTATGTAACAGACTATTCACTCACCTCTGCATTAAAAATTAGACTGTACGTGGGAAATCTTTCATAATGCTTATGATATAATGCTAACCAAAAGAAAACAACAAGTATAAAGTTGCATATACAGCAGTCTTTCAATTTGGCAAAATAATATGTCTAGAAGGATACACCAAAATGCTAACAGTGGTAGTCTGTAAGGAGTAGAATTATGGGTGATTTTCAGATTATTTCATCTGTTCTTGGTTTTCCCCAGCTCCAGATTAAACCTTTTCTTAGGACACTATAATAGGGGCATTTTAAGTACTACTGCAGTAACAGATTATTTTCAAACAGATTTTTTGGACTGTTTTGAAAACGGGTAACAGAAGGGGAAGTGGGAGATAAAAGAAGCAATAACAGCTTTCTTTTCTTTGCTGAGCTACTAAGACTTCCTGTCCTGGTTTTCTGAAATAACTTTTTTCCCCCCACTGAGTTCTCTATCTGTTCCAGTCTTTAACTAGTATGCTACGTGTTTTCAAATCCTGTGAGAATAATGATCTATGGAGAACCTGGTATTGTACATTAGGAATATCAAAGTTCCTAATAAAATCTTCAAAAAATTATCTGAAATCAACTATTAAAAAATTGAAAACAAAATACTATGAGAGGGCTTCCCTGGTGACGCAGTGGTTGAGAATCCACCTGCCAAGGCAGGGGACACAGGTTCGAGCCCTGGTCTGAGAAGATCCCACATGCTGCGGAGCAACTAAGCCCATGCGCCACAACTACCGAGCCTGCGCTCTAGAGCCTGCAAGCCACAACTACTGAGGCCTGCGTGCCTAGAGCCCGTGCTCCGCAATAAGAGAACCACTGCAATGAGAAGCCCGGGCACCGCAATGAAGGGTAGCCCCCGCTCGCTCCAGCTAGAAAAAGCCCAGGTGCAGCAACGAAGACTCAACGCAGCCAAAAATAAAAATAAATAAATTAAATAAATTTAAAAAAAATACTATGAGAGACAAATTGTCACAGTACAGATGTTAAGACACGCTAGGGCAAGTGCTGGCTTGAGATCGTCAATTATTCACTTGTCTGTCACTGCATAATTATCTAAACCCATGCTATTTCAAACAGCGTTTTAATCTTGAGGATAAACCACAGCAGTTTACAACAACACACCTACAGTTCAGGATGAACTACAGAAATCGGTAGAGAGCTGATGAAGAGTTAATGGTATCCTCTAAGGCACTGTGCCTCTATTTTTAATGTGCATACACATCACACCTGATGATGATTCACCAGGTCTGGGGGGGCCTGATTCCTGCATTCTTCACAAGCCCTCAGGTCAGGATGACCCTGCTGCGGTCGTGGACCACACTTGTAGTAGCAATGATCAAAGGGACACCACTGCCCAGAGCTGGGCAGGGTCCTTGCCAGTGTCTTAATTAGGCACCAGGATCTGGCCCTTTACTCTGAAAGAGCAGAGACTTGCTCTTGTCAACGCCCCTACAGACACTGAATCACACTAATTAAAGGCACATGAAGGCCAACAGTTCATTTTAGAGTAAATTATAACTGTACACAGACTAGAATATTGGTATTTCTCACTGTTGGCACCTCCAGTACCTCAAACTAATCCCCCTTTGATAATGTACAAACATGGAGTTTCTGGACCTGCAAGGCTTAAAGACTAGGTCCTGGACAGTGGCAATGTCATCAAACTAGTGTCACTCTTTGAGGCATATCTGACTGGCCAGCTGACACACTACGTGACATCCTGATCAGCTATCTCTACTTACAACAAGCAGGAAAGTCAACCTGTAGAAGTCAACAAGGGATGAACAACACAATGGAACTGAAATCTAAAAATGAATACACAAGAATTTAGATTTCTCCTATTTGTTTTGTTTTTAGGTTTTAGAGTCTGATGACTAGCCACCAAAGGAAAGAGTAAATCTGTGAGAGCAATGCTGTTTCCCTACCCACAGTATTTCTAGGACCTAGAAGTATCTCTGACCCACAGAACGCACCCAGTGCATATTTATTGAGTAAATGAACAAATGAGTATTTAAGGAGGGTTGAAGTTAATTTCTTTGGTATTTACATCTTAATACCAAGGATTCCAGGGAGCTATACAGAACTATTCCTAATGATTTCAACATCAGTTACTCCAGGCTGACTGTAAAGATTATCTGATTTCCTGAAGACAACGAACATCTCTCTAGTCTTTAACGTATTCAAACAGTAAGAGTTACAGACTACCCTTCATTCCTACACAGAACTTCCTTTTCTCTGAAGACAGAGGGTAGGGCTTAAACTAACCACAAGAAGAGAAACTGCTACATGCTGCCAGTTGTTTTTCACACTAAAAGATTGACAGTAAAAAAACTCTTGTTCCTTCTAAATTTTCGTAGCCATGATTTCCTAACAGGAGGCAAATTTCATGAGAGATGTTTAAAGGGTAAGAAACAAAAGCAAAGATAGAGTATGCCAAGAGTTCTTGAAAAGGTTAAACAAAGAGTTACCACACGACCCAGCAATTCCTAAGTACTAAAAGAACTGAAAACATGTCTCCACGAAAACTTGTACATGAATGTTCACACCAAGGTTATTCATAAGAGCCCAAAAGTGAAAATAACCCAAATATCTATCAGTTGATGAATGGATAAATAAAATGTGGTATATCCACACAACAAATATTATGCAGCCACAAAAAGGACTAAAGTACAGCTACATGCTACCTCATGGATGAACCTTGAAAACATTATGCCTAAGTCAAAGAAGCCAGCCACAAGGGGCCACAGACAGTATGGTTCCATTTATATGACATGTCCAAAATTGGCAAATCCAAATAGAGACAGAGAGTGGTTTAGTGGTTATCAGGGGCTGGAAGAGTGACAGCTAACAGGTACGGGATTTCTTTTTGGGGTGATGAAAATGTTCTGGAATTAGTGGTGACGGCTGCACAACTTTGCAAATACACTAAAACTGCTGAATTGTACATTTTAAGGTATAAATTTTATGGTATGTAAATTACATATCAATTTTTTAAAAAATCCTATGCCAAAAGGAAACAAAATCGGCAAGTAAAAAATATACACAAAGGGAGCATCTTTCCTCTCTGCTCTCTCATCCTTCCCTGATACAAAATCTTTGACTGAAAAGCCATATATTTAATGTAGTTATTCTGAAAATGACTGGAACTCTAAAAATATCCTAACCACTAAACAAAAGCAGCTGCTTATTTTGATAACATTTTTGTAACACTGACCTTCCTTAAAATGCAAGTTGACAGAGGACTTATTCTACAAACCCAAACGTGTACAACCCACTGGAATTAGCTTTGAGGAAGAATTAAAGCTTTTAGAGCTAGAAGCTGTTGTAACTGGCACCGGCACAAAACACACTTCAGTTCACAATAGTATGACATTACTTAGTCTAGTCCGAAGGCAATGTCATTAAGAACCTAAGCTAATGGATGTTCTCTTAGTGTCTTCTGTTTCAAGCACAAGACAATGGTCCTCAAAAACAAAACAAAACCCCATACCAAACTCCACTAAGTTATAGGAAACTATGTTCTGTCTTTAAATTTTTGGACATAGAATTTAAAAGAATGTAGGTTTGGAAACAATACTAAACCATTCAGGATGAGATCATACTAAACTGTTTTAACGTGTTCAATATCACACGAGAAAGTAATAAGCACTTCTCCCAGGTGCTAAGCTCATTCATTTAGCATCACCTCTGTTTCTTAATCCTTGATGCAGTTAAACAATAGTCTCATTCATATATGACATCTTAATTGGCTGCAACATTAATCATATAATAAGAGATACTTTAATCTCTTTTTAAATATGCCCTAGATTTAGAACCTCTATTTCGAAACAGCAGAAGGAATAACGCAGGTGTTTTCAAGTGGAAATCAAAATGAATATACTGGAAGGCCTTAAAAAGCATTCGTCAAATCAGGATCACCATATCTAGATCTTGCTCCCAGATTTGCTACTAAACTACAAAAGATGCCTGGCCTACATTTAAAATCTACAAGGATTTTTAAACGTATAAAACCTAAAGCATGTTGAGTATCCTTAATGATGAGAATATCCAAGGGCACTATTCTACCAGTTGTAATTTTCAGATTCTGTGCAGCATGGGAGTTACTAGGATGACAACATATATTAATAACAAAAGTGATGTTGAAAAATCCCACTCACTCAAATGATTCCACTCAAACGGAATCCCACTGACTCAAAAAGCACTTATTAAGCACCTGAATTAATAGTAGCTTGAGGATTATCTGTCCTCCTGCACATTGGCAGTGGGTTATATCTTTTTCTGTATATGTTCCAGGGTGTAGAGAAACCATGTGGCGTTCCTTTATCTTTGATAACCAGGTCCCCATGGAGCAGATAACTGCCGTCACTTAAAAGTATATTTAGCTTCTCCTTTCAACACTTCTCTCTTTAAATCTGTTTTTCCATTTCCCTACACTTTTGTATCCCATCCCCCAGAGGCTTCATTTTCCTTCTTTTGCCCTTCCAACATAGCTTCACCTTAAAATCCAAACTCTCTAGAATGGGATCCCGCTACATGATTTTTTAATGCGTTCAAGATCATATGAGATACTAAGTACTACTTTGACATCACTTCCATTCATTTAGTGTTAACGTTACTACTCCTCCACTCCTCTGTCTCTCCTTAGTACATCCCTTCCACGGTCCATTCCGCCTCCACTTTGAGCTCTCCCCAAGTCACTGCTACACCTTTTCCTCACGCTCTCTAAAATCGCTCTCCATCCACAAGGTAGGTTTTCCAAAGAATCTCCACCTCCCCCAACTCTCTCAATCTTCACTACCCTCTGTGACGCCCTCGGTTTTTGCTCTGGTCCCTCACTCCCCCAACCTCGGACCCCATCGCATCCCCGACACCGCCCCACACAGCTTAGGGTACTCCCCTCACACTCTCCCTCGATCCCCCAAATTTGCCCCTTCCTCTTAAGACCCCCCGTCCCCCTCCCCCACCCCCCCACCCCCCCGCAGAACCCACCTCCCCATTCCCAGACTCTGCCAGGTCTCCCGAACCTTCAGAGACGCTTCCCTCCGCCCTTCAGAGTTTCCGGACACTCCCGCCCCTCGCAGCCCTCCGTGCCCTCGCCCATCGCCTGGCACCCCGCGCCCTCCCCGGGGCCCAGAGCGCCCCTGCGGGCGCGGCCCTCCGACCTGCCTCCGCGCCTCCCGCAGCCCCTGCAGCCTCTGGCCTAGCTCCCGCCGGTAGCTCTGCGCCGCCTCCACGCTCTCGCGGGCCTCCTGCAGCAGCAGCTCGGGCTCCAGCTCCATAGTCCCCTCGTCCGGCCGCGCGGCCGGCGGCTGCGGGCGCGGCTCCCGACTGTCCCGGGCGCCGCCGAGCGGCCCCGAGCGGCCACGCGCAGGCGGAAGCACCGCCCCGCCCCGCCCCACGGCGGCCTTGATTGACAGCAGCGCTCAACGTGCGTCCGGGACAGGGAGCCTCTCGCGCTGCAGGCCCAGCTGGTCTCAGCTCAGCTCCCAAGCAGCACCTGCCAGTGATGCTTCCTCGGGGCACGCACGGAGCTAGGGAAAGATTAATGACTACACCTCACGAAGTGCTTCCCGCACCTTATCTTATTCTGGCCTCACTACGAGGCCTCCTTGCACCTCTATCCCACAGAGGAGAAAACTGTGGGACAGAGAGGAGAATCAACTTTCTCAAGCCGTCGGGATTTCAAGCCGTTGGGATTTCAACCCGGATGGGTCTTGAATCATCATTGTCCTACCTGCCTAGTAAACGAGCATCCCTGCAGTGGCTAGTGTTTTAGGAGGTTACTGTGAATCAGGCACCACGCTCACAGGAATCAAAGGCCCCATCACCCAGAAGCTCGTAGTCTAATGAGGGAGCCAAGACAGAGGCCTAAGCGTGGGCCGGTGGTAGGTACCTCAATCCTGGCAGAGCTGCAAGGCGGATGTTATCAAACTTTCCTGTGTGGGCCAGGTAATTGAAAATGTGGAGCTCGGTGGGCCATAAGGCCTCTGTTGCAATATAGTGAATAAATGGGCGTGACCGTGTGCTAATAAAACTTACGGACACAAATTTGAATGTCACATAATTGTCACATGTCACAAAATATTCTTTGCATCTTTTTCTGTTTTGTTTTTGGTACGCGGGCCTCTCAGTGTTGTGGCCTTTCCCGTCGCGGAGCACAGGGTCCGGACGCGCAGGCTCAGCGACCATGGCTCACGGGACCACCCGCTCCGCGGCATGTGGGATCTTCCTGGATCAGGGCACGAACCCATGTCCCCTGCATCGGCAGGCGGACTCTCAACCACTGCGCCACCAGGGAAGCCCTCTTTGCATCTTTTTTCAACTACTTAAAAAGGTAAAAACCATTCTTCGTTCAGGGGCCATACAAAAACAGGTGGTGGGTCAGATGTGGCCTTGGCCATAGTTTTTTGTTTTTTGTTTTTTTAAAGTTTTTACTGGAGTATAGTTGATTTACAATGTTGTGTTAGTTTCAGGTGTACAGCAAAGTGAATCAGTTATACATATACCTATATCCACTCTTTTTTAGATTCTTTTCCATATAGGCCATTACAGTGTATTGAGTAGAGTTCCCTGTGCTATCCAGTAGGTCCTTACTAGTTATCTGTTTTATATATCCTAGTGTGTATATGTCAATCCCAATCTCCCAGTATATCCCTCCCCGCTTCTCCCCTCTGGCCATAGTTTGCTGACCCCTGGCCAAGGATGGTAGAGTTGCCTCCCCAGGAAACAAAAACAGAACAGTGATTGTCTCAAGGTTACACAATTAATCTGTGCTAGAGGCTAGATTGCAGCTTTCCTGGGCCAGACTAAAGCCCTTTCTACCGCATTGTTTGGTGCTAAGTAAATGACACTTGAAATTAGAGAAGTTTAGAAAATGAAGGCTCTTCTGGAGAAAATGGGAGATTATCTTTATCCTGAAGTAGCAAGCCACTCGGTAGATTCTCAACAAATACCTGTGGAATGAATCAAGGCATTAACTAAACAAAAAGGAGTAAGTAAAGGCACCCCAGGTAAGATAAAACTAAGGAAAGGGTATAAGGACTTGCAGACAGGAATATAAATGGATTGTGTAAGGAAGGAGGAGCAGACCACTTTGCCTGGAGAGGAAGGACGGAATAATATATTGGGAGATGAAGTTAAGAGAAAAGTAAGGGCCCTGGAGCTCAGGTTAAGAAGCTTTGACTTTAATGAATAGACATTAAAGATTTTTGCATGTGCAGTGACATTTGCAAAACAATGTTTTAGGAAGATCAATGATAGAGAGGTGGGACTTCGGTTTGTGTTAAGGTAAGGCAGGGGTTGGCATACTGTAAATTCTCAATAAATATTTGTTCAGTGAAATGAATATGCATGAGATAACTAGAGGGGAGTAAATAGGCAGAACTAAATGGCGTTAGTCTAGTTATGATATGATGGAGACTTGAATTAGGATGTTGGCTTTTACAGAGTTTTGTGGGGGTTTGTTTGTTTGTTTGTTTTTAATTTATTTATTTTTGGCTGTGTTGAGTCTTCGTTGCTGCGTGCAGGCTTTCTCTAGTTGTGGCAAGTGGGGACTACTCTTCGTTGCGGCGGATGGGCTTCTCATTGCGGTGGCTTCTCTTGTTGCGGAGCACGGGCTGTAGGCACCCGGGCTTCAGTAGTTGCAGCACGTGGGCTCAGTAGTTGTGGCTTGCGGGCTCTAGAGTGCAGGCTCAGTAGTTGTGGCGCACGGGCTTAGTTGCTCCGCGACATGAGGGATCTTCCCAGACCGGGGCTCGAACCCGTGTCCCCTGCATTGGAAGGCGGATTCTTAACCACTGTGCCACCAGGGAAGCCTTTGTATGGAGTTTTGACAGTGAAAGCAGGGGGAAAGATACGCAAATGGTTCAAGGGAACAGGAGAGTTTGGACACACATTGAGTCAGTAAAAAACAGGATTTATTAATTGTTCTTGAACATGATATGTTCTGTGTGCTCTCTAAAGCTAATTGAACAGAATTGGCTCCCACTCCAGAAAGCTTTACTAAGTGAAATTTAAAAAAAAAAAATTAAAAGGAAAACTTCCATAAAGACAAGCTACCAATCTTAGTCTCATTCAACTTTATTTCCTTGACCTACTAACTGATGGGAGGCAGGAAATGTGTATCTAATATATCCACACTACCCACAAAAATAACACGAAGAAAACTGAAGAAAAGCTGTAAAACTGTGCCCGCAGGCTCGAAATATTTTTATTTTTTATTTTTTTTAACTTTTTAACTTTAGAGCACAAGTTTCTGAAGAATAAATGCCCTGGTCAATAACAGAGAGGAAGATTGATCTAGAGGTGGTGATGACAGAAGCCAGCAGGCCATCAGACAGGGCTTTACAGAGTTTTTAATCTCCGTGTCACCACATTAGTCTAGCACTGACTTGAATTTCAAGAGTACCCAGAGGTGAGCAGATTCAGAGGCACAGACTCCTCATGCTACAAGAAACAAAGGACTTGGGCTTCCCTGGTGGCGCAGTGGTTGAGAGTCCGCCTGCTGATGCAGGGGACACGGGTTCGTGCCCCAGTCCGGGAAGATCCCACATGCCACGGAGCGGCTGGGCCCGTGAGCTATGGCCGCTGAGCCTGCGCGTCCGGACCCTGTGCTCTGCGACGGGAGAGGCCACAACAGTGAGAGGCCCGCGTACCGCAAAAAAAAAAAGAAACAAAGGACTTGCTAATTGATTTATTTATGATAAGAATATAATTGCCAGGCTTCCCTGGTGGTACAGTGGTTGGGAATCCGCCTGCTAATGCAGGGGACACAGGTTCGAGCCCTGGGCCGGGAAGATCCCACATGCCGCGGAGCAACTAAGCCTGTGCACCACAACTACCGAGCCTGCACTCTAGAGCCCGTGAGCCACAACTACTGAGCCCACATGCCACAACTACTGAAGCCTGCGCACCTAGAGCCCATGCTCCACAGCAAGAGAAGCCACCGTAATGAGAAGCCTGTGCACCACAACGAAGAGTAGTCCCCACTCGCCACAACTAAAGAAAGACTGAACGCAGCAACAAAGACCCAACAGAGCCAAAAATTAATTAATTAATTAATTAATTTTTTTAAAAAGCACTGAAGTTTAAGTTAGGAGACTTGGCTAAACATTGTAACTTTGGAAACATGTGTGAGCTACATTTCTCTAAATCGACAATAATGTAAATGTCTTCCTCACAGGACTCATGCAAAGGCTGAATAGTATGGCCAGGTAAAAGCACACATTTATTTACAAAATATCTAAAGAGTACAAGGTATGTGTCTGGCTCTGTGCTTAGGTGCTGGGAATCAAATCGGGAATGAGACCTAGGACTTGCCTTCATAGTCCAGTAGGGGGATCACTCACACATAAGCAGGAATTTATATTCTAATATATTGAGTGCAATGAGTAGAAGCACAGAGACAGCCACCTAATCCAGCCTAAAGTATAGTGGAAGGAAGGAGGTATCAGGAAAAGTTTCTTGAACAAGGTAAACCGTAAACTGAGTCTTAAGGCTTTTCTTGGCTTGGCCACAGGTGCTTCTCTCCTTTCCCTTCCAAAACCCCATCAAAATAACAATTAAGGGATTTAAAACTGGATTAGGAAAACAAATGGATTAGGGACAAATGGAACAGTAGAGAACACAAAAGAGCACTAGAGAGTTCCATAAATTTTTGGAAGATGGAAAGTGGAGTAGTAGTAATTGCCCAAGAAAACTGCCGGAAGTTACAACCTAAACTGCAGAGGATGAACCTTTCAGAATTGGGCTAACTCTCCCCAAAGACTCCTGAGAAACTCATGCTATATATCCTTTTAAAATTTTTAGTCACTTAAAAAAACTCACAACCCCTATTCTGACATTCCTTTCCTTATCCTACTTCCTGCATTATTTTCTCCTCAGCATTTAGCCCTGTCTTACCATATACTTTACTTATGGATCATTTTTATTACATGTCTCTTCCAACCAGAATACAAATTCTGAAAGGATAGGCATTTTTGTCTGTTTTGTTCACAGCTGCTTTGTTCATAGCTGGCACTCATTTGTATTTATGGAATGGATGGAAGGATGAATAACACAGCACATGAGAATGAGGTATGGAACTGAAAAGGGGAGACATCAGTTAATATTAGAGTTAGATATTTTAGGTCCATTGCCCTATTCCATGCATTTAGGTGATGCCTCCCTATTGCTTCCACAAAACTGCATGAGATATAAACACCTCTGCCCCCAAACAGATTGGAGGAGAAACCAAGTGGTCCAGAGAAAAGACCTCCACCTATTAACATTAGGAAGTCCCCCAATGAAAATCTCCTGATCATTCTACAGTAGAACCCACTAGTGAGTCCCACCTATGCTAAAAACCTTCAATCAGCTTGAACCATTTTTTAAACAGCTTTATTGAATATAACTGATTTGCAATAAACTGCATATATTTAGAGTATATGATGTGATGAACTTTTTCATCAGTATATACCTGTGGAACCATCACCATAACCAATATAATGAACATTTCCATCACTCCCCAAAGTTTCCATGTAACCTATTCCTTTGTAATCTATCCCTCCTTCAACCCCTGAACACAGGCAATGATGATCTGCTTTCTGTAATTAGAGATTAATTTGCATTTTTCTCAAATTTTAAATAAATGGAATCATGCAATATAGACTCTTTTTTCATCCATGTTGTTTCATGTATTGATAGTTCATTTCTTTTTGTTGCTGAGTAGTATTTCATGGTATGGATATGTTTCTTAATGTACCTGTTGATAGGTTGTTCCAAGTTTTTTACTATTACAAATAAAGCTGCTATCAACATTTGTGTACAAGTGTACAAGTCTTTATAATATAACTATATTGGGAATGTGGGAGGAGAGAAAGTATGGAGGGTGGTGTTACAAGAGAATTAACCACCATAACAGGACTTTAATGCATACTGTTTAAAATTGTTAGATCAGGGCTTCCCTGGTGGTGCAGTGGTTGAGAATCCGCCTGCCAATGCAGGGGACACGGGTTCAAGCCCTGGTCCGGGAAGATCCCACATGCCACGGAGCAACAAAGCCCGTGCACCACAACTACTGAGCCTGCGTGCTGCAACTACTGAAGCCCACGTGCCTAGAGCTAGTGCTCCGCAATAAGAGAAGCCACCATAATGAGAAGCCCACGCACCGTAACTAAGAGTAGCGCCCGCTCGCCGCAAGTAGAGAAAGCCGGTGCGCAGCAAGGAAGACCCAACACAGCCAAAAATAAATAAATAAAATAAATAAATTTATTTAAAAACATAGTTGTGTAAAGATATTGAAATATCTAAAGATAAGCAGATATTTATAGTGCTAGAAGACCAGGGGTCGAACCCGTGTCCCTTGCATTGGCAGGCGGATTCTCAACCACTGCACCACCAGGGAAGCCCTCAACACATTTTAAATGCTTAGCTTTTTAGAAGAATAAAAAGCGCTAGAGACATACCCTACAACCTAGCAATTCCACATTTAGGTGTGTATCCTGGAAAAGCACCATTTGTGTTCAAGGATACAAGAATGTTCGCTGATTCATTGACTAACAGAAAATTGAAGACAATTTAAATGATCATCACTAAGGAAATGGATAAATAAAATGTTGTGCATAATTGGGTGGAATGCTCAGGAATGAAAGGGAACAAATCAGATTGACCTGTATAGCTCTTGAAGACAATGATGAAAGAAACAAATTGCTGAGTGATATTTACATTGTTACCTTTTATGTAAAGAAAAACAAAACTAAAGATTTTTCTACGGATACGTATATGTATGTAAAAGTATTAAGAAAGGCTGCAACGCTATCCACCAAATAGGTAATACTGGCTGCCATTGGGGCTAAGAGGAAGAGACCGAGTTAGGGGGTGAAAGTCAAAGAGACTTTCAGTTTTTTCTGTAGTTTTCTAATTGATTGCTCCTCCTCCACGCTCTTGCTCTTCCATCTTCTCCTCCTCTTCGCCGTCATTCTCTTTGCGTCGCGTTCTTACACTACGTGAGTTATAAGTAAACGAAACCAAAACAGTTTATATTTAGAAGTGCAGTCTCCCTTCCTGAAAAACCTTATCCGGGGTTAATAATTTTCAAGGAGAAAGTAATTACCACTAATTTCATTGGAGAAATTTGTACCCTTTATGTTGTCCAGGCAATAGCAAATACCATAAAGATAGACACAATTACGTCAACAGTTAACATCAGTTTGCATAACCCGACCGAACAAGGTGGCTTCCCGTTACTATTTGATAGGTGTATTTACATGACTTGTTTCAGCTCTTACATACCGTGTAGTTAAAACTAGCACTCAGACAAAATAAACACACTCTCTATATTGCAAGTGCAATGAAAAAAAAAAGTAAAGCTAAACATGTCTGTGAAAACAATGCAAATGATGTATGAGATTATCTTCACTACAAACTAGCAAACTACTGGTACCCAGCAACAACTCGAACACACGCCAGCCAACTGAGGCGACGACCTTGGGCTCCTAGCTGCTCGCGAGGACGAAATCCACGGGAAGAAATGCCTCCTGACCTCAATTAGGGGTAAAAAGTCGAAATCTCGGACCCCAAGTGGGCGTATCTCTAGGTAGGACGCTTGCCAAAATAACATTTTATTCCGTGTGGGAGTGTAATCAATTGTTATTCCCTTTTCTGTATTTTTCGAATTTCCACTTTTAAATAGGGGCTAGTCTGGGGCGTCAAAAGTATGGGGTTCTAATTCTGCCACCAACGGACTTAGTCAAATCATATCCTCATCAGTGAAACTGGGCGTAAGAAGTTTGAATCTCCGAAGTCCCCGCTACTTTTAGATTCACGGTAAAGCAATCCCACCTCCTGCAGTCTTGCCGAAGAAGCATTTTGACCCTCTCGGCTCACTGTCCGCGCAGCCTCCGGAAGCAATCTAAACTCCGCCCCCTGCACTCTGGACGGCGCGAAAACCCAATTGACAAGAACTCCCTCCGAATCCCGCGGGTAGGATCTGTGTTCGGCCTGCTTTCCCCGCGGGATCCCCAGTCCCTATCACTCAGAACTGGAGCGGCGGCCTCAGGGGCACCCCGCGCTCACCGACCGCGCCCGAGGGTCTTCGCTGCCCGCGCTTTCTCACCGCCTCTTCCCGCGTTCTACTTGGTTGAGCTGGGCCCAGCCTCTGCGACCACCCCGGGCAGTGGGCGCGGGGGAGTCCGAGGTGGACCCCGCGGCCCAGCTCCTCGCTCCTGCTGGAGCCGGCCGCCTCCATGGCCTCCCGACAGGCCGGGCCGGGCCGCGGAAGGTCCTAGGAACCGGGATTCCGGGAAGCAAGGAGCATGGTGGGGGTCTTGGCCATGGCGGCGGCAGCTGCTCCCCCTCCGGTGAAAGACTACGGGAATGAGGTGAGTTTGAATATCTCCGAATGTTGGGTGTGGGGGAAAGGTAATCCCGACTTAGGATCTATGAGGGGGAAGGAGGGATCTGGTGACGCCCCAGAGTCTGACATTCTGTGGAACAATTGCTGGGGTGTGTCGTTTCTTAAAGACGTGATAGGTCCCTAGAAACATTGGGATTGTGAGATGTTTGCGGGGACCTTAAGATGCCTAGTAAAGGACTAGTTACCAGATCCTGAAATGTTTCTGGAACTTGATGTTTTGGACTTGTGAAATGTTACGGAGGATCCCAGGGTCAAGTCTAGGGTTCATGATAAGGAATCATAGAACTTTAGCGTTGAAAAGAATCTTTAAGTTCTACCTGTCCACCCAATCACCTGCTCTAGGAATACCGCTTAGATTGTCACTACAGGAATCAAAAAAGGTACGTCATTTAAAAATCACTATCTCATTGTTCTAGGTAGGGCTTAAGATACTGCAGTTAGAAGTCCCAGCTTGGCATGCTGTTATTCTCCTGTGTTCATCAAATTTCAGTGAAATGTACTAAGCAGTTGTTGTTAAGAGATTCTAATGCCATGAAGTAGTGGAGTAGCATCTAAAAGTAGACGGTTGTTATATTTTTACACCTTTCAAGCTCGCATTCTAACTGAAGTATGCAAACAGATGTCTTCGAAGTGAGTCAAGATGTATATTCACTTATTTCGCTGAGACTCTTACTTTTTAGAATTGAGTACTTTTGTCTGCTTGCTAATAGATGTTATGCTGATACTTCTTTGCTGAAAAGGCAGTGGCTCTGCTTGTCTCAGGTGTGAAGAAGGACTTTTGATACTTGAATTACACAGTTCTTGCTTTTTGTTTGCTCAGTTTTCCAGTCTTTTCATTACACGCTCTGCTTTTGGTGCCCTGCTTAGAGGGCTATTTCACAGTAATGATACTTACTGTTTAGTATTTTAAGGGTAAGGACCTTATACACATTATTTTACTTAATATCAGCCCTGTGATGAGGTGTTTTTATCTGTATTCTACAGATGAGAGAAGGTTAAGAAGTAATTAAAAGTAAGTTAGGTTAGAAAAAGTAAGTTAGAAAATTAACAATAATTTGCTTAAGGTCCCACACTAGTAGATGTCAGAGCCAGCACTTGAGCTTAGATCTGCCTGACTCCAGAGCCTATGGTATTGTGCCTCTGATACGAGCTCACGATAATAATAATACTAACAACTCATTAGCATTTTCTTCTAGTACATTTATCATTTCATTTTAAGATGTAAAATTTTAATCTGTCTGTAATTTATTTTGTCTCATATTTATCCAGAGGGTTAAAATTTGTCCCCGTACTATTTATTAACTACTTCTTTGCCCACTAACTTGAGTGCTACTATTATAATATACCAAATTCTTAAATACACACTTATGTCTCTTTCTGGTTTTCTAATCAGTTCTATTAAGTTGCCTGCCTATTCGTGCATCAGTGCTATGCTTTTAATCATGATAGCCTTATAATCCATTTTAATTTTCTAGACTTATAATTCCTTTGTTACTTATCTTCAAAAAAAACAAAAAGGTTTTCTTGTTGTTCTGGCAAGTTTTTTCTAACAAGTGAACTGAGGGAAGTTAAAAATAAAGTTGCTGGAGCTTTTTTTTAAGGGTACTAAATAGTATAAGAGGCAGGCGGTAACTCTTAATAGCATACTAAAACACTGAAAAGTCTTGTTTTATTTGTAGTAAATGTCCACTATAATTTTCACTTAATTAGTAAATTTTGAGATCCTAGACTTGTTCACCATGTACCTGTTTCTTGGAAATAGTTAGAATAATTTGTTTATTTTTAACTAAAACAGTATAAAGGGAATGGAAATTATAGAGTTCCTAGCATGCATCAGACTTCACATGTTTGTATGTAATATGTTCATTACAAATTCTGTGGGGTGGGTGGTACTATTCAAAGGTTATAGAGTAAACAGAGGCCAACAGTAATTAACACATTTGTACACAAGCATAGGGGGCCTTGAAACTTTTTATTGACGTATAATGTATAAAGTACATAAATTATAATTGTATAACTTGATGTGACATTGAGATTTGAATGTAGGTTTAACTTTAAAGCTCTTTTTCTTCCTAATATGTAATGTTTATCAACTAAGGGAGCCTTCTTTTTTTTATTGCATTACATAAAATAATAGATCCATGTTTAAAATTTATGTTGCTTGAAATAAGTGTTTTTCTTCTTTTAAATTGATAGGCAAGCAAGAAGCGAAGGAAAGATGATGACAGAACTTGCAAAACAATCACTAAATATTTATCACCAATGGGGAAGACTGCAGACAGGGTTTTCTCTCCACCAAAATCCAGTAATATTCTGGATTATTTTAGAAAGACTTTACCCACAAATGAGAAAACTCAGACAGCAAAAAAGTACAAGATAAAATCATCCACACCATTGCCTGCTGACAGTGACAAAGACTGTAAAACACCTTTGGAAATGTCCTCAAATACAGAGAATAAGAAGAGAGGAAAGAGACTTAATTTATCTCATCAACTAAGTCATATTAAAACTGAAAATGAATCTGCAATTGAAATTAACAGTGATGATAGCAAGGAAGACTCCAGTTTAAGTAACAATTTTGTGGGAAGTAGTACTTCTGCTTTACTCTACAAGAAACATGTCAAGGTACTTGCAGAAAGTATTCAAGATACCAAAAAACAATCAAGCACTATGACCTCCAAAAAAAGTTCTAAGAAAATAAGTCCTAAACAAGGCCCCTCAAAAAATGATCGCAGAAAATTGAGGAAAAGGAAGCACAGAGAGGTAATAGATCTATCTGAAAGTTTACCCTTAGCAGAGGAACTAAATCTCCTTAAAAGACATGGTAATAATACTAAACAGATAATGCCTTCCCTAACTAATGAAATGGAAAATACTGCAAATGATGCAGAATCTAGAGATAATATAACTAAAACAGCCCAGTTAAATGATAGTACAATAACTGTCTCATATGAGGAATTTTTAAAAAGTCACAACGAAAGTAAAGTGGAACAGGCACCAGACTCTACAGTGTCTGTTTGTATTCCTTCTGAAACTGTTGACGATGCAGTCAAAAGTGGTTGTATGACTGACCCAGAAACCTATGAAATTTCCCAACAGGTCCGCTTTAAGACAGTCACTGTTCTTGCACAAGTTCACCCCATCCCCCCAAAAAAGACAGGGAAAATACCCTCAATTTTCTTGAAACAAAAGCAGGTGGAAATGGAAAATAGTCTGTCTGATCCTGAGAATGAACAGACGAGTCAGAAAAGAAAATCTAATGTCGTTATACATGAGGAAGAACTAGAATTGGCAGTGTTGGAAGCTGGAAGTTCTGAAGCTGTGAAACCAAAATGCACTCTAGAAGAAAGACAGCAGTTTATGAAAGCATTTAGGCAGCCAACATCAGATGCACTTAAAAATGGAGTCAAAAAGTCTTCTGATAAGCAGAAAGAGCTCAATGAAAAATCTTTAAATGAGGAAGGAAGAGACAATAATTCTAAAAAAATCATGGAAATTCCTAATATCCAAATGATTTCAAATAATGGC
The DNA here is from genome assembly GCF_964374135.1 of Grampus griseus. Taxonomy (NCBI): domain Eukaryota; kingdom Metazoa; phylum Chordata; class Mammalia; order Artiodactyla; family Delphinidae; genus Grampus; species Grampus griseus. Next base: position 55,183,877 of record NC_139014.1, read on the forward strand.
AATTCACAGACACATGCTGATAAAGGAGGTTTTCCTAAGGAGAAAAGTAAAAAACTGAAGAAAAAGAATAAAAAAATCTTAGATACTGGTGCTATTCCAGGTGAAAATAGAGAGAGAAATCCTCAAGAGAAAGAATCAACTTTTTCCTTTAAAGAGAAACAAAATCAAAACAGGCTTAGAATGAGTTTAAGACAAAAGAAAACAGAAGTTTTCAAAAACAGCACATTACTTAACAGCAAAAACCTTGTTTGTGAAGATGCAGCAGATGATGACCCTCTAAAAATTTCCTCTCCGTGTAACAATAAGTCTTCAAGAAAAACCGGCATACCAGTTAAGGATAAGGTTATACACTCTAAAGCTGAGACTGAAGACAGCTTGGTATTTGTTTCTACACTGAAACCAAGCAGAAGATCTGTAAGAAGTAGCAGCACACCTGCTACAGTAATCATTAGAGCTACTGATTCTGAAGACGCACAAGACGATAGTCCAGTAAAAGCTTCCACTCCAAAAGCAGCGAACTTATCAGGGAAGCGTAGCTTATATACAGCGGAATTAATAACAGTATCCTCTGATTCAGAGAGTCCTATTAGGTAAAGTTTTGTTTTGTTCTCAAGTTCTAAATATTCTGCATGTATTATTAGATGTGAAGGAAAGTATGTCAAGCACTGAAGAATTGTTTTTTTTTCTAGAACACAGCTGATTTATAAGAAAAAGAAAACAGGGTTTCAAAAATGTTGCTTATTTTCCATATTTAATTTAAACTCAGGCATGATTTCAGAAGAATTCTAGCCGTATTTTAGATGAGTTTTAAACTCTTATTTATCATAGTTGTTAATTCCTGGAGAAATATCCTCCAAATATGAATTCTGTGCATTTAACAAACATAAGATTAAAAATAAATCATAGAACATTTTTAGGTAAGCTGAGCCATATACTGTGAGGTATTGTGTTGGCCAGAAAGTTTGCTCAGGTTTTTCCATAAGATGCCTCGGGAAATCCGAATGAACTTTTTGGCCAACTCAACATATACTTGCATGTTGGTTCTGGCTAATCCTAGGGGCTAATTTTCTGGAAAGCTTATGATTTATAAAATGAAACTTTATATTTTCTAAGAGTTTAACATTGAGTTTGGCTTACTTTTGAATCAGTTTGAAACTGATGGGGGGGTGTCTTTTTTCGTTTTCTGATTCAGAACTGTCCAGAAATTAGAGCCCTAGTTGGTTCCTTTCTATATTTAATTGAAATTCTTACACATTATAATGACATAAATGTTTGTGAGTATCTTTTTGGGTTTTTTTCAGAATGAAATTCACCAGAATTAGTACTCCCAAAAAATCTAAGAAAAAATCTAAGAAAAGGTCTAAGAAATCTGAAGCAGCTGGTGAAGATTTTGCGTCTCAGACTAGAAAGGTAATTGAAATGTTAGGGGGTCCTGTAAGTGGCGTTCTGTTTTGTAAAACAGTAACTATTACTATTGGAAGTGATACGCCTAAAGAAGATTCACATATTTCATAGATTGGTTATGTTAACTATAACCCTATATTATTTTTTGCTGTTATTTTATTCCTCTAGTTAGCTTATTAAGAGATCAACATATCTTATTGTGAGATGAAAGCAATTGATAAAGACAGTATCGTTTACTTAGAAAAAGTTTTCTTAGTGACAGTTATATTCCAATCTTTTTCCCTAAGGCTGCTTATGGAAATAAGCATGATTGAATTTTTGGTTTACTTTTATAGATTAGAGGCTAACAAGTGGGGTCTCTCAACCCTGCTACTGTTGACATTGTGCGCTGGATAATTCTTTGTTGTGGGGAACTGTCTTGTACGTTATAGGATGTTTCGCAGTAATCCTGGCCTCTACCCGTGAGATGCCAATAGCACCCCAGCTGCCCTAGCTATGATAACCAAAATATCTCCAGTCATTGCTAAATATCCCCTGGAGGGAAAAATCACCCCCAGTTGAAAACCATTTTCCTAAAGGGAGAGGTTGTATGTATAAGAATAGTTTAGCTGCTTTTGTAAAGTAAACTGCTTATCCCTTATGATGAGAGAATTGGATTCTCTCCTGGGTGAGTAGGTACAAATGTGTGTGTGTGTGTGTGTTGAAAAAGCCACCAGGGTGGTTCTGATATAATCCTTGGGTGAAAGCCACTGCCACAGAAAGTTGGTATCTCTTTTGTTTTTATTTAACAGCTCTCTCCCCCCCCCACCGCATCGGGGTGGGGGGGGGCTTCTTATCTCACTCTAGGTACTATGCTTGGTACTCTTATCATTAATCTTATAAAGTAAATATTTAACCCTGTTTTGAAGGACAGTGGCGCCAAAGGAGGTGAAAATATTTTTGAGAGTTGACATGATATATGATGGAATTTAAGCTGGGGACAGGGAAAAGGGGTACCAGGGGCTGATAAATAAGGAGAAAGTAGAGAGCTGTCAGGACGGAAGTTCCTGTTTTAGTCAGGAGTAACCAAGTGTGAGCTGGGAGGACAGGCAGCTAGGTCAGAAAGGAGGGTGTTGGAAATGACTGGTTTTTGAGATGATAGGACTATGGTTGATTTTGATTTTCTTCATTTTTCTGTTTTTTGTTTTTCTATAAACATGAACTTTTAAAAACTTTTATCAGAAAAATAACTATTAGGGAAAATGAAACAGATTTCAGGTAATAACAGAACTACATGCCAAAATGCATGTGGATTTTTTTTTTCACACATTCACTAAAACATGTCTTTTTTTTTTTTTCGGTACACGGTCCTCTCACTGTTGTGGCCTCTCCCGTTGCGGAGCGCAGGCTCAGCGGCCACGGCTCACGGGCCCAGCCGCTCCGCGGCATGTGGGACCTTCCCGGACCGGGGCACGAACCCATGTCCCCTGCATCGGCAGGAGGACTCTGAACCACTGCGCCACCAGGGAAGCCCTGTTTTTCTTAACTGTTTCAATGATTGAGTCGTTAATTTAAATTTAGCTGGATTATTTTGAATGCTAACTTATCCTAAGGTTCATCAGCCTGTCAAAAATTTTGCTAGGGACTTCCCTGGTGGCGCAGTGGTTAAGAATCCACCTGCCAATGCAGGGGACACGGGTTCGAGCCCTGGTCCGGGAAGATTCCTCATGCCGTGGAGCAACTAAGCCTGTGCGCCACAACTACAGAGCCTGTGCTCTAGAGCCCGCGAGCCACAACTACTGAGCCCACACACCTAGAGCCTGTGCTGTGCAACAAGAGAAGCCACCACAATGAGAAGCCCGTGCACCGCAACGAAGATCCAACCCAGCCAAAAATCAATCAATCAAATAAACTTATGAAAAAGAAAAAAAAAATTTTGCTAGCAGAACAACAAAAATCTGTCACTCTACTACTATAAAGCAGATCCTTAACATTCCTAACCTCCTTATGTATGTTCTGAATATCCATATCTATTCTTTTTTTATATTTTAGTTTTAATTTAAAAAATATTTTTTTCCGTGCCTATTCTTTTTAATGTTTTTAAAAAACATTTTAAAAGTTTTTGGAATTCCCTGGGGATCCAGTGGTTAGGACTCCGCGCTTCCACTGCAGAGGGCACAGGTTCGATCCCTGGTGTGGGAACTAAGATCCTGCATGTCACAAGGCACAGTCAAAAAAAATTTTTTTTTAACTTTTTAAAAACGGCAAACATTTGTTTAAAAGACACAGTAGTATATAAATTTAAAAGTGAAAACTTAAAATTTTCTCTCTCCTACTGTTTAGGGGGAACCCACTTTTTTTTTCTTAATTGCTATCTCTCTTACTTTTTAGAAAGATTCTACTGAACTTTTAAATGCTGCTTATATTATTTATTTATTTGGATTTTATTTAATTAATTTATTTATTTGACTGCCTTGGGTCTTCGTTGCTGTGCGTGGGCTTTCTCTAGTTGTGGCGAGCAGGATCTACTCTTCATTGCAGTGTGCGGGCTTCTCATTGCGATGGCTTCTCTTGTTGCAGAGCATGGGCTCTAGGTGTTCCGGCTTTAGTGATTGTGGCACGCAGGCTCTAGAGCGCAGGCTCAGTAGTTGTGGCGCATGGGCATAGTTGCTCCACGGCATGTGGGATCTTCCCGGACCAGGGATTGAACCCGTGTCCCCTGCATTAGCAGGCGGATTCTTAAGCACTGTGCCACCAGGGAGGTCCCCAGGGGGAACCCACTTTTAATAGTTACAAGTTCATCTGTCCAGACTTTTTCCTATCCTTAAATATTTATATGTCATTTTTAAAAGGGATCATATAATGTGAGCTATTTTGCAGCTTGCTTGCTATGTGTTTTCTTTTGGGTTTTTTTTTTTTTTTGCATCTTGGTGATCACATTTATTGGAAGGGTTGGAGATAAATAAAAATGCCATTTAGCTTAAGAATTTGTGAGTTATCTAGAAATCAACTTATTTCAGAAGTTGAAGAATTCTTGGTTATTTCTTAAAATCAAAACATACGCCGGTTTCTCTTTTGAATATCTTCTACATTTAAAGAGGCAATCATACAAAATCTCCTATTTTCCACACAGGATAAATTCTTTGTTTCAACCAACTCTCAGTGGTGGGGCAACTAGCACAACACCGTCTCCCCGGACAAAGAGCATCAGGATATTCCGTTTGGTTGATTTATATATCTCTTCATATGTTTCTTCATCCATTTCTATAGTGGTCACAGTTTCTTCCACATCTCCCAATATCATATTTAAATGCTGATCATAAGCATGTAACCTGCCTCGAAGCTCTCTGTCGTTTCTCATTTTCACATAGATTCGTTCATCCAGACTGAGCCTGAAGAGATCCAGAGGCTCTTCTACAGTGTTGGTAGTTTGTTGCTGGTCCACGTCGTCCGCCATCTTCCAAACCCTGCGCTCTTTGCTTGCTATGTGTTTTTAATTCAAATGTAAAAACCTGTAGAACTCAGAATATGGAAAATACATTATCTGGAAGATAATATTTAAATGCACAAGATCGCTTAGTACATCAGTGGCAGAGCCAGGCCTGAAGGCCAGACTTTATTCTTATCAGTGCTCTTTTCCATACCTACTACCTTTTCAACCTCTCTTCAAAGGACTCAGCCTAAAAGTGACTAAAATCAAAGAATAGGTGCCATGAAGATAATGGGGAAATAACCAGTAATTCTTATCTGTACAGACATCTATTTGTTTGTTTTGGCTGCACCACGCAGCATGTGGAATTTCCCTGACTAGGGATTGAACCCATGGCCCCTGCACTGGAAGCACAGAGTCTTAACCACTGGACCACCGGGGAAGTCCACAGACATCTTTTTTTTTCCGCGGTATGCGGGCCTCTCACTCTTGCGGCCTCTCCCGTTGCGGAGCGCAGGCTCAGCGGCGACGGCTCACGGGCCCAGCCGCTCCGCGGCACGCGGGATCCTCCCGGACCGGGACACAAACCCGTGACCCCTGCATCGGCAGGCGGACTCCCAACCACTGCGCCACCAGGGAAGCCCGCCAGACATCTATTTTTAAAAAAGGTTTTATATACAGACATTTAATATGGATATCTTTTTGGGTATTTTTCACAAATGTAATTTTATTTATCTGAATAGATTTCAAGCAAGCAATAAAGGCAAACCAAGTATAATTAGACACATTTTAATTTCATTTCCTTGGTAAGATTTGAATAACCATTTTTTTTGTCTTTTATTTAGTGTGATCTGTGATTATATTTTTCTATTATATATGTACTTAGTGGACTTCATTTTTTTAGAGCAGTTTTAGGTTCACAGCAAAATTGAGCAAAAGGTATAGGTTTCCCATATACCCAGTGCTGTCACACATGCATAGCCTCCCCATAATCAATATCAAAATAGTACATTTGTTATAATTGATGAACTTACATTGACACATCATTATCACCCAGTGTCTGTAGTTTAAATTAAGGTTCACTCTTGGTATTGTACATTCTGTGGGTTTAGACAAATGTAAAAATGACATGTATCCACCATTATAGTACCATACAGAGTAGTTTCACTGCCTTAAAAATCCTCTGTGCTCTGCCTATTCGTCCCTTTTTCCCTAGCAACTACTGATCTTTTTACTGTCTTTAAAGGTTTGCCTTTTCTATTTTTTTCTATTATTAAATATAAAATATTTGCCAGTAACCTAAATTATTATTTCACATTTGTGTTTAGGTAAGTAGTGCTTCAAAAAATGTATCCAAAGCAAAACAATTGATTGAAAAAGCAAAAGCTTTACACATTAGTAGGTCAAAAGCTACTGAAGAAATAGTGACACCTTTAAGGCGTTCGTCCAGACATCAGACGCTCCCTGAAAAGTCAGAAACAGAAGTAAGTATTACAAATATTTATTGATATAAATTCTGTTCTGTTCTTCTGTTTGAAATGGGAGAAGGAAACTGTTATAAAATTATAAGGTAGAATTGTAGGAAGCCCTGAGGTTGTAGAAAAAATATCATTTTCCATTCTCTTTTCGAAGGCTTTGGCTCTCTTTTGCCTACAGAATACACTCTGAATCCTTATCAAGTCATTCAAGATCCTTCTTAGGCTGAACTAGCTCCTCCTTTTCCTCAAAACAACCCCCCTTCCTAAAACACACTCTTTTTGCTCCGTCATACTAAATTATTCATTTTGCCCCAAAGGCTGCAATTTTTACTTTTTTCAGTTTGTAGTTTCAGCGTAAAATGTATATTAGGTACTCTCTTCCACCTGAGGAATTCCTACTCAGAGTTTAAGATCATGCTAAATTATGCCACCATCTCTCTCTCTTTTTTTAAAAAATATAATAACATGATTTATTTAAAGTGTGCAATTCAGTCACTTTTAAAGAGTGTGCATTCATTCACAGAGTTGTGCATTCATCACCACAGTCAATTTTAGAATATTTCATTACCCCCAAAAGAACCCTCGTTCTCCTTAGCTGTCACCTTCCTATCTCCCCTCCCCCAGCCCTAGCCAAACACTAATCTACTTTCTGTCTCTATAGATTTGCCTATTCTGGACATTTAATATAAATGGTATCCTACCATATGTGTCCTTTGTATCTGGCTTCTGTCATTTAGCATAATGTTTTAAAGGTTCTTCCATGTTGTAGAATCAGTATTTTGTTTCTTTTTATTACCAAATAACACCCCATTATATGGAAATACCACATTTCATTTACCCATTCATCAATTGATGGACATTTGGGTTGCTTCCACTTTTCGGCTATGAAAAATGCTGTGAATAATCGACTACCTACTCTTGAAAGCTTTGCTGATGCCTTCAAGACAAATAGTTTCCTTCCCTATATGTACTTTAATTTACTTTCATGGGGTTTTTTTTTTGTATTTAGTCAGTATTACTTTCACTATACTGTATTATAACTAGTTAAACTATGTTTTAAAATAAATTTATTTATTCATTTATCTTTGGTTGTTTTGGGTCTTCGATGCTGCGCACGGGCTTTCTTTAGTTGTGGTGAGTGGGGGCTACTCTTCGTTGCGGTGCGCGGGTTTCTCATTGCGGTGACTTCTCTTGTTGCGGAGCAGAGGCTCTAGGCATGCGGGCTTCAGTAGTTGTGGCATGTGGGCTCAGCAGTTGCGGCTCGTGGGCTCTAGAGCACAGGCTCAGTAGTTGTGGTGCACGGGCTTAGCTGCTCTGCGGCCATGTGGGATCTTACTGGACCAGGGATTGAACCTGTGTCATTGGCAGGCAGATTCTTAACCACTGCACCACCAGGGAAGCTCACTAGTTAAACGATTTACTCATAGATTAGCTCTCCCTCTGTCCCCTAAACCCTGGTGGAAACTTGACACCAACTCTAGAGTTTCATTTTTGTGTGCGTTCCCAGTGCCTGCTGTATTGCCTAACACATAGTAGATGCTCAATAGATGTATGCTGACCACATGAGAACTTACCAGACTACATCTAATACATATCTAGGATGTATAGTTCTGAAAGGGAATAGCCATAATTTTTATAGCTTGGTTGTATTGATTCTTTTATCTGCAATATAATCTGTTCGTTGCTTCTTTAAAAAAGAAAACCCATGGTCATAATCAATCCACTCTGATCACGTGAACTTGTATGATATAAGCACAGACTATTACCATTCATATCCTGTGTTTTCTGTGTTAGTTTCTGACAGGGAGATGTATGGAGTTGCTAATGTGATTATCTTGTCATGGCTTCTAGCACTGTAATCCTTTTGAAATTTTAATAACATTAATTGTATGTTATTAAAATTTTTTTTCTTATTCTGTCTTAGGACTCTGTAATAACAGGTTCAAGTCCTACTCCTTTAAAGCATCCTGAGAAAAATCAGAAGAAACTTCAGTGTCTGAATGATGTGTTAGGAAAAAAACTTAACAAGACTCCTAAAAATGTCCCTGGTAATCAGATTTGATAACTTGATGATGAACATTAGAATGTTTTGGGGGGATTATATTGTTCTGAATTTTAACTTTATCTCATTTTGATTTAATCTCTTGTCTTATAAAATATAACCTTTTAATTATATTAGATATTTCTATTTTAATAAGTGAGTAAAGTTATAATGTAGTGAAGAGTTTTACAAAAGGTAACTGAGTGTATTTTAAGTGATTGCATTTCTTTGTATCTATTTAGCCTCAGTTAACTTAGTGGTTCCCAAAGCTGACTGATTATCAAAATCATCTGGTAAATTAAAAAAATTTTTAAATCCTTAGGTCCTTCCCTAGACATACTGACTGAGAATCTCCAGAGGTGGGTTGTGGGAATCTGTAGTTTAAAAAGAAGCTCCCCAAGAGATTCTGATATTGATTTTGCCAAGTTGAGAGATCAGCTCATTATAGAAAATTTTTTAATTAAAAAAATTTTTTTTAAGTTTTAAAAGTAGCTAGAGGTAAGTGGAGATGATGAACCTTGATACTAACCTAAGCATTTATTTTTCTAAGGAAAAGTGAAAGTCGCGCCTTTATTTCTTACTAGAAAGGCTCAGAAAACAGCTGATCCTGTCCTTGGTTTTGATGAAAGCAGGTCAGTCTGATACAAATTTTAAAATGTCAAAATATTTCATGGAATGTATTTTGCATTCATTTACTTTGATGAGAAAGCATTTAAGTTATCATTTGAAGCTTTGATAAATCCATTTTTACAAATGACAATATTGACAATGCTACAACTGCAATTTGAATATCTTGGTCTTTTGCAAACATTTTGTGTCCATCTCTAGACAAAACAGTGGGAAAATAAACAAGCAAACCAAAAAGCTGATTTATGAACTTGTTCAGTAAATATTTAAATACCTACTATGTAGCAGGTGCTGTTTTTGGTACTAGGAATATCATGGGGAATAAGACACATTCCCTGTCCTCAGGAGGCTTATACCCTAGAGGAAAGACAATCTCTGATTAAACATTAATTGGGCCAACAAATGAAAAATTGCAGTGTGCTAAGAAGGAGAGGTACAAATGTCTATTAAAAGTTTGTTGAGGGCTTCCCTGGTGGCACAGTGGTTGCAAATCCGCCTGCCGATGCAGTGGACACGGGTTCGTGCCCCGGTCCGGGAAGATCCCACATGCCGCGGAGCGACTAGGCCCGTGAGCCATGGCCGCTGAGCGAGCACGTCCGGAGCCTGTGCTCCGCAATGGGAGAGGCCACAACAGTGAGAGGCCCGCGCAAAAAAAAAAAAAAAAAAAAAAAAAAAATTGTAAAAAAAAAAGAAAAGTTTGTTTAGTTGATTTGGTCTGGTCAAGCAAGGATTTTCTTTTTTTTTTTTTGCAGTATGCGGGGCCTCTCACTGTTGTGGCTTCTCCCGTTGTGGAGCACAGGCTCCGGACGCGCAGGCTCAGCGGCCATGGCTCACGGGCCCAGCCGCTCTGTGGCATGTGGGATCTTCCCGGACCGGGGCACGAACCCGTGTCCCCTGCATCGGCAGGCGGATTCGCAACCACTGTGCCACCAGGGAAACCTGCAATCAGAGGGTTTTAAACAGAAGTATGGACATAAACATTTGGATTTTGAAAGTTTAATTTGACTGCTGGATTAATTTGGCTCTTGTACAGAGAGTGGGATGGAAGAGGATTAGAGTGGATGCAAGAGTTTGGGTGTGAGATGATGGAGGTGTGGACTCAGGTGCTGGAGACGATGTATGAAAAGATTTTAGGAGATAAATTTAAGAACCCTTGATGATTAATTAGACATGGGGGCTGGGGGTGGGAGAGATGAAGGTAGAAGGATGACACTTAAGTTCTGGTCTGTGCCAGTAGATGGCATGATGGAAGAAGACCAGGTTTAGGGACATGAGTTCAGGTTATTTGGTTTTTTTCCTGTTTCAGTTTTATTGAGGAATAACTACATATTGTTAAATGCACAAATCTTAAGTATACAGTTTTGATAAGTACGCTTATCAAAGTGTATCAAGATGTCAAGATATAACATCTTTCTTTTACTCCCTAACGGTTACTTACTCTTTTCCTGTATCACCACCATCACCACCACAACAAAAGGTTACCACTCTTCTGATTTCTATTACCATCAGTTAGTTTGACTTCGGTTGCCATGGGTTAGTCTTGTCTGTTTTAGAACTTCATGTAAACTTTGTATATATTGTTTTGTGCCTAACTGCTCTTGTTCAGTACACATATATTTTTTAAAATCAACTTTATTCAGGTATAATGTACATACAATCATATGCACCCATATTAAGTGAACAGTTTGAGGTTTAACAAATGTACACACCTGTGTGATCGCCACCACAATAGAGAACATTTCATCACTCTCAGAAATTCCCTTTTGCCTCTTTGCAGTTCATCCCTGCCTTCCACTCCCAATGCCATGCAACCTGTGATCTGCTTTCTGTTGGTATAGATTAGTTTGCCTTTTCTAGAATTTCATAGAAATGAAATCATACAGGAGGTACACTTTTGTCTCTGGCTTCTTTCAGTCAAAGAATATCAGTAGTCTATTCTTTTTTATTGCCGAATAGTATTCCTTATACGAATATATTTACCACAATTTATTCTTTTATTGGTGGCCATTTGGGTTGTTTCCAGTATTTACCCATTTACTCATGGATTCCTGTTTTATTCTCTGGGTTTTAATCCATTAATAATTTTAATGCTCAAATTGATTCTAATTTGGCCATTGGAAGCCCTTCAGCTTGGTTTCTATGCCCCTTTGACACATACTCATCATTTATAGAGCATTTCTTACTTTTTTGAAACAAAGATATTCCAGGCTCGTCTTTTATTTGCCCTGCCCCAGCTCTTTAATTAACCTCTTCTGCAAGGAGCCCTGGTTCCTTTTAGTGGAGGTGCTTATTTTGCTCCTGAGGTATCAGTGCTTCTAGGCTTTCTCAGCAGATAAAGCTAGGAAATACACACACACACACACACACACACACACACACACACACACACACACACACATCAAAACTATTTCTAACTGTATATAATATATGTGTGTATATTTTTTATTAGTACCTTGTACCCCCTCCTTAAAGTTTACCTTCTGCTATAGGCACATACTAATATAGCTACTTCACCCATCTTTTCATCCTCCCCTCCAATTAATAGTCAAAAAGGTACACCTCCTCTTTTCTGAGATTAATCTCTTCAGTCTGGCTTTAGATCTCATCTTTTCTTCATTTCTCTCAAATGGGAAAGGAATAGAAATTTTTGAAGCCTCTTCTTAATTACCAACCCAAATTTCAGTTTGCAGAGAATATTACAGTCCTCACTCTATATATGGCAGGCTAGGAAGGGTGTATAAGCCGTGACACACCAGCACCATGCTCTCTCTCCCCTCCGCCACTCCATCATCCCATCCTCCTCTACCCTTTCACCAACTTCCCGCTAAAGTCAAGATTCTTATGATTAGCAATACAAGATAAGCCAGGTGAAACTGAGACATCAATAGTAAGGGCCTTAAGGTTCCTGCTATTGTATTGGAAACAATATTACCTTAGAAGTTCTTGTATTAACTTTTAGAAATGTGGCACTGATTTTGTTTTCTGATTATAATATAAATGTATGTTTAAATTAAAAAAAAAGGAAGACAGACATTTTGGTGGATGTCCTTCAAGACATTATTTTCTGTATATACTTATTTTTATTTAAATTTTTTTTAACACTGAAAGACTTTCGTTTTTACGATAAGCAGAAAAAGAATTTGCCCAGCTAACATCTCAGGTAGCTGATTAAATTTTTTCAAATAAAATTAAGAAGTATTTATTGTATAGTTAGTTTATTTTTTTAAGTGTTTATAACCTTAGCTCTCCTTTTCTTACATCATTTTCTTAAAAGTCAAGATGCAACTGAGAAGCCTCAGGCTGGTGATGTGCAGTTTAAAGCAAAGCGTGACTTTCTAATGAGTGGTTTGCCAGATTTGTTGAAACGACAAATTGCAAAGAAAGCTGCTGCGTTAGATGTGTACAATGCAGTGAGTACCAGTTTCCAGAGCGTCGTTCATGTTCAGCAAAAAGATGATGGTGAGTTTATTACTATGAAATATTTTTAAATGTTAGTAGTAATATGAAACTATGTAAGTTGGTTTAAGGTGAGACAAAGGTTTAGGTATAATTCTTATGGGGAATTTAGTGTTTTATCCTCTCTTCTTCAGCCTTGGACTGAGGAAGGGGGTGGGGCAAGAAAGCCAAAGGCATCCTCAGCCCTTACCCCTGATGCCAGGGGAGGGCAGGCACGTGTGTGGGCCCTTAAGTGAATGCTGTCCAGATGGGCGCTGTGTTCTAAAAGGAAGGCAGTTCCCTTCTGAAATCATAGCCTGTGTGTGAATAGATCATCTTTAAGAATTTCTCAGAGGAGCTCCAGCCCTGTCTTTGTCCAGTCTGCTGTTCACTGTTCAAGGGAAATCTGTTTGCCTCCTTTCCAGAACAGCTTGTGCTGTTTAGTACCACAAAAGTATCTTGTGGGCTATATCCTGGAATTGGTAACAGGGAGCTCCATTGGACCAACGATGGAGCAACAGTGCTCCATTGCTCTAGTTCGCTCTTTTCTCACATGCACCGTGCACGAGAGCGAGCTGTTTGCCCAAGCCTTGTAAGGTGGTGCTAGCTTGATCCTGAGCTAATTCTCTTTGGATCCAAGTGCTATGGCAACCACAGTCCTACTTTACTTATGTAGTTTTTAATTACTGATAATGTACAAAGCGTTCTATCTTTACTTTGTTGTTGTTCCTACCTAGAGTTTTTTTGTGAGCACAAGAACAGTTATATTCTTCTCAGCTGGCTTTGTGGTTTGGTTTGGTCTATTCCCTCTACTCATGAAATGTTCACTATGTTCTGTTCTCCTTTCTTTTCCTTTTATGTTTCTGACCTTGATCGTTTTTTTTTTAAACCCACATTTATTTATTTATTTATTTTTGGCTGTGTTGGGTCTTCGTTTCTGTGAGAGGGCTTTCTCTAGTTGTGGCAAGCAGGGGGCCAGTCTTCATCGTGGTGCGCGGGCCTCTCACCATTGCGGCCTCTCTTGTTTGCGGTGCACAGGCTCTAGACGTGCAGGCTCAGTAGTTGTGGCTCACGGGCCTAGTTGCTCCGTGGCATGTGGGATCTTCCCAGACCAGAGCTCAAACCTGTGTCCCTTGCATTAGCAGGCAAATTCTCAACCACTGCGCCACTAGGAGAGCCCATGATCTTGGTAGTTTTTGAGTTTTGTTTAGCCTCTCTTTTATGGGGAACTTCCCAGTCAGTCTTTCTAGTAATATTCCACTTTTCTTTTTTTCCCAGTTCTTTCACTGGCCATTCTGTTGATGAAGGCTTTCTTGTTACTTTTACTAGTTTATTTTTGTTTTTACATATTTATTTATTTAATTTTCTTTTTTGCTGAGTCGGGTCTTAGTTGCAGCACGCAGGATCTTCGTTGTGGCGCGTGGGCTTCCCTCTAGTTGTGGTGCGCGGGCTCCAGAGCACATGGGCTCTGTAGTTGTGGTGCAGTGGGCTCCCGAGTGTGTGGGCTCTGTAGTTTGCGCATGCAGACTCTCTAGTTGAGGCGTGCGAGCTCAGTAGTTGTGGTGCGTGGGCTTACTTGCCCCGCAGCATGTGGGATCTTAGTTCCCTGACCAGGGATCGAACCTGCATCTCCTGCATTGGAAGGTGGATTCTTAACCACTGGACCACCAGGGAAGTCCCTAGTTCAGTTTTATAAAGCATTTTCTAATAGTATGTTCAATTATAGAAGTTAGTTATGCTTTTCCTTAGGATCATGCCCACGCTCACCTAGTAACAGAATCTGGATTTCAGGATGCTAACTGCCCCTGAAATTTTTAACCTGATTAGCAAAGTTGATTTAAAAAGGAAAGAAAATATGCTAATATCTGCTTATTTTTAACAATTGGGAGGGAAGACTGGGTAATTTTTATGAATTGTATTTGTTGGAGGTGAGGGTATTGTTTCCTGTATACTCATTTGAGTTTTGGTACATTTGTATTAACTATGTAGTTGTTGTCAAATCTTCTCATGTTTATTTAGTTGGTATTTGATAAGTGGATAAGGATATGAATGAAGGTAATTAACATAATTTTTCTGTTTTTCTTTAGGGTGCCATTTGTGGCATTTGAAACCACCCACTTGTCCTCTCTTAACTAAACTTAAAGAACTGAATACTAAAGTAATAGATCTCTCAAAATGTGTCATGGCTCTTGGTGAATTTTCAACATTGAATTCAAATTCAAAAAGTAATAATTCTGCTGTTGTGGTAAGTATGAGAGTGGTCATCCATTGTAGGCAGTTTCCTTCATATCTTTCAGAGGGAAAAAATTTTGGATATTTACTGCTGTGGCCTGAAATTCATCTCTTCCTAGAGTCCAATTTTAAAAAACAAATCCCAGTTGAAGTACATATCTGTTTTAAATAGTCCTAGAGCTTTAAAAACATACTAGGAATTAATGATAGCCAGTTTTAAAAGAATATTAGATTACATAGCACATTTAGATACTTTATCAGTCAGAATTATAATCTCATAAATGAGTAAAATACAATTAGTTGAAAAGAAAGAACAATAAAAATATGAACTAAGGAACTTCCCTGGTGGCACAGTGGATAAGACTCCGTGCTTCCAATGCAGGGGGCCTGGGTTCAATCCCTGGTCAGGAAACTGGATCCCACATGCATGCTGCAGCTAAGAGTTCACATGCCACAACTAAGGAGCCCTCGAGCCGCAACTAAGGAGCCCTCCTGCAGCAACTAAGACCTGGTGCAACCAAATAAATAAACAAATAAATATTTTTTAAAAAACATGAACCAAGTCCTTCTAAAGCTGTGCAAATGCAGCTTTGCCATTGAGATTGTATTTAGTGACTAAAGCTAATCCTACAATGACATAGACTTATAGACAGAAAGTAGTTGGTAGTATTCTGATTAATATTAATGGACAATGTGGGTTTAATTGAGCATTTTATTCTTTATTGCAGTTTGTTGGGAGAAGGAAGGATTTGACTGAAGAAGTACGAAATCTTTTGCTGGAGGAAATTAGGTGGTCAAATCCCGAGTTTTCTTTGAGGAAATACTTCCCTTTGCTTCTAAAAAAGCGAACCGAGCCCCAGGTACTTTCCAAGTGTCATCGTAAACAAGGTTAGTGATAATTATTATTTCTGTTAACATTTCAGTTTTGAAAACACTAAGCTTAGCCATTGACTCTTGGAAGTGGTCACCACCGAGAGAACATTACTTATGGTTGATAGGGAGAACGGTTCAATTAAAGTAAAGCAACTTGTGTGATACAGTGTTAGCCCCTGACAGCTTCCAGAGTTGGCAACACAAAGACAGCTTTAATTATGTTAAAATACTAATAATTTATTTAAGGAAAGCCTTAGATGAGGTAGTTTATATAGCCCGTACAAAAGGCAATCTAAATAACGTTATCCAGTTTGCTTTCAGTATGCCACATTTGATTCTTGTGTTTTCACTTTATAGATAAGGCTATTGGATATTTTGAAGTGGTATTAAGATTATTGGGTATTAAAATTTGTTTTTTGTTGATTAATAAGCACATGCATTTCAATAATTCCCCAAATAGAAAGTCCAAAACTAGAGCCCGACGTCAGTCGAAAAGAAACCAAAAGGAAACGAGTGGAAATGGAAAATCATAAATCCAAAAGAAAGAAACCAAATGAGTATTCAGAAAGTCCAAAAAAGATAAGTGGAAAACTAGAAGAACTTGACAAAAGAAACAACTCCAGTGGGATAAAGCTAGATTCTTCCAAAGGTTTATTTCCTAAAACATCCAGGAAGAAACGAACAGCTTTGAGTACAAGGTGTAAAGTGGAAACAGAAGCCGTAGAAGATTCTGATATTCTGATAATAGATGGTGACACGTCTACATCAGAAGTATCTTCTATTCCGGGTAAATTAGACTTTCTCCCTCTGGTCCTAGAGGTTTTTTTGTTTGTTTTTAACTTCTCATTTTTCCCCTGTCTCTTAATATATGCTCACTGTAACATTCAAACAAAATAAGAAGTGGAAGCCTCACTGATTAGAGTCTTCCAGATAACCACGTTTAACAGATTGCTGTTTGGTCTTTGATTTTTCTGTGCTTCCCTAAATACATATGCTTTTTTAAAAACCTGGAGACTTCCCTGGTGGTCCAGTGGTTAAGACTCCACGCTCGCAATGCAGGGGGCCCGGGTTCAGTCTCTGGTCAGGGAACTAGATCCTGCCTTCTGCAACTAAAGATCCCGCATGCCGCAACTAAAAATCCCGCATGCCCCAACTAAAGATCCTGCATGCTGCAACTACAAAAAAGATCCCACATGCCGCAATGAAGATCTCGCACACGGCAACGAAGATCCTGAGTGCTGCAACTAAGACCCGGTGCAGCCAAATAAATTAAAAAAACAAACAAACAAAAAAAACAGGGGGCTTCCCTGGTGGCACAGTGGTTAGAGTCTGCCTGCCGATGCAGGGGATGCGGGTTCGTGCCCCGGTCCGGCAGGATCCCACATGCTGCGGAGCGGCTGGGCCCGTGAGCCATGGCCGCTGAGCCTGCGCGTCCGAAGCCTGTGCTCCACAACGGGAGAGGCCACAGCAGTGAGAGGCCCGCGTACCACAAAAAAAAAAAAACCAACAACAACCTGGAATCACACTCTACCTATTATTTTACACCTGTTTCACATATTTTTGACATATTCCCATTTGGTTACGTAGCTTTTCTGAAACATTCTATTGAATTAATGCATCCATTTAGATTATGTTTTGATAATTTGTACAGCAAGTCTCTGTATTTTTTAAAAATTATTTATTTTTGGCTGCGTTGGGTCTTCGTTGCTGTGCGTGGGCTTTCTCTAGTTGGGGCGAGCAGGGACTACCCTTCGTTGTGGTGCGCAGGCTTCTTTTTGCGGTGGCTTCTCTTGTTGTGGAGCATGGGCTCTAGGCGCACAGGCTTCAGTAGTTGTGGCACAGGCTCAGTAGTTGTGGCTCACGGGCTCTAGAGCGCAGGCTCAGTAGTTGTGGCACACAGGCTTATTTGCTCTGCAGCATGTGGGATCTTCCCAGACCAGGGCTCGAACCCGTGTCTCCTGCATTGGCAGGTGGATTCTTAACCACTGCGCCACCAGGGAAGCCCCTCTATATTAAAGAAAATTTTTTTTAATTTTTTAAAATTTATTTATTTGTTTTTATTTTTGGCTGTGTTGGGTCTTCGTTGCTGAGCACAGGCTTTCTCTAGTTGCGGTGAGCGGGGGCTACTCCTTGTTGTGGTGCATGGGCTTCTCATTGCGGTGGCTTCTCTTGCTGTGGAGCACAGGCTCTAGGCACACGGGCTTCAGTAGTTGTGGCTCTAGAGCGCAGACTCAGTAGTTGGGTGGCCAGGCTTACTTGCTCCGCGGCATATGGGATCTTCCCCGGCCAGGGATCAAACCCCTGTCCCCTGCATTGGCAGGCAGATTCTTAACCACTACACCACCAGGGAAGCCCTTTTTAAAATTTTTCTTGGAGCCTGGTTGATTTACAATGTTGTGTTAGTTTCAGGTGTACAGCAAAGTGAATCAGTTATACATATACCTATATCCACTCTTTTTTTAGATTCTTTTCCCAGATAGGCCATTACACAGTATTGAGTAGAGTTCCCTGTGCTATACAGTAGGTTCTTATTAGTTATCTATTTTATATGTGGTAGTGTGTATATGTCAATCCCAATCTCCCAATTTATCCCTCCCTGTCCTTACCCCTGGTAACCATAAGTTTGTTTTCTACATCTGTGACTCTACCTCTGTTTTGTAAATAAGTTCATTTGTACCCTTTATTTTAGATTCTACATATAAGCAGTATCATATGATATTTATCTTTCTGTGTCTGACTTACTTCCCTCAGTATGACAATCTCTAGATCCATCCATCTGTCATTTTTTAAAACTATTTTCATGCATTGACTCCACTAAATAAACTATAGATTCCCTTACCCCACAAATTCCACTGGGGTTTTGATTTTGCATTAGAATGTAGATTAATGCCACGTGGTGCGGCCAAAAAAAAAAAGAGAGGGAGATGCATACCACAACGTAGATTAATTTGGAGGGGACTGGCATCTTCCTAACTCTTCTCAATTGGGAGGGTAGCATCTCTCCGTTTACTCAGGCTGACCTAGAATGTTTTAATGTGTCTTTTTAGTTGTCAAGAAGAGGCTCCATGAAAATTATGCTGCGTTTGTTCTTTAGATTATTTCTTACAGTACAAATTATTTTTCATATTTTGTGTTTCTTGAGTGATTATTAAAATTTTTAATGTATACTTTTAAATCTTACTGTCATAAGACTTCATGGTGGTTAGCTTTTAAGAGGGAAGGGTTTTGATGTGAAAATTTTTAAATGTAATGTTAAGTTTTGAAATTGCCTTTTTGGCAATTTGTAAATAAAAATATTTGCACAAATACTTATTGTTACATGAAACAATAATGTAAATGCCTAAGAATATATGTTTATGCCAAGAAACAAAATACTTTAATATATATTTTTTGTTTTAGATTCTGGAACTGAAGACATGCTTTGGACAGAAAAGTATCAACCTCAGAACTCCGGTGAACTCATAGGCAATGAGCTAGCTATTAGAAAGTTACATAGGTTGGTAAAATTTGTAAAGGAATTGAGAAATAGTTTTTGAATCTAGTTTTAGTATTTATTTTATTTGTGCTAAAATCTAGAAATTATAAAGTAATACATCACAAGGTAAAATCTTAAAAAAAAAGAAAAAGGAAGAAGAATTTTCAGTGAAAAGTAAATGTACCTCTTTTCTCCTGTTTCTACTCCCTAGAGGTAAATGACTATTAAAATTGTCTTGTAAAACCTTCCAGAAAACTTTTAATGCATATATTTGCTCCTTTCTTCCTAACAAATAGGATCATATTACTACTAATTCAGGTAATAATCCTTTGTCTATAATTCCCACCTCCAAAGAGTTCTGGAAATTTAAAGTTTATTAACTTTATTATATACATAAAGTTTATTATAGTCTTTATCAGCCCCACTTAGTAGGAGTTCATATTTTTTTAACTAGAAATATTCAGTGATTATGGATGTACTGCCACAGACCCACTAGGGATATTATGTTTTATGTAGTATATGTACCAAATTACATTTCTAATATCTGAAAAATCCTGAATTCTAAAACTCAACTGGCCCAAAGGATTTCATACAAGGAATTGGGACTCATAATAATAAAACCTTTGAGATTGGCAGTGTTCTAAGCACTTGATCATGCTTAGCTCATTTGCTCCTTAGAACAATCCTATGAGGGTAAATACTGTTCTCATGAGGAATGTGGCCCAGAGAGGTTGAGTTATTTGTCCAAGGTCACACAGCTAGAAAGTGGTGGAGCTGGAATGTAAACTCAGTCTAGCTCCAGACTAGAACTTAATCTTTCTGCTCATACTTAGGATTGTATCAATATATTAGACATCTTTCACGTCACCATACAGTCTATTCAGTTCTTCATAGTTTCTCTGTACTGATATCTTATGTGAGCATACATACCATAAGGTATCTTTTCCGTTACTGATGTATTTTTAGGTTTTTCCTTTTGGAGGCTAATATAAACAGTGTTGCAGTGAATATCCTTGCACATATTGTCTTGAGTATTTAGGCAAAAATTACTTCATTTTAAAATATTCATGTCCATGTAAAATTATTCTACTATATAGTTGATTCAAAAATGTTATGGAGTTCTTAAAAACTAACAATATACCATCACTTCCCCCGACAATCATTTTAACGTATCATCTAAGAGATATCTATATTCTGTGAATTTTTTTATTAACATACATTTTCTTATGGTAGTTGGTTGAAAGACTGGAAAAGAAGAGCTGAATTGGAAGAAGGACAGAATTTGAAGGGAAAAAGAGATGAGAAACAGGAAGGTATTTTGAGTCATTTTTTTCCATTTCACTGAACATTTTTAGAATTAGATTAGCTGAAAATTTTTATAAAGCTGCTTGTTTGATATTTTATATTTGGTTTTTTAGTTTTTGTACGTTGAATTTCCAACATTTATTGGCAAGAAGTTTGTGGGATTTGGTCATTGGGTTTGGTGAGACAGAACTGATGCCTAAGCAATTGTTTTATGTGCATTTGAATGATTTTTCAGATCCATTGGACGGCATAGACTTTAAAGGCAGTTCAGATGATGAAGAAGAGAATCGTCTTTGCAATACTGTTCTTATAACAGGGCCAACAGGAGTGGGGAAAACTGCTGCGGTATATGCTTGTGCTCAGGAGCTTGGATTTAAGGTTAGTGGACAAATATTAATGTAATAATTACCCTTGAAACAAAAGGAAACATCAACCATTCTGCCATTTTTTCATATATTCTTTTAGATATTTGAAGTGAATGCCTCTTCTCAGCGCAGTGGTAGACAAATTCTGTCTCAGCTGAAGGAAGCTACTCAGTCCCATCAAGTAGACAAGCAAGGTGTAAACTCACAAAAACCCTGTTTTTTTAATAGCTACAACATAAGCAAGTCACCAAGTAAGTAAATTATTTTCCTGAAGTTGTAATGTTTAAAAACTTAAAATCTGACAAGAATTTTAATAATTAGCATTTTTAAAAAATAAATTTATTTATTTTATTTATTTATTTTTGGCTGCATTGGGTCTTCGTTGCTGCATGCAGGCTTTCTCTAGTTGCGGTGCGTAGGGGCTACTCTTCATCATGGTGCGCGGGCTTCTCATTGTGGTGGCTTCTCTTGTTGTGGAGCACGGGCTCTAGGCCCATGGGCTTCAGTAGTTGTGGCTCACAGGCTCTAGAGCGAAGGCTCAGTAGTTGTGGCGAACGGGCTTAGTTGCTCCGTGGCATGTGGGATCTTCCCCGATCAGGGCTCAAACCCATGTCCCCTGCATTGGCAGGCTGATTCTTAACCACTGCGCCACCAGTGAAGTCCCAATAATTAGAATTTTGCCATTCATTTTTAATCTTTTCCTATATATATACATGCCTTTTTCATTTTTCTTGGACTTTATGTTTTAAAACAAATCTCAGGACCATCACATAATTTTACTCATGTATATATATTTCAATATGTAGCTCTAACTGATAAGGACTTTTTTAAAAGCATAACCACTATATCATAATCAGACCTAACAAAATTAACTATATACCTTAATTTGATGTAATATGTAGTTTAATTTCAGTTTTCTGTTTCAAATGGTTTGTTCAAATCAGGATCCAAACAAGGTTCACAGTTTACATTTGATTAATGTCACTTAAGTTTCTTTTAATCTAACAGCTCCCTCCCTCTTTCTTTTCATGTCATTTATTTGTTGAAGAACATGGGTCATTTGTCATAAAATTTCTCACATTCTAGAGTTGGCTGATTATATCTTCATGGTATCAGTTAACACATTCCTCTTCCTTGTATTTCTTATAAACTGGCAGTTAGATCTGTGGGGTTGATTAGATTCATTTCCATTTTGGTGCTGGCATACATGCCAAGAGATACGTAACGACTGGTTATCCCACTTTTAGTGATATTTAAATTTTTTTTTTTTTTTTTTTTTTTGGTGGTACGTGGGCCTCTCACTGTTGTGGCCTCTCCCGTTGCGGAGCGCAGGCTCTGGACGCACAGGCTCCGCGGCATATGGGATCTTCCCGGACCGGGGCACGAACCCGTGTCCCCTGCATCGGCAGGCGGACTCTCAACCACTGCGCCACTAGGGAAGCCCTAAATATTTTTAAGATTACACCTCTTTCCTTGTGGTGTTAAAATGCCCTATTTAAAAAAAAAAAAATTATTTATTTGGTTGCGTTGGGTCTTAGTTGTGGCTTGCAGGCTCCTTAGTTGTGGCATGTGAACTCTTAGTTGTGGCATGCATGTGGGATCTAGTTCCCAGACCAGGGATTGAACCCTGGCCCCCTGCGTTGGGAGCGTGGAGTCTTAACCACTGCACCACCAGGGAAGTCCCTAAAATGCCCTATTTTTATGACATGATTGTGATATCTATGATAAATTTTTTCAAGCTCAAAATTTTCACTAAGTTTTCTGAACACCTATGATATGCAAGGTCTATGAGGGTACAAAAAAAGAATAGGACACAGTCATGGAATGGTGCACATATGCTGGTACATAAAGAAGATCCTGCTCTGAGTCCATATGATAATAACTAGCACTTGTAAAGGCTGAATGAGGGTACTTTGAGAGGAGCAAAGGACACGCTCTGGAATAAATGCCAGGCCACTGTTGGGCTTCTGAAGGGTAGACATCAGCCATTTGTTTTTTAACTTTGTATCCATCTTTCATAGCATATCTAGAAAAACATATTGTTTGCTTGCAATATCAGTTTACTGTGAGTTAAATTGAAGTTGCACAGGGAAGTCTGTAATGTGCTTAGTATGTACCGATATCACTTTTTCTCCAGCCTCTTCTGACCTCAAGCAGATGTAGACAGAGTGAATTAAGGGATTATGAAGATTTTTGCTGCAAGAATATATGTTTCTTGGGAAAGAGTATCTTTTCCAAATGATTGGTTTTGCTTTCTCTACTGGTTGAATAACTAACAATACAGTAATATTTGACTGGAAAGAGAATGTAAGAAAGAAAAAGAATTTTTATACCTTTGCTTTTTAACTGGTAAGGGTAGAAATATACTGTGGATAACTCAATCTTGCCATCTCTTTAATTTTTAGAATATTTGTCTTTAAGTGAAATTTGTTTTTGGCAGAAAAATTAAGCTCCCCCAAGAAGGTTGTTACATCACCAAGAAAACTTCCTCCACCATCACCACAAAGTAGTGGACCAAAGCGAGTACTTCCACCTAAAACTTTGGCAAATTATTTTAAAGTGTCTTCTAAGCCAAAAAATAATGAACAAATAGGAGCACTTCTGGAAAATAGTAAAGGTAAGATACTAAATTGACAGAGGCCCTGATAACATAAAAATATGATCACAGTTCATGAGTTCCTATTGCTATTTATTAAACCTCAGTTACACTGAAGGTCATATATATAGGAGTGTTGATACCTTGTTTCAGTTTTGATAATGGATTTCAGTTTGAGTTTATTCTGTGGAAATATCCAGTGTTCTGTTAAAAGTTGATTTTATCTAAAATATTAATGTTTTATTTATGCAGGAATCAAAAATTCTTTTGAACAGAAACCAATTGTTCAGACTAAATCTACAAACACAACTAACAAAACTGTCAAAGAGTTTGGGGCTGAGGAGCCCAACAGGAAAAATGCAACATCTCTCATTCTGTTTGAGGAGGTAGGCTTACAGAGGTATACATTTGTGATACCTCCTGATAAAAACTTATTCTAAAGATTACTGTATGTTTTACTATAAAGGACTGTAAAATAGCCAAGAAGGTCAGGAATAATTGTATCTATTTGAAATTAAAGTGAATGAAACTGTCAGCCATAGAAGAATTTTTTAGGAACATGATTAATGCAATTCAGTTACTGTTTAGTGTTTGTAGAAATTATTCTGACCCATACTTATCCAATTATAGGTGACTGCATTTTTTTGTTTTTAACGTTTGATAATTTTTTTACCCTTTTAATAGTATAAGACGTTGTAAGCTTTCGGCATGGTGTGAAGTCACACTGTTCACAAATTCATAAATTCTGTCTCTAATAGACATATAGTGTATCTACTATGATAACTGATATGATAATATAACAGTTATGATAACATAACTGACATCCAATAAGTGTATTGTTACTACATTAATATTTTAATAACCATTTGTTCTTAGGTTGATGTCATTTTCGAAGAAGATGCTGGCTTTTTGAATGCAATCAAAACATTCATGGCAACCACGAAAAGGCCTGTAATCCTTACAACAAGTGGTAAGTAACCAGTGATTTTACAATTAATTACTATTGGTTAAAATATTTGGGGAAAGCTTCTAATTTTAGTTAGATATGTTCCTTTAGAAGTCTGCTGGTAAATTAAGTCTGTTTTTTTCCCTAAACCGAGGAGGCTTCTAAATCTTTTTTTTTTTTTTTTTTAAATTATTTTTGGCTGCATGGGGTCTTTGTTGCTGCACGCGGGATCTTCATTGCCAAGTGCAGGATCTTTAGTTGCGGCATGCGGGATCTAGTTCCCTGACCAGGGATCAAACCTGGGCATTGGGAGCGTGGAGTCTTAACCACTGGACCACCAGGGAATTCCCTATATATTGTTTTATAACATTCTTTTCTAATATTTGTCATTACAGATATTCAGTAGAATATCTCTGCTATGGATTTCTGTTGGAAAATGTTTGTGTTAGACTCTACTTAGAAATTAATAGCCCGTTTGATAGTTAATGATTATACTCTAAAAATATCGATAAAAATCATATTAATCCCAAGTGAGATGGTAGTTTAATTAAAAAGTCAAGATGTAAGTTCAATTCCTTAATGACTTATAATTTGCATATTTTATTTTCATTACTGATGAAATATAGAATACTTTCATAGAAAAGTATGACTAGAGAAAGTACCTTAGTGGTCTTAATGTTTAAAAATATGTTTTTTCCGCATAGATCCAACATTTAGTTTAATGTTTGATGGCTTCTTTGAAGAAATTAATTTTAACACTCCTTCACTGGTAAGTTTTGAATTTTGATCAGCATAAATTATATATCACAATTATATAGAAGGTGGTTTATTATAAAATTTAGTTATAATTTTTAAATGTGGTTACTAAGGGGTATGTTAAAATTTCTGCATTTTAGGAGACTTCTGATTATCTTTTTTTTTACTTTAAAAAAATACCTTTTTCAAAATTCATGTATTCAAATTTTTACTAGACTCCAGTGTTCATTAGGTCTTTTTCATAGTAACCAGTGCTTTACTGAGGTGAAATTTGCATATAGTTAAAAATGCACTTAAGGGGCTTCCCTGGTGGCACAGTGGTTGAGAATACGCCTGCCGATGCAGGGGACACGGGTTCGTGCCCCGGTCCGGGAAGATCCCACATGCTGCGGAGCGGCTAGGCCCGTGAGCCATGGCCGCTGAGCCTGCGCATCCGGAGCCTGTGCTCCGCAACGGGAGAGGCCACAATAGTGAGAGGCCTGCGTACCGCAAAAAAAAAACAAAAAAAAAGTGCACTTAAGTACACAAATTGAAAAATGTGAACAGAGATAAACATCCATGTAACCATCACCCAGATCAAAATATAGAACATTTCTATCACCTCCAAAAGTTCCCTTGGGTCCTTTTTAGGCAGCACTCCCCTCTCCACCAGAGATAACCACTATTCTTTTTTTTATTTTATTTATTTATTTATTTTTGGCTGTGTTGGGTCTTCGTTTCTGTGCGGGGGCTTTCTCTAGTTGCGGCGAGCAGGGGCCACTCTTCATCGCTGTGCGCAGGTCTCTCACTATCGTGGCCTCTCTTGTTGCGGAGCACAGGCTCCAGACGCTCAGGTTCAGTAGTTGTGGCTCACGGGCCCAGTTGCTCCGCAGCATGTGGGATCTTCCCAGACCAGGGCTCGAACCCATGTCCCCTGCATTGGCAGGCAGATTCTCAACCACTGCGCCACCAGGGAAGCCTCATAACCACTATTCTAATGTGTATTAACTCAGATTAGTTTTGTCTATTCTGAAATTTCAAATAATAGGAAACATTATGTGTCCTTTTACATCTGGTTTCTTTCATTTAACATTATGTTTTTTAGATTTATCCATGCTGTTCTGTCAGTGGAATTGTTGAATCATATGCATTATGTTATTTTTATTTGTTTAGCTTTTTAAGACTGCCAGATAGGTTTCCAGTGCATGAGAATTCTGGCAACTGTTGTCAGTCTTTTTAACTTTGGCCATGGTAGTGGTATCCATCTGTGTGTGTGCATGTTTGCTTTCTGTTAATTAGCTTTGAAGTATAGTTTATTTACAGTAAAATACACCCACTTCAAGTGTATGGTTCAATGAATTTTGACAAATGTAGTTACAGAACATGTCCATCAAGATGGAGAACATCTTTATTACTACCAAAAGTTCCCTTGTGCGCCGTTGTGTTCTGTCCTTTGTCCTAACCCCTCGGCCCTGCCTACTACCAGTCTGTTTTCTGTCACTGTAATTTTGCCAATTGTAGAATTTCATGTCAATAGAATCTTATAATATGTAGTATTTTTTATTTAGTTTCTTTCACACACCATAATGCTTTTTCAGATTTGCTCATATTACCTGTGCCAGTAGTTTCTTTCCTTTTTTTAAAATAAGTTTATTTATACATTTATATATATTTTTTTCTTTTCTTTTTTTTTTTTTTTTGCGGTACGCGGGCCTCTCACTGTTGTGGCCTCTCCCGTTGCGGAGCACAGGCTCCGGATGCTCAGGCTCAGCGGCCATGGCTCACGGGCCCAGCCGCTCCGCAGCATGTGGGATCTTCCCGGACCGGGGCACGAATCCGTGTCCCCTGCATAGGCAGGCGGACTCTCAACCACTGCGCCACCAGGGAAGCCCCATTTATATATTTTTTATTTTTGGCTGCGTTGGGTTTTCGTTGCTGCAAAGGGGCTTTCTCTATTTGCGGTGAGCGGGGGCTACTCTTTGTTGTGATGCGTGGGCTTCTCAATGTGGTGGCTTCTCTTGTTGCGGAGCACGGACTCTAGTCGCGGGCTTCAGTAGTTGTGGCATGCAGGCTCAGTAGTTGTGGCTCACGGACTCTAGAGCACAGGCTCAGTAGTTGTGGCTCACGGGCCTAGTTGCTCCGCGACATGAGGGGTCTTCCCAGACCAGGGCTCGAACCCGTGTCCCCTGCATTGGCAGGCAGATTCTCAATCACTGCGCCACCAGGGAAGCCCCCTAAGGGATTTTCTTAAGGTTTAATAAAATTGCCTTCAGGATTCAAGTTGGAGAATCTCCCATAAAATTTTCCTTGCTGTCTCAGACTGTATACAGTTAATAAAAGAAGTTTATGTAAATGCTTTTAATTTGGTACCATATTCCTTTATATTTTTCTAGATCATTCTCAATAAAAGCTTAAAATATTGTGAATCTTAGCAAAATTTGGCTTGCTTTTTGATGTTATTGATGTATTTCTGTTAACTCTGCAGTTGACCATGTTTCTTTCCTGTGTCTCTCTCCCTCCTACCCCCACCTCTCCCCTCCTGTCTCTCTCTCACTCTCTCTCAGCTAAATGTTGCCAGCTACCTACAGATGATCTGCTTGACTGAGAATTTTAGAACCGATGTAAAAGATTTTGTAACATTGCTAACTGCAAATACTTGTGACATCAGAAAAAGTATCCTTTACTTACAATTCTGGATTAGAAGTGGAGGTGGATTTTTAGAAGAAAGGCCATTATCTTTTTGTCGTAAGTTGATTTGTTGTAAAAGAAATTTCTGTAATGGGATCCTATATTAAAATATATGCTGTACCAAAACATTTGAAAGATTATAAAAATTTTGAGCATTGAGGTATCATGTCAATATTAAAAGAAACATACATACATCAACTTAGTTGATGAAAAGTTTTGTAAGCATTAAATGTGGGTAAATACAATTAAACTGAACCTGGAACAAATGGTTACTTGTACATTTATAAACATAGTTGCTTATAAACAAACAGAATTATATTATTTAGCAACTTCCTTTTTTCACTTATTAAAAAAATAAGTATTGGTAATTTTTCCATATGTAAATTATTTTTAGATGACTGTATTGTAAGGTCCTTTTCAGCTTCCTTAATAGCCTATAATTCTCTCTTTCCTAAGAACTCTATTATTTCAGAAATGCTTTATTTTATTTCTTACCAATCTTCAGTCACTGTTACCTAATTCAAGTCACAGACATTTACTGAGGACTTTCTCCATGCCAGGTCCTGTGTTTATATGAATAAGACATGGTTCCTTCCCTGAAGAAGTTCATAGTTTGTGGTTTCCATGCTCCATAGTCACAGTTCTGTAGTTACAGATCCTGCTCTGGGAAATATACAAATATTTAATTTTAAAAAAGGTGAAGTTCTGTAATATTAATCCCTTATTGGTTTTCTGATTAGTTCAAAATTTAATATCTTATTTTTTTAATTTATTTATTTATTTATTTGGCTGCGTTGGGTCTTCATTTCTGTGCGAGGGCTTTCTCTAGTTGCGGTGAGCGGGGGCCACTCTTCATCGCTGTGCACAGGTTCTCACTATCGCGGCCTCTCTTGCTGCGGAGCACGGGCTCCAGACGCACAGGTTCAGTAGTTGTGGCTCACGGGCCCAGTTGCTCCGTGGCATGTGGGATCTTCCCAGACCAGGGCTCGAACCCGTGTCCCCTGCATTGGCAGGCAGATTCTCAACCACTGCGCCACCAGGGAAGCCCTAATATCTTATTCTTTTTCAAAGTATTTAATTCAATTTAAGCTGGCAGTTTTAACTATTTCTTAGAAGTAAATATGATAAATAAGACATGGAAAATATCCTATTTTAAACAAAATAGGTAATAACTATCACCATATTACTGGTTATAAAATGCAATACCAAGAACTTTAGCATTATTTCTTTTCTTGAAGATCTTAAATGCATTTCATTCCTGTCTTAAAAATAAAACACAGATACACACTCATTGGAAATCAGACAATACAGAAGTATATAATGTAAAACGTAAAAGATCTTGCCCCACTTCTTAAAGGTAGCTACTGTTAGACCTTTATCTATGCATATACAAATATTGCTACCTACTTATTTAGCAAAATTAACCAATACTATACGTATTGTTAAACAATTTGCTTTTTCTTACCTCACAATTTATTGTCAGTACGTATAGTTCTAGCCCTCTCTTTTTCACAGCTGCATGCTATTCCAAAATATAAAGTGGATGTAACGTCATTTAATTAACCTTTACCTACTAGGTGACATTTAAGTCATCTTCAGTTTGTTGTTAAAGTATGCAGTGAATATCTTTTTTAATTTTGCTAATTTAGAAGGTGAAAAATGAATGGTATCTTATTTTAATTTCCATGATCACTGGTAAAATTGTACATCTTTTTATGAGTTTATTCGATATTTGTGTTTCTTCTGTGACTTGCCTGTCCAGTCCTTGCTCTTTTTTCTGTTGGATTGTTTTGTAAGCCCACCCCACACCCCAGCCCCACTTAACCTATGTAGAAATCATGTTTGTATTGTACGCTTTATGAATTAGATACATATGGGGAGAATAACAAAATGAGGATTAGGTCCAAAAAATGCCAAAGGGGACTTCCCTGGTGGCACAGTGGTTAAGAACCCTCCTGCCAATGCAGGGGATGTGGGTTCAGTCCCTGGCCCTGGAAGATCCCTCATGCTGCACAGGCATTAAGCCTGTGCCTGTGCTCTGGAGCCCGTGCTCTGCAACAGGAGAGGCCACGACGGTGAGAGGCCTGCGCATTGCAACTAAGAGTGGCCCCCGCTGGCTGCAGCTAGAGAGGGCCTGCCCGCAGCAAAGACCCAACACCGTCAAAAATAAATAGATAAGTAAATAAATTTTTTGTTAAATGCCAAAGGATCTTGGATTTTAAATAATTGTTTAAATAATTGCTTGCTACAATTTGATAAAAATATGGATAGCTAAGGTTTTCTTTTACTAATTTTGTAGGAGGAAATAGCAGAAATGTACAACTTGTTTGCTCTGAAGATGACCCTGATTCCAAAAATAATGCTAAAAATAGTAAAAGGAATCCAACAGACCTTCCCAAATGTGACATTGGCTGTGCTGAGACCTTGTTTGGCCTTAAGAACATTTTTTCCCCATCTGAAGACTTATTTTCATTTTTGAAGGTATTTTCAACGTCTAGTAAATTTATGTTCTTTTTCATCTTCCCAACACTCACTTCTGTCTTTTGAATCTTAAGGTTAACTTAAATTTACCAGTAATTTTTACAGGCTTCAGATTTCTGATTTTAACACATTGTACCCCTTGACAAATGGTGCATAGGCCTTGCTCTAAATGTATATTACAGAATTTAGAATAGAACTTAGAAATATTTCAGATAAAAAAAGGCAATTTCAGAACAGTAGTTTTTAAGCAAATGAGCTTCTAATTATTGAATTAGGGTATATACTGACTATTAGAGAATTTAATTTTTTAAATTAACAGTCTAAATTAATCTTTTAGACTCATGATACTATTTGATGTATTAGGGAAGTGTAGGTTAATAAAATTATGAGGGTTAGCGACTCATTACTTTGAAAATAGATAGGAATGACACTATATTCATATGGGTAGAAAAATGTTCAGACTATGTACTGTTATGACATTTCTTTACTCAATATTGTTTTTCAGCACAAAATCAGAACAAAGGAAGAATGGCATAAGCTCATCCAGCTCCTTACAGAATTCCAAATGAGGAATGTAGATTTCTTATATAGTAATCTTGAGTTCATTCTACCATTACCTGTTAATATCATTCCAGAAACAGAAAACTTTTCTGGTTCATCAGTAAGTGTGGACACCAATGCAGCAACAAAAAATATGAAATGTCTTGCTAGGAAACTTTCTGAAGGAGAGAAGCCATTGAAAAAGTCACAAAAAAAGAAACATAAGAAAAAGATGGTAATTTTAGATGATAGTGACTTATTTGACACCGAATTGGACTTTTCTGATGAATTTATTAGGCTTTCCTCTGCATCTTCTCCAAATTCAGAAGAAAGCAAAGCTAGAGATAAAGAAAGCAATCCAGAGACAAAGAAACTAAACACATGTCTAGAGTCAAACGTTGAATCTATTCCTCGTTCTCCTAAAACACCAGCAGAAAAGAAATATTCTGTCCTTGTTTCTCACTGTTTAAATTCTCTCACTGAGTTCATGGACAACATGTCCTTCTTAGATGCCCTTTTAACTGATGTAAGGGAACATAGGGAATTTGGTAAAAATGATTTTGGCTGGACAAATGGAAAGGTTAAAAGTGGACTTTGTGATGAGTTCAGTCTCGAGAGTAGTGATGGATGGACTTCTCAAAGCTCTGGAGAATTAAAGGCAGCTGTAGAAGCTCTCAGCTTTACTAAATGTTCTTCTACTATTTCAAAAGCATTGGAAACCTCCCTGAATTCTTGCAAGAAAGTAGGAAGAGATCCAACAAAAGAACTTACTTTTTATGTTTCGCAAAAGCGCAACAATGTACACTTCAGTCAGTCAGCAGCTAATTTAGAGTAAGTCTTGACTTCTGTTTACTTTTCATTTTTCAATAATAAATGATAAAGCGGAAATTATTAGTTTCTTTCTCTTACTAATTTTGAAATGCTGGCTTTATTGATCATGGTAAGCCCTTCATATTAATAATGTAGCTTCTAATGAGACAGTTAAGGAGACCAGCCTGATTGCTGGGAAGAAAAAGTGAGAGATTGGGGTGGGGGTTAGGTTTGGGAGACTCTTGGATAACAGGGAAGGGGTCTGGATTTGCTGTGCAGACAGCAGGTAGCCATTAAAGTCTTTTCAGTATGGGAGTGATTGATGTGTTGAAAATGATATAGAAAGTGAATCTGGAATACAGTTAATCTAGTCTAGACCAGAAGCAGGGAGAAGCAGAGACCAGCAGCTGGTTTTGGGATTGTTGCATTTTTATTGGGCATTAAAAATCAAAAAATAATGCATTACTTTTAATTTACAGCAGTGCTTGGAAGAGGATAGCAGTCATCAAAAGTGTGTTTTCTAGCCGATCTCTTCCGAACCTGGGTAATAGACAAGCTAGTATAATAGAATACTTGCCAACTCTGCGAAACATTTGTAAGACTGAGAAGCTAAAAGAACAAGGAAAAAGTAAAAGAAGGTAGTTTCTATAAAAACATTTTACATAACTATTTCAAGACTGATAAATATTCTCATCTGATGGAACTATTAATATTAAAGTATGTTTTTCCTTGTAATTTTGACAGATTCCTGCACTATCTTGAAGGAATTCATCTTAACATTTCAAAAGAGACTATGAACACTTTGGCAGCTGGCTTCCCTTAATATCCTACATTTACAGTGCCTTGTACAGATTCTTACATGGTCCTTAAGAGACATTTTTTTTTTTTTTTGCAGTACCCGGGCCTCTCACTGTTGTGGCCTCTCCCGTTGCGGAGCACAGGCTCCGGACGCGCAGGCTCAGCGGCCATGGCTCACGGGCCCAGCCGCTCCGCAGCATGTGGGATCTTCCCGGACCAGGGCATGAACCCGTGTCCCCTGAATCGGCAGGCGGACTCTCAACCACTGCGCCACCAGGGAAGCCCAAGAGACATTTTTATAGTGATTTTCATGGAAGAGTTTATTTCTCTTAATGTACATTTAAAACATACTATTTGTATATTTCTTATTAGTGTGTAAATATTTTAAATGAAAATTACAGATTGTATTTATAATTGTGGTAGTGGTGGGGTTTTTTGAATTTTTTTGTATTATCTGATTTAGCGTTGTTGGAGTATTTTTGTATGTGTGTGAGCTGTTTCTAGAAGGTAGAGTTCACTGAATATTTCTAAAGGTGCTTCAGTGCTAAACTAATCCATAATTTTTCCCCTTCTGGTGACCCTTTATCCACGCTGTGAATGTGAATCACCTAGGTGATAATCTTTTTTAAAAATAAGTTTACACAGGGCTTCCCTGGTGGCGCAGTGGTTGAGAGTCTGCCTGCCAGTGCAGGGGACACGGGTTCAAGCCCTGGTCTGGGAAGATCCCACATGCCGCGGAGCAGCTGGGCCCGTGAGCCACAGCTACTGAGCCTGCGCATCTGGAGCCTGTGCTCCGCAACAAGAGAGGCCGCGACAGTGAGAGGCCCGCGCACCGCGATGAAGAGTGGCCCCTGCTCACCGCAACTAGAGAAAGCCCTCGCACAGAAATGAAGACCCAACACAGCCAAAATAAATAAATAAATAAATAAAATAAGTTTATACAATCCAAAATACAAAATAGCATGTATAATACATAAGCAAACTTCCTAGGAAAGAAATTTCAAAAAGTAAGATCTTCCTGATAAAATTATTTTTAGCGTACTCATCCAGTATATTTTTACCATGTGAATCACTGAACGCTGACAAGTTGAAATCAAGATTATAAATTGTAGTTTTCGTAAATCTTTTTTAGCAACCATACAAATGTGATATCTTGTATATTTTGACAATTCAAATCATTTGTACATTTTTCTTGTATTTTTATATCATTGGTGTTTTATTTCATAAAGATATTAATGATAATATAAATATTTTGGACAAACTGCTATTCACTGAAACTGTAACAAAGGATTCTACCCTAGGATTTCTACATGATAGCCATTTCGACTTAAGGTTATATTTTTGGAGAAAGTATATATTTTTAATTACAAGATTTTAAAATACCACATTTCACTTAAAATCATTTTTGCAATCAGATGTATCTGAAAATAGTTTCCTATTTCAAGTGTTTATATTATATATTAGCTTAATATTCAGTTACATTATCTGGTGAATTAATTTTCACTTCAAAAGATAAGGATCCTAATTTTGTACAGTTGAAAAATAGATGTATACCTGTGTACAAAATGTTTTTACCTCTTATTTGTTCAACCTACCTTTTCTTGTATTGATAGTACACTGATTTAATTAAAGGCTAAAGCTAAAAGACTGCAATGTTTAGAGAGTTCCAGATGTAATCATCTGGGTAAATATGGATATTGTATAGGCTTGGATATAGTCTATATCTTATAGGTTTTGTCCCTGTACAAAAGAGAATAACATCTAAGGCATTTTTTTAAGTATATGGATTTATTATTTTCTACTGAATGCAAAAGTCCACTACCTGTAGAGCATTTACCAGTTAATTTGGTCTTTAATTATTAGAAAATTCGGATAATCCTCATCAATTGAGGAACCAAAGTAAAATAACTCCATAGAATTGTATTTAAATGATCAAAAACCAAGAAATAATGGGGGTATTTTCCTCCCTAATAGGGACACATTTAATATCTTTTTTTTTTTAAGGTTAAGCCTAATTTTGGGAAATATTTTCTCAATTCTTAAAGGTTCCTGTAAGACTTAAGTTTTACTTTTGTGATCAAAGTAACCAAATTTTGATGACTCTTCAGTACTTAGCATCTTATCCTATAAATGTCTAATTTGGACACATTTCACTACAGCTATTTCTAGAAATGTTGAGAAGTAGAATGCCACACATCTGGCATGAACAATTGAATGGTTGGTGAAACTGTTTACTAAAGTATAAAACAATGGCAAATGATGTGGTCTGGAGGAAAGAGAATGATTTCAGATGTGTACTTGGAGGTATCTACAACAGTTACAAGGTGGAGATGCTCACGTATACAGTCACATATGTAGAGATTTACATGTGCACGGCCACAGTCTAGAGTGTACATCAGACTGCCTAGGGAGTTGGAGGTGCTGGAAGGGAGGACTTCTATGTATTTTATAGATTTCTGATTATTTGAATTTTTTTTTCCCAACAAGTATATTTCACTTTTAGATTAAAGGAAAGAAAAGACTTAATGTTTGACATCAGAGAGACTTGGGTTCAGTATAGGTGAGATATAATGAGGGCCTGAACTAAGGCAAATCTAATGGAAATGGAGAGATGTGGGGAAAAAAGTGCTACTTTTCTCAAAAGATGGTCTGTTAAGTAAAATATTTCAAAGTTTAGGGCTTCCCTGGTGGCGCAGTGGTTAAGAATCCTCCTGCCAATGCAGGGGACACGGGTTCGAGCCCTGGTCCGGGAAGATCCCACATGCCACAGAGCAGCTAAGCCCGTACACCACAGCTACAGAACCTGCTCTCTAGAGCCCACGAGCCACAACTACTGAGCCCGTGTGCCACAACTACTGAAGGCCGCACACCTAGAGCCCGTGCTCCGCAACAAGAGAAGCCACTGCAATGAGAAGCCCACGCACCACAACGAAGAGTAGCCCCTGCTCGCTGCAACTAGAGAAAGGCCCGCGCACAGTAACGAATACTCAATGCAGACCCAAAAAAAAAAAATTTCAAAGTTTAAAAATGAGCCTATTGAACTTCCCTGGCATTCCAGTGGTTAAGACTCCACACTTCCACTGTAGGGGGTACAGGTTCAATCCCTGGTTGGGGAACTAAGATCCTGCATGCTGCATGGTGCAGCCAAAAAAAAAAAAAAAAAAAGCCTATTAAACAAAGCTTATTTGTTTGGGGCTTAATAGATTGAGCTGATGAAAACTCCCTTCTGGAGGCAGTGCATCAAACCACATTGTACTTTCAGAGTAAGAAGAGGATTCTACAAGCTGTGTATTCAGTTATATTTAGCTTTATTCCCATGATGAGCACCATCCAGAAAAATCATTATTCCCTATTTTAACAGTATGAAAATAATGCAAATCCTTTAGTAGAGATGGCATTTGCCTTTCAAGGAAGATAACTTTGTTTCTTGTTTTGGATGTTTAGGGAACATCTTATTTTTTAACGCTTAAACCCAAAAGGCACAGAATCTCGTATTTATTGATTTAGCCTTGGTTTATTATTGTGTAAACCACTCAGTAGCCAAAAGTCTGACTTGAAACATCTAAATACACTCAAACTTATGTTTTCTTCTCCATTAACACGGATGTTCAAAACAGTTGGTTTTAAAACTTCAGACCTAATAAATATAAATTAATATGACATTAAGAACATGTAACATACTAACCTCAGAATTTTAAGATTCAGTATTAAAAACTGCCAATTCATAAAAGGCAATAGCTTGTAATAATGAATCATATAACTCTTCTACCCTGTATTGTTCAGTAGATGAAAACATCTGTCTGTAGTGGACTATCTTATCTAGTGGGAAGAATACCCGCGGCTCTTCTTTCAGTACAGACTCTGAGAGGAGCTGCTTCACTACCTCTTTTCCACTAGTCCGTGTGTCACCAATCATGAGTTCAAAGTGCTTCCCCACTGCATTTCGATTCATGCTCAGCACCTGATGATGGCCATCCTGGGTAAAAGTTGTATTCAGCAAGGCATACAGCATGGCTTCCATGATATGAAAATGTAATAGTATAGGAAACAGAGATGAGTTCTGAAATGAAGGTCCTGTTTTCTCCAGGACATAGAAGTCGGCTTTAGGCATCTTTGAAATAACTGAAGAAATCTTTTTTTTTTGGGTGGGGGGGGGGGAAGGAGGGAAGATAAAATAAGTGAACAGAAATAATTCATTAAGTTTTATTGTTTGGGCCCCCTCTCTGTCCCACTTCTACTTTTTAAATATATAACTTACATAATATTGCTATTGACAATTTTGAAGTAATTGAAAAAGCATTTTATGAAGGGGTCAGGACAGCCAAGTTCTTTCTAGTAGGAACAAGCTGAGCTAAAACAAGTCAGTTAATCCTCCTAATTACTAGTTTCTTCATCTGTACAATGGGCTTCATAATTCCTAAAAACTATATTGGCTTTAAGATTAGACACAATTGTCTTATTTAGCTTTTAAAAAATTCTAGGGTAGAGTATAGGGTTGGAATAACTAGCCTAGAATCAATCACCTCTGCAACTGACTAATCACATCATATACTTGATCGAACCAGTTTTCATAGATATAATCAGGATGATCATTACTTACTGCCCATCTCACCAGGTTTTGAAGACTAAATGAGACAATAAGTAATAGTGTTTGAAGAATAAGCTTTATAAAAATAAAAATAAGAAAAAAGAATAAGCTTTATAAATATGGTAATGAAGTTTCTTAACATTTAGAGTAATATACTTTACCACTGATTTTCTCAGGATCTGCCTTTGATTCATAAGGCATTTCTTAAAATAAATGATTCAATTTTAAAAAAATCATAAGTGATGGAAAATACAGGAATGGGTGAATAATAAGTACCCAAAGAAAATCCATCCTTACTATCTTATTTCATTCCTTTTAGGACTAAAAGACTACACAAGGAGCTCTAGCAGGTAGGGATTTGGAGGTGTAACTGCCTTACCTCTTCTAAATAGACCGACGATAGGTATGTTCCTTTCATCAATCGGCAGTATTCAGTTTGCTGCCAGTCCAGCACTGCCAGTTTACGATCAAGGTGAGCCCAGGCAATTCTTCGAGTACCAGAAACAATGGATACAATACTATTAATTGCCTAGAACAAAAAAGGCTGGTTTAATTACAAGTGTAAACATTTTAACAGATGTAAAATTTAAGATACAAACTCAGAAATCCAAATTAGTTTATTAATAGAAATATATTTACAGTTTATAAACTAAGAATTGTTAAAGAGTAATTATTATTAAAAGGTAACCAGTAGCAGTCTTTTACTTGTTAAACAGAACTTTTACTTGTTCTCAGCAACTAGCTCAAAGTAGGCATTCAAACATTCAGATGTTGCTGGGGAATGTGCTGGATACTGGGAAACAAGGGACATAACCATATATTATAAGAAATGCCACCATACAAGTTACACTGTAGAGAGGAGGAATGGTCAGGAAGACTTATTGGAGGACTAGGAGAATGAGTAAAATGGTAAACGGGGAGTTATTTCACCCAGATGTCTGCAAATACAGGCTGACACCTCTCACTCAGGCAGTGGAATAAAGAGTGCAAGTGGGAAAAGGGCAGAGGGGTAGGCAAATTTCTGCAAAAAGTAACTTCCTTTATCCTGAGAGCTACAGGGAGCCACCAAAGCATACAACATTCAGGTGTAACACGAGATATACATTTCAGAAAGAACATGGACAGCTGTGTGGAAGATGACGGGAGGCATCTAGACTAGAGGTGGGGATATGTGTTAGGTACCTGTTGCACGACAAAGTACTAAGAATCTAGGTCACAGTGAAGAAGCACAAGAAACAGATCAGAAGTAATAGGAGTAGAATTAATATGTGAGATGAAGGAGGAGCCTAGGAAAACAGCCATATATCTTCTCAACATTCCTCCTAAGTAAGTCTTGCCCAGACCTACTTCTCTACATCCACTGTCCTTTCTTCCTAGAATGCCTTCCTCTTCCTGCTAGCCTAGTTAGCTCTCCATGATCCAGGCTGAGTTCTTCTAGTAAAGATTCCCCAACCCACAGATCTCTCCTCTAAATTGCCAATTTACTACCTGTACATCTCATTCTTTGAGAATAACCATATAATAGATTATCTATTTATATGTGTATCTCTGGGCCCACCAACTAAACTATAATCTGCCTGAAGAACCCCGTCTTGGTGCCCAGAATAGTGCTTCGGTTCTCAAATATTTAGGCAGTATAAGACGCATTAAGAAAAAAAGAGTATACCTTAAGTCTCTCTCTTCCTATTTCTGGTTTGATGAGCTTTCTCAAGAGCCGATTTTCCTGTAACTTCCTTTTTTTCCCTCCAGTCTCTGGATTAAGAATGGAGTTACAAACTTGAATGGTGGTTTTATACTGGAACAAGGGCACATTCATTAAACTCTCCAAATTCTGAAATGGCCCAAACTTTTCTCTGTGCTCTACAATACTGAGGGACTTTTTTCCACGAAGCAATGTGAAAGCTTCAAGTTCTTTATTAGACGCTGTATTCAACACATGCAAGATGGAAGCCTGCTGTTCTGAAGAGAAGAGCTTGTCAAGTGCCTTTCCAGACTCCTTTGCGTTTTCATCAGAAAAATCAACATGGGGAATAATTTTCTTTGGTGCAGTGGATTTTTTCCGACAGCAGGAATTATGTAGGCCCTGGAATAAGGAGAACCCTAATGGAACTGGAAAACATCTCCACCTCCCTGAAAGGAAATTTTAGCAAAATGTAAGTTGAGACGTCTTAGTTCCTTTTAGCGTTAGTTGTGGCCTAACCAGAGCCTTTGCAAAGTGACATTGACTTTCCTATAATTTAACAACTAGTGGGGCTTCCCTGGTGGCGCAGTGGTTAAGAATCCGCCTGCCAATGCAGGGACCAAGGGTTCGAGCCCTGGTCCGGGAAGATCCCACATGCCGCGGAGCAACTAAGCCCGTGTGCCACAGCTACTGAGCCTGCGCTCTACAGCCCGCGAGCCACAACTACTGAAAACCGCGTGCCTAGAGCCCGTGCTCCACAAAGAGAGAAGCCACCGCAATGAGAAGCCCGCCCACCACAACAAAGAGTGCCCCCCGCTCACCACAACTAGAGAAAGCCCGTGCGCAGCAACGAAGACCCAACGCAGCCAAATAGAAAGAAAGAACTAGTGGATCATATCCATAAGAGATATCTTCTGATTTCTATGGATAACGCCTAGGTTTTACTACCTAGAAATCTTATTTTATGTCCAAGAAGCATGTATTTAAAAAATGATTTCAACTGCTTAACGTTTTTGAAATTTTTAACCTTAGAGAAATCTTTTTCCAATTAATAGATCTTTTAAACAATATTTATCTTCAATAGTTTCTTTCTCATCCAGTGGAACCAAATAAAACTAAATTTTAGGGAATTCTCTGGCGGTCCAGTGGTTTAGGACTTGGTGCTTTCACTGCCAGGGCCAGGGTTCAATCCCTGGTGGGGGAACTAAGATCCCGCAAGCCACATGGCTCAGCCAAAAATAAAGAGAAAAACCAAATTTTATACGTTTATAATAAATGTTTTAGCTGAGTGGTAGGTTTAAGGGCGTTTTTTATTTTCTTTTGTACACTTTTCAAGATTTCTACCATGACTATATTTCTACAAAGAAGAAAAACCATATAAAGAGCAACTTTGTAAAACCAATGGAAACTTTGACATTGCGGCCACAGAACAATAACGCATCCAGAAGCAAGCAAGCAGCCGTTGGACTCTGAACCCTCCGCCCTCGGCGCAGTCCGAGGAGTCGCTCGTGGACCCCTAACCCAGGGAAGAAAGCACAATCGCTCCTAGGCTCGGCGACCAGAACCGCCCCGTCAACTCAGCGGGGACTCCAAGAAGGAGACCTGGACACGGGACCCAAGGGGGAAATACTCCAGGACCAGGGGCTAATGTCAGACGGGAGATTCACCCAGTATTGCAGGCACCCTACCTCCCGCCAAGAGGAGACTAGGGACGTTCATCTTCCACGTTAAAGCAGTAGAGTCCCGCCCCCGTCTTCCTCCACTAACTTCCGGTTCCTGCGTGCTTCGCCCAAAAGCGCCCGGCCTTTCAGTAAAAAGGTTCCAGCGGAAGCAGCGTGCCGGCCGGCCCGAGGTTGTTCCCGCTGGGCTGTTGGCAGCCGCTCCGCTGCGCCTCTGGGCAGACGCCGGCCGGGATTGTGCCGGGATCCGGAGCCCCCGGGTGCGCCGCAGGCTCCTTCCACTGCATCCGGGAAACGGCCTCGCCCTCTCCGGCCCGTGACTGCCGGTGAGCAGAATGTCTGGGAAGAGAACGCCTGGGCGGGTTTTAGCCTGTAGTTGGCAAGATCCCTCCTCTGGGGAGACTCTCTGGGTTTATTATCTAGGCATACAGATTGATGAGCTCCTATTGGGGCCCCGCCTAGAGTCTGGTGGGGGAGCGTGGGCAGGAACATACATAACCAAATCACCAGGCAAAATGGAATAACTGGGACAGGTGCGAGGTGGTGTTTCAGGAGCTCAAGGGGGGAACTGTGTGAAGGCAGACTTCAAGGAAGGGAGAGGTAGGAAGAGGTGGCTTTGACACTGGGCCTCGAAGGTATCCTATTTGGAAGAGATGGAGGCAGCCGAGGCTGGCTCCAAATTTGGCTGGGCCTCGAATGCAGAATGGATCAGCTGAATAGTTCCATGAGGTAACTCGAAACCACCGGGGCTTTTGTAGAGTCAGATTTGAGGTGTGTTTCTAAAAATTTGGGCATATGTCGAAGTGTGAGGCTGGATTGGAGGTAAAGAGCCTAGTAGCAAAGTGTATTTGGAAGCTAGTGTATCTTCTCAAGGGACAGGCAACCATAAGGAATTGAACCTGGGAGGCTGTGTGATCAGGCCACTCAGGATGGCTGTTCTCTTGCTCTCTGTACATACCCTGCTGGAACAGTCCCTGCTTCTCCTACACCCTACTCAGGTGGCTGACCTTCGCTCCTAATCATGGAGCCTAATCAGTAAATGCCTTTGTACTTGCCCCCGGCCCCTGCTAGTGATTTTTCTAATCTATAGCCCAAAACATCTCCACTGGGATAGTTTATCAAAGGGGCAGTGAGGGGCTGTGCTCCTCTGCTGGTTTCCCTGGTAACCAATGTACCCACCTGACGTCATTTCCCTCTATAACTGGTAACCTCTCCCCCCCCCCCCCCGCACCCAATGAAGACTGCTACCATGTCCTGCCCTCCACCATGTGGGGCTGCTCCAGAACCCTTTTGCTTCATATGTGTAAGATCCCTTATCCATTAAACCATTGATGTCTCTGTTGCTAACTCTGGGTTCTTTCAGGAAAGATGGGACGACTTTAGCTAATTTTGTGAAAAACAGGGAAGTCAGGAGGGCGGTGGCTTTGGGAGGGAAAGATGGTGTGTTTGCGTTTTTATGAGGCAGCAGTGTCTGTGTAGCTACTGTCCAGGAGGTGG
This sequence comes from Grampus griseus, assembly GCF_964374135.1. NCBI lineage: Eukaryota > Metazoa > Chordata > Mammalia > Artiodactyla > Delphinidae > Grampus > Grampus griseus. The sequence goes on from NC_139014.1 coordinate 55,225,560, forward strand.
TGGAGATGTGGCCAGTTATAAGTACTCATGAGAATTCTAAGATTCTTGCCAATTTCTGCGGAACTTAGGAATCCAACACAAAATAAAGCCAACTTTTTGTGCAAAATTCTCCAAATCAATGGGAAATAATTTCCTTTTAACTCCAAGGCTTATTCCACTTAATGAGGTGTTAGTGAGTTGAAATGTATCCCTCAAAAAAGATTGTGGCCTTATTTGGAAAGAGGGTCATTGCAAACAATCAGTTAAGATTAAAATGCTGTCACACTCCAGGGGGTGGGGGGCAGCTAATCTGATATGACTGGTGTCCTTATAAGAAGAGGACCCTGTGAATGCAGGTGAAAATGGGGGTGGAGTTTAGAATGATGCATCTACAAGCCAAGGCCAAGGGTCATCAGCAGGTCACACACACCACAAGCTGGGAGACAGGCATGGTGCAGATTTGCCTGCAGAAGGAACCAACCCTGCTTGCATCTTGATTTCAGGCTTCTGGGCTCCAGAACCGTGAAAGAATACATTTCTGTTGTTTTAAGCCACCCAGTTTATGGTGATTTGTTACAGCAGCCCTAGAAAACCAATACACGAGGCCATACGGAACACTGGTGATTGATGCTTTCTGAGATGCTGTGGTTCACTGGCAAGATACAACAAATGACTTGCTATCTGCACAACTTAGACAGTTTCTCATCCCCTCTGAACCTCAGCTTCCTCATTTGTGAAATGGAGGTAACGGTACCTGCCTCACACCGCCAGGAAATCCTGCTGAGAGGATTTCTCGTTAGAGACTGGATGCAGAGAGCCTGGCATAGAATAAGTGTTCAGTAAATGTTACTTCCCCTATTAAACTTTCATCTCTTCTTTGGAGCTGATTATTAATGACCTTGAGGGGAAACTCCCTCATTCCTCAGAGCATTCATTCAGAATTACTTTGACAAGAGCCTGGAAGTAGTAAGAGGCAACCACTACGCATGATTTACTGTAAATCAGAATCAGTGGGTTCAAAATGAAAGTCATCATCTTCCCCAGAAACTAGCCCCTCACTTCCCTGTTTTTGTTGCCCAGATACAGATAGCCCTGGCCCTTCCCATGCCTGTGTCTAGCCCGTTATCTAGTTCCTGTGTTTTCAAAACTTTTTTGAACGTGACCCAGGACACATTGATGATGTACGTGTGAAACAAAAGCTTTATTTAAAAATACTTGTACCAACAAGGACCTACTGTATAGCACAGGGAACTATACTAAGTATTTTGTAATAACCTATAATGGAAAAGAATCTGACAAAGAACATATATATATATATATATATATATATATATTTAACTGAATCACTTTGCTGTATGCCTGAAACTAACACAGCATGGTAAATCAACTATATATCAATTTAAAAAAAGAGAGAGGGGCTTCCCTGGTGGCGCAGTGGTTAAGAATCAGCTTGCCAATGCAGGGGACATGGGTTTGATCTCTGGTCTGGGAAGATCCCACATGCCACAGAGCAACTCAGCCCATGTGCCACAACTACTGAACCTGTACTCTAGAGCCCTTGAGTCACAACTACTGAGCCCACATGCCGCAACTACTGAAGCCTGCACACCTAGAGCCTGTGCTCTGCAACAAGAGAAGCCACCGCACTGAGAAGCCCGCGCACCTCAATGAAGAGTAGCCCCCACTTGACGCAACTAGAGAAAGCCCGCATGCAGCAACAAAGACCCAAAGGGGCCAAAAATAAATTAAAAAATAATAAAACTTTTAAATAAATAAATAGACAAATAGGTGAATTCCATCAGATTCTTCTGCATGACTATTTGAGCTTCCCCTGTTACACATGCCTGCCCGTTATTTCTTTCCTTCAGAAAGGAAAACACTTCCAACAAGGACCTACTGCATAGCACAGGAACTATATTCAATATTTTGTAATAACCTATAAGGGAAAAGAATCTGAAAAAGAACATATATATATTTACTTACATATATGTATAAATGAATTGCTGTGCTGTACACCTGAAACTAACATGATATTGTAAACCAACCGTACTTCAATTTTTAAAAATTTTGTTAAAAAGAGCAACCTAGGGCTTCCCTGGTGGCGCAGTGGTTGAGAATCTGCCTGGTAATGCAGGGGACACGGGTTCAAGCCCTAGTCTGGGAGGATCCCACATGCCGCGGAGCAACTAGGCCCGTGAGCCACAACTACTGAGCCTGCGCATCTGGAGCCTGTGCTCCGCAACATGAGAGGCCACGATAGTGAGAGGCCCCTGCACCGCGATGAAGAGTGGCCCCTGCTTGCCACAACTAGAGAAAGCCCTCGCACAGAAACGAAGACCCAACACAGCAAAAATAAATAAATAAAATAATAATTACATCTGCAAACATCCTTTAAAAAAAAAAAAGAGCAACCTAAATGTCCATCAGCAGAGGAATGGATAAAGAAGATGTGGTACATATATACAGTGGAATATTACTCAGACATAAAAAAGAACAAAATAATGACATTTGCAGGAACATGGATGGGCTTAGAGATTGTCATACTGAGTGAAGTAAGACATAGACACTGAAAGACAAATATCATATGATATCGCTTATATGTGGAATCTAAAAAAATCATATAAATGAACTTATTTACAAAACAGAAGTAGAGTCACAGATGTAGAAGACAGACTTATGGTTACCAGGGGATAAGGGGGGGGAGGGATAAACTGGAGATTGGGATTGATGTACACACTACATATATAAAATAGATAACTAATAAGAACCTACTGTATAGCACAGGGAACTCAATACTCTGTAATGGCCTATATGAGAAAAGAATCTAAAAAATGAGTGGATATATGTATACATATAACTGATTGACTTTGCTGTACAACTGAAACTAACATAACTGTAAATCAGCTATACTCCAATAAAAATTAAAAAAAAAATTTTTAAAGAAAGGAAAACACTTTTGTGACCTCAAGTCCTCTCACTTTATTGTTTATTATTTTTTACCCCCACTCATTTCTTCATTTATTTCACAAATATTTATCAAATCCCTGTGTTGCTGCAGACAGTTGCCGGGGATAAAATGGAGGGCACACTGACGTGGCCCTGTCTTCACGAAGCTTAGAGGAGTGAGGGAGACCAACTACAGTAGATTGTGGTGCTTGAAAATACAGTGTTAAAGAGGGAAAATACAGCGTTAAAGAGGGAAAAGGCTTTGGGCACAAAGTTACTCACTACAGTGTTATGTATAACAGCGAAAAATCAGTCACCATCTATGTATCCAACAATAAAGAAATACATATACCCCATGGACGATTACATAGCTATTAAAATGATGTCATGCATAGAGAATGGACTTGAGGACATGGGGAAGGGGAAGGGTAAGCTGGGATGAAGTGAGAGACATATATACATTGACATATATACACTACCAAATGTAAAATAGATAGCTAGTGGGAAGCAGCCGCATAGCACAGGGAGATCAGCTCGGTGCTTGTGACCACCCAGAGGGGTGGGATAGGGAGGGTGGGAGGGAGATGCAAGAGGGAGGGGATATGAGGATATAGGTATACATATAGCTGATTCACTTTGCTACATAGCAGAAACTAGCACAACATTGTAAAGCAATTATACTCCAATAAAGATGTTAAAAAAAATGATGTCATGAAGCATCTATAGTAATATGATAAGAGATATAATGTAAAGAAATTTTTAAAAGGATATAAAATTGTATGAAAAATATGGTCCCAATGATCAAAAGATGTATAAAAGACCAGAAGGAAATTTATGAAATATTAATCAATATTAGTGGTAGGACCATTAAAAAACACCATTAGGTTGAACTGCATGACATTACTACTTTTGTAAGTCAACTTTATACATTTCAACATAATATTTTGTTGAAAAGGGCTCAAGATGAACTTGGATTTGAATCCCAGCTCCAGTACTCTGTATCATCCAGTATGTATCATCTCAGTTGTGTAACTGTGGTAAAATGGTTAGAATGGCCAATTTTATTTATTTAAAAAATTTATTTATTTATTGGCTGCGTTGGGTCTTCGTTGCTGTGCGCGGGCTTATCATTGCAGTGGCTTCTCTTGTTGCGGAGCACGGGCTCTAGGCACGCGGGCTTCAGTAGTTGTGGCTCGAGGGCTCTAGAGCGCAGGCTCAGTAGTTGTGGCGCACAGGCTTAGCTGCTCCGCAGCATGTGGGATCTTCCCGGACCAGGGCTTGAACCCATGACCCCTGTATTGGCAGGTGGATTCTTAACCACTGAGCTCCCAGGGAAGTCCCTAAATGGCCAATTTTATGTTATAGAGATTTTGCCACAATATTTTTAAAAGTGAAAAAAAATCCAGTTATGGGAAGAGGACTAAAGGGAGAGCAGCCTTGTCCTGTGGGGTTTGCCAGACACCACAATAGAAGACCTGGATGTAAGCCCCTGTTCCCACCTTTGCTTGGCTATGATTAGGGTACCTTAACCTCTCATCCTCCATGAGGATAACAGGCTGCTCTCAGAGGGCTGTCATGGAACTCAAGTGTGATCAAATGGTGTGAAAGTCTCTGTAAAAACACTCAATATTTGTTAATTAGCATTATCCCTCTCCCTCTCCCCTCTCCCCAAAGAAAGAAAGAAGGAAAGAAAGAAACCCATCACCATGGGGACTTCCCTGGTACTCAGTGGTTAAGAATCCCCCTGCCAATGCAGGAGTCACGGGTTTGAGCCCTGGTCCGAGAAGATCCCACATGCCGCTGAGCAACTAAGCCCGTGCGCCACAACTACTGAGCCTGAGCTCTAGAGCCCACGAGCCACAACTACTGAGCCCGTGTGCTGCAACTACTGAAACCCGCGCGCCTACAGCCCGTGCTCCGCAACAAGAGAAGCCACCGCAATGAGAAGCCCGCGCACCGCAACGAAGAGGTGCCCCCGCTCGCAGCAACTGGAGAAAGCCTGCGTGCAGCAACGAAGACCCAACGCAGCCAAAAATAAAATAATAAATAAATTAAAAAAAAAAAAGAAACCCATCACCAACAAAGTTTAACAGTACCGCTTTTTGTTTGTTTTTGTTTCTTTTGTTTGTTTTTGGCAAACCTTGAGGCTTGAGATTCTGGTGTTTTTTGTTTGTTTGTTTGTTTTGTCTTTAGTTTTAGTTATTTTTTTGGCCACACCGCGGCATGTTGGATCATAGTTCTCCAACCAGGGATCGAACCCGCGCCCCCTGCAGTGGAAGTGCAGAGTTCTAACCACCGGACCGCCAGGGAAGTCCCTTGAAATTCTGTTAAATAGAAACTTCCAGAAATAAGGACGGGAAGAGAAGAAACTAAAGGAACCTCTCAATCTCTTGCTTCTCACCGTGAAGGAGATGATATATTTTCCCTTGGGTTGGCTTTTTTGGGACCTCCAGGGAGGGGACGCTGAATCTCAAGGTGTAAAGAGAGCAGCTCAGCGGGACAAAGGCACCCAAGAAGCTCCCCAACATCACTCTTCTGCCCTGGCAGCGGAGAAATGATGTCCTTTGCCTGTCCCCTCTTCGTCCCCCACTTCCCCCCTCGCCTTGCCTTCATACCTTAGGTTGCCTTTCCCAGATTTCTCCTGGGAGATTTATTTCTGTCCCTTTTTTCATCTAAAGCAGCGGAAATGAATCATCTTTCGGCCTGTTTGGTAAACAACCCCTTGCCCTCTGACCCCTCTCCGGGCTCTCTCCCTGGTCCCTCTGGAGAGGTTCCTAGGCTAGTCCTCACCCCCACAGTCAAGACCCTCCTTGGTGCTTACTCTTGGTAATGTCCCCTTCCCCCAGGGCCTGGAGGCTTGACCTCCTCCACCCGGGGGAAGATGGGAAATGACACAGAGCATTCCAACGGATGATCCCATGAGCTGACCAGAGGGGCAGGGGAAGCAAGGGAGCCACTGTTTTGAGGGCTTTGTGTGCCACGTCCTGGCTCATCTCAATGACCCTATTAGGTGATCTCTCGACCCTCGTTTTACAGATGAGGTGTCCAAGGCTCAGAGAAGTGAAGGAACTTGCCCAAGGCCACACAGCTGGTCAGTGATGAAGCCAAGATTCAAAGTCTGGATTCCTGAATTCATTCCATTATACCATGCTGCCCTATGTGTTCGCATGTGTATATGCATGTGTGTTGAATTGGGGATGCTGGCAGATCAGGTGCAACCCACCAGAATGGAAACCTAAGATGATGTGCATTAAGCCTTATGCATATGACAGATATTTGCCTACAGAGGGGATGGCAAGTGTGCACAGTGTGTGCCTTACCAGGAGTCTGTGGATCACTGAGGATGGGGTCAAAGAGGGACAGAGATGGGGGAGGGGGATTCACGAAATGCCCAGATTCAAGACCACCTAAGCCCTGCCCACACCTCATGGTGATGGAACTTCACAGATAGAAATGCCCAGCAGTGTCCCTATTGGTGAAGCCACACTTCCTGGGGGACACAGTCATGCGACTATTTATTAGACTTCTAAAAATGTGCAGGTGCTTCTTCTAGGAGCTGTGTGGGATACAGAAGTAAATCTTCTGACATCAGAGTATCTAGTGTGCGCATGTGTGTGTGTTGGGAGGGGAGGAGGAATTAACATAAATATATAAATAACTGTAATGCAAGATCGGTAGAAAATGCTCAGGGCCAAAGGGTGAAATGGATCCAATAACGGTTGGTATTCTAGCAAGACCAGAAGCTGGAGAGATTACTCCAGGCTAGGGATCAAGGAGGGCTTCCTGAGGAGGTGGCATATGAATGTCTCAAAGTCTCTGAGTAGATGTAGGATCTATAATACTTCAGGAGAACGCTTTAACAGAAGTTAGATCCTTTTTAATTTGCCAAGGACATATGCCCTTATTCCTCTTTTACAGAGGTGTAAACTGAGGCCCAGAGAGGTTGACCAGGTTGTCCACAGTCACAACGCTAGCCAGTGGCGGTCCAGGATTTGACCTCGGTCCAGGGTGACCGACTCCAAACCCTGCTCTGGGTCCCTGCCGGGCGGGCGTGCGCCTTAGAGAGGAACGCAGCCCGCAAACAGGACGTGCCGGGGGCGGGACAGAGGGTCCAGGAGGGGCGGGGCTTAAAGTCCTGAGGGGCGGGACAGGCGGCGCGGGCGGGCTAGAGGCGCCGGGTTTGCGTCCCGCTCCACCTGCGGGCGAAGGCGCTGACCATGGGCGGCCGCAGGCCGGGGGGCGGCCGGACTGACCCCTGCTGAGCCCGCGGGGCCGGCCATGGGCGACCGCGAGCGCAACAAGAAGCGGCTGCTGGAGCTGCTGCGGGCGGCAGGCACTGGCAACGCGCACTGCGCCGACTGCGGGGCGGCAGGTAAGGGCGCGGCGGCGCGTGCAGTCCGGAACGTGGGACCGGCCCCCGGCCCGCCGGCCCCCTTCTCTCCCTTCAGGCCCGGGCCGGTCCAGGACTCCCGCTGGATCCGCGCGTGACCCTTATATCACCTTCGAACCCGGGCCCCCGGCAGCCCTCTCCTCGGCCAGTACCGCTCCCACTCGAACCCGGCCGGGCCGCCTGTTCTCCCCACTCTGGACCTCGACACTAGATCCCGGCCCCGGGTGCCCTGACCATTCTACTCACCTCCACTGCCAGACACCCTATTCACCCGGACCACGGTCCTTGACGTCTTCATTCCGGACCCAGCCACTTCCCACACGCTCGGATCCAAACATCCTACACACCAGGGATCCCAAACCCCGGACCCAGTTCTGCCCTGATGGTCCAGTGCCCCTTCCCCACCCGCCCCGGACGTCCCCAGGGTCCTCCCACGTTCCTGCTCCACAGCACTCCGACCTTGTGGACCCCGAGCGTCCCTGACTCCGACTTCCCCACCCGCAGCTCCCCAGCCAGGCGCCTCGGTGCCGGTCCCTTCCTCCGCGCTCTCCTCTAGGTTCCTCGGAGTCCTGACACTTCCACATCGCGCCCGCCTCAGCCTCTCGCCCCCATCCTCCTCGGGACTCCTTCCAAGATCTTCATCCTGGCCGCCGCCGCGCCAGGGCCAGTGGGCTGACCAGAGGGTTTCATGCTGATCTTAGTTCATCCAAGGCGGGGAGGCTAAGAGAGGAGTCATGGGCTGAGCTGGACACCTCCCCAGGCTAACTGCCAAGCCCTGCCTCTCCCGGCGCCCCCTGCCCAACCCTGGTTTCTTCACCCAGCTCCCCTCCTGTCCTCTTGTCCCGCAGATCCCGACTGGGCCTCTTACAAGCTGGGCATCTTCATCTGTCTGAACTGCTCCGGAGTCCACCGCAACTTCCCAGACATCAGCAAAGTGAAATCTGTGAGACTTGACTTCTGGGACGACAGTATTGTGGAGGTAGCAAGGGGCGCAGGTGGAGAGCATTGGAACAGCAGAACTGGGGTGGAGGCAGTGGGCAGGGCGCTCCCATTCTACAGGGAAGGAAACTGAGGCCAAGAGAGGGGCGATAAGGAGCCAATTAGACTTGCCTTAGACGAGGCCCTGAGTTCAAATCCTAGCTCCATCACTTGCTTACTTACTAGCTATGAGGCCAAGAGAAGGGCAATAAGGAGCCAATTAGACTTGCCTTAGACGAGGCCCTGAGTTCAAATCCTAGCTCCATCACTTGCTTACTTACTAGCTATGAGGCCCTGAGCCTCCTATTTAATGCTGGTTGTGAACCCTTTCCATATCCGTGTTATAAAGATACCCCTTCATAGGGCTGCTGTAAGGATTAAATGCAGGCTCAAGGCAGGTACAAAGTAAATAGTCAATTAACAGCTGCTGTTCTCATTCGCTGAAATCCTGGACTATAACAGAAGTATCCTGATTCATGGTACATAGTCCTCCTCCAGTCCCCCTAGCCAGGGAGGGGACCACTTTTTTCTCCTGACCTAAAAAGATGGAGGACACCTGCAGCCCAGATAACACCATTCTGGCCAGGAAACCTTCAGAGAGCAGGCGGTACTAAACTGGGCTGCTCTTTTGAGATCCAAAGCCCATGCAAATCCCACGACACAGCCAAGTGGCCACTGGGGAAGGGGAGAATAGGGTTCCCACTGCCCAAGGGACATGGATTAAAACCCTGATTTTTTTCCACACATGCCCTCACCCCAGATATGCCACTGCTGTTACTGAGTGCTGTTGGCCAGGGCCACTCCTGGCACATCTGCCTCTGGGTCTCTTGGGTGCCAAAGGCCCCCAGTGATCTTCCTGACCTACATACTCTATGGGGCGAGCACTGAACTTCTTCCATCCTCCAGCTCCATCTATCTCCTGCGGACTTGCAGGGGCTGCTGCTGGTGGTCCTGGCCATCTGTGGAGGGGGTGGGAGAAAGAACATGAGCTTTGGAGTTAGACAGGTCTGGGTTCAAATCCCAGCTCTCCACTGACTAGCTGTGTCACCTTGGGTAAGTCACCTAACCTCTCTGAGCCTCAGTGTCCTCACCTCTAAAACGGGGGTGGTAATATTACAATGGTTGAGCGGATCGAATGAACTAATGCAGGAGAGCTGTAAAGTGCTCTGCCTGTATGAAGCATGGTTGTTACAGCACCTCATTGCTCCAAGTTGGGGCTTCCCAGCAGCACAGATGACCAAGCTGGGTGGGGTGGCGGGGAGGAGGGGAAATGTGTCAAACTCCGGGAGGAGTGTCTCCTGACTCAGCCCAGGAGCCAGTGAGAACAGTGGCCTTCAGAGTAGACCGTGGTTTCATTTCACGTTTTTTCAAGTTCTAACATTACCCCAAGTTGCTGTTGTCTTGCAGTTTATGACCCACAATGGGAACCTCCGAGTGAAGGCCAAGTATGAAGCCAGAGTCCCTGCTTTCTACTATATCCCCCAGGCCAACGACTGCATGTGAGTGCGTGATTTCCTGATTCCCCCCCACCCCCGCTCCCACCACTACCCCATCTCCTGTGTGGTGGTCTCTTCTACAGACATGCCCAGCAGGTGGAGCCAGGAAAACGTTTGGTACTGTCATGGAGAGCACACAGACCTGATGAAAGCCCCTCTCCACCTTCACAGCTTGGGTTGTCACTTGCCCCCTCTGGGACTCAGTTTCCACAGCTGTGAAATGGGGCATTTTCTTTAGGATCTGTCCCTTTGCCTCGATGTTCTCATAGCCTACAGGTGATAACTAACTTGATTAAGAAGCCTCCGGTATTTTAGCAGAACAAATGTGTTTCAGCTATTATACTTTCTACGGAGTCCCACCTGAGCTGTCCCACCTGAGCTCAATGTTGCTCCAAAAGAGCTGCTTAGGCCCCACCTAAGCACTTACCATGTGCTCTGCACAGTACAAGCCACTTTGTATGCATTTAAACCTCTCAACAACCCTCACGGGTAGGTAGGTATAATATTATTGGCATACTCCCCAAGTTCAGAGGAGTTAAGTAACTTGCCCTTGGTCACACAGTGGATAAATGGTAGAGTGGGACCAGGTCCCAGGTGGCCAGACCCTAAGACCGCTGCTCTGTCCAGTGTAGCATGCTCAGATCTCATGGGTGGGCCACAGGAAGAGGCTCTTGGACTGTGCTGGCTTAAGCTCATGAACACACAGTGGGATGTGGCAGAGTAGATGGTCCAGGGGAGCTGTTATCTGTCTCATTGACCTAGAGGGCTGAGGCTGAGGTTGGAATAGTATAGTGGTGTGCATATAGCCCACTGGGGGAGATATTTCCCCCTGGGGAGACACTGGCAATGTCTGAAGACATTTTGGGGTTTCACAACTGGGGAGGGGGTGCCACTGGCATCGAGGGGGTGGAGGATGAGCAGAGATACTGCTAAACATCCTACAAAGCACGAGGCGTCCCCCCACCACTAAGAATTACCGGGTCCCAAATGTTAATAGTACCCAGGCAGAGAATCCCTGGCTAGCCTGAGCAGGCAGCTGCTGTGATGCTCCCATCCTCAACTGCGGGGTTTCAGAAAGTTGCCATGGGAAGAGGATGCATCAGACACAGCTGCCTAAAGAGTCTCTCTTTTTAGGGTCTTAAAGGAGCAATGGATTCGAGCGAAGTATGAGAGACAGGAGTTTATGGCTGAGGGGAAAACCATCTCACCCCCAGGTAAAGTTATTTTCATCATCTTTTGAGGGCTAGTTCTGATGAGTTCTAGAAAACAAAGTGCCTGAGTATTAGGAACAAGGTCAGCAGAGATATACCTGCCACTCTTGCTCTGGCCACAGAGGCCAAGTTGTGGGTTCCTCTGTCTCTGAAATAGCAACACATCGGCTGGTGGGGTTTTATGGTCTGACTGGCCGAGAAACACATTCGTCTCAGGTCCTTGCAGGGCCACAGGGTGTATAGAGTCTTCAGTATAAATTGCAAAAAGACTCACCCACCGGGCAGACCAGGAAGAAATAAGACACCCTGCTTCTGGCTAACGTAACCCCTGGTGTGGCACAAGCCTCGGGAAGGCGCATGGACTGGATTTCACCTCCCTTCCCGCCTTTGTGCAGGGCACAACCTCATCGGTGGCCCTGAACCTGTGGCAGTTTCTGCCCTGCTACTCTGAGTCCAAGTTGACACTGACCCAGAGAGCAAAGTATACAAAACTGCTCTTTGAGGACCAGAGGCAGCCAGTGCTCAGCTCTCCTAGTGGCCAGGAGCACAGAGGGCATTCATTATTCCCACACTCTGGAGAATTTCATTAGGCTGATGTCAACGTGAAGTTGGGCCTCCTTCAGAATCAATCCAGTTTCTTAGGATTTAGCCTACTTATTTTATTTTTATTTTTTTGTATGTGATAGGCGGGCCTCTCACTGTTGTGGCCTCTCCTGTTGCGGAGCACAGGCTCCGGACGCGCAGGCCCAGCGGCCATGGCTCACGGGCCCAGCCGCTCCGCGGCATGTGGGATCTTCCCGGACCGGGGCACAAACCCGTGTCCCCTGCATCGGCAGGCGGACTCTCAACCACTGCGCCACCAGGGAAGCCCAGGATTTAGCCTACTTAGAGTTTACTGTGTCTTCTTAGGAAACAGCCAAGGAAGAAAGTTGAGGGTAGCCCAACTGAAATCATACAACATTGCAAATTTGGCCCCAGACAGGACCCCCATGTCCTGCAGCTGAAATAGCTAAATTAGATCCTAGACATTTTAGCAGCAGGTGAGAGGTTCATTCCACCCCTGAGACCATACTGTACGGGGTTCATGAGTTGCTTGTTTGTCTTGAAGCCGTGAGTGTTCACTCTTTCTCATCCTTGGTGGAAGGTAACCGAGAAGGGTTCCTATGGAAGCGGGGAAGGGACAACGCACAGTTCCTGAAAAGGAGGTTTGTGCTCCTGGCAAGAGAAGGCCTCCTGAAGTACTACACTAAAGAAGGGGTAAGTCTTCTCTTATTCCTCCCAGAGCGCTGGCTCTCACCCCACTCAGGTCTACATTTTTATTTATTTATTTTATTTTTGACTGCTTTGGGTCTTCGTTGCTGCACGCGGGCTTTCTCTAGTTGCGGTGAAGGGAGGCTACACTTTGTTGTGGTGCGCGGGCTTCTCATTGCAGTGGGTTCTCTTGCTGCGGAGCACGGGCTCTAGATGCGTGGGCTTCAGTAGTTGTGGCACATGGGCTTCAGTAGTTGTGGCATGTGGGCTTCAGTAGTTGTGGCTTGTGGGCTGTAGAGTGCAGGCTCAGTAGTTGCTGTGCACGGGCTTAGTTGCTCTGCAGCATGTGTGGTCTTCCCAGACCAGGGCTCGAACCCATGTCCCCTGCACCGGCAGGCGGATTCTTATCCATTGTGCCACCAGGGAAGTCCCAGGTCTACATTTTGATCAATAGTGCCTGGTCTTGTGTATGAGCTCAGCCACTGAGACTTAGGTACCACACGCTGCTACTTTTCCTTGTTATACAATCCATCCAGTCCACTAAAAAGCACACCTTCTCTTCACCTAGAATGGGCTTAGACTGGTCCATGATTAAGCCTTTGATGATCACTTGATTTTTACTTCATTTGTTTATGTACTTAAGAAATATTTATTGAGCACCTACTATGCTAGACCTTATTCCAGGAACTGGGGATACAGCAATAAACTAAGAGAAGTTCCTGTTCTCCTGGGGCTTCCATTCTAGTGGATGGAGACAGGTGTAACCAAAACATACATCAATACATAATCTATCCAGTGGCAATAAGTTATATGAAGTAAAATAAAAGAGGGTGAAGAGTTAGAGCGTGGGGTAGAGGGAGGTGCTACCACAGGTGGTCAGGGGAGGCCTCTCTGATGACATTTGAGCAGAGAACTGAATAAATGTGAGTTATGTGGATTTGTGGGCGAAGGATAGAAGAAGTAGAGGGAACAGTATGTACAGAAGCCCTGAGCATGGTCATGTGTGCTGATTAGAAAAGATGAGCCCTCTGAGAGGGTGCAGCCCTGGTCCCTGTCTAGGCAAGCAGAAGCCTGCATGGCGGTTCTCACTTGTACCTTCAGCCAGGGGCTTTTTGTTCAGTGCACAAACTGCCCAACCATGAGCCGTAGCTCTGGCTTGAGCTGGGAATGTATTTGGTGAGTCTGGAGGACATGAAGGAGGCCAGAGTGCCTGGTGCAGCGTGAGCAAGGAAAAAATGGGGCGAGATGAGCTCACATAGTGGAAGACTTCAGAGGCCGTAGGAAGACTTAGGATTTTTCTTTGGAAACAGCTTTATTGAAATATAAATTCACACACCATTGGATTCACCCATTTAAAGTGTATAATTAATAGCTTTCAGTATATTCATGGAGTTGTGCAACTATCACCACAATCAATTTTAGAACATTTTCATTACCCTAAAAAAAGAAACCCCACATGTGTTAGCTCTAGTTCTCCACTCCATTCCCCTCCCCCAGCCCTAGGCAACCACTGATCTACTTTCTAACTCTATAGATTTGCATATTCTGGACATTTCATACAAATGGAATCATACAATATGTGGTCTTTTTTTAAAAAAAATTTTGTTTATTTATTTATTTATTTTTGGCTGTGTTGGGTCTTCGTTGCTGCACACGGGCTTTTTGTAGTTGCGGCGAGCAGGGGCTACTCTTCGTTGCGGTACACGGGCTTCTCATTGCGGTGACTTCTCTTGTTGTGGAGCACGGGCTCTAGACACATGGGCTTCCGTAATTGCGGCTCATGGGCGCATGGGCTTAATTGCTCCACGGCATGTGGGATCTTCCCTGACCAAGGCTCGAACCCATGTCCCCTGAATTGGCAGGCAGGTTCTTAACCACTGCACCACCAGGGGAGCCCGTAATAGTTCTTTATATATTCTATACACAAGACCCTTATGGGATATATGATTTACAAAACATTTACATTCTTTTTTTAATATTCTTTTCTACTATGGTTTATCACAGAATATTTTTACAAAACATTTAGGCGTTTGGATTTTACTCTACTGTTGGGAAGCCACAGGAGGGTTTTGAGTACAGAAGTGATCTGCTTTGACTAAAACTTTTGGAAAGGGGCACTCTGGCTGCTACCGGGGCGAAAATGGAGTTGGGGGTGGAGGCGAGAATGGAGCAGTGGGGAGGTGAGGGTGGAAGCAGAGAAGCCAGTTAGGAAGCTGTTGCAATAATCCAAGCGAGGAATAATGGATTAGATCAGGATAATCGTGACGGAGCTGGTTAGAGTGGTCAGATTCTACGTGTATTTTGGAAATAGAGCCAATGGCATCTACTGAAGGATTGGACACGGAGTGTGAAAGTCAGCAGAATCAGGAATGATTCCCAGATTTTTGCCTTATGCAACTAGAAGTCTAGATTTGTCATTTGCTGAGATGGCAAAGACTTAGCTCCTTACGGGGATGATCAAGAGTTCCTTTCCCGTTTGAGATGCTTATTAGTCATACACATAGAGACTGAGAAAGAAGTTCTCAGAAGTTCTGAGTCTAGAGATTTGGGGAGAGTTTGGAGCTGGAGTCATCAGCACGTAAACTGGTTTAGCAACCGGACTGGCTGGAGTCACCTAAGCAGGGGGTGGGGGTGGATGAGAAAAGATGTCGGAGGACTGAGTATTTTAGTTATTTGTTGCTGAGTGACAGACACACCACCCTAAAACTTAGTCGCTCAAAACATCAGTCTATCGTGTCTCACAATCCTGTGGGTCAGGAATCTGAGCAGGCAGTGGCTGCTCCATTGTACTCAATGTGGCATCAGTGGGGTGGTTGGGCTGCGCCAGGAGACCCAGGAAGCCTTCGCTCACACGTCAGGCGCTTTGGCATCCTCCTTGTGCCTTCTCTGTGATCGTTCCTCATTCAGGAGTCCAGCTCAAGCTTTGTTGCAGCATGGCAGCCGGCTTTCCCCGAGCAAATGAGAATGCTGCCAGGCCTCTCAAAGGTTAGGCCAGGAACTGCCTTCTGTTGGTCAAAGCAAGTCATGCAACCAGCTCCAATTCAAGAGGAGGGGATATAGATTCCACCTCTTTATGGGTAGAGTGGCATGTGCAAACTAGGAGGGAAGGAATTGGAGAAGCCCATCTTTGGAGATTATCTATCACACTGAGCCCTGGGATATTCCAATATTTAGAGGAAAGATAAGAAGTTTCCAGCAAAGAGAATGTGAAGGAATGGCCAAGAAAGTAAGAGAAGGACAAGCTCTGAGCACTTTAGCCTTCATCTTACTCCATTTCCTACATGCAGAAATTACTATTTATGTCCCCTGTTGCTTTCCTGATGGACCAGAGCAATGCCAGAAGATCTGTCCAGTGTGGCCTCAGTCTGGGGCCAGATGAAAAATGATAGGGGATGAAGAGTATTAACCCTCCAAGAGAGAGTAGGGATTTCTTCTCAGTCTTCAGTTTAAATCACTGAAAAATATTGCAAGTACTAAAGGCAGGAAGAAAAAGTGCTGCTACAGAGTTAGGAGCAGGCATCGAACCCCAGTAGCTGTTGTGAGTTAGGATGTGAGTCTCATCCTTGGTTGGAAAAAGTTGATCTGTTTCTCAGTCCTAAGCCTGTTCGGTCTAAAGCAGTCTAAAAATAGAACCAGTTGCCTTTGTTCTTTTTTTATTTCTTTACCCAAATGGAAAAGTTTTAAATTATAAAGGTAACTCATTTTTATGTGAAAATTTGGGGTAATACAAAAAAGTGAAGTTTAAAGAAAGCAAAACTCAGAAGATATTTCAACATAGCAAAATATTAATACCCAGATCACATTTTTTTAAAACCCTAAAAATCAAGAAGAAAAAAACAATCCATTGGCAGAAGAGCCAAAGGAAATGGTTTGGTAGTTCACAGAAAAGGAAACCAAAATGCCTGATAAATACAGGAAAAGAAGCCCCATCTCTCTGGCAGTCAAGGAAATGAAAATTAAAATCACAATGAGATATACTATGTATCCACCAGAATGGCTAAAATTAAAAAGGTTGACAACACCAAGTGTTAACAAGGATATGGAGAAACTGGAACTCTTATTGCTGGTGGGACATAAAATGATACAACCTCTTTGGAAAACAATTTGGCAATTTCTAATAGAGTTACGTGTACACTTAACCATATAACCCAGCTTTTCCACTCCTAGGTATTTACAAAAACATATGTCCACAACAAAATTTGTCCACAAATCTTGTTCACAGAAGTTTTATTTGTAATAGCCAAAACCTGGAAGGTATCCAAATGTTCATCCACAAATAAATGAATTAAAAAATTGTAGTACATCCATAGAATGGAATATACCCAGCAATAAAAAGGGACAAGCTACTAATAAATGCAATAATGTGGGTCAATCTAAAAACTATTGTTCTGAGCCAAAGAAGACTTATACGGGAGTATGTACTGTATAGTTCCATTTATATTCAATTTCAGAACAGACAAAACTATACCAATAGAAAGCAGATAAGTGATTGGGATTGGGTGGGGTGGGGATTGATGCAAAGGAGCAAAAGGAACTCTTTTAGGGTAATAGTGATGTTCTAGATCTTGATTGTGGTGGTGGTTACATGGGTATATACGCTTGTCAAAAAACTGCACTCTTAAAGTGAGTTCCATTTATTGCTTATAAATTATACCTCAATTAAGTTGAATAAGAGAAATTAACAATGAGATTCCATTTCAAACCCTTCATATTGGCAAAAATGTTAAAAAAAAAACTGGCAGCATTGAGTGTTGGTGAGAATATGGGGAAAGGGGAAATCTTCTTTGTTATTGATGGAAATTTACTTCCGGTATGTACATTGGTGCAACCACTGTGGAGAGCCATTAGCAAAATAATTTGGCAGTTTTCAGTAAGTCAAAGATGTACACACTTGTGAGCTAGCAATTCCATTCCTAATCGTGACCTAGAGACACTCTCACGGGGGTATACCAGGGATACAAGCTGACAGCAGCAAAAAATCAGAAACAATCTCAGTATCTGTCAACAGGAACATAGATTGATAACTTTTGGTGTAGTCATTTACAAGAGCCAAGTAGATTGGTATATCTCAACATGGACAGAGATAAAACGTTGAGTGACAAAAGCAAGTTGTAGAATGATCCATATAATGTGATACCATTTATGTAAATTAAAGCCACATAAAACAGCACTATGTATTGTTCATGGGTATGTGTATGTGTGTATAAAAGTGTAAAAAGTGAACTAGAAAGATGAACATCAAACTCATGACAGTGATTGACTGTGGGGAGTGGAGGAGGGGAAAGGGACAGGGTAAGTAGTAATTAAAGGGATTTTGGCTTTATTAGTAATGTTGTAGTTTTTAAACAAATTTCCTTTTGGGGAACGATATTGACAAAATTAAATACACTTTTTTTGTATTTTTAGTATTTTTCATAGTAAATATTTTAAAAGGAAAGTCGTACATTAATCTTTCAAGAAAACCATTGTGAAGAGTGTTGTTGTAAATCTGTCCATACTTCTTACGTACGTGCAAATAAACATATATACATATAGTTTATGTACATTATATATATACTATATGCATATAGTATATGCATATATATGTGTATATAATTTTTGCATTAATAGGTTCCTACTATACATCCCGTTCTGGGACTTGGTATTTCTCACACATGGATATCATGGACATTGTTTCATATTAGTAATATTGATTTAAATTTTCCTTTAAAAAATTCTGTGATATTTTATTGTGTGGATATGCCATGATTTATTTATTTAACCCATTATCATTGATGGACATTTCAATAATTTCTTCTTCTTTTTTATTTTTTTACTGTTATAAGCAACATGGCAGTAAACATCTTTTGATATATGTTTGCATAGTAATGCAATTACTTCCTCAGATAGATTCTTAGATGTGAAATTGTGGGTCAAAGCAAAACACTCAACATTTTAGTAAATATGACCAAATTTCCCTCTAGAGAAGACTGTCCACTAGAACTTTCTTCAGTGACGGAAATTTTCTCTGTTTGCACCTGTCCAGTACCCTAGCCACTAGCCACAGGTGGTCGCTGAGCATTTGAAATGGGACTACGTGTGACTAAGGAACTAAAGTCTTAATTTTATTTAGTTTTAATTTTAATAGCTGCATGTGGGTAACAGCTATTATGGGACTAGAGCGTTGGTATCATTTTTCTCTCTTATCAGTTATGAAAGGAAGCACTTGTTTCCCCTTTGCCTTCTTAGCATCAGTGAGGGCTCGAATTGTGTTCAGACCCTGAGAACAGAGTGGAGGGTGGGAGGGCGTGCCCTGAGGCCCCCACAGCTGCTTTTATCTGTTTGTTTAATCTATTTTATTTGTTTGCCTTCCATGGATATTTGTTTCAAATTCTTTTTTTTTTTTGGCTACATGGCCTGCGGGATCTTAGTTCCCCAACCAGGGATCAGACCTGTGCCCCTTGCAGTGGAAGCACCAAGTCTTAAGCACTGGACTTCCAGGGAATTCCTGATGATTCGTTTCAGAAAAAATTCTATGGCTAAACATTTTGAAAAGTTCTAAGTTAAGGTCTTTCCAAGCCCCGTTTCAGCCCAGAGAGGCCAATCTGATTAAGCAGAGTTCCACACGGGTCATCTGTTTGCAGTTAAGTCTCCCTGGCGAACGTGATGAGAAGTCACCCTGCTGACTGTCAGCATCTTAAGTATCTGCTTCCTCTCTTTTAGGGTAAAGAGCCCAAAGCTGTCATCAGCATCAAGGACTTGAATGCCACCTTCCAGACAGAGAAGATAGGGAACCCCCATGGGCTGCAGATCACCTACCGAAGAGAGGGCCACGTCAGGAACCTGTTTGTGTATCACGAGAGCGGGAAGGTGAGAGCCTCCAGCTCGCTGACCCCCTTGCACAGCAGCCTCCTGAGATCTGCTGCTACTGTTCACCTTAACCTATTGTCACTTTTTATTTTTTTTTGGCCACACCACGTGTCTTGTGGGATCTTCGTTCCCCAACCAGGGCCCACGGCAGTGAAAGCACCGAGTCCTAACCACTGGAATGCCAGGGAATTCCCTATTGTCGCTTTCTAGTTGGAGACAGAGGTACAAGTAAAGCAGAGCGAGATCAGGGAGAGCAACCTGGTGGGTACCAGGGGTGCGTCTGGATGGTGCACAACCGTCAAGGGGCATCCACTTAGCAGAAGGGACTATGCCCAGGGCTGGCAAGTCAGGTGGGGCCGGAGATTCCAAATATGGGAGGAGGAATGGATCAAAGCCTGGGCAGCGCGCACTCCACGGCCTTGCTTCTCAGAGTTTGGCCCGGCACCAACAGCATTAGCCATGACCTGCGAGCTTCTTAGAACTAGAGTCTCGGGCCCACCCGGACCTACCGAATTAGAAGCTGCATTTTAACAGGATCCCCAGGTGATCCTTGTGCGCACTGAAGTTTGGGGAAAACACCACTTAAAGGTCCAGGAAATGGACTCCATCAGAGAAAAGCAGGCCAATAGTACAGGTTCAAGAGAATAAGCTGGGTCCAAATGAGCAGGGTCATGTGACCGGGCAAGGGTCAGAGATGCTAAGTCGAGGTGAGGAGGGGCAAAGGTGGAGGCTGACATTTTGTGAGTTTCTTTTTAATTCTGTGCCAGGTGCTCTTCTTGGCAGTCACTATACATCATTTCTTAATCTTCAGATCAACCCTGGAAATGTTTTATCCCCGTGTTACAGAGGCATGGGCATGTTAAATAATTTGCTCAAAGTCACGTAGCCAATGGTTCCTGAGCCCTGCACCCATTTCACCTCCCCAAGTGCCTCTGCTGGAGGAAGGACCCTTGGCAGCAGGAGCCAGGAACCAGATACAGGGACTCGATCTTCCCATAAGGCCCTAGCGCTGGGATGGTGACCATGGATCACCCTCCCAGCAGGCTTCACGCTCCCTCCACATTCTGGGCTGACTTCCTGGTGTGGTCTGAAGAGCTGGGTTTGGAGTCAGAAGCTGGGGCTCTGGTTCTGCCACTCCCAGCTGTGTTATTAGGGCAGGTTCCTTCCCTCCCTAAGTCTGCTTGTTTATGGTTGATAACGTCCACCTCCCAGAGGGGTTTTGAGAGTTGAGTGACCATGAACCACGAACGTGAAAGCATCTCATTACGGTGAAGTGCACTGTAAACATTAGTTGCTACTGTAATTTGTTCATGATTGTGGAAGCTGCAGAAGAAGACAAACTCTTGTGAGTCATTTCACATCTGTGTCGTTTATGCATTCACGAATTCACTCTTTCGGTAAATCCTTATCGCACTCCTCCCCGCAATGTGCACAGCACTGGGGTGTGTAGTGAGTGGGGCAGAGCCATGAGTGGGATTCTGGGATCTCAGAGTCTCGGGAGGCAGATAGGGAAATAGGCACTGATGATGCTGTGTGAGGATGGGCTGGAGGCCGTGTTAGGGACACACAGGAGACATTTAAGTAGCCTAGTCTGGGGGGTGGGTGGGCTGGAAGGGGACAGTCAAAAAAGGCTTTCCAGAGGAAGGAGCATCTACTTAAGAATTGTGTGAATATGCTGAAAAGGAGAACACTCAAACCAGCTTAAACAGGACATGAATAGGAAAGATATAGGAGTGTTTATTTATTTCAAGGGCCAGTAGTATGGCTTGGCCTCCTGAGAGATTAGAATCAGGAGCTGTGGTGTGTGTGTGTGTGTTTAAGAGAGAGAGAGAGAGAGAGAGAGAGAGAGAGAGAGAGAATACACTCTAACAGCAACACATTGTTCTGTAAAACCAGGAGTGCGAGTAATGTCTCTCTTGTTTGTTTCTCTAAATTCAACGATCTCATTCCCCAAATTGCCAAGAAATCTATTATCAGTCATATTTCTCGGCTCCCTCCCTTGGCTTTACTAGAATCTTGGGACTTATGCAGTGTGGGAGACATGGAGGAGATGCCTGGTTTTCAGTCCACATTGGGCTCACTGCTGTAGTCCCATGTCCAGACTGGCTGGATACCAGTGGCTACCCCTCCACCCGCGCGAAAGCTACGAGGACTTTTGCTGCTGTGCCCAAGGTCTCGGACAATTACGGTACCTGGCTCCCTACCACTGACCCAGTTGTAGAGCTACCGGGAACCTGGTTCTGGCCGGTCTCCTCTTTCCCTGGATGCCTCAGCTTCTCCCTTAGATGGGCATAAATGGGAGTGGGGGGGGGGATGCTCAAACTCATGCCCACAGGAGCCAGGTGGGCAATTGAAAAGTAAAGTGGACAGCCTTAAGGCTGTGGCAAACAGGAACACCTGTATAGAGGACTGAAACAGACAGAACTTCAGGAGCCAAACAAACCTGTCTGCAGGTTGGATTTTGCCCCGGAGCCACCAGTTTGTGACCAAAGAGCCCTTCCAAAGTGGAGGCCTAGGTGGGTCTTTCATGGGATGGTCCCATTCCCTTAGTGCCTGAGCCTCTAGAAGTTTCTTAACACCCAGGACAGGAGAGCTCCGAACTCAGGAATACGGGGCCAGCAAGTTTGACCTGCAAGAGAGAAAGGGTAATGATGTTTCATACCTTTGAAACCAAATTCAAATGAATTTCTCAATCACCGTATTACATCTAAGTGCAGCACAGCCGCTATTTGAACAAGTCTTTCAGCTAGCTCCCCCAATTCCAAATTCCTGGGAGAAAGAATCTGATAGGCCCTGTCCAGCCTCTGCATTTGTCCAGTTGCTGTGGTCAAGAGTGGGTAGAATCATAGCAGCAAGCGTGGCTGCAACTGTGGGTGAGTGGTGTGTGCCTGAGAATGGGTGGGGCAATTCTCATAGAATCAGGGCTTGCGTGGAGCAGAAATCTATTGCAATATCTAAACTCACCCTCAGGATGAGTAGAATGTTCTAGGTAAAAGGTGTGTCGGGGGTGAGGGCAGAGAGTTGGGTGAGGCTGAGTGTTTCAGGAAAAGGTAATAGCATGTGTTGGGATGGGGTTGGGGGGAGGCGGGGCAGGGATTGCAATGGTTTTGTAGGGAAGGAGCTCAGAGGGCAAAGAACTTAGACTGTCTTCCTGAGGGTAGTGGAGAGGACTCTAAGCTAGACTCCATTAGATTTGCAATTCGAAAATCACTCTGGCTGCCATAAGGAGGCCTGAAAGGAGAGTGGCAGAGCAGAGGCAGAGCCAGCTGGGTAAAGTGAGAGACGATGGTGGGCACTGCCGAGGGAGGTGTTCTCCCAGAGGGACACAGAAGGTCCAAGCCAGCTTTAGCCCAAGTTGCACTCCAGGTGATGGGCATCCGCATTGGAGGAGCATCCCCAGGTGCACCAGCCCCCACCTGAAAGCCAGTCTTTGGCCTCTGAGGACCCTTGCTTCTCAAAGTGTGTCCCAATGACCAGCGTCATATCACCTGAGAGCTCGTTAGGAATGCAGAATCTCAGGCCCCACCCCAAACCCACTGAATACAAATCTGCGTTTTAATGAGATCCTCAGGTGATTCACACACACATTAGAAAGAGCCAAGCACTGTCCTAGGCCCTTGCATAACTCCTATGTGGTCCGCCTTGGTCCTTTCCCATGGCTCTGGGGATCTCCCTGTCAGTGGCTTCCCACTTGCTCAGGTGATGCCCCTGGCCTCGGGCACTGTCCTCCCAGATGCCTGTGAACAGCCCACAGGCCCCTGAGTGGGACTGGGGGTGCGTGCATGTGCCCAGACCTGAAGGTCCAGCTGGCTTCTTGCCTCCAGCCTCAACTCCCCCACTACTCTGTCTCATTGGCTGTCCATCTGTCCTTTGTATTTTTCTCTGCAGGAGATAGTGGACTGGTTCAATGCCCTCCGTGCAGCCCGTCTCCAATACCTAAAAATGGCCTTTCCTGAGCTCCCGGAGCCTGAGGTGAGCTAAATGTGGACCCCAACTTCCACATCTCCTCTCTGCCATCTCCTTTGCTTCTTGTCTGCTGACCTCGAAGACACTCAGAGGCCAGCCTCTGTTTGTTTGCAGGAAAGACCTTGAGATTTGGGGTTGGGGACCTCAGTGGGAAACAAAAAGCTTTCTCCTGGGGAGTCTGGGGGTTATGGCCTCACCCCTGGCAAGGCAGCCTCCAAAAAGTGGGTCAGGCTGTCCCCTTCGGGATGCATGGCTACCACCCACAGTGTCAAGGGGCTCAGGATTTGAGCATCTCTCTCTCACCCCTTCTCCCACTAAAATGCACAAATGGTCCCTCACATACTGCTTATACAGTGCTTTCGAGCCCATTGTATCTTGTAATCCCTTTTATCTAGTAATCCCTTGCAGCCAGCAGTTAGGTGAGTGTGATTATTCCCATTTCACTGATGAGAAACTGAGTCCCAGGAAGGTCAAGTGCATAACCAAAGGTGTTCTTCACATTCGAACATTCCCCCCTTTACCCTTTCATATTCTGGTATAAGGAAGGTAGTGGGATCTTTCCCATTATCGTTCTAACGGGAACAGTCTGCCTTTCATGGCCTAGGTAGTGGGGAGCCTGAGAACTTCATCTGATTGTCCTCAGATGTCTGGAGCATCCATCTACATCTCTCAGGCTTGGCTGGGGAAGCTGTATAGTGGGCTGGAGGATGCTGCCCTGAGCCAGGAGGCCTAGGCTCTTGTGGACGTTCTGCTGCTAACTTGCTGTGTGACCACTGCGGGTTGAGTCACCTCTCTGTGCATCTGTAAGATGGTGCTTGGTCTGGGTCATCTTCAGGGTCCCTTCCAACCCTGAGGTGCCGTACTCTGGTCCCTGTCTTAGGCCTGCTCTAGGAGGATTTTGTAAGAGATAGGGGTGGAGAGACCATGTTAGTCCTGGGACTTCTCCTTTTAATATTTATTTATTTAATTAATTTATTTTCTTTCTTTCTTTTTTTTTTTTTTTTTTTGCTGCGTCGGGTCTTCATTGCAGCACTCGGGATCTTTGCTGAGGCATGAGGGATCTTTTCGGTGCGGTGCGTGGGCTCTTTTTTGTGGCGCACGGGCTTCTTTCTAGTTGTGGCGTGCGGGTTTTCTCTCTCTAGTTGTGGCGCATGGGTTCCAGGGCGCATGGGCTCTGTAGTTTGCAGCACATGGACTCTCTCGTTGAGGCGCACGAGCTCAGTAGTTGTGGCCTGCGGGCTTAGCTGCCTTGCGGCATGTGGGATCTTAGTTCCCCCACCAGGGATCGAACCCAGGTCCCCTGCGTTGGCAGGCAAATTCTCTACCACTGGACCACCAGGGAAGTCCCAGTCTCGGAACTTTCTTAATCCCAACTGTTAGACCCTCCTTGGAAGCCTAAGTGTTCCTTAATGCCCAAGATTGCAGGGAGCAAAGTGTCTGGAACAGGGGTCCATTCCAGACCCAGTGATGCACTGAGGTGGCAATTCTCTAGGAGCAGTTCCAGCTAGACCCGGCTCAGGGCCCTCCCGGTCTGCAGAGTCAGCACCGGAGCTGGTGACTGCCTGCTTCCGTGGGCGGGGCGCTGGGGGTGCTGACTGCTGGCTGGAGAGGATGGAGGACAAAGTGCAGATGCCCAGCCTCATTTGTCTGGGCCGGCTCTCCAACTCTGCTGACCCCTGCGGAGGAAACTGGTCTTTGGCCAACATCCTCAATGCCCTCTTGCCTCCCTCATCCACCATTGTTACCCCTTATCCACTCCCAGTTTCCTCCCCGCCCACCTCTCTCCCCATCTTTCTTCCCCCCATGTCTACGTATGACGTGAGGTCCTGGGCAACCACCCATGCCTGGCTTGAGCTCAGGGATCCAGATGCTGGAAACCTGGGGAGCCCAAGCGGGGTTATGGTCCTATGATAAGAAAACGCATGAACCCAAAGTCAGAGAAGCTGACGTGTTACGTAGGACAAGTCCCCTCACCTCTCTGAGCCCCAGTTTACTCATCTGTCACCATGAGGACAATCCCTGCCTCCAAGGCTGCCGTCAGTCCAGTGAGCAGGGTGTCTAAGGTACAGTGAACAGAACCCCATCCACGTGCTTTTTCTTCTTCTTCCACTGGCTTCCCGAGGCCTAGACTCCCCCTGCTGTGGCTCCAGTTCAGACGACTGAGCTGTCAGGACTTCTCTTCTCTCCAAATGAAGGAATTAAAGCCTACAGAATGCATTTTAGGGAAAGGGGAGTGTTGTCCTTTATATATTCGTTTTGAGCTCACGATTTTCTCCCTTTCAGACTTTCCACTCCTATTCCCAGATGTCATGTCTGCTTCATCCCTGCCCTGGGCTCAGGCTCTGGAGAACCCCTGTGTTTTCAGAAACCTGGGCTGTCACTTGAAACTCTAGACTTGCCAGTTGACACCCTGGAGCATAGGAGACCAGCATCAATCCCTGGAAGCTTCTCTGAGCATAGGATGGCAAGTTGGAAGGGATCCTGCAGATCACCTAGGCCAGTATCCTTATTACATAGTGGGAAATAGGCCCAGAGAGGCATAAGGTCTTACCAAGGTAACACAGCTGGTTGAGGTCAGACCTGGAGCTAGAACTCAGGTCTCTTGACTCCTAGTCCAGAGCTTTCTCTACTTGCCCACCCTGCCATCACCTCCTACGGCCCTGGGTCAGAATCCCCACCAATGACCAGGTCTTGGCCAAGGGCCTGATCAGAGGGTTCTGCCGTGTTTATACTTTAGCATCATAGAGTAGCGGTAGGGGTACCACTAGTGTCTGTATGGTGTCCATCGCCTCTAGATGTGAAAGCTCTTCATCCTACCAATGACGTGTCTTTGAGAAAATCCACAACCACTTCTCTGAGGCCTGGTTTGTTCATATATACAACGAAGATGATAATATCCACCTCACAGTGTGGTTGAGAATTACGCACAGAGCCTGACACACAGTAGATCCTCAGAATACGCCCACCTGACACCAGGAGGGTCTCCTCAGAGCCTTGCCTGTGTCCTTCTCCTGGAGTTGCTGAAGGAATCCCTAAACTAAGCCTTGAAACTAAGACTTGGCTGTGCTGGTAAGCTCTGCAGACATCTGGGGTGCTGTTGTCTGGCTCTGTTGAAATGTTAATGTTGCGTCCATACCAAATATAACCCCCTGAACCACGCGTACACATCCTTCCCCATTCCAAACTTCCCCTTTTTTGGGGAGCCAAGTTCGGTGGGGACCCTCGGGCTCCTGGGTGTGAGGCAGGGGTGTCAGTGTGTGTCTTTCTTCCCCCAGCTTGTGCCCCTCATCACCAGGAACTACCTCAAGCAAGGCTTCATGGAAAAAACTGGTCCAAAGGTATATCCTCCACTCCCGGGGAGACTTTCGTGGCCCCTGTCCCAGTGGGCAGTAGGGCAGAATTTGGGAGGTGGGAAAATGGGGAACCAGGGGCAGAGAGGAGGGAGGAAGGGGAAGTAAATGGATGTTTGTGAGTTCCGGGGCTGGAGGATCAAGTGGAGACCAGGTGGCTGGAGTGTGGTCCAGCATGGCTGAGGTGCTTCTCCCTGTAATTGGGCATCCTCCCGCTTTATCAACATCACCATTAGCTTCTGTCTTCTTAACACCATCTAACTGATCTTACTCTTGGGAAAGCATAGCTGAAAAGGGACTCCTTGGGGGACAGCTTTTGACTTTCCAGAACCCTTGTGTGTTCTGTGCTGGGGCCCTACCAGGACTGTTCAAGTGACGCAGGGACTAGTGATCAGTCTGAGAGAACACACCTATATATACCCATGCTTGGGTGCCCAGCTGCATGCTGGTGGGGCGAGGCTCAAAGTCAGAAGATGGAGATGGTAGGGGGTTGTGACGGGCGGAAGCAGGGAAGGGAGGAGGGAAAGGGAGAAGGAAGGGAAAAGCAGAGGAGCTCCCTAAAAAAGAACCCCAAAGCGACAGCATTCCAGTGCGTTGTGTTTTTTGTTTGTTTGTTTGTTTGTTTTAAGATGTAATATGCTGACAGGATGCTTGTTAAGATGCCAGTCAGTGAAAGGTGTTAGGCAATCAGGGTAAAGAAAGCCTCGGGCAGCTGGAAAACTTGTAAAAGGGTTGCAGGTTCTCTTCCTTCACCAGCTGGTAGCACCGCCCTCCCCGTGGCTCTGGCCAGGGGCTTTCCTTCCCCTGACCTAGGATAGAATTCGGCCAAGGCCAGCACTTTCAGAAGCGCTGAGCGTAGCCACTTCTGATTTCCCAGCTTCCTTTTTCTGAGACTTCTTGTCCACAGCCTGAGAAAGGGGTAAAATGCTTCTTCCAACCCACACAGGCAGCACCTGGAGGCAGCAGGGCGAAGCTGGGGCTGGGGGAGGGGGTGGGATGGGTGGGGGAGAGATGGGGCGGAGCCTGCAGAGCTCTAGGCCTGGGGAGGGGTGCTGGGGTGTGCGACTGCGGGGCTGGGACCCGCCGGCTCCCTCGGCCTGGCCTAGGATGGCCCTCTGACCTCTGTCCCCACCGCCTGGCCGCGCCTGGTACGAGGTTTCCTTTTTTGCAGCAGCGAGAGCCTTTCAAGAAAAGGTGGTTTGCCCTGGATCCCCAGGAGCGGAGGCTGCTCTATTACAAGAACCCGCTGGTAAGAGCCACTGCCAGCCCCACCGCTGTGCACCTGCAGGCGGAGGTGGGGTCAGTGCTGGTCGGGAACCATGGGGAAGCGACAGGGCTGGAGAAACCCAGCCAGAGGCACACCTCCATCGTCACCTGTCTCTAAGTCAGTCTGTGCATGGAGCTGTGCTCTCCCTCACCTTCAGGAAGTCCTTTATGTGTGTCCAAATTGCTGCCAATGTATCAGTAGCTAAGACAGATGTTTCCCGGCAGGACTCTCTTCCAACCGGAGACTGTGGGGTGTAGCAGTTGGGAGTGAGGGCGCTAGAACTCGGCTGTCTGGGCTCCAGTTCCAGCCCTGCCACCTTTAGGGGTGCGCTCTGGGCAGAGCACTCAGCACTCTGTGCCTCAGTTTCCTCCCCCAGAAAATAGGCTTTATAACACTGCCCTCCTCAGAGGTTGCCGTGAGGATGGTCACATGAGTCACTATGTGTAAAGTCCTTGAATTCATGGTGCAGAGTTAACTCTCTGTAAATATTAAGTACCATTTAAACAGATGCCGTGTGTGATGTCTTTTATGGTTTGAGCCTTTTAAATTCTGGGTCCCATCTAGCCGAAATCCCCAGCAGAAGCCCCACCCAACACACACACCTCTTACTAAAATGGACCTGGGGGGCTGTCAGGCCTGCAGGTGGCCCTCAGCCCCAGCTGTGGCCTCTGACGACCTGTGTCTTCTATTTTCAGGACGCCTTTGAGCAGGGCCAGGTATTTCTGGGGAGCGATGAGCAGGGGTACCAGGTGTATGAGGACCTGCCTAAGGGCATCCGAGGGAATCGCTGGAAAGCCGGCATCACCGTCGTCACCCCGCAGCGGAGGTTCATCTTCACCTGCCCCAGCGAGAAGGAGCAGCGCGAATGGACGGAGAGCCTTCGGGATGTCCTCTCCCGCCCCCTGACGCCCCTCAACCTCCTCAGTAAGATGCAGGGCTTGTTCCTTTGGCTGAGGGCAGCAGGCAGAAAGGGGCTTCTTCACTTGGGTTCAGCTGTGAGCCCTGAAACTGGGGTCACGGCTCCCGACTGCCCTCTTTCCATTTTCTTCTCTTCCTGCCAAAGAAAAGTTCAGACAGTGCACAGTATTGCCAGGGAACCCTCTCTGTGCACGCTTAGTTCCTCTATCAGGAGCCTTTCTCTAGCCACGTCCGGAGGAGTTTCGCTCTAGCAGAGCTGTCACTTAGATCCGCTTTTCTGCCCTGCTCAGTCCAAGAGCCTAGCAGCCTCTCTGTCCCTCCACCCTCTGCCCCTGAGTCCCTTTTCTCATGAGAAAACTCTGGCCCGTTATTAAGGTCACAGCGCTGGGCAGCTCCTGGGATTTTGGACTGCTCCCCGCTCATAGAGGGAAGGCTATTTTTAGGACTCTTCTTTTCTCTGGGTCCTTTCATGTGTCTGCCCCTCTCCTGTTCTTCCCCTTCACCCCAGATGTGTCACAAGCAGGCTTCCCCATCTGCAGACAGCCCTGTGAAAGGAGGGGAGACATTCTGAGCCAGAGCAGGAAACTTCTGGCCCAGGGCCTGGCTTCTGGGACACCAAGGAGAAGTTCTTTGTTTGGAAAAGTACAGTCTGAGCAAGTGACCCCACACAGCCCCTTTGGAGAAACCCTTGTACCCTTTGAGTCTGACCAGGATAAACACAAACTTGCTTCACTTTCCGAAATCCCAAGGCCAAAGAGCCTCAGAAATGGGCTCGGAAGTTGTTAGTGAGGCAGCTGGTGCTTTTTTCCTCTGGGGGCCTGTGTGTCTGAGTCTCTGTTTTTCTCTGTTTCTGTGTCTGACTCTCTGCTTTTCTCTCCTTCTCTGGCGTGTGTGTCCCCTCTGTCTGTCACCTTTTCAGTCTGTTTTTTATTCCGGTTCCCTCTATCATCGTCCCCCTGTCCCCCTGCTGTCCCTGCCCTCCAGTGGGACTGCATTGGCATGGCCACGCCCCCCAGCCCTCTTCTTGTTCCCCTTGCAGCTGCATCAACAGAGAGTGGCTACAGCAGCAGGTGACCCACTGGCCAGCCAGCGCACCTGGTGGGAAGGAGAAGTTTTCACCTTGGCCTTGGGGGCCCCTCAGGAGTGCCCCACAGTCGGCAGCTATCAAGGGCTGTGAACTCTGCCGCAAAGACCGAAGCTTTGGCCTTTATCTGCCGGCTCTCTGGGCTTCCCCGCTACCCAGCTCTGGGGGTCTGAGGATCTGGTAAATGTCCTCAGGGCCCAGGACATCTGAAATGAAGGCATTGCAATGGAAAGGCACCCACAGCATCGCACAAGTGGCATGCTTGCTGAAAACAAGAACAGCAACAACAAAAAGTTAAATCTGAACCTAACCATGAGGAAACAATCAGACGAGTCCACATGAGAGAAATTCTGCAAAATAACTGGCTGGGCTCTTTGAGAATGTCAGTATCATGAAAGATCAAGTAGTCTGGATCTAGGTTAGAGAAGACTAAAGAGACATAGCAACAAAATGCAGTTCATGATTCTTGATTGGATCCTGGATTTAAAAAAAACAGTTATAAAGGAAATCATTGAGATAACTGGGGATATTTGAATATGGATGTATATTAGCTAGTAATACTGTAACATGGTGATGATTTTCTGTATTTGTGTAGGAGGATACTCCTGATCTCAGGGAGTATGTGCTGAGGTGTTCAGGGGTAAAATGTAATCACGTCTACAACTGACTTAAACGGTTCGGCAAAAAATGTGTATGTGTACATGTGTACATATAGAGTATATACATAGATATAGTGTGTGTGCATTTATGTATGAAAGATAGGAAGTGCGGGTGTATACACACACACGTATACACGGGGAGAGAGGGAAAGCGGGCCACTGTGCAAAATGTTAGCAACTGATGAATCTAGATGAAGTATAGCTGGATGTTCATTGTCTAATTCATGTAAATTTTCTATAGGTTTGAAAGTTTTCAAATTTAAAAGTTGGGAAAAATTTTTTTTTTAATCCACTTTTCACTCTTCGAAAGTAGTGGGTTTTCTACATGAATCAAAAATGTTCCTGGGGGAGTTCTACCTTTGTGCACATTTTAGAAGAAATAAAAGCCCAGATAAAGGCTTCCCTGGTGGTGCAGTGGTTGAGAATCCTCCTGCCAATGCAGGGGACATGGGTTCGAGCCCTGGTCTGGGAAGATGCCACATGCCATGGAGCAACTCAGCCCATGCGCCACAACTACTGAGCCTACACTCTAGAGCCCACGAGCCACAACTGCTGAGCCTGCGCGCCTAGAGGCTCTGCTCTGTAACAAGAGAAGCCACTGCAATGAGAAGCCCACGCACCACAACAAAGAGTAGCCCCCGCTTGCCACAACTAGAGAAAGCCCGTGGGCAGCAACGAAGACCCAGTGCAGCCAAAACTAAATACATTAAAAAAAAAAAAGCCCAGATAATACAAACTAAAAAACCAATGTCCCCATTGACCATCTGTGCACTCTGGAAGGAAAGAAGGAAGCTGAGGAGGCAACTCAGCTGGACCCCAGGACAGAGAGCTCTCCAGCCCGAATGCCGGGTCTGGCCCTGCCACTAATGAGACTGCTGGAAAACTCACTTCCCCACCTCTGTGCCTTGGTTTTTCTCTTTCAAATGAGGAAGTTGTACTAACTACTGAAATTCAATGGAAGCAACAAGTATTTCTGAGCACCTCCCAGGGGCCAGGCTGTGTGCCGAGCCCTGGGAACAGGCAGGAACCAGATGACGTGGTCCCCGCTGTCAGAGATTTCAGCCTGCTGGAAGGCAGCCTGTACATGGGGCAGGACAATGAGACCAGTGTTCCGAAAGGGGAAGTGGGGCTGCTGTGAGATGTGTGGCAATAGGGTTCACCCTAACTGACGGGAAGAGGGGAGACTCCTTCCTCTCCAGAAGATGACGTTGAAGTTGAAACCTTAAATTGTTTAGAGGTTAGTCAAAGGGAAGATGACCAGGAAAACACTCTAGGTTGAGGGAAGAAAATGTTCAGAGGCTCTCAGGTGGGAAAGAGGAACCGAAAGAAATCTCAAGTGGCTGAAGTGTTAGAGAAATGGGTCACCCAGGTCTCTGCTCCGTGATTCTTCGTCCGTTCGAGTGACGTGGAGAGAGACATTGAGTGTTTTCATTTCAGTGGAGACCCAGAGGGTTGGGAGGGTCTTTAAGACAGTCTCTGCTCTTTATGGGATCTTCCTTTGATCCCCCAATCAGAGGACAAGCAACGTCATCGGGGTGTCTTTCCTGAGGCTTCCTGACTGCCCAGATGAAGACGTGGTTGCTTTCTCTTCTGGCTCCTAAAGCACCTTGAAAATGTTTTTCAGCACCTGCTGGGTTGTATATTAAGGGTCGATCTACTTGTCTGCCTTTTTTTTTTTTTTTTAACATGACCCATGAGCTCTGTTGACTGTACTCTGTTAAGTTCTGAGAATGACAAAATCAGTAAAGGCATAGTTCCACCTTCAAGGAACTTATAGTCCAGAGAGGAAGAAAGAGAAGTAAACAGGCAATAACAAAACAACTTGAAGAGGCAAACTGGCATTCTTAGGAGTCCCTCAGCGGGGCAGAGCACAGACACAAGAGATGGAGACAAAGTCCCAGTGAAATGGAATGTCTGGTTTTGGTTGGTTTCTGAGGCCTAGCTGAATCTGTCTTTGGGTTGCCCAAGGATACTTCTGTACTCTTACATTAAATCCTCTTCTCCCTTTTGACTTATTAGTACAAGGAGATTTCTGTTACTTGAATCGGTCCTGACTAATGAAGTTCTCCAAAAGAGGTAATATCTATGCTGAGTCCTGTAGAAGGTACTTGGGTTGGGGTGGGGTGGTGGGGAGACAGAGTGTGTACAAAGGCCCAGAGACAAGAGAGAACATGGCCTGTTCTGGAAATTACAAATAATTGAATATGGCTAGAGCACAGATTGTTGGGGGCAGGAGGGGGGTCAGCTTCCAATAATGATGGAGGAGCTCATATCAGAACAACCATTCCACAGATAACAATTAGAAACTCTGTACAGATTGTAACAAAAATTATCTGGAGGCCTTGGAAAATAACCTAAAGCATGCAGAGAGGAGTTGGCACTAGGAAGCAAGGAATGGCAGGGGTGAGTTTCTCATTTTTTCGCTTTTCACCTGATGGCAGGCCCCAGTCAGTGCCTCAGAGGGCACTAAAATTCTGATGGAAACCTGCAGTCTTACTGGTTGAAAAATAGAGGACAGAGTTTAGGGCAACTTTAGCAGCAGGGAAGTCTTGGAGAAGAGGGCTACTGAAGGGGAGCCCTGAATTCTACTATCTGCCTGCTCTCTGGAGGAACATAACAGAATCCAGATGTTTGACATTCATAATATCAGGATGCAACCCTAAATTAGTAGACATATGAAGAAACAAGAAAATAACAATTGTACTCAAGAGAAAAAAAATCAATCAGTGGAAACTGATTCCAAGATGCCCCAGATATTGGAATTAGGCAAGAATTTTAAAGCAGCTATTATACCTATGCTCAACAAGTAAAGGAAAATATGATCATAATGAATATACGGATATGACATTTCAATGGAGACATAGAAACTATAAAAAAGAACCAAATGGAAATTCTAGAACTAAAAAATACAATATGTGAAAGAAAAATTCAGCTCAACAGTAAATTTGAAATGACTGATAGTCAGTGAACTTGAAAATATATCTATGGTAATTATCCATTCTGAAAAACAGGGGGAAGTAAAGGATTGAAGAAGTAAAAAGAGAGGACTTCCCTGGCAGTGCAGTGGTTGGGACTCTGAGCTTCCACTGTAGGAGATGTGGGTTTGATCCCTTGTCAGGGAACTAAGATCCCACATGCCATGTGGCATGGCCAAAATTTTAAAAAAGAAGAAGAAGTAAAAAGAAAACCTCAAAAGCTCTAATTTACATGTTATTGGGGTCCCAGAAAGAGAGAAGAGAGAGGTATTGGGGCAGAAGAAAATATTCCAAAATATATTGATTGAAATGTTATTAACTTTGGTGAAAAACATGTAGAGACTCAAGAAGCTTGGCAAACTTCAAGTGTTTAGAATAAATACAAAGAAAACTACATTCAGGTACATTACTGCCAACCTGCTGAAAACCAAAGATAAAGAACAGATTTTGAAAGCAGCCAGAGAAAAATGATACATTACATACAAGGAAATGTTGTTTCTTATCAGAAACAAAGAAAAAAAAATGAATGGACTTCCCTGGTGGTTCAGTGGTCAAGACTCTGAGCTTCCACTGCAGGGGGCGCAGGTTTGATCCCTGGTCGGGAAACTAAGATCCGTGTGCTGGGTGGGGCAGCCAAAAATAAAACCCCAAAGCAAAACCAAAACAGAAACAAAGGAGGCCAGAAGGTGGAACGACCTCTTTAAAGCGCTAAAAGAAAAAAAAAAGTCAGAACTCTAGAGAAAATATCTTTCAAGAATAAAGGATATGTAGATCTATATCTATCTGTAGAGAGAACAAACAAAAAAAAAAACTTCAGAAAAAGAATAAAGGCAAAATATCACTGAATTGTACACTTAAAAATGATTAAAATGGTAAACTTTATATTTTACCCCCCCAAAAAAGTGCAAAAGGCAGATTTTATTCTTAGGCAAACAAAAAAGGCAAAAGGCAGATTTTATTCAAAGGCAAACAAAAAAAGATATTTCTGGATAAAGATAATTGTACGTTTCTGACAGAACTGCAGTATAAGAAATACTAAAGAAAGTTCTTTGGGGTAAAAGAAAATGATACCAAACAGAAACTCTGATCTTTAGGAAGCAATAAAGTGTAATGGAAATGGTAAAGATATAAGTAAATATAAGACTGCCTATTTAAAGCAAGAATTACATGTGTTATGGTTTATACCATCGATAGAGATAATGTATATGACAACTACAGCATGAAGGCCTGGAGTAAATGGAACTCTACACTTTCAAGCTTCTTATATTTTACATGAAGTGGTACAAAATTAGGTCTACATAGATTGTGAAAATTCAAGGATGTATACTGTAATCCTTAAAACAACCACGAAAGGTATAATGCAAAGAGGTATAGCTAAAAAGCTAACAAGGAAATTAAAACAGAATTTTAAAAAGCATTTGATTAACCCAGAAGAAGGCAAGAAAGGAAGACAAAATGAATATGAAATAGATGAGACAAACTGAAAATAAAGAACAAAAGGGAGACCTTACCATATCAATAATTACATTAAATATTAGTGGATTAAACATTTAAATTAAAATGCAAGATTGTCAGAGTGGATAAGGAAGCATGACCCAATTGCATGATGTTAAAAAGACATTTTAAATCTAAAGACATAGGTAGATTGAAGTTATAAGTGTGGAGAAACATATACCATGCAGACAGTAACAATAAGAAGGCTGGAGAGGCTATACGGAGATCAGATAAAGTATTTTTTCAAGACAAGGAGTAATATCAGAGATAAAGAGTGATGTTTCATAACAATAAAAGGTGTAATGCATCAAAAGACACAACAATCATAGATGTGTATGTGCCTAATACTACATCTCCAAGGTATGTGAAGCCGAAATGGACAAAATTTAAGGGAGAAATAGACAACCATGAATCAAAAAAGAAATCACATGGGAAGTTAGAAAGATTTATAACTGAATGATAATAAAAATAAATGTCAAAATTGAAATGATGCAGCTAGGGCACTAATTAAAGGGAAAGGCATAAGAATCAATGACCTACGGCTGTACTGTCTAATATGGTAACAGTAGCCACACGTTGCCACTGAAGATTGAAATGTGATTAATACAACCAAGGAAATGAATTTTTAATTTTACTTCATTTTATCTAATTTAAAATAATTTAAATTTAAAATAAAAAACTGGGGGAGTTCCCTGGTGTCTAGTGGTTAGGATTCTGCACTTTCACTGCCATGGCCCAGGTTCAATCCCTGGTCAGGGAACTGACATCCTGCAAGCTGTGCTGTGCGGCCAAAATTTAAAATAAAAAAAAGTAAAAAATAAAATTAAAAACTGGAGCAGTGTAAGATACTTTTTCTTCAAACACAACTTAGTTGTTTTGGTAAGACGTATTTTAATTTAACCATTGCAGTGCATAAGATATTTATTATTTCAGTTGTGGAAAAAAATTTAATGATGAGGAAAAGACTAAAAACTAAATTTTATAAAAATTGAAGTATCTTCAGTTAAACTGCCAAACAATTACCTGTAGAATACGATGTTTTTTCCTAATAATGTCAAAGATCAGCTGATTCAACATGTGAAAACAGGCACTTTTCTTTAGTTTTAGGTGAGTTGTGTAATACAAGACTAACAATGAATAATTTGGGTAAGTTTTGTTTCAAAGGACTTTTAAATTTATGAGGAAATATCAATCCACTGCCTAAAAATCAAACTGATGGTGTAGATATTTTTGAATCTTTTACATCTGTAAGAGAAGAATTTCAGGTAGATATGGAAAACCTAATTTTTATTGTGACAGATGGTTCTTTAGCTATGTTCGGTCAAAAATTCAAATACTGAAATTTTAAAATAAGAGGCTGATGATTCTCTTATGATTTTGTTCCATTGTATGACACAAAGTAAAAATATTTATGTTCAGTTTTCTGAAACAGACTATGAAAACTGTCATGGATACAGTTGTTAAAATTGTTCAGCATGTACATGAAAATGCCAGTGTATAGAACTGTTGAAAGGAATGGAAGACAATTCAGTGATCTCGTATTCTTTGCCAATGCTTTTGGTTGAGTTCTGGACAAGTTTTACAATTATTTAGTGTACTCTTAATTTCAACTCAAGATTTTCTTGAAACCATAGGAATGCTTGCAAAATAGTCGATAATCAAAGACCTAAGGCAGTGTGATTATGTTTTCTCACTGATATCCCACTGCATATGAATGAGCTAATTTTGAAACTCTAAGGAAAGGTTAATTCGTGACTTAGCTAAGCAGTTACAAGAATTTATGTTGCGATGAAAACATTTAATAATACAAATCAGTAGTAACAATTTTATACACTTTTCTAACATGAATCAATATGCAGAACACTTTAATTATAATCAGTAGTAACATGTAAATTGTCCAAAAATACTATAAGAAAAATTTGCAGGACACTTTATTGATATTGAAGTTGCTCTTAAATTTATGCACTATCCCTTTGAAATAATACTGAGTTTACACTAGAGTTCATGAATTTATTCAACTTGGAGAGGCACAGTTTTCAAACTAATATGCTTTTGCTTTAAAAGAGTTAAATCAATTTTCCCCAAAAGATGAAACAGTTTTGTCAATACAATGTGATATAAATGGTTTGTTTTCTTATTGTTGAGTTTTGAGAGTTCTTTGTGGATTCTGGATACTAGTCCTTTGACAGATATAGGATTTGCAAATATTTTCCTCCAATCTGTAGCTTTTCATCCTTTTAACAGTGCCAGTGTAGCCTTTTTTAAGTCAAGACATTGAGGTCAGGGTTTGTAACT
The DNA here is from genome assembly GCF_964374135.1 of Grampus griseus. NCBI lineage: Eukaryota > Metazoa > Chordata > Mammalia > Artiodactyla > Delphinidae > Grampus > Grampus griseus. The sequence goes on from NC_139014.1 coordinate 55,262,668, forward strand.
TCCTTCGTTTAATGATGATTTTTGTTGGTGACAAGGTTTGGCATTAAAAATATGTTTTGGCTTATATTTGGGTGTTTTGAGTTCATATAAAGTAGAGTGGAAATAAGGGTGATGTATGTCTTGTGAAAATTAATAAAGGGAAACCTCACTAAACTGGAGTCAGGAGGCCAGAAGGGGGAAGCTCTATCATGTACATACCACTCCACATCAATACAGATCCTAATAGGAAGAGAAGTACCTTGCATCTCCAGCAGGAAGTGACACTACTTTACTTCTGCCAGCAGGAGGAAGAAAAAATTTTTTCCTCGCCTGGCAATAGCTCAGCCAATAAAAAGCCACTGTACTTCAAACTCCCAATTTCCTCCAAAGGACCTTTTGTTTCTAGAAGCCCCTCCCAACGTCCCCTTCTTCTCTATAAAAGAGTTTCCTGTCCTTTGCTTAACTAGACTCGCATGTGGCTCACCATAGTTCCATGTCCTGAATTGCAATTCTTTGCTGCTCCCAAATAAACCCGTTTTCCTGGTAAAATTAACTGGTTGTTTAATTATTTTAGGTTAGCAGTTTACTGACTTCTGTCTTCCCCTGACAAAATATGCTTTGTCCCTTAAGGAATCCAATGAGAGCAAAGCAAAGAAAGGAGCACTGATAGAATATATTAATGGCAGTTGCACACAAACTCCTTTCCCATCTAACTTAGCATTAGAACTCAGCATCACAGGAACGTGTATTAACACATCTACTTGAATTTAACAATGATGTCAGATTCTATGATAGAAAATGAGTCTGATTTGATGGGTTTGACTATGAGAACTGGCACCTCCAGTTAGATTCTGTCGCCCATAATTTGCATGTATTGAATGAGCTAAATTTGCAGCTCCAAACTTTTGAAGGAAATATATTTCAAGCACTTGAGACAAAAGTACCTTTCCCAAAAAAATTAAATTAACAAAGGTGTATTTAAATGAACAATATTCTAATTTTCCTAGCCCTTTCTGAGTATATCAGGTTAAACAAAACGCCTCTAAGTAAGAGTAACTGGTATAACTGATAGTAGTTTGATAAACCTTGGTAAAGTCTTTTTAGCCTACCTCACAGAAAATAAGAAAGTGGATAATTCTAATGACTTTTGCAACGCAGGTGGTTGCAAATTCTCTGCTTTCAACAAAAAATAAAGGAAAATCTAATCAGGTTGTCAGCTGAGAGATTATTAAAAATAATTTCTGGTGATGAATCACTAATTTTTTTTGCATATATAGATACAGTCATTCCTCAGTATCTGCATGGGATGAGTTCCAGGACCCCCGTGGATAACAAAATCCTTGGATGCTCAACTTCCTGATATGAAATGGCATTCCATGCAAGGTATGAATTTATGATTCAATTTATGGATATGGAAACTGCTGATACAGAGGGCTGACTATATTTCAGAAAGTATTCAATAAAATGTGTGGTATTTTGTCATCTATTTATATATGTGAACAAGGTTTTTCAGCATTAGCATTTATTAAAAAAATAGAAATAGAATTTATTATTGAACCTTGTCTAATTCTAGTGTTAAGTAATGTTCATCACTCATGTAACTCAATAGCAAAACCTCCCACAAATAATCCAATTAAAAAATGGGCAGAAGACCCATATACTTGCGTATGTGTGCATATATATATATATATATATATATATATATATATATATGAATGTTATTCTGCCAAAAAAAAAAAAAGAAAAAGAAGAAGAAAATCCTACCTTTTGTGACAACATGGATGGAGCTTGAGGGCATTATGCTAAGGGAAGTAAGTCAGACAGGGAAAGACAAATACTGTATGATCTCACTTAAGTGTGGAATCTAAAAAAGTTGAGTTCATAGAAATAGAGGGTAGAATGGTGGTAGCCATGGGCTGGGAGTAGGGGATATGGGGAGATGTTAGTCAAAGGGTAAAAACTTCCAGTTATATAATGAATAAATTCTGGGGAACTAATGTAAAACATGGTGATTATAGTTAACAATACTGTATTGTATACTTGCAAGTTGCTAAGAAAGTAACTCTTAAGTGTTCTCACTGTAAAAAACAAAAGTAATTATGTGACATGATGGAGGTGTTAATTAACCTTATTGTGGTAAGCATTTTGCAAAATACACATATATCAAATCATCGAATCATACACAATGTTAAATGTCAGTTATATCTCAATAAAGCTGCAGTGGGCAAGTAATGTTCATCCACAGATAAATGTGTTTTTAAAAGAAGATGGACCATCCATCTCATGAAGAGCTTTAATTCCGATAAAAATTTACTTTTTGTTTAACAATTATTTATATAAATTTACAATATTTTTTGTTTTGATTGATAGTAATAATTGCAATGATAATTCAATCCAGGAGAAAAATTTAACAAGAGACTTTTGGTCACAGGAAGTAAAAAAGAGGGACTTCCGTGGAGTTCCAGTGGTTAAGACTCCCTGCGGGTTCGACCCCTGGTCAGGGGAAGCAGGGCCAAAGAAGTAAAAAGGTTGAAAATTCAATATATGTACATATTTTTGTTGCAGAAAATTATAACAAAGTGACGAAAGTGATCACAAAGTTATAAAAGACTTTCGTCATAAAATATACTCCTTAGAATAGAGTTCTGTGAGGAAAGTGGAATGGAAATACAAGTTCAAGATGAAAGAATGATAAAATTTCTGATGTAAAGGAAGAAATTGTTCATGTATTTTTCCAGCTAGGGCTGACCCCTCCTACCCCTCCCTCCTTTCTTGTAACCACTGCATGTTTTTGCATAAAACTTTTAGGATGTGTCCAAGAAAAAAAAGTTTGAAGACCACTGGTTAATCTACTCTTTCAAGAAATTTGGGGTGTAATGGAGAAGAGAAGGAGGGGTGGCTAGAGGGAGGCTTATATCAAAGGAAATTTTATTTGTTAAGATGGAAGATTTAAGCAAATGTGCCTGGAATTGTGCTTCTTTTCCAGAAAAGACAGGTGCAGAGAAGCTATGAGTTTACTTCAAATGAGAAGTCTCTGGAACAAAATCCAGGTAATCTATCAGTCAGGATAGGCTAGGTTATGCTGCAGCAACAAGCACCCACTAAATCTCAGTAACTTAAACATATCTCAGGTTTATTTCTCTCCTTTACTGCATGTCCTAGTGTGGGCCGGCAGGGGCCACCAAATTACGATTTCATCTCTATAGTTAGGGCAGCTGGCAGAAAAAGATGCAACGACTTACTAGCCTTTTAAGCTGATGTGAAGTTGACGTATTACTTCTATGTGTTTCAAGAGTGTCAGAGAAGTACCAATCCTACCAAGTGCCTAGACGGGGAAAGAGCTGGAAACTTGGATGAGCAGCGCTAAGGACTACTTCCTGTCATTTCCAGTATTGGAAATAGACACAAATTTGTATTATCTGGTACCTACTTTGACACCAGGCAATATGGGGTAAAATAAAATATAAGACATTTTTAGTTCATTTCAACAGATCACGGAGATACAGGCCCTGTTCTCTGCCATTCAGTTATTGCTGTGTAAGCCTGTAAGTTCCTTTGTCTCTTGGGGACTTTGCTCTTCCAAGCTCTTATATTTTCTACTTGTAATGCACTTGGGACTGGAATAAGAGAGGAGGAAGAGAGCAAGCCCCACCAGAGCCAGGCCTGTTACCTGAAGAAAACACACTTTGGGACTTTCCTGGTGGCACAGTGGTTAAGAATCTGCCTGCCAATGCAGGGGACACAGGTTCAAGCCCTGGTCCAGGAAGATCCCACATGCCATGGAGCAACTAAGCCCGAGTGCCACAACTACTAAGCTGGCACTCTAGAGCCCAAGAGCCACAACTATTGAGCCCACGTGCCACAACTACTGAAGCCTGCGCACCTAGAACCCTGTGTTCCACAAGAGAAGCCACTTGCAATGAGAAGCCCAGAGCAGCCCCTGCTCACTACAACTAGAGAAAGCCCAGGCGCAGCAACAAAGACCCAACGCAGCCAATAAATAAACAAATAAATGAATAAAAATTTTTAAAAATTAAATTATAAGAAAAAAAGAAAACAAACTTTAGTATTTTTGTCCTGAAGTCTATCGGGTAATGTGCTTTCAGTCAGCAGAGAGCAGTAAGGAAACAGTGGCTCACTTCTGCATTGTAATAGCGATTTTAAAAGTCTAGGGGTCACTCAACTTTGGCTGCACCATTAGAATCATCTGGGGGAGGTTTTTAAAAATACCCCGCTGGGGCTCCACCCAAGACAATGAAATCAGACTCTCTGGGAGTGGGGGCCAAACAACATCGGTATTTGTAAAGAGTTTCACAGCTCTGCACCCAGTATTCTTCAACCCCTCACTACTTGGAGTGGTTGGAGGACACCTAGTGGGCGCATTCTCAGAAAAGAGTTCTTAAATCGAGTCCACTCCTTTTCCTCCTCCCAAGAGTTGTTGGGGTATCTATCTATCTAATCTATCTTATCTATTATCTATCTACCTAATCTTTTTTTTTTTTTTTTTGCGGTACGCGGGCCTCTCACTGTTGCGGCCTCTCCCGTTGCAGAGCACAGGCTCCAGACGCGCAGGCTCAGCGGCCATGGCTCACGGGCCCAGCCGCTCTGCGGCATGTGGGCTCTTCCCGGACCGGGGCATGAACCCGTGTCCCCTGCATCGGCAGGCGGACTCTCAACCACTGCGCCACCAGGGAAGCCCCTTCTATCTAATCTACCTACCTATCCATTATCTATCTATCTAATCTATTATCTATCTACCTATCTATTATCTATCTACCTATCTATCCAATCTATCTAATTTATCCATCTATCATCTATTGCTCTATCTAATCTATCTATCTATTATCTATCTAATCCATCTACCTATCTATCCATTATCTATCTATTATCTATCGATCTATCTTTACCTATCTATTATCTATCTAATCTATCTATCTAATCTATTATCTATCTACCTATCTAATCTATTATCTACCTATCTATCTAATCTATCTACCTACCTACCTGTCTATCTATCTACCTACCTATTATCTATCTACCTATCTATCCAATCTATCTATCTAATCTATCTATCTAATCTATCCATCTACCATCTATCACTCTATCTAATCTATTATCTATTTATTATCTATCTAATCTAATCCATCTACCTATTATCTATCTACCTATCTATTATCTATCGATCTATCTTTACCTATCTATTATCTATCTATTATCTATCTATTATCTATCTAATCTATTATCTATCTACCTATCTATCTAATCTATTACCTATCTACCTACCTATCTATTATCTATCTATTTAATCTACCTATCTATCTAATCTATTATCTATCTACCTATTACCTATCTAATCTATCTAATCTATTATCTATCTAATCTATCTAATCTATTATCTATCTACCTATCCAATCTATCTATTATCTATCTACTTACCTATCTATTATCTATCTAATCTATTATCTATCTAATCTATCTATTATCTTTCTACCTATTTATTATCTACCTATCTATCTATATCTATCTATCTATCTATCTATCATCTATCTATCTATATCTTTTGGCCACACCGGGGGGCATGTGGGATCTTAGTTCCCCGACCAGCGGTCGAACCTGCTCCCCCTGCAGTGTTAGCGGGGGTCCCAACCACTGGACCGCCAGGGAAGTCCCAGGGTTGCACTTTGATGGGAATGGGGGACATCAAGCTAAAGAAAATCTTTGGGACATCAGTGGGTTTCTAACGGCCTGGGGCGAACGCATTTCCCAGCGCATAAATCAGCTTGCAAAAGGACTGGAAAAAAGGAATCAAGGGTGGACCCAAGCTGCAGCGAAGGAGGAGGGGACAGGGAGAGCGAGGGAGGAGCAGGAGGAGACGTAGCCGCAGGGCTGGCAGCCCCCGGCGTAGCCCTGACTTCCGCGCGCCAGCCCCGGGGGTGGGCGGAGCGGCGGCGGTCTGGGGACCAGGGCGGGCCTGGACGCCTGCCCGGCCGTCCCCATGTGACTGGCCGAGGACGACCTGGGCTGCATCATCTGTCACGAGCTGCTGGCCCGGCCCGCCAGGCTCTCCTGCGGCCACAGCTTCTGTCACAACTGCCTGATGGGTCTGTGGGGCGCAGGGCGCCACGGGTCCTGCCCCACCTGCCGCGAGGGCGCCGAGCGGCCGCTGCAGCTGCGGAAGAACACGATGGTGCAGGACCTGGAGGACAAGTACAGTCGGGAGGCACGCGAGCTGGAGGGCCCGAACCCAGCGCCCGGGCCCCCGCGCCGCACAGCGCAGCTGCCGGTAGGAAGGCGGGACCAGAGACTGCCCTCTGACCTCCATCCGCCCGCGCGCGCCGACTGCCTCCCATTATCCCCACGGCGCTTCCTCTCCTCCTGGTTGTATTTTCACGTTACTTTTCTCAGTCTGAACGTAGAACCCGTTATTTGGAAAGTTCAGAAAAATATGAAGAAGCAGAAAAAAAAAAAAATCAAAATCAGAAATCCTATCAACCTAGGCGCTATCCACCCTGGCCTCTTTCCAATTATTTCCAGTCTTTCTGCACCCACTGTGTCTCTCTGACAATTTTTAATTGTGCTAAAATATGTTTACATTATATAACATAAAATTTGCCATTTAACCATTTTAAAATGTACAATTCAGTGGCATTATATTTACAGTGCCGTGCAACCATCACCACTATCTAGTTCCAAAACTTTTTCATCACCACAAACAAGCTTTGTACCCATGAAGCAATAATTTCTCCCTCCCCTGCCCTCCAGTCCCTGGTAACCTCTATTCTACTTTCTGTCTCTGTGACTTTGCCTACTCTAGATATTTCACAGAAGTGGAATCATACAATATTTGTCAGTTTGTTTCTGGCTTTGGCTTCTTTCACTTGCTATAATGTTTTCAAGATTCATTCATGTCGTAGCATGTATCCGAACTTCATTCCTTTTTGTGGCTGAATAATAATTCCCTTGTATGATTATACCACTTTTTTTTTTTCGAATCAATTCAAACATCGATGGACATTTGGATTGTTTCCACCTTTGGGTTATTGCGAGTAATGTTGCAGTGAACGTTGATGTACAAGTATCCGAGTTCCTATTTTCAGTTATTCTGGGTAGGAGTAGAATTGTTGGATCATATGGTAATTCTGTGTTTAACTTATTGAGGAACAGCCAAACTGCATTCCACAGCAACAACAATACTTTGCATTCCCATTAACAAAGTAGGATTCCAATTTTCCCCAACTTTTGCTCCTGGGACTTAGGTCTATTTGCTCCTGGTCTATTTGCTTCTGGGACTTAGGTTATTGTCTGTTTCCACCACAGTCTTTTGCCCCAGACACCTGCAAGTTTAACTCCGCTTGCAGAACTTCTGAGCAATACTCACCACCTTTCTGGTCTGAGCTCTGGGTTAGGTGAAACAGAGATAAGCACCCTGTGGCATTCCTTCAGGCAGCCCCCAGCCAGGTTAGAACAGACAGACACAATGGTTTGTGAATAAGATCTGCTCTGCTCCTTTGGGAACCAGGACCAGAGTTTCACGCTGGGAATTTTCAGTACCATCACTGAGCCAGGAAGGGAACGGGGCAAGAGCAAGTCAAAATGCCACAAAGCTTTCCTACTGCCAGGTTGTGCTTTTTTGAGTCAGTGTCTGCCAGAGTTCTGACAAAGTTGGTTCTGACAGTTTCTGCTTGTCTTGAGACGTTTCTCTCTCTGTGTGTGTGTGGGGGGGGGGGCTGGGTTGGTGGAGGGTAAAAGAGCTTGGAGCTATCCACTCCTCTTTTTTAAAAAAAATTAATTAATAGACTTTATTTTTTAGAGCAGTTCTAGGCTTACAGAAAATTGAGCAGATAGTACAGAAAATTCCCATATACACCTCATCGTTACCCTTATTATTAATATCTTGCATTAGTTTGGTACACTTGTTACAATTTATGAACCAATATTGATACGTCGTTATTAACTAAAATCCACAGTTTACATCAGGGTTCACTCTCTGTGTTGTACCGTTCTATGGATTTTGACAAATGCATGAAGTCATGTATCTGTAGTTAACAGTTTTATGCCTTGAAAATCCCCTGCATTCTGCCTCTTTGTACCCCCTCCCTCTCCCCAGCCCCTGGCAACCACTGACTTTTTGCTATCTCTTTAGTTTTGCGCTTTCTAGAATGTCGTATCTTTGGAATCACACAGTATCTAGCTTTTTCAGGCTGGCTTCTTTCATTAAACAAAATTAAGGTTTGTGGCTTGATAGCTCATTTTATTGTCAAATAATATTCCATTGCGTAGATGTCCCACAGTTTATCTATTCACCTTTTGATGGACATATTGGTTATTTTTTTTTTTGCAATTATGAATAAAGCTGTTCTCTTCTTTTTGGTTATAAATACAGCATTGAGAGTCCCCTGGTGGTCTAGTGGTTAGGACTGGGCGCTTTCACTGCTGTGGCCCGAGTTCAATCCCTGGTCGGGGAACTGAGATCCTATAAACCAAGTGGTGCAGGCAATAAATAAATAAATACAGCATTATTCCTCAGGTCCTTAAAACCCTTTGTTAGTATAGCTTATAGTGACTGAATATACTTTCCATTGGCTTTTAAATTAAAATGATTGCCTATGGATGGTAGGATATCGGATAATTTAAAACATTTCTTCTTTCTCATTCTCTGTATTTTCTAAACTCACCACAATGAGTGTGCAGCTCTTTTATGGATGGAAAAAGCAACACACTTATTTTTTAAAGTTTTTAATTTGTTCAGGTGTCTAGATAAGGACTCCATTCCAGAATTCCAGCTGCCTGAATATTTAAGAGTGAGACCTGGAAATTTAAGAGCAAACAATTGTACCCGTGGTCAGCCACCTCCTCTATAAAATAGTCTGCATATGGCTTCCAAAACACATGCTATTTTGAGGGACGTCAGTGCTTCTTAGAGATGAAAAACTGGTTCTCCAGTTTTTGAGGTTCCAGCATAATTTAAAAAGTGAAAAATGTCCCTCCAAAGTTCTAAAAGCTCTGGTTTATTTAGAGGAAGATGATGAACATCTTGTATTTCTGTGGCTCTCCGTAGGACCTCTTTTGGAGGTAATGCAAATTTCTCCATTGAAGTCTGGGCCCCGCCTGCCTCAGATGACTGTGACCAGGTCTTGAGGGTGTTGCCAGAATGTGTTGGCTGCAAAACTACCTCCCATTCCCAGCCAGGCAGCTGAGCAGATGAAGCTCCGGAAGTGGAGTGGTTTAGCATTCTCATCTGAATGTTTCTTTAAATGTGACGGATGTCAATAAACAAACAAAAAGAGTTTGCATCTGCACATCACTTTAAAGTCTCCAAGATCTTTTCATAGTCGATCCTTTTCACTGTTGAAGAAAAGGAGGGATGGACGCTTTTATTTATGAAAGGAGTGATAAAGACACAGGACGAGTCAGTCAGAGTTGAGAGTGGAGCTGAAACCCGAGCCAAATGCCTTCCACTCACCTCATCAGCTGCCACCAGTGCTGCCAAACCTCCAGGCTCTCACCCTATTTCGTCTCTGACTTCCCCTGTTCAAAATGACCCCTAGGCTTCCCTTCATGCCTCACCCCCTCCCCCTCCCCCATCCTATGGATGAACTCTGGTTCTCTGTTATGGCCACTGGACCACCAGTAGGGGGAAATGGGCATGCCAAAGGTCCAGGGAGCTTACCTCCTTGCCCTCTAGACATTTTTGTCACTTCCTTGCCTGCCTCCTTTATCCAGTGTTTACAGCTCCCTCTGTCTAGAACTGGTTCCTGGTCCAGCTTTGTGCTCTGCTTTGCTCTTTTAAAGGCGGTGGCACAGAAGAGCATCACAGAAGTTGGCTGGGGGCTCGCAGAGCTGGTGGAACGGCTTATAGATACAGGAGCCTTCAGAGTCAGAGACATCTCCCAGAATCTGAACCAGGCAATGAAATGAGCATTGGTAGGCTCATCTGGGAGAAGAAAGGATGTGCCAGGGGGTGGCGCTAGGGACAGCTCCCTGGGACAGCTAGGGAGCAACCTGAATTGGTTTGCAGTTGAAGGATGCGCTAAGTCCCTGTCTTTTACCATGCTCTTCACCACCAAACAGGGATGATCGGGAGTTTGGAATGCTTGAGGTGAGGTAAGAAGGCTTCAAGTGGGCTAGTTCTATCTTATCACTCCACCTAACCAGCTCTAAGATCACCCGTGACCTCTACGCAAATCCTGTAGATGTTCTAGCTCTTATCCTCATTGGCCTTTCAGCAGCCTTTGACACAGTCAACCACAACTTCATTCTTTTTTTTTTTAATTTTTAAAAATTTTTGTATAATTTTGAAAGGTTACGGTCCATTTACAGTTATTAGAAAATACTGGTTATATTTCCTGTATGTACAATATATCCTTGTAGCCTATCTTACACCCAACAGTTTGTTCCTCCCACTGCCCTATCTCTATATTGCCCCTCCCTCCCCTCTACCCACTGGTAACCACTAATTTATTTTCTATATCTGTGAGTCTGCTTCTTTTCACAACTTCATTCTTGAAGCTTTCTTTTCCCTTAGCTCTGGGACACGAGTCTTCCAGCCTTTCTGCATTTCTCTCCAGCTGCTCCTTTTCAGTCTGTTTTGCAGGTTTACTCTCCGCTGCTAAGCAGTGAGATGCTGGGATTCTTCAAGGCTGAGTTGTAGGTCGCTGTCTGTTCCCCCTACGTGGTCCTCTGCATTCCTGTGGTTTTAACTACCACCTCTGTGCACAAATATAGCTTCAGCCTGGACCCTTCTCTGAGTTCTGGTCTGGTGTCTTCCTTCTCATCTTCTCTTAGCATCTCAAAGACACATCGCACTTAATCCGTCCTGCACTGTTTCTCCTCTGGAATACCCCGTCTCAGCAACTGACCCTGTAGCCCTTCCAAGTGCACAAGCCAGAAACCTGGGAATCATGTCACCTCTTCCATCATCTGCCTAAACATCTCTTGAATCTATTTACTATTCTTTTTTTTTTTTTTTTAAATTATTTATTTAATTTTTGGCTGCATTGGGTCTTCGCTGCTGCACGCGGGTTTTCTCTAGTTGCTGAGAGCAGGGACTACTCTTTGTTGCAGTGCGCCGGCTTCTCATTGTGGTGGCTTCTCTTGTTGCGGAGCATGGGCTCTAGGTGCACGGGCTTCAGTAGTTGTGGCACACGGGCTTCAGTAGTTGTGGCTCGCGGGCTCTACAGGGCAGGCTCAGTAGTTGTGGCGCACGGGCTTAACTGCTCTTTGACATGTCGGATCTTCCTGGACCAGGGCTCGAACATGTGTCCCCTGCATTGGCAGGCAGATTCTTAACCGCTGTGCCACCAGGGGAGCCCCCTATTTACTATTCTTCAGCTCCTTAAAGACGACTCTAATCCAATCCTATGACTATTTCTTGCCTGGATTTCTACCAAAGTCTTTTAATTGCTCTGATCTGTTCCCTCCAGAGTGTCACACTTCTTCCCATCACAGGGCCCACACCATGGAATGTTCTTCTTTTACTCTGTCATGTAGGTAGTGCCTGCTCATCCTTCAGACCTCAGCTAGATTATCACTTCCTTGGAGAAGCCTTCACTGATTTCCTTGAACAAGTCAAATCCCCTTATTACAGGCTCTTACGTATGATTCCATGTACCTTTCATTTGTAGCAGTTGTTACAGTTGTGACTTGATCATGATTGGCACCATAATTTATTAATGTCTTTCATCCCTCTTCCCTTGCACCGGACTCTAAGCTCTATGAGGGCAGTGACCTTAATGGCTTTTGTTCCTTTGTTCACTCTTGTATCCCCAAGCCTAACACAGTGCTTGGCACATAGTAAGCGCTCAACAAACACCCAGTGTATTTGAGTGAGTGAATAAATGGGTCCTCAGGGATGCAGTGTGTTAGGGTAGAAGGTCTGAGAGTCCGTCCATAAGTCCTGACATTGCCACTCACTAGTATTATGACCTTGGACAAGTCATTCCATCTTTCTGAGTCTCAGATTTCTATCTGTAAAACAAAAAAAAATGATCCATGGCCTGCACCTCATTGGTTTAATGTGGAGATTTTTTTTTAAAGATCTTGCTTAAGAAAGTGCTTGAGCAATGTGAAAATGTGGGGCAATCAAATTAGCTATGACAATATAGTTAACCTCCATGAACTCCCTCTTTTGTAAAATGGGGATAATAAACCTATCTTGGAAAGTTGTTAGGCAAATTAGAGGTAAGCAGTGGAAAATATTCAGCAGGTGGTACCTACCCCTGTTATGATTGGCAAAAAGAATGGGAAATGGATTTTGCAAAGTTGGGAAGGAAAGTCAGGTGCTGAAGGTGGGAAGGTGGTGAGCAGATGAGAGTCTGTGTTGGGGAATAACAGGACCTGAAGTTAAAGAAAATCAGGGAGTGTGTGTTAGAGGCCCCAGAGAGCAGGGCCTGTATGCAGGCAACATGTTTGTCTTGGCCCTTAGGAAGAGTTATGATAGCAGTCTGGGGAAGATTATTTCAGCCTCTGTAGCTTATCTTAGTGACTATCTGTATTATTTATTTTGTAAAGCCCCTATAAGATGGGCCTAAAATTTTCAAATGTTTTGGGGGTATGAGCTAAGAACCCCATATCTGTTGTACAAAATACTAGAAAATATATTGCAGTTGAAAAGACAAATGAAAATCATCCGTAACCCCATCACCAAGAAATCGCCATTCTCTGGTATTTTTGCCATACTGTGTATTATTCCAGATTGTTTTCAAGGCGCATACTTTGAGGACCTAACTATGTTTTGAAAAATCCGTTAGGAGGTAAGTAGAAAATTATAGATGGTTGGTAGAACTGGAATATATTTGTGGCCTCTCCCGTTGCGGAGCACAGGCTCCGGACGCGCAGGCTCAGCGGCCATGGCTCACGGGCCTAGCCGCTCCGCGGCATGTGGGATCTTCCCGGACCGGGGCACGAACCCGTGTCCCCTGCATCGGCAGGCGGACTCTCAACCACTGCACCACCAGGGAAGCCCCGAACTGGAATATATTTGATGCATTCCTTAAGAGATTTTCTTTTTTCCTTCTTCCTTCCTTCCTTCCTTTCTTCTTCTTCCTATTATTATTATTCTCCTTCTCCTTCTTCTTCTTTTTTTTTTTTTTAAATGATTCATCAGTAGGCTTTGTCAGATGGGGTGGACTTTTCCTTGGCTTCTCCAAAACTAGTGACTTCCAACACACCTGAGGGGAAAATGAGAGACATCTCCATGACCTTGAAGAGATCCAGGAAAAATTACAAGAAAACTTCATGTGGAAAGAGGCCCTTGAAGAACAAATGCAGGGTGAGTTGATTTTATTTGGTAGAGGAGGTTTAATTATGGAAGTTGGGGCAGCGTTCCGTGGCTTTGTTTTTTGGGGACAGGATCTGAGAGCCCAGCTGTGTTATCCCTGTGGTGTGAATGAGGAAGGAGTGGGCTGAGCTATTTTTGTGACTGGATGTGTTTTTGGACCTGATTGGAGGTGTGATGTATCACAGGCCCTTCATAGATAGAAACTCGTTTTCTAAGATCTATAAATCCAGAACCTAGATCTGATTTTGCTTGCTCACCGTGCATCTGTGTTATCTACCTGAGGAGATTCAGAAATAGGCAGCTTTTTATTTTTCACTAGTAAATGTCCTTATTAATGAAGCATGCAACTTTGTATATAGTTCTTCATAAATTCTACTCAACTGGGCTTCCCTGGTGGCGCAGTGGTTGAGAGTCCGCCTGCTGATGCAGGGGACACGGGTTCGTGCCCCGGTCCGGGAGGATCCCACATGCCGCGGAGTGGCTGGGCCCGTGAGCCATGGCCGCTGAGCCTGCGCGTCCGGAGCCTGTGCTCCGCAACGGGAGAGGCCACAACAGTGAGAGGCCCGCATACCGCAAAAATAAAAAAAAAAAAAATTCTACTCAACTGTAATCTCTGGCCAGAGTGTTTAATAATAAAGGGTAACAATGTAGAAAACAACCTTTCTGTCCTGACTTTTAGGTTCGCTGTTGTTCAGTGGCTCAGGATTGAAAAACAATTCACACCTGCCCCTTAGACAAGTGCTCTGGTCTCCCTTGCCTCTGCCTCCTGACTCGGCCACGGCAGGCTTTGTATGCTTTAGAGACGTATCTCTTAGAGCTTTTAGATATTTAAATCATCTTGCTCTGTTAAAAAGTTTCTTATTTAAGTGGAGAAGCATGATTCCTTGGGAAAAGTTTCTTAAGGAAACCAGTTAGAGTACAGTTTATTAATTGTTCCAAAAATGATCTGAGAAATAAAGTGACCTCTTAGCTCCTGTGTGCTCCTAAATTTAGGATGGGTTCCTAATTTAAAATCTGAACTCGAGCTTTAAACTTGAGGATTAAATTTAAAAATTTTAATTCAAAAATCAAAAAATATAAAAAGACACAACAAAAGTGTTGTGTTCCTACTCTCGTCCAATTCTTCTTATTCCCCCAGTTAACCACCTTTACTAGTTTTCTTAAGTGTCCATTCAGAATTTACTTTTGTAAGTACAAGCAAACACAAGTTTATATTCTTATCTCCCCCAATCTTTTTTTTTTACACAAAAGTTAGCATATTGTATACACTGTTCTGCATTTTGCTTTTCTTTTTTTACTTAATATATCTTGATACCTTTACAAATCAGTATGGGTATGAACATCTCTTTGAGATCTTGCTTTCAATTCTTTTGTATATATGCCTACAAGTGGAATTACTGGATCATATGGCAATTCTATATTTAATTTTTTGAGGAATTAAGTATACATATTAAGTATTTTTAAAATTTAACTTAGAAAATTCAAGTATGCCTTAGCAAGTACAACGTTGATTATTTTGGTATTTTGATTTTGATTATTTGGACCAGTCCAGGACAGTTTTAAAACATAAGATCTGAATATATGCCTATTTCCTGAAACATCATTTCCTGAAGTTCTCACAAGATTGTTTTTAAGACAATAGATTAGTTATTCTTCAAGCCAGCACTTTAACAGCTGCTAAGCAATTTGACTGCCTCATCACAATGGTTTCCTTTGACCCTATGTAAACACACCATGAGCTGCCACGGAAATCAGGCAGCCTAAAGGGCACAGTGTTTCTTGAGTATAACCCGGGCCTCTCTGTAACACTAATAAGAATGCAGATAATCTCCAGGTTTGTTGGCCTATGTTTTTTTTTTCTTCCTTATATGTTCTTTTTGTGGCTTTGATATCTGTATTATGGTGACTTCATAATATTAATTAAAAATCTTTCCACCCTTAAAAAAAAAGCAGAATCCAAAGCCCATGGCCAGACTATTGAGTTAGCATCTCTGGGAGTAAGCCCCAAGGATTTGCATTTTTGACAACTTTGCAGGGGATTTTCATGCACACTAAAGTTTTGATAAGCATTTTGGTGTAGCTTACCCAGCAGGGGTGATTATTTGTAATACAAATTTAATTACTGAGGAGTACAGTTGACCCTTGAACAACATGGGGGTTAGGGGCACCAAACGCCTATACAGCCAAAAATCTGACTATAACTTTTTTCTTTTTTGTAAACAGGAGTCCTATTTTATTTTATTTATTTATATTTTTAATTAATTAATCTTTGGCTGCGTTGGGTCTTCGTTGCTGCACGTGGGGTTTCTCTAGTTGCGTCGAGCGGGGACTACTCTTCGTTGTGGTCCGTGGACTTCTCATTGCGGTGGCTTCTCTTGTTGCGGAGCTCGGGCTCTAGGTGCGCATGCTTCAGTAGTTGTGGCTCGCGGGCTCTAGAGCGCAAGCTCAGTAGTTGTGGCGCATGGGCTTAGTTGCTCTGTGGCATGTGGGATCTTCCCGGACCAGGCCTCGAACCCGTGTCCCCTGCATTGGCAGGCGGATTCTTAACCACTGTGCCACCAGGGAAGTCTTCACTATAACTTTTGACTGCCCCAAAACTTAACTACCAATAGCGTACTGCTGACTGGAAGCCTTACAGATAACATAAACAGTTGATTAACACATATTTTGTATGTTTTATGTATTATATACTGTATTCTTACAATAAAGTAAGCCAGAGAAAAAACTTTATTAAGAAAAGCATAAAGAAGAGAAAATACATTTACAGTACTCTGCTGTAGCTATCTATACTGTAAGTTTACATCATCTGTTTATGAGATGAAGCGTCTGTCTGTCAGTATCTACATACACATTGTCTTATATGATAAAAAGCACTGAGGATGTTATACATATTACTAACACTAGACATCAAAAATGAAAAGATAATGCAAAAAAGAAAGACATCAAAAATGAAAAGATAATGCAAAAAAGATAATGCAAAAAAGAAACATTTATTTACAGGTGTAACTATTCATGCATTGATAACAAAGAAGCAACAGTATGCTTGCTTTGTGGTAGCCTAACCTATACACTAATGGATTAATCATTATAAAATTTTTATGGCATACAATATTACAGTCATATTCATAACACAGTATTAGGAACATTGTTATTTTTTTAAAACAAAACAGTTACCTATGATGGTAGGCTGATAGAGAGGGAGAGAAAGAAAACTGGAGAGAAGGAAAACTAACACACTACTAATTTTATATTAAATATCACTCACCGTATGCTTATGTAAGGAAAGGCTATCCACTTCAAAACAAGTCTTGCACGTGACGTTCTACACATATATTTTTGTGTATTTATTGATCCACATATATTTATTGATCCACATATATTTTTGATCCACATATATTTTTGTATATTTATTGAAAAAGATAAATGGACCTTCGCAGTTCAGACCTGTGCTATTCAAGGGTCAACTGTAATTTTATGCAGAACAATTCTGCTTAGAATGGTTTGTTCTTGAAATTATTATTTTAAATTCCCAAGGGATCCTGGCTACTTTAAAAAAAAAAAAAAGCCTGTAGCTTATTCTCTTAGTAGAGAAATGAGATTCTTTAGATTCTGTTTTAAAGAAATTTCTCAGCAATTAAGTTTATATAACAAATATTTCTGGCAAATCAATTGTTTAATAAACTATCATTTTTTGTTCTTTTATGAAACCTATCATAATCAGTGGGTAAGCAGTTGAGTTTATACCCAGAGAGATTAACATATCAAAATACTTCATTTCTGTAATAGTTACCAGTGTCTTATTTAATAGCTACTCAATATTTATGAATGTACCTCATGTTTCTTTTTTTCTAAGTATTTTTTTAACATCTTTATTGGAGTATAATTGCTTTACAATGGTGTGTTAGTTTCTGCTTTATAACAAAGTGAATCAGTTATACATATATATATGTTCCCATATCTCTTCCCTCTTGCGTCTCCCTCCCTCCTACCCTCCCTATCCCACCCCTCTAGGTGGTCACAAAGCACTGAGCTGATCTCCCTGTGCTATGCGGCTGCTTCCCACCAGCCATCTATTTTACGTTTGGTGGTGTATATATGTCCATGCAACTCTCTCACTTTGTCACAGCTTACCCTTCCCCCTCCCCATATCCTCAGGTCCATTCTCTAGTGGGTCTGTGTCTTTATTCCTGTCTTACCCCTAGGTTCTTCATGACTTTTTTTTTTCCTTAGATTCCATATATATGTGTTAGCATACGGTATTTGTTTTTCTCTTTCTGACTTACTTCACTCTGTATGACAGACTCTAGGTCCATCCACCTCACTACAAATAACTCAATTTCGTTTCTTTTTTCTAAGTATTTTTAAGAACCAACCAGTCAAGTGTAGATTATTTTCTCTATCACTAGGGGAAAAACTTGTGTTAGCTAAAAAATGAAAGAAGTAGCTAGCAGTTCTTACAAACATTTTTAAAACTGTGATTAACGATAAGTAAAATCCTATCAGCTCAATAGAAAGAAGAGTGGTACCCCACGTAGATTTTGAGCATGGCTTCTTGAAGGGCAGCTCTCCTGCTCTCATGACCTAAGTGTTCACAGCCCACACCCTAGATAGGGCCTTCTGTCTCTTCTCAGTCTGACTCTTGGATTCACTTTATGCTGCTGTCACCTCAAGGTACAAATAGGGGAAAATTTCACCTTCACAGTCCATACTCTGACATTTCCCTTACTGTCCCTTATTCTACCTAACTATGGTCATTGCAAGCACATAGTAGTTTTAAGGTAACAATTAAACTTTAGTACAGTTTGGGATTAGCCGATGCAAACTGTTACATATAGAATGGATAAACAACAAGGTTCTACTGTGTAGCACAGGGAACTATATTCAATATCCTGTGATAAACCATAATGGAAAAGAATATGAAAAAGAATATATATATGTATAACTGAATCACTTTGCTTTACAGCAGAAATTAAAACAACGTTGTAAATCAACTATACTTCAATAAAAAAGAAACCCTCAATGTACACTGAGAGGTAATAGGTCCTAGCAGTTGTGATGAATCTCATGTTCCCCAGTTTTATAACAGTTTAAAGCACTGACCTGGGGGGCGTGGATATTCTGGGTGTCAGGGTGCCCGTGATCCCTTGCATGAGGCTGTGATCCCTTTATCATGCATATTGATAAATATGCATGAAAAACTTCCTATGTGCCTGGCGATGGGCTTGTGCTTAGAATACAGAGATGAACAAGGTCTCTGCCAGCAAGGAGCTTAGAACTCAGTGAGGAAACAGACAGTAAAAAAAAAAAAGTCCATGGTAAGAACATGGGGCTGGATGTACCTAAGCTGGATGTACTGCCTGATCAAGATCTGATGATGAGGAGGACAAGCTGTATGTGCTGATCACGATGTTTGGATACTTTCTATTTGCCTTTTTTTGATGGGACTTTCTTCCCCTCCCAATTTTTTTTTTTTAAATGTCTCTCTCTCTCTCTCAAACGTCTCTCTCTCTCTCTCACTGTTCGTTGCTTTTTTTAAAAATAATTAATTAATTTATTTATTTTTGGCTGTGTTGGGTCTTCGTTTCCGTGCGAGGGCTTTCTCTACTTGTGGCAAGTGGGGGCCACTCTTCATTGCGGTGCGTGGACCTCTCACTATCGCGGCCTCTCTTGTTGCGGAGCACAGGCTCCAGACGCGCAGGCTCAGTAATTGTGGCTCACGGGCCTAGTTGCTCTGCGGCACGTGGGATCCTCCCAGACCAGGGCTCGAACCCGTGTCCCCTGCCTTGGCAGGCAGATTCTCAACCACTGCGCCACCAGGGAAGCCCCTCTCCCAATTTTTTTGATTCCATAGTTGAACTCCCAGAAGCTCTGTCTTCCTCCTCATGCCCACTGCCTGACCAGAGCCACCTGGCACCCAAGAGGGCTTCCTCGTTCGCTCAATGTAAGTATGTGGTCTGCTTACAACCTGGGTTTGACCTGCTTCAGCAAGGAGCTGCAAGAGCGTGCTGTGTCCACCTCTCTGCTGTTAGGCTCACTCCTTGGCTAGTTCCCCCACACCTGGCCCCTCTCCATGGGGAGCTGATCACAAAGATAAAAGGAGTTGAAGACTCCCAAATTCCAGGCTAAGCCAGACTCATGAGCACTCAGAACCCAGGCAACTTTGGGCATCCATGCTGGGGCCACCATTTACTGCCAACTGCCAATCCCCCAACCTGTTTAACTACCATCACTGTCCGAGTCTGGAGTGGTCCTTGCGAGCACGGATCCTGGAGCCAGACTGCTTGGGTTTGACTCCCAGCTCCTCCTCTCACTAGCTGTGTGATCTTGGACAAGTCACGTAATCTCTCAGAGCCTCAGTTCCCTCATCTGTAAGATGGGGATAATAGTACTTACTTCCCTTGTGGGATTGTCATGAGGCTGAATGAATGTGTGTAAGTATGAGCCTAGAGTAGGAATGCTGTGTATTAGTAATTATTTACTCCCTTAAAAGAAAACATTATGAAATATACAAAATGAATGACATGATCCTTAATCAGGAAGATCATGTGTAAGTGGAGAGATATAAACAGCCATGGTCATCAATCACTGTACTACAGGTAGAAGATGGTAAGTATCATAAGAGATCAGGTAAAGTATTAGGGAAAAAGCAAGATGTGACTTTTTTTTTTTTTTTTTTTTGCGGTACGCGGGCCTCTCACTGTTGTGGTCTCTCCCGTTGCGGAGCACAGGCTCCGGACGCGCAGGCTCAGCGGCCATGGCTCACAGGCCCAGCCGCTCCGCCGCATGTGGGATCTTCCTGGACCGGGGCACGAATCCACGTCCCCTGCATCGGCAGGTGGACTCCCAACCATTGCGCCAACAGGGAAGCCCCAAGACGTGACTTTTGCTGGGGCAGGGGGCTTCCTGAAAGAGGGCTAATGGGTAAGTAGAAATTAAGGTGAGAAAGGAGGGTATTGTTACTAGAACAACATCAGGGGTATGTATAACAAGGTCCTACTGCAAGTTGATGCACCAATATATTTTTTTAAAATTTATTTTGGCTGTGTTGGGTATTCATTACTACACACGGGCTTTCTCTAGTTGCGGCGAGCGGGGACCACTGTTCGTTGCAGTGCACGGGCTTCTCATTGCAGTAGCTTCTCTTGTTGCGGAGCACGGGCTCTAGGCGCATGGGCTTCAGTAGTTGTGGCACACAGGCTTCAGTAGTTGTGGCGCACGGGCTTAGTTTCTCCGTGGCATGTGGGATCTTCCCGGACCAGGGCTTGAACCTGTGTTCCCTGCATTGGCAGGCAGATTCTTAACCACTTTGCCACCAGGAAAGTCCCTTGATGCACCAGTTTTAATGCCAGGATGTGTAAAACTTTATCACACTCAAAGGCACAAAGCTGCCTTTTGCTATTTGAAGACCTCTTAGCATGAACCATCAGAGGTGGCTAGTCCTGTTCTGGTGTTTTTCCCCAGGGGTCATCAATCCAACCTTTGACCTAGGGAGCCTCTCCTGTAGCCTGGAGGTGTCCAAGGATCACTGTATCTCACCGCCCACAGCCCTATCCCTGGAGTCATGAGAGGTTTGCCTCCTGCCAGGCCTTATGTTCCCAGGCTCTCTCTTCTGGGCAGCAGTACTGGGAAGTGGACACTCAGCGATGTAGCCACTGGGCAGTTGGGGTGGCTTCCTGGGGGATGAGGCGTGACCAGATCCTGGGAAGGACCAGGGACTCCTGGTATGTAGAGTGGAAAGGGACTAGCCAGCTCTCTGCATGGGACATGGTCAAGAAAACTGTCCTTGGCTCAAACAGACCTAGTGTGGTGGGCATCTGGCTGGACCTTGAGGAGGGAAAGCTTGCCTTCTATTCCGTGGCTGATCAGGTGAAGCTCGTCTCTGAGTGCCCAGTCTCTGCTGCCTTTCCTCTGCACCCTGCCTCTGGCTGTATGGCTTATTCCCTGGAAGCTCTCTGACTATGAGGCAAATAAACGTATAAACATTCCCTTGGTGTTAAACCATGTTGATTTCCTGGTCTCTCTGCCTTCAAGCAGGGAGTCAACTTGACTCAAGTTAACATCCCGCTTCCAAAGTTAAGGGATGCAAAGTAAATGTTTAACCCAGCAGGCTTGCATTGTTCAAACCCTGGCGGACCGGTTACAAGAAAGGACAGGCTCTTGAGTGGGAGATAGTATCTAAGCCCTTGGAATATCCTGCCTGATAAGAGTGTGTTTATCTGAGGGCCTTGGGCCACACAGTATCAGCTTGATTTCTGGAAGGGCTGGAAACTAAGGTCAGCCACTTGGGCGGTGAGTCTGCCTGCATGACCGACCGCCAGTCAAAGCCTTGGGCACCAAGACTTGAATGTGCTTCCCTGGTTGGCAGTATTCCGTGTGTGTTGTCATACGTCATCCTGGGAGCATTAAACATTGTCCCCATAACTCCACTGAGAGAGGAGTGAGTGGGCTCTCTTGGCCTCTGCCCTATGTGCCTTTTTCTGTTGCTGGTTTTAACCTGTATCCTTTCACTGTAATCATCTGTAACCGTAAGTATAACAGCTTTGCTGAGTTCTGCGAGTCCTTCTAGTGCATCACTGAAAATGAGATTGATTTTAGGGGACCCCCCCCTACACACACACAAGGGGCGTGCTATCAATTGCTGTGTAATACTATTATCACACATTCAGTGGTTGCAAACAACACATATTTATTCTCTCGCAGCTTCTGTGGGCCAGGCGTCAGGATACAGCTTAGCTGAGGCCTCTGTTTTGGAGACTCACAAGCTGCAGTCAGGGTGTGAACTGGGGCCGGGTGACATCTGAGGCTCCACTGGGGAAGGATCTGCTTCCAAGCTCACGTGGTTGTCGGCAGGCTTCAGTTCCTTGTGAGTTGTCAGACTGAGGACCCCCCTCAGTTCCTTACTTGGTGGGCCTCTGCAACATGGCTGCTTACTTCTTCAAAGCCAACAAGGGAGATCAAGTTTCCTAGCAAGGTGGACATTAAGTCTTATAGAATCTAATCACAGGGACATATAATCACACGTATGCCATCACCTTTGCCTTATTCTATTGGTTAGAAGCAAGTCACAGGTCCCGCCCACATTTAAGGGGTTGGGGTTCACAAGGGCATGAATACCAGGAGGTGGGGGGGGTCCTTACAGTCTGGCTGGCACACGGTCTCATCTCATACTTGATTTCCCCTATTTTTTAGAATCATTTTATTATATTAACAGAATGGACAGAGAAAACTACACAAAACACATGTGCAGTGTAAGGAATAATAATTATTATTATTATTAAACACAGTTGTAACTACCTTTCAGGTCAAGAAATAAAGCCTTGGGCTTCCCTGGTTGCCCAGTGGTTGAGAATCCACCTGCCAATGCAGGGAATACAGGTTCGAGTCCTGGTCTGGGAAGATCCCACATGCCTCAGAGCAACTAAGCCCGTGCGCCACAACTACTGAGCCTGCGCTCTAGAGCCCATGAGCCACAACTACTGAGTCCACGTGCCACAACTACTGAAGCCCGCATGCCTAGAGCCCATGCTCCACAAGAGAAGCCACCGCAATGAGAAGCCCGCGCACCGCAACAAAGAGTAGCCCCCGCGCGCCGCAACTAGAGAAAGCCCACACACAGCAACAAAGACCCAATGCAGCCCAAAAATAAATAAATAAATAAATTTTTAAAAAAAAAAGAAAGAAAGAAAACCTTGCTGCCCACCCCAGATGCTCTTTCATGTGCCCCATTCCAATCACAAAACCCTCCGTCCACCTGAAAGGCATCCTGACTTTTTTAGTAATCACTTACTTGCATTTCTTTAGAGTTTTAGCACGCAAACATGCATCCCTAGCATAAACCCTAAAAAACCCTGATATATCTTTTTCTTAACGGCTTTGTTGAGATATAGTTTACATACTATAAAATTCACCTATTTAAAGTGTACAAATCAATGTGTTTTAGTATGTTTACAGAGTTGTGAAACCATCACCATAATCTAATTTTAGAACATTTTCATCACCCCCAGGAAGAACCCTCATACCCTATCAACAGTTGATATGTCTCTGAAGTCTCCTGATCTACAGCCTTCCCCTCCCTTTCTTCTCCTTACGATTCATCTGTAGGCTGTCAGGCTCTGTTAGCACCTGTTGGAGAGGTGGAAGTCCAGCTCTGTTGGATGGGTTGAGCAGAAAGCCTTGCCACACAAACCAGCCAGACAATCTTTGATGGTGCCTTTCACTTCTTTGCCTCTCTTTCCCCTGTAAAATGGAAATAATTATTATTCGCCCTTCCTTGCCTTCCTCAAAGGGTTGCTGAAAGAATTGATGTAATAGATGAGGACACTGGAAGAATGCCAGGGTGATTATAACCACAGCAAAAATGACATAACTATATTTTCATATCACACATCTTGATCTCTAACATCTGTAGATTCACACCTAATTTCCACAGGAATCCTCGAAAACAGGAGCAAGCAGGAGTCTTCCCCTGTGATCTGCTCATTTACTCTCTGAGCCTCGTGACCACCCTGCGTGATGAGTGTTACCATCTTTCTGTCAACATACGAGGGAAGGGTGGGGGTCCTGGACCGGTTGAGGGCTTTGTGCAGGGCCAGTCAGCCGAGCGTGGCAGAGCTGGGAGCTGGCCCAGTGTTCCCAAAGTCAAGTCTCTTAACCTTAATACCCTCTGATAAGGTCCCAGTCGAGACCAGGACCTGGGCATCCACTTTGATAGGACACAGCTCTCAAGCCACGAGGTGCTCTTTTTTTCTTGTTGTGGGTGGCAGTTCTCAGTGTAGTGGCCTTGAGTTGCCTAAGCAGGGACAGGGCCTCTCTGTGCCAGGTGACCATTCAAAGGCTCTCTGTTCTCACTTTGTGCATTATGGAGCCTTTATCTTCTCACCCAGAGTCACCTTGATGTTTGCCTTTTGAAAGTGCCAAGAATTTAGAGGCCAGGGTTTTAGCCTCTTAGGTCCTTTGATTAAATACCATCCTTTCAGGTGGTTTGGATAATGGGGCCTCTGTCCGCGTGGGGTTTATTGGCTGGCCACGTGATTTCCCCAAGCTGCAGCCAAAGCACAAGAATCATAGAGGTGGGGAACAAAGGTTATCATTTCTGGCTTCCTTGCTTTTGTCTCACGTTTTCTGTCAGCATATCCCTTCCAGTACACTGTGGAAAATAGCACCCTTCACTCAAACAAAACAGAAAATGCTCCCAAAGAGAAGAACTGAAGCTGAAATGCCAGTGGATGAAGGGACCTCTCACTGGGGTCTACACCGTGTGGGGGACGAAGTCATCCACCGTGGACCAAGCCAGACGTCCCATCAGGGGCTCCTGGGGCAGCCGCTCACCCCATCTGGAGATGTTTCTCTCAAACATCTAAGTGGTTGTACCCATTTTTGGGGTCTAGGGCTTTGGGTTCCTGGAAGAACCACCTGCTAAGCAGGAAGCCACCACCTTCTTAAGGCTCACAACAACCTCTAATACAGTTACACCTATCTGTCCCTTGCTTCTCCCTCAAGTACATTTTTTTTTTTTTCCGGAAGAGTTTAATTTGAAGACTTTATTTCCTAGCTGATTGCAGAAACAAACCACAAAGTGAAACAGTGCTGCTCTCTGGGGAGACCTCTCAGGCTGCCTTGCGCAGTTCAAGGGAGAAGTCCCTTCCCCAGGGGGCACTTGGGGATTTTGACAGGAAAAGGGGACTCTTCCCTGGTATATGTTCAGCTCCATCACCCCCTACTCTTGCTGAGCCCTTAGCCCCAAATTCATCCTCATTCATAATTGCTCAAAACCCTAATCACTGGGTCCTTCCAGACAACTGCAGTCTTCTTTAATTATACATACTTAGGTTATGCTGAAGATTTTAAAAATATATTTATTTATTTTTATTTATTATTTATTTAGACTGTGCCGGGTCTCAGCTGTGGCATGCGGGCTTCTTAGTTGCCACATGCACGAGGGATCAAACCTGGGAGCTCTGCATTGGGAACGTGGAGTCCTACCCACTGGGCCACCAGGGAAGTCCCTGAAGATTTGTTTTGATTTGGGATTTATCTTCCTAACCAGCCATAGGGTTTTTTTTGTGTGTTTTTTTTTAACATCTTTATTGGGGTATAATTGCTTTACAATGGTGTGTTAGTTTCTGCTTTATAACAAAGTGAATCAGTTACATATATACATATGTTCCCATATCTCTCCCTCTTTCGTCTCCCTCCCTCCCACCCTCCCTATCCCACCCCTCCAGGTGGTCACAAAGCACCGAGCCGATATCCCTGTGCCATGTGGCTGCTTCCCACTAACTATCTACCTTACGTTTGTCAGTGTATATATGTCCATGCCTCTCTCTCGCCCTGTCACAGCTCACCCTTCCCCGTCCCCATATCCTCAAGTCCATTCTCCAGTAGGGCTGTGTCTTTATTCCTGTCTTACCCCTAGGTTCTTCATGACATTTTTTTTCTTAAATTCCATATATATGTGTTAGCATACGGTATTTGTCTTTTTTATTCTGACTTACTTCACTCTGTATGACAGACTCTAGGTCTATCCACCTCATTACAAATAGCTCAATTTCGTTTCTTTTTACAGCCATAGGTGTTTTAAGGACAGGGTTTCTTAAGCTTCAGCCTTTCATGTGCCATGATTCTTGTTACATCTGCATATTCCCTGTACTTTTTTTTTTTTTTGGCAGTGCAGCCTGGCTTGTGGGATCTTAGCTCCCGGACAAGGGATCGAACCCGGGCCCCCTGCAGTGGAAGTGCGGAGTCCTAACCACTGGACCAGCAGGGAATTTCTGTCTCGTGTACCATGTTTTACTTAATATTTTTCCTAAATCAACTCACATCTCCCCTTTTAGGTACATGTATTTCAAAAGGAAACTTTAAAATATTTATATAAATGAAAACCAGAATCATGTGTCTTAATTAGAGGGATAAGCCTAAATGTATGTTTCAAGAAAAACAAAACAATGACTAGCGTGGTACCGTTGTCTGTCTAAGTTTCTGAACCTGAAGTGGGCTTGCCCTCTCCCTCTCTTTCTCTCTCTCTCTCTGGCTCAAAAGAAGATTATCAGGTATTTAAGATTTACTGAGGATTTCACCTTGACTTAATCAGGATGGAAAGAAAATAGAAAAAGGAAACCTTTCTGTCCACAAGAGTCACTGTTTCTGACGTCCCTGCACAACTTTTACACCTCTTATTCCACCACTTTGCGAAACGTGATTCTAAGAGATTGGTCTGGTGCAATATGGAAGACTGTGTCTTCCTTCCGTGTGAAGGGAAATTGTTTCACCTTTATTCTTCAAAATAAATACACCCTGGGGGAGAAAAACTTATGGCTTTGGTCAGTGACAATCTCCAGGACACAATGTCTTGGAGTTACCATAGGAGCTTTTCTGATACCACCTTCTGTACAATTAGTCACCAAGTTCTGACCCTCGATTCTGCTTTCTCAAATCATTTCAACTCTGGCCCCCCCCTTCCCTCTGCATCTGCTCTCTGGTTCAGACTCCCATCACATCTCTCCCAGGTTATTTTAATTTATTTATTTTTGTCTGAGTTGGATCTTCATTGCTGCGCATGGGCTTTCTCTAGTTGCGGCGAGTGGGGGCTATTCTTCATTGCGGTGCACGGGCTTCTCATTGCGGTGGCTTCTCTTCTTGCGGAGCATGGGCTCTGGGCGCGTGGGCTTCAGTAGTTGTGGCTCGTGGCTCTAAAGCGCAGGATCAGTAGTTGTGGTGCACAGGCCCACCTGCTCCGCAGCATGTGGGATCTCCCCGGACCAGGGCTCAAACCCGTGTCCCCTGCATTGGCAGGTGGATTCTTAACCACTGTGCCACCAGGGAAGCCCTCTCCCAGATCATTTTAATGCGAGCTCCTCTATCTCTAGTCAGAAGCCCCCTTCCCATCCATTCTCAGTCTGCTAATGTGAACTTTCCAAAATGGAAGTCAGATCATGTCACTCCCCTGCTTAATACTCCCCAGTGCTCCCCACCTACAACAGGAAGTTCTGCTTCCTGTTTCTGCTCTTACCTACCTCTAGCCCCCATTTGCTGTCATCCCCCGACATACACCCTCCACCCCAGCCTCCCTGCTTTGTGTCACACTATGTACTTTTGCAATTCTGGTTTGCTTTGCCTGGAGTGTCCCCCAACCCCCCTTGTCCAGAGTTGAAAACTGTTTACCCAGAGTGGATCTGGTTTCCACCAAGAGGACTGGAGTCTTTCACTGTCACTGTGTCTAACGTGGCAACATGTGCACAATGAATTTTAATCAGATCAAAGCTGACTCACTAATTGTAGAAGCAGGTACTGGAAGGCCACTCAGGCTAAAATCATGGTCATTTTCCTAGGAGCTTTCTGGGGATATTTTCAGTTTTGCTGGGTTAAGGCATTGTGTTGCCTGGGAGGTTGTCTGTGAACACAGCCAGACAGCGAGAGCAGATTACTGGAAGGAGTGGGACACAATCACACAAGTCTGGCTGGTTTTGGCTAGGGGTGGGATGGGGAGAGAGGAGGTAGAAAGATTTACATTATGGGCTTCCCTGGTGGTGCAGTGGTTGAGAGTCCGCCTGCCGATGCAGGGGACATGGGTTCGTGCCCCGGTCCGGGAAGATCCCACATGCCACGGAGCAGCTGGGCCCGCGAGCCATGGCCGCTTAGCCTGTGCATCTGGAGCCTGTGCTCTGCAACGGGAGAGGCCACAACAGTGAGAGGCCCGCGTACCGCAAAAAAAAAAATAAATAAATAAAATAAAGATTTACTCTGTACCAAAGCATTGGACTTTTCTGCTCCACTAGATCAGGCTCGGCAGGAAAAGGAGGAAGTCTTCCTGGAAGGAATGGGAGACCAGAGTGAAGATGGATGCCACTTTGGGTTTAATTTGAGAGACCAAAGATAGATGGGTCTGAAGAGTGGGACCAATGCCAACCCATCTAATTTGGACTCCTGCCCAGGACTGTGTCTAACTCACCAGTCAGAGACAAGCCTCTTGTGCCACCCAATGTCAGTCATTTAACACACACTATATCTTCTCCCCAGCAGGCCTGCCCACCAGCCCTGGGGTGTTCCACTGTCCTGAGACTCAGGGAGAGGCTGTGTTGCAAGTTCCTTCTTTGATAGGTGTGAAAGATGGATCCTCTTAAATCCTGGCAAAGGTACTTTGTTCAGACCCCCAGTGTCCCCTTCACAATTGAGAAGCCATGAAGTTTGTCTTGCGAAGGTAGAGCTCCTTCCCAGCATTCTAGAGGGAAATGCCATCAGGGCTTTCTAGATACTAATCTGTCCTCTTGGCTTTATCCAATGTACTTAATATACATACAGTCATCTATCTGTAATATCCCAGCAGTAAATTCCACTGCCAACAACTCCATTCTCTGGCTTCTGTGTTGCTGCGGTGTGTGTCATCGTGTGGCTCTATCTTCTGGCTCAGAAAGGTGTACAAAAGTCACTTCTCTCACAGTTTATTTTATTTATCCAACGTTTGTATATTACAGACCATGTACCAGGCACTATTCAAAGCATTTTCCTATTATATTAACTCGTTTGATCTTCATAACAATCCCATGAGGTGTTATTCCCATTTGGCAGATGAGGCTTAGAGAAGGTAAGAAATTTGCCTGATGATGCACAGCTAGTACTTGGTAAAGCTGAGGCTCAGACTTAGGCAGGCAGACTCCGGAGTCCCAGCTTTTATTTAATTAATTAATTAATTAATTTAGGCTGCGCCGGGTCCTAGTTGAGGCATTGTGGACTCTTAGTTGCGGCAGGCATGCGGGACCCAGCTCCCCAACCAGGGATTGATCCCAGGCCCCCTGCATTGGGAGCGTGGAGTCTTACTCACTGGACCACCAGGGAAGGCCCCAGAGTCACTGCTTTTAATCACTGAGCTATGCTGTCTCCAAGAGAACTTCAGAGTGACCCCTGATGGATGTCTGTTAACGTAAGAGAGGGCCATAGAGCTCAAGGCAAGACAGGAGGCCGGAGCTTCAGAAGTATAGCTGATTGGGAGATGGGAAGGGGCTGTAAAAAGAAACTTATTGATACATTGCCTGTGAGGCACACTCTGGCTTGTCCGGCTCCCCACTCCCACTTTAGTTTTGGTCTTCTTTTGTACCAAAATTTTAGTCATCGCTGGCTGTAAGTGCTTGCTGGGTGACTCCTTTCTGCAGCCCTTGGGTCTGGATTTTTAAGTAAGTTTTTTCTACAAAAGAGTTTGAAGTATTATCTTTGCAATGTTCCCCCTAAATAAACTCTTCTTCCTAGCCCTCTGCCTTCCAGAGATTCCCCCTGCAAAGCCTTTACCCAGCATGCATGTGCAACGTCACGAAGGCCTTGTCTCTTCTCACGCTCCTGATGTCCACAGAATTAACACCGGCATCCACTGGCGATGCTGATGCAGGGCTCCCAGGGTCAAGATTCTCTACAAAGTCTTGCTTGGAGGGAGCTGTGCCCTAGAGAACTTGCTCCTCTGTAAAGGGTCTTCGTCCTTTGTGATCTGATATTTATGCAATTTATTTTTTTAAAGAAAAAGCCTTTTTCACAGACATTGTTTCATGGGATCCTCCAAACTACTCTGTGAGGTAGAAGGCTGGGAAAAGATGATAGTCTTTGGTTGAGAGGAAACTGAGGCACAGAGAGGTCATGTGACTTGCCTAGCATCATATGCTCAGGATGGCAGAGCCCAGGCTCAGTCTCAGCTGTCATGCCTTTTGGCAAGTTATGGTATCTCTCTGGATGTTGCTTGTCTTACCTATAGAATAGTGGGATTAGAATAGGTGCTCTATAAGGGTCTTTCCAACGCAAACATTTTGTAATACTAAAATTCTGAGGAATACTTTCCCCTGAAAGATCAGGCCATCAAGCCTTCTGAAGTTCATCTTATTTGCCTCCATCCTGGAATATGACTTCATTATCTCCCAGTGAGCAGGGAGTGTGTCTTTCCTGTCTTCCTCCTTATATCACAGAGAGAGTGTTTTTTGGAAGGGCTTCCACCCCTATACTCCTTACAGGTATCATATAGTTTAGATGGTGAAATACTGTTATAAACATAACAATGAATTTGCTTCAAAACCTGTGGATTTCAATTTTTCAGTGAGCTCTACAACAGTAATGACAGCTGAGATCAGTAGAGCAAGTGCTGTGCATCTGACAAATGCTTGACATGTATTATATATTCTTCACAACCACCTAAGAAGGTAGGTATTATTATCATTATTGCCATGTTACAGAAGAAGGGGCGGGCTTGGAGAAGTAAAAGAACTTACTCAGGATCACATTAACTATCAGGTGATGGGCTCTGGATTCAAACTAATGTAGTTTGTCAGCAGCTGTTAAATGCTGCACCAGACCACAAGGCTTCTCCTAGGAGAAAAGGGGATTGGTATTATACACATGTGCCTTTTATTCCCTTACAAAAAATTCATTTTGTAATACTTAAGATAGAAAAAAGGCACATTATGCACAGATAGTGTTTCCTCCTTTATTCTCTCTCTCTCTCCAACCATCTGTCCATCTATCTCCCACTGTCTGCCAAGCACTGTTCAAACATATAAGCATATATAGAGAGATATAGCAACAAATTCCTCAGGATGGAGAGAGTCAGGAGGAAATTAAGACAATGTTAGAAAAATTAGTACAAGGCTATTATTCAGTGCCACCTATGTGTCCGGCACTGCGCTGGGCAAACCTATGTAAAGAGATGTACCAGAAGACCCTGCCTAAAGTAAACCACACAGAGAGAGGAAAATCACTTGGTTTGGTTACAAAGAAATGAATCTGTTTACACAGATAGTGTAGAAACTAATCTCATTATTTAGAATCGTATTTTATAAGCATCACAGATAAAAAGCAGATAGGGTGGTGGGCTTTGGTAGTGGAAAGGACTCGATTCTGGGAGGTAGTCATCCTTTACTCAATCAAGCGCTTTCTAAGGGCTTTGTCCAATAAGGTGGGGAATACTTCTGAAGGCTTTCTAAGGCTTTCTAAGGGCTTTGCCCAATAAGGTGGGGAATACTTCTGAAAACCAGGTGGACAGGTCGCTGCTCTTCTGGAGTTTATAGTCAGTCAGGTAAGAATATTCTTGCCCTGAGTCACACTGCCAAGGTCTAGCTATACGACCTTGGACGATAAACTTCTCCTGCCGCTATTTCGTAAAAGAAATGGGGTCAGACTAGCGACCCTGCCACTCAAATTCCCGGCCCAAAGCGTATCCCATCGAGACTCCCGCTCGATGCTCTGCGGCGAACCTGACGGCGGGGGCGTAGGTCCGGGACAGAGAGCGTTCGCGTTCCGAAAGCGCTTGTCCCTCGCGGCGCCCCGTCGCCCCGCCGCCGCCGCGACTCGCGGAGCCGGAGGAGGCGGAGCAGGCGCTGTCCCGGCTCTTGAGCAGGGTAGCTGCTGAGGAGGTGGTGCGGCGGGCCCGGGAGGCCGAGGTTCGGGCGGGGCGGTGGGAGAGGCTCGCAGGCGGCGCCGGCAGCGTGGGGAGAGTGGCGCCGCGGGCTGGGCGCTCCGGGCGAGAGGAGTCCGCTCCATGCGTGCGGGCCGAGGCCGGCCCCTGCGAGCCGCAGACATGAAGAAAGACGTGCGGATCCTTCTGGTGGGAGAACGTGAGTCCGCGCGCCCGGGCTGGCCGGGACTGGCCGCGGCCACCGCAGCCCCTGCCGCCCCACTGCCCAACCTCCGCGCCCCCAGGCCTCCCAGCCCCTCCGCTCTTCCCTTTCGGCTGCCCGCAGGCGGCCCTCGATCTCTCACCTCACCTGGGCCCTCCTGAGCCCTCCCGTCCTCTGTCCCCCCGTCATCACCCTCAAGCCGTGTCGCCATTAGCCTCTGACCGCCCGGCCTCATCCCTCCGAAGGTCCTCTCCTTTTTCTCTTGGAATGCTCTCCTCCCGGGCCTCCGCGTTTCCGAGGCCGCCTCCTCTCAGACCCTTTCGTCTTCCGTGGAGATTCCCTTGTTCCTGCCAGGCAGGTGCTGGAACAGGCAGACTAACCAATTGGGATGGCGTGAACTGGCTCCCGGGGAAGCTAGGGGGAGGGGTGCAGAACTGTTCGACTTGTGGGCAAGGTCAGGTGTCTGCATGTTTTTGCGCTCGCGGTGTTCCCTCGCTCTAGGCATTGACTGTAAGGCACGGAGCATTTTAAGCGGTATTTGCTCTTTGCATTGGAATAACTCCAGGTACACTCGATGTTTCCTCAAAAATTTACTCTCAACTTCAAGTTATACAAGTGCTCAATGAATGAATACTTAAATGGGGAGGGTCCTTAAGTTGAGAGAATTACTATCCTAAAGCCTAGTTTCCCCCATCTTTTAAAACATTATTTCATAACTACTTGGTAATTAATTTAAAAATGACGGGCACACGTGAGACCCCCCCCTCCCCCGCAGAGATTCTTAGATTTCACTTTTTGAAGATGTAATAAAGGAGACATGTCTTCTGTTCACTGACTTGGGGACAGAACAGCAGGGACTTCTTGATATTGTTCAAGTTACATGACTCAATTGGTAGGACTAAAATAAGAAAGTGGGCTGGGGAGGACTGGACCGTTTGTTTTAAAAGTACATTAGTTAATGACCTGACTTTGCTGTTTTGAAGCTTTCTATTCTAAACCCCGTTTCATTCTAGAGTAGCCCCTCCAGGTCACTGTGATGCACTCCCAACGAAGGAAGCGAACACATTTTTACCCTCTTCTGTAGTGTTCTTTGCTGTTCACAGAAACCTCTGTTCACCTGCTATTGTAGAAATCTTCCTTTAGAATCAGAATTTAGAAGTAAGCTTAGCCAGACACAGTTTACTTTTTGGTTTGCAGTTGTGAATTTTAGTTTTAATTTATAACAACACATGTGTCAATCTGTGTTTTGCATGGACTTCCTTGACAAAGTTCAGGAATATGATTCTGGTTGATGCATTTGGAGCAAGGTAGGGAAAGTGAGTAGATGTCCCACTTAAAAAACTGATGGATAAAAAAAATTTTTTTAAACAAAAATTCTTTGTTTTGGTTTTAGTTTTGAATATAGGGAGCAATTACATGTAATCAGTAGTCTAAAACATCTGAATTGAAGTGCTATACGTATGTGAGATATATTGTCAGCCTTAGGACATTTAAGCTAAAAGGTTAACAGTATTACTTATTTTGAAATACATAAAAGACTTAAAAATTTGTTAGAAAAATTACAAGTCATATTCTGATGAATTGAAAGCAAATAATAGAATTGGTAAGAGTGTATATGTGAGAGTTTTTAGATAGGGAGAAACTTGACACAAGAGAAAGCCTTCGTTTTTGAGGAAGACATTTTTCTTAAAGAGGATGATACCGAAAACTTTAGGCCAAGTTTATATACGTGATTTTTTTCCCCACATTTAAAAGTATGAGAAATGGGCTTCTCTCGTGGCGCAGTGGTTGGGAATCTGCCTGCCAATGCAGGGGACACGATTCGAGCCCTGGTCCGGGAATATCCCACGTGCCGCGGAGCAGTTGAGCCCGTGTGCCGCAACTACTGAGCCTGTGCTCTAGAGCTCGCGAGCCACAACCACTGAAGCCTGTGTGCCTAGAGCCCATGCTCCGCAACAAGAGAAGCCACTGCAACGAGAAGCCTGCACACCTCAACAAAGAGTAGCCCCCGCTCACCGCAACCGGAGAAAAGCCCGTGCGCAGCAGCGAAGACACAACGCAGCCAAAAATAAATAAATTAATAAAATAAATTTTAAAAATATATGAGAAAGAGCTACACTTATTTGGAATATATAATTTTAATTAGTTATAGTAAAGGGTTGTATTCTGGGGGGAAATGACTGAAGCATTACTTTTTGAGATTTAATGTAAACATCTGACAGCTACTTAGCCTAGTTGTAGTACTTTAAATGCTAGGTAAACAATAAGTGTGACCAAAACTATTTTGATACTGGTCTGATACACAGATTTATCAGGAAAACCACTTTTTAAAATTTTATTTATTTATTTTTGGCTGCATTGCGTCTTCGTTGCTGCGCGCGGGCATTCTCTAGTTGCTGTGAGCGGGAGCTACTCTTCCTTGCGGTGCGCGGGCTTCTCATTGCGGTGGCTTCTCTTGTTGCGGAGCATGGGCTCTAGGCACGTGGGCTTCAGAAGTTGTGGCACGTGGGTTCAGCAGTTGTGGCTCACGGGCTCTAGAGTGCAGGCTCAGTAGTTGTGGCGCACGGGCTTAGTTTTAGTGAAGTCTTGTTTTTAAATTAAATTGAGATATATTTGTCTTCTGGTCAAATTAATTAAGAAAGTGGAACTGTTATCCTCTTTTTTTTTTTTTTTTTTTTTTTTGCGGTACGCGGGCCTCTCACTGCTGTGGCCTCTCCCGTTGTGGAGCACAGGCTCCGGACGTGCAGGCCCAGCGGCCATGGCTCACGGGCCCAGCCTCTCCGCGGCATGTGGGATCCTCCCGGACCAGGGCACGAACCCGTGTCCCCTGCATCAGCAGGCGGACTCTCAACCACTGCGCCACCAGGGAAGCCCTATCCTCTTTTTAAATGAGTCCGGTATCTCTTACGCAGTTTGTCTAACTGCTTGGTTTATCATCGAAACTTCTGCCAAACTAGCTCACACTTTGGTTGGCTCTGGCCTAGGCTTTTGTAGTATCTCCTTAACTGGTATCCCTGCTTCTAATTTCGTCCGTTCTCCATGTAGCAGACAGAGTCATCTTTAAAAAATATCCCAGATCGTGTTACCCATTTAATTCTCTGATATTTCTACTTTCACTTAAAGACCATTCAATTTTTTTTTTTTTTTTTTTTTTAACTTTTGGCTGCACGGTGAGGCATGCGGGATCTTAGTTCCCCAACCAGGGATCGAACCCATGCCCCCTGCACTGGAGGTGCAGAGTCTTAACCCCTGGACCACCAGGGAAGTCCCGAGGCCATTAAACTTTTTAATGCAGTCCTGCAGAGTCCTTCACAATCTGGCCCTTGCTTTGTTCTTGTACTACTCTCTCCTTTACTTTGCTTTCTCTATAAGAGGGCCCTGACCCAGGCATTATCCCTACTTCCCTGCATATTTGTTCACTTTTTTCTGTTGTTACTTGGGCTAGAAGGTAAGCTTTGTAGGGGATTGGTCTTGTTTATTGCCATTTCCCCAGGCCTAGAGTAGGCCTGGCACAAAGTAGGCACTCAAATAGTTGTTGAAAGAATGAACGAGTTCAAGCTAGTTTAGTTTATTTAGACTTTCCTTGTTTTCCAAACCACTCCTCTTAGTCATAAAAATGTGATCATTCTCCTTTCTTAAAATCTGGTCTGATGTGGTTATTGTTAGGATTTGAAGGGGCAGCATTCATCCAGTCTCTTGTCCATGTTCTTAGCTTTATTTTGTTGGGGAGATTCCTGTGTTGTGGCAATGAAGTAGACCAGTGACTTATAATGGCGATGCCATGTCTAGTTCATGTCTTGGCTGCCAGGAATTATAGTCCTTGCCAAAAGAGGTCAGCTTCTCCTTGAACCACCAGAGGCCATCTTGGAGGTTTAAAGGAGTTAGAGAAAGATTCTTTAGGTATAAGAGTCAAAGACACTTCAGGAATAAGCTAGCATTTATTTTGGAGAAAAACTTTCTATGATCTTTTTAAAGCCATATTGCTCTCCATTCTGGTCTTTGTTAGAATGATATTTGAAGATGAAACTGCTCCAGTTTCAATTATACTGTGTCTGGTGATAACACAACGCAGTATGGTACCTACTATCACCTGGGTGATAGTACCTGGGTGATTGGCCGTAGAAAGTCCATTCTACATAGCCTATTCTATTCATATAGAGAGTCTCTTCTACATCATCCTTACACCTGTACTGAGACCTGTTCTTTGCTGTCTTTTCTGCTCTGCCGGCACCAGTTGGGCACTAGTGTTGATGTAGTTTGAAGGAGAGGGATAGACCATAGCATTTGTCTTTCTGCAGCCCACGTTGTCTGCATATGGTTGATGAAATTTTCCTTTGGAACAATGCTCAGCTATTTCCCCAAATGCTAAAATTTTCCAGTTAAAAATACAACTTCATAGCTACTCTCCTCCTCCCTGTGTATTCTAATTACAATAAATTAAGACGAGCCAGCAAGACTTCTTAATAAAGAAGCAGATAAAAATGAGGAGTAGGTAGATCCCTTTGCTACTTGAAGCATGGGGTGTTTGTTATCAAGAAAAATAGTCAATATGGCTGGTAGGATGGCAATTGGAACCAGGGAATATTACTTCCACTTCATGAATATTAAGAATTTGCTGTCATTTAGAAGTAGATGTTCAAAAGATGTGATGAAAAGACAAATTTTTAGCTGGGATAAATCTAGATAATTTGTTCTATAATGATGAATTATGCTTCCCATGAATGACCTACTTAGAAGCATGGGGTTTCAGACAGAACTGTAGCATGTTGTGTTGAACTGAATCAGAAGGCCTTCTGTCCTTGGGGATAATTGTGGCCATGCTTTTAATTTTTATAGATCACTTTAATATTTCTCAGGCAAAATAGAGGAAATAGAGACCATCAGATGTCTGGCTAACAAAGGATAATTTTTTTTGTCCTCCATATTAATATTTATATTAAAATGTTTATATTATATATAATTATTATATTTAATTATATTTATCATAAAATTGTACTATATAAAATATTTATAGTATATATTATATTAAATATAAAATTTAATTGGTACAATAATTAGAGAAGAGCTTGGCATATGTTCCTTTATGGAAATAATTTCTATTTTCTGGAGTAGTTAAAAATATGCAACGTTTATACTCATCTGCCATTGTCATAAGGGATTTTTTTTTGGCTGTGCTGCGTGGGTTTCAGGATCTTAGTTCCCTGACCAGGGATCGAACCTGAGCCCTCGGCAGTGAAAGCATGGAGTCCTAACCACTGGACTGCCAGGGGATTCCCATAAGGAACCTTTTTGATTATAGGCTTATTTAAAGAGTCTTAAAATTTTAATATTCTAAAATTTTTTCCTTCAAGACATTCACTTATTTTCTCAATTAAAATTAGCTTGAAAGTGGCCTATTTTAACTTTAATTTTAAACTTGCTGCTTCATTATTTCTTTGATAGTCTCACTCAAGGTTAGGTGGGTAGGCCTTAAGAGAAGCAAAAAAGCCCTACTTTAGATTCACCAAAGCATTTTTTTGTTTTTTGGTTAAATGTTTTTATTTATTTATTTTTTTTTTTATTTTTGGATCTGTTGGGTCTTCCTTGCTGCGCGTGGGCTTTCTCTAGTTGCGGTGAGCAGGGGGCTATTCTTCGTTGCAGTGCGCGGGCTTCTTATTGCGGTGGCTTCTCTTGTTGCAGAGCATGGGCTCTGGGTGCGTGGGCTTCAGTAGTTGCAGCACGTAGGCTCAGTAGTTGTGGCTCATGAGCTCTAGAGCGCAGGCTCAGTAGTTGTGGCGCACGGGCTTAGTTGCTCCACGGCATGTGGGATCTTCCCGGACCAGGGCTCGAACCCGTGTCCCCTGCATTGGCAGGTAGATTCTTAACCACTGAGCCACCAGGGAAGTTCCTCACCAAAGCATTTTGAAACTCAGTCACATCTGTATAATCCTTTATTAGTTAAAGCAGCTGTCATTTCACTGCTCTTCCAAAAGGAAACCCAAAATGGTACTAATGAAAACATGCTCATTCATTTTTTCCCAAATTCACTGTAATCTCTCTCTCTTGCTCTAATTTTGAACTTGTTTTAAAAAAGGAAATCACTCTTGGATTTTTATGTGGGAGAGATTCATGTTCTTTGATTTTTTAAAAGGCCTTTTATTATACAATTACTTCAGAAACTACATGGGATTGTTTTATTGTAGTGAGTGCTAAATTGCCTCAGATTCTTTAACAAATGAGGCAGGATACGAATGAGTAGAAATGTCACACTTTGAAAGGTAGTATCATACAAATAAATTAATTATCCCCACTCTTTGGTATTGCTGTCTTGTAAGTCTGTATGATCAAGCATAAGTAAAACTCTTTAATTGTTGCCGTCTTTACAGTGCCTCGTCTCCAAGCCATTTCCTTTCCTGTCTCTGAGGCCTGCCCTGTTGGAATGGACATGGTGACAGGTCTGTGCTTTGGCAGGAGTTGCTGCAGGTAGCCAGAACTGCCGTGAGGAGCTGAGCTGTGGAGAAATCTAGATTTCCTCAGAACGTTGGTTTTCTCTTCTGAAAATATCACTGGGGATACAGAGGGTCCATGAGAAAAGCAGAAAAGGGACTATGACCAAGAAAAGGGTTGTCGTAATGAGTTTTAAGAAGAGAGATGAGGAAGAATGGATGCATTTTAAAGATTATGGTGAGGGGGAACTTTAAAGGTAACACAGAACACCTGTTGAAGACCTGCATTTTGCTAAGGGATCCTGAGTGATGGTGATTAAGGAGAAACAAGTCCTTTGCTGTCTTGGAAACTAATAGACTTTTTGATATTGTTGATTGATTTAATTTTGAAGATTTTGTTTAACATTTTGAGTTAAGGATTCAAAGGTAGGTAGGTTTCTTCTGAAACTGATGAGGGCCTTTGAGTGGTAGGATACAAATAAAATTTTTAAAAGGTAATTCTAAAAAGGGGATTATCAGTATCTGATTATTGAGTATCTGATTATTGAGTATCTGATTCATTTTTTCCCATTCCTAACTTAGTAGATCAAGGATAACATTGTAGACAGGTACAGTTGACCTTTGAACAACATGGGTTGGAACTTTGCAGGTCCACTTATCTGCTGATCTTTTTCAATAGTAAATACTACAGTACTACACAATCCGCAGTTGCTTGAATCCAGGGATGAGGATACAGATGAATCACTGATACAGAAGGCCGACTATAAGTAACACTATTTTCAACTGTGCGTGTGTTAGCACTCCTAACCCCCTCATTGTTCAAGGGTCAGCTGTATAAGATATCCAGGAGAGTTCTTCAGAAATGGAAAAGTTTCTGGGAACATCTGTGCTGGTGATAGTTGTAGGATTTTGTAGATAACCAGGGAAAAAGCAGACATCTCTCCTAGGGCCAGAAAGGCCCAGATTGTGTAGTATTTGCAATTGAAAAAACAAAATCTGTGTCAAAGTGGACCCGCACAGTTCACACCTGTGTTGTTCAACGTGCGGGGAATTTGATTGAAGGATAGACCTGACTCCTTTGAATTATTTTTGCAATTTTTCTGTAAGTCTGAAATTTTCTGAATATAAGTTTAAAAAAAAATTGAGCCAGAGTTGCTGGATTAGTCACCAATGAATCTGAATATTTTAATTAACTTACGCAGTATTTGTGTATGGGGTGCTTCCTGACTTTTGTGGTCACCATTCCTTTTCTGTATTACTAACTTGTGTTAACAATAATTGTTAATGTCTGGCATAAGAAAGAGAAAGAATAGTGCTTAGCTATCAGGAGATGGGTTATTCTCTTAGTGAGACCATGAGAAAATCACTGTGGCTGGGTCCCTTAGCTCTTCATCTAAAATTTTTGTGGGGAGCTGGATAAGCTGCCTTCAATAACTAGGTTATAGCAGTTCT
Source organism: Grampus griseus (assembly GCF_964374135.1). Classification (NCBI taxonomy): domain Eukaryota; kingdom Metazoa; phylum Chordata; class Mammalia; order Artiodactyla; family Delphinidae; genus Grampus; species Grampus griseus. Next base: position 55,302,387 of record NC_139014.1, read on the forward strand.
GTGATGATGGGCTCCTGATTCTGTGACTCAGGGAGATGTTATGTTATTGTCAGCCACTTGAAGAAGGCCCAAGCCTTCTTACACATGTAAATTGTAAAGATTGAAGAAGTCAGAGCTAGAAGACACCTGTTAACCATCTGATCTGCCCTCCATCTGCAGCACCCGCTTGTTTGCAGCACACTCTCTAAGTTGTTTTGACCAGTGCTCTCTTTTCTAGCCAGTCATCATTTTTCCAGAGACTTGACTTGTATTTTTTTTTAATAAATTTATTTATTTTATTTATTTATTTTTTGGCTATGTTGGGTCTTCGTTGCTGCGCTCAGGCTTTCTTTCTCTAGTTGCGGCAAGCGGGGGCTACTCTTCGTTGCAGTGCACGGGCTTCTCATTGCGGTGGCTTCTCTTGTTGCAGAGCACGGGCTCTAGGTGCGTGGACTTCAGTAGTTGTGGCATGCGGGCTCAGTAGTTGTGGCTCGCGAACTCTAGCGCACAGGCTCAGTAGTTGTGGCACACAGGCTTAGTTGCTCCGCAGCATGTGGGATCTTCCCGGACCAGGGCTCAAACCCGTGTCCCCTGCATTGGCAGGCGGATTCGTAACCACTGCGCCACCAGGGAAGTCCTTTGACTGGTATTTTTAGTCACCCTTTCTTTTAGTCATTTAGAAAAGGAATGTGACTTTCCTTAACTTTAACATTTTCCAGTTCTTTTATATTTAGACTTGACTTTTTTTTTTTTTTTTTTTTTGCGGTACGCGGGCCTCTCACTGTTGTGGCCTCTCCCGTTGCGGAGCACAGGCTCCGGACGCACAGGCTCAGCGGCCATGGCTCATGGGCCCAGCCACTCCGCAGCATGTGGGATCTTCCCGGACCGGGGCACGAACCCGTGTCTCCTGCATCGGCAGGCGGACTCTCAACCACTGCGCCACCAGGGAAACCCTAGACTTGACTTTTGAAATCTATAATTTTCTATTACGGCAGAGATTAACAGGCAGGTGGACTGTTTTCCTCTAGCATCACAAGAGGATTTAGTTGATAAGCATTTGAATATCTAGCAATAGTAATTATATTATCAGAAAATGATGGGAATGAAAGTCAATTTTTAGCAAGAAGATTAAGAATTTAAGTTTGTGCATTAAAAAAAATTTCTAGGTTAGAAAATGTAACAGGAAAGTATCTTTGCTCTTACTAACCCTTTAAATATGATACCCTAAAAAAGAAATGAGGTAAAAATATAAAGAAATAGGCACTCTGCTCTTCTATTGGTGAGGATGTAAATTAGTTTATTCTTTTTTGGAGCTAATTTAACAATGTCTATTAAAACAAAAAAGATCATGCATGCTAACTTGAGTTCCACTTCTAGGAATTTATCCTGTAAAAATACTCATTGCACCATTGTTTATAAAAGTGAAAATCTGAATACTGTTCATTGTTAGGAAATTACGTTAATAAATTATGACATCATACAATGGATTCTTATACAGCTATCAAAAATAATGTAGGAAGCTTTTTAAATGTTAATATAAAGTGCACTATTGCTATTTTTAAAAATTGTGATAAACTATACAAGACAATGTTAAACATTTTAACCTTTTGTAAGTGTACAGTTCAGGGGCATTAAATGTGTTCATGGTGTTGTATAACCATCACCACTTTCTACATCTAAAACTTTTTCTTCATCCTCAACGAAAATGCTATATTTATTAAATAATAACCTTCCCTTTCCCCGTCCCAGGAGATTTAAAAATATTGACGTGGAATACTGTCCAAATACATAATTAAGTGATAAAGGAAGATTGCAAAATAGTATAAATACTGTGATTCTACTGTGGTAAATTATTATTATGTTAAATATAAGTGTAGGAAAATCTGGGAGACTACATATGTTAAACAATGGGGGATACTATGGGAGATTTTTACTTTTATATATTTTGGTAATTTTTTGTTTTAAACAATGAATATGTGTAACTTTACTAAGCAGAAGAAAAAGATATAATTTAAGTATTGTACTAAAACATGCTAATTTGGATGCCTCTGATTTTAGGTAACAAATAACAGACTTCCCCGTGTGGTTGCTAAATTTGAGGTTATGTAGAATCTAAATACTTTATTAAAGTAATTCTTTCTTTTCACAGCTAGAGTTGGGAAGACATCACTGATTATGTCTCTGGTCAGTGAAGAATTCCCAGAAGAGGTAAACATTTTGATTTCTTAACTATATTTAAAATTTTTTAAATTTTATCAAAATTGAGTTAAATAGAATATATTTTGCATGTGGTTTCTTTCTGATAGTTATGACTTTTAGAAAGGCTTGTGGTAGTTTTTACAAGACATCTTTGAAATATAGTGTAGGAGGAAGAGTCAAACTAGTTCTGAGTTCACTAAGTAAGGCCTTTGTGTTTCTTACTTTTGATCTTGGCTAGGACATTTGTCATCTTGTGCCTTAGTTGTCTCATCTGTAAAATGGGAGCTGAAAGGGATGTTAGAGATATCTAAGCTGTATCATCCTCTCTTAATGTTTTTCATAAGCCCAAAATATAGAACAGATGGAGTATTCCTTTAGTTGAAGTAAGGGTAAAAGGTCTGGCTCCCCGCTTGCCTTCCATCTGACACTCCCCAGTCTTTGAGGCATTAGAACCACTAGAATTCTGACACACATATTTGAAAACCTCAAATATTATCCACCTGCATCATTTTACAAATAAAAAATCTAATTCATTCCACCTTTGCCTACCTCAAAGGATTGTTATGGATCTCAAATGAGATAAGCTTAGTAATAATAGAGTGCCGCCAAAAGTTAGGTGGTTTTGTTATTGCTGGCAATGTATTTATTTATTACATTTTGGAAGTTCCAGTATGGGGGACTGTTGGCTAAGGCCTTATGTAACGTTAAGATATTGTTATGAGGAATGGGATCAATGCAAAAGGGATGAAAATTATTTCTTTTTATTTTCTTTCTTCACATGGTAGGTATTATTAGTGCCACGGTTTACATTTATCATTTCTTTACTCTTGTTTAATTAGGAATATCTGTTCAATTTTGCTGTTTAGAGAGGAATTTGATGTATTACGTGGTAGTTATTTCAAAAATTACAACTGCCATGTGACCACTCATTGTTTACTTTTTTTTTTTTTTAATTTTTTTTTATTTTTGGCTGCCTTGGGTCTTTGTTGCTGTGTGCGGGCTTTCTCTGGTTGTGGCGAGTGGGGGCTACTCTTCATTGCGGTTCGCGGGCTTCTCATTGGGTGGCTTCTCTGGTTTCAGAGCATGGGCTCTAGGCACGCAGGCTTCAGTAGTTGTGGAACTCGGGCTCAGTAGTTGTGGCTCGCGGGCTCTAGAGCATAGGTTCAGTAGTTGCAGCACATGGGCTTAGTTGCTCCACGGCATGTGGGATCTTCCCAGATCAGGGCTCGAACCTGTGTCCCCTGCACTGGCAGGCGGATTCTTAACCACTGCGCCACCAGGGAAGTCCCACTCATTGTTTCTTTTGCTTTTTTTTTCTCTTAAATAAGATAGTTAAATAAATCATAGCTTAATTTGTAAAATGGAGTGTACTTTCATATGTGGTGTGTGGAATCAGTAATGTTAATTAGGATCACTCAGGTTATAATACCTAAAAGGTTTCTATGATAGTTTAATTTAGTTTAAATTGTCTTTTTATTTTATTTATTTTGTTTTTATTTTTTTCTTTAATTCTTTTATAAGTTTATTTATTTATTTATATTTTTGGCTGTGTTGGGTCTTTGTTGCTGCGCACAGGCTTTTCTCTAGTTGCGGCCAATGGGGGCTACTCTTTGTTGTGATGCGCGGGTTTCTCATTGTGGTGGCTTCTCTTGTTGTGGAGCACAGGCTCTAGGCATGCGGGCTTCAGCAGTTGTGGCACGCAGGCTCAGTAGTTGTGGCTAACGGGTTCTAGAGCTCAGGCTCAGTAGTTGTGGTGCATGGGCTAAGTTGTTCCATGGCATGTGGGATCTTCCCAGACCAAGGCTTGAACCTGTGTCCCCTGCATTGGCAGGCGGATTCTTAACCACTGCGCCACCAAGGAAGTCCAGAATTGTCATTTTAGCATAGTCCTTTTGGGCGTGGATAAGGAGTTTTTCTAAGTAATAGGGTCATTAAGCATAAGGCTTGTGTAGCCAGTTATCTTCTAGAAGAAATGATTTTGATAATTTATTAATTTATTTGAGGATTATTTTAGATTAACATAGGTCTTCATTTGCAGAGTATCTTAAGCCTTCAACAAAATAGAATGAAAACTACATTTAAAAAATCTAATTTTTAAACACCAAATTAATTTAGGAGCTGAAGTATCCTTAATATGTCCTGTGCCCACATAGGTATAAATGTGCATGTTTTTTTTAAAAACGTGTTTTATCATATAGTTTTCATATATATTTGCATCTGTGGTAAAGCATAAAAATAAGCATTTAAAAGTACAATAAATACTTGTAAAGATAAGTATTGGCAAAAGGGGCTAATATATGGATAAATTTACATAATCTGTTAACAAGTTTGATTGATAATATTCAAAGGTTTTTCCTTTTTTATATTTGTTTGCAAATGAAGGTTCCTCCCCGGGCAGAAGAAATCACCATTCCAGCTGACGTCACCCCTGAGAGAGTTCCAACGCACATTGTAGATTACTCAGGTAGTGAATGTCTTCTTGTAGGTGAAGCTGTAGAGTTAATTTAATAGTCCTTAAAAAGGTACTTAAATGAGCTTTAAAAAATGTTTTAAGAGGGGTGTTCCTTTTCTCTAGCAGTAAATGATCATTTACTATTTTTGTGTTACCCCACACCCCACGAAAAGCAGTTCTCTGTCCCTAATTTACCAAGTTGGATTCTGTAATAACGAAAAAGAAGGAGGGATGGCAAATGACCAGACAAATGATACCCTCCTTGAATTTGCATGTTTGCAGAGAGAAGTTCTGTGTTAATTTTGTTATCAGACATTCAGGCATGCTCTGATGATGTAGAAAGCGTTCTAATTTGAAAAATTTTTGAGTTCTAAATTTGTTTTTTAATTTGTCAGACTTTGTCCTTAAAAAAAAAAAAAGCTAAAACAGTTATCATCTTGCTTACAGTATATGATAATGGAAGCACATCTATATTGCCTTTAATAATGTAAAGTTTTTCTACACACTACTACTTTACTTTTTAGTCATTAAATTATTTTACTTTGTTCTGGGACTTCTTTTGGAAAGAAAGGGAAGTTGTAACAGGTGTACCACTCTGATGAGAGACGTTGATACTGGGGGAAGCTATATATGAAGGCAGGAGGTATATGGGAAATCTCTGTACCTTCCACTCAGTTTTGCTGTGAACCTAAAACTGCTCTAAAAAATGAAATCTATTTTTTAAAATGGGTATAACTACATTAGTAATACTTTGTTTTGCTGAGCTGGTATTCCATATATTCCAAAAGTGAAATACTTTGCAGTCTGATACATATGACTGTTGAACACTTAAAATGTGTCTGGTCTAAATTGAAATGTGCTCTAAGTATAAAATATAAGTGGATTTAGAAAATGAAAAAAGGAATGTACGATATCTCATTAATAATTTTTCTATTGATTACATATTGAAATTTTAATATTTTTGTTATTTTGGGTTAAATTAAAAAGTCATTTTACCTGTTCCTTTTTACTTTGTTTAAGGTGACTACTAGAAAATTAAAAATTTCATGTATGGCTTGTATCATATTTCTGTTGGACAGCACTGTACTAGAAGCTGAGGGGAGTTGGATGTTTTCTGCTACAATCAGTCTCATAACTAGCTTTATTTACAGAATTATTCTTTTTCAATATGTGTAGCCACATACTTAGATTCACTTTAGTATTAGAATTGAGGCCTTAACACGTTGATTACTCAACATTTGAGAAGATATTTAAAATATGGCCAATTTTTTAGCATAAATTGAAATACCATGTACTCATTTGTGATATTAGTTTGTATGTCAGAAATAACATGCATTTTGAGGGGAAACAGTTAACGTAAAGTGATCTAAATTAATATGTCAATAATTGCTTTGGTCTTCATTTGTTTACTTCTCCATTCTAGCTATATGTTGCACCTATCCCCTGCACCTGTGGGATTATAGGCATATCCACCCATTGAGATCCGTTCTAGCCAGAGATATGGGCCAGTGAGGGAATTTTTTTTTTTTTTTAATTTATTTTGGCTGCTCCGGGTCTTAGTTGTGGCACTTGGGATCTTAGTTGTGGCACTTGGGATCTTTTAGTTGAGGCATGAGGGCTTCTTAGTTGAGGCACGTGAACTCTTAGTTGGGGCATGCATGTGGGATCTAGTTCCCCATCCAGGGATCGAACCTGGGCCCCCTGCATTGGGAGTGCTGACTCTTACTCAGTGGACCACCAGGGAAGTCCCCAGGGAATTCTTGACTCATTATCATGGTCCAGTTTTGCTTCTGAGGCCTGGTTAAGATTACTTCTATCTGCTGTCTAGATCTTAAGCTTATATTGCCCAGATTCTCACCTGGCTTTTTGACCCTGTGTGTATAGACTCTTTGGGCTTCTGACTCTCACTTGGGTTTCTGATCTCTTTTCCCAGTCCCTTCTCAACTCTAGATCAGATGCCGGCCCAGATTTATCACACAATGCCTTCTGCTCTTCCTTGCCTGAGTTATCTTCATGTAGTCTTGTCTCTCAGTGCCAGCCAGCTTCCTTATCATAGTTCAACTCTGTTTTCTCTGGCTTGCCCTTGTCTTTGCCACTTGTCTGGCACTACACCATGTAAATGACATGAGGGGTGAGGGATGTTTTGTGGGATGTTAGATGGGTGTCATATGGATTTTAGCTTGGCCATTTGTTTTTATGAAAGTGTTTAAAATATGAAAAGAAATTTTTGACTTTGTCATTTGTAGAAGCAGAACAGAGTGATGAACAACTTCATCAAGAAATATCACAGGTAAGTTAAAAAAAAATAGTTCTAGGTTTTCTTGTGGGAAAACAGTGATGATTCTGTATCTACCATTTCATTCTCTCACTTACCAAGAGGACTTTTTCAGTTCTTTATTGTTACTGCTGACTTTGAGAATGTATTTTTGCTGTAAATCCTTTGGAACCTTTTCCTCTTAGAGGCATGCTAATAAGTGTTTTAGTTTTCCAATTTTGTTCTTTCTTTGGCCCAAATATATTAGCTAGTTGGTAATTAAATGCTACTTTTGTGTTATTTTAAAATGACATCAATTTGTTAATTTTTCTTGTAGGCTAACGTTATCTGCATAGTTTATGCTGTTAACAACAAGCATTCTATTGATAAGGTATGAATGTATGACATTTTTTCACTATATTTTGTTAAATTTCAGTGGGGGCACTTTTAAAATTGATCCTCAATTTAGAATTTTAGGGGTCAAGGTAGAGTATTTTTCAAAGAAGATCCTCATCGTGGCTTACTTCTTGTTAATTTTCATTTTAGGTAACAAGTCGATGGATTCCTCTCATAAATGAAAGAACAGACAAAGACAGCAGGTAGTTTTTTTCTCTCAAACTTCGTGTATTGAAAATTTTCAAACTTAGAGGAAAGTTGCAAGAAATAGTACAATGAACATCTGTAAACTATTCACTTAGATCCACTAGTTAACAGTTTGCCATATGTGCTTTATCTATAGGTCTGTCTGTTTACACACTCACACCTTTTTTGGGAGGAATTATTCGAGGCAGCGCATATATTTGAGAGCAAAGCAGAAAATAGAGCTCTGGTATTATAATGTGCCCTCTCTCTTGAGTTGCCCTTTTGAGGATTGGCAATACCCTAAGTCATTGATTGCTCACCATGTGGTATATGTAAGAGCACAGGACTTGGAGGAAAATGAGTGACCTTGGAAATCTGGCTTGGCCTCTTATGAGCTCTAAAACTTCATTGAGCCTTAGTTTCCTCATCTGTAAGTGGGTAATACTTCTCTTGGCTACATGTGGTTATTTTGAGAATCCAGTGAAATATAATGCATGTATAAGTGCTTTATAAGTTCTCTAAAAATCTTCATAGAGATCTTCATTTAGGAATTCATGCAGGGAGATTTCTTTGAAATTCTTTGGAAGATATATGTATGATAGGGAAAAAGCAAATTCTGTTTTTTTCTAAGCAGATTGGTGGTCCTAGGTATAAATGTTTTGAGCTTTAAATGGAAACAAAACATTCTTGTGGTATTGTTTAATTGAACATGTTATTTGTGAAGCATTTGAGTCTTTTTCAAAAAAATTTTTATTGAGATATAATTGACATAAAATTATGTTGGTTTCAGGTGTATAACATCATGATTCAGTATTTGTATATGTTGTGAAATGGTCACCACAATAAGTCTAGTTACTATCTGTCATCATACACAGTTAACTTTTAAATTTTTTTTTTTTTTTTGTGTGTGGTACGCGGGCCTCTCACTGTTGTGGCCTCTCCCGTTGCGGAGCACAGGCTCCGGACGCACAGGCTCAGCGGCCATGGCTCATGGGCCCAGCCACTCCGTGGCATGTGGGATCCTCCCGGACCGGGGCACGAACCTGTGTCCCCTGCATTGGCAGGCGGACTCCCAACCACTGCGCCACCAGGGAAGCTCCCACAGTTAACTTTTAGTATTTACTCTCTTGGCTACTCTCAAGTATGCTCCACAATATTATTGACTATAGTCACCATGGTGAGCTTTACATCCCTGTGGCTTATTCATCTTATAACTGAAAGTTTGTACCTCTTGACCCCCTTCACCTGTTTCACCGACTCCCACCTCCCACCCACTTCTCTGGGAAGCACCATTCTGTTCTCTGTATCTATGATTTTGGTTTTTTTTTAGATTCCACATATAAGTGAAATCATACAGTATTTGTTTTTCTCTGTCTGACTTAACTGTGCTTAGCCTAATTCCCTCAAGGTCCATCCATATTGTTGAAAACGGCAAAATTCCATTCTTTTTTATTGCTGAATAATATTCCATTGTATATATATTCACATCTTCTTTATCTGTTTATCCATTGATGGACACCTAGGTTGTTTCCTTATCTTGGCTATTGTAAATAGTGCTGTAAATGAACATGGGGGTACATATATCTTTTCAAATTAGTGTTTTTGTTTTCTCTAGATAAATACCCAGAAATGGAATTGATGGATTGTGTGGTAGTTCTATTTTTAATTTTTTGAGGAACCTCCATAGTGATTGCACCAATTTACATTCCTACCAAGAGTGCACAGAGGTATATGAGGGTTCCGTTTTCTCCACATCCTCACCAACACTTCTTATTTCTTATCTTTTTGATAATAGCCATTTTACCAGGTATGAGGTGATATGTCATTGTAGTTTTGATTTGCATTCCCCTGATGATTAGTGATGTTGAGCATCTTTTCAGGTGCCTTTTGGCCATCTGTATGACATTTTTGGGGAAAAATCTGTATTCAGATCCTCTGCCCATTTTTAAATCAGATTTTTGGGGGGTTTTTTGCTGTTGAGTTTTATGAGTTCTTTGTATAATTTGGATATTAAATTCTTATCTGATATATGATTTGCAAATAATTTTCCCCCATTCAGTAAGTTGTCTTTTAATTTTGTAGATGATTTCATTTGCTGTGTAGAAATAGAAATTTTTAGTTTGATATAGTCCCACTTGTTTATTTTTGCTCTTGTTGCCAGATCCAAAAATTCATCACCAAGACCAATGTCAAGTAACTTATGCCTGTATTTTCTTCTTGAAGTTTTATGGTTTCAGGTCTTACATTCAGGTCTTTGATCAAAATGGTCTTACATCCATTTTGAGTTAGTTTTTGTGTATGGTGTAAGATAGTGGTCTAGTTTCATTCTTTTGCATGGGGCTGTCCACTTTTCCCAATACCATTTGTGGAAGAGACCATCCTTTCCCTATTATATATTCCTGCCTCCTTTGTCATAAATTAATTGACCATATTGTTTGGGTTCCATTGATCTATGTATTTGTTTTAATGCGAATACCATACTGTTTTGATTACTATAGCTTTGTTACGTAGTTTGAAATCAGGGCGCATGGTGCCTACAGATTTTTTGTTCTTTTTCAAAATTGCTTTGGCTATTCAGGGTCTTTTGTAGTTTCATCCAATAGGATTATTTGATGTATTTCTGTGAAAAATGTCATTGGAATTTTGATAAGGATTGCATTGAATCTGTATATTGCTTTGGGTAATATGGACATTTTCACAGTATTAATTCTTCCAGTCCATGAGCACAGAATATTTTTCTGTTTCTTTGTGTCTTCTTCAGTTTCTTTCATCAATAACATACAGTTTTCAGTGTACAAGTCTTTCACCTCCTTGGTTAAATTTATTCCTAGGTATTTCATTCTTTTTGATGCAATTGTAAATGGGATTGTTTTCCTAATTTCTCTTTCTCATAGTTTGTTGTTAGTGTATAGAAATGCAACCAAACTTTGTGTATTGATTTTGTACCCCACCACTTTACTGAATTTGTCTGTTAGTTGTAACAGTTTTTTGGTGAAGTCTTTAGGGTTTTCTATATATAAAATCATGTCCTCTGCAAATAGTGACAGTTTTAGGTGCCTTTTATTTCTTTTTCTTGCCTAATTTTTCTGGCAAGTACTTCCAATATTTTGTTGAAAAAAAGTGGGGAGAGTGGGCATTCTTGTCTTGTTCTTTGAGTCTTTTTAAATGTTAGGAAAACCAGGCTAATATCTATATATTATTCACATCTGGCCCTTTACTTCATTTACTTCATTTACTTCATAGATTTCTTTTTTAGTTGGGCATTTTCATGCCTTGAAACTCTAAAGATCTGTTTCTAAACAGATGAACATGGTGACTCACCCTCTCACGTATTTACTTTGTGACTGAGATGGCATTGTATGTGCTACATCTTGCATCTCTGATGGCTTCTCTTTATCATTGTTTTATCATTAGCATTGTTTTAAAGTCACTTTGTAGTGGCTTACTGACAAAGCTGAAAGGAGCTCTCTAGAGCTATACTGTCCGAGGCAGTAGCTTCTAGTCAGTTGTGGCAATTTAAGTAAAATGAAATAAAACGAAAAATTCAGTTTCTTGGACACAGCCACATTTCAAGTGCTTGATAGCCACTTGTGGCTAGAGGTTACAGGAATGGACAGTACAGATAAAGATCATTTCTGTCATCACAGAAGGTTGTATTGGACAGGACTGCCTTGGAGGAAACGATGCCTGTATGCTCCTGACACTTGTTTTTCTTGCTGATTACTTGAACTGTTTCCAGGAGGGACTCTTCAGAGGAGTCAGTTTTGCCAGGATCTATCAAGCACTAGCTTGAACAACTGAATTTTTAAAATGGGCTCTACTATGACAGTTTCCTAAACTGCTCTTTAGAAACTAGCTGGCTAGTCTTGTGGCCCTTTTAGTATGCCATCTGAAAGTGGCTTTCAGTATTTGGAGATCTCTAATTGCGCTTTCTCAGGGGTGGCTATACTTTTACCCCTCCCTGAATCATGTGAGCATATTTATTTCTCTTGTGGTTGATTTGTTCCAAGGTGATCTATTTCTTTAGTGTATGGACTTCACATTTTCCCAATACCCTCTTTCGTGGGCCTCATACCTTAAGTTTATATTTGTTACACATATGTTCTTACTTAGGACTTCCTTGTACCATTATCACAGTGCTCCTTAGTCAGATGTGCCCATCACTGTCGCCTGAAGTACTTTAAAACAATATAGATGCCTTTGCTCCACCCTTTGAGTTTTAGAATCAGTAGGTTTGGAGTAGGGCTTGGACATGTGTATTTTTTTTTTAAGATCCATAAATTATTCAGAGCCACGTTTGGTTGTAAAGCACCACATTTTTGGAAACCCTTCTGGCTCTATTAACAATCTATATTTGGGTTATGAAGTGGGCCAGTCCTTTTACACATAATAACCACACTAGGTGGTTAAATAAATGCTTGCAAGTATTTCTTTTGCAATCTGGAGTTCCAGCAAGATGATTTGCTTTCCCTTTAAGCTCTCTTGTGGGATGTACAAATAATTGTTCTACACTGGGCTAGTACTCCTTGGTAATCCCCATTCAGATTTCTGATAAGCCTGTCAGATTTAATTTGTTTAAAACAAAATCCTTAATTCCCTGCCTACTCCCCACTGCCCCCCCCCCCCCGATTTCTAAGTCTTTTCTGTCTCAGAAGCTCTACGCATTTTGTCCAGACAAAAAAATCTGTTTACTTTTCTTGATTTCTGTTTTCCTTCAATCTCCATATCTAATCTACCCATTGCTCCTGTTTGTTCTACTTCTAAAATATATCTCAAATCTGAATATTTCCTCTTCACCTTCATTGCCCTAATCCAAGATATCACATAAAGAAACTTTTTTATTATTGAAAAAAAATCAGACATATACAGAAGTAGAGAGAATAGTATAACGAATCCCTCTGGATCAGTCATCCAGCTTCAGTAATTAACAACTCATGGCCAGTGTTGTTTCATTTATTACCCCTCCCCTTGGGATCATTTTGAACAAATCAGATATCATATTGTACTGTAAATATTTCAGTATGTATCTCTCAAAGATAACAAATGACTGCATTTTAAAATATCATTTGGATCATATCATTCATCTACTTATAACCCTTCTGTGGCTTCCCTTTTTACACTTAAAATAAACCACACACTCTTTACTGCAGCTGTAATTCCTTTTGTGTCTGGCCTTTGCTCCTCTCTCCAACTCCATTTCATACCTCTTCCCCTTGGACCAGTACTCTTCAGCCACTCTGGCATTTTTCTGTTCTTTGGACTCATGGGAATGTTTTTTCAGTTTGGGGCTTTTGCACATGCTGTCCCTTCTTCCCAGCCAGCTCTTTCTTGGATTTTCACATAACAGATTCCATTTCATCCTTTACTCCTTGGCTCAAATGCCACCTTGTCAGAGAGATTTTTCCCTGATTACCATGTAGAGTTAGCCCCCTCCCATTACTTTATCCCATATCCCCCTGTTTATTTCCTTCATTGCACTTAACAGAATTGGAAAGTGTCTTGTTTGTTTATTTGCTTATTGTCCATTTCCTGATTTTCACTATGAGAGTGAGCAGAGACCTTTTCTGTCTTGTGTCTGTAATGCTTAGAACAGTCCCTGGCTTATAATAGGAACTCAGTAAATATTTGCTGATTATGAACATGCTTTCCAGGGTGCTTGGGCTGACTAAGATAGAGGGTTCATATTGAGGAGATTAAGTAAATCTTATTAGTTAGACTAGGTTACAATGTACATTAAAATATAAATCTAATGTCTTTTGCCTTCCTTATTATTACAATGTGCCCTGTTTATTTCAGGCTGCCTTTGATATTGGTTGGGAACAAATCTGATCTGGTGGAATACAGTAGTATGGAGACCATCCTTCCTATTATGAACCAGTACACAGAAATAGAAACCTGTGTGGAGGTATGCCTTATCATTGGATTTTGAAATTTATAGTTGGTGAGTTCTCACTAAATTGAGGTTCAGAATAGGAGGGAGGGAAGATGTGGGGTGGAATAAATTTGTTTGTGAAGTCTTGTAAACCAAATAAAACAGAGAACTTGGAGATGGCCTCTGAGCTCTTTGTAAACAGTCATATTGTGTTATCCACTAAGAAAAATGCACTTTTTTTCAGTTTCTTCAAGGAATGTTGATAGTTTAAAAAATATTTTTAGCTCTCATAATTGCTTTCAGAGTGAAAAATTTTAAACTTTCTTTTCAGTGTTCAGCAAAAAATCTGAAGAACATATCGGAGCTCTTCTATTATGCACAGAAAGCTGTTCTTCATCCTACAGGGCCCCTGTACTGCCCAGAGGAGAAAGAGGTAAACCCTCCATCCCATCAGGCTGTGTTAGTAGGGGCTGGAATGTGTAGGTAGTAACTCCGTTATGAAAACGATTTTTAGTAACTCTGAAGTATTCATCTAAACTGCTAAATTTAAAATTTATTGCTTACTATACTGTTATATTTTCTAGGTACTTTTCTTCAAAGACATTCATGTTAAATAGTCAGAATAATATTCCAGATCAAATATTATTTCAGGAAGTGCCATTAAAACAAACAGAAGAATTGGCAATTGTAACAACAAAAAGTCCAAAGACTTAACTAATGGTCTACTTGCTTTGCTACAATTAAATCCACAAATCTGTGGGATGAATTGGGAGATTGGGATTGACATATATCCACTAATATGTATAAAATAGATAACTAATAAGAAAGTGCTGTATAAAAAATAAATAAATAAAATAATATTCATATCAAAAAAAAATCCACAAACTTAAGAACACATACAAGCAAAAAACTTGTGTAATTATTTGAAATGGGTACAATATGTAATACAATTTGAATACTCCCTTTTGTTCCATAGCTTAGAAACACAGTAATTCCTTAATGAAATATTTAAAATTTAACAATATTTTACCGTAGACTTTTTTTTTTTTTTTTTTTTTTTGCGGTACACGGGCCTCTCACTGTTGTGGCCTCTCCTGTTCCAACGTCGTGCAGGCTCAGCGGCCATGGTTCACGGGCTTAGTTGCTCCGCGGTATGTGGGATCCTCCCGGACCGGGGCACGAACTCACGTCCCCTGCATCGGCAGGCGGACTCTCAACCACTGCGCCACCAGGGAAGCCCTACCATAGACTTTTAAAATTAATTTTTAAATTGAGATGTAACTCACATACCATAAAGTTCACCCTTTTGAAGTGTTCTCTTCAGTGATTTTTAATGTATTCACAAAATTGTGTGTCCATCCTCACTGTCTGACTCTAGAGCGTTTCAAAAGAAGCCTTTTACCCACTAGCAGTCACTCCCATTCCCTCCTTCTTCCTTACCCCAGCTTTTGGCAACCAGTAATCTTCTTTCTGTCTCTATGGATTTGCATATTCTGGACACTTCATATAAGTGGAATCATACAATATGTGGTCTTCTGTGTCTGGCTTCTTTTATTTATTTATTTATTTTTGGATTTTATTTTTTATACAGCAGGTTCTTATTAGTCATCCATTTTATACACATCAGTATGTACATGTCACTCCCAATCTCCCAATTCATCCTACTACCACCCCCACCCCCACTTCCCCCCTTGGTGTCCATACGTTTGTTCTCTACATCTGTGTCTCTATTTCTGCCCTGCAGACCAGTTCATCTGTACCATTTTTCTAGGTTCCACATGTATGCGTTAATATACGATATTTGTTTTTCTCTTTCTGACTTACTTCATTCTGTATGACAGTCTCTAGATCCATCCACATCTCTGCAAATGACCCAATTTCATTCCTTTTTATGGCTGAGTAATATTCCATTATATATATGTACCACATCTTCTGTATCCATTCTTCTGTCAATGGGCATTTAGGTTGCTTCCATGACCTGGCTATTGTAAATACTGCTGCAATGAACATTGGGGTCCATGTGTCTTTTTGAATTATGGTTTTCTCTGGGTATATGCCCAGTAGTGGGATTGCTGGGTCATATGGTAATTCTATTTTTAGTTTTTTAAGGAACCTCCATACTGTTCTCCATAGTGACTGTATCAGTTTACATTCCCACCAACAGTGCAAGAGGGTTCCCTTTTCTCCACACCCTCTCCAGCATTTGTTGTTTGTAGATTTTCTGATGATGCCCATTCTAACTGGTGTGAGGTGATACCTCATAGTAGTTTTGATTTGCATTTCTCTAATAATTAGTGATGTTGAGCAGCTTTTCATGTGCTTCTTGGCCATCTGTATGTCTTCTTTGGAGAAATGTCTATTTAGGTCTTCTGCCCATTTTTGGATTGGGTTGTTTGTTTTTTTAATATTGAGCTGCATGAGCTGTTTATATATTTTGGAGATTAATCCTTTGTCAGTTGATTTGTTTGTAAATATTTTCTCCCATTCTGAGGGTTGTCCTTTTGTCTTGTTTGTAGTTTCCTTTGCTGTGCAAAAGCTTTTAAGTTTCATTAGGTCCCACTTGTTTATTTTTGTTTTTATTTCCATTACTCTAGGAGGTGGATCAAAAAAGATCTTGCTGTGATTTATGTCAAAGAGTGTTCTTCCTATGTTTTCCTCTAAGAGGTTTATAGTGTCTGGTCTTACATTTAGGTCTCTAATCCATTTTGAGTTTATTTTTGTATATGGTGTTAGGGAGTGTTCTAATTTCATTCTTTTACATGTAGCTGTCCAGTTTTCCCAGGACCACTTATTGAAGAGACTGTCTCTTCTCCATTGTATATCCTTGCCTCCTTTGTCATAGATTAATTGACCATAGGTGCGTGGCTTTATCTCTGGGCTTTCTTTCCTGTTACATTGATCTATATTTCTGTTTTTGTGCCAGTACCCTATTGTCTTGATTACTGTAGCTTTGTAGTGTAGTCTGAAGTCTGGGAGTCTGATTCCTCCAGCTCTTTTTTTTTTTTAACCTCAAGACTACTTTGGCTATTCGGGGTCTTTTGTGTCTCCATACAAATTTTAAGATTTTTTGTTCTAGTTCTGTACAAAATGCCACTGGTAATTTGATAGGGATTGCATTGAATCTGTAGATTGCTTTGGGTGGTATAGTCATTTTCGCAGTATTGATTCTTCCAATCCAAGAACATGATATATCTCTCCATCTGTTTGTGTCATCTTTGATGTCTTTCATCAGTGTCTTATAGTTTTCTGCATACAGATCTTTTACCTCCTTAGGTAGGTTTATTCCTAGGTATTTTATTCTTTTTGTTGCAATGGTGAATGGGATTGTTTCCTTAATTTCTTTTTCTGATCTTTCGTTGTTAGTGTATAGGAATGCAAGAGATTTCTGTGCATTAATTTTGTATCCTGCAACTTTACCAAATTCATTGATTAGCTCTAGTAGTTTTCTGGTGGCATCTTTAGGACTCTCTATGTATAGAATCATGTTATCTGCAAACAGTGACAGTTTTACTTCTTCTTTTCCAATTTGTTTCCTTGTATTTCTTTTTCTTCTCTGATTGCCGTGGCTAGGACTTCCGAAACTATGTTGAATAATAGTGGCGAGAGTGGACATCCTCGTTTTGTTCCTGATCTTAGAGGAAATGCTTTCAGTTTTTCACCACTGACAGTGATGTTTGCTGTGGGTTTGTCGTATATGGCCTTTATTATGTTGAGGTAGGTTCCCTGTGTGCCCACTTTTTGGACAGTTTTTATCATAAATGGGTGTTGAATTTTGTCAAAAGCTTTTTCTGCATCTATTGAGATGATCACATGGTTTTTATTCTTCAGTTTGTTAATATGGTGTATCACATTGATTGATTTGCGTGTATTGAAGAATCCTTGCATCCCTGGGATAGATCCCACTTGATCGTGGTGTATGATCCTTTTAATGTGTTGATGGATTCTGTTTGCTACTATTTTGCTGAGGATTTTTGCATGTATATTTATCAGTGGTATTGGTCTGTAATTTTCTTTTTTTGTAGTATCTTTGTCTGGTTTTGGTATCAGGGTGATGGTGGCCTTATAGAATGAGTTTTGGAGTGTTCCTTCCTCTGTAATTTTTTGGAAGAGTTTGAGAAGGACGGGTGTTAGCTCTTCTCTACGTGTTTGATAGAATTCACCTGTGAAGCCACCTGGTCCTGGACTTTTGTTTGTTGGAAGATTTTTAATCACAGTTTCAATTTCATTACTTGTGATTGGTCTGTTCATATTTTCTATTTCTTCCTGGTTCAGTCTTGGAAGGTTATACCTTTCTAAGAATTGGTCCATTTCTTCCAGGTTGTCCATTTTATTGGCATAGAGTTGCTTGTAGTAGTCTCTTATGATGCTTTGTATTTCTCTGGTGTCCATTGTGACTTCTCCTTTTTCATTTCTTTTTTTTTTTTTTTTTTTTTTTTTGCGGTACGCTGGCCTCACACTGTTGTGGCCTCTCCCGTTGCGGAGCACAAGCTCCGGACGCGCAGACTCAGCAGCCATGGCTCACAGGCCTAGCTGCTCCGCGGCATGTGGGATCTTCCCGGACCAGGGCATGAACCCATGTCCCCTGCATTGGCAGGCGGACTCTCAACCACTGCACCACCAGGGAAGTCCTCATTTCTGATTTTATTGATTTGAGTCCTCTCCTTCTTTTTCTTGATGAGTCTGGCTAAAGGTTTACCATTTTGTTTATCTTCTCAAAGAACCGGCTTTTAGTTTTATTGATCTTTGCTGTTGTTTCCTTTGTTTGCATTTCATTTATTTCTGCTCTGATCTTTATCATTTCTTTCCTTCTATTAACTTGGGGTTTTGTTTGTTTTTCTTTCTCTAGTTCCTTTAGGTGTAAGTTTAGATTGATTATTTGAGATTTTTCTTGTTTCCTGAGGTAGGCTTGTATTGCTATAAACTTCTCTCTTAGAACTGCTTTTGCTGCATCCCATAGGTTTTGGATCATCGTGTTTTCATTGTCATTTGTCTCTAGGTATTTTTTGATTTCCCCTTTGATTTCTTCAGTGATCTCTTGGTTGTTTAGTAACGTATTATTTAGCGTCCATGTGTTTGTGTTTTTTACGTTTTATTCCCTGCAATTGATTTCTAATCTCATAGCGTTGTGGTCAGAAAAGATGCTTTATATGATTTCAGTTTTCTTAAATTTACTGAGGCTTGATTTGTGACCCAAGATGTGATCTATCCTGGAGAATTTTCTGTGTGCACTTGAAAAGAAAGTGTAATCTGTTGTTTTTGGATGGAATGTCTTATAAATATCAATTAAATCTATCTGGACTATTGTGTCATTTAAAGCTTGTGTTTCCTTATTAATTTTCTGTCTGGATGATCTGTCCATTGGCGTAAGTGAGGTTTAAAGTCCCCCACTGTTATTGTGTTAGTGTTGATTTCTTCTTTTACAGCTGTTAGCAGTTGCCTTACGTATTGAGGTGCTCCTATGTTGCGTGCGTATATATTTATAATTGTTATATCTTCTTGGATTGATCCCTTTATCATTATGTAGTGTCCTTCCTTGTCTCTTGTAACATTCTTTATTTTAAAGTCTATTTTATCTGATATGAGTATTGCTACTCCAGCTTTCTTTTGATTTCCATTTGCATGGAATATCTTTTTCCATCCCCTCACTTTCAGTCTATATGTGTCCCTTGGTCTGAAGTGGGTCTCTGGTAGCCAGCATATACATGGGTCTTGTTTTTGTATTCATTCAGCGAGCCTGTGTGTTTTGGTTGGAGCATTTAATCCATTCACGTTTAAGGTAATTATCAATATGTATGTTCCTGTTACCGTTTTCTTAATTGTTATGGGTTTGTTTTTGTAGGTCCTTTTCTTGTGTTTCCTACCTAGAGAAGTTCCTTTAGCATTTGTTGCAGAGCTGGTTTGGTGGTGCTGAATTCTCTTAGCTTTTGCTTGTCTGTAAAGCTTTTGATTTCTCCATCGAATCTGAACGAGATCCTTGCTGGGTAGAGTAATCTTGGTTGTAGGTTCTTCCCTTTCATCACTTTAAATATATCGTGCCACTCCCTTCTGGCTTGTAATGTTTCTGCTGAGAAATCAGCTGTTAACCTTATGGGAGTTCCCTTGTATGTTATTTGTCATTTTTCCCTTGTTTTCAATAATTTTTCTTTGTCTTTAATTTTTGTCAATTTGGTTACTGTGTGTCTCGGCATGTTTCTCCTTGGGTTTATCTTGCCTGGGACTCTCTGCGCTTCCTGGACTTGGGTGGCTATTTCTTTTCCCATGTTAGGGAAGTTTTTGACTATAATCTCTTCAAATATTTTCTCTGGTCCTTTCTCTCTCTCTTCTCCTTCTGGGACCCCTATAATGCGAATGTTGTTGTGTTTCATGTTGTCCCAGAAGTCTCTTGGGCTGTCTTCATTTCTTTTCATTCTTTTTTCTTTGTTCTGTTCCGCAGCAGTGAATTCCACCATTCTGTCTTCCAGGTCACTTATCCGTTCTTCTGCCTCAGTTATTCTGCTATTGATTCCTTCTAGTGTATTTTTCATTTCAGTTATTGTATTGTTCATCTCTGTTTGTTCATTCTTTAATTCTTCTAGGTGTTTGTTCTTTAATTCTTCCCAGTCTTTGTTAAACATTTCTTGCATCTTCTCGATCTTTGCCTCCAATTCTTTTTCCGAGGTCCTGGATCATCTTCACTGTCATTATTCTGAATTCTTTTTCTGGAAGTTTGCCTATCTCCACTTCATTTAGTTGTTTTTCTGGGGTTTTATCTTGTTCCTTCATCTGGTACAAAGTCCTCTGCCTTTTCATTTTGTCTGTCTTCCTGTGAATGTGGTTTTCCTTCCACAGGCTGCAAAATTGTAGTTCTTCTTGCTTCTGCTGTCTGCCCTCTGGTGGATGAGGCTATCTAAGAGTATTGTGCCTATTTATTTTTTTATTAATTAATTAATTAATTTTTGGCTGCATTGGGTTTTTGTTGCTGCGCATGGCTTTCTCTAGTTGTGGCAAATGGGGGCTACTCGTTGTTGTGGTGCATGGGTTTCTCATGGTGGTGCCTTCTCTTGTTGTGGAGCACGGGCTCTAGGCATGCGGGCTTCAGTAGTTGTGGCACGCAGGCTCAGTAGTTGTGGCTCGTGGGCTGTAGAGCACAGGCTCAGTAGCTGTGATGCATGGGCTTAGTTGCTCTGTGGCATGTGGGATCTTCCTAGGCCAGGGCTTGAACCCATGTCCCCTGCATTGGCAGGCAGATTCTTAACCACTGTGCCAACAGGGAAATCCCTGTGTCTGGCTTCTTTCACTTAGTGTAACGTTTTCAAGGTACATCCATCCACGTTGTAGCATTATTAGTACTTCATTCCTTTTTATGGTCAAATGATACTTCATTTTATGGATATACCACATTTTGTTTATCCATTCATCTGTTGTTGGATATTTGGGTTGCTTCCACTTTTTGGCTGTCGTAAAAGAGCTGCTAAGAACATTCGCACATAAGTTTGAACCCCTGTTTTGAGTGTCTGTTTAGCAGTGGAATTGCTAGGTCACATGGTAATTTTGTTTTACTTACCGAGGAACCACTAAACTATATGAAAGTCCCAATTTCTCCACATCTTTGCCAACACTTGTTATTCCCCAGCCCCCACCTCTGTTTGTCTGTTTATAGCTATCCTGGTAGATGTGAGTGGTATCTCTTTTTTTGTTGTTGTTGTTGGTTTTTTTTTTTTTTTTTGCGGTACGCAGGCCTCTCACTGCTGCAGCCTTCTCCCGCTGCGGAGCACAGGCTCCGGACGCCCAGGCCCAGCGGCCATGGCTCACGGGCCCAGCCACTCCGCGGCATGTAGGATCTTCCCGGACCAGGGCACGGACCCGTGTCCCCTGCATCGGCAGGAGGACTCTCAACCACTGTGCCACCAGGGAAGCTCTCGTTGTTTGAACTGCATTTCTTTGATGGCTACTGATGTTGGACATCTTTTCATGTGCTTATTGGCCATTTGTATATCTTCTTTGGAGAAAGGTCTATTTGAGTATTTTGCCCATTTCTTAATGGAGTTATTTGTTTCTTTTGTTGTTGTATTTGAGTTTTTAAGAAATGAAAGTTTGCTGGGGGGAAAAAAGTTTCCTGAAAGCATTTTTTTCAGGAAAAGTTTATAGTATAGGTGAGTGGTTGTAGAACTGACCCACAGGCCAAATTTGGCCTGCCACCTGTTTTTATACAGCCTATGAGCTAAGATACATTTTACATTCTTTAATGATTGGGGAAAAAATCAAAAGGAATAATATTTTGAGATATGGGAAAATTATATGACATTCAGATTTTCACCATTGATAAATAAGTTTTATTGTACCACAACCACCTTCATTCCTTTATATTTGTCTATACTTTCCTGTTACAAAGGCAGAGTTGCATAGTTGCAACAGAGCTTATATGTGGTAACTGTCATAACAGTGCTGCTCAGTGCACTGCTAACTGGACTGACATGGTTCAAATGCAGCAGCATTTCATGTACCATGTGTACCTCTGTACTGCGGCATTTTATTTTTTTATTATCAGTATATACCTATCATGCCAAAAGAAGAAAAGAAAAAAGTGGGTTTTCAGATGGCAAAACAGATATATATTCTGAGCTCTAATTTCAGCATTGGTTTTTTTGGACCTAAATGCACGCACAAAGGAAATTTCCTAATCCGTTTGACCATGCAGTTGAGGAGCTTCCACCCAGCCTTCAGTTGGAACTGATCAATCTGCAGTGTAATGATGTGTTAACAGGCAATATCAAGAAAAAAATCAAATATGATTCTGTAAATGCCTTCCAAGTGATGAATGTGCTCAATTAAAGTTGTATGTTTACAGATATGTGTCACTATTGGCAGTGTGTATCTGTGCAAAAAGACATTTTCAAAGATGAAGTATGTAAAATCTCATTACAGATCAGCATTAATAGCTGAACACTTGCAGTTGATTTTCATGATAGGGAATGCTGACTTTTTTTTTTAATTGAAGTATAGTTGATTTACAGTATTGTGTTAGTTTCGGGTGTATAGCATAGTGATTTGTTTTTTGTTTTTGTTTTTGTGGGGTTTTTTGCAGATTGTATTCCATTATAGGTTATTACAAGATAGGGAACATTAACTTTGAACCCTAATTAAGCCAAATGTTATCCCTCTAAGAGGAATTCCATCCTTCTCATTAGTAGACCTGTATAGTAAAGGTATACTCAGTTATTACTATATTTTAAATTTAATTAATAAATTATTATTTAATTTCATTAATAAATTATTAATTATTATTTCATTAATAAAAACTTTGATTATCTCTTGCTGTGTAAGTACCTACATGATATCCTTGATTTTGCCTGTTGACCCGCAAAGCCTAAAGTATTTGCTATGTAGCTCTTTACCAAAAAAGTGCTGACCCCTGGTATAAATATTAATCTGAGTTATCCCTTAATCTGACCCTGATTTACTCTTCCTTAATCCTGGTTTACTGTTCCTTAATTGGAGTGTTTATTTCTAACTTGCTCTTAATTCAGTATTTCCCAAATTCACCTCATAATAGTCACTAGGTGTACTTGTTAAAAATACAGATTCCAGGGGCTTCCCTGGTGGCGCAGTAGTTGAGAGTCCGCCTGCTGATGCAGGGGATGTGGATTCGTGCCCCGCTCCGGGAGGATCCCACATGCCGCGGAGCGGCTGGGCCCGTGGGCCATGGCCGCTGGGCCTGTGCGTCCGGAGCCTTGGCTCCGCAACGGGAGAGGCCGCACTGGTGAGAGGCCTGCGTACCGCAAAAAAAAAAAAAAAAAAAAAATACAGATTCTATTCTGATTCAGCCAGGTGCTATATCTTACGATCAAGAAAATTTGGGAAACAGTCTCATACTGGAGAGATTTACTTCTCAGCTTAGCCTAGCAGTACATTCAATCGCCACTGTTAGTTTGTTCTCAATTCTCTAATTGCTACTTTTTTCTTAGGCCTATTATTAGTTCTGCTAATCTGCTAATCCTCCCTTCCCTGTAAAACACCGACTACCATCTGTTAGTCATTTCTTAGGTGGACCTGCTTAAGGTAAAATCTGTAACTTTTAGAGACTATATGCCTTGATTTATACAAGTACAAGCCTTGAGTCTAAGCTTATAACAGAATCTTTTATTTAGACAATATTAATAAGCTTTTAACACAGATTTGAGGTAGGATCATGAAAAAGATCATATTCTAAATTAAAGCCTGAATTCGAAATGTTTCCAGTGATGACGGACTCTGTATGACCCATGGAGTCCTCTGCTTACCTAACAATGAAAAAGATCTGTGTGAGGGTTTAGATTACTTTATATGCAAAATGAGTTTATTTTATTACTGCCAAAATATTTTAGTTTTATTAAAGTATAATTTTTAATACTTTTAAAAAGTAGTCATTTTTTGGTGTTATATTTTAAGAGGTTAATATTTAAATATTGTATTGAGCTAATACCTTAGAGTACTTTTGCTTCTGATGCATTTCAAGCTTTAATGAAAAATGCATCACTGTTTTTCTTCAATTACTTTTTTTTTTTTTTTTTTTTTGCGGTACGTGGGCCTCTCACTGTTGTGGCCTCTCCCGTTGCGGAGCATAGGCTCCGGACGCGCAGGCTCAGCGGCCATGGCTCACAGGCCTAGCTGCTCTGCGGCATGTGGGATCTTCCCGGACCGGGGCACGAACCCGTGTCCCCTGCATCGGCAGGCAGACTCTTAACGACTGCGCCACCAGGGAAGCCCCTGGGGCTTATTTTTAAATAGTCAAATATTTGTTCTATCCGTTATAAATCCTAAAATAAAAGTTGTCAAAGTACACTTCCAGCAGCTTTTCTTATAAAAGTTGTAGTGTCAAAAATGTAATTTTTTAAATGTAATTCTTATCTCATAATAGGAAGTTAGTAAAAGACTTGTACACTTATCGACCAGTGCTATTTTGTCACCTGCTTGCGAATCAGTACATTTTATATCCCAGCTTTGATATATACACACACACGTGACAGACCAAAACATTTAGTCCCATTTTGCTGCTAGAAGGTCAAAAATCAGAGAAGTTGGGGGGGAAAAGCCTTTACTGTAGTTTTATGTCAGCTCAAATTCTTTATGGAATGAGAGAGGGCATTTCTTCTTTATATGACTGGAAGAATGAATCTTCCCTAAAGATGAATTTCTCTTTTGCCCATCTTCAGAGGGTGTGTGGTCATGAAGGGAGAGTTTAAGCATTCCAGATCGGTCCAAGTAAATATTGCCTCATTTACTTAAAGTGGCTTGGGTATAAAAGGAAATGGCTTTGCTTTAGTTCATTTTTCATGTTGGTTGTATTTGATGTTATGTATTTGGCAGTGAAAACATTCAGTATTCTTCTCAGCATATTTATGAAAATCATATCTTAAAATCCCAGCTATTTACATTAAAACGATTGTTTCTTTTCTCAATGATTTATAGATGAAACCAGCCTGTATAAAAGCCCTTACTCGTATATTTAAAATATCTGATCAAGATAATGATGGTACTCTCAATGATGCTGAACTCAACTTCTTTCAGGTAGCCTTTTATTTCAGATATTTGTGTATCTTGGTCTTTTTTTGCTGAGAAGAGAAAAAATTTATTGGCTTGAACAATGGTATTTTGATAAACATGCATCTCTTTCATGTAAAAACTCTCTTTCACATCAGGCTATTTAATCTTTACCTAGGGGATAAAACTCTCTTATGCTTAGGAGTTGAGGGGACTCCGAGAGTGTCATTTCATGGTGTACAGTGGGTTTATTAAGGATGACTTGAAGTCTGAACTTTGAATTATTTTTCTTTCTCAGTTTTGTATAACATAGCTACACAAAGAGCTCTGTGTTTTAGGAACATGATGGGGAGAGTAGGGAAAACATGTCCTAAGTATGACATGTTTTACTTAATACAAAGTAGAGACTCTGCTAATTCAGAATATGTTTCCTTTGGTTGCAACTCTTTGATTTAATGTTGCTTTGTGGATTAATACTTGTACTATTTGTGGGTTTAATGCTGATTTGTTTTTAACTTTATTTTTATGTTTTTTGCTAGAGAATTTGTTTCAACACTCCGTTAGCTCCTCAGGCTCTAGAAGATGTCAAAAATGTAGTCAGAAAACATATAAGTGATGGTGTGGCTGATAGTGGATTGACACTGAAAGGTGGGTGAATGGTGCTTTTTCCCCCTTTTGAATTTAATATTTTCAAAATTTAGCAGAAGGCAAAAGTCTATAGTATTATCTATATTTAGGGAAATGTTTATATTTACTAATATACCTAAAATCTAACCTGGATGTTTAAGAGTTGGAAGAGGCAGACGTTGGTGGGGATAATTATCTTTACTGTGAGTGTAAATTAGAGGCAGGGAAATTGATTGGGTCTCAGGAGTGCAGAGGTCCATCTGAGGGTAAGAGATTTCAGAAACAAATTTATCTTAAAATTAAAATGATTTCATTTGTTTTATCATATAACCATGTGAATGTCAGTATATTCCTTGGGATATGTTTTTGGCCCTTTCATGTAGTGCCATCTCTTGCTGACCTGGGTGTATCTGTGAAATGATTCTGAAATCAACTCTTTGAGACACTTGTGAGCATTGTTTTGGTTTGACCTTCCATATGCAAAACTAGTACACATATGTTCAGGAGTCTAGCTCTTGCCGTTATGTGTTACATGCTTTTCTTCCATGTGACTCTACCCATTTTCACATCAGCTATATTTACTGATTTATTTTATTTCAGGTTTTCTTTTTTTACACACACTTTTTATTCAGAGGGGGAGACATGAAACTACTTGGACTGTGCTTCGACGATTTGGTTATGATGACGATCTGGATTTGACACCTGAATATTTATTTCCCTTGTATGTACCTTTGGCTTCTAATTGATTTCACTTGCCAGTATTTTAAAGTTTTTATTTAGCACATTGATAGGTAGGCTCTGAGCTACTCAGGAATAATTTATAGATTTATAGAGCCGTTTATAGCAGGGTTTCTCAAACTCGGCACTATTGACATTTTGGACTAGATAATTCTTTATTGTAGAGCCTGTTCTACGAGTTATAGGATGTTTATTAGCACATCCTTAGATGCCGGTAGCACCTCTTCCCCCAGTCGTGACAGCCAAAAATGTCCCCTTAGGAGTGAAGTCATCCCCAATTGAGAGCCACTGATTTATAGCATGGCTCAAACTCTTCCTCTTCTTCTAATGAAGAATACAAGTACCTTTTTAAATTCATTTTATTGAGGAAGGAGATAAAAGATGCTAGACGAACTTGTTTTTAGAGTCAAGGGATCAGAAATATATTGGTTAGCGTTTTTCTTTTCTTTAGTCCTTCTCCTCCCTAAGTTTTATAGCCTGTTCTCAGCTCAGGATAAAATAAGTATTTTTCCTAAACGACCAGTCTCTTTGTGGTTGTTTTTCTTTAGATAATGATATGTTTAAGTTTTGTATGTTTAATGATGAACCCAGCATCACCCTGAAATAGGAGACTGCCTTGCTGTAGGATGCCTCTCCCATACCCAAGGGAAGTAGGCTTTTCAGGGAAGTGACTTGCCAAGATCTGGCCTTTGAGCCTTTCGCCTTTTTTCTTCGCTTTTTCAGTAGCACGTTATCTTCATGTTCTCCTTTTTAATTTTAGCATAGCACTGCTAGCTATCCATGTAAGGGTTCAGAAAAACTTTGTTGTTGTTTTTCCTTCCCCATCATTAAGGAAGCAAAATTTCTAGTTGGATTCCTCGTCTATTAATCAGTTCTAAGTTAAAACTTCCCTTGTCAAAGTTATTAAATCTTGGCTCAAGTAATTTCCCAGGTTTTTCAATAAATATATATTGAATGAATGCATTTGTCCCAGGACTTTTTTTTATCAAGTTTTCTTTTCTGTGCCAATTTATGTGGGTAGATAGATTATACGGGAGGTTGCTTATTGCTTTCTAAAGTATGACAATAAGGAAACTCCATCTTTTATGGCTTTGTGACTTACACTAAGATCTTTTAGTTTCTTTCTGCGCTCTACCTTTAATTTTCTGTAAAGAGCCCCTTCAAAGCCACCACTTGAGTCTTCTTATTGAACTCTCTGCCCCTGTCCTTCACACTGCTGCTAGATTAATAGATATACAACATGGATTTTGCCATGTCACTTACCCTTCAAGACAGGATAAAGCCTAAGCTTCTTAACCTGGTGTAGGAGGTCATTCATGATCTGCTCACTCCAGCTCACTCCCTGCCTTCATTCTAGAAGTAAATACTAAACTATTTCTGGTCCACCAATCAGATATTGTTTCCCACTCCAGGCTTTTGCCCATGGTATTTTTACTCTCTTCCTCCCTCTCCCCCCAACCTAATTCATGTCTGTTATCCTTCAAGTCTCAATACAGGTGACAGTGTCTCTCAGCAGTGCTGACATCTTCCCATCCCCAGGGCAAAGTGTTCCCTTTTACAAGGGTTCCCCTAGCATCTGTAATTTACCCATACTCAACAGTTGCCTCATTCTGTAGAGATAGTGAGGTTATCTACTTGTGGTCTGTCTCCAGCTTGAATGTGGTTCCTTAGAGGTAGGGAGCCTGTCTTGTTTTTATGTCCCCAGTACCTCTGTGCATTTGATAAATGTTTATTGACTCGAATTTAGGGTGTGTCAAATGTCAAATCAGGCAGAAATAACATCTCTTCACATCATTTTCAATACATTACAATGTTGACATTGTTTAAAGCTCATAATTTTGACTTATAATTGGTTTGTAGGAAGAACAACCCATTACAGTTTAATCAGTATTGTCTGTGAATTTTTTAATACAACCTGCCCTTCAGATAGTTAAGAAAACTGTCACGTTGGATTGAGCACTATTATGACTCTTCTGAGAATTGCCATACCGCTGCAGTGACTTTCCCTGGGCAAGTCTAAATGGCTACAGAAAACATGTTCTGTAAATGCTGTCATCCTACAAAAATACTTGTTGCAATTTCATGTTCATTTCTCCAGTTAAGTTTTAATATTTGGTTAATGATTTATTTTACTTTTTTTTTTCATCAACAGGCTAAAAATACCTCCTGATTGCACTACTGAATTAAATCATCACGCATATTTGTTTCTCCAAAGTACTTTTGACAAGCATGATTTGGTAAGCTTTTAGCTGCAGTTTTCCATGATATATGATAAAATATTTTCCTGTGAATGATGTAACTCTGATCCCTGAGCTATTGGGCATTCCTGTCACATAGCCAAAAATTACCCAAACTTTCTTAAACTAGCAAAGATACTTTCTCATATTATTTACTTTATTATTTTCTCAAGACGAAAAAGTCTAGTTTCTGATAGACCCTTGCATAGGTTTCCTTATATATGTGTAAGGAGTTTTCTTGATAAAATGTAAAATTTCTTTTCATTTGTTAGTTTTTAGAAACATAGCTTTACTTGATTAGGGGGCTCTTGCATCTGGGAATTATCCTCTTAGATATCTAAGTGTTATGTATACTTTCTTGTGTATCTTCAGGATAGAGACTGTGCTTTGTCACCTGATGAGCTTAAAGATTTGTTTAAAGTTTTCCCTTACATACCTTGGGGGCCAGATGTGAATAACACAGTTTGTACGAATGAAAAAGGCTGGATAACCTACCAGGGATTCCTTTCCCAGTGGACGTGAGTATAGAGCTCACTTCTTTCCTCTAGAGTTACAGCTAGTTTGAAATTATGGTGCATTACATTCATCATTTTGTATATTTGTCAGATCTTGTGAAGTGCTTCAATGATAGCTGCCTGTGAGCAGGATTTATAGTGCTGCTGCTACCTCTGAGATGAACTATAGATGTTCTATAAATTTATCAGGAAGGGATGTGTTTGCTTTTGGATGAGGTACAGGGAAACAGTAATAAGTCATATAAAAATGGAAGTAAATTTTAATACTTAAAAATTTTTTATTGGAGTATAGTTGATTTACAGTGTGTTTTAATACTTTTGATTAAGGGAAACATCATTGTTATTGTACAAATCTTGTATTTTCAGAATATGGGGAGAGCATATTTTACTTGACACTGAATTCTTACTTTGAGGGTTTTTTTTTTGTTGTTGTTTGTTTTCAGTGAACTCTTAGACTTAGTGAGGGTGTCTGCAGTCTTGTTGACCTATTGTCTAGGGTGCTAAAAAAATTCTCTGGTTGTGCATAATGACATAATTACTTTAGCCTTGGCAAAAATAACTTTCTCAACACCAGGATCTGTTCTTTTTTCAGATCATACGAAAGGCTAACTATTTTCAAGTGTCTTTTAGCCTTTCAGTTATTTTTTTCACTTTTTGCAAACCTTTTCAGATTTAATTATCATTAAGTCCTTAACTAGCCAGTATTTGCAGTACAATATGTAACTTGGGAAGCAAATAATATAAAATATCCCTGCTCTAGATCTTACCAGCTGCTCACTGCTCATCTGTGTGGCCTTGCTCTCTCCGGGCAGGTGGAATAGATACAGGAGCCCCTTCCACCCCACATCTTGCATTCTCCTCCCTTTCATTTCTGCCCTAAGGATGTCACTGTAGGAAAAGCCATGGTTGGGCACATGGGAAATTAAAGCAGTCTGACAAAAATTATCTGGGTCTAGTGGTAAAATTATTTGAGCTGTTGTAATTGTTTTTAAAATAAATATTCATTTAGGAACTTTTCACATTTTAAACTCTTCCCTTTCCTAGGCTCACGACCTATTTAGATGTGCAGCGATGCCTGGAGTATTTGGGCTATCTAGGCTATTCAATATTGACTGAGCAAGAGTCTCAAGCTTCAGCCATCACAGGTAAGTATCTGAATGCTATTTAATTAGAAAAAAATTTTTTTTAGGATTCCAGTTTCATATGTAAAAAGAGTAAAAATAAATGCATCTTCATTAGTCTTCCATGTCTATACTATTTCTTTTCCCTTGATTTGGTAATCACTTTTGAGGTAAGCTGCTTGATTTAATTGTTTATCAAAAAGGAAAGAGTAGAGGTTTTACCTCTAGTCTCCTCCTGAGGGTACTTCATTGATGAAAATCAGGGAGGGCTATGGGCATGAAAAGTATTTACCAGTCTATCTTGTGTTTTAATTTTCTTTAAACATTAAAAACAGTGCCTATTAACACATGATCCTGGTATTCAACTGATTGTACATCTCTCGGTTTTATAACCTTTTTCCACATTAAAAAATCTTTCACATATCTTGTAATGTTAACCAGGCATTCTTGCCAGGCAATGTGCTCCACTTAAAGAAAACCCATAGATATAATATGAAATAACAAATTAGGGAACTGATCATTTCAAGAAGTTCTTATATCCTGATTTGTGGGGAAAAATGCCATATCTTATAGGACGCCCCATTACAGGAAGACAGCCTTTGTGAAATTGACAGAGCAAGTACCCTTCAAAGTACTTAACCAGTTAGACAGTATTTAATGCAGCACCAAAGACTAAGGAACTAATTAGCCAGCATGAGGTTCTTTCACTCAACAAAATATTGTGGCCATATTTCTATAATCAATAAGTATACTAATATATCTATAATATTTATAATATTATATCTTTAATATTAGATAAAGTATCGTCATATGGATATTCTATAACTTAACTACCCCATAATTATTATCTGTTTTTTATCACTTTCAGGTTTTTTTGCTATAAATAGTGCCTCTTGGTGAGCTTTCTTGTAGTTGAATCTTTGGGTATAGTTAAAGGAGGTCTCTTTACCTCAAGAAGAGATGCCTCGGGCTTCCCTGGTGGCGCAGTGGTTGAGAGTCCGCCTGCCGTTGCAGGGGACATGGGTTCGTGCCCCGATCCGGGAAGATCCCACATGCCGCGGAGTGGCTGGTCCCGTGAGCCATGGCCGCTGAGCCTGCGCGTCCGGAGCCTGTGCTCCGCAACGGGAGAGGCCACAACAGTGAGAGGCCCGCATACCGCAAAAAAAAAAAAAGAAGACATGCCTCATTGCTCTGCTGATACAACATTGTTTTCAGGGCTGCCTCTTTTACAGATTTACCTTAGAAAGGCCAGTTAACCCTAGCGTGCATATCCTCTTCCCATTTATAGACCCAAGAGAGTGCAGTTTTGAGATAGCATCTTTTAGTTTATAATTTGTTATGACAATAATTTATAACAGAAAAAAAGATGGGATATAGTATTGGCTGTATTCATTGTAATTTTCATTCATTTTTCAGATATCATTTTGTTATGTAAACATACTACTTATTTTATGATGAAATGAATATCATTTGGTTACTAGAAGTTTACAGCCGACTTTCAGAAATGCATCTTTTTCACTAAGTGGGGCCCTTCTGTATTATATTTTGTACTTTATTTCACATACCACTTGACTACTGTACAGTATGTTTATTGATCGAACACTTTGTAAAAATGATAAATAGCAATACCCTATTTTGCAGAATGTGAAATGAAGGCTCAGTAAATCTAAGCAGTACATAATTAGCTTTTTTTTTCTTTTTAGTAACAAGAGATAAAAAGATAGACCTTCAGAAAAAACAGACTCAAAG
Organism: Grampus griseus; assembly: GCF_964374135.1. NCBI lineage: Eukaryota > Metazoa > Chordata > Mammalia > Artiodactyla > Delphinidae > Grampus > Grampus griseus. Next base: position 55,334,211 of record NC_139014.1, read on the forward strand.
AAATGTGTTCCGATGTAATGTAATTGGGATGAAAAACTGTGGGAAAAGTGGAGTTCTTCAGGCTCTTCTTGGAAGAAACTTAATGGTGAGAGTTCTCAAGAAATAGAGCTATACTCAACAGATTTTTATAGTCACTGAGTTTACATAATTTTTTCATAACCATTTACCCTTTTAGATGATTAGTAGAACTGAGTGACCTATGTATAATAGTAAGGTACAACTAAAGTGTAACAATAATCTCATTGAACTAGCTTTATCTTTGCTTCATTGATGTTAGCTATCATTTGTCTTTTTTTTTTTTAAACAGCTTTTAGCTGGGGGTTAAATAAATACACATATGAAAGCATCAAACACAGTGCTTGGCATGAAGTAAATGTACAGTGAATATTTTGAACCGAATACTGATACCTAATTCTGACTACTGACTTGAGTAAGGAGATTGACATATTTGTAGATGAAATAGCAGGCCAAATTATAGTGTAAGGAGAATCGCCAGCAGGTGGCTCTGGAATACACTTTCAGTGATATTGTTTACTTCCTTTTCAGCTACTGCTTTCCCTGTATGCAGAACAAATGCATCTTTTATTTTATACCTTAAGAACTAAGAAACAAAATCAATATCCCCTTTGTATTGATAAATAATACATAGTGTAGGGAAGAATGTCCTTTTTTTGGTAACACACCATACATGCAGAGCGCATGTGTTGATGGAAACTAGTTCCTGTAATACTATAAATACTGAGATGTTTTTGGTTGTTTTCAGAGGCAGAAGAAAATTCGTGATGACCATAAATCATACTATGCAATTAACACTGTTTATGTATACGGACAAGAGAAATACTTGTTGGTAAGAAATTTTCTGGCATATAAAGATTATTAATTATTGGGTACATTTTAAATGACTCTTTGAAAACATAATTAGATTTAATTTAATGGTTTTTGTGTGATTTATTTTTTTACCTGGTTTATTCATTAGAATTAATTTTAATTCCCTTGATCCATGTGGTGATTACATGGGTGTAGATATAAGTAAAAATTCATCTATCTGTGTGCTTAATTGTATGTTATACCACCATAAGAAAGTTAAAAAAAAATTAAATCCTCTTTGGTCTTTCTTCCACTTTTATTTTTAAAAATTATGTCCTCTATTGTTGACTAGAAATTAGTTTGAAGACCTTTGTGCAGGTGTGGGGTAGTTTAATCTGTAATTGAATCAGGTTGTATCTATTTAGCAGGGAGGAGTGTATTTAACAAGTGTGGTAGCCTAAAAAATGATGGAAAGAATGGTATGACTGAAAAGATAATATGAAATAGTAAAAAGAGGTTTTATGTTCTTTTTGGATCCAGTCTGATTTGGGTTTGAATGCTGGTCCACCACTGATCAGCTGTGTGACCTCAGGCAAATTGCTTATTCTCTGAGTCTGAGTCTCTTATTAAGTTAACTAATATGAGAAGCTCCTGACAAAAAATAGGTACTAAAGAAAGTTCATTCCCTTTTTTTTTCTTTTTGGAAGTAGTTTATTCTGCTAGACAGATAATCACGTTGAATTTTATGCATATTTTGCTCTTTATGATAAAAGTTCTTTGTCAGTTTCTTGTTAAACCTGTTTATCTCTCATTCTTCTCCTAAGTATAATTCTGTATATTGGGTACTCAGTAAATCTTGCTGATTGTTAACTTTCCAGTTTTATTGTTACAACCATTCATTGCAAATTGATGTCTTTCATGTCTCTGAATATCCATGCTCTAATAGTGTTTTATTTGGAATATATTGAGTCACCTCTGACTTTACACTTCCCTTTTCTTCTCCTCAACAAAGAAGCACTATCTTATATAGCTCAGTACTGAATTTTACGCTTGTTGGATCATTATCATATCACAGATGGGATGTTTCTTTAGAGATTTTATAATAAACATTGAAAAAGAGTAGGCAGTGAAGTAGAACAAAATAACCTTAATGTACCGTCCTTTGCTTTGTGGTTTGTTTGTTTGTTTTTTTTCCTTTGTGTTTTTGATTGGGGAGGAAAGGTGGTGTGGTAAAAAGAAAAAAGCCTTGGGAATCATATCTGAGTTCAATTTTTGGTCTGATGACTAGTTAGTTGTGCTATCTTTGGCAGTTGACCTAATCTCTTTAGCCTGTTTTCTTATCTATAGTATATAGAGAATGCATGTAAAGGGCCTGCCTAGCACACTTTAGTCACTCACTAAATGTTAGTTTCTGTAGGACCTTAATCACCATTTTTCATCTTCAAAAATCAGAAACTACTTGTTTATCTATATGTCTTACTTCCAAAAATAGTCTGAAAATTTATGCTTAACTAGTATTTTTAAATTAGGAAGTCAAGTTAAGCACATAATAAAACATCATGACTTTAATTTTACATCAGTGTTATGATACTTATGTTTCTGTCTTTTTCTTTTTACAAGTTGCATGATATCTCAGAATCGGAATTTCTAACTGAGGCTGAGATCCTTTGTGATGTTGTATGCCTGGTATATGATGTCAGTAACCCTAAATCCTTTGAATACTGTGCCAGGATTTTTAAGGTTTGTTGCTCTTTTGGTCTAAAACCAAGTTTAACTTTATAAGGAGTTTAATGGAATTGTAATGTGGTGTTTTCTAACCAGGGAAATGCAAGAAAATTATTTGTGGAGCTTTTCAGAAATACATACATTTGTGTCCTATCCCTAAAGGTTCTGGTTTCATTCTGAGGTGGTAGAGTCGCAGACATCTGTATTTTTAAAAGTACTTTTTTCCACGTGTGACTCTGATGTGCGTTCCTGGTTAAGAACCTCTGCATTAATGGAAGGTCTTAGGAGTGCACATGGATTATATGTTGCCCGTTATACCAAGAATAATAATAGAGCAAGGGGATAAACCAGAGGCTTGAAAAGTTATCAGTTACTTTGAGATTATCAACAAGATTCAGTAAGAGTAAAAAAACTGTATGTACGAAGGAATTTACTCTAGCATTGTTTTTAATAGCAAAAACCTGGAAATAATCCAAATGTCTAACAATAGGAGGATATTTACCAAATTGAGACAAAATGATCCTATGAAATTTATGTAGCCATTAAAAATAATGGTTTTGAATTCTGAAAACATGGAAAATTCAGTATTATATTTTTAAATGGTTATGTCCAGCATGACTACAACTATGTAAACATATATATATGCATGTGCTTAAGGACTAAAGGTAATATCAAAAAATGAAAATAGTGTGCTTTAGGAGGGAGAATTTAGGTAGATTTCTTTTTATTTCAAAGTATTGTTTCTTTTTGAAAAAAAATTTTTTTTTTCAAATTGTAGTGAATTTGAAGAATTGTTATATTGTTACCAGCATTAGAAAAGTGGCCCTGGTCTTATTATGCTACTGACCTAGACAACTGCCAGTCTTTGCCTCTTAGTTTACTTTCTCCCTGAAACTGTTGATGCTTTGCCTATCTAGAGAAAATTTTTAGTGCCCATTTAATTAAGTTTAGTAATTTTTGAACTTGTCATCAGATTTTGATTTCACTTTTTACTCTGTAGCAACACTTTATGGACAGCAGAATACCTTGCTTAATCGTAGCTGCAAAGTCAGACCTGCATGAAGTCAGACAAGAATATAGCATTTCACCTACTGATTTCTGCAGGAAACACAAAATGCCTCCACCACAAGCCTTCACTTGCAATACTGCTGATGCACCCAGTAAAGACATCTTTGTTAAATTGACAACAATGGCCATGTACCCGTAAGTACTTGCTCTGCCATGATTTTCGTTTTGCATGGTTTGTGGTAACATTGCATGCCTTTATTAGCCATGAGGGTGGAATCTCTGTCACATAGAAGTTGTTCAGCAACAGAAAGAGACTTTGTAATGAGAAGGGACAAGTTTGAGTAAATGCAGGTTTGGTTTGGGTACCAGAAGAAAATTATATCACTGGTGCTTCTGATAATATTTGACTATATTTGAGCAGGCTGTAACTATCTTAATAGGATAGTGCAATAAAACTCAGCCTCTCACCCATCATTAAAAAGATAGTCTTACTGCAATAAAATGGAATTGACATCATGCTAATAAGGCATTTCCATAGGAACAAAAAGTTAACTTTTATATTTTTTCTGCTGATTAATTGACCTTGAGTATGTGAAGGATTCTAAAATCGTTTATGAATTTATGTTTAAATTATGGGTATGTTTGAGTTCAGGATATAATGTCTTTTTTTAGTGCTATAAAAAGTAGTTGTAATTGGGATTCCTTCTATATAAATGTTTTATGTTAAGTGTTATGAGCCACAAATTTTATGTACATTTATTGTATATCTCTACATGCATATGCACAAGCACATAACTGTGGTCATCTTTGTAGTTTACTAACTGCCTTAAAATTGCATGGTTCTTAATGGCATTCTCCTCAAGTACGGTGTTTGTATAAATTCTGTTTTGTGATAAGATAGTTTTTCAGGCAGTGCGTTTCTCAGGACTTTACAGTTTATTCTATTTATTATTATGTTATTCTCTAAATTATTTTTCTTCTTATGAAAAGTACAGTATAACATAGAGTAATACTCAAAAATTGCTACAAGCTAATAAGATTTTTCAAAAGGTTGTTAATTTGTACGGATTTTTCAAATCAGTTAACTTGATTGCTGTTCCATTAACTAGTACTTTAAAAAAAATGCAGCAAACCCTTGAAATTCTATTTGTATTGGAAGAGAAGTCATTCCTTCCTATTACTGTTAGATAAGCAAAACCTTACTTTTTATGTTTACCTTTGCTTTAAAACTTTCATGTATGTTATCTACAGAGAGGATCATTACAGAGACAGACTCTCCCGAGACATGGGCAACACTGATAGAATAGAGAATTTGAGAAAAATCTGGGTCTTTCTAAAAACTGCTTTGTAAGTTACTTTTTCTTTATGGCTTCTATGGCATTTTGTTGACATTTTCTTATAGATGACCAAATCTTTTTCTCCATAATTCACATTTAGTAATTATCCAGAAACGCACTGCTTGTCAGGCTTACTGCCTAACTGTATACTATGGTGTCTTTCTTTTTAATATGTAAATGCACTGTCTTAATCTTGTAAATAACTGCAACTGTGTTTTTAGATCTGCATCTTTAAAATTTTACTGCAATATGTGTGAGTGTGTGTGTGTGTATATGATAAATGTACATACATGGACACTTGTTTTTATGGTTAATCCGAAACTACTTCTCATGAAGCATCTCCCTGTTGCTAAGCATACTTTGCATCCCTCCTTTTTGGTGGGTGGAGCCTGTATATGTTGAAGAGTCAGATTCAACTTATAAAATAACAGATGGATTCCAGTATGACAGCTGGCAGTGACTTAGTAGCAGTGATATGTTCATCATCACAAGTCAGATTTTAAAATGGAATGTCTTGAGCCTGTAAGAGTCTTTTAAAAAATTAATTCTTGTTTTTCTTCATGTTGGGAATTAGGCATTATTGGGATGCTGCTAATCTCCACAACCATGCCACGGTGTGCTGTGGTCTCATCAGATCTCACAAGCTAAGCCAAGTCAGATTGGGCCAGTCCATTGACTGAGAAGCCTCTAAAAAATGTTCAGGTGTTACAGGAAGTGATGTAATTGATTCTTCAGGTGGCGCTCTTCTGAGTGGGTTCTGCGCCAGTACCTCTCCAGGGGTGGTGTGATGGCCTTGTATGTCTGAGTGGCTCTGACCACTGAGCAGTCATTGGAGACCCCCTACTTTGGTTGTTAGAGTGGAGGTGAAATGGGCTGCCCCACGTGCCTGTACCAACTAGTGCAACTCACTCAACCAGAAAGGAGTCAGAAAGCCTCCCTAAATTTCATATCTAATATCAATTGGATCCATTGTTGATTTTTTACACCCTTACCCAGAGTTTCATATTATCGTACTTAGCTGGTGTGTTTTGCTAGCAGACGAAATTAACCCTATATTTTGGGTTCAAGTAGAAATTTATGAAGCACTTTGATTTCCTTTGGGAGCCATGGTGCTTGATGAATTAAAGACGATGTTGTTCATACCTCCTCAGGGTTGAACATACTCGTCTTTTGACTCTTTTGTGTATTTGTCACTCTTCTCCTTCCTGGTTTTCAGGCATGTGTATACACTGAGGGAGGAGGAGGGGATGGTTATTTAAATGCTAGCAAACTCTGACCTTTTGGTGGGTGCTGTGGCTTACCCAGTTTTTCTTTTATTAATTTAGATGAGGGTGCCATCTATTGCTGTGCATATTTATTCCACTAAAACCCTTGTACTGATAATTCTATCCTCCCTCCAAAAAAGCAAAAGTGTTAGCTGATTTTCCTTAGATTTTCTATAGGGAGGGAGGAGGGAGCTATTGCTGTTCATTATATTTTTGGTAAATGTGGAATTCTGCACAACTTTAGCATGCCCCACGCTGTCCTTTTCCTTAGTGTTGCTTATGCCTAAATCTTTTTTTTTTAAGTTGGCACACTCTGACTTGTGCCATATTTGTAAGTAAGAACTCAACTCCTGTCCTTCTGTGTGTTTTCGCAGCCATGCCCGGTTACGCTGTATGTGCACCTGCAACAGGTGTACATTTTGCATCTGTCAGAACTTCCTCAACTCAGACTTGCTGCAATCTGTAAAGAACAAAATCTTCACTGCAGTTCTTAACAGGTTCTTAACTTTCTTTACTGGGTACCAGGCATTCTGTTAAAATACAAAAGAAAAAAGTGGTTAACTATTTATTATACAAATACTACAAAGACAACAAGCTGACTGATGCCCAACTAACTTCCACTAAAATTCTCACTATGGTGACAATGTTTAGTTCTGGAATCATCCTTAATGTTTAAAAATTAATAGATATATTTAGGGGACTATAAAGTAAGATTTTAGCTTTTTTTTTATTAAGGAAGTTAAAGTATTTTTTATATTAGGGGATAATATATGTAGGGAGATTAGAAATCTTTTGGCTGAGAGTTGTAGAAATAGATTAGGGCTTTAGTAAGGAAAAGACACATTGATTCCACATGTTATACTGTACTCAGCTTGCATTCAAATAGTACAGCTTATTAAAACCATACTTATATGAGCGGTATCTTGGGTTTGAAAAACTCCTCTATTGAAATTATTTATAGTTATAATGTACTTTTACTTTTAAGTACCTGGAATGTTTTTTTGAAATGAAGGTAATAACCAACTATAAGGATTCAAAGGAATATGGAAAAGAAAAAGATCTATAGTACTAGTTTTTGAGGTCTTTACAATTGAACCCGAAACATAAAGTATGCCTAGAAAATAATATGCTTTTAAAAAAGAAAGAGAAACAACAAGAAAAAAATAGGTTGTATACATTCCCTCAGAGCAATAAACTTGGAAGGTTATGTTCTTATTCTGGTCATGCTACCTTTCTTTGTTCAAATCGATTTTACATTTTGTGAACATTTAAGAGCCTATGTAATATTAATTTGTATCTAATGTCAAATTTTTATGTGTCTATGAATGAATTACGTTTTTGAAATCATTCAGATGTCATTGGGACCAGGGCTTGATTAAGACAGATGATCAAGCTAAACAGATTTTGGTTAGAAATGGATCTTATTTGGGTTACTGTTGGGCTCTTACTGAGGGCTAGGCTCCAGCTGTACCAAATGAGTAGGATAGTTTGTGTCCACCAGCAGTGTAGGCATGGCTATTAAACAGTGAGGCTGCATCTTACGTGAGTCAGAAACGGACTCTGAAGACATTCTAAAAGAGTTTCAGTGATGTTTGGAGCACTAGTAGCTCTGGAATAAGAATGCAGCCATCATAGGTGATTGCTTTGAAGGGATCACCGCGCTCATTTGGTGGTGAAGGTCTGCCTCTGTCTTTTGAATGGCATCTTATAAAGAGTAACACAGACAGATTTGCTCATGACAACTGTCTGAGAAAGTGCAGGGCTAGTTCAAACCAGACAGCATTCAGGAGCTCCGGTGTTGGAAATGGTAGAGTTGGAAGAGATTCTAGAATTCATCTGGCCTAACCTCCCATTAGATTGCCTTCCTGTGAGCCTTCCTGATAGAGTTTAGAGATACTGTTTATCTGCTGATGGCTTTCCTCATTGGAGAAGGTTTTTGCTTTTGCCTTTTTTTTTTTTTGGACTAAAATTATTTCCCTATAACTTTCTTTCCTTTAGCTTTAGTTCTGCCCTTTAGAACAACATACGACTATTCTACTCCCTCTTCAACATAGCCTTCAGACATTTGAAGACGGCCATCATGTCTCCCCTAAATTTCTCTTCTCCAGGTAGAACATCCCCATTTCTTTCAGCCTTTTCTTAAATGGTTTAGTGACTTCATCATTCCTGGTTTTCCTCATCTGAAAGCCCCTTAGTTGTTCAGAGTACCTCTTAAAAAGTGCCACTGAGAATGGAGAACAGTGCTCCCGGTGTGATCTGACTAGTCCATAACGGTGGGCGGTCATATTCCACAGTTAGGACAGCACCTGTCTACTGCATGAATTAACTTTTTAGCAGCCCCAGCCCACTGTTGATGCATATTAATCTTGGGGTTGAAATCAGATTTTTTCATACAAAGTGCTATTAAGGCAGTGTCCCCTCCTCTCTGTGTATTTGACAGTTTTAGTTGGCTCTTTGTATCTAAATGCGGATACATATATATCTCTATTGAGTGTCACATTCTGCTTTTTGATCCATTGTTCTAGCTCAGTCATTTCAAACATTATTTCTGTCATTTGTCCCATTATATATATTTCTCGGCATTGTGTTATTTGCAAATTTGGTAGCTGTGTCTTCTTTATCTTTCAAGTTATTGATTAAAAAATAATGTTGAATACCCAGAGATTAGAGAGCGAGATTGCTCAAGCAAGCAAGCCCTTTAGTGCTCCACTAGAGAACTCTTCCCAGTGACACAGATTCAGAATTCTTGGGGAAAGATTATTCTGTCAATTAAAAATATTTTATTATCCAGCCCATGTTGTATCTTACTGTCTTATAAGAGATTTCCTGGAGGGCTCTTTTGAAATCAATATAATTTCTACCACATTCCTCTGATCCACCAATGTATTAATTTTATCTGAATAGAAAGTGACATCTATTTGGTGTCTTATTCTTGGTGAACTCACCTTGGCTCCTAGTAATTGCTGATCGCAGACCATCAGTTTTATTCTAGAAGCTCTTGATCGTTCATAATTGCAGATTGATTCGTTGTCTGCATCTTTAGTGCCAATTTTAATTTTAGGTTGGTTTAGTCAGCTTCCCAATGAAATAGGTTGGGTGTGCATTAATGGATGAGATTGCTCATCATAAATTACTCTGTACGGTGATCTTCGAAGAGAAATCAGTACATTTTGTCATATCTAATTATAAACTAGAAATAATTTAATGGTAATGTCAGTATACATCACTGATGTCTGGTAATCAAGAAGGGAAAGAATGAAAAAGATGAGGAGGAAAACCAGCATACTTTTCAGAGAACTCCTTCCTCTTCCCTGGTAGTATTTCAATAAATTATTTTATAGAAGTCCAGTGGAAATTTAGGAGCTCTATATTGAAGTTTCTTCTAATTCACAAAAGGATTATAGATGAGGTAGGTGAGGATGGAGGCCAAAAACTTAAGTACCTACAGGGTCTGGATGGATAATGTTAATGAATGAAGGTGGCCAAGGAGAAGAAATAAGAGAGGTGGGAGCTACGACAGGTCCTGTCTGCAAGAGGCAGCCACCACTCAGCTCTGGCTGTTGGTTATTGTGCAAGCGTGGTATAGCCAGGACTTCTGATTCTCTGAGACACTAGAAGTCAGGATTTTTTAGGTAAAATTTCCTGATATTTAAGTAAAGGCAATTAAATTTTAAAAATCTGAAGTACTAATCAGAACAAAGAAAGCATGTTTACAGGCCACCAGTTTGCAACTTCAGTCTTAAGACATAGCCTAAAGTTGTGAAAATGCAGGCCAGAAAAAGGTACACCTGAGGAATGAAAATGTCTCTTAAAAACACCTCCACATACAGTTTTACTCCTTTCTCTTTAATAACTTGAAAAAGTAATGGGGTTGGTGGGGTGAGAATGGAACCACTTTCCCTACCGTGTCTTGGGTTTTGGCAACCTTTTGGTGGTTGGTCACCACTGGTTTGCTGTTCTAGGTGTATCTTAATGTTACATAAACAGAAAAAGGATTCACTAATTGAGTAAAAGTCATGTAAGAATTTTTCACTGTAATTCAATAGGGACGATTCTCATTCAACAGTAAGTCTTAAGTCTTTTCATTTTAGAAATCTGCTGTGCCTAGCGTTTGATTTAGAAGTATAAATGAGCAGTTTAAAATTTTTTATTTAACCAAAAAGTTTTGTTAAATGCAAAGAAATTAATAGACAAATATTGGTACATACATGTTGGTCTCAAATTAGTACATTGTTTTAGCATGCTTGTAAAAATTTTGATCACCAAAATAGAAACTACTTCCAGAGATAATACATGTTTGGTGCCACGTTCTCCCTTTATGTCATCCTCCTACCACTTTGATTTATTCATCCAAGTACTTAAGTACCTGCTTTAGATAGGATCTTGCTGTGAGCTGGGGCAAAATATCAAGATGAAGAAGATAGAGACCTGTATTTAAATACCTTTCTAAATATTGTGTTAAATTTTTTTTTTAACTTTTGGTTATATTTTCAGTGACCTTAGTGCCTTATGCTAGCAAAGGAAGTACTATAACCTGATCATGAGAGGATCTATGCCAAATTAATTAATTTATACTTAACGCAATTTCAACAGTTCCAACATTACTGAAATTGTCCATTTTTCCCCATCTGTTTTTGACCAGAAAAGATTGTCTTTATTTTTTTAGCTTATTTACTGACACTATGTATTTTAAGTAGAAAATAGTAATAAAAATTTTTTTCTTTCCAGTTTAATTCAATGTATATTCAACATGTGAGAGAAGTGTTTAACTACATAGCTGACGTGTGACTTTGTTCTTTGGTAATTATGGTCTCAGCCTTTAGATCTGGATAGGTTTATGTTTTTCTTTGGAATAATTTATGAATAGCTGGAATTATTTGAATTTAAATACATTTGGAAGATTATTAACCTGTGGCCAGGTGATTTTAGTCTCTGGCAATGCTTTCATTTCAAATAGTGAAAATCATGTTATTGGAGAAAAATACCTTTTGATCATATTTTAATTATAAATACCTCTTAAATCTGAAGGTGTAAAATGATTATGTAGGAGTGGGCTTGATTGTTGGTTTGAACTACCCAGGATTTTAGTTTATTAAGTATTTATTATTCTGACTTTAGAACACTCCTGCTTTGCATGAGGATGTCACTGTACTGTAGTGTGTGTGCACTTTAATTTGTCCCTTCCTTTAGGTGTTCATTTTCATTTGTTTGCCTGTGCCACTTAGTCATTTTTTAACTCCTCTTGAGCCGTTTCCCAGCTGTGTTTCAGTGTATAATCCTCCCATTTTTCCTAACCTATAATTTAATCAAATTGTTAATTTTACGATTTATTATTTTGGTGTGGTTTTCTCTGGTGCATGTCTTGGTTTTAGTATTTCTTTCACCACATTTTAGTACTTGGATTAGCCGTATAGGTTATTTGTTCATGTTACTTCTTAAGTTTGGTAACAGCATCTTACTTTAGCAACAAAATGTGTAGTTCACACTGAGTATTTACCGAGACGCAAAGGTATGATGGACAAGTCGTCATACCCATTGTATTTTTTATCCTGTTTATTAATGTATTTTTAAAAATTGGATATATGTGACATTTATTTTAATCTGTTCTTTAACGACTCACTTCATTTGCCCATATTACTTTAATAATCACCTAAGTTACTCCTTCACATTGTTTGAAATCATGTTACTTAATATAGGAGCCCTGTTTTTGAAGAAAGGACTTCACTGTTGTCACGCTAAAATGAACTGTCTTTTCACAGGATTGCTTTATGAAGAGGATAGTTTCCTAGAAATCTTAATGCTATAGAGATTCTGTAGGGAATGTAAGAGTTCTCAGGATATTATGTTACAGTAAAATATTGTATTTTAAGGAAGTGCATCCTCTGTTTTAATTTCATATGAAACTTCTGTGTTCATATGAAAGGTCCTTACGAGGCTTTTCTTTGAATTTGGATACATATACATAGTCATACGTTTAAAATTATATGAGAGCTTGTGTTATAGATTCTCTTCAAGTAAGCTGCTGCTGCTTATAAATTAAAACATTTTTGCCGTTTGGTTTAGTACATTAAAGGGCACAGCAGGATGGAGTTTGCCTATTCTGACCTTTAAGTATCTGTAGTTAACATGTAGAAGACATTATGTGTTTCCCATGTATCTACAATCATCCATGAATTTTTATTCTTCTAATGCTTGGTGAAGCATTTCTTGACATTGATGCACACCTGTGTCCTTTTCCTAAGTATGTTACTGTTTAGGCATGCTCAGTTAACAGCTTCCGTATGATTTGTGTTATAGTTCATCTTTGTTGGACACTATGGTTTTATTTCTTAACCTATTTCGAGAAATAGCTTATTAAAATGTTTCATGCCTACTAGTTCAATTAGGAGAATTGTCATTGTTAAAATTATTATTAGCAGTAATGGCATTATTATTGGAGGTAAATATGAAAAAATACTTCACCAGGTGGTAGAAACATAAAGCAGGGAGAGGATAACATTCCCTTTATTATTGGTTAAATACACTGAACCAATAAAGATTTTAGTTCATGTTCTTATATTTACCATAAATTGTAGAGTTAATCAAAGCATTTTGTATGCCTTCTTTAAGGCATTCTGTGCAAAGGTACATAGGAATTTTTGTCCGTTGTTATATGCCTATGTGACCTTCATACAAAGTTTTTAATGTGCCTCTTCATTGCCTGAATTTTGAAACACTATCTTCTCTCTGCCTTGTTAAGTAGCAGCCTTAGTAATATCCAGGTCCAAACCTGTTGGTTTGCTCCCACACTTGTGTCAAAAAGCGCTTGTTGGGCTTCCCTGGTGGCGCAGTGGTTGAGAGTCCGGCTGCCGATGCAGGGGACACGGGTTCGTGCCCTGGTCCGGAAAGATCCCACATGCCGCGGAGCGGCTGGGCCCATGAGCCATGGCCGCTGGGCCTGCGCGTCCGGAGCCTGTGCTCCGCAATGGGAGAGGCCACAACAGTGAGAGGCCTGCGTACCGCAAAAAAAAAAAAAAAAAAAAAAAAAGCGCTTGTCATCTAATTGACATCTGGGCCCTCAGCACTTCTAAGACAGAAAGCCAGCATCCAGTCCACAGGAATTTTCTACCTAAGAACTCGAAAGCTGTGACAAGCTTCACACGATTTTTTTAAGGTTATATTTTAGCATTTAGTCGTTCTTTCTTATGTTCTAAAAAGAGATACTGCTGAACCTAAATTATTTTATTCTGCGTACAGTAGGGAAATGTGTGATTCTGATATATCAGTAGATTGGAAAAAAATAACCTTTTTATACACACACACACACCTGCATTGGCAAGCGGGATTTTAACCTCTGCGCCACCAGGGAACTCCCTGTATTACTTTTTTAATAGTCAAAAAAAACTTAAGAAAAAATATGCAGTAAGATATTATAATTTATTCTGAGGTGTATTATGTGAATCATTTGGCAAGAATTAAACTTTTGAATTGTGGAAGCATTCCTTTTGCTTGAGTTTATAGGCATGAACTAGGAAGCAGCCTTATGAAACTGTTACTCTGCTTCTGCTTGAGATCTGAAATGACAAACATGGCTCAGTTCTTAATACTTACAATTAAGATTGCACTGTTCTCCATTCAGGTGTTGTCAGTTAGGCAGGCACTGCAAATGTGCCATCTGTTATAAATGCGTTCTCTTCTGTAAATAGAGCCTGGTGATGTAGCTTTTAAATGCATACGGTAAAGACATAAAATAATTCTCTAAGTAGCTTTCTGTCTAAAAGTAGTTTTCCATGTCTAAAAGTATGTTAAACAACTACTATAACATCGATAGAGTCATTGAAATATATTTTATGAGTCAATGGTTGCCTTGAGTTTTAAATTAGCTGTATGTTGAACATGTATCTGTATTGTTTTTCATCTATAAATATGAACCACTGTTTTGCCTATTGAAGACTATACTATAGCTTAGGGAAAGTAATAATTACTGTCTTGAAATGCAAAAGAAAACTAAGCAATAAAGTCAGTTAGAATATATTATTTCATGAATGGTAATACTTTCTCAAAATTCAACAAAGGGAGCTAAGCTGTGTTAACAGTTTCCATATGTGAAGAATATTGATGAGAAATCATTTTGACTGATTTTAATGTCATTATAGCTAATATTAATCCTAACCCCCTTTTCCCCTAAATTAAAAAATAAGTGTAAAAATATTCTCCATTAGTGAAGATGCATGAAAATCACAGAGAGACCAAACCTGAAGCAAAACTCTAATGCACTTTTAGCCTGTGTTCTCACTTTAAGTTCTGTACATCTGCTGACTTGGAGTTGTAAACTTTGAAACTCTCATCATAGGGCCATGACAGCCTCTGAGTTTGGGATGTTTTACTCAATTTTTTTTTACAGATGTATGTTTGTAGTTTTTAGTAGTCAGAAACTAGAAGCATTTCTAAACTTCATGACTAATAGTTGTTAGCCTCATTTTGAGTAAATACTTATAGTCACCTCATATTGTCAGGTACTGCTTATAGTATTGGTTTCAAGGGCTTCTCTTAGTGTTTCAGATATACCAAGACCAGCCTCTGGGGGATACATAGAGAACGTATATAACAGCCTTAGGTTTCCTGCCTGGTATGTGAGTGTTTTAAAAGAGTATATATAGATAGATTTTTTTAAGTTTGGCAATTTTCTATAGAATAACTTTATTTTAAATATAGAAAGCATGAGATGCATCATGTAGGGTGGCAACTCAGTTTATGTGTGGGATGTTTAATTGAGAGATATTACTTTCAGTCCCCTTCTTTTGTGAGCTGTGCTATGAACTGCAAACTGTGTGCATGTGTATAAAAGGTTAAGAGCCCAGGTAGCTGAGTGGGGTGCCGTGCTGTTAGCAGACGACGAAGGCAGTGTTATTCACCAGGTGCATGCCATCAGCTCTGTAGAAGATTCCATCTTCGTGGAGTCATCTCATGGTCCACTTTTTCTTGAAGCCAGGTAACATTTCCCACAACCAGTGGGTTGCCTTTGTTGGAGTTTTTCCAAGTGGAAAAACTAAACACCTAAGTATTTTCTTCCCTAACTGTTTTTTAAAAAAATGAAACATTACCTGTTGGAAGAACTAACTTGCAAGGTGGCATGAACCTGTGTTATCACTTTGCTTTGTAAAATAATAATTATTTAAGGAGTGACTTTTTTTTTTTTTAATAGAAACTGGGTAAGATAAGTTGGAGTGCTTTGTGTTGTTTTACCATAGTGATAAGCATGGAGCACTTTGCTTGTATTGTAAACTTGTTTCTTAGGGATGTACAGATTGCATTTTGTGATAACTAATCTGATTGTTCTCTCTTTGACTATTACTGAGACAGTAGTTTTGTATAATTTATAGATTTTTGGCTCTTAACTCTTTTGCATATGTCAGTGTCTTGGTCTTTTAATGATGTCTGACTCTTGCTTCAACTCTGTTTGTTTAATTTAGTTGTGAAATAACCTAAACTAGACAGTTTCTCTAAGCTCTTAATTCTGTAAGTTTTCTGCATCACCTCAATTGTGTTCACTTAACTAAAACTTCAGTGACGCTGAATAAAATGTTCCAACCTTTGCTTTAAAGCTGTATCCTCTTCATGGTAAGCTGTCATACTTGAGACCCTTGGGGGTGCTTAGCAGTGTTATTAACTGAGCATGCTCACAAACTCAGTTTGTGATACAGGCTGTCCCTGTTCTTGTCATGCATAATATGGCTTCTTTTATGTCATTTACCTTTCAGTCCATCATGTTACATCATGTCATTTAGTTGGTACCAATGTCACTGCCTGTCTGATACCAGGGTTTGGTTCGTCTGTTTGTTTTTTTCTTCTTCTTTCTTTAATCAGCAGTAACCAAATTAATGCAAACTTGTAAATCTTCCCCCACCCCTTTGGGATTTTTTTGGTAAATTTTTATGGGACTCAGTGTTTCCAAAGTTGATTTTAAGCATTGCTCTTAGAAAAGTATTGTCACTTGTCACTTAACTGCTTACAAGATAGCTTTTGGTTCCTGGGGACAGGAGATTGCACATTAAGTTCCATGAAATTGACTCTTAAAATTGTGAGGTCTCAGTCTTACCTCTCATTTTGAAGGACCATACTGGTTTTAAAAAGTGGCAGGTTGATTTGTCTAAGTTCTCCGCTTCCCATGTGAAGAAAATTTATAACATTTTGGATGTTGTTTACTCCCAAATAGTAACTAATTATAGATATTTCTTTATTAATGTCTACAGTATGTCTTAAGATAATGATTATCTAAGCAATGTACATGTGGCTTTATTGATAAATGTTTTTGGTGACCATTACTGTATGCAATTAGCCTGACAAGTGTGCTAATACTTCCCTAAAAGTAGATTGTTCATATAACTGTTTTTTTTCATACTAATCATGTTTTAAACATTAATTATATTTTTTGACTACAGGCACGTGACACAAGCTGACCTCAAGAGCTCCACATTTTGGCTTCGAGCAAGTTTTGGTGCTACTGTTTTTGCAGTTTTGGGCTTTGCTATGTACAAAGCATTATTGAAACAGCGATGATTTAAAAAAAAAAAATACTGGCCCTACCAAAAACAAATACTTTTATGTACATTCTGAATGCTTTAAATTCCGCTAGAAATATTGCGATATTTATACATGCAGAGTTACTTTGTTAATATTTGTAATTCATGCGTAAGAGTATTTTAATGATAGTTATAACTGCAGTATTGGCTAGCATATGGAAGGAAACAGCTTAACAGCCAAACTAAAATGACTAACTTTCAGAGGCCGAAAGGGAATATTTTGTAAATAATGTACATATTCAGGCAAGATATGGTCTCCCAGACTGAGTTCAAGAAATGATGTCTCTAGACGTTTCTACATGGTATTATTAGTGCTCAGTTGGCTCACTCTCCTAGGTTTAAGTCAGCTCAGAGACTTTATTTACTCATTGATCACTTATTTATTTCACATTTACTCAGAATGATCTTTGGGTACTTTAAGTACACGAGGCACAATTTGCCTTTTTCTCTCCGTTTTTAAAAACGTGACTTTCTTTCAGTCCCATCCTTCATGGTAGGCCAGCCTTGAAGCCATCGTTCAGTCTAGAAAATTGTATAGCTGAGTGTGATGCTCTCCTTTAAGGAAGGAGTAAGCTCAAGGCGATTAGCAAAGGCGTCACCTGTGTGATTATTTTGTTTCCTTTGTCAGTATGTTGAATTTTATAGCCCTTTCAATCAAATGAGAAAAAAGATTTGTATATTATCAATGTTTTTAGTTTAAATAAATAGTCACCATTACTACTATTGAGTTTCCTCCCAAAGTGTAAATCATTCTATAATGGCTGTGTCTATTATAGTATATTACAGTAGCTGCATGTGTCATGAAGTGTTCTATATCTGGCTAGGATAACCTAGAAGCAGCACTTTTTTAAATGGTGAAATAAATCTAATGAATAAAACTCTCATTATGAACCTATTTTTTCCATCATTGACCTTTTCAGGTATTTAAATAAATAAGCACTGTGTACTGTGATCTTGAGTTTTTTGTCTAACAAAAGTAAATATTTCTGTACAGATGTGAATGAAATCCTCTGGTTTCTGTCTTTCCTGTCTTGAAAATTATTTTTTATATAAAAAGATAATACTTATTAGGAAAGAAGACAAGTATGATTTGTATGTATCAGAGGAAATCTGTTTTAAAGTTGTGGGGAAATCTATTCTCAGAAAAAGGCAATTGTTTTCCCCTACACATACCTAACTAATGTGGTTTTTGCTACGATTTACATGTTTATTTTCTCCTTTAACATGTATTTTTTTCCCTCTGTTCTTCTGAGGGGTGTTTTCTCCCTAAGATCACACCCCTTGAGCAGCTAGGAACAACATGATTTATTAGCTATAAGCTTGTAAACTAATGTGTGTCATGTTCACTTCATAATTCCATGTCTCCCTCCCCCCTCCCATTTCCATTCTGAATTTGAGGAAAAGGAAAATTGAGCAAAAAATCTGGTGGCTCCTCATTTTCATTATTTTCTGAGAGTTTCTCATTTACCAAATAAATTTCAGTTACACAGCTTCCAATGACAGTTAATTCTTTCCTTCCAAGTTCTTCCCTGTTCAGACTGAAATATTATTTTCAATGAGTATGCCCAAAGGTGAAAAGTAGTATGTTTGCATATTTAGATTTTTCTCTCTTAATCTTTTCGCTTGAGGCCTAAGTGTCTGATTCACAAGAAGGCACCTGCCCTATTTCTTTACCTGCTCTTGACACGTCTCCCTCCCTGGAGGAAGCCTTCCTCCACTCTCAGTCCAGGCAGGGTGGGTTTGCAGAGGAAATGCTCACTGTTTTCTGCTCTTTAATCTACAGGCTCATGTGGATCTTTTTCCTTGTTTCATATCCACGTTAGGGACTAGTTAATGTGGGAAAATATGTGAATCAATACAGTAATAGGCCTCTTCTGGCTTTTACAATTTACTCGAAGGTGCAAGCTGTAAGAGTACTAAGGAAAAATGAGGAAAATAGGACTTTGAGGGTTGAAAGGAAACCTTTCACTTTGCACCAACTGCATTATATTTTAAATGGACAATTCTGAAACTGCTACGGTATTTTAACGAATTTTCGAGGCGGTCCTGTGAAGAAACATCACTTTGAAGGTTTGTAGTCCCTTGGCATAATGTAGTAACTTAGCCTTAATTAGCACATCAATGGTCTGTTGCTTCTTGCCATTCATCTGTCTTTCTCTTTCACATTTGACCAAAAAATGGGCCATGTCCCACACTGGCAGAGCTTATGAGTGTTATAGTAGGAGTGGGCTGGTGTTAGGAGTTTGGGAAGCACATCACCATTCTGAAATGGCCTGTGAGATGAGGTAGGAGGGTTGTGGATATCTGTTTGTGCAGATCTGTACATCACCTCTGTCAGAGGAAGGCACCAAAGAGGAGGTATACTGCTGAGCCAGTCCTGATTGAAAGGAGAACTTTTCTGACCTGAGGGAAGGCAACTGAATAATGACTAGCAGAGGGGAAACAGAGGTAAGTGCTCAAACTCTGTATAGGGCATAAACTTTTCCTAAACAGACCCTCACAATGCACCTGGTGTTAACTTTGATGCCCCTTTTGTCTCAATTGTACTAGTAAACATCAGTGTAGAAGTGTCTTTAAAATACATGTGCAAATCTTAAAAATGAATATGTGACCTAATTTTCATCAGCACATTTATTTGGCATCATCCTCGAATTTTTAATAGTCCATGTGATTTTAGGAAGCTGATTCGGGACTAGATGCTTTTTGAGAAATACCCCATGTCAAGATTCTAAATTTATTTAATGTTTGTAGTATGAGAATGCTCCATGCAGGTAGCCTGAACCAAAAACCTCGATCCCCAGATTCACAGTCCCAATAACCCATTTGTTAAAACCTCTAATCTTACAAGTACTTCTTGTCTTTTAAACTCTATTTATCAAAAGGCTCCATCAGTAACAGTGAATGTCTGTTAACCTGTTTGGCTCTCAGCTCTTTGGAAGTCTCTGACCTGTGAGTATCACAGTTACTGTGTCTCAGATCTCTCTAGTGCATCCCCAATTCAAAAACTATGTCCCCTTGCCTCCCGTGGCATGCTTACACTTGTCATACCATTTGTCTCAGTTATTTTTGGTTCAGAAAACACAGACACCTTACTAAAAGGTGAGATTTTGAAATCATTAGGAAACTTCCTAACTTCGTAGTGCCATTCTGGTTCCTAGCTGTATTTTCCAGTGATAATGTTTTACTCTGTCGTTTTCTCTTCTCCTTTAGCATAGAGAGCTGCAGAAAGACAGTAAAATTGAGAGATTGTCATTCCTTCTGGGTTTGAAAGCTGCATGTCAGATACACACAAACAAGGAGGCCTTGCCAGTATTATCCTCATCTGTTGAAAAATTCAAGTTCTGTACGAACACTTTTCCTCTTTCAGTATTTTCCTATTCATACTTTACCCATGTCTTTTATGATCTAAATAACCCTTGGAAGTGTTTGTTATTAAAATGACATGGGTATATAGGCTGTGGTGTAACTTAGGGGTCGCAAACTTTTTCTGTAAAAGGTCAGATAGTAAATATTCGAGATTTTTGCAGCTGCTCAACTATGTCATAGCAAGAAAGTAGCCACAGACATTATGTAAACAAATGAGCGTGACTGCATCCCAATAAAACTTTATTTATAGGCACCGAAATTTGAATTTTGCATAATTTTCACTTGCCAAAAAATATTCTTACTTTGATTATTGTAACCACTTAAAAATGTAGAAACTATTCTTGGCTCATGGACTGTAGAAAAACAGGCCGTGGGCCAGATTTGACCAACTCCTTGGTGTAATTGATGAAAGTACTAGTAGTAAATGCATAGCAGGTTAAAAAAATTTACCTGATTGTTTCGGAATTTGAAAAGGTACAGTACTAGGAAGAACTTAAAACGACTGTAGTCATGTTTTATTTATAGGGAAACCAAGATTGGACCTGCAGAAAGTGTTTGATTTCTTTCACTCTTACTGATGGTCCTGTTGTTCACCAGAACATGGTGCTCTGGCTGAGCTGGCGCCCACCTCGCAGCATGGCACTCAGAAGGTAAAGGGAGCGTCAATTCCACTTCCTCTGAGCACTCATCTGGAGCTGTTCTTTTGATGCTTGATCCATGTTTGCTTTCCCTTTTTCCGGTTGCGTAATTGACATAGGTGGAAGGTGAAGGAATCCCACAAGAATGTTTCGTTTGAACTCTAGTTATCTGGGGACTGTCCCCTTGTGTGCCTGACAGTGTGATAATGCTGCTTATTTCTTTAGATTTGAAAGTCAAAATATCAGAGCTTAAATAGACCACAAAGACCATCTGTCCAACTCTGTACATTTATAGCATAAACTGAGCACAAAGCCATACAATTAGTGTGTGCCTGGGCTAGGACTAGATGTCCTGATTCCCAGTTCGGCACTCCTTCCACTGTAGGAGCCAGCCTTAACAACTTGCCTTGATTTTATACCTTTAGTAAATATGCTGTATGTTCAGTTTAAAAACGCAGGCAAGAAAAAGAGGAGAGAGAGAGAAAGAAAAAAATAAACCAATAAAGAGTTTGACATTTCTATTACTAAGAAAGGTTAAAGTTGGCAAAGCAAATTTTCTGGATGCTTTTCAGTTCCTCCGAGGCATTTTGCCTTCCCTTCTTGTAGCTGTCACCAGGCAATTGATGATGTCTATTTAGAGGAGTGCAGGCTTGGCGGTTAGGTTTATTTCAGGTACAGATAATTGAGGGAAGGTAAGGATGTGTAACTACTCTTTTAAAAGCATTCTTTGCGGGTTTTGTTTAATTGTTCTAAAATTGTTAATTTTGAAAAAATTACTGTTTTGCTTTTTATTTATAAATGGAAGAGTATCTTGGAACAGGGGCTTTAATGGAGGGGAAACCTCCTTAGGCTAAAGTTTTGTCATTAACTGTTTTTATCTCTACTTTTCCAGTCTGCCTCTGGGATTTCTATAATTCCAGCCTCTTTTATCCCAGCTTGTTCTGTATATGGTCTAGAAGAGCATCAGGAACTCAGTGTGTCTTCATATACTCTCTTACTCTTTCTACTGATTCCCTGTAGGTTCTTTTACTTTCCCCCCAGATTCTTAAAGTGCGGTCACGACACCTGGGAACTTGTAAGGAATACAGTTATCAGGTCCCACCCCAGACCTAGTGAATCAGAAACTTGAAGGTTGGGGCCAGCAAAATCTGTGTTAACCACCCACGGCCCCATCCCATGATTCTGCTAAAGTTTGAGAACCACTGCACTAGACACTGAGGAGGTAGAAGTAGTTCAGTCCAATGGCTTTGCCCTCAAAGAGGTTATAGTCTGTTTGGATAACTAAGTTAACAGTGGTTAAATTTTTTTAAAGACAATTTAATTATGTGTAAGTATAATTTTAATTTAAAAAGGGAATAAACTTAACATCTTCCCTTTCCTCTTATGATAAAATTCAAATCCTAAGGTAGTTTACAAAGCCCTGAAGACCTGGCCCCAGACCTTCTTTGCAGCCAAATGTACACTGTCCCACGTGACTACCCTCTAGTCAAAGAGATCATCTTTCAGCTCTAAGAATGCACCTTGCTCTCTGTGGAGTGCTTTGCCAGATGCTCCCTCCATCTAAAACCCTGTCCTCCCAGCTTCTCATCTTTTGGGTCCCAGAGGGTCAAGGCCAGGATGCCAGTGTCCAGGAGCTGAGTCTTGGTGTTTAAGATACATGTGTCCACTTCATCTTCCTGTTTGCGGCATTGACACCCCTGCCCTCACCTGTGCTTTGTCCAGTTACTGTCTCTTTTACCCTCTCTAAAGATTCCGTTAAAGGGGTTTAAGCAGGGGAGTGATGTACTAGGCAGGTCTTGACAAATTGCCTGTTCCCCTGTCCCTGGGAACTGAACCTGGGGTAACTGACCAGTCTCCGTCCTGCTGTATTGGCAGTGAACTGAGTCCCAAATCTTTCTACCGCAGCCCTCCCAGCCCCCCACTATTGTGTGCCTACCTAACCTTAAAGTACCCAGGGGGATACATGTCAGTCTGCTTGTGTCTAACTTAATTTTCTTGATTTATCCAACCCTTGCTTTTTTTTTTTTAATTTCTTAGTTGCTCTGCAACATGTGGGATCTTCCCGGACCAGGGCTCGAACCCGTGTCCCCTGCACTGGCAGGCGGATCCCTAACAACTGTGCCACCAGGGAAGTCCTGCAACCCTTTCTTAAGAAGCAACTTTACTCAGTCACTGTAGCCCTTGTGGAAACACTGACTAGCAGCCCTGGAAACGAAAGGATCTTTAGGTGGTATTGGCAATTCACTAGGTTGCTGGGGGAGGAGTAGAAAAGCATGGACTTAAGAGCTAAAATTTTGAATCCCAACTTTGCCACATTCATTGTGCAAACGACTTGATTTTCTGGTTCTGTTTCCTCTCTCTAGAATGAAGATCAGGATCACTGTGCACATTCACTAAGATCCGTCCCCAGTGGTATTTCATCTTCCTCCTTCCCCAGGAGAATAGATCTTCATCCCCACAGCAAGCACCACTGGGGGGCAAGGCTCTGCCCCTCCTACGCTTGGGTGGCAGCCAGATTTTTTTTCTACGTGTATCTGACAAATGTCTTGATTAAGCTCTCTTGAGTATTAGGGCCAGTAAAATGTCCCTCGCCCCTGTTGTCTTGGCAGGCGGCACAAATAGCTGACTTGCCTATCTTGCTGGCTACTTTCTCTTTCTCAGTCTCTTGCTGAGTCTTCAACCTGTCTTCAACCTTTAAAGTGTTAGCATATCCCAGGGTTCTGTCCTGAGTTTCCTTATCCTCTCTGCCTATACTGTCTCTAGGTGATCTCATCGAGTGCCCTGATTTTATTTTTCTAAATTTTTATTTTGGAATAATTTGAAACATTTTAAAAGTTGTAAAAATAATAGGGTTTGTCTATTCTGGGCATTTCATATAAATGGAGTCATACAATATGTGGTCTTTTGTGACTGGCTTCTTTTTAGCATAATGTTTTCAGGGTTCATCCACATTGTAGCATGTGTCAGTACTTCATTCCTTTTTTTTTTTTTTTTTTGGAGAGGGGGCTGAATAATATTTCATTGTATGGCTATACAGGCAGACCACGATGATACTGTATTGTGAGTTTGGTACCAGACCACCACAACAAAGTAAATACTGCAATAAAGTGAGTCACTTGAACTTTTTGGTTTCCCAGTGCATATAAAAGCTATGTTTACGCTATACTGTAGTCCATTAAGTGTGTAATAGCATTATGTCTAAAAAAACAATGTGTGTACCTTAATTTAAAAGTACTTTATTACTGAAAAATGCTAACCATCATCTGAGCCTTCAGTGAGTCGTAATCTTTTTGCTGGTGGAGGGTCTTGCCTTGATGTTGATGGCTGCTGGCTGCTGGCTGATCCGGGTGTTGGCTGCTGAAGGCAGAGAGGGTGGGGCTGTGACAATTTCTTAAAACAACAATGATGTTTGCCACATCAGTTGACTTTTCCTTTCACAAATGATTTCTCTGTAGCAGGCAATGCTGTTTAATAGCATTTTACCCACCATAGGACTTCTTTCAAAATTGGCATCAGTCTTCTCAAACCCTGCCATTGCTTTATCAACTAAGTTTATGTAATAGTCTAAATCCTTTGTTGTCATTTGAACAGTCTTCATAGCATCTTCACCAGGAGTAGTTTCCATCTCAAGAAACCACTTTCTTTGCTCATCCATGAGAAGCAGCTTCTCACCCATGAGAGTTTTTTCATGGGATTGCAGCAATTCATCACACCTTCAGGCTCCACTTCTAATTCTAGTTCTCTTGGTGTTCCTACCATATCTGCAGTTACCTCCTCCCCTGAAGTCTTGAACCTCTCAAGGTCATCCATAAGGGCTGGAATAAACTTCTAAGTTTCTGTTAATGTTGATATTTTGACCCTTTCCCATTAATCGTGAATGTTCTTAGTGGCATCTAGAATCCTTTCCAGAAAGTTTTCAATTTATTTGCCCAGATCCACGAGGGGAATCACTAGCTATGGCAGCTATAGCCTTACAAGATAGATTTCTTAAATAATAAGACTTGAAAGTTAGAATTACTCCTTGATCCATGATCTGTAGAATGGTTATTGCATTAGCAGACATGAAAACAACATTAATCTCATTGTAAGTCACCAGCTGCATTAGCCCCTAACGAGAGTTAGCTTGTCCTTTGATGGTTTGAAGCCAGGCATTGACGACGCTCTAGCTATTAAAGTCCTAGATGGCATCTTCTTCCAAAATACTGTTTCGTCTACACTGAAGATCTGTTGTTTAGTATAGCCACCTCCATTAATGATCTTAGCTAGGTCTTCTGAGTAACTTGTTGCAGCTTTTCCATCGGCACTTGCTGCTTCACCTTGCACTTTGATGTTATGGAGACGGCTTCTTTCCTTAAACCTCATGAACCAACCTCTGCTGGCTTCACACTTTTCTTCTGCAGCTTCCTCACCTCTCTCAGGCTTCACAGAATTGAAGAGAGTTAGGGCCTTGCTCTGAATTAGGCTTCGGCTTAAGGGAATGTGGTGGCTGGTTTGATCTTCTATCCAGACCGCTCAAACTTTCTCCATGTCAGCAATAGGCTGCTTTGCTTTCTTATCATTCATGTGTTCACTGGAGTAGCATTTTTAATTTCCTACAAGAATTTTTCCTTTGCGCTCACAACTTGGCGGTTTGGCAAAAGCCTGTTTCAGCTTTTGACATGCCTTCCTCACTGAGTTTAATCATGTCTAGCTTTAGATTTAAAGTGAGAGACGTGTGACTCTTCCTTTCACTTGAACACTTAGAGGCCAGCGTAGGGTTATTAATTGGCCTAATTTCAATATTGTTGTGTCTCGGGAGTAGCGAGGCCTAAAGAGAGGGAGAGATGGGAGCAGCTGGTTGGTGGAGCAGCCGGAACACACAACATTTATCGATTGTGTTTGCTTTCTTATATTGGTACAGTTCATGGTGCCCCAAAACAATTAAAATAGTAACATCGAAGATCACTGATCACGGATCACTATAACAAATATGATAATAATGAAGAAGTTTGAAATACTGCAAGAATTACCAAAATGTGACACAGAGATACGTAGTGAGCAAATGCAATTGGGAAAAATGGCACGGATAGACTTGCTCAACACAGGGTTGCCACAAACCTTCAGTTTGTTTAAAAAAAAAAAATGCAGTATCCGTGAAATGTCTGTACCATATTTTGTTTATTATCAGTTTATGGACATTTGGATTGTTTCTACTTTCTTAAAAAATAAATAAATTATTTATTTATTTATTTTTGGCTGCGTTGGGTCTTCATTGCTGCACGTGGGCTTCCTCTAGTTGCGGCCACCGGGGGCTACTCTTCCTTGCGGTGTGCGGGCTTCTCATTGAGGTGGCTTCTCTTGTTGCGGAGCACGGGCTCTAGGTGTGTGGGCTTCAGTAGTTGTGGCACTGGGCTCAGTAGTTGTGGCTTGCGAGCTTAGTTGCTCCATGGCATGTAGGATCTTCACGAACCAGGGCTCGAACCCGTGTCCCCTGCATTAGCAGGTGGATTCTTAACCACTGTACCACCAGGGAAGCCCCTGTTTCTACTTTTTGACTATTATGAATAATGCTTCTATGAATGTTTGTGTACAAGGTGTTTCTTTTTTGTTTTGTTTTTTTTGTGGGGGGGGGTTGCTGCATCTCACAGCTTGAGGTATCTTAGTTACCCACCCAGGGATCAAACCTGGGCCACGGCAGTGAAAGTGCCAGGTCCTAACCACTGGACCACCAGGGAACTCCAGTGTACAAGTTTTTATGTGAACATATGTTTTCATTTCCTTTGGGTATAACCTGGGAGTGGAACTGTGGGGTCATTTGGTAACTCAGTTTTAATATTTTGAGGAACTGCCAAACTGTTTCCCAAAGTGGCTGCACCGTTTTACATTCTCACCAGCAGCATCTAAGGGTTCTTGTTCTCCATATCCTTGCTGACACTTGTTATTATCTGTCCTTTTTACTGTAACCATTCTAGTGAGTGTGAAGTGGTACCTTCGTTGTGATTTTGACTATTGCTGATCTTGCCCCAAACAGTTACTACTGTAATGTTTGCCAACTTTTCTACTTCTATCATTTGTTCTACATTTATTAATTGGAATTGTACTGTGAGAGAGAACAGTGCCTTTCCCCCATATATTTATTCAGTGATTTATGTGTATCAGTATATGGGCTTGTGAATAGTTACTTTGTTCTTTGCATCATAGTCCATTACTATCATTTATTCCGTTGCTCAGTGTTGCTCATTGTTCTTTTCTCAGGTTTGGCCAGTGGCAGCGCCTTCAGCTTGGTTCATGTGCCGTTTCAACATGTGCCCATTATTTCTGAGCCCTCCTTTCTGGCCTTGTAAAAAGTTCCAGGCAACCTTTGTACTTACATACTTCCCAGGCATCATCCTGTACTTTCCCTGTCCTGGTGCTGACACCAACCATTTCTCCAAGGAACACTGTCCTTTTATTATTTTATTAGAAACCAAGCTCTCGGAACTAGGTATAGCTCATTGCAACTAGCAGCCCCTTGACTTTAAATTCAGTCCTCCAGGGAATTCCCTGGCGGTCTAGTGGTTAGGACTCCGTGCTTTCATTGCTGATGGCCCGGGTTCAGTCCCTTGTCGGGGAACTAAGATCCCACAAGCCACACGGTGCTGCCAAATAAATACATACATACATACATACATACATACATACATACATACATGCATACATTCATTCATTCATTCATCCAGTGACTCCCAAATCAGTATTACCAGCCTTGACCTCATTCCAGAAATCCACGCTTCTGTTGTTTCTTGCCTGTAATTACCTCTTGGATATCTGAGGCCCCTTAAACAGAGCCCTTGGTATCCAGCACTAACCACCCCCTTCCCAGTTTTCCCACTTTAGCTGAGTACATTCTCAAAGCAAAAATCTGGGAGTTATTTTCTGCTCTCCCCACCCCTGCAATCCGTCAACAAGTCCTGTTGACTGTGCTTCCAAAAGACGTAACTGTCCTCTTATCTCCATCTCTGCCACGACCACCTAAGTTCAGGCCGCCGTGACTTCCCACCTGGACTAAATGCAAGTTCACTAACTAACTGTTGGCTTCCCACTCCCGTTCTTTTCCTTCTAAAATCCATTCTCTTATGTTGCCATGACTATGCTTAAGTTCTTTTGATGTCTAATCACACTTAAATAAAACCTAGACTCCTTGCCCTGCCTTATAAAGTCTAACTGAGCTGCTCCTTGCCTGCTTCCTGACCTTACCCTGTTCCTAGACCTATTGTGTACCTGCTTCAGAGCCTGTGCACTGACTATTTTCTGCTTGGAATGCTCTTCTCTCATATCTCAGTTTAAATGTCACCTCCCCAGAGAGGAACCTTTCTAGACCATCTAATCTAAAAAAAAAAAGCTCACAGAAACATCACCCCGAATTCTTAGCATCTCACCATCTGTGTTTCATCCCTTTTTTTCCTCATGTGTATTCCTTCATTTGTTGAGTGTCTCCCCTGTGCTTGCATATAAACTTTGTGAGAGTAGCGATTTTCCTTTCTTTAAAATTGAGATATAATTGACATATAACATTATATTAGTATCACGTGCACGACATGATTCAATATCTGTATATATTGTGAAATGATCATTACAATTAGTCTAGTTAACATCCATCATATACATAGTTATGAAATTTTTTTCTTGTGATGAGGACTTTTAAGATCTATTAGCAACTTTCAAATATGCAATACAGTATTATTAACTGTTGTCACCATGCTGTACATTACATCCCTATGACTTATTTATTTTACAACTTGAAGTTTGTACCTTTTGACCCCCTTCCCTCAGTTCACCCACCCCCAACCCCCTACCCCTCAACTCTGGGAACTACCAATCTGTTCTGTGTCTATGAGCTTGGTGGTGGGGGGGTGTTTTTTAGTGAAATTATATATTTGTCTTTCTCTGGCTTATTTTGCTTAGCATAATTCCCTCAAGTTCTATGCATGTTTGTCACAAATGGCAAGATTTCATTCTTTTTTATTGCTGAATAATGTTCCATTGTTTATATGTGTGTGTGTGTGTGTGTGTGTATATACACACACCACATCTTCTTTATCCATCCATTGATGGACACTTGGGTTGTTTCCATATCTTGGCTATTGCAAGTAACAATGTAATGAACATGGGGGTACATATTCTTTTCGAGTTAGTGTTTTTGTTTTCTTCAGATAGATACCCAGAAGTTGAATTGATGGATTGTAGGTAGTTCTATTTTTAATTTTTTGAGGAACCTTCATACTGTTTTCCATAGTGGCTGCACCAGTTTATATTTCCACCAAGAGTGCACCAGGATTCCCTTTTCTCCATATCCTTGCCAACATTTATGTCTTGTGTTTTTGATATTATAACAGGTGTGAAGTGATATCTCACTGTGGTTTGATTTTCATTTCCCTAATTAGTGATTTTGAGCATCTTTCCGGGTACCTGTTGACCACCTGTATATCTTCTTTGGAAAAATGTCTATCCAGATCTTCTGCCCATTTTTAATCAGTTTTAAATTGTTGTTTTGCTGTTGAGTTTTACGAGTTCTTTATGTATTTTGGTTATTAATTCCTTATCAAATATGTGACTTGCAAATATTTTCTCCCATTCAGTAGGTTGCGTTTTCATTTTGTTGATGATTTCCTTTGCTGTGCAGAAGCTTTTTAGTTTGATGTAGTTCCACTTGTTCGTTTTGCTTTTGGAACCAGATCCAAAAAATCATCACCAAGACTGATGTCAGGGTGTCTTAATCACCACTGTATACTCAGAGCCTAGAACAATCAATACTTGGCACATAGTTGGTGCTCAATAAATTTTTCTTTTGGCCATGCTGTGCAGCATGCAGGATCTTAGTTCCCCGACCACACCAGGGATCGAACTCGTGCCCCCTGCAGTGGAAATGTGGGGTCTTAACCACTGGACTGCCAGGGAAGTCCCTCAGTAAATATTTTTTGACTGAATGAATGAATGAGCAGGCAAATAAACGAACTTAAGGTTACTTGCCTTAAAACTCTATAGAAGTCAGTGCAGCTTATTGGACTGAGTGAGGAAGTAAAACTAAACTAAAAACTAAAGGGAAACCCAAATATTTTCTGCTGAGATAGCTCTGGCAGCTGAGCCGCTGTGGGGAGGGGCCTCAGCAAAATCAACTACAGAATGACAGGGACTCAGATAACTCAGGTATAGTGGTCATGGGCCTCAGAGTTGGGGTCTAAGCTTTTCTTCGAGTCATCTGGTCAACTATCCTCCTTGGCCTGAGCTCAACAATGTCTCTCCTGCTGCACTTAGTGTTGTTTTTTTGTTTTGTTTTGTTTATTTGTTTGGCTGCATTGGGTCTTAGTTGAGGCACGCAGGATCTTCGTTTGAGGTATGAAGGATCTTTCATTGCAGCACATGGGCTCTTCATTGTGGTGTGCGGGCTTCTCTCTAGTTGTGGCCTGCAGGTTTTCTCTTCTCTAGCTGTGGCACGCAGGCTCCAGGGCACATGGACTCTGTAGTTGTGGAGTGCAGGTTCCAGGGCGTGTGGGCTCTGTAGTTGTGTCATGCAAGTGTTAGTTAAGACGCACAAGCTCAGTAGTTGTGGCGCGCAGGCTTAGTTGCCACGTGGCATGTGGGATCTTAGTTTCCTGAACAGGGATTGAACCTGTGTCTTCTGCATTTGGAAGGTGGATTCTTTACCACTGGACCACCAGGGAAGTCCCTGCACTTAGTTTTATCACAAGGGATTCCATACTGCTTGGTCATTCATTCATTCAGAAGCATGAGTGAATAAAGGCTGGGCTGGGTGTTGTAAGAACTAAAGATAAGATAGCTATAGTGAGATCGATTTTTATCTTCCAAGAGGTAATATGTAAATAAGTGTCTACTACAAGTAGAAAAATAATAAGAACTGTAAGAGATAAAGTCAAGTGCAGTGGGGATTCAAGCAAAGTGGGAATTTTCTGAAGTTGAGGAGCTCCCAAAAAGCTTTATGGAGGAGGTCGTGTTCCATTTGGACCTTGAACAATTCATATATAAAAAGTATTTAGTTAGTTTCACTCAGGCTGAAGGAGTTCAAGTTCCTGTGTACCTCCTGCTTCTGGGGCTGGAGATCAGCAATCACCTCTTTGAAGGAATTTCCTTCAGTGTGGTATGTAAAAAACATTTTGGACACACATTTCTATTAAAAAATGTCAAGGTAGCTGCTGAGTTTGAAAAATATACTGTATAATAATGCACTTGAGGGACTTACCCCTGGGGGGTCCAGTGGGTAAGACTCTATGCTCCCAATGCAGGGGGCCCGGGTTCGATCCCTAGTCGGGGAACTAGATCCTGCATGCATGCCGCAACTAAGAGTCTGCCTGCTTCAACTAAGAAATCTGCATGCTGCAACTAAGAGCCTGCATGCCACAGCTAAAGCTCCCACATGCCGCAACGAAAATCCCACATGCTGAAACTAAGACCCAGAGCAGCCAAAATAAAAACTATATAAATAAATAAATATATTTTTAAAATAATGCACTTGGGCTTCCCTGGTGGCACAGTGGTTGAGAGTCCGCCTGCCGATGCAGGGGACACGTGTTCGTGCCCCGGTCCGGGAAGATCCCACATGCCGCAGAGCGGCTGGACCCATGAGCCATGGCCACTGAGCCTGCACATCCGGAGCCTGTGCCCCGCAATGGGAGAGGCCACAATAGTGAGAGGCTCGCATACCGCAAAAATAATAATAATAATAATGCACTTGAAACAAAATAGGTGTTCATCTCAAGCAACAGGAAAGCTTTGGTCACCTGTTAGGTGTCAGTGGCAGCTGAAACGTGTACCAGGTTATAAGCCAGGTGCAGATGTAGCATCTTACATTGCAGTCAGGATTCTGCCACATTTTAGGATTCATGTTTTGGAAGTGAGAGTTACTGTTTATCAGAAATGACCTTCAAAGCCCAAATGAAGAAGCTCTGCCTGCCCAGCAGTCAGTGGGAAAGAATTGAGAGGCATGTCACCTGCCAGGGAGAGCCCTCCTCATGTGGCCAGGACTATGGAGCTCCCAAAGCCAAGGATTCTGGGAGTCGGGCAAGGAAGCCTGCTTTAGGGTGTCTCCCGGCTGGCTTCTTTGTGCCAGTGGAGCCACCTGTCTTTAGAGCTCCCTGCTGCACTCTCTCTGCTCGGCTTATATTTATGCTAAACCAAAATTTTCAGCTGATTTTCACTTTGTGAAACAAATTCTGCAACAGAAAACGTGTGGTTCTGGAAGGTGTGAGAAACAGGGACAGCTGTATGTGTTGCTTCACTGGGTGCTCGTTTAGAGAAGGAAGACAGTGTCCTCTGGTTGTTCACCCAGCCCAATATGGTTTCTGGTCTTTATGCTGCATTCTGGTAAGGATTAACTTCTACCTGCTACCTCCAAGCAACAGTTCAAGTGCTGCTTATGTTGTATTTTAACTAAAGATCTCAAGAACAAAATGGAGGGAATTCCCTGGTGGTCCAGTGGTTAGGACTCCGCACTTTCACTGCTGAGGGCCCAGGTTCAATCCCTGGGTGGGGAAACTAAGATCCCTCAAGCCGTGAGGTGAGGTGCGGCGTGGCCAAAGACAAACAAACAAACAACAACAACAAAAATGGAAAATATAGATTCCGATACTCTAAGCAAACCTAGGCCTGGGGGAGTTGACAGATAAGCATTTAGGTGAGCAGACAGTTCATTGTCATCCCACCTCACCTTAGGTCAGTTCACGTGTGCAGGGGTGCGTGGTGGGGTGGTATCCGTTTCTTTCCTCTTTGTGTGATATTTAAAAGGTGCTTACATTAAGGGGGCACCCAATCTGCATGTATCTTTACCCACTCATCGATATGAGTTCTTAAATTCCCCACTAGCAGGTTGGATTCCCATTCATCTTGTCAGTAGGATGGCTCTGTTAGGGTGCCTCTTCTCAAAAAAACAGAAACAACAAAAAAGGCAACAAATCCCGAGAAGCGGGTATGGGGTTATAGCAGACAAGGGTAAAATGCCTGTTACAGAAGATAACCTGTTTTGCTCATCAATAACTCATCTGTCCTTTGACTTCTCAAGGTCCTGGAGAAACAGGAGCTCAGCTGGCTGTGAGCTAGTTGGGACCCCTACATGTGCTTCAAGCAGTGGGTAGTTTGGGATGGACGGCAAGGTAGCGGTCCCTTCCTGATTAAGAAATAACTCCTGAGCCCTTGTACAGGGCAGTACAGCATAGGAAATTCTGGATTGCAAGATGAGAATGTCTGTGCACCAGCAGGCTTCTGCCTTCAGGGTCCAGTCTGGAGGACCCTGAAGGGATCCCCTGGAGGGATCCTCAAAGCGCTTTGACCTCTTGCCAGGACAGAAACGGAAAGGTGGCCAGAAGTGTCAGGAATTGGTGGGTCTCGTTTTCCTCCCCCACTCCCTGCCTCCCACATAAAGCCCCAGAAGGAAAGAGCAGCTTAGCCCCCCTACCAAAAATACTGAACAGTCACCCCCACCCACCTCCAGATCACCCACCTGTAACCTGTATGGGAACCCTGACCCTTGAGGAAAAAATGCTGACCTATGAACTCCCCCCATTCTCCTCGAATGCACCCAGAGCAGAGTTTTGACTGAACTCATCAGTCCGTTCTTTGGAACCTGTTCTTCCAGCTTCATCTTCCTTCCCTTGTTTCCTTTATTTCTAGAATTCTGAGAGCTGTACTGTTCATTGTTTCTACCCATCATTGTTAAGGGAGAGATATGGAAACATTCCCATGGTAACAGTTTCATCTCAAAATATCTGAATGCTATTAGCTGCTTTCCCACTCCAGGGAAAAGACTAGATTCTTTTTTTTCCTTCTTCATCTTCAGAGAATAGTTGACAGTTCCTCTCTACACTGCAGGGAGGCCTGCCCAGGTCAGGGGTAGAGACCGGAAAGCCCAGAAAGTCAGACTTGTTTCTTAGCTAACTTCACTTTCTGAACAAAGTAGAACCATTTCAAAAACTTAAAATTATATGGCTCTCACACTGACCCAGAGAGCTGCTGGTGGAAGCACCGATGAAAATACCGACTTCCTTGGGGGAAATCATCACCTGAGAACACATGAGAGGGGCCAGCACAGACATGGTTCAAAGCCCCACACGCCGCACTGTTATATCGCAGAGCAGTGTGGTTTGAGCAAATTCAGATGTATGTGCTAATTGTCATTGGAGACGCAGCGAGAGGCAGTGGGACGAGAGAGGGTTACGCTTTATATTCACGGCAGGCTTTATGGTTGACAAGGGATTTTCAGATTGAAATAGGATGATGCAAGAGACAGGACACATTTGTTTTAAACACGTATATTTGTTGTCTCCCTGTTTTGATGGGTCAGAAACTTAGGAGCAGTTTAGTTGGGTGGTTCTGGCTCAGAGTCTGTAATTAGTCACTGTCGTCTGAAGGCTTGACTAGGGCTTGAGGATCCCTTTCCAAGATGGCTCGCTGTTGGCAGGGGGCTGTTGGCAGGAGGCCTCATTTCCTCACCACATGGGCCTCTTCCTGTAAGGTTACTTGAGTGACTTGGCAGCTCACTTCACCACAGCGCAAGTGAGTGAAGAGCTAGAGAACAAGGAGAAGCTGCATTTTCTTTCATGACCTAGTCTCAGAGGACACACATTGCTTCTGCCATATTCTATCTATCAGAAGTGAGTCACTAATCCAGCCCACACTTAAGGGGAAGGGAATCAAGCTCTACTTCTTGAAGGTAGGACTATCAAAGACTTGTGAACATAATTTAAAACCATCACATCATAGTAGTTATGCAAAAGAAGGAGGCAGTGCTATATGTACTGATATGAGGCAATCTCCAAGATATATTCAGTGAAAACAGCAAGATGCAGAACAGTAAGTTTGGATACCATTTGTGGTTTAAAAAAGCAATGAGGGATACATATGCAAATATACACACATATGGTCTCATATACATAGATTATCTCTTAGAGGATGTGCAATAAACTAGCCTCGAGGTAGGAGAGAGACTTGCTTCTGTACCTTTTGAATTTTATTTGTGCAACTATTACTCTTCAATAAAATAAAATTTAATTTAAAAATAGATTAAAATAACAGAAATAAATAACATCATTGCAAGAATTCAGAGTAAAAGAATGACCAGTTTGGGTGGAATGAATTTTAAACAGCTACTGGGGTAGATGATTTCTGGGGATTGGTTTGCTTGCTTGCTTGCTAATTTTCTTTGAAGCTAGTTTGCTTTCTTTGAAGGCATGTGTTGAGACAGAAGGCTATAAGCAAGAAGTTCAAGGAAAATAGACTGAGCTCTCTGAAGGAAGGCACTTGGAAGAGAACTTCCTCAAGCTCCCACACCATATATACCTGTACCTGCATTTGTATGTATCTGTTGTCCTTTCTCTTCTGTTACTACAGATAAACTGTCCACAAGGCAGCCCCATTACTTCAGCGTTAGATTCCATCCCCTCTCATCTGCACCTTCCAGCAATTCTCTCTCTCTCCACCCCCTGCATCATCAACTTTTTTTTTCCTTTCTGCTGGATGTTTTTTTTTTTGGCTGCACTCCGCGGCTCTCGGGATCTTAGTTTCCTGACCAGGAACTGAACCTGGGTCCTTGGCAGTAAGAGCATGGAGTCCTAACCACTGGACTGCCAGGGAATTCCCTCTCCTGGATGTTCTTATACAAACATATTGTTATTTCTGCCTTCTGAAAAAATTATCTTGTCCCCATTCTTCTGTTCCCCTTTACAGCAGCATTGCTTGAAAGCTTCTCCAATGTCTTCTCCTATTCTGTCACTTAAAAACTTGAGATATAATTCACCCACCATAATATTCACCTGTTTAAAGTGTAGGATTCAGTGGTGTTTAATATATTCACAAAGTTGTATAACTATCACCGCTATCTAATTCAAGAACATTTCATCACCGCCCCCCATATCCATTAGCATATACATTAGCAGTCTAATGTATATTAGACCGTCCCCCATATACATTAGCAGTCACTTCCCCTCCAGGCCCTGGCAAACATTAATCTACTTTCTGTCTATGAATCTGCCTATTCTGGATCTTTCACATAGATGGGATCATGCAGTATGTGGCCTTTTGTGTCTGGCTTCTTTCACTTAGCATGTTTTCAAGATTCATCCATGTTATTGCATGTATATCACTCCTTTTTTTTCAAGATTCATCCATGTTATTGCATGTATATCACTTCTTTTTATGGCCAAAAAATATTCCATTGCATGGATATACTACATTTCGTTTATCCGTTCATTAATTGATGGATTTTGGAGTTGTTTCCACCTTTTGGTTATTATGAATAATGTTGCTATGAACATTTGTATGCAAGTTTTTGGATGGACATATGTTTTCAGTTTTCTTGTGTATATACCTAAGCGTGGAATTGCTAGATCATATGGTAACTTTTTTTTTTATCACGGTGTTCTGAATTCACAGAACAATTTTTTAAAATTTATTTTTAATTTTATTTATTTTTGGCTACATTGGGTCTTCTTTGCTGTGTGCGGGCTTTCTCTAGTTGCAGTGAGCAGTGGCTACTCTTCGTTGCAGCACACAGGCTTCTCATCGTGGTGGCTTCTCGTTGCGGAGCACAGACTCTAGGCGCATGGGCTTCAGTAGTTGTGGCATGCAGGCTCAGTAGTTGTGGCACAAGGGCTTAGTTGCTCCGCGGCATGTGGGATCTTCCCGGACCAGGGATCGAACCCATGTCCCCTGCACCGGCAGGAGGACTTTTGACCACCGCGCCACGAGGGAAGTCCACGGTAACTCATTTTTAACATGTTGAGTAACTGCCAGACCGTTTTCCAAAGTGGCTGCAATATTTTTACATTCCCATCATCCTTTCCTGACGTTATACTTGTTATTGTCCATCTTTCTATTATAGCCGTTCTGGTAAGTGTGAAGTGATATGTCATTGTGGTTTTGATTTGCATTCTCTAACTACTAGTGATATTGAGCATCTTTTCATGTGCTTATTGGTCATTAGTATGTCCTCTTTAGAGAAATGTCTCTGAGTTCTTTGCCTATTTAAAAATTGAGTTATTTATCTTTTTATTTTCAGGTTGTAAAAGTTTGTTATTTTCTCTCATTCTGTGAGTTGTCTTTTCATTTTCTGATAGTGACCTTTGAAACACATAAGTTTTCATTTTAAAGAAGTCCAATTTATTTATTTATTGTGTTTTTTGTGCCTTCAGTAACATATTGAAGAAACTGTTGCCTAACCCAAGGTGACCGAAATTTATACCCATGTTTTCTTCTAAGAGTTTTAGCTGTTACATTTAGACCTTTGGTCCATTTTGAGCTAATTTTGTATATTATGTGAGCTAGTGAGCCAACTACTGTCTCTTGCATGTGGATATTCAGTTGTCCCAGAACCATTTGTTGAAAAAACTATTCTTCTCCTATTGAATAGTCTTCTCTAGGTCCATCCATATTGCTGCAAATGGCAATATGTCATTCTTTTTATGGCTGAGTAATATTCCATTGTGTGTGTGTGTATGTATATGTGTGTATATATATATATATATATATACACACACACATATACACACACACACACACACACACACACACACACACCCCACATCTTCTTAAGCCAGTCATCTGTTGATGGGCACTTAGGTTACTTCCATGTCTTGGTTCTTGTAAATAGTGCTGCTGTGAACATTGAGGTGCATGTATCTTTTTGAATTAGAGTTTTCATCTTTTCTGGATATGTGCCCAGGGGTGGGATTGCTAGATCATATAGTAGCTCTCCTAGCCTGAATTCTTGCTTTGTTTTTCTCTATAGCTCTTACCACCATTTTATATAGTGTACTTTTTTTTTTTTTTTGCGGTACGCGGGCCTCTCACTGATGTGGCCTTTCCCGTTGTGGAGCACAGGCTCCGGACGTGCAGGCTCAGTGGCCATGGCTCACGGGCCCAGCTGTTCTGTGGCACGTGGGATCCTCCCAGACCGGGGCACTAACCTGTGTCCCCTACATCGGCAGGCGGACTCCCAACCACTGTGCCACCAGGGAAGCCCCCATACTGTACTTTTTTTATAATTAATTTTGTTAGTTGTTAGTCTCCCCAACACTGTAAGCTCTGTGAGGGCAGAATTTTTGTCTGTTTTATTCACTGCTTTACTCTCAGCTCCAGCACAGTGCCTGGCACATAGCAAACACTCAGATACTTGTTTAGTGAATGCATAAAGAGAGCCTGCTGGGGGTGGATGGGAGAGTGTAATAAAAAGGAGGGAAAATTAACACATTTTATAGAGCTGTTTCCAAAGTCCTTTTCACATATCATTTGATTCTCAAAACCAAGAGGTATGGTATCATCATCCCCATTAAAAATATAACAGAAAAAAAATATATATAACAGAACTGTGGCTAAAGGAATTTGGGTAACCAGTCACAGACCCAGTTAAGTAGCAGGACTGGGACTTGAACAAATGCCCTCTGTCAGATGCCTTGATTGAGATTAGTACCCAGTTAGCAAAGGCCTTATGGGACAGACCTTAAGCTCCTTTCAGCTTTGATTTTGCATATGACCATTTCCCAAAAGAAGGAGCAGAGCTTCTGACATGCACTTCGTACAAGCAACACCACATTTCTGAGTTACAGCATCCTAAGAAAACTCCAGCATGACAGAGTGAGCACACCACCTGCAGATGCCCAGGAGAGCCTGCGACTTATTTTTAGCCAGAATAGGAAAAAAGCCGAGTATCTTCTAGGAGAGTTGGCAACTGGCGGGCTGCTGATACAGCTGTGTTTATGTAAGCCAGCGGCAGAGGAGAGTGTGAGGGTTAGAAAGGAGGCAGGAGGTGCTGAATCCACCTCTACACTTGCTGATGCTCTGATGCCCAGTGCCTTTTTTGGGGGAAGTTAGGGGTCAAGAGTTATCACTGAGGAGAGAGGGTTGTGCAGATAATTTGGAGATTGCAGAGAGCATGGGAGCAACGGTCCCCCCGGCCCACATGTCAGAGCATTGTGGAAGTGGTCTCTTAGAAGATGTGTCCACTGGTTCTTGGCCTCTTCCCACCCTATTATCCAGGAGTAAATAAGAGAACAGAAGCTCATTCAAATGGTACAGCTGTAAAGCACGGCAGCTCATCTGATTCTGAGCGTGTTTCTGATGTTTCAGGGGAAAGCAATCCCTAACACCCCATCCTACAGAAGTTGTCCAACAGTGGGCTCCTGTTTCCTCATAGAGGGAGAGAATAAAGCTTTAAAGGAGTCTTCTACGGGCTCTCCTGAGGGTAATCACGGTGGAAACGTTTTCTAGTAGGGATTTTTCTTACAATTAATTATGAAAATGTTCAAATAAAAACAGAAATAAAGCAAACAGCGTAATGAACCCTCATGTACCCATCAGCCACCTTCAACAATTATCAGTGTGACCAGTCTTATTTCTAAAGTTTTTGTGGTTTTTTTTCCCATTTTGTTTAAATCGGGATCCAAGAAAAGATTCATCTCTTTCCCTCTTTCTTGCAATTTATTGCTGAAGAAAGGAGGTCATTTGTCCTGTAGAGTTTTCCACAGTCTGAATTTTTCTGACTGCATCTCCGTGGTGGTTTTCAACATATTCCTCTGTAAATTTATTTGTTAACTACCAATTTGTTTCCTGTAAATTGGCGGTTAAATCTAGAGACTGGGTCAGACTCAGGTTCAGTTCTATGGCAAGAATATTTCACAGGTGGTGCTGTGTACTTCCCTCAGAGGCAGCGAATGACTGGTTTCTTTTTGTGATGTTGGCAGCCTAGAATCATTGCCTAGATCCCATTCACTGACTAATGCCTAGTCATTTTAAGGAACAAGTGTGGCTGCAATGTCTGTCTCTGAGTAATACAATCAGAAAGGCATTTCCTGGAAAATGTGTTGTCCGTTTCTTTGGTATCTCCCAGCCATGAAGACAGCCCTGGAAGTCCTGGAGGCTGCACCCTGGGGCCGATCTGGAGCCCTTCAGGGAACCACCCGCCCTGGGCTTTGTATGTCTCGGTTGGGTCTCGGGGTGCTCTGGCTATTTTTCCCCACTAGAGGACACTCTGGCTCCAGGACTTCATGTGGTTCCCCACCAGTCTTGCAACTCCCATGCCTCTCAGAAGGCCAAGGCTTTGGTGTGCATTTATTAGGCACCAACTGTGTGCCTCCTGTGTCAAGGTGAGAAGGGGTCAAACAACAGTCTTGTGGCATTGTTTCCCGAGCTAGTTTCTCTGTATTCTCTTTTAAAAATAAACGACCCTAGGTACTTCTCCATCTGTTGGAAACCGCTTTAGACCTCCACAAGGTGGCTGCCTCCTGCTGTAAACTGCAAATTTGGTGCCTTGGTGTTGGTTTGGGGAAAAAAACAAAAACAAAAACTGCAATATATGGGCTTTTTGGAATGTGAATGTATCCAAGAAGGATGCCAAAGTATATTCATCTCTGAAATAATGTATTCATTTATCCAGCACCACGTATTGAGTATCCAGGGGGAAACGGGAGGGGCACTGGTGCTGACTGAGAGGTGCTGTGTGTCAGCACTGTCTCATCCTTTTTACCCACACTATGGCAAGCTGTGTCTTATTAGCCTCATTCATAGCCACGGAAGCTGAGGCTCATTGAGCCTAAGTGAACTAACCCGCTGGAGGCAGAGATCTGTATGAATAAAGATATGTGGTTTCCACTAAGCCCCCTAGTTACCACGCCGACAGGCATTGTTCTAAGAGGTAGAGAAAGGGAGCTGATTCCAAAGGCATCCTGTCATCGTGGAGGTCATGATCTAGCACGCAAGTTACAGCGAATGGACAGTTACAGGTTCCCCAATAAGTGGTCATCCTCACGACATACAGACGCCGCTGCTTTGCTGCTGTCCTGATGCAGGGGGAGGCCACTGACCACAAGTAAAAGGACAATACCGGGCTCTGTGGTAGGGATGCCTTTGTGTTGACTGCCCACTCACCCTCCCCCATCTGCCCAGCAACCAAGGCTTTCAGGAGCATCTGTGGGATTCAGGCTATGACCACTCTACCTGGAATATGTAGCAAAGCCAAGACAGACATAGCACATACCGCTCACAATCTAGTTTCACGGAGGAAGACAAAGGCAGACACATGTGTTAGCAGGGGAAGACAGTTAGTCCCCATTACCTCACAGTTCAGCCCTGGCGGCACAACCAAACTCACATCACAGGTGCCCAAGCTGTATAATTGACTAAATGCCGACAGTTACATTAAGGAGAGAGAATGACAGCTGGCAGTTAGGAGAATGGACTGAGTGGCTTAAGCTGGGAAAGAAGATACAGGTGGCAGGCATCTAAAGAAAGAGAGCTAGGAGTACTTGGAGAGGCCCAGTCCCCATCACCACCTCAACCTCAGGCAATCAGAGCTCCTCCAGACGAGCCCTAGGGTAATGAATGAGCCATCAGCCGGTGTCTGCTCTCCAATGGAAGGACCCCACCCCCTGCAGACCGTCACTCTGCAGATACAATTGTGCTCCAGGAACCATCTGGCAAATGTGCCCGTTCCTTCAGCGGTTCTGGTATTTCCCTGATTTGCAGCCCTTTTCTCTTGGATATAAATTGTTGCCTCAAGCCAAGCCAGCAGAATGCTTACTGGTGCCTCACAGGCTTTCCCCGAGCCTGGTCAACCCCATGGCTCACAGCCTGTGAGGCTGTTCACAGCTAATGGATGTCCTGGATGCGTGCGTTTCTCCTCTCTGCTGTTCTTGTGTCTATGGGAGTATGCAGAGCAGGCATACAAGCTGCAGACTGGAGCCGCAGCAGCCAGATTGAGAGGCCGGGGGGGAAAAGCACATTTCTGTTGCAGGACGTCCTTCACAGAGAAGGGACAGGTCAACTCCATCTCTCTGAAGAGGACTTGGACAGCTCCCCAAGGAGCCACAACAGGCCACCACAGCTGTAGGACAGGTCACGTGCTCCGGCCGCACGTGGGAGGCTGCCCAGCAAACCCAGACTGCCCATGCCAGCCAGCCGCTGGCCCCCATTTTGCACAAAGCCACATTCCTCCTCTGACCCAGCCTGATGGTGTACAAGGCTGGAGAACTGTGGGTCACCTTGGAGCCCCTGGAGCCAGCCCCCTATTTCCAGCCTGCTTTACTGATTCTAATTCAGAGAACTGATAAAGGCAGGAGATGGAAGCGGAGACTTACGAGTCTCTCATCTCCTTGGTGATATGCTTTATGGACAGGGAGGCCAAGCTGAGCCATCACCCATAAGCCCCTTCACCCCCATCCAGGGAGTACTGGATTGTTCCAGAGGAGTGGGAGAGGAAGCAGTCAATGCAAAGGCTCCCAGAATGTCTCCATCACCGTAACAACAAGCGGGCAGTTTCTATGCAGATTCACACCTTCCTGCCTTAGTACACGCAGCTCCCTCTGTCTTGAACGCATCAAGCCTCATCCACCTGGCCAACTCCTACTTGGTCTTTTAAGATTCAGCTCTGGCATCATTTACTTGGACCCTCTTTCCGCCGCCACATGCTTTGTATATATCTCTACTCTGTACCCATCACATTGTACCTGCAGTTTGTTTTTTTTTTCTAGCATTTTAGCATGTCTTCTCCACCTGTCTTAGACCTCAGTGAGGGTCTAATTCATCTCTGTGTCTGGAGCCTCAGGCTGTCAAGATGTTTGTCAGCAGTGTTTTGGGAGGGGAAATCAGAGATCACGGAATTTCAAGGTGGATTCTCCTACTGAAATCTCCTAGTCCCACCCACATGTTTCACAGAAGACAAAACTGAGGTTAGGAAACTGTGCCTTCCCCAGGGTGACATGGCTAAATAGTGGCAGAGCTTGGGCAAGAACCCAGGTCTGCTGACTCCTGGGCCTGCTCGCAAGTGCTGAGGAATCACATCCTGATCTGTATTTGCCCTGGCCAGCCTGGGTGGAAGGGATGATTGAAAATGAACAGGCTTCTGAGCAAACAGCAGGAGAGCAAAGGATTAGAGTGAGAACACTTGAACTGCAGAGCTGCTGGAAGAGGTGTCACAAGTCATCTAATCTGACCTCTGCATTTATAAATGAGAAAATGGAGGCCCACGGGGTTGAGCTGCTTTGCCCAAGGTCGCACAGCAAGCTGGTGGCAGAACTAGGACGAGAATGCAGGCTTCCTAATTCCCAGGAGACTTGAGAGCTCACCTCCCACCCCCACCCCAGAAAGAGGATGACCAAGCCCCCATGACCAGCTGCTATCCGAGGAGCGGGTCCCTGGAGTCTTCGACTCTTCTGGGCTTTTCTCTCCCTCTCCTGGTGGCACAGCACTTAAGTAGGGTGCGTTCTGCATAAATAATAAAGAATGCTTCCCTTCCAGGGAAGAAAGCCGCGTCTGGGCAGGCAGTGTGACAGATGGTATTTACAATGTGTACTGAGAAGTTCTCACACAGCCTCACTTGGGCTGAGTGGCTGAGAGATGGAGGAAACAGATTTGAGTGCCCGCTGTCTCACTCCTCTGCCTGGTGTTTGCTGCTGCTTCTGCTGCTGTGAACTCATCATCAGAAAGCTTCCCTGTGGGGCTTCCCTGGTGGTGCAGTGGTTAAGAATCCGCCTGCCAGTGCAGGGGACACGGGTTCGATCCCTGGTCCGGGAAGATCCCACATGCCGCGGAGCAACTAAGCCCATGCGCCGCAACTACTGAGCCCACGTGCCACAACTACTGAGCCTGCACTCTAGAGCCCGTGTTCCACACCAAGAGAAGCCACTGCAATGAGAAGTCCAAGCACCGCAATGAAGAGTAGCCCCCACTCACTGCAACTAGAGAAAGCCCACACACAGCAACGAAGACCCAATGCAGCCATAAATAAATAAATAAATAAATAAAAATTTTTTAAAAAAGAAAGCAAGCAAGCCTGCCTATGGACCCCAAGGCATTCTTCCCCATAGCGCCTCACCAGAGGAGGTGCTGGATTAATGGACACTCTTCCCTGAAGGAGGCCAAGGAAGTCCTCTGAGGCCAAACACTGGGCAGAGTTCCCAGGAATTCTGATATCTGGGAGGCCTTCCCCAGGCCTGGAGAAGTATGCATAGGACAGGTCCATTCACTGAGCACATACTTGCTGTGAATCTTCTAGGTGCCAGGAGTCGTTCTAGGAGTCAGAGATTCTGCTGTAAGCAGACAGAACCAAGTCTTGTCCTCGTGAAGTGGCCCCTCAAGCAGGACGTTCACCACGGGCTTTGGGACAAATTGCCTCCAGACTCTCTGTCCCTTTCACTCTGCACAGACTCATGTCTGGCTCTGTGCAGTGGGGAGTGACAGCAAAGCAGTCCCCCTCCTGGGGGCACTGCACATGTAGCTTAACAGAAACAAAGCAGAAAAACAATCCAATGGCTTTGCTCCACAGCCAGAGACACCCCCCCTGTTCTGACTCCTACTAGCCTGCAGCTGGACAAGCCCTCCCCGGGTGCCCTGACTTAACCCCACCCGCTTGCCTTGGGAGAAGGTCACTGCGGGCAGTGGTCGGGGCTTTGGCCTTTCACTCTTAAAATATGAAATTTGGTGAGAGGAATGGAGAATCGAACCTTCTCTGGGCCTGGGGATCTTACTGTCCCCATTTGTACCTGTTCTGCTACCTCAAAAAGGCCAGCTTTTTGAGGATGGAATGAAATGACAAATGTGTAAGTGCTTTGAAATAAAGGCAGCAGGGATACAATTGTATTTTTATTATGCAGAAAAATCTTTTCTCTATAACATAAAACTTGTTTCTTGTTGAGGGCTGAGAGTAATAACTATGTAATTAGACTCCATGTCAGATCAAGACACATGCTCTGTTTTTCATTAAACAGACATTTGTTCAGCTCCTACGGTGTGCAATGTTGTGTATTGTGATGGGTGCAAAATTGAATAATCCATAATCTCTCCTTCAAGGAAAATATATTTTCATACAAGGAAGACAAAACTTAGATAATTTAATGCAAGGTCAAAAGAAAAAAGTGATCCAGAGGAAGCA
This sequence comes from Grampus griseus, assembly GCF_964374135.1. NCBI lineage: Eukaryota > Metazoa > Chordata > Mammalia > Artiodactyla > Delphinidae > Grampus > Grampus griseus. The sequence goes on from NC_139014.1 coordinate 55,378,803, forward strand.
GTGGTCCATTTGGGCTTGGAGGGTTGAGGAAAGGCTTCTGGAGGAGAGAGCATTCATCAGAGAGGCACACGACTGAACATGAACGTGCTGTTTGCTAAGGACACAGGGCCTGCCTATGGCATAACCAAAGGTCACACAGACTGTTGGAGGCCCAAAGACAATCCAGAAATGGGACCCTGGGGACGGCAGAGAAGGAAGGGGAGACCCAGCAAAGTAGCTGAGAGTTTCCCTGAATGTGGGGCTGGCTAAATCTTGGAACCAGGAACGTTTCCTCTGCTTTTCTGAGCTTCACTTTTGGGTGCCCACGCCTGTCTCTGAAAGGGCTTGGTGTCTGTGGACCTAGACGTCTTTCAGTAATGATTTAAGTTCCTTGGAAAATTGGCCCTGGTGTGAGAGAGGAAGAGACGAAAGGCGGGGGAAAAAAAAGTCCGTTTAGCAGTCATGTTCTGTTTGATCTCCTCGACAGCGGGCAATAATGGAAGAATGCTGGAGCTGGGGATGGAGGGTGGTTGGATTCCAAGTGGCGGTCTCCTCCCTGAGCTGTGACCGCTGTTCGGACTTGCAGACTTCAAACGTGACTGGGGGATTCCTGGAAGACAAAAGAATTCAGGGCCGGGGCTTGGATCTCAGTCAAAAATAACTCATGTCTTCATCTCAGGCAACTCGGGGCTGTTTGCAGGGTTCTCAGAAGATGGAGCTCCACGCGGGCAGGGGGGACTGTGAGGGTCAGTTTAGGTTTGCTTTGGGGAGAGAAAGGACCTTGAAGGGTGTGGGCTGTTGGGTGGGAAACTGTTGTTGAAGCCTGAGAGGTTCTGGAGAGAAAGTCACCCCCGTTTACCCCCCTTCTCGGTGCTGCCATTTGCTTTGAGCGGTAATTACAGCCCTTAATGTTTCTTCCCTGGCTTCTAATTAGCTCACCGTGTCCACAAACAAACTCCGGACTCCCCTCACCGCCCGCCTTCCCTCTCCCAGTGGTTCCTCCTGGCTTTCCTGGTTCCCCATGGCAGCCCCATTGTTCCAGCCCCTCCCCCACCCCAGGTCAGAACATCAGGTCCTTAAAGCAAACCCCCTCCCTGTCTTGGTGGGTGCATCTTAGACACTCAGCCCCCAGACAGCTCTTCCTCACTTATCCCACTGGGCTGTAATTAGAGGATTATCTAATTTTCTCCCAGGAGGCCAGGGCCTGGGTCTTATTCCCTTTGTATTCTCAGCACCTCGGCCAGGGTCTGGCAAAGAATGGACACTCGCAATGTGTTAGATGAATTGCTCTCTTGGGCTTCTGCCAACTTAATCTTCCTAAAATGCTTCGGTTAGAAGCCACCACTGCTTCTCCATCGCCCATTAAGCAAGGTCCAGCCTCCTCAGACTGGTACTCAAAGACTTTTGTGACAGTTTCTCACCCACCTGGCCATCTCCACTTTGTGCTCACCCACTGAGTTGTTCCCAGGACAGTCATTGGCTTTCCTGTCTCTGTGCCTTTACTGCAGTGGCTCCTTTTACAGAGAAACCCTTCCACACAAAGCTGCCCCCCTTTCAAGGTTCATCTCAATAGCACGCTCCTGCCCCTCTGAGCTCAGTTTGATCCTTCAGGGTTTGAACTGCTCTCTCCCAAGCTCTTATCCTGTTCTGCATTGACTTAGCATCTGGATAGGAACTTCAAGAGAGGTCATGAGTGTAGAGCTCTTACAAAATGAAGAGCAGGTTGTAAATGCCAATCAGCCCTTGCTTGCTGTCATCTCCAGGTCCTTGCTTGCTGTCATCTCCAGGTAGGTCCGGGGTTCCCTAGGGCAGAGCCCGTGAACATCTCTGAGTGCCTGGCCATGCACCGTTCGGTGAAAGTGAGTGGTCACCGTGCCCTTTCTCTCCTCTGTCCCCAGCAGGGCTCAGAATGTGCTGGTCCTCAGGTTGTGTCAGAGTGGGACAAAAGCTATCAGACAGCCTGGCCACTCCCACCCCTCAGAGGTTCCGGGCCTCGGGACCCAGGCTCTACATCCCACTGCCTGCTGGGGAGTGGGTTATTCCCAGTTGCACATTCCCCTGGGGCTGAGGGGTGCAATGAGCTGGCTGGTGAGGCTGAGGCAACACTGAGGGCAAAAGGTGAGTGTGGCCTCAGGTCCACAGGGGATGATGGATGTCACAGCTCGTCTCCAAGTCCAGATGGCCATGCTCCTTCCAGCAGGGGCCAGGGAGCGGGAAGCCATCTCCCGAAGGGAGGATTCTGGCTAGAGGTCAGGAATTCTTCCCTAGGAGACTTTTGGGAACAGTCTGCCAAGGTGGCGTGAAATGTTCCTAGGACAGAAGGAAGAAGAAGATGCCCTTCTGGATACTTCCAGAGTCTCGCTGCTGCCCTCAAGTCTCTTGGACGGCACCTCCCATTCTCATCTCCCTATGCTCAGGCCAGCCTTCTGGAGGGGATCTTTTTTTTTTTTTTTTTAGTTCCCTGACCAGGGTTCTAACCTGGTCTCTCGGTAGTGAAAGCTTGGAGTCCTAACCACTGGACCGCCAGGGAAGTCCCTGGAGGGATCTTTTTAAATATTACTTTCCTGCTCACAATCTTTCGATGGATCCCCATTGCCCTCAGGGTAAAGTCCAAGCCCCTTTCTCAGGAAACTCCCAGCCCTTCAGACCCTCCACTCCAGGCTGGGTTCTTTACATTGAGCCCCTTGCTCTCATTTCCAGCCTTGTCAAACTGCTTGTAGTTCCCCTCCCAAACCACACTGCTTCCCGAGCCCAGCCTCTGCCCATGCTGTTCCCTCCTGGAATGTCCCACTTTGCCTGGTTCTGGGGCATATCCTTTGGGAAGCCCTCTTGGACCCACAGGAACCCCCCTCCTTTGGGTTTCCGTACCCCCTGGACTTCCCTGGCTGTCACCCCCAGTTAAACAGTTCCTGAAGGTCACTGGATGCTATCCACCTCTCCCTTCCCAAAGTTCTGTCACGGGCACTCAGTAGGAGCTCAAGAAGTGTTCAGGGAACTGAACTGAGCCTGCTGAGGTCCCTTCCACTGGAGGAGATGAAAGAGTTGGATAGGTTAATAAGAGCCGTTCCTGGGCTGGAGAAAAGGCAGAATCCAAAGGGCAGCTGGGGTCAGAACACTGCCCAGGGCTGCTGGGCATCTCATAGAGACCAAGCCCTCTCTGAGCTCTTCTCCTCCCCCCTCCCCTGGAACCACCCACTTCCTGGCCCACTTCTCCAGCCCCAAAGATCCAAGTGTAACACATCCAGCACCCAGGTGGTGTCAACGGCAGTGACACTGACCTCCCGGCCCCCAGCCACACCTTGTCCTCCTGGGCTTCTTTCCACGAAGAAGTGTGTCGGCCTCTCTTCTGTCCCCTGAAGGCTGTTTTCAAAATCACACCCTATGCAGTTTTATTTACAAGGAAATCTTGGCAGGATCTTGACTTAGTAGAGTAGGGTTGGGGGGGAGGGTGGTGAGAAACAAAAATAGTTGGAATGATCACACTTTCTGAAACCGAGATGAAAATTGGTGTCTGTAGCAAACTCAACTAATTAGAAGGGAGTTAATTTCCTTCTCTGTGTTTAGGGGGAGCAGTCATTGTCAGGTGAGATGGTCACAGGTTGGATCCTGGGGCTGGGGTCATGTGTTTGCTTTACGAAGATGAGAGCATTAATTGCAACTTTCACTACTGGATTAGAGCATCAGTTTCTGAGAGGGAGAGGAGCAAAGGCCAGTGGGTGAGTGGGTGGTGGTAAGAGGGGTGGAAGCAGGTGTGGGCTGGGGACTGACTGTGGGACGTCACCAGAAGTGAATCCCTGAGCCCCCTGGAAGAGCTGGGCACCTGTCCCAGCCGGCCACTGGCACCATTTACAGGCACGGCCTCTGCTTAAGGGAGACAGTCTCTCCTGGGAGGTCTTTCCTGCAGGGAAATGGCATCAATTGTTTTCTTTAGAACCCCTGTTCCTCTGCTCTAACTTGATTCCTACTTGCTGTAGTTGCCTTACCTCCCCTCTTCCAGTTGGGGCACTTCCCTGGTCTTACCTTTGTCAACCTGGTCCAATGAAGCCAGGGCACTGTCACATAGCTTTGGGGTGTGGGGAGGGAAAGATTTAGGGTCTGGGGTCCGGGACTCCCCTGAGTTCTCTCATCCCTAAACTACTGAGCCTGCCTGGACCTCCCAGGATCTGAGACCGAAGTGAAGAGAGATGGAAGGGTGGTCAGGGCATCCTGTCTTCCCAGCCTCCGGCCCCCAATTCACTCCCAGTTAACTCCGACATTGCCAACTTAGTGAAAACCTTCCCCCTGCCACCGTCACGCGTCTGCTGCCTCCAAGTCATCTTTAACCCGGTGGGTCCCGGCAAGTAGACGCTGCACCCCCACCCCCGACCCAGTCCTGAGAGACAGACCTGAACCCGGGGTGGAGGCAGGTGGGGATGGGGCCATCCCCGCCCGGGACCTTGCAGCCACTTCCCCGCCAAGCCCGCCGCAGCCCTTCTCCTCCCTGGGCCGCGGCGCTCTGACCGATTTGGCCCGGGTGGTGGCGCCCGGGGTGGGGGTGGGGGGGTAGGGGGCGGCGGTCCCGGGAGCAGCCCCGCCCCCGCCTGCGCACCGCCCCCGAAGAGTCCGCGGGGAGGAGGAGACTCGGGTGCGGAGCGGGGAGCGGGAAGGCAGTGCGGGGAGCCGGGAGGCCGGGGCCGGCCCAAGGGCGCCCTCGCTTCGGAGCCGGGCGTAGGGCCGGGGCGGAGGCGGAGGCCGGCGGGGCCGCGGGAGCCGAGAAGTTTGCGGCGGAGGGCCGGGCGTCCCGGGGTCGCAAGACGGCGGCGCGGGGGCTGGGACCATGGGGGCGGGCGCGGAGGCGGCGCGGCGCGCACTGAGAGCTCCGAGCGGCGCGGCCGCCGCGGCGCAAAGTTAGCCTGGAGCCCCGGGACGAGCCCCGCAGCCGCGCCCGGCCCCGGACGCCGCCTCGGCATGGGCGAGCACCCCAGCCCGGGCCCCGCAGTGGCCGCCTGCGCCGAGGCGGAGCGCATCGAGGAGCTGGAACCCGAGGCCGAGGAGCGGCCGCCGGCGGCGCCGGAGGACGTGAGTGCCCTCTCCCCCGCCCGGGCAAACTTTCTGGGGGGCTCTAGGGGGAGAGCTGCCCCCGGCTTGCCCCCCGCGGGGCAACTGGGAGGTTTCAGGGTGACGCGGGAGAGCCCCGGATTGGCCGGGTCCCCACGGGCGAGAGAGGGCGGAGGGACCGGGCTCCTCGAAACGCGCGCGCCACCCCCTGCTTGGGCTCCCCGGGCTTCCCTTCGGAACGCAGCGCCCGCCGCCGTGCTGGGGACCCGTCGGCCGCCGGAGACCCCTCCTCGCGGCTGGTGCAGTGCCTGGGACACGGCGTTTTCCCGCAGAGGCGGCCGCGTCACAGCAGTGGCTTGGCTCCCCTCCCCTCCCACTCGCGACCTGCGGGCTCTCCGAGTCCGGGGAAGGAGCGGGCGCCGCAGAGTCCCCGGAACCCGGCGGCGCAGACCGGTCTGGCGACCCCCTTCTCCGCTCCCGGATTAGCTCCCGCCCGGCACCTGCCCTGTCGCGACAGTGATTGAAATTCAAGCTGGCCCCTGTCCCTGAGCCCGGCCGAAGGAGGGAGAGAAGGAGTGCTGGGAGCGCTTTTGCTCCCAGAGGGGGGCTTAGGAGCCCCAGACCGCGTCGGTGCCAGCGACGGTCCCCTGGGCGAGGATAGGGAGGGGCTGCCCTAGAGGGCTTCCCTGCCATCTGCTGTGTCTCCCTCCCTCCGGTCCTGGGAGCCGTGGGCAGAGCCGGCACTGGGGAGTCCTGGGAACTGGAGTTTCTTAAGCTTCTTCCTCCCGAGGTTAATCCGCTAACAGAGGTGAAATATTGGGCAGACGTCCTGCCCGTTCCCTCTCAGGGTGGGGACAGGGAAGTGAAGCCAGGCCCTCAACCTGCCAGACCTCAGCCGGAAAGTCTGAATTGGGTTGTATCCCCTGTAACTCTTGTGATTAAACCCCTCACTTGCTTCTGGCCCCAACACTCTGGCAGACTCTCATGTGTTCATCACTTAGACTCAGTCTGGAAAGAGGCCGGGGGTGGGTTTCAGTGCAGGCGGAAACCCCCTCCTCCCAAACTACAGGCAAAATGTTAATGCTTATGCAGGGGTGGATTTTCCTGACAGGGGTCATTGGCCCCCAGCAGGTGGAGACCGTTGCAGCAGGTCTGATGGAATTGCAGGAATTGCACCTGGGCGTGCATTCCCACGGAGATAAGCTTTAGCCAGCAGAAGTTATTAGAGGCCCTCGGACAGAATTGGACGACTTTATTTCGGAATTGTTGAGGATACCCTTGTTCTGCTGATCTCTCCTCCTGCCTGTCCCAGAATGAGGGACGCTGTCTCTCCCCAACCTGAGTTCTCCACCTTTGCTATGTGTAGACTCGTTTGGGAAGCTTCTCCCAGGTTTTCCTGATCTCTTGTCCGCGCGGGTCCCTGAGCCTGGGCAGCCGCTGGGAGGCTACAGAGGCCTTGGTGATAAGTGTGTTTCTTTCTTTCTCTCTTCTTCCTCCTCTCCTGCATGGCCTCCCTCTCTACCAGCACTGGAAAGTCCTGTTTGATCAGGTATGTGAGCAGTTAAATCCCCCCCCACCCCGTTCCTTCCAGCCCTCCCCGCAGTCTCCCTGCTTGCGTGGGCTTCCCCAGCTCTGCACTCCTGAGGCGGTGACGTGGGGGCGTGGCTTAAGGCAGCTCTGGAAATGAACGGTCCTGCTCTCCAGGTTTGGGGGGCGGGGGGGCTCCCCTGAGAGATCCCTCCCTCCCTCCCTGCCTCCTCCTCCTAACGCCACTTCACCAGGACCGGCTTTATACCAGGGAGACACTGGATAATATGTATTGAAAGCCTGGGACGTTCTCTGTATGCCAGGGGATCACCTTTGGGGCTGGGGAGGAGGGGGAAGGGCTTAAGTTAACGTCCCCTTTCCTCTTCCCCCTCCACCATCAGAGAGCCACTGAAGTCAAATCTCTGCCATCCTTGAAGGGCGACTCGATATGAGCACTTCTGAAAGCTGACTCTACTCTAATTTTGCTGCAGGGATGGGGGAGTCATAGCTGGAAACTTGTATGTGATTGTTCGCAATGCTTAGAGCCTAGGCGTGGTGGATGGAGTTGGAAGTGCCACGCATTGGCTTTGGAACCGGGAGACGGACATTTGACCTTCAGCGGGGAAATGGTTCTCTTCTTTGCTTGGTACTCCTGTTGCGTGCTGTTGTTATGTGTTTCCTTCTCCCTCCCCGTTTCATGATGCAGAAGGAGAGGTGGCAAGAGCTGTCCCAGTGTGGGGGAATAGTGAGCATTGTGGTCCTGGGGTGAAAATGACTATACCATGAAGTGTGTGTGACTTTAAGAGACCAGTCTGGTTGGGCCAGAGGGAGCGTGTTGGGTTGGAGAGGTAGATAAAGCTGAAAAAGCAGCACGGACCAGACCTCGTCCTGTTGGAGGCAGGGGAAGCCTTTGAAAGCTTTTTTGACAAGTTTGTTACCAGATCCAGGCAGTACTTTGGGAAGATCCTGTGTGAGAGTGGGATAGAGGTGAGATGGGTTGCAGGGATGAGAGGAACTGGCCAGGAGCCTGCTGCCATGAATGGAGACAAGCCCTTGACTTGGAAGATGACAGTGGGAGTGGAAAGGAAGAGGGACATGGTGATGGGAGAATTGGAAGATCTTATTAGACCCAAATAGATGAGGTGAACCACATGTATAACTTTGAGGTTCTGCACCTAGGAGGAGAAGGAAAAGTCAGGCTGGGGGCAGGGGGGTTTGTAAAATTGACAACTTTGGTTTCAGACCAGTTCAGTTTGAGGAGTCAGCTAAATGCAGATGGCCAAGTGGGACTGACAACACGGAATTCAGCTTGAAAGGCATGGTGGGCCTGGGGTGGGGATTGGGGGCTGTCATCCACCTCAACACAAGGCCTGGCTGTGGCTTGGGGAGCATCCTGCCGCTCCTGTCCCTCTGGGGTACACCATCTCTCCCTCCGGCTCTTAGGAGTACAGACACTTCTGGCCTGACGCCCTGAGGCAGGAGGGAGCTGCCTGCTGCCACAGATGCCACGACCAGCAAGCTGCCAGCCCTTCACACCTCCTGCCAGATTTAGAATCCAAACCTAGAACAAAGTGTATCATTCTTTTTTTCCCTCTGTCTGTGTCTTTCTCATTTTGATTAATTTCCTTTGCCAATCCCTGCGTGTGTGTGTGTGTGTGTGTGTGTGTGTGTGTGTGTTTACATTGTAAAATGAACTATTTGGGCGAATGGAGGAAAACTTTTAGGAGAAAGAATCTGGAACTTGAGGGAGCAGAGAAACTGTATAGCACCTCATGTCAGCGCGTGGTCTATGAAACCCCATTTGTCCCACTGCAGGGAGATCCCGGGTGTCACAGAGAGCATCCACCTGCTTCTGGGAAGGCCCACTCAGAAACATTCTGGACAGACAACGTTAATTCTCAGAAAGAAACTCCCCAAACTTAACTCTGGACAGTTTTTTCTCTCACGATCAGTTCTGCCTTAGGCCCGCTCCCCAGCCCTCATGGGGCTTTAGCAGCCTGTTTCTGTTGTTTTCCTTCCTATGGGTGCTTTAGTGTTTGAGAAGAACTGCTCCTGAGCGGGGGCCTGACCTCTGGCAGATGTCCAGTCCCTCTGCGTCTGTTCCGCCTCCTTTGTGCAGCCCACCTGGACCATTCCCCTGATAGGGCTGAATGCAAAGCCGGTGTGAAACTTCATAAATGGATGTACAACTTCAGAAGGACGCCGGGTTATTTGGAAAGCTGAGGGGTCTTATCCTTTCTGACTCTTCCTCTGGGCCTACTTAAAGGAAGGATTTGGTGATGGTGAACTTGGTGCACTCAGGAAAGAACGTTTGGCTGGTGGTTGCAGGCAGCCTTCCCACGATTTCTTACAGAAATAGCCCTGATGGGCCAAACTCTGCTGAATGGGGTAGGATTCACATGACATCCGTCAGAATCCCTGTAAACTAATATGGTCCTGGAATTCACCTTCCCGAGGTCACTGGATTGGGAGGCTGGCCCCAGTCGGTCCTCCTTTCCATCTTGGGTCAAGGGGGGGATGCCAGTGGTCACCTGGTTTCAAACCAGGATCAGCTGGGACCTTTTTCCAGGTGTTAGGAATGGAATTAGACCGATGCCTCTGTGCTGTCTGGTTCTTCAGCATGTAGAGTACCTTTGACCCAACATGACCCTAATTGGATCCAAGGGCTCGAAGCCATGACCTTGGCCTTTTGGTCCTATGTGGTCACCCCTCAACTCAATGGCCAGAATGCCTTTTGGGGAGTTGGAGGTGCAGAAAACAGGTGACCCCAGTCCCTTGGATGTTTACCTGGCCGCCGCCCACCCCCGGCATCCTGGACATTTGTCTGGTCTGCTCAAGCAGGGGTGTAACACGCCACCCAACCTCACCCCCTCCCCAGTGTTTCCTCACAGGTCCCAGAAATTACAACAGACAGGACACCTGAAGATCATCACGTTGACCCCCAGATGTTCCAGGTGTTTGTTTCCTGTTTGAACTTCTCCTTAAGGAAACTGTCTTTTCATATCCTTGGGTGGTTTCCCTAAATACTAGATTTTAAAGTTACCATAAATATTAACCCGTCATTATAGTGTAATGTCATGGTAAAAATGTCTTATTTTTCTACAGCTGAATCTGTTGGGCCTTTTCTTCATGATTCCTTATGTTGCTTTGGAGCCGAGACACTTTTCTTCCCTCTTCAGATCGCATAAATATGTGCTTCTGTTTCCTACTGTTTTTTCTCTGATTTAAAAAAAAAAATTGTCTGACTCTTTATTCCATCCAGATCCTATTCCTATCCAGTTACACCAGCATCACTTATTAAGAAAGGCTTAATTTATTTATTTACTTACTTATTTACTTAGTTAATTTTTTTTTTTATTTTTGGCTGCTCCACGAGGCATGCAGGATCTTCGTTCCCCAACCAGGGATTGAATGCATGCCCCCTGCAGTGAGGGCACAGCGTCTTAACCACTGGACCGCCCGGGAAGTCCCAAGAAAGCCTTCCTTTATATATTGACAAATTGTATCATTTAGTAAATTTGTATATGTGGTTAGGTTTATTTTTGATTTCTGATCTTCTCCCCTGATATTGACAATTGTGCCCAGGTAATGTACCCTTTAGTTATTGCTCCCATAGGTTTCCTACAAGCTCCTCTTTTTCAGGTTATGCTCTGAGAGTTTCACTCCCAGTCCCTCCCTGAACTCCAGGGAGATGCCCTCAAGGACCCAAGGTCAAATAGCAGGTCCATGGCAGGTATGGGGCTGGAGCCCGTTAACCCATAAAAGGTTTCTCGGGTTGGAAAACCATTTCCAGGTTCACCCTTACAAATGCCGTCAAGATCTCCAAATGTTTAATGAGCAAAAGGGTTTGGAGCAGAGTTCTGTTAAGTCAACAGAGCACAATTGCTTTCCAAGCTCAAACAAGCAAGAGGGAAAAGGGAGAATTGAGAGGAACTTGATCCTGTCTCCCTTTTTCCCTCCCGACTAGGAGCATGCATTTTCCAGACCTCAAGAAGGGACCCTAACTTGGCTAATCTCCCAGAAGGGAAGCAGACAAGTCTCGACTATCCCTCCAAAATTATAAACATGCTACGAACACAACACAGAGCTGCTTGCGTGGGCTGCTGGGGAGAACGCTGAAAGTGGGGTCAGAGAGTCCTGGGTTCAAGCCTTACTGATTTTGTGATTGGGGTCAAGCAACATGAGCTCTCCGAGCCTCAATTTCTTCATCTCTAAAATGGGGAGGGTTATCTTTAACTCCAGGGATGACTGTGGGAGTTAAATGGAAGTGGAAACTCTCTTAGTGATGTCTGATACCCAGTGGACTTTTTTTTTTTTGGCCATGCCGAGTGGCATGTGGGACCTTAGTTCCCCGACCAGGGATCGAACCTGTGGCTCCTGCAGTGCAAGCGCAGAGTCTTAACCCCCAGTGGACATTTGACAACTGTCTTTTGACCAGGAACCAGAATTTGCTGGAAGAAGCACAGGGCTGCTTCTGAGATCCAGGCCCCTATAGGAAAAGCCGAAGCCTCCAAACCAGCTCCTTCCCAATCCTGGCTCCTGGAGAGAGAGCGACTCTTGCGCCCGGAGGATTTTTCTGCTTGCTTTTCCCAAGTGTCTCCCCTGTCCAGCCTCCTTGCCTCCAGCCTGAGGGTCTTCCCTTAGCCTGACCCTGAAGCCTGCCTCATTTGCAGCCCTGCAGGCTGGCTTAAGAGGATTCTGGGAGGTGGAAAGAGGTTCAGATGAGACTGCTGCATGGATTAGTGAAGAGCGGCACAGAAAGCACCTGCCCCAGAGTCAGCCCCCAGGACACAGGATGAACCAGCAGAGAGGGATTCCCTTACTCAGGCTCTGCATCTCCAACCCCTTATCAGGTGGCGTCCAGGCCCCTAAAGTCTGTGGACTTCCTTCTACCGCAAAGCCAGCTTCCCTACCCTGCTCCTGGCCCAGTGACCCCAGCAGTCATGCTGAATTAACCCTTTTATCCCTGACCACTCCCAGAAATGCATTTGATAGCGGTTGAGCAGCGGGACCAAGGGAGCTGAGGTTGCTCGCTGCCTTCCTGCCTGCCTGACATGGAACAGGCACGCACATGCTGGAGTGAACAAGTCCAGCTACGTCCCTGCACATGTTGTCTTGGGTTCTAATGTCTTCTCCAGGGGCAGGCCCTGACTGTGCGGCCACCTCGCCTGTGTCAGCCCTTCTGGGGCTGCCGCCACCTCAAGGACTGTGGATTAGTAGAAGGTCGGTGGAAGCATCTTGTCCGATCTGCTCACTTTGCAGATGAGGAAACAGAGGTCCGAGACCTTCTGAGGTCACTTGGTGCAGTAATGTCGGAGCTGGAACTAGAGCCCGGCTCTGCTTTCTTTCCCTCTCTGACCGGTGTTCCTGCACCCGGGCCTCGCAGGCTTCCGTCTGCTTTCTTGGCACCCTGAGTGACTCAGGCAGGGGCGAGGACACGGAGTCTGCCTCGGGTCCCAGTTTTCCTCCTCGCTGTGTGACAGGGGGCAAGCCGGGTGACCTCTCCAAGCCTTGGTTTTCTCATCAGTAAGCTGCCTGCCCTCAGGGCTGTGGTGAGGCCTGATGAGATGGTGTGTGTATAGCACGTGGCACAGTGTGTGGTGAGCCCCTGATAAATATGGAGGTGGTTACCGCGTTACTGGAATTTAAAGAAATTAACACTGTTTTCAAAATAACCTCTGGCCACGTAATAGTTCTAGGTCTTGAATCAAAGTGTCCAGATCCCCAGTCTGGGGTTCCTTCCACCATATCAAACTGACTTCTTCAGGGCAGGAGCTGGAAAACCACATTCCTCCTGAACTTTCCAAAGAAAGGAGAGAAGTGTTTGGATAGAGGCTGCCTGGGGGAATGTGGACGCCCAAGCATTTTCCCTCCGCTCACTGGCTGCCTGCATGGCAGAGGGTGAGGGTGAGAATGAGGCATCGGGCACCACGTGGCCAGACCCCAGGGCGGGCCTGCTCTGCCCAGTGTTCAGATTTGGCAGTTCCTGGTGATCGACTGTGAGATTGGGCCCAAGGCGCTGTTCTCTATTATGGAAGTGAGCTGATGTGCATCTTGAGTTGTGGACAACCCACTCCTCTCCTTCTCCCTGGATCTCTCTTTTCTGGGGAACCAGAGGGATCCCTTAGTGGATTCCAGGAGAAGCAGCAAGAGGAAATGAGTTTAAGCTGAAGGGGGTGGGATGGGGCAGGTTAAGACCCCTCCCTGCTCGAACCCTCCCACCTCTCCCTGCCTGCAGCTCCCCTGGGACTCCTACCTTTATGGCCATGACTCAGCTTCAGTCCCCAGTTGTCCTTGATGGTTGGACCTGGGCGAGGCAGCACAGGTGTTACGTCTGCTCCTGGGACCCAAGGGGCCTGTCTCTGAGTCACAACCCCCAGCTGCCCCCTCAGAGTCTGTGCGCCTCCAAGGCCTTCTGTGGTTTGAAGCGGGAGAAGCAGGGTCTCCAGGAGGCTCTCTCTCAGGGTGGAGATGAGCAGGCCTGGAGGAAAGAGGCGGCCCCCACTTGACCCCAGCTTTCTGCCTTCCGGGGAAAGTCTGAGAGCTCTTCTTCTCACGGCCCAGGTGTTGAGAGAGAGAGCTGGGTAGTTTTCTGGAAATTTGCCAATTGTCCAGCAGCTCAGCCTGGATTCAGGCCAGGACGTCCTCCGCTTCTCTGCTGATGGGAGGGTGTTCTAGCTTCCTAATCAGCCTGCCAACCTCAGATCCTGGGGTTCAGCTCTTTGACTTATGAGGGGGGGATGTTCAGGAGCCTGACTTGGAGCTTCTGGGAGAAGCCCCTTGAGAGGGATGAGCTCCCTCCCCCAGAACCCTGGGGTGGCAGCTGTAAGAACAGAAATAATGTAACTGGGAATCATCGAATTGCTGAAGCTTCCCCAGCTGTCAGATGCCTGGCCAAATCCCAGGGGAGCACCAGAGCCCCTCGTGCCTCCATGTGGGGAGACTGGAGAGCAGGAGGGGTCAGAACCTGGCTTTTAGTAACTGGTCTCTCTTCTTCCCAGGGAGGCTTGAGGTCTTTATAAATCCACTCCTAGCTTCAGCTGAAAGCAGGCCCGATGGTACCCTGTTCTACTCACTGAAGTGCCTCTGGACAAGTCGTTTGTCTCTGTGTGCCTCAGTTTCCATATCTGTTAAATGGGACGAATCACACTTATACTCTAGGGTTGATATGAGAATAAGAGCAATCAAATATTTGTGCCAATGAGTATTTCAGGTCTGGGGGGAAAGTCAGGGGATGGTGTGAGGTGGTTTTCTCTGTGGGGCAAATTAGCATCTTCATTTGCAAGGCAGAAGCGCTAGAGAAAGCTGCTACTCCCCTAACCTCGCCTCCTGACCTCAGCAGCTGCAGGCCTGGGCCTAATTTATGGGGCTGTAAATATCCCTGAATGGGCCTGAGTTCCCTGGTGGGCTGTGGCTGTTGGATGGGGACTGCTCTGCTGAGCTGGAAACCCCTGGGCAGCCTCGTTAATTCCGCTCTGCTCAGAAGCCGGGTGATGATGCAGGGAGCCAGCAGATGAGCCATGGTAACCCCCTAAGTGGGGAGGGGCAGTTGCCTGCACCCTCCTCTGCCCCGGCACGCATACCATGGGGTCCTTTCCCAGGGCTTATTCTGTCTCAGTGGACAGAGCGGGGACAGTGGGGCCTGAGATGGGAGGCTTCCTTAGACTCCAGGTCCCCACCTTCCAGGCGTGAGAGGTCTGCACAAGGATGGCTCCCCAGGTGCTACCTCTGCGCTCCCACACCCCTCACGGAGGACATAGACCTCTCGAGATGAAGGAGAGGGAGAGGTCCCCCTGGGAGAGAGAAGGGACCAGACATGTAATTGTCCTGGAAATGAGTTGCTGCAGATCACACGTAACATAAGAGCTATAAAATAGACATGTTCCTTTCTTCTTTCTCTTCTGCTTTGCTGCCGCTGGGTGGATTCTGAAGCCTTGGCCGCGCTCCTGGGCCTGCAGCAGGGAGGGGAGAAGTGGCGCTGCTGTCCTGGGTGCTGAGCAGGCAGATCCCAGACCCTGCGGGCTTGGTTCCCTGGAAGCTCAGCTCAGCCCATTAGGCCAGTCCCTTCCTCCTCGGCCACTCGCAGGGCCTGGCACCCTCCTCAACCCTCTGGCTGGGGCCTGGATCCGGCAGGCTTCTAACTTGGCTGGAGGACTCCGGACAAAGTGTCAGCTGCCTCGAGGGCCTGTGCCACTCATGAGGTGGAGGCGAAAGGCTGGTTCGGAACCACTGACAAAGGGGCCTGGTTTCACAAAAGGGAAAAGTAACTCTGCTATGGATTCATGCATTTTCCCCAGATTGTGTCCCATGGAGTGTTACTGTGAAAAAATATTATGATCAAAGACCCAGTAAGTTTGGGAAATGCTGGGCTGAACAGAATCAGACAGGATTCTCCACTGTAAGATCTTGAAGAACCTTTAATATGGTTTTATACATCACGCCCTTCCAAAAGGGCTTCCCAAACTTCTGGAACCACAGCACCCTTATTTCATGCACCGTCTTGGGCCTGGTGTTCCACGAAACACACACTGGGAAACCCTGAGCCACTTATATTTCATACGACAGAACAGGACAGAGAAAAACAAGGAAGATCAATGCTGGACCAGCCAACCACTGTGGAGGAACCCTGAGCTATTTCCATCTTGACCACTAACTTGCTCTGTGACCTTGAACTAGTTTCTTTTGCTCTCTGCACCTGCTTCCCTGTCCATAAAGCTAGTGTGATGCCAGACACGTAGTCGATCCTTAGCAAGTATTTGTTAAATGAACGAATGGGAGGACTGAACTGGGGTCTCTCGAACCCTTTTTAGCCACAGCATCCTAATGATGGGAGAGTGCAAGACCTGGGCCCGTCCCCCTGGATGTGAGTCCACCTGCACCAATTACCAGCTCTTCAAACTTGGGCAACTCTGCTCTCGGTGCCTCGTTTTTCTCCCATGTAAAATAGCACCTGCCTCGTAGGGTTGTTGTGAGGTTTAAATGGGGGGACTGCGTAATTGATTATCCAAATTGGGAGGATTTTGAGGGTGAAAGGGACATTGTTAATTATCATGCCCAGGGACTTCCCTGGCGGTCCAGTGGTTAGGACTCCGTGCTTCCATTGCAGGGGTCTTGGGTTTGATCCGTGGTCAGGGATCTGAGATCCCTCAAGCTGTGCAGGCACGGCCAAAAAAAAAAAAAAAAAAGTCATGCTCAGACAGTAGGTGTAAGAAGCCAGGACTGTCCCAGACAAACCAGGACATAGGGGGGTGACCTGAGGTTTCAGTGAGTTAGCACCTGATACCTGGCAGGTATTCTGCATACACAGCCACCGTCGTTGCTGTTCAACCAGGCAGTATGCAGAAGGCTAACACAGAAAACGACTCAGAACGGGGCCGCTTGGCAACCCCCGCCCCACGTTGCTGGGCTTCGGAAGTCCCCCAGCCCCTAGAACTCTGCAGAGCAGTTTGAAAACCACTGAGGTTCCGTTCAGCTCTCCTGGATCATGACTTACAATTTCCTGACCTGCTGTTCTTCTTTCCAGTGTCACCAGGTCCTTCCTACAGCACAGACCTCCCCCCCTCCCCCCCCCAAATGTGAGCTGCCTCATCCTGATTCCAAATTTCCCGTCAGCCCTTTGGCCGAGCAAGGATGCAGAATTGAAGATCAGCTGCTCCCATGGGCTGTGTGGGCTGTGGATGTCTCTTTCCCCAGCCCCCATTTGCATATCATATGCTTAGGTATGCAGGGCTGGGGACGGACCACCTTACATCGCCCCAGGAAGGGAGAGTTCCTACTACATGGTGGATGGGGAAAGTGAGGCAGTGTGGTTGATGATCTGCCCAAGATGGCACAGCAGCTGGGGCCGGGGTTCCTTCCAGAACTCTCCCCCAACTCCTTGCCCCAGAGGAGGGGAAGAGCCCTGGGTGGCAACAGTACAGAGAGAATCCGGTGGGTCCTTTTTGCATCCAAGGTCATAAGTGAGCCAGGAGGGGGCCCAGGGCGGGAGATGGGATATATATGGCAGAGCGTGTGTGGGGCGCCGGGGGTGGGGAGAACTGGCGACCTAGAGGATTAAGGGGCCAGAGGGCTGGGTGCTGGTGGGATTAAGCGCCCCTGGAGTCTTGAAGCTCTTTTCAAGGCCAAGGCAGGTGGGCGGGAGCTGTGGGAAGGTCACTCGTCACTTTGTGTTTTCCTCCTCTTCTGTGTCCACAGCCTCCACGCAGGCTGAATGTGGACTCCCCCTTCACACACACACGCACGCACGCACACACATGCACACACACACCCGGCCTTGCACAGCACTGGGGAGGCAGCTGCAAGGATGCTCCTGGCTCTCCAAGGGGCCTCTGCCTGCGGCTGTTCACAGCCCCATTCCTCCCGCTGCCCCGCCACCCCCAGACTAACCCCACCCAGCCTAGACCTCATTCCAAGAGCCCCCCTTGAGTCCAAAGTGGGTGAATCTGGGTCATGGAGCACCCAGGACGGGGAGCTTTGGGGCCTTCAGTACATTATTGACAAGGAAATTGCATCTGTAGGGTTTGTTACCCCCAAAGCTCCAAACCACGGTGCTTGTATGATCCTGTCCCCAAAGCTGCCCTTGAGGAGGCCCAAAGGCGGGAATGGTGTCCAGGAGGGTCGGCCCAGCCTCCATGGCAGGGCTGCTCCCTCCTCGCTTTGAATGGGGCAAGTGGAGCCGGACACTGAGTCCGGGCGGCCCTGGGCCCTGGAGAGCACAGCGCTGCGTTTGCTTCAACCCAGCGCACCCCGAGGGCACGCTCGCCCCTGCTTGATGAATGAGACTGAGGCAGTTATGACTCGAGATGTTTACCCTCAATCACACAAACTGGTAAGTGGCTGAGACCAGAGTGGGGTTTTGCCTTGCTGCTCGCAGCCTCCTTTAGAAGCTCCGTCAGGGCAGTGGTACCCACCTCTCTCCGCCTCTGCACGAATCCTCTCTGTGTGTTTCTTTTTGTCTCCCCCTCGCTCCCTCTCTCTGCACTACCCCCCCGCCCCGTGCCCCCTGCCCCCTGTCAGCTGGGGCTCTTGCCCTCATCTTCCCAGGTGTTTGGGGTTGTGGTTGGAAGGTGTCCCGTGTACATCTGTGGAGCCCAGGCAGCTGGCCCCTCCCTCCCTCTCCCACCCTTTCCCCCAGTCCCCCTCCTTCATCCCTGAGGCCTCATTATTAGCGTAGCGATGACCCCCCCCATTGTCTGGGCTGTCTGGCCCTGGCACGAAAGGTAGAGTTTTGGCAGAGAAGGGAGGCTCGGCCGGCTTCCAGCTCCTTCTCTGCGGTCTGGAGCCTGTAATGTGCTAGGGGCAGGCCTGGCAGGCCCTGGTGGGGGGTAGGGGGAGGAGCCACAGGGCAGCCCCTGTCACTAGGACGACAGCAGGGAGCCCTGGAGGGGGAGGGAGAGCAGGGGAGCAGGTGGTCCTTTGTCTGGAGCTGGAATGAGGGAGAGGGGCCCTTGCCTGATCCCAGCGCCTCCACCCCACTGCCCCCCACCCCAGCCGCGGATGGGCCCCGGGGGCGGGGATTGGCTTCCTCCCCCCGGGCTGGGCAGCAGAGGCTCCCTGCTGTGAGCAGCCCACTGCCCCCTGCCGTGCTCACCAGGGGAGGGTTAGGGAGGGGATGGATCTTCCCAGGGCTCAGGGCTGCTTCTCATCCCCCACGTCAGCCCACCCAGTACGAGGGCCACGTGGGCCCAGGCAGGGGCCAGGCTGGTGAGTCCCTGTAGCCAGTGCCAGCCTGTGGGGACGGGAGGGGTCCCAGGCAGAGAAGGAGACCCTCCCTAGCTGCCATCTCCACTTTGCCACTCCAGGCGTCATTTCCTGTCTGAGCTATAAGGAGATCAGAACTGTTGCTGTTTGAGCTCTTTCCTGCTTAAAAAATCTGTGTAGAGTGGGCCCGTGAGGCTCCTGGAGCCCCTCCGCTCCCGGGCCTGCACTCACCTCTTTGACCTTTGACATTTGGCTTCTGAGCAGCAGAGCAGAGGCCCTAGAGGCTGACGGTCAGCAGCAGCCAGTGGTTAGAGGCAGTGCCGGGCTGCCCGGGTCTGGAATCCTGGCTCTGCCACTTGCAGACATGTCACTTAACCTCTCTGTGCTCGTTTTCCAGTGTCTCTGCTTCCTTATCTGTGACATGGAGATCTAATCATAGGACCCGCTCATAAGGTCGCGGTAGGAGATCAAAGAAATCATATATTTACATGAAGTGCTTGGTGTGATGTTTGGCCCCATGAAAACACTCAGCAAATATTAGGCGTTTTTACTCGTAAAGGTCTTTCTGGAACGGAGGGTAGGTGAGTTTCCTAAAGTACTCGATGGTGGGAACCGAAGAGGTGTCATCCCTGAAATCTGGTATTTTGGGTGGAGGATTGGGTACACAGGCAGATGTTTAAATAGGCCTCATTAGAGAGGTCCTCTCTCGTTGAGTTCTGGGGAGAATTGAAGGAGTCATGACTTGTGACTCTTGGCTCTTTCTCCTGGATTGTCTTAGACAGGCTGCACACAGCATCAGCCTTCCGAAAATAGTCTTCACTGACCTTATCCAGAAAAGAGGGAAAGGTGGGTTCGGTCTTCGGGCTCCCTTGTCATGCACACGCGGACGTCTGTCTGCCTTTTAAAATCTCAGCAGCACCTCCGTGTGCAGTGAATTCATGTGGGGACGAGGTTTGTGAACAGGACTTCCCTGGGCAACCTGGCAGCTCGTTAGTGTGTACTGAGTGGGGACACTGGGCTCTGCAGGGAAGGAGAGGCGATGGAAGGGTGACAGAAAGCTTATGTGCTTCTCTGGGAGAGATGAATAAGCCCCTTTTCTAACTGAACCTGTGAGCCTTTCCTTGGAAAATGGGTATCTGTCTTTTCACCCAAACATCCACTTGTTCACCCAACAAATCTTCACTGAGTGCCGACTCTGCCCGGCTCTGTGCTCTAAGCCCCGGGGAAAGTTGTGCACCGACCTGCAAGGAGTTGAAAATGGAGGCCAGTGCAGGGTGGAGGCCAGAGGGCAGTCTGACATGCAGGGGATGCAGATCGTGTGTTGGGGGAAGGCTCCCTGGACGCGGGACATCTGAGGAGTCGGAAGGGTGAGTCGGAGTCTCCCAGGGAGACAAGGGGAGAGAGGGAGTCTTAGGCAGAGGTGCCCACATGTGCAAAGCTGTAGAGGGAAAAGGGCAGCATCAAAAATCCAACCAGGGACTTCCCTGGTGGTCCAGTGGTTAAGACTCCGAGCTTCCAATGCAGGGAACGCGGGTTCGATCCCTGGTCTGGGAACTAAGATCCCACATAATGTGTGGCATGGCCCAAAAATAAAGAAAAACAACCACTCAGAGCGCAGTGTCTTTGGGGAGCCCCGTGTGCAGGTTGTGGGGTGTACGTGGGTGCAGGCGTGGGAGAGGGGCTGGCAGGCAGATGCGGAAGCGCTGTCCAGGCTGTGCTCCCCGCTGCCCGGGGCCTCGTGCCTTCCCCGCTCAGTCCCTCTGCCCCAGGCCCCAGATTTCCTCATGTTCCTCTACTCATCACCTTTTCATTCCCTCTTTCCCCTTGTCCAGGGTCAAGAGTAAGGGCAGAGTAATAACCTCTCTGAACCTCCGTTTCCCTTCTCCACGCACCACAGGGCTGCGCTGGGCGATCTCAAAGGTCTCCAGGGCCTTCTAGGGTTGTAAGTGGTTGTCCGCCCTATTTGGATGTTTCCCCCGGGGGCCTTGGAAACATCCCAGATGCCGCCTAGCCCTCTGTCAGCAGAGGGCTGGAGACAGGAGCTGTGAGTGGTGACGGTGATGGGGCACCCGGGGCAGTGTGGAGAGGGAGACGGAGCCCTTCTGACCCCGCTGCTGTGTGTGCTTCTCCCTCAGTTTGACCCTGGGAACACGGGCTACATCAGCACATGTAAGTTCCGGAGCCTCCTGGAGAGCCAAAGCTCCAAGCTGGACCCGCACAAGAGGGAGGTGCTGCTGGCTCTCGCCGACAGCCATGCCGACGGGCAGATCGGCTACCAAGATTTTGTCAACCTGGTGAGCACTCTGGGCCCCTCGCCACTGGAAGAGGCCTGTTTGGGGGTGTGGCTTAGAGGATCCTTTTGGATAATTAATGGGATCTGTTGGTCTGCAGCATTGAAAAAGTGCAGGCTTCGGCAGGTGAAAGGAAATCACCAAGGACCCAATTTCTCTTTATCTGTCAGTTCTGCTTTCTGCAGTGTCAGCACTACTCAAAACAGCCCCAGGCAATTCCAGACCCTGCCATCGTGGCAGCAAAGTGGCTGCAGCTGTTCCAGCCCTCATGCCCTCAGGCCTCACCACGCAGGGGAGGAGAGGGACTTGGTAGCTCCCACGTGAGGCCTGGGATTTCCTTCCTCCAGTTGGCCTAGATTGGGCCAGTGGGTTGTGCTGATTGAATCAAACCAATCAGTGCCCACCCGTGGAGCTGGGAGTGGGGTCATTTCCACAGAAAGGAAGGATTTGGAGTGGGAGGTGGGAGGTTATCGTTGGCAGGAGAGGAGCTGGGGAGTGGATGTTGGGAGGATCAGGGCAGACCTTTCGGGAGCAACGGGGCGCATGGGTGAAGGCCTGAGCTCATCAGACCTGCCGACAGCTGTCCTGGGTTGTCGGAGGGGCTGGAGACGGGAGGCCCGTGAGTCCTGCCCAGTGGTCTGGTGTCTTGGAGTCAGGACTTCCTCCTCACTGGGGTTACTGCTGTGCTGTCCCGGGGGCTACTGTGGCGGGATTGGAGTGGGGTTAAGCAGGAAGCATCCCTCTGTGGGGTGGATGGCACATGAGTAGAAGCTGTATGAACTAGCAGCGTGAACACGAGGCCGGAAGGCCCCACTTGGTTTCCCTGTTGGTGAAATGGAAACAGTCGCCCCTCTTCTTGTCACCCATGAAATGACTGGTGTGAAGTCCCTAGGCTCTTGGAATTCAAAAGCATCAGTGATGGAGGAGCCAGGACCTGCCATCGTGCCAGGTTTGCTCTCTGATGTGGATGCGTGGGCTTTGGCATTGTTTTAATTGCCTCTTGATTAAGGACCTGCCTTTGCCCAGAGGTTAGCGTGATTGCAGGGAGCAGCTGTAGGGCTTTTAGTGGTGAAGAAACCTGCTGTTCAGAGTGGACCCAGGGAGCAGATCTCCCAGAGGGCAGGGGTGCAGAGCTCAGGTAAGCAGGGGAGTTGGGGACAGTTGGGATTCATGGGATGGGCCGTGGAGGTGAGCCCCGTGACTGGGAACCCAGCAGTGCCAGCAAAGACCAGGCCACGGAGTTGAGCCTGCATCGGCTCGTCCACAGCCCCAGCACCAGCGTGTTTGCTGCATGCCCTGCTCAGCCCAGGGCAGAGTGAGGGCATGGCTGGGCCAGGGGAGCTGCTTCTCTCCAGCTGGGGGTGCGTGGAGTCGTCTGTGTGAATCCGCAACCGCAGATCACTTGTTACCATCGAGATTTCTCTATTTGAATTCTGAGCTGGAGCAGCCAGCCATAGCCTGGATTCTTGTGAGCAGGGCTGCCCTGGAGGCCAAGACTAAGAAGGGGTTCACCAGGGGGGAAGCTCTGGGCAGGGCAGAGAGCTCAGGGGCTGGAGTCAGGTGGGCCTGGGTCCTGCGACAGGCTCTGCCTTTGCCACTCAGTGGCAAAACTGAGCCCCGGTTTTCCCATTTGTAAAATGAAGCCAAAGGAGACCCTCTTCAGGGTTGTGGCAAGGATTAAATAAGAAGAAGTGTTTGAAAGTTTTTGTTGCCTCTAATGTTCTTCCACCAGGTTAACTCCTCTGCATCCTTTGTGAGCCCTTTCCCACCCCAACCCAGGCAGAATGAACCAACCTTACCCAGAGCCCCCTCAGTGCTTTGCACAGGCCTGTCTTATAGCACAGACCACATTGTATTACAGCTGAGTGGCCAGGGTTGTCATGTATGGGTGTGCAGGTTGTGGACTGCACAAGGATGCTGGGCAGAGAGAGGAATGGGGGCTGAAATCTGGCCTGGGCTTTGTTCAGCAAGGCCTGGAATGGGTGCATCCACCTGGAAGGAAAGGCTCCCTTATCTAATTGGCACAAAAGCTCCACATGAGGGCTTCCCTGGTGGCGCAGTGTTGAGAGTCCACCTGCCGACGCAGGGGACACGGGTTCGTGCCCCGGTCCGGGAAGATCCCACAGGCCGCGGAGCGGCTGGGCCCGTGAGCCCTGGCCACTGAGCCTGCGCGTCCGGAGCCTGTGCTCCGCAACGGGAGAGGCCACAACAGTGAGAAGCCCACGTACCGCAAAAAAAAAAAAAAAAAAAAAAGCTGCACATGAGCCGGCATGGGCTCCAGAGTCAGGCAGATCTGGATTTGAATCCTGACTCTGTGATTTAATAACTGTGGGTCCCTGAGGAAATTACTTACGCTCTCCAAGCTCTCATCCCCGTCTTTATAATGTGGGGATAATACTACACACCAAATAACGAAGATGACATCCTCTTTTGCTGCCATTTATGCATCTGTCTCTCCTGTATGCTCCGTGAGGCCAGAGACCATGGCTGCTGCTGTGCCCGGCACAGTTCTAGGCACATCGGGGCACAGCTGAATGGTGAGTGTGTATGTGTGTACACACTGCTTCTCCTGTGTTTATGCTGAGCTCCTTCCCACCACGGGTCTTGCAGATGTATTGTTTGTGAGTATATGTGTGGTACACGCACATGTGCATGTACACATCCAGGGACTGGGGGAGAGGACGGCTACAAACTAATTTGATGACATGGTCTTATCTTGGGCTTGTAGTGATCATGGAGCCCCAAGTCCCATCCGCATTTACAGAACCGCCAAGCCACTAAGAACCAGACCCAAGCTTTGCAGGCGTGGAGGGGATGGGAATAGGGCATCGTTGGAAGGGGTTCATCCAGGAAGGCCTGCTGGATGAGGGAGGCTTAAGCCAGGTTTTTCAGGTGTGTGCCGAACCCAGGAGAGGGGACGGGGCACTGCAGATGGAGGCTTGTTCCACCTGGCCTAGTCTGAACCCAGATCCTCCCCAGCTCCCTGCCCCCTGACAGGGCTTCAAACCCATGTGCCTTGGTTGGGCTGGCTCACCTCCCCAGCCCTGTCTGGACTCCCGCCTTCAGTTTTAACCTGATGTCCCTGCTGGGCCCACAGTCCCGGGAATATATAGATAATCCCCACCCAGCAACCACAGAGCAGCCCCTGGTGGCACTGTGAGCTCTGGGGTTGGGAGAGCTGTGTCTTTAGGACATCTCCCGTAGGAAGGGTCTAGAGTGTGGTCGTGGAGGGTGGGTGGGAGATAACAGAAGCCTTGGGAGGCTGGAAGTCAGTAGGACCGCCTCTGATCTCTGGGGGTCAGGCTGACCGCTGGGTGAGGCAGCCAGGACTCTGCCTGGGGAGGGGCCAGTCCTGGGGCTCCCTGAGCATCACAGTTCCCTTGGAGGCACTCAGGGCTGATGATCTTCCACAAGCACAGCTTTGGTTTCTGGTTCCGGGGACCAAGGATGCTGACCCCTACTTATCCTTCAGTTCTCACCCATGCCACCTCCTTCAGGAAGCCCTCCCTGACTACCTTGGGACCGGGTTGGACTCTTTCCTGTGTGCTCCCACAGCAGCCTTCACTCTGAACCGTTACTTATTGCTGGTTACTTATCTGTCTTGAGCACCACTGTATCCCCATGTCTGGCAACACCTGATGCTTAGTAGTTGCTCAGGAAATTGTGATGGATAATGGACAAGTGGGTGGAAGGGATATGAATACAGGCTCTGGAGCCCTACTGGGTTTGAACTTGATGGATTCCTAAAACTCTCTATGCTTTGGTCTCCTGTCTGGCGGAATGGGGATGTTCATGGTCTTTATCTAGCAGGCAGACTAGTTGCATCAATGAGCCAAGCTGTGATGTGCTTAGAACAGCCCCTAACACATAAGAGCTCAGTGAATATT
This sequence comes from Grampus griseus, assembly GCF_964374135.1. Taxonomy (NCBI): domain Eukaryota; kingdom Metazoa; phylum Chordata; class Mammalia; order Artiodactyla; family Delphinidae; genus Grampus; species Grampus griseus. The sequence goes on from NC_139014.1 coordinate 55,403,224, forward strand.
GCTTCTTGTTAACTATTACATTTAACTTCTTGTTAACTATTATTACAGAAGAAAGAGGAAGGTAGAATCAGGCCTGGTTGGGCTAAGGAATGTGCTGGCTGGGAAAACGGGATGGGGCTCCCCTGAGACTCCGGTTCTGACCCCCCTCCCCTGCCCTGTTTCCTGTGTAGATGAGCAACAAGCGGTCCAACAGCTTCCGCCAGGCCATCTTGCAGGGCAACCGCAGGCTCTGCAGCAAGGCCCTGCTGGAGGAGAAGGGGCTGAACTTCTCCCAGCGACTGATCCGCCACGTGGCATACGAGACCCTGCCCCGGGAGATTGACCGGAAGTGGTACTACGACAGCTACACCTGCTGCCCACCGCCCTGGTTCATGATCACAGTAACGCTGCTGGAGGCAAGGACGAGGGTGGGGAAGGGGCTGCCGGAGGGTCAAGAGGATATCTGAGATCATGAGGGGAAGGGCAAGTCACTGCAAGTCAGGCCCTGTTACAAGGCATGCAAGTGTTGTTATAACCCCCGGACCGTAGAGAGATTACAGAGATCATTACTTTAAGCAATACGCCCTGCAGCAAAATCCCCACGTGACCACCTCCACCAAAACCAACAGCAGCAAAAACAATGTCAGTAGTTCATTGATTCGGGGGATTTAGCCAGGCTAACTCATGAAGACACCTTCTTTTAGTTCCTCCTGGAGTGAGTAACGTGGACGAGTCATGTGCTCCCCTGGGACACCTGTAAAGTAGGAATAACCAGACCTGCCCTCCTTTTCCCACAGGACTCCCCTATTTAGAGCCAGAGAAGGGCAGGTGGTGCTTTCTGAACACAAAAGCATTGCACAAATACATATGGGAGGGAGCCTATATGAACAGGTAGATGTGGGCTTCATGTATTTTGCAAGAACATTCTCCCCTTAGGAAATCATCCATACCTATTGTTATCCTAAAAGTCTCATGCTTATGCAGCAGAATCCAAGTACCACCTTCTGCATCAGCGCTCCTGTATGAGGAACTCTGAATGCGTTCTGCTCCTCAGCCCAAGAACCAGCGGGCCTCCCAACCCCAGCTCTTGAACTAACCAATGCTTGGCTTCCCTTGGGCGTTTAATAATCTCCATCGTTTCTCTTCCAGAACCGGGGGCCTACTTACCGCCCCTGCATATGTTCTTGTAAAGTTCCTGCTGAATCAAACTGCAGGATCATTAAGCTTCATGGCGTCCCTCTTCTTTTTTTCTAAGTCATAATATCTGGATTGCAGGCTAGAGCTCCTGTGTTGCTCTGGCTTCATCCAAGTACGTGTGGAAGTTGTGATTTTTCTGAGATATTCTTGGACTTGTTTTCCAAGCACTTACTGTGTTGGTCTGCTTATTAACTTCTATTTGAGGACCAATAATAACAAGCTGTCTTGGAAGCTGTATTTGCTCCCAGGCCACCTGTACCCATGGTGTTAGGTGGACAGAATGGCTCCCAGAGAGCCCCGGGAGTCCAGCTGCTGGGAGGCCTGAGCCATTCCCAGGCTCAGCCCAGGAGGGCTTAGCCACACACTAATTACAGCTGCCTTCCCTCAGTGCATGCCTGCTCCTCACGTACTTTATCGTTTTTAAACCTCACGATCACCGTGGAAGTGTAAGAATTAGTATCCCCATTTCCAGATGGGGAAACTGAGGACCAGTAAATTAAAATAATTTGCCCAAGGTCATCCAGAGGAGTCAGATCTTGTGTCCAGATTGGTTTCAGATTTTCAGAAACCTCAGCTGTGTAATCTCAAGCCACCAATCTAGAAGAAACTGGAAAATGATGAAGTAACTGTTTCAGAGTCCTTATACTAAAGCCCAAGTTTTTTGTTTTACATACAGTTCTAGTAACCTGGTTTTCTGAGTCCATAACAGAGTGAACATGGTGGGAAGCTACTAGAAGGGGCCCCCTACCAACCAACAATAGGAAGTAAGAACCTTGTTGTAGTACCTGGTCAACAACATGCTGAGACCCAGGCATTGCGGGAGAGGACAAAAGAAAATGTAAAAGCAAACGTGAGTCGTAAAGAAACACAAGAATTTGGGACCATTTAGTATAGGAGCAAAACCCCTATCAGTTACTGGAGAAGACATCGCTCCTATAGCCCAGATCAATACCTGAGACATCCTTAAAATTAAGGCATTCTAGAAAGAGTTCCAGGGGACTTCCCTGGTGGCGTGCTCCCAGTGAAGGGGGTCTGGGTTTTATCCCTCATCAGGGAACTAGATCCCACATACATGCCGCAACTAAGAGTTCACATGCCACAGCTAAGGAGCTGGCAAGCCGCAACTAAGGAGCCCACCTGCTGCAACTAAGACCCAGCGCAACCAAATAAATAAATAATATTTAAAGAAAGAAAAAGAGTTCCAGGAAAAAATAGTTCAAATAAATACTCTCTTAGGGCTTAAACAAGTACACATCAGTCATCTTTAAAATTAACTTATGTGGGACTTATCTGGCGGTCCAGTGGTTAAGACTCCACGCTTCCACTGCAGGGGGCACAGGTTCAATCCCTGGATGGGGAAGTTCCATATGACACACAGTGCAGCCAAAAAAAAAAAGAACAATTATGTGAGGTGTTGGTGAGAATTCAAAGAGATTGAAACACTTGTGTACTGTTGGTGGGAATGGAAAATGGTACAGCCACTGTGGGAAACAGTATGGCAGTTCCTCAAAAAAATTAAACAGAATTACATGGTCTAGCAATTCCACTTCTGGGTGTATACCCAAAAGAATTGAAAACAGGGGTTCAGAGAGATATTTGTACACCCATGTTCATAGCAGCATTGTTCACAATAGCTGAAAGGTGGAAGCAACCCAAGTGTCCATTGACAGATGAATGGATAAACAAAATGTGGTAGATACATACAGAGGATTATTAGGAAGGAAATTCTGACATGTGTTACAACAGGGCTATAGCTTGATGACGTTATGCTGAGTGAAATAAACCAATCACAAAAGACAAATACTGTATGATTCCACTTATATGCAGTCCCTGGAGTAGTCAAATTCATAGAAACAGAAAGCAGAATGGTGATTGCCAGGGGCTGGGAGGCAGGGTATGGGAATTAATGTTTAATGGGTACAGAGTTTCTTTCGGTTTTACGAGATGAAAATACTGTAAATGGATGTTGGTGGTGGTTGCACATTATGAATGTATTTAATACCACTGAACGGTACACTTAAAATGGTTAAGATGGTAAATTTTACCTTATGTGTATTTTACCACAGTTTTTTTTTTTTAATCAACTTATGTGGAATTGCCTCAGCCCCCAAGTGGGTATGTGAGTTATTATCTGAATTAAAGTTTAAAATCCTACAAACCCTTCCTGCTTAACACCGAGGAAATGTGGGCAGAGACCATTTTGTGAACATTTAACAAAATAATCGAACAGAAGTGGGGTAAGAGATGGTGCAGAGCTAGCTTGGCTCTAGTCGTCGGGATGTCCCTCCTTCCGTAGGGATTCCAAAGGTCAGCACAAGAGGGGTTCCTGGGCAGTTTCACACCTAGTAACAGGCTCTCTTCATTCTGTGCTCTCATCCAGGTTGCCTTTTTCCTCTATAATGGGGTGTCGCTGGACCAGTTTGTGCTGCAGGTAACCCATCCACGATACCTGAAGAACTCACTGGTTTACCATCCACAGCTCCGAGCACAGGCTTGGCGTTACCTGACCTACATCTTCATGCATGCGGGGTGAGTACACTCTATCTAGAGTCCCTGTGGGAAAATAACTGGTCCAGAGAGCCTGGATTGAAATATATTTTTTATTTTTATCTACCTGGACACAGGATTTGAGGTGGCTTCTTGAAACTTATCTAATACCAAACTGTATGAGTAAATTATTAAGAGTGTATGGGAGGGTCTTCCCTGGTGGCGCAGTGGTTGGGAGTCCGTCTGCCGATTCAGGGGACACAGGTTTGAGCCCTAGTCTGGGAAGATCCCACATGCCGTGGAGCAGCTAGGCCCGTGAGCCATGGCCGCTGAGCCTGCGCGTCCGGAGCCTGCGAGCTGCAACTCCTGAGCCTGTGTGCCACAACTACTGAATCCCGCGTGCCTAGAGGCTGTGCTCCTCAACCAGAGAAGCCACCTCAATGAGAAGCATATGCACCGCAATGAAGAGCAGCCCCCACTCGCTGCAACTAGAGAAAGCTTGTGCACAGCAACGGAGACCCAAGGCAGCCAAAAAATAAATAAATAAAGTAAATAAATTTATTTTAAAAAAAAGTGTATAGGAAAGGGAAAATAGAGAGAGGAAAATGCTAAAAAGCCAGCAGAGAGCTTTTTAGCATATACACAGCATGTGATGCTATGTACTTGCTGTAAGTGGGTTATAAATTTATTCTGAACTTCCTAGCGGCCAAAGCAAAGAGGGAAATGTGGTCCACCACCAGGTTCATTGTCCATAAACCATGTGTGTGAGTGCCCCATAAGTGAAATAAAGGACAGATTTATTGAAAGGAGGTCTCGTAATATGGTGGCATGAGTCTTCTTGAGGAACTCTGGCAATACTTAAAGTTTCTGTTTGTAGAGCTGTGTGGCCTTTTTTGGGGCCTGGAGCGCAATCAGTTCTCAGTGGTACCTCCTACCCCGTGATAAGGACCAGGCGGCCACCCAGGTCCAAGTCCCTTGAAGAGCATGGTCTTGGCTGGAGACTGTTTTTACATAGTAGAAGCATGGAGTTGGGAAATCAGAGTCCCCAGACACCAGACCTCTGCGGTGTCTTCTACAGACTCTTCTAGAGAAGTGATGGAAAAGCCCTGTGGGTGCCTGTCCCCGGGATTGCCAATGGGGAGAGGATTATCCCGGCCCCCATGGCTCTTTCCTTGGCAGAAAGACCCACAGTGGCCAAGAGGAAGCTCCACTGTGAGCCTCCCTTCCTGCTGAGCCGCTGAAGGGGGCACAAGAGCCACCCCCTAACTGGCTGCACGTGCTGGGAAGGGTGCTTTGGCGTGAGGAGACTTCTGGATGGTTGTTGATGGATGTCTCCACTCTGAGCCTGAGCAGATGGATGCCTTGCCTGCTGTGTCCCAGCTTCAGCTTCACAGGCTGAGGAGCAGGGGCGGGGAGGCCCTTTATGCTTCAGTCTCCTCGTGAGCCAAGATCTGGACACCACAGGGACTGGAGGATAACTTGGATATACTAAGCTCTAACGATATCTTTCATGCTTGCACTTGTTTGGAAAACATCTTTCTCTTACAAATACAGTAGCGAGCCAGAGCGACTGAGTAGCCTGGATAATGGACCAGGTCCCGCACATCAGAGATCAGGGCCGTGGTCCCAGCCTGACCACTGACCAGCTGTGTGACTTTAAGTCACACAGCCTCAGCTTCTCTTGTGTCAACTGTTGGAGTTGCTGGATCTTTTTTTTTTTTTTTTTTTACATCTTTATTGGAGTGTAATTGCTTTACAATGGTGTGTTAGTTTCTGCTTTATAACAAAGTGAATCAGTTATACATATACATATGTTCCCATATCTCTTCCCTCTTGCGTCTCCCTCCCTCCCACCCTCCCTAGAGTTGCTGGATCTTGACCGTTGTTAGCCCCTCATTGGCAAGTGCAGACACTGCCAGTCACCCCCCAGCCCTGTACCTGTGTTCCTGTCCCAGCTGGCAGGGAGGGTGGAAGGAACATTCTAAAATGGTCTGTCTGCATTGTAATTCCTTCCCCTCCACCCCCTAGACTGTGAGCTCCTCAAAGGCAGCTATAGGGTCTTTTTTTTTTTTTTTAAATTTAATTTTGGCCATGCAGCGCAGCTTGTGGGATCACAGTTCCCCAACCAGGGATTGAACCCGGGCTACAGCAGTGAAAGCGCTGAGTCCTAACCACTAGACCACCAGGTCTCCCAGCTATAGGGTCTTGTTCACTCCTGGATCCCCAGCATCGTGGCATGCTAGATGAATGGATGAATGAATGTGATCTCTCTGTACAGGATAGAACACCTGGGACTCAACGTGGTGCTGCAGCTCCTGGTGGGGGTACCCCTGGAGATGGTGCACGGAGCAACCCGCATTGCGCTTGTCTATGTGGCCGGTGTCGTGGCAGGTAGGCAGGTGGGCCCCGTGTCCCCAGGGGTGAACCTCCCCAGGGCGGCTAGGAGACCCCATGAGGTCAAGCAAGCCCCAACTTCCAGAGGACCCTCACCATCCAGGCTCCTGACTACTAGGCTTGGCCTCCAGGCAAATCTCCCCACTTCCCTGGGGATACTGGAAAGGGACCTGCCACCCAGAGAGGGAGGCATGTGATGACAAAGGAGGGGAGAGCACAGGATTTGGAACAGGCAGACTGACCGGAGTTTCAGTCTTCACACTGCCGTGCTGCAGCTGTGTGAACCTGGGGACATGTGTTACCTTCTCTTGGCCCTGTTAAGCTTTAAGAGGGAACTGATGAGATCTGCCTGCCAGGCGTGAGGAGGGCAGAGTGAGGTGAAGGATGAAATAAACCGTGCACGGGAGGTGAGATCCCTGTGGGGACATCCAAGGAGTGGGTGGAACCAGGTACCTCCCCTGGCCAGGCCAGCACCTGTACCCTAAGGGGGATCTTGCCTCTGCCCGAGCTGGCCCTTGATTGACCCACGGCTGGCCAGAGAGAGTCTGGCCTAGGAGGTAGTGGGCACTCGTGCCAGCTGGAGGAGTCTGGGGCCCTGGCTGGCTCAGCGCACATGGCAGGTGATGATAGTGATCATTGTGGGCTTGAGGGTAGTGGCCAGCCCCCTATCCCCCTCCCCAGTGGCAGGGGAGGTGCACTGGGATGAGGTGGGGAGAGCAGAGCAGATTTCTGCAGGAAAAATCTGCACCAACTGGGCTTCTGAACAGAGGGATCTCCCTCGTGATGTTTCCACCTTTATCGCTGGCTTTTCTCTCTACAAGGTTTGCCGCCTCAGCTCTTCCCCCCTGACAGCTGTACCCAGGGGAGCTTTGTGTGTACGTTTAAGTAAGATCTTAATCCTTTCTGAGTGGCATTGAAGTTGTCATCAGGAGAGCAGGGCAGCGTTAGCTTTGTAAACAGTGGTCAGGCAGGAACCCTGGAAGTAAGTGGAATGACTTCAGGAATCAAAGAGGGAAGGGTCCCACCACACACCCCCATCCCATGAGAGGCTGGTCTGCTAGTTCGTGAACCCTCAGCCTGGGAGATTGGCCCAGCGCTGTCTCCTTCACTCCTGTGCTGAGGTTAAAAACTTGGCACCTTGGACAGCACTCACACCAGCTTCTCCCAGAATCCAGCACCTTCTGCATCCTTGAAAAAAGGTCTGATGAACATCTCTGTGTGCCAGACTTACTTAGCCACTGACACACCCCTGAGTGTCGACATCTGGGGATTTAGAGCCACATTTTCCATGCCGACATACCCAGACACCCAGATGGTTAATGGCGAGGAACAGGAAAGATGCTCGTAACACTTGCAGTTGGTAGTTAATTAGATGGGAGTGCCAGTAACCTAGAAGACAGACATAGATTCAAGATGACTCAGGCCTCGCCCAAACCAGATGACACCCAGCGGGAAGACAGTGCAGGTGTCACTTCCCAGTGATGCCAGTGCAGAAGGAGATGGTGTAAAGGCAGACGGGGGCTTTCCAACTAAACCTGAGGGTGTGGGGCTGTATTGCAAAGCAAATTACATGTGCTGTTCTATCTGAGTCATTGATTCAGAGCAGAGGGCATTCTGGTCACCACATATCAAATCGCTGATCTCCGGGATTGAGTTGATTGACCTGCCTGTACCCCTTCCTCCCTCTCTGCTCTGTGTGCATCCCTCCTCAGAGAAGGGGTCCTGTTCAGACAGCCAGACCCTGACCGGATAGCCAATACTTTCCAGGTGCCTGTCCTGTGCAGGCTGTTTTTAATCCCCACAACTCCATGAGGCGGGAACTGTTAACTCTCAATCTGTTACAGATACAGAAACCGAGACTTAGGGACGCTAAGTGACTTGCCTAAGAAGATACAGTCATAAGTGGTGGAGCTGGGCTCTAATCCAGGCTGTCTGACCTCAAAGGCTGTGCTCTAACACTATCACAGTGTTACGAGAATTAAAAGGCACACCTTATCCTTTATGCACATAATTTGTCAGAAACCAAGGGAGGTCTTAATAGACATTGACCCCTGCTCTCTAATTCCTGCCCAATGAAAATATTCCAAATCCAAGGCCATCGCATTTTGTAACAATAACTAACCTCTGCTGAGCGTATCTAGTAGTCCAGGTACGTGATAAATGGTTCGCACGTATGTTATCTGCTCTTCTCATCACAACATTCCTATGAGGTAGGTGCTGACACCCCCATTTTATAGGCAGTTCAAAGAGGTAAAATGACTCTATTTGCACAGCCAAGAAGCCCTAGAACTGGAGTGGAAACCCTTCCTCCGCCCGGCGCTTCTAGCCAATGCTTGAAGCCAACATGCATCTCACTTCCGGCTAATGATTACAGGGCTGAGTTTAAATACTTTAAGATCCAGTCTCTTCGCTGCTCTGCCCAGCTTTATGACAGATTATATAGATCAGAAGCGATGGATGCATCCCCAGAGCCTAGCACAGGGTTCGGTACATGGTAAGCAACAGATATTTGTAAGCTAAGTGAAAGAGTACATACATAAATAAAGTTGTACTGCTTAAAGGTAGATGTTCTGCCAATTTTTATTTGGATTTGTTTGGGGTTTTTTTAACGGCTAAGGGAGACGCTGGAGAACACCTGCTTTAAATTTTCCAGGCTAAAATTATCGCAGCTGTGCATTATGGCAAAGTCACCAATTCATCCCCGTGCTGGCATGGACCCAGGGTTTCGGGGGAGAATTCATAGCCCTGACTAGCACTGATCCTTTGGTTTGCTGCTGTGTACAGGTGTGGCCTGTCACTCCGGCTCGCCTTTCTCTCCCCGTCCTCTGCCCCCATGACCTCCAGGAGTTCACACTGGCCTTTATTGAACTGTGATCCATTCCGTTCATCGGGAATCCTGCCTGGCCCTGGCTTTCTGTCCTGGGATGACCTGTCTTACTTTATTGATATGCATACATACATTTATACTTGACCTCTCTTAGCCCCTATAGTCCAGGTCTAATCTGCAGTCACTTAAGGAAAGTCTTTCTTTTTTTTTTTTTTGCGGTACGCGGGCCTCTCACTGTTGTGGCCTCTCCCATTGCGGAGCACAGGCTCCGGACGCGCAGGCTCAGCGGCCATGGCTCACGGGCCCAGCCGCTCCGCGGCATGTGGGATCTTCCCGGACCGGGGCACGAACCCGCGTCCCCTGCATCGGCAGGTGGACTCTCAACCACTGCGCCACCAGGGAAGCCCAAGGAAAGTCTTTCTACCACAAATGGAGGGCAGGTGGATCCAGATTGTCACCTTCCAGATTCTAGAACCAGGATCCGAACCTCAGAACCTGGATCTTAGGCCAAGACTTGGATTATTTCAGTATTTCTGATCTGGAAGGAACCCTTGAGATGCCCTCCAGTGGGTGGCAAACTTTACTCCCCAGGTCCCATCCCCATTCAGCCAGAGCAGCTCTCTGCACCATGGGGTAGGGGTGTGAGTCAGGTTTCTTTGAAAACAGTGTCTCACTGTTCAAAAGTTAGAAAGCCTTAGACTAACCTCCTCATTTCACAGATGTGAAGACTGAAGCCCAAAGAATTCAGGAGCTGTGCCCAGGGTCACACAAGTAACCAGCCACGCCCCCATCCCATAATCCTGCCACAATCCAGACTGACCTCTGGTCCTGGGGTCAGGACTCTCATCCATCCTTAGGGTGAGGGAAAGGTCAGTGCACGGAAGCTGGACCCTGGGGGCTTCCCTGCCGCCTCCCTGTCCTGGTGGATCCCACCAGGGAGGCCGAGGGAGCAGAATCTGGCCCGGTTTGTGGGAACTCACGTGGAGGAGAGAGGCCAGCCCCGAGGAGGCTGGGGCTTCCTCTGGCCAGACGGTAATTAATGGGCAGCCAGCCCTGTGCAGCCCTGCAGTGCAGCCTTTGCGGCCAGCCCTGCCGCCAGGGAGGGTGAGAGCGTGGGAATCCTTTGTCATGCAGATCCTGCTGCCTGCCCGTTGGCCACCCTGGGATTTTTTTCTTTTTCTTTTTCCTGTTATATAGGGCTGACCCCATGGCTAGGCAGTTAAAAAAAAAAAAAGAAAGTTATCTGACAATAGATCAATACCTAATTAAAGCCAGAGGGAAAGCATGAAAGGGGAGAAGAAAGATTTATAGTTGCCCTGGGAGGGGAGAAGGACTTGGGTGTCCTAAGTTCATGATGGTTTGTATTTTCCTGAGAGATGACATCCCCCTTGAGACTAAGAATCTGTTGTGGGAATCTCTTCCTCCAAGGATCTCAGTGAGACAAGAAGCCTTGAGAGTGGTCTGGGGGTGGCGGCAAGCCAGGGAGAAGGCACATGACGTTGCAGGGGCCTCTCCACGCCCAGGGTGTCAGGCACTCTGGTTCCCGGGCCGGACCTTGCCTCCTGCTAAGTAGTGAACCCTCCAGCCCTGTAGGGCCTGCAGAATTTGGCCTTCTGCCTGTCCCTCTTCTCTCCACCCAGGCAGCAGCTAATTGGCTTCTGAGCCTGCGGGCATTTTCCAGTGGTGATTTCTGCACACTCACCCAGGCCAGCCACCTCTCATCCTCTGAGCCCTGGGTTCTAACTCCCAGTTATTTTTAGTCTCCTGTGTCCTTCCCTGAAAGCCAAAGCATTGATCACACTTAAATGAGACCAGAACAACGCATTTCCCATCTTCTCTGCCCGGCTTCCTTCCCAGGATGAAAGTTTATCATCCCCCAGACCAAGAGTCCACCATTCCTTTCCCCCAGAGGGTATGACATCATCTTTCTCTCTTCCCCGGGACTTCTCAAGGACGTTTTTCCTCCAGAGAAGCCCCGCTCTGGAGATCCTGTTGGCCTGTTGTCATTTCACTTGGTTGGAGGTGATGCTAGGCAGGTTTTTGGATGCTGTTGAGGAGAGCGAGGGTAGAGGGTGGAGGTTGACCTCTGACCCATTTTGGGGAGTGGCTGCTAGAGAGGCCGAGAGCACACGGGCTTTGTGTCAGGCAGACCTGGACTCATATCCTGGCTCCAGCCCTTCCTACCAGGTGACTCTGGGCTCAGCCTCATCTCTGCAGTGAGGCTACTAGTGCCTGCCTCAGAGGGTGGGCTTGAGGGTCAAAGGGAAGGATGTCTGTAAAATGCTTGGCCGGTGTCTGACACACAGTGCCCCATAAGAGGTGGCTGTTTCTGCAAGAACTACTGCTACTATTTTTGTCGTTGCTCAGAACCCTGAGATAGCACAAGGGGAGGCTGGATTGCCAGGCAAGATGATCTGGGTGGCAGAGTTCTGCTTTGGGCAAGTCACTTCTCTCCTTGAGACTTTGCTTCCCAGCTGTAAAAGGAGAAGTTTGAACCAAATGGTTCTTTCAGCCATAAATGAATCTTCTAGGAAGCTCCGAGGTGACATGCGATCAAGGGAGGAAGAGAGCGAGCCTCTTGCTCTGGGGTCTCAGCCCCGAGGCTGCAGCATCCGAGGGCCGGGGACTGGGGTGGGGAGCCGACTCCAGCATCCTTGAGTTCTCCATCTCTCTCTGTACCAGGGTCCTTGGCGGTGTCTGTGGCCGACATGACCGCACCCGTGGTGGGCTCCTCTGGAGGGGTGTATGCGCTTGTCTCTGCCCATCTGGCCAACATCGTGATGGTGAGCACCCCCTGTCCCAGCAGCCCTCTCTTGGCCTCCCCTCTGCTGTCACTGGGCCTGGCGTTAATCTGTTGGAGCTGGGTTTTAGATCCTCCTTCACGCTCCAGCCCGGGCTTGGCAAGCACCAGGTGGCCTTGGCCAGTAGCTGAGTTTAAGGACACTCCTCGCCCTCTGCCGGGATACTTCCAGTGAGACCCTTCCATATATGATTCATATTTTCTCCAGCCATGGCTTTGCCCATCTTCCTATTCCAACTGTTTGCTACTCAGTGACTTTAAAAAGTTTAAATCCTTGACCACTAGCATGCGTTGTAATTGTAACTTGTTGTTTGTCATTGGCTGTTAAAAGTAAGGGGATCTTAGGGACTTCCCTGGTGGTGCAGTGGTTAAGAATCCGCCTGCCAATGCAGGGGACACGGGTCTGAGCCCGGGTCCGGGAAGATCCCACATGCCTCAGAGCAACTAAGCCCGTGTGCCACAACTACTGAGCCTGCGCTTTAGAGCCCGTGAGCCACAACTACTGAGCCTGCATGCCACAACTACTGAAGCCCGTGCGCCGAGAGCCCATGCTCCACAACAAGAGAAGCCACAGCAATGAGAAGCCCGCGCACCGCAACGAAGAGTAACCCCCACTCACCACAACTAGAGAAAGCCCGCTTGCAGCAACAAAGACCCAACGCAGCCAAAAATTTAAAAAAAAAAGTAAAGGGATCTTAGAGATGATCTCATCAAAAGTCCCAAACAGGAAAGAAGGCTCTGAGAGGTTAAGTGATTTGTCCAAAGCCACAATCAAATCTGTGGCAAAATGGGGACATGAACCCACATCTCCTGGCAGTCATTCTAGTGTTGCTCTCCTCCACCAGCCCTTCAAAGCGACTGGACGCCGTCATTCCATTTCTCATGCTCTTCCTTGCCTTTTCCCGAAAAGCAATCTAGTGTAACTCGCTAAGAGCAGGAGCTGTTATTCCTCCTAGATCTGAATCCCAGCTACCCACTTCCTAAAGAGTGACCTTGGACAAATGACTTTACTGCTTTGTGCCTCAGTGTCTACATCTGTGAAATGGGATGAGATGGGATCAATGACATAAAGTGAAAATAACCACTCAGTATAAGTGTGAACTTAATTCCTGACTCCCCACAGAAGAGGCCGGGGTAGACTCAGAATAGAGACAGGATCTTCAAGGCAAGCAATTGGAAGCCACCTGGTAGTCTCAGAGGAGGTCAAGACGGCTTCCTTGTTTTAGAAGCAGTCTGAAGTTTGGAGGCTGAAAGAGGAGTCACTGGCAGTGCTTGGCTCACCCTGTCCGATGCCCCCACTTGCCCAGGAGCCTCCAGGCAGAGCCCAGATCTTACTCATCTTTTCCCCAGTGCCTGGAGTAGGGCTGGACACATGGCAGAGGGTGCCCACTAAATTGGGGGGAAGGAGGGAGAGAAGGGCCGGAGGGAGGGCAGGAGGGACTGTCAGGAAAGGAGTAGCTTCTCTTTGGGGTCTTCTTGCTCTCGCCTCTCTCCTCCATCACTGTCGTCACCCACGTGGCAGATGTGTGAATGCTCAGCGACAGCAGTTTATGGAGGTCTTGGAAACACGAGTCGTAACCACTGGACCTCCAGGGAAGTCCCACCCCCATTTCTTCATTATTATGGCCACTGTCACCTAGCCTGCTCCTCAGCACCGTCCCCTTTCTTTGCACCAAAGTCCCCTTTGTACACTGAGAGAGAGAGAGAGCTACAGCAGGGGCGGGTGGGTGTGTGACAGTATGTTTACACACGGCGTGCTTGGCTTGGTCCGCTAAACACCTGGGAGCCCAGGGCCGCCTCACATGGCTCTTTAAATGGGTCATTCTGTATCAGTGCCACAGCTTTCCCCAGATACAGCTTTTCCTCTGAATTCTGCTTCTGCCACTCCCCCCTCCCCCTGCCCCAATTCCTTTCTGCCGGGGGAGGAAAGGCCACCCTCCCCTTCCCCTTCCCCCCAAGGTGCATATGTGTATGAAGGGGATGAGCCAGCACAACTAAGAAAGAAGAGGCAAACAGGCAAACAGAGGCACCCCTTCCCACCGCCTGGGAAGCAGCCCCAATGCCCCAGAAGTTCCTGTGGTGAGGGCAGACCACCTCTAGGACCCGGACCGAGGGCCGGGGCATGGGGTTGAGGAGGGGGGTGTGAGAGCAGTTTTCTTCCAGTTTATGTTTCTTTCTGCAAGTAGCCTGTGGCTGTGCAGACGAGCTGTCCCACCCAAGAGCCCAGCGGTCTTACAGAAGGACGTGGCTTTCCCTGACCAACGGGGAGCTTTGGGGTCCCCTGGAGTGTGACATAAGGTAGCCTTTCCCTTAGAAAGTTGTGTGGTGCTTATTGGACAGTGAAAAACACTCACTTCCTCCTTAGGTCAGTTTCCTTTCATCAAGAGGCTGCCTTTACCCACGCTAGCTCAGTGCCCAGCAATTCAGAGACACATTAGGACACACCATGTGAAATTGCCATTTCTGTGGGTCAGAAGCATTGAAGCATCGGCAATTTCATGTGGTTCAGCCTAATAGATAGACTATCGATTTGTTTTTTCCCAGAATGTTAGCAAATGTATGGGGAGAGTTCTTTTTTTTTTTAATTTTTATTTTATATTGGAGTATAGTTGATTTACAGTGTTGTATTAGTTTCAGGAGTACAGCAGGGACTTCCCTGGCTGTCCAGTGGTTAAGACTCTGCACTTCCACTGCAGGGGCCAGGGGTTCGATCCCTGCTCGGGAAACTAAGATCCCACATTCCACTCAGCCAAAACAAAAAAAAGAGTATATAGCAAAGTGACTTAGTTATACATATACATATATCTATTCTTTTTCAGTTTCTTTTCCCATATAGGTTATTACAAAATATTGAGTAGAGTTCCCTGTGCTATACAGTAGGTCCTTGTTCATTATCTATTTTATATATAGTAGTGTGTATATGTTTAGACTATTGATTTTTTTTTTTTTTTTTTTGCGGTACGCTGGCCTCTCACTGCCGCGGCCTCCCCCACTGTGGAGCACAGGCTCCGGACGCGCAGGCTCAGCGGCCATGGCTCACGGACCCAGCCGCTCTGCGGCAGGTGGGATCTTCCTGGACCGGGGCACGAACCCGCGTCCCCTGCATCGGCAGGCGGACTCTCAGCCACTGCGCCACCAGGGAAGCCCTAGACTATTGATTTTTAATTCCAAAATGAGACTTGTCTGTGTGTCCCAATAAAGCACCTCATCAGAACAAAAAGGAAAAAGAACATGCACTTGACATCCAGGAAATCTGCATTTGAGGACTGGTATCACCATTTTGATAGCTGTGAGTCCCTTAGCTTCTCAGGGACTCTGTTCTGTCATCTGTAATCCCTTCTTCACAAGGTGGTTGTGAGAAAGACATGAAAAAATTGGATGTGAAAATGTTTTTCATGTGACAAATCACCAGACAGCTGGGAGACCCTGTATGTATATGTGTGTATTTATATATATATATATATATATTTTTTTTTTTTTTGGCGGTACGCGGGCCTCTCACTGTTGTGGCCTCTCCCGTTGTGGAGCACAGGCTCCGGACGCGCAGGCTCAGCGGCCATGGCTCACGGGCCCAGCCACTCTGCGGCATGTGGGATCTTCCCGGACCGGGGCACGAACCCGTGTCCCCTGCATCGGCAGGTGGACTCTCAACCACTGCGCCACCAGGGGAAGCCCTATATATTTTTATACATATAATTCTTTATCTTTATAAATTCCACCTGATATCTGTACAGAGAATAATCTGAAAATGTGTCCTTTATGCTTCAGATACATAACAGAAAAATGTTGAACACTTCTGTTCTCAGGACTCTGTTTAAGTGAGAGATTCTGCCTTAAATTAAAGTATGTCTTATTTTTCATAAAAGACACTCTGAGTTTCAAAACGCTTGTTTACATCAAGGGAATAAATCTAAAAAATATTTCAGCAAATGATCTGGATGGCATTAAAGACCTGTAATCAAGACTTCTTATTTTAAATTCTAGCAGTATAAAGGCACACATAATTGAATAATTTATTAATTGCCTTTTGCTGGGGCCCATAGGACAGAGTTTCATTTTTATTTATTTTTAATTTTTAAAAATTTATTTATTTTATTTTATTATTTATTTTTGGCTGCATTGGGTCTTTGTTGCTGCGCATAGGCTTTCTCTAGTTGCGGCGAGCGGTGGCTACTCTTCGTTGTGGTGCGCAGGCTTCTCATTGTGGTGGCTTCTTTTGTTGTGGAGCACGGGCTCTAGACTCGTGGGCTTCAGTAGTTGCGGCACACGGGCTCAGTAGTTGTGGCTCGCAGACTCTAAAGTGCAGGCTCAGTAGTTGTAGCGCACGGGCTTAGTTGCTCCGTGGCATGTGGGATCTTCCCAGACCAGGGCTCAAACCCGTGTCCCCTGCATTGGCAGGCGGATTCTTAACCACTGCGCCACCAGGGTAGCCCTCATTTTTAAATATACAAGATATTTTCTTTAACTTTGCCCCATATGATAGATGTTTTTCTAAAACATTTGAGATCTAAATTTTTGCAAATGGAACCATACTGTCAAAGCACAAGGAAAGGTTGTTGTCGAAAAGTCACAGAAGATTTCTGTTATAAGGTTCATTTTATTAAGTAAAAATCCTTCTGTAGGATTTTTACTTAATAAAATGTAATTTTATCTGTGTCGTGCTTTCTTTTTTATCTGTGTCACGCTTTCCTTGTTTCCTGTGTTGGGTTTTCTTGAAGTGATTTGACAAGAAATTGTTTCCACTGGGGTTATGTAAAGCCGTCTGGGAACAGAACCTCTCCTGGGTTTCAGCCTCTGAGCTCTTGACTGACTGGGTGAGCAAGATGCCTAGGGGACTGGTTACTGCCTTGTTTGTCGTTGGTGAGTTACCATCTCACCCTGTGAGGCTCTGGTAGAGAATGAAATTAAAGGACCTGAAAAAAGTTTATATTCCCCAGGGGCCTGCAGGCTTTTCAACATTTATAGCAGCAGCAGCACTGGCTCTGTGTGAGATTTTTTTCCTTCTCTCCTGTTGTTTCACTGTGCTTATTTTATTGGAGGGAATAATGGGGGGGGGGGAGATGAGGCAGCTGGTGGAAAGGAGTGACTTTCTAGTTTAACCCCTCAGCTGCTGCGAGGCTGCTCATTTACTGATGTTTGCTCAGCTCTGGGGGCAGCCAGCATGGACAGACAGAATGTGACCCTGCCTTGGAAGTGTGGGCGGACAGAGCCCTGGACTGGGAACCCTGTCAAGCTCGACATTAACTCACTGTGACCTTGCACTTGCCCTCCTGGACCCTCAAGTGCAGATCAGAGTGGGATGACGAGATCAGCTTGGCAAACTTCAGAGCCTCCCAGGGCTCGGCAGGTAGGGTGGATGAAGCTGGTCCTGGGAGCCATGTTGCAAAACTGGAGCTCCCCGGCCTCCTCCAAGGTCATTGAGAGTCTGAAGCTTCTTTTAAAAAAATTTTTTTAATTTTTATACAATTTTTAAAGGTTACTTTCCATTTATAGTCATAACAAAATATCGGCTATATTATACAATACATCCTTGAGCCTGTCTTACCCCCTAATAGTTTGTACCTTCCACTCCCCCATCCCTATATTTCCCCTCCCCCCTCACTGGTAACCACTCATTTGTCCTCTGTGTTATATTCACTAGTTTGTTGGATTTTTTTAGATTCCACATGTAGGTGATATCATACAGTATTTGTCTTTCTCTGTCTGACTTAGCAGAGATTCTGAAGTTTTGAAGCCACTCTTCAGGGCAAACTCACCATCTTTGCCCCAGGTCCAGATCCTATCAGGCACTTAGATGACTTTTACCACGTGCCAGACAGTGTTCTTCTTTACACATATTAATTCATTTCACCTTCGCAACAAACCATGAGGTGGGTAATGAGTTAGGTACTGTTGTTATCTCAGATGTACAAATGAGGACACTAGAAAAAAGGAATTCTGAGCCCCCACACCAGTGGTCTTGCCAGACCCAAAATGCAGACAGTGCTTTTTTAGACAGATCCCAGGTAGGGCCCAGAGGGACCTGGACCTCAGCTGAAGGAGAGAGCGGCCAATACATTCTAGACTTAACTCTGCCCGATACTGTCACTCAGAACACAGTGAAAGAGACTTCAGGTAAAATATTCAGAGAGTTGTTTTTTGTTTTTGTTTTGTTTTTGCGGTACACGGGCCTCTCACTGTTGTGGCCTCTCCCGTTGCGGAGCACAGGCTCCGGACGCGCAGGCTCAGCGGCCATGGCTCACGGGCCCAGCCGCTCCGCGGCATGTGGGATCTTCCCGGACCGGGGCACGAACCCGTGTCCCCTGCATCGGCAGGTGGACTCTCAACCACTGCGCCACCAGGGAAGCCCCTTCAGAGGGTTTTTATGAGGAAAAAAGTGTTCCATATCCATAGGAATCGCCATCTGTCCACAGAACTCTTTCTATTTTGCAAAACAAAAACTCTGTACCCATTTAACCACTTCCATTCCTCCCTCCCCCCGCTCCTGGAAACCCCTATTCTACTTTCTGTCTCCATGAATTTGACTACCTCTGTAGTCTGTACCTCGTACAAGTGGAATCAAACACTATTTGTCTTTTTGTGAGTGCGTAATGTCTTCAAGTTTCATTCAAGTTGTAGTGTGTGTCTTAATTTCCTTCCTTTTGAAGGCTGAGTACTATTCCATTGTGTGGATACACCACCTTCTGTTTCTATATTCATCCATCCATGGACACTTGGCTGGCTTCCACTTTTTTGGCTGTTGTGAATAACACTGCTGTGAACACGGGTGTCACATTTAAGGGAGAATGACAACCCATGGGTGGACCTCACAGGGAGACAAAGCCTGCCTGGACAATAGCAGGAAGAACTTTTCAGTGAGTGGAGCCCCTTCACGGGACTGCTTCAGGAGGTGGTGAGTTCCCGGTCACAGGGGCTGGAGGGCCATTTTGTCAGCTTCTTGGCAGGGGTGTCCCTTTGGGTGGAGATGGCCCATCAGGTGACTCCCAAGGACCCTCCCATCCTTGGGCTTCATCTTGGAGAGGAGCTGAGGGGCCACCGACCTTCGGCCAAATGAGCTAGCTTAGGTTAGGTGGCCAGATCCGGTGGAGGGCACCAACTCCCGTTTTGTTGCCTGTCTCCCAGCGAGGGTCCCCTGGGGGCAGATGCCAGCAGGTGATAGCGTTGTCCTGCCGTCTGCTCCTTTAGCACAGAACATGTCAGCAAGCAGAGATTCGACTCCCCCACCTAAAGAGGGGCCGTGTGTCACTCACCTCGCCTTTTGTGAGGTTCAGGTCATTGAGGAATAATAGGGAATAACAGGGAGGCAAAGGGCAAGAAGCCGAATGTGGCAGGATTTCTCTGTCTTTTGACAGCTTTCCGGCATCCTGCTTGGTCCAGTGAAGCTTCCATAGACATTATTGTACATGCCAGTGTTCAGGGCCTCTGTCAAGTTTCACGCATGGGTCCCCCAATGTCAAAGGAGTTCAAGACGTGCCCCTGAGCTGGGCCTGGGCCAGGCAGCAGAAGCAGGGGAGGTGGGTGGGAGGGAACAGAAGCCCTCGCTGTCCCCACTTGCCTCCTACCCTAGGACTGATGTGTTCCAGGAAGATTCCAGGCTCGTTTCTGCTTCTGGGTAAATGGAATCGAGCTTTGAAAGCGCTGCAGGAGTGCCCCTCAAAGGAGCCCTGTGGCGCAGTCTTTTGTAAATTGAACAGTCCTTTTGTAAAGTGAGTAATTGTACTCTGATTATCTGCTTTGGAGGTTCAGAGTTTCAGAACTTCTCCGGGGAAAGAGGGATTTGTCTGAAGGCCATCTGGCCCACCCCATTTCCAATGCCGGATTCTCTTGAGCATCCCCTCTGAGTGATGCGAAGCCCCCATTGAACCCCTCGATGATGGGAAACTCACCATCCCATGGATCACTTCATCTTTGTTTGGACAGCTCAGCTTATTAGAAATGAAAGCTTATCCTAAGCTTAAAAAAAAAAATCTCTGAAGTTTTCATCCATTGAGTCTTCCGCTTACAGGTTACACTGAATATGCCCTTTCCTGCGTTGACTCACTTCATACTTGACGGCAATGAACTTGACCCCTGAGTCGTCTCCTCATTCATTCCTCAGATGGAGGATTTTGAGTTCTTTTATCATCCTGATGGCTCTGCTTTAACTTGGCTTGCTTTGCTGTCCTGCATCCCCTTGCAACCGTGGGACCCAGCAGTTGAGGCAACCGTCAAGACATCTGTGTGAGGGAAACAAGGACTGTCATCTCCCAGGATCTAGATTCTCTTCCTCTGTTCGTGCAGCTTGAGAACTTTTATGACACTAATAAACTTACCATTGCCTGAAATCTCAAAGCCATGCTGGTGTGATCTGGGACAAAACCACAACCGGCTCATTCAGGATTTAATGAAGATGATTTTTTTAAATGTCAGATTTTCCTAAGCGGGTTACCTCTGCAGAGGAGTGGTCTGATCTGGAACTAATGGAACTCTCTCTCCTTTTTCCCTAGAACTGGTCAGGCATGAAGTGTCAATTCAAGCTGCTTCGGATGGCTGTGGCCTTGATCTGTAGTAAGTTCTGACGGGGCAGGCTGGGGGAGGGGAGCCCTGTACTGGGCCTGGGGGATGTAGAGACGGCACAGTCCCTGCCCTTCTGGGACTTGTGGTCAAAAAGAAAAGGGAGACGTGTCCACAATGTGCAACACAGTGGGGATGTTACGAGAGGGTCTGGCCTACGATGCTGCTACCTAACCTTTCTTCAACTTTTCACTGATGTATAATCTGCAAACGGGAAAGGGCATGCAGGATTAGTGTCCAGCTCAATGGTCAGATCAAGAAGAATAACCTTTTTTGGCTTTTATTTCTTTTTATTTCAAAAAAATTTCTGGTTTTAGTATTTTTATTTAAAAAAATGTTTTTCCTTCCAGCTTTATTGAGATGTAATTGACATACAGCCCTGTGTAAGTTTCAGGTGTACAGCACGATGATTTGACTTACATACATCATGAAATGATTAGTACCGTCAGTTTAGCGAACATCCGTCATCTCATACAGATAAAGAATTAAAGAAATGGAAAAAAATATTTTTTCCTTGTGAGAAAAATCACTTCTTAACCTTTTGGGTCATGGAGTTGATCCTTTGAGATCTCCTTGGAAGCTCAGGATTCCTTTCCAGAAAAGTGCCTGGATGCACGCGCGCACACACACACACGCACACACACACGCACACACACACACACACACACACACACACACACTCTAAAACTCGCAGTTCAGCAGGTTCACGAACTGTAGCTAATCCATGAACCCCCGTGAGCAGGTGCCATGGGGGCCTTAGTTGGGAGAAGTCAGTCTACCTGCATTTTGAGTGTGAAAGACAGGCAGGTGTTTGCCAGATAGACAGGATGCAAGAGGACACTTCAGGTGCAGCAGGAACAAAGACACGGGTGGGTGAAGGGTCATGGCTGGCAAGTCAGTTAACAAAACTGCCCCAGGAGGTTCAGGACTGTGTGTGATTATGTAAGAGGTCATTGGAGTCAGATCATGGAGGGATTTAAATGCAAAGAGAAAAATTGGGCTTCATTTTGAATGTACTGGGAGGCCACTGGAGGCCTTTAAACAAGAGAGATACTGACAGTTTTGAGTTTGCAGTCACTCATCAGGCTGCAGGATGAAGAGGATGTTGACTGAGGGGGATGAGACCAGAGGCCAAGAGGCTCATTGTGAGATGGGAAAAGATGAGTCTGAACAGAGGAGAGAAGAGGGACACACAGACTCTCATTCAGTCCCCAGAACATGGCTATGAAGAGTGGGTTATTGTCAGGCTTAATTTACAGGCTCAGAGCGTGAAGTTCCTTGCCTGGGGTCACCCGCCCTAGAGGTGGTAGAGCCAGTGTTCAGAGCCAGCCTGTGTCATCTCTAATGCCCCACACTTTAGCCAGGCTGGGCAGGAGCTCCTGGACTGTCTGTGCCTGGGTCAGCTACCTGCTGTGTGGGGAGGAGGAAGACTGAGCCAGAACAAAGGAGCAGGGGCCTGGGTGGGCTCCACTTAAATCCACTTTTACATCCCTTGTACCCCTGGCGTTCGGGGCCCTCTGGTCTCCGTTTCCTGGATGGGGTTGGAGGATCTCTAATCCCAGAGAGGAACTTCCAGCCCTAAAACTCACAGAATCTTTGAGCCGGGGCCATGGTGGGCCGTGGGGGGGCAGTGGGCTGGGAGCAGTTGGGGAGCATAGCCTCCAGTTTGCTCAAACTGAGTTTGTCTGTTTGCAAGGAAAGGAACAGAATGATGTCTTGCTGTTTAGAAGAATCCAACTCCAAGCAGCATAAAAACTGAAATGTGGTTTTGGAGCTGGAACCAATGCCATTCAAACCTCGTTTGCAGACCGCAGGGCCTGTGAAGCAAAGGCAGGAAGATGCCCCAGGGCCTGGGGAGGCGTGTGGGAGGGCACTGTGGGCGTCCCTCGCCGCTCCTTTTCCGCCATCTATTGGCCACCCCTGGAGTTGCAGGGTCCAGGCCAGGAGGCTGGGCAATTCCCCTGGGGAAGGATCATCCCTCGAGGTGCTGGCATCTCTGGGACGGTTAGTGTGGAGAGAGGTGCCCTGGTTAATTAACTGGTAACGAATAAGTAGAAAATTCCCCTCAAAGGCTTTAGTCTGTCAAATGGGGATAAGAATCCCCACACTTGGTGTTTTTTGGGTGGTAGGTAATGAAATGGCGCAATTTCCCAGCGCTTATCCTTTCAAGAGAGTACATCCCCATCGGACTGGCCAACCCAAGAAGTTCGTAAAAGAACGATGGATTGGAGAGCGGGATGGGGGCGTTTTAGAATCCGTTAAGGTTTATTTCCAGCACTTTGTTGGGATTGTTTATTTCCATTCCTTCTTTGCCCTTCTTTCCCTTCATCCCTTCCTTCCAGCCACAAAAGCACTGGTGCTGAGGGTTCTTTAAGGGTTTTGAACTAGTACATGAAGACACTTTATAAAATGTAAAGGGCTAGCACGTATTGAGGTTGTTATTAATGTCCCGGCCGTGC